>NC_059339.1:48973386-50309886 GCF_018350155.1 Leopardus geoffroyi
TGAAGTGTCTATTCATGTCTTCTGCCCATTTCTTAACTGGGTTGTTTGTTTTTTGGGTGTTGAGTTTGATAAATTCTTTATAGATTTTGGATACTAATCCTTTATCAGATATGTTGTTTGCAAATCTCTTCTCCCATTCCTTGGTTGCCTTTTAGTTTTGTTGATTTTTCCTTTTACTGTTCAGAAAATCTTTATCTTTATGAGGTCCCAATAGTTCACGTTTGTTTTAGTTTCTCTTGCCTTCAGCGATGTGTCTAGTAAGAAGTTGCTGCATCTGAGGTCAAAGAGGTTTTCCTCTAGGATTTTGATGGTTTCCTGTCTCACATTTAGGCATTCATCCACTTTGAATTTATTTTGTGTATGGTGTAAGCAAGTGGTCCAGTTTCATGCTTCTGCATGTTGCTTTCCGCTTTTCCTAACACTGCTTGTTGAAGAGACTGTCTTTTTTCCGTTAGATATTCTTTCCTGCTTCGTTGAAGATGAGTTGACCATACAGTTGTGGGTCCATTTCTGGGTTTTCTATTCTGTTCCATTGAGCTATGTGTCTGTTTTTGTGCCAGTACCATATTGTCTTGATCACTACAGCTTTGTAATATAGCTTGAAATCTGGAATCATGATGCTTCCAGTTTTGTTTTTCTTTTTCAGGATGGCTTTGGTAGTTCTGGATCTTTTGTGGTTCCATACAAAATTTAAGATTGTTTGTTCTAGCTCTGTGAAAAATGCTGTGATATTTTGATAGGGATTGCAACAAATGTGTAGATTGCTTTGGGTAGTATAGACATTTTAACAGTATTTGATCTTCCAATCCTTGAACACAGAATGTTTTTCCATTTCTTTATGTCTTCTTCAGTTTCTTTTGTTAAGTGTTCTGTGGTCTTCAGAGGATAGATCTTTTTACCTTTTTAGTTAGATTTATTCCCAAGTAACTTATTGTTTTTGTGCAATTGCAAATGGGATTGATTCCTTGATTTCTTTTTCTGATGCTTCATTTATGATGTATACAAATGCAAACGATTTCTGCACATTGATTTTATATCCTATGACTTTGCTGAATTCATGTATTTGTTCTAGCAATTTTTTGGTGGAGTCCTTCGGGTTTTCTTGGTCCCCATACTTAAATGTGAGTGGCAGTTAAGGATAACCAGGCATGTGAGCAAAGCATCTATGTAGTACAGGAGGTTCCAGTATGAGACAAAATGGAGAGTTGGATGTAAGGGACAATGCAAGTAAATAAACTGGAATTGAAGGATCTTTGTTTGAGATCAAAAAGCTCAATGTATGCTTGCCAACAAAATGCAGTGGATTTAAATAGATGCAAGACATATCATTACAAAATATCAATGCACTGGGGAGAATTGAGGCACACATAAGCTGAGGAGAAAGGCTGGGGTGGATGGGAGGGGGGGAGAGAGACAGAGAGAGAGAGGGAGAGGGAGAGAGAGAAAGAGAGAGAGAGAGAGAGAGAATCAATAAAGCAAATGGCATCATATTTCTCATCTGCCAGAAGCCAGAGGCCTTCAAAATTTCTATTCTCAGACTATAATCAATTGTCAGGACAGACAAATAGCAACAATAAAGAGGAAGATAGAGAATAGGAGAGACAGAGGAGAGGGCCAAAGGAAATTCTCAAGGTGAGGGTGAAGATAGGTCCCAAGGTGGCAGACATTTACCAGGTGAGGAGCTCCAGCAGTCCGACAGAAGGCTCCTGGAGACCTTCAGAAAGGTGCCATTGAGAGACTGCCTGCTCTATCTCAACATCTTCAGAGGAGATTTGGAAAATTGATGAGGACTTGGGGTTAAACTGATAAAATACATTAAAAATCAGAAAATCAGCCCTACAAGATTATTATTAACTTTAAGGGAAACAAAAAATGTAAGAAAAGCAAAGAAATTCGAGTGAGCCCATGGCTCAGCTGTAAAGAGCATGTCTGTCTGTATTTGTGCCTCAGAAATGGTAGGGAAGACGATGAATCTTCTTTAGTAGTGGCAAGTCAATAGATAAATGTCTAAAACCCCAAACTGAAGAAAGTCAGCAAGTAGCAGCGCAAATCTATTATTTACAGGCATAGAAGCAAGGGCCAAAATATTTAGTTAAAAGAAGTGAAAGTGATTGCCTTCAGGGGGAGGGGGAAATGGGCCGAGAGGCTAGAGTAGTATTGTTGATAGGCAAACTTGGTAGAACTACTAATATAAATGTTACAAAAAATGACTCAATTATTTTGAGGTGAAAGAGAGAGCGATGGTGCATGGTAGTGGGGCTAACAGAACTCCAGTTGGAAGGAACAGGATACGTGAAAGCCTGAGCCAGGCAGGGAGAGTATGTCTCCCTTGAGGAACTGAAGAAGTTCAAGGTGAGTGTGCCCGTCAGGGTGAGGAGCAAGGTGGGTGGTACTGAGGGAAGCAGGGATCAGATCATGAACGGGCTTTAATTTTAACCCGAGGATAATGGAAGTTCAAAGGGTACTTTTGTCTGCAAGTGAGAGAAAGACTAAATGAAAATATCTTGAGCAATCGGGGGACTTTATTATGTTTTATCCTATAACAAGAGGTTTAGAGGTAGGGAGGTTAATTGAGCAGCTCCATGATATCAGGCAGGATCAGACTTTTCTTTCTACTCTGCTCTTCTCGGTGTGCCAGGTAGATCTGTCAGAATGACTAAAAAAGCCAGATATGGCATCCTCACACAACAACATCCAAAAGCAGAAGGAGGGAAAGGCCATGTTCCTTCCTTATGTCTTTGTATCAGTCTTTTATCGAGCCATAACAAATCACATCAAAAATTAGTGGTCTGTAGCAATCACCATGTTCGGTGCTAATGGCTCTGTGAGTCAGTGGTTTGGGTTGGGCTTAGCTGGAAAGTTCTGCTGCTATCCTGGACTCACTCATTCTCCTGTAGTCAGTCAAGTGGTGGCTTATCTGGGGCCAAATGGTCTAAGATAACCTCCCTTCCATGTCGGGGACCTCAGCTGGGATGACTGGGACAGCTGGCCTCCCTGCTCCCAGTGGTTTTCTCTACCAGTTGACTAGACTGGTCTTCTTCATACGGTAGTCTCAGGGCAGTGTTCTAAGGAAGCGAGAGCTGAAGCTACAAGTCTTCTTGAAGCCTAGCCTCCAAAATCCCATAAAGCCGCTCTGCAACATTCTATTGGTAAAAGCAAGTTGCAGGAACAGCCCAAATTCAAGAGATAGAAATAGATCTGACCCCATGATGGAAAGAACAGAGACGTTGTATTGTAAAGAATGGTAGGAGTTGTTACGATCATCTTTGTAAACAAATCTATCACAGCCTCCTTTGAAGACTAGAGAATATTTTTCAGATGATGTTAAGCAAATTATTCTCAGACCCTTTCCTAAACCAATCATAGAGAGGGAGATTAGATGATTCCAGTTAGGTAAGCATAGTAAAAGTTGACTCCTTGGAAATGAGGACCCATCCTTCACTGAAGCAAAAGGGTTCTTGCTGCAAAAAAGTATGTGAGTGGGATTTGGATAGAAAAATAAACATTATCTCCCGGATTTTTCCAGAGATATGTGATTTCATTTTTAAAAGATAATGATTTCACTGAAAGATAGCTTTTGAAAGATGAAAATATATGATTTCACATTTGAAAGATAACCTTGAAATAGGATTCATTAATTTTTTTTTTAATTTTAGAGAGAGAGCAAGTGTGAGTGGGGAGAGAGGCAGAGTCAGAAAGAGAGAGAGAGAGAGAGAGAGAGAGAGAGAGAATCTTAAGCAGGCTCCACACTCAGCACAGAGCCCAAGCCAGGGCTCGCTCCTACGACTCTGGGATCACAACCTGAGCTGAAATCAAGAGTTGGTTTCTCCACTGACTGAACTACCCAGAAGCCCCTGATTTCATTTTTAAGAGAGGATTATTCCTCTTGCTTGTAGGGAAGCAAGACTGGAGGCAGGTACACCAGTTGCAGGATTTATCGGCCTCAGTGCTATTAACATATTAAGCCAGGTAATTCTTTGTTGGGAGTAGAAGACTGTCCTTTGCATCGTGTGATGTTTTTTAAAAAATTTTTTTTTTCAGCGTTTATTTATTTTTGGGACAGAGAGAGACAGAGCATGAACGGGGGAGGGGCAGAGAGAGAGGGAGACACAGAATCAGAAACAGGCTCCAGGCTCTGAGCCATCAGCCCAGAGCCTGACGCGGGGCTCGAACTCCCGGACCGCGAGATCGTGACCTGGTTGAAGTTGGACGCTTAACCGACTGCGCCACCCAGGCGCCCCTCGTGTGATGTTTTGAAGTTTTGAAGTATCCATGACATCTTCCCACTGGATGCCGAAGTACCTCCAGTTGTAACAACCAAAATGTCTGCAGACTCTTCCAATTATCATCTGGGGGACAAAGTTACCTTTGGTCGAGAACCACTGGGTTTGGAATGTAATGCAATGATGACTTGCATTGGCCTGAACCAAGGTAGAGGTGGTAGGAATGGAGGCAAGAAGGATTGAGGAGATCTTCGATTTGGCAAATGATCAAATGGGAAGGGGAACTACATGCTGTTGATAGCCAGGTTCTGGCCTAGACATTCTGCAGTTTGGACACACAAGAGGAGAAACAGGCCGGGAGAATTGGACAATTAGTTCAGTTTGGGACATGTTCAGTTTGGGGCATTTGAGGAACATAAATAAAGATGTCCAAGAAGCCTTACAGTAAGGGTCTCAAATTGGTGATGCTTGAGCCTGGTCTAATCTCAGACTTATTTTCTTTGTGTCTACAGTTAAAAAAAATACACCTCAGCCAACATTTAAGAATTGGGAGCCTTCGGGGCGCCTGGGTGGCGCAGTCGGTTAAGCGTCCGACTTCAGCCAGGTCACGATCTCGCGGTCCGGGAGTTCGAGCCCCGCGTCGGGCTCTGGGCTGATGGCTCAGAGCCTGGAGCCTGTTTCCGATTCTGTGTCTCCCTCTCTCTCTGCCCCTCCCCCGTTCATGCTCTGTCTCTCTCTGTCCCAAAAATAAATAAACGTTGAAAAAAAATAAAAAATAAAAAAAGAATTGGGAGCCTTCATATACCATTAAAAATTTTAAGTTTGTCTGAAATATTAGAAGATCAGCACGTATTGGACCCAAGTTCTGAGGTGACAAAAATCTACTGAGCAGGGTTTGCCTCAGTTTGTCCCAGTCTCCCCAAATACATCTTGACTCCATTGCATTACTTACCCACTCACCCCATAAGGATTTGAGGGTAGAATCTTTGTTTTGATTGGAGCTTTCTGCTCTCTGACATAGACACAGATGTGAGAATGATTCCAAAAGGTTCCATATTGTATCTTCTGTGTCCGCCTCTGACCCATACATTTCAGTCAGATCTCTTAGGACTTTCTAAATATATCATTCATTTTTTTTCTTTCTGATTCTGGTAGTCAGACATGTTTCTTGTGGGAAACACAGAACATACAGCACACATATTATCCCAAATCTTAGAGGCCTCAAGGGTTTTGTTGCTAGATTTCCATATATCTTTGGAAATAGTGATGAGGGCTCTCTTACCACCTCCAGGAAGGAGCCACCTCTTTGTCTCAACTGGGGTAAAGCAGAGTTATTTTTCCAAAGTGTCAGTGGAAGAAAATTAAGCAAGCTTGTGTTTACCTCTCTGCTTTTGTGCATTTGAAGCCCGTTGTTCTGAGGGTTGCTAAGGACATTTTTTTTTAAACACTCAAGAATTCAGGCAATTAAGTGTTTTTCCAACATCAAACAATTCCATAGTCAGAATTTATTACCCCTCGTGTCTCTCAGTGTTTCAAGGAAACATTTTCCATTCATGTTCATTTGTTATCTCAAATGCTTTTGAAAATGAGCCCTAAGTGTACTATTTGTAAGTAGGTGACAAAGTTCTTTTAAAACTGCTTGAATAATAGAAAAAAATGACATGCCTCTTAGAGAACAAAATGGGCCATGATAATGTGAGGGAGAGCATGTAAGGACGGATGTAATGGTTAGAATTAAAATGACGTCTGACAATTACTTTCAATTTGAACCGAGGTGAAGAAAATCTGAATTACAATACTCTTATGATTAAACTTTGATGAGATGAAAATGTCATCATTGTTTGATGAGAATTTTTTATTAGAGTTCAAAGAATATGAATGATTTAACCACAATGTACCAACACCACAGGGCTGAATAATCTGTATCAGTTTTTTCTCAACTCCTTCTCACTGCGGGTCACCAGAGAAACCTCAGCCGCTCTCATTCTTTAGTGCTTCTGTGACTGTTTCCATGAGATTGGCTTTTGAAACAACAAGGTGAGGCTTACATCCTTTGTGATAAGTTTTGACATTGAAATCCTGGAGTAGCTTAATATGGCAATTCATTTCCAGGAGCCATGTGCTGAGATTTGGACTCATAAGTCTTCTTTTACAAAGAAGTTCACTGTAGAGTCTAGATTTTTTGAGAGAAATGAGTCTGTTTCTCTTTAGCCTGACATTTGACGATTCACATTGAGATGGGAGCTCACGTCTGTTGATGACAAAGCACAGTCCAGTTCTGTTTGGGGCACTAATTTAATATAGGTTGACAAGAGTGTGCTGCCTTAGCACAGAGACTTTTCTCTGCAAAGGGGCAACTGCTGTGCTACGTACTCCTGCACCGGGTGGGGGCAGGAGTGCTAGGACCCCCCCTGTCCACTAACTAGGCTCTGTTACCCTGGGATTCCGGCCCTGCCCTCGCTCTTCCCTGTTTTTTCCTCTTTCCCCTCTGGGAGCCCCAAATTGAATTAAATGGTTTCCAACAGTCCTTGGTTATACATCTCTATATAGTATTTAAAAGACTGTTTAAAAGATTGTTGACTTCTAAGAGTCTGAGTCAAAATATTTGGGGACTTACTCTACAATCCTATAGTTTGCAAACCCGCAGGTACTAGGTGTGTTCCATTCTGTTTTGTAAAGGAAAATCTTTCTCCTCTTAACCACTGCAGGAAAGGGTAAAGATACTAGCATTGGTCATTCCATTCAATTATTTCCCAAAGCCGGTGCCATTGTAACAATGTTATAACTTAACCACTCAAAAATAACCCTTATTTTATCTTGTTAAAAAAAATACAGTCTGTACACTTTATAGGCTGACCTAGGGTAAGCTCAGATTATTTCCAAACACCATTTTGTTGATTCTCTTATTGCAATTTTATTTTATTTGAATAACCAGGAAACTTAAGCTGAAACGTGGAAGGTATATCGTGTAAGAGGTGTCCGTCGTACTCCTGTTCAGTAAAGAAAAGAGTTGTCTTGGCCATTCAAAGTCCCTTTTGAAAATACTCTGTAAGTGTAGCTGACTTATCTTTGTGGCATTTGTTCTTGAATATTTAAATCTTGCTTCAAAGGTGGTCAAAATGATAATGCGAGGTGAAGTCGGGAACAACTGAGAAGTTTAAACACACTGCAATCTCTACTGGACTTGAAAAGTCAAAGGCTTGGAAAAAGCAAATATGAATGTTAGAACAATTGGACGCCTCCAGTACCACAGGTAAGACACAACACAGGGCAGTGGCTAAGAGTAGTCTAGACAGACTGGGTTCAAATCCTACTTTTACCACTTAGTAACTATTTGAGTTTGAACAAGTTACCTTCCTTAGACTTCAGTTTCCTCACCTGTAAAATGGGGATGATAGCAATACCTACCTGATAAGGTTTCTATGAGGAATGACTACTACTCAAGTGTCAAGTGTATGTCTTGTGCACAATAAGCGTTCAATAATTGAAAGCTATTACAGTTATTATTATTGAAATGTGGAAGACATTATCAGTAACTTCACAATTAATCCCCAATTCTCCTTCCTGGACCAGATTACAAAATCTCAAATAGTGATCTTTATATTATTTTCAAAAGGAAAAATATCAATAAAAAATGTCTGAACTTATCCAAAGTATCCTAAAGTAAATCTGTGGTAGACTTTTTCTTTATTCTTTTTACAACCCAGAGATCAAGAGTCATATGCTCTACCGACTAAGCCAGCCAGGTGCCCCAACGTTGTTTTCTTATTTGAGAACTTTCCTAAGATCTGTGATACTCCAGGTCTGTGGAACTGAAAATATTGCCCTTTATTGGTGTTGTATATGAGAATTTTCTCTTGCATGGATTTAATATATTTCTTGCCACCTAAGAAAACATGGCTGATGGGAAATTAGACTGATAGATGAATGGGAGAAATGGGAGAATGTTGTGTGATTTAGGGAAATGAGATTAATTGGGATGTGAGTTCCAGTTTTTGCTTTACTCTTGGGTATCATCTTGGGTAATTTACCTAATCTCATTAACACTTGTTTTTTTTCATCTTTGGAAATGAAAATGATAGTAATGCTTACCCCACAATAAGCCTTGAAGCATAAATGATCGAGAGTAATATTTATAAATTATAAAGCCCCATGTACATACTCATAATTGATAATTATTCTAATGCCTGCATTTCTCCTCTACCTATCTGACCCATGGCCAGGACTTTCATAAGGGAAGAAGGAATACAGGCTATGATTGCCATATGTTCACAGATTAACTGAATGCCTCCAGATTGGAGTGTTTCTTGCATCCACTCATCCATCCATCTATCCACCCACCCATCCATCCATCCATCCGTTCACTATGCATTTACTGAGCTGTAACCATGTGCTATCACTCTGCTATGCATAAAGCTTTCAAAAATCAGTGCCATGGTTTCTCAGAGATTTCTGAATATGTGCATGTGAAGAACTCAACTCAGCTTTCTCGTGTTCTCAACGTCTCCTTAAACCTGAGGAGTGACGACATAGAAAAAAGAAAAAAATGTTAGAATTATTCAGGTGACACATTGTTTTGGACATTTTCCAAGCAGGATAATTATCTAAAATCAGGCTGACATTTATATCTCTAGCCTCCCATGCTTGTTAAAAGACTTTTCTTGCTGAAATACTCATTGAGCTAAATTTCATCTAACATCTGGCCATTGTATAAATATAGCAATGAAAACATGTCTTGTTGCCTACACAGTAGGTATAAATTTTAAAAATCCAATTAGTGTTTTATTCTTTCTGTGTATTTTTCTTTTATTTTTCTTTAGCGTTTGAGCCAATTTCAGCCTCCTCACTGAAACTATAAGAATTCAAATATTTAGCACACATCTACACAACAGGAAAAACCAACTGAATTGAGGAATAGTGCTTTGTAGTATTTCCTAGTGATTGTAAGATATTCCTTAAGTTCTTTATTCATTCATGCAACCGGCATATATTGAGCCAAATGTCAAGCCTGGTGCTCAATGCTGAGGGTGAGGGATACGGAATAAATAAAATACCATCTTAGCCCTTGAGAAGTTTAGTACCTAGCAGGGCAGACGGATACCTATACCAACTGTTTTCCTACAATGTGGAATATTGCTATTGCTCTATTGACGAACATGGGCAAATGCTGTAAGAGAGGTACCTATCCACCTGGCTCCTAAGGCATCGCTCACTACTCATCTGATGGGTTGCACACTACATAAATGATTGTCCTCAATCCTTCCCTGAGGGTCTCTAACCTCTCAAAATGGAGGAGCCTCTCAAACGAAGAGCCCAAGGGACTACTCACTGTGCCTACAGTACTCACTGTGCCTACATTATCCATCTGGGTGGGCACAATCTAGCAAATGCCTTGGGGATGGATCATGTATTTGGCAATACCAGCCTCATCTGAGTCACAGTTGTTAAAGTCTTCACTTCTAGACTCACTGTAATGACAGTTGATAGTCAATGGCCTATTTTGCCTAGATGTGAACATTTACAAGTAAGCCCGCTAAAGCATAATTTTTACTGCGTGCACCAGGACCTACCACAAGGCATCCTCTGCACGCTTTAAAAAAATGCATATTATTATACAGATTTCGCCACTCTTTCATTTGGTGTTGACTACACTCAAAAATCTAAAGGGCGCTCTTAAGATATAGTTGGAAAAACTTGAAAAAAAATGTTCAAACATTATCAAATGCAATGCTTACCTTTTAAACATTAAAAGTTTATTTGCACAAACTTAGTAGTATGAGATACAACATAGTTCATGGAAATCAGCCACAATGCTAATGCTTACTAGATTATTCCAAACATTAGACATTACAGTTTAAATCTCAACATTAGCTCTGACGTTGGAATAACATTTCAGTTAATAAATAATTGTGAATATGACCATATGTTCAGTTTATTCTCAGCAGTTTATCATGAATTACAATCATGATTTGGGTCATAAAAGTGATAAACAATTATGTCTTCACAAATTGCATGTTTATTTAATTAATCCTGAAGAGAATCTAAAAATATATTCTGATAGGTTATATAAATTAGGTGTATTTTTTAGCTTTTGGATTTTAACATGCCTGGGTAACACTGGAACTACTTTCATAGGGTACGGGCATTTGCAAAAGTGAGTGGCCACAGTTTTTTCAGCCCTGAATTAAATGCCTTCTATGTATTTCAGAGAACTATGAATTCAAAAGTTACTGTTATTTTGGGGTGATCTATAAAGTAGTATAATACCAATGCACGCACACAAAATTTGTGGTAAAGAAAGTGAGTTTTGTTCATTATACTTTCCAGATAGTAGTCACGTCTTCCTAATAATGTTGTTGCCATAAACATATTAGGAAAGACAGAATAAGATAAGATATATATTAGATATAAGATATTTATAAGATATTCTGAATTTGCACAATCTATAGTGCTTATAATGAGAAGTCATATTGGCCTTATATTGTCTTTTAAGGGTATCTCTTGAGCTCCTACTGTTATCTTCAGTTGTCACAAAGGCAATGGCTCTGTCGAATGCTGACAACATGTGGGGATAGTGTCAACATCCTGCAACAAAGGGCCTCGCCAGGATCAATTTTAGCATTTGAATTTGCTACTCTGTTTTGGAATTTTCCTGTTCATTATTGAATTTATTTATTTATTTATTTATTACCTTTTTTGAAATGTTTATTTATTTTTTAGAGAGAGAGAGAGAGCAGAGCATGAGCAGGGGAGGGGCAGAGATAGAGGGACACAGAATCTGAAGCAGGCTCCGGCTCTGAGCTATCAGCACAGTGTCCGATGCAGGGCTTGAACCCACTACTGTGAGATCATGACCTGAGCTGAAGTCAGATGCCTTACCCACTGAGCCACCTAGATGCCCCTGCTCATTATTGAATTTAAACCGGTAAGTAAGTTGCCTGGTTTCTTGGCCTAAGAAGAATATTATGTGCTATTTGGTATCAGACTTCTAATAATTAATCAGGTAGTTTAATGCTATCATATATGTTATTCAAATATTTCTAATCTCCTTGTAAAATTTTCTAGACTGAGTGGCAGCTGTAGCTAGTACCTATCAACTGCATAAGGACAAGAGTCAGAAAGTGTAAGAATTTATGAAAACCATCAAATAGTAGAAACAAAGTGTAGGGATCTTACATTTAGGCAATGAGTTAGGTACCAGAAAATACTTCCTTCCAGTGTAAAAGTTTAGGACTCTTTGAAGACAATGTCCAGTTCAACAGTGAAAAAATACATTCCAGTTCTGGGCCCCAAATATTTAAGAAAGCCCCCCCCCCCCGAACGTAAAAATGACTCTTTATCTTTTTGTACACCTTTTGACAAACTATGTATCTTTTCAGTGTAGGGACCATCTTACAATTTGGGACGCGTGTTGTATTTTTCCATAGGGAAGAGGCGGTTGGCATTGCTTCCTGGCTTGGTATAATTCATTTATGTCCTTCCAGTTTTTTCTCTCTGATCTCTTTTCTGTATATCTGTCAGCAGCACTCTCCTGGGAGCAGCACGATGCACTTCATTAATAAGAAGGGATTAAAGGAAAAAGCCCTCGTCTCCTAATACACTTGGATAATTTGGTGCCATCCACAAGGCAATAGACCCCTGCTGCATAGATGTCATTAGAAAGGTACAATTTCATTACTTTTTAGTGGCAAAGCCTTGAGTGAAATACAAAATATGTTGTCTCATATGCAGGGGAAAAAAAGTGCTAAAGCTTTCATTCACTTCACGCCTCTAAAATAGTAGAATGCAAAAATATATTTTATGGGTTTTGCATTTATACTGCCTTCCCTTAGTAGTCCTTGAAATCAAGCTTTTATTAAATACTGAGCAAAATCAAGGTTAAAAGAAAATTATTTACATTCTTAAATCCTAAATGAAATTCATGTATTTTTATTAACTAACACATACCTACTAAGTGCCAGGCACTCTATGGAAAACAAACTACAAAAACATCATTCATGCCTTTTTTTTTTTTTATTACAGCACTAACCTATTAAATACTCTAACTGGAAGTGAGTATAAAAGTGAGTGCATAAGAAGTAAACCATATGGCTGAATAAAAATGATTGTAAGCCAGTAAATTGTAAGCGTATTCAAAAAAATCTGTTTAACTTTCCCTTGCTAACCTCGCTTCCTTTTGAGCTAATATGCTTGCCGCTGGTTGATAGAATTATCTTTTGAGCTGAACACCAACCCCCCACCCTCGCCCCTATTTTAAGCCTTTAGTGGTATTTTGTGCAAACATTTGAACAGAAAAGTCACAAGCCATCCTTAGAATCTCACCCTACTTCTATAGAAGCAGCTCCAAACAGGAAAGGATGGGCCTCACTGGTGGAGGGTGTGGTTGGCCACACACCTGAGAAAGGCACCTGGGATTTAGGAATCTGCCATTAAAAAAAAAAAACAAAAAAAAAACAAAAAAAAACAAAAAAAAAAACCAAAAAAACAAAAAACAACCCACCAACGGCACTCCCAAGCGCTGCACTGGAGTGATGACTCCCTGGGAACCTTGCGCATCACTTTCCTAGCACCGAAGAGAATCAGGTTTAACAGTGGTCCATTATCTCACTGCCACAGACACACAACTGCCATTAACACTAAAAAGTGGCACACAGTTGGAACTACGCGTGGGAGAAGAAAGTCCTTGATTATCAGCTTATTTTAAGCCATTCTTTGCAGTAATGGGTGTTTGTTCCACTACTAGCTTTTGTTCGGTGAAATTGACATTTGCAGCTCTTTGTCTAAGATAAAGTTTAGGTTAAGATGATAGAGACTGGGGTTTCCAGAGACCATTCTCCCAACTTAAGGCACAGCAGTACAGGAAGAGCAAAGTATTCTGACAAACGAGTCCGTAATGAAAATACTTTAAAGATGTATTTCATTACGATGTACAATATCTCTACAAATAAACGATTGGTCATCTAGTCAGCTTTGAATGCAGAGTGTTCTGATACCTTCTCCCTTTAGTCTGCAACCATGGCCTTCCTTGTCTCTCGTGCATTTTAATTCATTAAAATATCATCACAGGCACGGTGAAGATTATCACCAAATCTCATGAGAAGTGACAGAGTGCAGAAACGGGGACAGGGACAGCCAGTTTTTATCTTTCAGAGTGAGCAGAGCTTAATCACAAAAAGTCAGGATTCAGCTAGTTATGTTCTTGTTATCAAAAGGAAATCTCAGCTAATGTTTAAATATAGATGACCAAAGTCACAAACAAAACCCCTAGTTTTGCCAATAAATTAAAAAATATAAGCAAAATGGTTAAGTAGTTAAAAGCATAGATTGTTAACCTCATGTGGTGTATTTGAGGATGCGCACTGAAAACAGATCAACTCTTTGATTCCAGAATATGGATTGCCTCTTTCCTTATGATTTTTTTATAATGGTAATTTTTCCTCCACTCCCATAAGATCTGTGAGTCTGTTTGTCCTGAATCTTTATAGGTATTTCTTACGATTTGGATATTTTATCAGATAGAACTAAAAAATATAAAGGGTTTCCGAACATTCTTCAAATTTCTGGGCTTTCCACATTACCCTGGGCACTGAAGAAGAGGAAGGAATATTATGAATTAGAGTTCAGGTTGAAAGCTGGGTATTTGAAATATAAATGGAAATAATTCATTAGCAATGACCCTTGTTAATATTCTTTTGCCGAGGTAGTTTTTAAGAGGGGGCTGCCCACAAAAGAGCTTGTTATATTTCCTCTGTTGAATGTGCACGATTCTGTGGCACATTGTTTTGGCTTACTGGAAAAAACACTCAAACAAGGATTGACAAATACCGGTTTCATGGTAGAGGAGGAATAAGCTGATAGGTATGTCTATAAGTTCTGTCAGGCAAGACTTAACCAAATCTTGATACTCATTTTAAACTGATAATTAATGAATGGCAACAAGATAAACTAGATGCCTATTTGCTCTGGGGACACTTTAAAAAGACCTCTTTTTTTAGATTTGGAATTCACAATAGGTTTCTTCCATTCCTCCTTGGTAGAATAGTGAAACATTTCTTGTCTAGACTGAATAATGAGGCAAGAAACAATGACCCTGTGCATGTCTAATTTATAACAAATCTGTTTCCTTAATGGGTGGAAGGAAATCTGAGGACAGTTCTAAGTGTTCTTGTCTGCTTTCAGTGCCATCTTCTAGTCATACTGAAGACAACACCTCTCCGGACGGGTCTTTCCCCTTCTTCTCCTCTCCCCGGTCAATGTCAATCACGTGCACCACTCCAGGTTTTAGGATCAGGTCATCAGTCTCTACCTGACTCCTGTTGTCCTCCACTTCCATGTAACTCCCTTTTGTTTGCTGGGCAGCTTTGCTGAAGGCTTCTTTAAAACGACGTTTGAGTTCAACATCTGGACAGAAGACATACTCGTAAAGGCCACCGGCGAGGACAGCTCCTATTATTGGTCCAACCCAATATATCTGGAGGAAAAGATGGAAGCATTATAGAATGAGCATGGAGTAAAACTATTCCTTTGAACGACTCGTGAATAGAGAGCTTAGCTGGTTTACATTAAGAAAACAAATGTGTCGTGTGGAAGAAAGCAGAATTGGAAGCACTATAAGAGAATACATCAAATGCACACCAGAGATCCATAAACTGCTAAATAACATTTGAACAGAAAACAAGGAGACTGTTTTCTCTTTTCTTGCTTTCACTAATTACTTTCTTTCCATTTTCTGAGAGTCCTTAAAGTCAAGATAGCTCTTCTTTAGGGGCGTCTGGGTGGCTCAGTCAGTTAAGCATCTGACTCTTGGTCTCGGCTCAGACATCGGGCTCTGTGCTCACAGCACGGAGCCTGCTTGGGATTCTCCTTCTCCATCCCTCTGCCCCTCCCCCTCGCCCACATGCATGTGCACGCGCTGTCTCTCGAAAGAAATAAAGGAACATTAAAAAACATATTAAGAAAAGGTAGCTCCTCTTTGGTGGTACTGCACACTAAGTAGATGCAAAGAATTCTTCAAGTAAAATAGAAAAAAATTTCTAGAGAGTTATCTTATTTTCTTAATATTGCCATCATACATTGGCTTTCTGCATAATTGTGACCAATATACAGCTTTTATCAGTTGAGTTTTAGTTGTTCAGTGGAGCATGATAAATGGAATCCCAGCTCCACCGCTTAGTAATTTGGTCAGTTTTTGTGTCAATTACTTGACTTCTTAAACCTTAATTTCCTCATCCGCAAAGTGGGAATTGTAATAATACGTACCTCATGGACTGTAAAAATTAAATTGAAACAATACTTGTAAAGTATTTGGTGGTTCTAATTTCATAGCAACCGGCTTCATTCCATGCTTCCTAGGCAGTTCAAAGTTGTATGTGAACAGGCTGGAGATAAGTCATTTTCTGTTTGTTACATGCTTTTCTTTCTTAAAAAATTTTTTTTTAATGTTTATTCATTTTTGAGAGAGAGATAGAGCTCATGAGCTCTCCTGCTCATGATGTTACATGCTTTTCTTTCTTAAAAAAATTTTTTTTAATGTTTATTCATTTTTGAGAGAGAGATAGAGCTCATGAGCTCCCCTGCTCATGAGCTCTCTTTCTTTCAAAAATAAATAAATAAATAAATAAATAAATAAATACACAAAGAAACCAGTACTGAGTTTATGGATGGTGGTTAGTTGAGGCTTAGCAATTCCATAGGATTTTTCATCCAACATGGAAGCTTTTTATCGTATCGTTATTGTATCTAGAAAAAACTCAGTTTTGAGTTTCGGTAAACTTCAACATTTGCTTTAGAGCACGTATATGCTGCAGAATATTTGACATTCATTCAACAGATTCAATTAGGCAACAGAAACCTTGTTTGTTGAGCTGGTTGTACTTAGCACTTTTCTTGTATTAACTCACATAATTCAAACAGCAACCTTTGAGGTACATATTATTATTATCCCTCTTTTATGAGTAAGAAAACTGACACCCTGAGTGGATAAGAAGCTTGCTTAGGAGTTCATACTTAACAAGTGCTTGAACTGGGATTTGAGGTCTTTGTGATTTCAAACCTCTCTTTTGAACTATTGCACTGTTTTCCATGATACTGCACTTATCTCATTTGAAAAAAATAGGAGAAATGCTTTTCTGGCTTAAGACACTTTCTGGAAGTTAATTCCACTTAGCATCCTCATTGCAAAATCTAAAGACAATTCAAAATTTAAGCTGGAGATGAGCACATATACTTAACGTGGAAAATACTGGTAGAGTGGTTGTGAGCACCAAGCTCCTATCTTGAACAGAAAGAAACCATGAAAGAGTTGCCCTTTCAAAGGAGAAATGAGAGCCCTCCTCTAAATGTCTTTGCTCTCTGTTCCTTTGGTAAGAGCTCATGACATATGGTCTATTCCACATGCTACAACTCCCACAAGGGAAACAAGGGTCTGCTAAATAATTATGATGCATTCCCCAAACACCTATGAAGAATACATCTGGCCACACGCTCTTCAAAAAGAGCAAATCTCAGTTTCAAGTTGCTATTCCAAAACAAAGTCAAAATGTACTTTAAAATGACTCTCAAAATGTATAAAGGTAAATAATTTTTATTGCTACAAATATAGATGTTATGTAAAGCATCAAGGTGAAAACTAAAACAATGTCATTACACTACCTAGAAAATTCACCATTAATATTTTGATGTTATTCTAGTCTATCAACCAATCAATCAATCAATCTGCAAATATGCTGTAAATTAGTTCTAAAATTCACACAATTATTGCTACAGAACAGACATTCATGTTCAGTAGGATTAAGTTTGTTATAAAATAGCTCTGCAATAAGGGGAAACCTTTCATTCAGTCAACAAGGTAAAAAGTTTCCCACTATTTGAATTTTAGCTAGCTTACCACAACCAGTAGGTAATTATTAAAAACATACATTTTCACGCCCATTTTAAAGTCCTCATCCATAAAATTAAAAGTTGCTATTTTTCTAAATTTTAATTACAAAAAAAGTTTGAATGTAAGAAGTTGAACTTCCAATTGTACTTCTACCATAATTAACTATATGCTGTCCATTAAAATGTTCCACTCATGTCAACGTGGCAAACATTTTGAGACATAAACGGAAACATCAGTGGCAAAATGACCAATCTCATGGATGGTATTACTGACATTCATTGTATAGCTGGGTGCAAAATCTTGCTTTGAACTCTGACGCTCGTTCTTTCACGATTGAAATTACTTTTTTTTTCTTTAAAAATTTTCTTTAACGTTTATTTATTTTTGAGACAGAGAGAGACAGAGCATGAACAGGGGAGGGTCAGAGAGAGGGAGACACAGAATCTGAAACAGGCTCCAGGCTCTGAACTGTCAGCACAAAGCCCGACGCGGGGCTCGAACTCACGGACCGCGAGATCGTGACCTGAGCCAAAGTCGGCCGCTTAACCGACTGAGCCACCCAGTCACCCCTGAAATTACTTTTAAAGACTCAGTACCCTTTTCTGTCAGTGCCCCTAGTAATGGTGCCATATCCTCTTACTGGCAATGTGCACTGCGGTTGAGTGGATGTAACTGGGTCAATAACCGCTGTATGAATGAGATTCAAACACGAGTGACATGTTGTTACGGTCATGAATTAAAACTAAAAGTTGCGAAATAGCATTCACAACATATAAGTGACAACGGGAGTTAACCTTATTTGAGGCTGGCAGACGTAAGTCCCATATCTCATATTTGTATTGGTTATTAGAAGTTGGCATGTGAGTGGCCTTAAAACTGCTGCATTATTCATTTAAGGGATTTAAATGCCTGTGTTGTAAGAAACAATTGAAATAAAATTGATTGTGATATTTAAAAATGGATATCACTGCTCTCTGGAAGCGCTGCCACCGCATTATTAAGTAGGTTAGCCAGTGAGACTGGAAAGTGTGCCTCTTCTAAAGTCATTTGTGTGTCCAGGTACGGTTACGGTGACAATAGCATAAACATTTGCAACATCTAGTCCTCTCCATCTGTAGTTCAAGTGCTCCCAACTCACATACTATTAATTGGGTCCATGCTTTTGTAAACAAAAACGATAAATATTTTTGCTCTGGGCATTGCTTTTAAGCATTTCTTTCCTCTTCTTCTTCTTCTTCTTCTTCTTTTTTTTTTTATTTCTTGGTAGGTATATATTTTGTCATTGCCAGGAAGGCTTTACATTCAATTACTTAAACACTATATTCACCACACTATCCTGATTTTCACTTGTTCCACATTGGCAGCCTCCATGCACAATATATTCTGCTTCAGTCTATCAGATACGGTGCCCAGAGCAGTGCTTATTTAAAAAAAGAAAGGCTATTACTGAAGACCCACGACAGATATAAGGTGAGATGTTCTACTGTAGATATGTGCTTGTCTCTCCCTGGTCTTTATGAAAGATGTAATAAAGTGGAGGGGGTGGGGGTCAAGGTTGAGAGGAAGTAAGAAAACTAGCGGGCAAAGAAAAAAAAAGAGCTACATGGGCAATTGTTAACTGCAGGAGGACAGGTACTATCGACATGATGGTTACCCAGTGGTTTTCCCAATTTCCCATGATAACCGCAGGTCCAAAGGATCGGGCAGGGTTCATGCTGGCACCAGTGTAATTGATCTATAGGGAAAACAACAACAACAAAAAACGACAACTTCAGACATTGCTGAAACAGGGCTAGTAACAGGAAGCATTCATTGCAATTTGCTACCATTTGCCAAGTCAGTTAGAGGAACTGTCAAGACGTTAGCAGCCATATCAACCTTCTCATCATAAAGTTAGCAAAATCATCACCTAACGTGGACAGACGTGGCTGGATACTAAAGAACTACAGCTGTAAAACACAATATCTTTAGGCCAGCTCTAGGGTGATGATAAATGAAATGAATCAATTATTTAAATGGACTTGGAAACTTACTGCAAATAAATGTCCAATTGCCACAGAAAATCCAATTGCTAAAGCTACTGAACCAGTGACATCAGTCCGTTTGGAATCACAGCTGGCAAAAATAGTAAACACCAGCTGAAATGTGATTATCAACTCCACCAGGAGACCGTGACCAGCAGAAAGACTTCCATGAACCTAGAAAGAGAAAAATGCTCTATCTGAATTGAAGCATGATTACATTTTCTATGAGAACATATTATTGTGAAAGGCATATTTCATCACTGGAAAAAGCAATGGTTAATTTGAGTCATCTATTCTACCCCATGAGTGAGACACCCGCCCCCCCACTCCCCACCGGCTGCATCCAAAAAAAAAAAAAAAAAGGAATAAATTTCCACTCATTTTGGGCCATCACAGATAATTAATTACTCTTACAATGACCAAGCGGGAATTTGTGCTGAATGTCCTTTTCTACAAAGGAAGCAAAATGTGCCACTGCTGCACTTAACTTATAAAGGAGTTTCTTGAGAGTCTTGTAATTTTATAAGGCAATGATTAAATCCATTAATTAGGTTTAAATTAATTAATATATATTTCAATTAAAATTTAAACTGTGTGCGGTTTTTAAATCAATCTGGTGCTGAGCTAACAACTGATACTCCTAATCAGTTAAGAACAAAACTAGGATCAAATGCCAATTTATTTTTTTAAGTGTGGTCCTTGATGTAGATCATCTTAAGTCTCACGAACATGACAAGAAACAAAATTTAGTGAGTCAACCAATGGCTGTAATAAAAATTCCTTAAGCTAAATATATAGTCTAGTATAGTCACGGGGATGGGAGCGAGAGAGAGAAAAAAACAACACCATTTTTGTGTCACCTAGACTTAATAATATTGAAGTCACTCCATATAGCAAACGATGATAATATATGGATACGCTCAATGTTGCTGGGATCAGTTTCCCCCCTGTCAAGAATCACCAGAAATTCCCTGGGAATAAATTTGCAATTTTAGAAAAGTCTCTCAGGCCACCGGGGTGGCATTTAGCAGAGTCTGCAAGAAGCTTGGAATCCTAGTTTGAAAATGAGAGCTAAAGATGCTACCGTGGTGACCCCCAAGCCCCCCACCACACTGGGAGGTGTGACGAGGTAGAGAATCCCAGCTCCGATGATGGCGCCCAGGCACTGCGCGGCGACGTAGAAGACAGACTTGGCGATGCTAATTTTCCTGGTGCACACCATGGCCACTGTCACAGCAGGGTTGATGTGGCCACCGCTGATGTGGCCAAAGCACTGTACCATAGTTGCAATGCTGAGCCCAAAGCAAAGGGAGATGAGAACCATGTCGACAGGTAAGGGCTTTTCCGTTCCACCCCAGTTGATGGTGGATCCCAGGCTGAGGAGAACAAAGATAAGCATGGCCAGAAATTCCGCTGTGACTGCCTTCCAGAAAGCTTGAGTCCAGACCCCTTTGAAGGCCACCATGATGCTCTCTCTTCTACACAAAGGTCCACACTTACTGAAAAGAAAACAAGTTGATATCAGAAGCTATCAAACCAAGGTTCGTGAATTTGGGTGAAGACTCGGGGCCTGTAGTCTTGCCCTTCTGTGGGGAAGGGCCCCCTCAAAGGTTATTTGATACCAGGAAAGAATGCTTCCAGAAAACCTTCTTAATTAACGAATTAATTGTCCCCTGTTATTCTAGCCTCCTTTTATCTAACATTCGAAGCTCAGCCAGTTTCCCTGATTTGCCCCTAAAAAGGAAAATGTCTAAATCAAGTTTCTTAAAGAATTAAGAATGAAATGTATTTACCTCCCAGCAAGAGCTAATTGCCTCAGAGCAAGGTTTTGAGTTTCAGTGTACTTTTAACATGCTGTTTATATTTTGAACGTAAAGCGATTCAAAAAAAGGAGGGGGGGGGTCATTTGCAGTTTTGCACTTTATTGCTCAAAATGGCATTCTGAAAGTGGATCTGTGGAGCGTGATTCTCCTCTGCCCCAGCAGACACTGCGGATTTAGAGGAGAGGCCAGCGAGGAGGCCGGGAATGTCGAAGTCTGTCTTTCCAGAAGGTGAAGTCGTTAGGGGGCGGGGAGCTGGCTGGGGCGGTGGGAACCCGCGGGGCCTGAGCCGGGGCAGGGACGCTCCCTCCGTCTCCCCTGAGGGCCTGGACGCGCGGCACTAGGACGCGTCGGCCGCGGGCCCCGGGCCCCGGGGGAGCGGCCACCCCCGGGCCGGTGCCAGGCCCCGGGGCAGCGGCCAGGTGGACAAACAGCAGCCTCCAGGCGCGCGCCCCGCCCTCGTCCCCGGCGTCCCCGCGGCCACGCCTGGGAAAGCTGCATCCTGGCTCCGCGGTGCTTCTGCCCTGCGAGGGGACAGTCCCTCCTGGCGCCTGACCCTCCCTCGACTCCTGACGTTACCCTTCAGAGACACCTTCTCAATGTGATCCCGGAGGCGGGAGTAGGAGCCCCGGGCACCCCGCCCGCGCCCTCCAGGGGGCAGCCGAGTGCGGGGACGCAGAGCCCCGCGGGGTGGCGGGGGCGCGGGGCAGGGCGCGGGGGGGGGGGGGGGGGGACAGTGGTCCTCAGAGCAGAAGGCTCCACGGACAGCGACCGTTCTCCAGCGTCTTCTTGGCGGCCGTCTCCTACTTCTGCCTGGCCCTGAAAGTCGGGGGGCTTGCCACTTCTGGGGGATCTTGTGTCAGCGGGGACCTGGGTGGGGAGCGGGGAGGAGGGTGCGGTACAGCAAGACAGCCACCGAGAGGGAACACTTTGTTCCTCCAGTCTGTTTTCCTCATACTGTCTGAGGATCTTTGGAGCTGAGAAAGGATGGGGTTTGAGGATATTAATGCCCAGTGCTCATTTGGGCAAGAAATGGCTAGAATTCCCGATGTGGGGGTCAATGACACTGGTTACTCCATTATTCAAGGCATTTGCTCTTATCCTTTGCCTGTTAGAGTCGTGAGAGCGAAGGAGTGTGGAGGACATTTAGCAGAGACTCTGATCACCAGAGGACAATGAAAAGGGTTAGGCAAGAAAGTCAAGCATTTGAACACATTAGAGTTATTAGAGCTTTCTCCTTGATGGATTATTGAAGAGGAACCGCCCCTCCCGCCCCCCCCCCCCCCCTTATTGTCCCCAGGAGCCTGGGTTCTGGATGAACAGTAGGGAAATGCTGTGCCAAAAAAGGGCTAGGGGAACTCTCCCTTGACCTTTAGGATTTCAAGTCAGCTTCTGCTTTGATATGGGGCTTTGCCTCAGAGTTGGAAAGAGAAACTCATTTTCTGCCCAAGGCGGGGGTGGGGGGGGGCTCCAGAAGGGGGACAGCCAGCCCTGTCCCAGGTGTCCCTTGCCTGTGAGCTCCTCTAAGTGAATCATGTAATTACAAGAAAACCCAGCTGGGAGGACAATGACATCATATTCCCTAGAGGAAGCGAAAATAAAGAGACAAAACAGCACTTGGAACAGGACAGGGAGTATGCTCTGGGAGAGACATTAAAAATATCCCAAAGGGGAGAAACTCCAAGAACTTACAAATTGAAAAAGAAGCTAGGAAGGTGGCTTCTGAACTCACCAGCAGCCCTCGGCCGCAGCCGGAATGGGGGAGGGGGGGAGGGCAAGGTACCGCCACAGGTGCTGGTCGTCTGTGACTGGATTAAGTGGGAAAAATGAAGAGCACAAAGCAGGGAGCTAGGGAGGCTGGTGGGCAGGAAGCCTCAGGTCCCTTACGAAGGCGAAGGCGGAGGCATGGATCACCAGGAGAGGCGGGCCCTGGCAGAAGGACTCCTCCCTGCTACACCCCTTCTCCGTCACTTTCCCCAGTCCCCCCGAATTCTCTCTCCCAGCCCATTCTCTCATGCCTCTCCAGAGACCTGATTTAAGAAACTCAGTTACTCTTCCAACTTCAAATTTTCATCAGCCAGAGAAATGAAAACAACAATAACAACGACGACGACACCCCGAATAGATAAATAGGTTCCTTAACAGTGATTTTAGCTTTTTTTGGAAAGCCCACAAAATCTGATCTCCTTCCAGCGCAGACTGAACAGCCTCAGCCACGAACCCCAAAGTTTCCAGGCAGCACATACATACCCCTGACCTCCCAAGTGCTCCCTTCAGCGGAGTCTGTCATAGCTCCTGTTATTATCAGCAATGTTCCCTTATGTGTTCGCACTCACTGGAAATGGATCAACACCATTTGTTTTGCTTCCTTCGCCCCAGAACAAAGGGGGTTTGTTGATGTGCCCGGGTTGTACTGAACCGGACACATTACTTTCTAGCTGAACACACAGCCTGATCCGCTTCTGGACAGCTGAGCCTCTGGGTGAGTAATTTTTCTGATGAAAAATACTGCAGATAGATTTTACCTCCATAGGGTAATTTTCCTGTGCATGCACAGGTCTTGAATATATGGAGGCTTTTGCAGCAAAGCATCCTTTTTTCCCCCTTCTACCTTCTCTATGCCTCTCTTATGAACATGCCCAACACCCAGATCTATAAGCATCGCCTACCTGCCCTACGATTTCCTTCTAGATTCTGTCTGAGAAGGCACATATATTTATAATAAAAGAGTCAGAGTTTCATCTTTTGGCCCTGAGCTTTGTTCCCTTAAGGCAAAGAAGGACTTACCCCCACTGCCTTGCTTCAGGTCTGCCACTCATGCCTTCCCTGGCCAGAGTGCAGCTCTCATTGCCTGCCCCACAGCTCCCAGTGCACTGGGAGTCAGATTACGGCCACTTGTCTGATTGGGTTTTTGGAGTGAAGGGGTGGAAAGACTCTGTACCATGTGGCAATCGTCGAGTTATATTTGAACTTGAAATAACTTTTCTCTACCTGATCCCTGTAGACACAGGGCATTTCAGGAACACAAAACGTTTGCTTACGCTGTATTTCTTTAGCCGGTAATCTTTGAAAATGAGGACTTCCCCCAATTTGTATTTCAACTCTTCTCACCACAAAGGATTGCTGAGAATTGGTCTTGTTTGGTTGCGTGTTGTAGGCAGAATTGGGCAGCCATGAGAAAACAGATTTGTGTTATCCAGCAGTTGAGATGAATTGAGATCTGGGCTGTAGTGCATTTGCTGTTGAGGGGCTAACTATCCAATGGGTTCTATTAGAAGTTTTTGACCTGAGAAGCAGCACAACAGAGAAGTCCATGTGTAGCCTGGGCAGCTCTGATTTGGACGATAGGGAAATAGGAAAAATAGGAAACAAGACTTCCAAGGTGCTCCTCTGACTGTTACATTAATAATAATTGCTGGGTGTGGAGTAGCAAATTTAAAAATACACAGGTTGCGTGGGGACAAAAATTTTTGGAAATCGTAGGTAAATTTGATATCTACAAACCTAGGGACCAGACTGACTGCATCATTTGTGGGGCCCAGTGTGGAACGAATGCATCACAATGACAGTTTTTTGTTTTCTTGTCTCATTTGGGGACCTAAGATTTGGAAATGGGTGAAAAGCTATTAGAAAGAGGAATTAAAATTTTGAGGGTGAATGTCAGAGGAGCATTTTATTATTGTGTCAAGCATTCTCAGATAATAGAGATTGAATTTACACCCTTAAGAATGTGGTTACACACTGATGGTTGTCCATGTTGGGGGGGGGGGGGATGGTGTTGGTTTGGCCTTCTTAAAATGTGCTCCCTGAAGGTAAGAATAAATTCTGATGAGAAGTGAAGGGAGCATTTATGCAACTCTGCAAAGAATGCTTAAAACATTTCATGTTGATTCTTTTAAAAAAATTTTTTTTTAACATTTATTCATTTTTGAGAGACAGAGAGAGACAGAGCATGAGTGGGGGAGGGGCAGAGAGAGAGAGAGAGAGAGAGAGACAGAATCCAAGCAGGCTCCAGGCTCTGGGCTGTCAGCACAGAGCCCGATGTGGGGCTCGAACCCACCAACCATGAGATCATGACCTGAGGCAAAGTCGGAAGCTCCACTGACTGAGCCACCCAGGCGCCCCTCCTGTTGATTCTTAAAGCTGTTTACCGTTCCGATTTTAGAGTGCGATTTAAACAATGGGTCACAAATGTTTTTTTAGAAATTTGAAAACTTTGACTTTCTAGACACATGTGCTAATTGCTCTGACCCTACGAACACTGAGTCAGATGGGACTGTGAGGCCTATGAACCCGAGGAATGACGCTTCAGTGTTTAGATTCTTCCTTGTGAATGAAGAAGCCTGTGGTCAGTCATATCCACAGAAACCCACAAAGCGTGGTGATCCCTTAGGGCTGCCCATTGTTCAGGGGACATTTTTCAGGTCCACTTTTTGCAGGTTGCCCTAGGCTCATTAGCATTCACTCCTTGGCCTTGGCAGTTCCCGTCACCATTTTACAAAGTGCCAGCAAAAAAACTTGGTTACCACGGTTTCTCAGACTCTTTGCCTTTCTTCTGGCTGGCTGATCACCACCCTGGTAGCATGTGTTGACAGTTCAGTTCCTAAGGGATGGCTGTTCCCAACAAGGGAAGAGCCACCCTAATTGGCACCGACTTGGGCACTTATTAGTACTCTCAGCAGAGTGGCTGAAAAGTGACCAGAGATTAACCCTTCACCTACTGGGGTTAGTTTTTCTTATCAGGTATTACTTACCGTCTTTTTAATTTTTATATTTGAGGAGGAATTATTGATTCTCCTGCAACACTAATAATCGGCTGCTTGCCTGGCTTTGCTTTGGACTAGGGACAGAGTCTCCAGTAGGGTTGTCTAGGGTGATGCATGCAGGATAATGATGGAAGAAAGCAGCTTCAATGCCCTTGTGAGGTTGGTGTGGGCACCATGAGGCAAGAACCTTGGTGAACATAAGTAAGACCTTCTAAGTTGATCTGTTTTGAACTGGCCTGGACCCTGAGCCAAATGAGATTTGGAATCTAAAATTTTTTTTCCATTGCTAACTTGAAAAGGGCCTAATTCATTTAAAAATGGAATAACAGTTTACCGATTAAATCTTGACTTTCTTAATGTACAGTGCTATGATCTTTGTGGGGAGAAGGATAGTAATGTGGCACATTGATTTAAAATCAATGTTCTTGGGGCGCTTGGTGGCTCAGTTGGTTGAGCATCTGACTCTTGATTTTCCCTCAGATCGTGATCCCAGGGTCCTGACGCCAAGCCCCACGTCGGGCTCTGTGCTGAGTTCGGAGCCTGCTTGGGATTATCTCTCCCTCTGCCCCTCTCCCTAGCTCACGTGCACGCTCTTTGTGTCAAAATAAAAAATAAAATAAAATAAGATAAAATAAAATAAAATAAAATAAAATAAAATAAAATCAGTATCCTATGCCAGGCAAACTTGTGAGTTTTTCGCTGAAGAGCCTTGTGCAGTTGTAACTTAGTAACATCTGAGGAAAATGAGAGAAGAGGAAATGAACATTTCAAGAGTACTCAGCAAAAACTAGCTGATTGACACACGTTGCTTCCACATTTTTAATCTACCACACCACGCTGTTTTCTTTTGGTGCTGATGTGTATCTTTGGGATTTGTGGACTCCTTCTCCCACCCTTGCCCTCAGAACTTTTAATATTTCTTCATGTATTCAGAGATTGAAGACTAACACAAAAGCACTAAAAATGCCAGCAATGCCTCAGTGCCAGACGGAAGTGTCTCCAGGCTGGTAGGGGCATATTCAATCCTAAGTCATAAGTCTTATTTTGGTTTTCATGAATCTCAGCATCATGAATTCCCCCCAGAGCGCTTATATATCAGGATGTTCATTAAAAACAAACAAACAAACAAACAAACAGAACAACAGCAGCAGCAGCCACAACCACAACCCTCACAACAAAGGGCTTTAATAGAGCTTTGTTCCCTTTTCAAAGAGATGTTGCCCTACTGAGATGTTACAATTCGGAATGGCTTCCAGAAATACAGTTCACCACCAAAAGAGTAAAATAATAATTAAAAAAAAAAAAAAAAAACAACAAAACCATCAAGGAACCGAAACGCTTGGCTTAGTCTCACCCCAGTTCTCAGTGGGGTGAATCTGAGAAAACTCGGGTCTTTCCAATGGATGTGGCAACTTTTGTAGATAATCTCGCCCCTGCCCCCCATGCTCCGTGGATCCGGGTTTTCCCGTTTGGTACAGCAGGCACATTTTCCTTGATTCCGATCCAGCCGGACTCTGCTTTGGCTGGGGAGTTGTACTCCGCTGACATTTAAGGCAGGAATTCCCTGGGAAAATAGTCAAGAGATTCTTTTGGTGCTGCTGGCGGGGCTCCAAAGGGTTTAGGGTTCCCCACTCTAGGCGAATGGGGAGAAAGACAGGGAGGGAGGGAAAGAGAAACAGAAGGACTTTATTGAGTGACTGTATTTCATCTGAAACTTGCACAAAAAAGCAGAAATGTGGTTGGATGACTGGATACTTTTCTTCTCCCTTATCTCTCACCCAGCTATTATGACAGTTCAGAGTTTGGTTGGGCATTTTAAAGGCCACTCAGACATCCATAGTTGAAAATCAATTCTCTGGGAAGCGAAGGACTTTGGGATCTAATGGGTCAGACCAAAACGTTTTAAATGATCAATAATCGAAGTGTGGTCTGTAGTAATAATTGTTCCAACATTTAAATTAAATTTGAACATAATAAGAAGTAAGCCCCACATTTTGGTGATTATTAGCACCCATTATTCTGAAGGCTCAGAATCCTCATGTTTTTAATAGACTAACGTAGATATTCCTAGTTTCAAGAAAAGAGCAAGATGTTTACCATTCTGTGCACAAGGAAGTTGTGATTGGGCTGGGTGGGGGGGGGGGGTCGACCAAAAAACTAGGCACTTAAAAAATACTTTGGAGTAATGCTAGAAACAGAACATTTTCTAAAAAAGGAACAGAAATGGTCATAATCTGTGACCACAAAAAAAAAATGTGACTGACAGGATGAGTCACATGGATGAGACTTCTAATAATTCAGACAAAACTGAATCCTAAATCATCACAGGTCCTTCTTTTTGACCTCTGTAATTCCTTTTTTTTTTACATTCATGCCATTGGAAGAAATGTACACCTGAAGAAATTTACAGGGCCTCTTGGAGGTGGCACATTTCTTCATGACTTCGCCTCACCTGAATGTTCTTCTCCCCAGCCACACCTTGGTCTGTCTGCCTGCTGTGGGGGGTCACACTGTGGCCACATCCTGCCGGCTCCTGCCTCTCAAGAGCCAACTGAGGTGCTGTCTCGTCTCCAATCCCTTTCCCTTCTGTCTTTGCCACACGATCCTCTGACTCTCTTTTAAGCACTCCTTCACATTTATCTACTCCTGGAAGCATGCCTGTCGCCAACCAGAGCCTAGCAGTAGCCACTTGACAAACCCATAGCGACCGCAAGGCTTTGTGATACTCTGCAGTCATGACTAGATGGTGTCTTTGTCTCATTCACAAAGTGTTTCGCTGCTTTCTTTGGGTATAAGAAAGTTGTGGAGTATGCGTGTCCTGTTACCTTCCTTACTTCGATGATGATGATCATGACGATGATGATGGTGAGGACGACAGTGAAGTGCCAGCCATGATTTTGGTGACGATACGATTGTGCACGAAGAGGGGAAGGAGTGAGAGTTGGCATTCTGGACTCCATCACTTCACTGTTATTGGCTCTGGTCCACTTGACCTCCCTGAGCTACTTCTTCGTCTCTGAAATGGAATGGAGCGTTATTTGTGTCTTATCTTTTTGCAAAGCTGTGGTAAGCCAGAGTCCCTCCTCACCCCCTTCTCATTGTGGACGACCTCTGGTGTGCCTCTGCAATACTTCGGTTCCCTAAATTCCATCCCAGAATTATTCTCAGCATGCTGGAACCCCCCTGTTTATTGTCTAACTCCATCATCAGTCTGGAATCAGAGTGAGAGCAGGGAATACTTTCTTAGTCATCTCAGGGGTTAGTTAATCTTAGTAATTAATTGCTGTAACATCAGCACCTAGTGTACATCCAAGATACATTTTAAAGATGAAAAAACAGGGGCGCCTGGGTGGCTCAGTCGGTTGAGCGTCCGACTTCAGCTAAGGTCATGATCTCACACTCCGTGAGTTCAAGCCCCGCATCGGGCTCTGGGCTGACAGCTTGGAGCCTGGCGCCTGCTTCAGATTCTGTGTCTCCCCCTCTCTCTGCCCCTCCCCTGCTCATGCTCTGTCTCTCTCTATCTCAAAAATAAATAAAAACATTAAAAAAAATAAACTAATAAAAATAAAATGAAAAAACATTTTGGAATACATAAACAAGTGGATGAGGTTCCAATAAGGTCATATCAGCAGATGTGCTTTGCAAACTGAATCAGTAAATGGAAATAATGTTGATGCTGATGCTTATGATAAAAAAGTCAAGAAACTTATCCATGCCAAACCTTGAAAAAGTCATGTATCCTTTTTTTTTTTAAAGCTTACTAATTTATCTTGAGAGGTGGGGAAGGGCTGAGGGAGAGAGAGAGAATCTCAAGTGATGGTCCAAAGCCCAACTTGGGACTCGATCCCACGAACTGTGAGATTATGACCTGAGCCAAAATCAAGAGTTGGACACTTAACTGACTGAGCCACCAAGGTACCCCAAAAGTCATGTATTTTTAATCTCATTTCCTGTTTGCAGAATGAAAGTTTTTTCTAGTGCAGGTAAGAATTTAGAAATAGTTGTTAACATATGTATAGTTCTTTGAAATAAAGAGCTGGGTAACTGCCAAGTAATAACATTAATAATAAAATTTTATAAACTTCAAATGGGCATAGATAATTCTAAGGCCACATTTGAGAGTTTAAGGGAGAAGTAATGTTTTCAAAACCTTTGTTTTATAGGTTAATCCAAAATGTTTCGGTAAATTTTGTTCAAAAATAAGAAACTGACTCATATGTCATCTCCTCATTGTCCCAGAAACTCTTTGGGGATGATCGTATATGACATTTATGACTTTCACATTTCCACACAGGCCACTGAGTACTGCTAGGACAAATAACACCAATGAGGATTGATCGTTTTACAAGTGAATCATTTGTAAAGTACCCTTGTTCCTCTACCGTCACCCAGCAATCTCTCTCATCCTCCAGTCAGGAAGGAGATGGAAATTATTATCAAGCAGGGACCTTAGCTGAAACAGAATATGACTCTGGCGTTTCCTAAGCGGAGGAGACTTTACTGAAAGGATATTGAGGCTCAAAGAATTGAAGGGAGGCGGAGAACCAGCTTGCATGTGGCCACACCCCAGGCAGCTCCGGAAGCTGAGGCAGGACCCGCATTTTGGCTGCTGGGGTGGATGGCCGTCAAGAATTCCGGTTGCCTCACTGCTTCGAGAGGAAAAGTCCCTGGAGTGAGCACTCGATCTTATGTCAGGGAGAAAGATGGCTTCCTTGGGGAGAGTCACCAGGAGTTATCCTGCCACCAAGGCCACACTCAGTGAGTGAGAGGTGAAACGATAGCAGCTAACTCTTTTACATAAACTCATTTAATCCTCACCTCCCACCATTCCTGATGCCATCTCTTTCTAGTCACACGGCACTGTTAGTCTACAGGGGCCACCATAACAAAACACCACAGACTGGGTAGCTTAAACAACAGAAAGATATTTCTCACAGGCTAGAAGTCCCTGACTAGATAACTCACATTTTGTTCTTCAAAATTCAATTTAAATTTTACTTTCTCTGTAAAAACTTCCTTGTTCCTCTGATTTTATTTAGATGCTATTTCTCTGTTCTTCCACAGTGCCTTCTAAAATAGCTTTGTACCTTCCAATTTCTGAGCGTGTAAATCCAGAGTTCCTTTCATGTCCCCCCCCCAAAATACATGAGGTTCCTCAGTAAGGAGGTCCAAAAATCAAAGGCTTTTATAACCAGTACCTGACAACAAACACTAAGAATTGTGCATGAGGTTTCCAAGTAGGGTTGCATTCGTTATAAACACACTGCTTGGTAATTAATTGTTTATGTCTCTGTCTCTAACTCAAGAAAAAATTCCTCAGGGCAGAGATTGTGTGTTAGTTTTTTAACGCGACCCTGGAAAAAAGAAGGCAGTCAATACATTTTGGTTGGTTGAATGAATAAATGAATGAGTGAGGAGTTGACCAAAGTGGTTTCACATGTGTCTTGTTTTGTATGTTTATGAGATAAGCATTCGATCTGAATTATGGAGAGTTTGAGTGACCCGGAAGGTCAGAAGTTGACTGGACCAGATTTGTCATATATTATAGAAGTACATTTCCTATCTATCATGGGGGTGTTGGCTTTTTAAGAACGTTAATTTTTCAGGGGACAAGCATCCCTTTTCATATACTATCCCATCTATTTAAAAGACTTAAAAGGGGGTGGGAGGGAGGGGAGGGTGGGTGATGGGCATTGAGGAGGGCACCTTTTGGGATGAGCACTGGGTGTTGTATGGAAACCAATTTGACAATAAATTTCATATATTGGGAAAAAAAGACTTAAAAGGAAGTTTATGCTTCGATTTTCTTTTGCAAATAGAATAACAGTTTGTAGGGAAATTGGCTAATTTGGGGTTGTTTGATAGCCTTTTAACAAGCACAGAATCCTATTCCTGTTAACTGGTTAGATCAATTAAAAAAATTTTTTTTAATGTTTATTTTTGAGACAGAGGGAGACAGAGCATGAGCGGAGGAGGGGAGAGAGAGACACACACACATACACAGAATCCAAAGCAGGCTCCAGGCTCTGAGCTGTCAGCACAGAGCCCCACGCAGGGCTCGAACTCACTGTGAGATCATGACCTGAGCTGAAGTTGGACACCCAACCAACTGAGCCATCCAGGTACCCCTATTTTTTTTTAATTAGCATTTTCATTTCAACTGGGTGAGACTTTTTTAAAAAAAAGTTTAGTGAATCAGTAATGTACTGACATAATGAACGATGATGAGTCGCCCTGATACCTGAGAGTGGCTGTCCAACAGAACATTGTAACCAGATGTCAACAGTTTTATAGATCCGCTCAGTATATAGTTTATAATTTTGTTATAATAGTTTCTATGTACCAGTGTTTATAATCACCCAGAGGGACATATGAAAATCACTTTATAAACTAGCAAGAGCAATATACTTAGTATTTATTATTATTGCTAATAATTCTATTTTCAAAATGAGAGATTGTTGCGTGGAATAAATGAAAGAACTCTATGGTGTCTTGGTGGAAGCAACATTACAGCTTTCAGCAGCATATTCCATTACAGATCTCACAGAAAAAGTTTGCAAACCTCACATTGCCCTTCTCATTCTGCACCGCATTTTTAGGGGAAAGAGTGCTGCGCTGAGTGGCCCGTGGCTCACTGGATGTTTAGGGAGGCAGAAAGAGATTGCTAGCATCAGAACTTGTGAAGGTCGTTGACCTTGACTTCAGTGGAGATGACCACAGCTTGACCTCAGCCCAACAAGGGGATATTGCTTTTTAAACACTTTAGAGTATTGTGTCATCCTCTGAGCCTTTAGTTGAAGTGAAAAGGGAGTGAGTGCTTCCATAGCTGGGAAGTCTGAACTTCTAAAGGTGGTCAGAACTGCACAATCAAGGTCAAGAACCAATCTAGACTTTGGGTTCTGAAGGTATCACTTTAAGGATTAGAATTTGTTCACCTCAGACAAGGAAGCTGAGCTTTGATTTTTTTTTTTTTTTTTTTTTTTTTGGCATTAGATCCTCCCTATGTTATGCATTGAAGAGAAAATGAAAACAAATCCATTTAGGAACTGGAGAGTGTTATGCTAAGTGAAATAAGTCATACAGAGAAAGACAGATACCATATGTTTTCACTCTTATGTGGATCCTGAGAAACTTAACAGAAAACCATGGGGGAGGGGAAGGGGAAAAAAAGTTACAGAGAGGGAAGGAAGCAAACCATAAGAGACTCTTAAAAACTGAAAATAAACTGAGGGTTGATGGGGGGTGGGAGGGAGGGGAAAGTGGGTGATGGGCATTGAGGAGGGCACCTTTTGGGATGAGCACTGGGTGTTGTATGGAAACCAATTTGACAATAAATTTCATATTAGAAAAAACAATGAATAATATAATGAAATAATTCAGGATTTAATCCTTGAGTAAACCCTGAAGGAGATTGTTGACCAAAAATTTAAATACGCTTAGCTCTTACCTCTTATTTAAAATAGCATCATTTGTTTAGAGGAAAATATCTTCAAAATCCATATAGTTTTCTTCATTGAAACAACTTTAACTTATGGTTTATAATAAATAGTTGTTAAGAGTCAAAAAAAAAAAAAAAGAAAACAAATCCATTTAGCCATTTTCCTCAGTAAAATTGTTTGTTCCTGGAAGCTACAATAAAACAGCAAGATTGTCAATTGTCCAATCTTCTAGATTTACATTTCAAAATCAACAACCAGAAGTAGAATTAAAAACTGTATATTATAAAATCAGAATATAAAGGGTGGACTAAACTACCAATAAAGTTTTTATTTATTTATTTATTTATTTTTTCAACTTTTATTTATTTTTGGGACAGAGAGAGACAGAGCATGAACGGGGGAGGGGCAGAGAGAGAGGGAGACACAGAATCGGAAACAGGCTCCAGGCTCTGAGCCATCAGCCCAGAGCCCGTCGCGGGGCTCAAACTCACGGACCGCAAGATCGTGACCTGGCTGAAGTCGGACGCTTAACCGACTGCACCACCCAGGCGCCCCCCAATAAAGTTTTTAAAGACATTTTATAGTATCTAGAAATAAATTAGCTTAAATATTCAGTCTGTGTTCCCTATGACAAAACATTAGCATTTGTTTTGTTTTTAAAGTTTATTTATTTGTTTAGAGAGAGATAGAGCGAGCCTGAGCACGAAAGGGACAGAGAGAGAGAAAGAGGGAGAGAGAGAGAATCCTAAGCAGGTTCTGTGCTGCCAGAGCAGAGTCTGACGTGGGACTTGATCTCACAAACCATGAGATCATGACCTGAGCCAAAATCAAGAGTTGAACACTTAACTGACTGAACTGCCCAGGCATCCCAACATTAGCATTGTTAAAATGGTGGTGGTGGACAGACAGATGTTTTGAGATATTGTTCTACTTATTTCTGTGTGGTTGCAATATTAAATGGATAAGAAATTTAGTAATTATAGTAAAACCAAGCTACTTTGGCAGGGTAAAGAGTATAGCGTTGTCCCTGGTTTGGAATGTTCACCTCACCCCTTGTCCCCATTGCTGCTTAGTCTTCTCTCTGCAGGGCTGTGGCCAGGTGGTTCTCCTGTCCTCCAGAGCTGCTCCATGGGTCTCTCAAACGCCTGAGCTACCTTCCCCTTTCCCCTCACTTTCCACACACAACCCCAACACTTACATCACACTGAAAAGCAAGACTTCAGATGGGAAATCCTTTGAATTCCAAGCCCCAAATATCTTGGCATCTGCCTAACCCTCTCCTCCTTCTTTGTTTCCTATGGGAGAAATAGCCTTCCCTTCGTCTTGGATGGAATCTTTCACTTCCATTCTGCCTCTCCTGCCTACTCTAGTACCATTGTTTTTCCAGCTTTCTGGTCAAACTTTTCAATCACAGGAGCCCTTTACAGTTGAAAATTATCGAGCACCCCAATGGACTTCTTGTTTATGTGAACTATGTGTACGTATTGACACCATTTTAGGAACTGAAACAGAGAATTTAAAAAATAAATTGACTTAAAAAAATAACCTGAGGGGTGCCTGGGTGGCTCGGTCGGTTAAGCCTCCGACTTCGGCTCAGGTCATGATCTCACGATCCGTGAGTTCAAGCCCCACGTCGGGCTCTGTGCTGACAGCTCAGAGCCTGGAGCCTGTTTCAGATTCTGTGTCTCCCTCTCTCTCTGCTCCTCCCCTGTTCATGCTCTGTCTCTCTCTGTCTCAAAATAAATAAACGTTAAAAAAAATTAAAAAAAAATAACCTGAGTATATGCTAATTAAGTTGCATTAAATTTTTTATTTTTATTTTTTATTTTACTATTATTTTTTTCAATGTTTATTTATTTTTGGGGCAGAGAGAGACAGAGCATGAACGGGGGAGGGGCAGAGAGAGAGGGAGACACAGAATCGGAAACAGGCTCCAGGCTCTGAGCCATCAGCCCAGAGCCTGACGCGGGGCTCGAACTCACGGACCGCGAGATCGTGACCTGGCTGAAGTCGGACGCTTAACCGACTGCGCCACCCAGGCGCCCCTCATTAAATTTTTTAAATGTTTATTTTTGATAGAGAGAGCGAGCGAGTGTGAGTGGGGGAGGGGCAGAGAGAGATGAGATGGAGAATCTGAAGCAAGCTCCAGGATCTGAGCTGTCAGCACAGAGACTGATACAGGGCTCCAACCCACAAACCATGAGATCATGACATGAGCCGAAGTAGGATGCCCAACCGACTGAGCCACCCATGCACCCCAATTGCATTTTAAAAGGTAAATACATATATTTTCCAAAACAAAAAAATTAGTGAGAAAAGTAGTATTATTTTACACTTTTGTAAATTTCTTTAATGTCTGGTTTAACAAAAGATGACCAGATTCTCGCTTCAGCTTCTGCATACAATTGTGAAATGATTATTTGGTTGAAGTATGGAAAGAGAATCCTGCCTTACACATATGTGTAGCTGAAAAAGGGAGGACTATTCTAACAACTTCTTCAGATAATTGTGGATATTTTTATTTAATATTATACCAAAACTCAACAAGTAATATTTTCCTACGGATTAGCTGCCATGTAGATCCTGAAGGCATATTAATGAGTTTTCCATAGCCTGTTACTTTAAAAATCCATTAATCTATTTGCATTTTGAACTAATCTTTTGCTAATATGGCATGATTTTAAACATTACGCATAGTCATTTAGAAAATATTGGTGCATTGAATTATGCAGACCTTTCAAATGTTGACACATTTTATTTTATAATATCAAAAATGCCATATTCGTGAATATCACCACCAATCGCATCAGAAAAGTATTAAAGTATTGAGAACTGTCAAACTCACAGTGGCAGAAACAAATTTTCCAAAATTATAATTTTCGCTCGAAAGCGCAAGTATTATTGCCAACAAATATTGTCAGTTTTTCTTGAAGTGACAGCCTCATTTTTGCTCATGTCCAAGAAAATGTCCTCCAAACACTCATTTGAATAGCCATAGTTTGTAGGCCATTTTTGAAATTAAAAATGGTATTCCATGACAAAAGCCTAGTTCAACTCCCAACAAGATCCATTCTGAAGACACCCATCACACTGAGTCTACATAGAAGTGCTTTCTGTGTACCTCCCGTTTTGTCATATGGCTTATTACAAAGACATACACTCAAGTGTCAAGATTTAATAAAATTGGTAATTTTGTGCTTCAGCAAGGACATTCTTGAGTGGAACTGGCACCGGTTTACTGTGGATGAGGGTGAAGAGGAGAAATAGCACCATGACACTTTGATGCTTTGGTTCACACCAAAGTGCCCACAGTCTTACCCACTATTGCTTTTGCATTAACAATACAAAAGCCATATAGTGAGAGGCAAGTAACATCCTGTAGTAATTATGAAAACAGTTGTGATTGGTCCCTGAAAAGGTGTCAGGGACCCCTAGGGGTATGGAAACCACACTCTGAGGCCCACAGATTGAATTGATTAGTCCCCTTTTCTGTATCTTAATTCTCTATTCAATATTGTCTCTTCCTATTATTCCTATTATTTTTTCCCTTTTTTTTTAGAGGGGGAGACAGAGAGAGAGAGAGAGCAGGGGAGGGCCAAAGGGAGGGAGAGAGAGAGAGATAGGGAGAATCTTTTTTAAAAATTTTTTTTAACGTTTATTTATTTTGAGACAGAGAGAGACAGAGCATGAATGGGGAAAAGGCAGAGAGAGAGGGAGACACAGAATCGGAAACAGGCTCCAGGCTCTGAGCTGTCAGCACAGAGCCCGACACGGGGCTCAAAACTCACGACCGCGGGATCATGACCTGAGCCGAAGTCGGACGCTTAACCGACTGAGCCACCCAGGCGCCCCAAGAGATAGGGAGAATCTTAAGCAGGCTCCACACTTGACATGGGTCTCCACCCCATGACCATGAGATCATGACCTGAGCTGAAATCAAGACTCAGACGCTTAACCGACAGAGCCACCAAGGTACCTCTCTTTCTATTAGTTTTTAAGCATGCTTATGCATCTCTCATATTGGAAAAAAAAACCACCAAAATAAATTTCCCCTCAATCCCAAGTAATTCACTAAAGACCATCAAATTTATTTTCCCCATTACAGCCAAATATCCATAAATAGTCATTACCATTTATTGTCTGCTTTTTTCATGTTTCATCCTTGGCACCCATTGAAATCTAGTTTCTGTCCCTCTATCTTCTTGTAAATGGCTGTCTTCAAGTTCCCAGGGCCTTCCCTGGTATGTGACTCTAGGGCACATGCTCCAATCCTTACCTTCCTTGACCCTCTGACCTTCTGACCTCGTTGACTACTTGTCCATCTAATATGTGCTGGGCATGGTGCTAAATGCCCTACACAAGATAGCTCGTTTAAGCTATACGGCAACCTGAGGTGTAGCTATGATTATTATTCCATCTCACAATTAAGAGAACTGCACAAGGTCATACAGAGCACAAAGAAAAGTGCAGAGTCCCAAATGTGGTCTTCATGACCCCAAAGCCAGAGATCTTGAGCACCATAATATTCTCCCTTCTTGAAATACCTGCTTTCTTTTCCCACAACATCACTCCTCAGGTTTGTTTTCTTACCTCTTTGGGTGCTTTACTTCAGTCTTTTTTGCGTGTGAAAAAAAAATGCTTTTCTCATGATCTTGCTTTGCTCAAGGTTCAGAGTCCTAGGAGGGGGCCACCCAGGTGGCTCAGTCGGTTAAGTGTCTGAGTTCAACTCAGGTCATCATCTCACGGTTCATGGGTTCGAGCCCTGTGTTGGGCTCCACACTGACTTGGGATTCTCTCTCTCTCTCTCTCTCTCTCTCTCAAAAATAAATATATAAAAACTTAAAAAAAAAAAGATCACGGGAGAGCTCATTGAACTGGCCATGCTGAAGTCATGTGCCCTCCTACCCCCCAGTTTGCCATGCTGGAGAGTGCCCTTTGTCTGGAAGGTGCCCCTCAGCTTGTACCCAAGGGCACTCTCAAGTGAGACTGGGGAAAATAAGAATAGGAGTTGGATGCTGGGCTGCCGAGAATTGATTGGCAGTCACTACGATCCACTACGATCAATTCTTCTCTTCCCTCTTCTTACTGACTCCTACTCATACATCAGGACTCAACTTCGATACTACTCCTTCCAGGAAGCCTTCCTGACTTCCTGACTTCCAGATCTGGATTGGCTGTGCCCCTCAGCACTCTGCGCTTCCCCACTCATGGTACTTTTTATGGCAGGTTGTAGCGTCTGGTTTCTATTTCTTCTCTGAACTGCCAGTTCTGGGAAAGCAAGGCGATTTCTGCTTTTCACCTTGCATCCCCAGAACCTAGCACAGGGTCTGGCACATGGTTGTCTCTCAGCATTGAAGAATAAACACATATGCTGGGTTTGAGCACTCCTGAGGACACGTGTATCTGGAAGTGGTTAATAGGGAAAGGTGCTCACAAGAGTAATCTACAGGCTTTAGAAATAGTTCAGATAAATAACGTTTGAAGTTGTTGGAATGGATGAGAAACTATCATCCATTTTTGAGAAAGAATAAAAAAGTGCTGAGGACAGTGCTTTGGGGAATGGGGATATAAAAGTCGATGAAGAACACTGAAATAGATGAGTTAGAGATGTAACACATGTGGGAACAGTGAAAAACCAAAAAGGAGAGCATTTCATGGAACAGGGATACCCTGGCACACAACTGTTGCAGAAAAATTAATGAGACTAAAGACCGAAGAAATGCTATGCAATTTTGCAATTACGAAACCATTTGGTGGCCTTTGAAAGAATTGTTTCAATGGAATAATAAGGATAAAAATGGGAGAACAGGGAGGAAGTAGACACTGAAGAAGTGGATGCTGAGGGTGGAGGCAGGGGTCGTAGATCGTGGTTCTACGGGTGTGACTTCAGATTCATCTGCATAGATGTAAAAATTACAGCTCTGGGTACCATTCTCAAACTTTTCTAGTTCAGCAGATCTTCAACGGGGCTTGGATTTCTCTAATTTTAAAAAGCGTTGTGGGTGATTCAGCCTCTGTCTGGGAATCATTAGTGTATATCCATTGCTTCATTAGTTTGGCTCACGCAGGAAGAAGAAGAAAACAGGTAAGTGTTACGGATCGAATTGTATCCTCCCCAAGATATGCTGAAGCCCTAAGCCCCCAATGGGACGGTATTTGGAGGTAAGGCCTTTAAAGAGGTCATTCCATTTAAATGAGGTAATAGGGACAGGGCTCTAATTCGACAGGACTCCTGTCCTTATAAGAAGAGGAAGAGACACCACAGATCCCCCTCTCTTTCTGTGCATGGTGCAGAGGAAAGGTGATGTGAGGGCACAGTGAGAAAGCAGCATTTGCAAGTCAGAAACCAACACTGTCAACACCTCTCTCTTGGCCTTCCAGCCTCCAGGAAAGAAAGGTCTGTTGTTTAAGCCACACAATTGCAGTATTTTGTTAGGCAGCCCTAGCTGACTAATACATAAGGAAGAGGACTTTGCTTCTAGGACACTGGAAATCCAAGTGAGAGGGAGAGAATGAGCCAATAGCAATGAATGGGAAAAACCCCAAATTACTGAAATACAAAGCACGGCCGATAAAGGCAGAATCTGGAAAATGTGAAGACTGAGATAACAGAGAGCAGGTCAGCCTTGGAGAGAACCACATTATAACTTGTCCGTGTACTTCTCCACTGATCTTCCTAATGCCTCTGTGAGGTGGGGAGATGAGGAAAGGCAGTCTTGTAAGGGTCAGGTTTGTACAGCCAAGAAGTGAAAGATCCAGGACAAGGGCTGTGTACCTTTTTCTAATGAGTTCTCCTGTACTGAACATTTCCCAAATTTCTATCATTTCTAATCCACCTTCATCATTTTTGCCATGTCTAAGTCAACTCCTTCCTGTTATTATATATATTATATACCTACTATATATATAATATATATATTTAAGTCAATTACTATTTAACTTACTGCTTTCTTAAGTATATATATATAATATATATACATACATATGTATGTATATATAATATATTATACATATATTATTATGTATAATATATAATATATAATTATAATTAATTATATATAATTATATATAATATATATATTATATATATTATATAATATATATTATATATAATATATATTATATATAATATATATTATATATAATATATATGTAATTATAATTATATATTATATATAGCTATATATAATATATATAATATATATAATAATATATATAATATATAATATAATATATAATTATGTATAATATATATTATATATAATAATATATAATATATAATTATGTATAATATATTATACATATATTATATATATACAGATGTATGTATAATATATAATATATATAATACATATTATATATATACATACATCTGTATATATGTAATATATATGTAATATATATATAAAGCCAATTCAGATTTTTACATAGCATCAGTCTATGCAATAATATAACTGGTTTTACATGCTAGATTTTTATAATGCACATTCGGTTTAGTAAATAGTTTCAGAGAAGTCCACTCTGTACAAACCTTGCATACCATGAGTGTATACTGCTTCCATGTGAAGAAGGGCACTCTTTTTGAGAAAGGAGAAAAGGAAGAGAGGAAATGCCTTATAGCAGGGGGAAATGCCTGAGATCAAGAGGGAATGAAGAAAGGGAGGAAAATGAAGATTCGTGTGTACCTCATTTGAAGGGTAAAAAAATGGTTAGTCCTTCAGGCTACACAGATCAAGGAATATTTGATAGCGCAGCACAGAAATCATTACAGAATTAATTACTTTGGAATAAGGGGATTTGCATTTTTCAATAGACTTCCGCCATCCATCGGTACCTATTTTGCAGATCCGAGTACGATGAAAATGGCAGCAGTGCTTTCCTCAGACCCAGGCAACGGAGCCCTGCTGCGGGCCATGCTTCGGAAGGCTCTGGGTGCACCAACCTCCTTCTCGGGCACATCAGAGCTCCTCTAGATCACATACCACGCCCGTAACTGGGACTCTGGAGTTCTCTGCTCTCTTCTTCTGCATCCCTGTCTCCACCTGGACTGCACAGCTGATGTGTGCAAACTTGGGCATCACCAACAAAAACTGTTAGTGGATGCATATGTATGGAGTTTGGACGGGGGTGTCCATAATTGTTCCTGCAAGGCTCTGCATGGTGTAGCATGGAGCTGAGACTGGGAAGAGGAGGCGGTGGGGGGCTAGTCATGCAAATATTGATGAGCCCAGAGCCAGAGAACTGAACGAAAGGGAGAGACCACTCTCAGCAAACAGAAGTGTCGGTTCAAAGGGAGCATGTGCAGCAAGTCCAGTCATTTGCATATAATTTGTCAATTCCTGGTAGGAATACAATTGGCTGGAGCTGTCCATGTGTTGTGAAGAAAGCTATTTTAAACAGGAAACTTGATGGGGCGCCTGGGTGGCTCAGTCGGTTAAGCTTTGGACTTCGGCTCAGGTCATGACCTCACAGTTTGGGTGCTCCAGCCCCGCGTCAGGCTCTGTGCTGACAGCTCAGAGCTTGGAGCCTGCTCTAGATTCTGTGTGTGTCTCTCTCTCTCTCTGCCCTTCCCCTGCTCATGTTCTCTCTGTCTCTCTGTCTCTCTCTCTCTCTCTGTCAAAAATAAATAAACATTAAAAAATTAAAAAAAAGTTAAAACAGGAAACTCGAACAATTGCAGACCAAGAGAGGGGCTGCACATGGCAGCTAGTACTGAAGACTAGATTCTAGATGTGACCGCCGTGACCACTGTGATGCAGACCCAGTGGCAACAGGATAACAGAGCAGGCAGAAGGACAGTAAAAGTCGTGGGAACAAGATGACAAAACAGGTGAACACAGAAAATCTTTCCTCTCCTGCATTTGGCTGAGACCTTCCCCAATTCTTTAGAAAAAAGGAAATGGAAATTCCTGTAGAAACTACCTTGACTACTGTTGTTTTGGTTTCAATCAGATACATACGCGTTGAACAGACTCCATCTTTCAGGTATTATGCGAGGCGCTGGCGTATGCAACATTGTATGAAAAATCCATTCCTGAGGAGATCGGCTGGGAGAAGAGATTTCCGGTGGAAAAGAATTAAGGGAGAGAAGATGTGGAGTGATTTATTTCAGAAGTGTGCTAGGGAGGGCACACGAGATACATAATAAAGGTTTTGGTCAGCTAAGAGTACATTGGAACTTAGCATGAGTTTGTAGGGAGATAAGCAAAATTCTGTGATTTGGCTTAGCCATGCTCTGCAGTCAGGAGGAGGGATACGAAAAATGAACGGAGGGGGTTATGTCGAGATTGGCACAGTGGTAAATTTAAAAGCAATCCAGTGTTTGGTGAAAGCAACATTGACGTGACTGGACATGTCACCTCGGCCAATTGTCATCATGAGGATCGCTATTTTTTTTCGTTTTTGGCTCTTACTATGTGCCAGTTTCTGTTCTTAAGTCTTTAAATACATCATCTCTGGTGTAGTTATGACTGGTGTATTCAAGCAGCAGTCATGTGACCACCAGAAGGTTAGCAGGCTGGAGAAGATGGAAAGGCAGAGTGATTCCAGGGCTTGGTGAAGGTTCCAGAAATTCATGTTCAGTTGCTTCAGCTTACATTGGAGATGGATGGAATTTCAGCGTGAAGAATTAAACTGTAACGATTTGACAGTTCCGGAGTAGACACCTGAGATAGAGTATTGTAATCTTCCCGGAAGCTCATTAAAAGACTGGGCATATTATTTTGGCCGTTTTGGAATATTTTAGGTGTGGTCTTGTTTGGAAGCAGTCTGATAAACAAGATGATCGCCGTCAAATCCCTTTCTATCTTTAAGGTTGTGAATTTAAGCTTGGCAGTTTTGTTTTGTTTTGATTTAGTTTCTACTCATAGGGGAAAAAAAGGGGGATTTCGTCTTATTATTTAGAATTGAGAAGATCGATTTTCAAACAAAATAATTTGGCTGCCTGGACTGTGGTTGAGAGTCGTGGCTGTCTGTGGCCGTATTTCCCTTAATAGGTGAAACAAAATTCAATCCAGATTGGGTTCCTCTCTCATTTGGTTAAGATTTGGTAGCGGGGGGGGGGGGTGCCTGGGTGGCTCAGTCGGTTAAGCATCCGACTTCGGCGGCTCAGGTCACGATCTCGCGGTCCGTGAGTTCAAGCCCTGCGTCGGGCTCTGTGCTGACTGCTCAGAGCCTGGAGCCTGTTTCAGATTCTGTGTCTCCCTGTCTCTCTGACCCTCCCCCGTTAATGCTCTGTTTCTCTCTGTCTCAAAAATAAATAAACGTTAAAAAAAACAAATTAAAAAAAAAAGATTTGGTAGCAGGGCCATATGAGGAAAGCAATTTGCTATCATGTCCAGAAGATCTTAATTGGCATTTGTACTAACTAACTTTCAGACTTATGTTTAGAGGCATCTGGAAAAGGAGACACAGATTTTAGCCCACCTGGCTTGTTTGCCTGTTTGTGGATATAGACCAATCTTAATTCAGATATCGTGAAAGTCAGCGGGCCATGGAGGCAGAATCTTATGTGAAGCTGATTGTTCATGCACAGCAAAACTCACTTTCAATTACTGAAATCAATTTTTTCCAATGCCTCAAAGCAGGGACCATTCTGAGGCTTTTGAAAGCGATTTTTCATTTTATTTCTCTGCAAACTGACACGTCACTCTGTTTGCTTTGTAACAGAAGAACTGATTTAAAGCAGCTTGCTGCTCTGGCTAGCCCTCTCGGCCTCTAGATTCTGTGATCGTCTATACTGTTCTGTGCCACGTGGTAGAACCCCAAGATGGCTTTCTAAATAGGGGATGTGCAGCAGAGTGGTAAAAACTGAGTGTGTCTGTGATTTAACCGCAGAGGCTCTGTCCCCAATATTGGTACTAACTTGATTGTTCTGATTCCTTTGTCATTTTTGTTGCTTGGAAGATTGTAAGATTGAGCAAATGGACTTAAAATAATTTTCATTTTCTACATATGTAGGTCACTTACTCAAAATCTTATTTTCCCATTTGAATCATTTTCTAATATGTTATACCTAATCTCTCAACTCTAAGAAAAATATGTTTTTTTCTCCTAGTGGTAAATAGTAAGTTCACTGCATTTCTAGAAACAAAGCATTCATCAGTGATAGCCTCTACTCATCTCCCCAGTCTCCCTAGTTGGAATATTAGCTTGTAAGAAAAGATTGTGTGTGTGTGTGTGTGTGTGTGTGTGTGTGTGTGTGTGTTTATGTGTGTGTGAAATACAAGGAAAGTCCATTGTGCTATATGGTTAGTTTCCAAACAACAAATTTTGCCTTGCAAATGGTAGTTTCAAAGTACTTGGATTCCTAAATTTATTGCCATTTACAATTCATCTTTTGTAACTGTGCTGTTAATACTGGAACTGCAGTTATAGCCTCAGGTTTGAACCCCATTGAAACCACATCCTGGAGCCTACAAAAGGGTATGAAAATGCTCAGAAAATTATTTCTTTTTTAAAAATTTTTTAATGTTTATTTATTATTTTTGAGAGAGAGAGCGATGGGTTGCGAGCAGGGGAGGGGCAGAGAGGGGGGGAGACACAGAATCCAAAGCAGGCTCCAGACTCTGAGCTGTCAGCACAGAGCCCGATGCGGGGCTCAAACTCACAAACTGTGAGATCATGACCTGAGCTGCAGTCCGGCGCTTAACTGACTGAGCCACCCAGGCACCCCAAGATGAGTGTACTCTTAACTCCCTTCCTGTTTCCCTGTTTCCCCACCCACCTCCCTTCTGGCAACAACCATTTTGTTCTCTGTATTTAAAAACCTGTTTGTTTGTTCATCTCTTTTTTTCTTTGTTAGTTTATTTTGTCTATTCAATTCCACATATGAGTAAAATCATATGGTATTTATGAGACTCATATTTTTTATATATATAATCTTACATCAGAATTTTTCATAAACAATTTACTTTGGGTTTTGTTATGATATTTAAGTATCAGATACTGGGTGAGTATGGAGATTGGAGATGGTCTACTAGATCAAAAGATTGCACAGCAACTAATAGCAAAAAGCTTATTCCTTCTTGTTTGTTTTCTTGCTCTGCTCGCATGTGGATTGGCCACTTTTAGCTGCACTCCAGATAAGATCTCCTTATCATCTGCTTGAGCTTGAATTTGTCTGTTTGTTCCTCCAACATACTTGGAGCTGTTAGATAAGTTTTTGTCTTAAACCACAATCATTAAATAGGTATCCACTGACCTCAGTCTGTGAACCACAGAAGAAAAATTAGGCATGATTTCTACTCAGGAGATGAGATGAGATGAGATGAGATGAATCCAGGTGAGACAGTGAATAACACATCTTTCCAATTATTATTATATGATGGCATGATGAAAGCCAGGTTGAATATTGTAGATAATAAATAAGGAGGACATATCTGAGTTGCTTCTATCTGAGATCAGAATCTGGTTTGTGTTAATTGAACACATGGCAATTGCTTTCTTGGTTTACCCATTTGGACTACTTATCCTATTGAGAAATGAAGATTGAAAAGATTAGCGGCCTCATTTTATGCTGATACTTTGGAAAAGAGAGCACAGGCTGTGTGGCATAATAAATTTTGTGGATGGACATTTTTAAGACCAGTTAGAACGGCTGCATTCAAGAATCCAAGAAAATGTCATTATCTTTACAACATACAAGTGATCTTTGTTCCGGTGTGTGCGTAGTTACTACAAGAGCTGCCCACGGGACTGTGGTAGTTCACGAACAGGGTTAAGGAGGAGGGTGTATGTTAGGAAGCTAAGTCACGCTTGGAGAGGAGGTGTGTCAAGGTAGAGTTGTGAGGTTTACTGGTCACAATCCCAAATTTGGGATGAAAGAGTTACTCTTCTGTTTGGTGTTCAGGTTAGGGGTTTGCCCTGCAAGAGACAGTCAACCACTGACTTTACTGGAACGCACTTGGAAAGAGAAGAACTTAAAGCAGACACGAACAGGAGAAGAATGCCAGGTTTTCTGGAAACATTGCCAGAACCCAGCAATTTCTCAGAATGTTCAGAGGTGCCAGAGGAGTGTTTGCATTTCAATGGAAAAAGTTCTGAAAGCTCTGGAAACTATTCCCAGTTTTGCTTTTTCATTAAAGGCAAAAGCCATCACTGTGAATAAGGGACAGAAGCACTTGTTAGGGCTTTGTTAAGAGTTAAGAAAAGGGGCCTCTGGGAAATTCTAATTGTTCAATCCTTTGCCACAAAACTGAGACAAAGAGGATCGAGTCATAATGGCAAATAGAAAAGCACTGTTAGCTTTCATACACAAGTACCCAATGTCTGGAGCCCAATGTCTGGAGCCACTTTTCAGCAACCTGGCTCTGAAATACAGACAGAACTTTCAGGTTTAAAGAGATGTAGTCGTGACAGCATTGCAGTAACATAACGACTCCCCTCTTAAGTACATATTCCTCCTAAGTATTTAATTTCTCACACACTACAGATACCTGGTTAGGTAGCTTGGAGATTATAGTAGTCATGAGAGACGACTTCCAGAAAAAGAATAATATTATTTCCAGTTGTAATTTGGAAGGATTTTAAGTAGGCCTCTAGTAAAAGTCAAAAGAAGAAATACTCAGAACAGCAAATAAAATGATTTTAGGTCTAATTCTACCACGACGAGATTGAAGGCAGCAGAGTGCAATAGAAATGTAACGCAAGCCACATATATAATTAAAATTTTCTCGAGGCTACATTAAAAAAGTAAAAACAAACAGGTAAACTTAATTATAATACTGTATTTTATTTAATCCGATATATGAAAAATATTATCACTTCAGTATGAAATCAATATGAAAATTAGTGACAGTTTTTTTTTTTATTAAGTATCTGAATTTTGTTAAGCATTCTACACTTAGAGGCTCTCTCCATTTGGATGCTAAATTTTCATTAAAAATACACGATTGGTTGGGGCGCCTGGGTGGCGCAGTCGGTTAAGCGTCCGACTTCAGCCAGGTCACCATCTCACGGTCCATGAGTTCGAGCCCCGCATCAGGCTCTGGGCTGACGGCTCAGAGCTTGGAGCCTGTTTCCGATTCTGTGTCTCCCTCTCTCTCTGCCCCTCCCCCGTTCATGCTCTGTCTCTCTCTGTCCCAAAAATAAATAAACGTTGAAAAAAAAAAATTAAAAAAAAAATACACAATTGGTGTTTGGATGCCTTAAAACTTACGGTTGAAAGGACAGACTCACAAATATACTTTAACAATGTCAAAGAACTGAATAGAGGAACAGTTTTTAATTGTAAACTAATTAAAATGAAATAAAATTGGAAATTCAGTTTCTCAGTTTGACTTGCTCTGTTTCAGGTACTCAATAGGCGACATGTGGCTAAGTGGCTATTGTACTACACAGGGCAGCTCTAAGAAGTTCCTAAACATTTTGTTTTGTTTTGTTTTGTTTTGTTTTTTATTATGCTGGAATTTGTTTTGTTTCACATGTTAGCTAATCCAGTGAGTTTTTGAAAGTGGCTGATTATACACTTTCCGTGTAAAGATGTGTTGGGCTCATACAACATTTGTATGAGCCCTGACTTGTCCTTGGCTGTAGGGGTTGTTTCTCCATTGTAAGATTGTGTGCTAATCTTGCTAGAATGTTTCAAACCCCTGAGCAAGCTTGGCTGGGGGGGGGGGGGGAGGGGTGGGGAGTGGTGGCAAAGATACCCTTGTGGTGGGGTTTGGGGGTGGGAGAGGAAGATGAGGAGCTGAAGCAGGGTCGAAGGAAGAGCATTTTCCCTCCACATTCAGAAATGTGAACATTATCTTTCAGGTAATATGACATGACCACATATTTTCTGATTATTAAACTAATGATTCTTTATTATAAAAAATTAACGGCATTCACATTAGCCTCAAAAGATAATAGAAACTATCCATAATTCCACCACCCGGAGTTAACTAGTGGTAACACTGAACATGGTTCTTTTTTGTCACATAAATTTATTCAAACAATGTCTGCTTTCTAGGCGATTCTATAGTTCCTTAGGAAGTCTTTTCCCGATGGCTAGTAGGGAAATGTTGCTCACGAATGAACACTATCTCAGGCTTAAAAGGATTTACTTTTTGTTTCGATATTCAATCTTTTCAGAGTTTAAGTTCCTATCAATGCGAGTTTAAAGAGTTCCTTTCAGATGAACTAGACTCTGGAGTTCAGTGCTGAGTCTTGCAGATTTCTGCTCCTTTCCCTTCTCTCCCAGGTGAAATTTGAGTATATAAAGCAAATGATGTGCCTTCCGGCAGGGTGCCTGAACTCTGGGGCAGAGGGTCTGCTCTGATCTACTCCTGACCGGTGTCTACAAGATGCCCTGCTCCCCCTGGTCTCTTGACGTGATGTACTGGTAGCCACCACTGGAGTCTCTGGTCCTTGACAAATAAGTCTGCATCTCTTCCCAGCACCTTTGTGGCCCCTCAGTAGGTTCATGGAAACCTCTGGATTTCCTCCAGGCATTGCACAGGCCACAGGGAACCAGAAGTGCTCCCTCAGACTCACCTATGTACCTATCTTCCAGTGCTGCCTGACCTCACCATCACTCATGTCTCGCTGGGAGTTGTTATGAGGAGGGCATTTCCAGGAGTCCTATCGCCTCCTCCTGGTTTGCCCAGGTCCCTGTCCCACCAGCCCTCCTCAGACCTCTCCAGGTCCAGGTGACTTACTTCTGGCTTCTTTTACCTCTCTCTCTCCTTGTTCCCTTGGGCAAGAAAGGATGGATGTAGCTCCTCTGTCAGGAGTTCTTAAAGTGTAACTCACAGATCTCTGGGTCCCTGTGACATTTTAGGGGGTCCATGAGATCAAAATAATTTTCATAAAAATATTGGGAAATTAGTTCCCCTTTACGTTCTGATGTTTGCACCGATAATACAAAAGCAATGTAGGTAAAACTTGCTGGCTCCTTAGCACTAAACAAGGCAGGAGCTCTGAACTCTACTAGAAGTATTGTATTTGTCGCACCATGCAGTAAACACACACACACACACACACACACACACACCAAGACACAGAGGAAAAAACTCAAACAAAAGTAACTTGCTAGTCTCACTTAGGAAACTCTTTGATAAAGCAAAAAAACAATCTCAACTTTTAATTACACATCTTTTAAATACTCTGTGGGGCTAACTAGGAAGTACAAGTAAAATACTGATTCATATTGAAATATGACAGTTGTTTTGAGGGAAACTGTGTCTGCAATTATTTGATTGTGAGCTGAATTAGAAGTTTTTCTCATGGAACACCATTTTTACCTGAAAGAACAATGGATAGACTATGATACTGTGATAAACTGTGGTAAACAGACAAACTGTGATTGGTCAGACTTGAATTTTTGGTGGATATTTTCTCAAAAACAAATGAGGTGAGACTGTCATTTCATTTCATTGAAAGTATTTGTGGCCAATAATAACATTTGGGTTTGCAACCCAAAAGTAGATGTCTGGTAAACTTGAACTTGACAGCTTCCTAATATTTACAGATTTTTCTGAATGAGATTTGTGATGATGGTAACCGATGTGATTTGTGACATTGTATAATAAAATATGTCAACGTATGGAAAATCTACATAACTCAGTGAACTAATAATCTCCAAATGATCATTACATGATGTTTTAAAATAGTGTATGGGTTAAAAATCCATTCAGAATGCAAGATAAAGAAGTGGACTCTAATGTAACAGTATGAATGAATGTTCATTTTTGTGGTTTCAGATTCCATATTGTAAGTAACATTTAAGGAACTATTAATTGTCGAGCTTTGGCATAATATCAACGAATATCCACAATTACCTCAAAGGGCCATTAAAATACTTCTTTTCCAGTTCTATATGTGTGAAACTGAATTCCCCCCCCCCGCCCCTATACTTTAATCAATACAATGTACCACAACAGGTTATATGGAGAAGTAGATATAAGAATCCAGCTGCCTTTCATTAAGCCAAACATTAAATAGATTTGAAAAAATATAAACAATGCCATTCCTCTTGCTCATTCTTTTGGGATTCAAAAATAGATTTTTCATAAAAATATGTAATCTATGGTAATGTGGTAGATTTATTACTATCTTAGGGGCATTAATAAATAAATAAATTTCTTAGCTTTAATTTCTAATTAGTCTTAGTTTGGGCTGCAATAACAGTTATCATAGGCTGAATGGCTTAAACAACAGACATTTATTTCTCACAGTTCTGGAGCAGATCCAAGATCAAAATGGCTGTAGATTCTGGTGATTCTGGGGAGGACTCTCTTCCTGGCTCGTAGACAGCCATCTTCCTGTGGTATCCTTACATGGCAGAGAGAACGTTCTCATGTCTTGTTTCATTTTTACAAGAGCATTAAGCCCATCATGAAAGCCCCACCCTCACGACCTAATCTAACCCTCATTACCTCCTCAAAGCCCCACTTTCTAATACCATCATGTTGGGGATTAGGACTTTAGCATATAGATTTTGCAGGGCCACAAACATTCAGTTCTACAGCATATGGTAACTATCAATATATACAATCCACATAAACAAATGTCTATCAGTAGTTAAAACAGTAGAAATCATAAGGGTCCAAAATATTTGTAAAGAGTTGTGAAGGGGTTCTGAGATCAAAAGTTAGAGAACCACCACTCTCTCTTATATCCTGAGTTTTTGTTCACATTGAAGCAACTCTATGATCTGGTTACTAATCTGGTTTCTCCTTTGTTAAGGGCTTGGATGGGAGCTAAAAGAACTTGGGAAAGTTAGTTCTTCTTGGTAAAGAGTGGCTTTCAACACTGTTTCAAAAATTCATTTCAGTAATCAAAAGCTGAATATTATCTTTGTATTCCTCTTTGTCTTTGTATTTCTTCTTTCTGCTAGATTTGTCTAATTCTACATGCCCAACCCCAGCCCCAACCAGGTAGCTGAAGTCTCAAACTGACTACAGACAGGTCACTGCATGGAAATGCAAAAAAAAAAAAAAAAGAATCCTACTGTGTTTCAAAGCCATTATTCCAGTAATAAACATATTATAAAGTGTATAGTATTTCAAAATTGAAACCCTACTGAATATACTCATTTATAATTTATTTGCCCCACTCAGTTGTCATGAGCATAATCTCATGTCAGGAAATATTCCTCTAAAGTGTGATTTGTGGAGGTTGTATTTATTGTGTCTCCTGCTACCAGTCAAGGGGATGATGTTTATGTTCTCTAAGAAGGTAACTCAAAGGACAATACTGATGGACCCAAAGGGAGTTGTTAGAAATCTATTGCAGAAGTCCCTGGGAAGTAGATGCAGTGGCTCCAGATAAAGCAGTGACTTTGGGATTGTGTTAGGGAGAGAGTGGTTGTACAAGAGGGTGAACCACTGAATGAGAGGGAAAAGAGAGAGAGAGAGACAGAGAGACAGAGAGAGGACTTCTCATGGGCTTTTCTAGCATAGAGATAGAAAGGCCTTTATTAAACCTATGTGGCAATGTGCAGTAGGTAATGGTGAATTTTCATTCTTTTTTATTTTGAAATGGTCAGCATTTTAATAGCTGTTTACCATAAAATAGGCCTACATTTAAATGCTTTCATTTGTATTTACAAAGGATTTGAGGGTAACTATAGTCACAAGCATTATAAAAATAGTCCTACGACCGTTACTACTACCACTAATACAGTAGGTAACCAGATTTGGCAACTCAGTTTATCCTGAACTTTAAAATCTTGTAGCCATCATCCAGGAAAATTAAAAGCCACCTCACAAAAGATTAAATTTTCTTTTGTCATTTTCTGTAAAGATGATTACAGTTATTTCAGGTTCATGGTGCCAAAAATTTACAGTCTTAATGTATTTTTATAAAAATTGTATAAAATTTGTACCCCCTATGTACCTGTTAAAAATGCCAGGAATAGATAGCTCAGGACAGGCATTTCTTCTTCAGGTTATTTATAATAAAACATTTTCAGGGGCTCTTGGGTAGCTCAGGCAGTTAAGCATCTGACTTGGGCTCAAGTCAGATCCCACAGTTCGTGAGGACAACCCCCGCATCGGGTGAGCCCTGCCTCTCTCTCTCTCTCTCTCTCTCTCTCTGCCCCTCATGGGATTCTCTCTCTTTCTCTCTCTCCACCCTCACTCATTTGTGCCCCCTCAAAAAAGCCCCCCAAAAAACCAAAAAGAGATTTTCAAAATTTTTCTCAATGATAGTATTACAGCTATCTAAAACTAAGTTCAACTTAAAAATTTATTTGCCAGAAAAATGACCTCAGATTTTAAAATATTTAAAAATGTGTTTTTAGCTTTTAGGAGTATAAGTATTTTATATGTAAGATGATCTAAAGATCATTGATAGCAATCTTTAGTTTTACTATAAAAAGTCATAGTCAAAAAAATCAACTTAGGCTGTTTATGATTTCATTCATTTGTTCATTCATTCATTCACTCTTCAAATGTTCAATGATTCCTCTGTTATATTTCAGACTCTGGGATAAATATTTATTATACAAAAATTATAATATTTTTCTTTAAGGACCTTGAAAAGAACATGGATATCAAACAAAATGAAACAACTAGTAAAGAATACTATAAATACGAAAACACAAGTGTTTTGTTTTTCTTGGTATTTAGGATTGTCCCAATCAAACTGGGATTTGAAAGATGTAGAAATTATAGCTCTCACTTCAAGGGGGATTATTCTGGAGGTAGACTGAATTGCTGTATACTAGTATCTGGTACCCTCTTTGTGGAAGGCTTATGCCTCCCCACCTTGCTGAACTCAGACTTGTAGTGATTTCTTATTGTGGTTTTCTTATTCTCTGATAAGTAGTGATATTGAGCACCTTTTGGCCATTTTTAATTGGTTAGCTTGTCTTTGTATTATTAATAAAGATAGTGAGAGTTCTTTATCTTTCCTGAATACCAATCATTTGTCAGATAGATGTTCTGTAAATATTGTCTTCCAATTCCTGGTTTAAAGTTTTTTCTTACCAGTGTCTTTGGATGAGAAGAATTTTAAAAATCATGAAATCTACTTTATTTATTTTTTTCTTTTGTGGCTATTTGCTTTCTATGAAATCTGAGAAACTTTTGCCTCAAGTCAAAAGGATATTCTCCTATACGTGTATTAAGTGTTTTATGGTTTTAGCTTTTATGTCTAAGTTTATGATCCATCTCAAATTAATTTCTGTACATACTTTGAGGTAGAGGCCAAGGTTAATTTCTTTCCATGTGGATATCTAGTTGCTTTAGCAGCATTTGTTGAAAAGAATTTTCCCACTGGATTGTTTTGCTGAATTGTTTATAATCAAAAGTTCATATAGGAGTGCGTCTATTTCCTTGTGTTTTATTGATATATTTATCAAATCTTACGCCACAACTTCATTGTCTTGATTACTGTAGCTTTGTTGTAAGTCTTCAAATCAGAGAGTATATTTCCTTTAACTTCATTCTTTTGGATAGTTCAGGTCCTTTGCATTTTCACATAAATTTAAGAAACAGCTTTTTTATTTTTACAGAAAACCCATTGGGATTTTGAGTGGAATTGGGTTGAATCTATAGATCAACCCAGGAAGAATTAACCTATTAATGATATTGAACCCTCCAATTTATAAGCCTATATTTAAGTCTTTATTTCTTTTTTCAGCTAAATATTATAGTTCTCAGTATAAAAATTTTGCACATTTTTGTTAAATTTATTCTTTAGAGTTTCGGGGTTTGATACAGTTGTAAATGGAATTTAAAAAAAATTCATTTTTCTAGTTGTTTGCTGCTAATATTAAAACATGCAATTGATTTTTATATATTAACTTTGTAACTTGCAATATTAAATTTACATACTAATTCTAGTAGTTGTTTTGCAAATACCTTGGGATTTTCTACATATATTATCATGTCATCTGCAAAGATAGACAATTTTTATTTTCTTTGTAATAGTTAAGCCTTTTATTTCTTTTTCTTGTTTTATCACAATAGCTAGGAACTCCAGTGCAATGTTAAATAGAAGTGATGAGAATGAGCATCTGTACCTGTTCTCCATCTTTGGAGAAAAGCATTTGATATCAGTCTGTGATAGTTAGCTTCGATTTCTAGTTTTCTGAGAATTAAAAAAAAAATCATACAAGTGTTGAATTTTATCAAATATTTTTTCTGCATTGATTAAAATGATCATATGGTTTACCTCTTTTATTTTATTAATATTTTGAATTACATTAATTGAGTTTTGAATGTTAAAACAACATTACATTCCTTGGTTAAACCTTACTTGTTCACATGTAGTATCCATTTTATATAATATTAGATTCAGAATTGCTAGTCTCGTAAAACAAGCTGAAATGTGTTCCTCCTCCTCTATTTTCTGAAAGATTTTATGTAAGAGTAGAAATTATTTTTTCCTAAAATGCTAATTGAATCTACCAGTAAAACCACTTATGCCTTGAATTTCCTTGATGGAGAATTTTTTTTTTAATTATAAATTCTATTTCCTTCAATAAATATATGATTAGATTTTCTGTTTCATCTTATATCTGTTTTGGTAAGTTGTACTTAAAAATTTTTTTTAATGTTTATTTATTTTTGAGAGAGACTGAGACAGAGTGTAAGCAGAGGTTGGGCAGAAAGGGAGACACATAATCCAAAACAGGTTCCAGGCTTTGAGCTGTCACCACAGAGCCTGATGTGAGGCTTGAATCCATGAATTGCAAGATCATGACCTGAGCCAAAGTCAGCCACTTAACCTACTGAGCTGCCCAGGTGCCCCTACTTTTAAAGTAATTTATCTATTTTATCTAAGCTGTCACATTTTTTGGCATAAAGTTGTTCATAATATTCTCCTATCATCCCTTACGTATACTGATAGGATCTTTTATTCTTAATGGGGGTAATTTGTGCTTTCTCTCTTTTTATTGTTCAGTCTAACAAAAGATTTATCAATTTGTTGTTGATCTTTTCTTTTTTTCTTTTTAAATTTTTTTTTTCAACGTTTATTTATTTTTGGGACAGAGAGAGACAGAGCATGAACGGGGGAGGGGCAGAGAGAGAGGGAGACACAGAATCGGAAACAGGCTCCAGGCTCTGAGCCATCAGCCCAGAGCCCGACGCGGGGCTCGAACTCACGGACCGCGAGATCGTGACCTGGCTGAAGTCGGACGCTCAACCGACTGCACCACCCAGGCGCCCCTGTTGTTGATCTTTTCAAAGGACAAAGTTTTGATTGTTTTCTCTATTGTTTGTCTTTCACTTTATTGATTTCTGCTCTTGTCTTTCTGATTTCTTTCCTTCAACTTCTTTTGGATTAACTTTGCTCTTTTTCCAGCTCTTTAAGTGGAATTTCGTGTCATCAACTTTGGACATTTTATATATTCTGATAAAATCATTTAAGGAGGAATCTAAGCATTACCTCTTAATTTCTAAACATATGGACTTCCTTAGATATCTTATTGTTACTGATTTCCAATTTGTTTTCTTTGTGGACAGGGAACATGCTCTTGTTTTAATCTCTTAAAATTTATTGAAACTCATTTTATAGTTTTGAATATCATCAATTTTTGTGAGGACTTTTATTACATTTATGTTTACGAGAAATATTGGCCTGCAGTTTTTCTTTCTTTTGATGTTTTTAGCTGCTTTTGGTAATACCACCTCATAGAATGAGTTTGGAAGCTTTCCTTCTGCTTTCTGGAAGAGATCATGGAGAATTGTGTCATTTCTTCCTTAAATCTTTGATAGAATTCATCAGCAAAATCATTTGGGCCTGATGCTTTCTTCTTGAAAGATTATTGATTACTGATTCAATTGCTTTAATAGATATGGGGCTATTCAGGATATCTATTTCTCCGTGTGTAAGTTTTGGAGTTTGTGTCCTTTAAAAAAACTGGTCTATTTCATCTAAGTTATCAAGTTTTGAGGCACCAAGGTGTTTGTTGTATTTTTTGTTATCCTTTAAGCATCTGTGGGATCAGTAGTGTTGATCTTTCCTTAATTTTTGATAGTAATAATTTAAAGTTAGCAATCTAAATATAGGTCATCTCTTCTTCACTACCAATTCTCTGGATTCAACATTTCTCCTTTTTTTTTGATCTATAAAAGATTTATATGCCAATCAAAGCTCACTTTCCCAATTTGTCCTTTGGATCTTAATCTTCTGCCTCTTCATAAACCTTCCTCCATTAATCCTTCATTTTTCTCCTATGTCTTCAACCTAATCATGTTTGCTATATACACTTGTCTCTCTCATCCTAAAATAATACAAAACCCTATAGGCCTACCATCCCACATTTTCCCTTCTGTAACCAAAATTCTTAAATGAGTGGTCTATATTATCTAAGTTCTTCATCCTTCATTTCACCCTTTAGTGAACTTGGTCAGATTCTTACAGGCCACACACCCAGGTGTGTACAAGTCACACTTTATTTGGTTTTCTGCAACATAACTTAATGACTTATTCACTGATTGTGAGGAAACTCAGTCATTCTCGGTTTTCTCAGTTTCTCATAGGAAGTCTTTGCCAGTTTTAGGGTTCATGCTTTCCTACCTTTCTTTCCAAGTTGACCTTTAAGTTCTGGGCAGCAGAAACAGCATCACTGCCTCTAGAAGGAAGTGCCTGCTCCAGAGACTTCCTCTGGCTGGTGTGGCTGCCTCTGAGTTCTCTATAGCTCTACCATTTCTGGTTGCTGATACCTGTCATTCTGGCATCTTCTGAGATAAATGTTATTACATCATAGTGTCTCTCTTTGGGTCCACATGCCGGGATTTGTCCTCACCCCTGTGGATCCCTTTAGGTCAGCTGCCTGCTCACTGCTTTTCCTTGTTGCTGTGGCGGGCAGAGGGCACAGGGCACTCTGAAAGCTTTTGCGCTGTTCCCTAGAGATTAGAGACCTGTCTCAGGTTCTCTTTCCCAGATGGGCTTGCTCACCTACCATTCTGGCTCTTTTTATTTTTTAACTCCAGCAAGTTCTTAATAATTGTTTAAGAAAGTATATAGATAAAGGGGACATTCTTGCTATTAAAACTGTTTGCAAACTTTTTTTATGGAGCTAGCATGAGATCAAATCATTTGGATTGTTCTTTGATAAAAGACATTCCCTATGATTATAGAATATCAGAAAGGAATGTTTTCTTTTAATCACATCTTGAATTTCTCTATAATAAACTAAACCACTGGTGTAAAAGTCACTTATTTGAAGGTTTCATTTTTGCAAAGCCTCTTAACTTTTGGCCTTTTTTTTTTCTTTTTTAAACATTTTGGAGCTGTAAGGAAATTTAGAGATAACTAAATTCCCCTTCTGATTTTCTATAGAAGAAAACTGAGGCTCACTGGAGGAAATGACTTGCCTTAAATTAGACAGAGGTTAGGTTTGGCCAGGTCCCCCAATTCCCAGTCTGGGATTCTTTCTAATTCATTGCGGTCCTCCCTCTCTACATACAACTGGCAAAATAATCTTCCTGGAACATTGTTTTGAACTTGTCATTCTCTTATTCAGAAACTCCCAGTGCCTCTCTATGGACCGCTAAATAAAGCACAAACTCCTAAACCCAGCAATAGTTCCCTCAACCTACCTTCCCTCTCCCCTAGATCCCACTCACACAGCAGCTCAACTGGACTACTGTCTGTAATCAGAGACCACCCTGTACTTTCTTTCTTTCTTTTTTTTTTTTTATGTTTTTATTTCTGAGAGAGAGAGAGACAGACAGAACACAAGCAGGGGAGAGGCAGAGAGAGAGAGAGGGAGGCACAGAATCTGAAGCAGGCTCGAGGCTCTGAGCTGTCAGCACAGAGCCCGGTGAGGGGCTCAACCTCACGAGCCGTGAGATCATGACCTGAGCCAAAGTCGGACGCTTAACCGACCCAGCCACCCAGGTGCCCCTTCCCTGTGCTTTCTTTTAAACACATCATTGCCTATATCGTTTGCTCTTTTCCTTGAAAGATTTTCTTTTCCTATTCTCCCACTCTAGTAGGAACCCAGTTCAAGCTTTAATATTCAGCTTGAATGCCACTCCTTTAATATTTTATTCCTGAGTTTCTCCACTTGTGGATGTGATTTCTCATTCCTTCAAATTATCATAAAAAGTTCTTTAATATTATTGTGTTAAATTTATCATATTCTGAGTTTTAAAAATTTGCATTTTCTCTTCTAAATTATATGATCTTTGGTACAGAATCTTATTCATATGCCTATCTTCTACAGAGTTTGCATGTACAAAAGGGGGAGATAAATAAATATTTTAAAATCAAATTAAACATAATGGGAAAATATAAAAAATAAATTGGCACAAACAGAGCTAGAATAATACAAATTACACTTAAGAAAATTTAGCTTTATTTTCTCTGAGTTTGTGCCATTAATTATTCAGAAAAAAATGGATGGTTCACTTATTGAAAGAGCATCTTAAATTAAATTTTAGCTTGCAATTTTAGGGAATATGAAAAGGCTTTCATATATTCCTATGAAAAATGAAAGATAGACTGTTGTTACCTTTCATAGAATTCTTTTAGTTTGGTTTGAATTATAGGTAAGAAAACAGACTAGACATCTACGATTGCCTCTTTCAGCTTCTCTAATTCCTGAGCCAATTGTAGATTTCGCTCCGTGATGAAGGTTCTCAGCTTCTCATGAGGTCACTTGCATCAGCATAATTGAAGGCTTGAATCCCTACAATAAATCTCTTATTGTGTAGTATATCACTCTTTATGGTCTTCTTGTTGATCATACTCTGACAGATACTAAATTTGGTACTGAGAAACGAAAACAGAACCTTAAGGATGGGTTTTCTAAATTGATTCTGGCTGACCTGAAATTGGTCTTCTTAATCAATTAGATTTAAAAGCATTAATGACACTGTTTACCGTGATAAGAAGAACATTGGTAGTTCATCACATTAAGTGGTAAGCATTTAATTCAGTTTTCATCTGCAATAAAATGGTCATAGAAGGTATGGCTTTAGGTGATCAAGTATTTGCTACCATATTAGTGGGATTTTTTTTCCCACCAATATGGAGTATAATAGTATTGGTTTGTTGCTTCTAAGCATGCCAGAGAGCTTGAGAAAAGAAAGTTATGAATGCAGCACTTTAAATTTTCAATACAAGATCTATATAAGGGACCTGAAAGTCTCTATGAATGCCCACCATCCTCCAAATCCTTATATTCTGTACATGCAGGGCTGAGATTTCTGAAATCAAACCCAAATTCTAATCTTGTAGGTAGTTGTGTTATAAAATAAAATGAATTTTCAGTTTCACTGGATCTCTTAGGTTACATAAAGTATTGATAGGAAAACAGAGGCATTCTAAAATTTGGAATGGAAAAATATGGGCATACTCTCATAAAGTTGGGATCTTGAATCCTTAAGTTCTGCTGACATTGCTCTGTCAGTACATGCAGCCCTTATCTGAGAAAATATTTTTCAATTTGTAACTCTAGACATTTTGGGGAACATGGGTGGGAATGGATCATAGGGTGAGAGGAATATAAAGTTAGCCACAGCTGAGAAAGTTCAATGGCAGATGACTGACTGGAAGTAGTAATGAGATCACTGCTCCTTCCATAATGGGAGTGATCCCATGTAATCGATCTGTCATTAGGTGGCTGGCTGATGCTGCTGGGGACTGATATGGTGTCATATTAGCATCAAGAGTCAGTTGGGAGTGGAGTAGGATAGTGTTTTCTACTGTCCACAGTGTTTTCTACTGTTTGGTACTTGGTGGGTGTAGCTAGATCTGTGATGAAGGGATGTACATGTTTCTGAGACGATATATACCATATAACCTCCGTTTCTGCCACCATGGCCACTTTTTTCATAAGCCCATTAAGCCCTTTGTTTATAAGTCAGGCTAGCCTCTCCTGCTGCCTTCATCAGATTTTCACCTTCCACGTATCTGATTTGTGACTCCTATAGACCATCTGCATCAAGGAAGTTGGAGACTTCCAGGTGGCAAGAGACTGCCACAGGTACACGTTGTCCTGGGTTACAGCTCACCCCAATATGTTCCAGATGGTCCTATTTTCACCCACTTCATGTGCAGCTATCTTTCCCAAATGTTTGCCCTATCTAGCTCCACACACATAAATAACAGACATCCATAAACTCTAACAGTTTCACACAGTTGTATAAAGTGAAATCCCTATTTTAAAAATCCCTCTTTCTATTCCACTCTCAGTGGTTCTTTTTCTGTGATCAAACTCTGACTGAAAAAGTCCAGGGGATCTGTCCTGGGGAGCAAGAGTGAAAGATAAGAATAGTGAGGCAGACAAGGAGAGAGAGAGAGCAGATTTAAGAATTCATCACCTAACTTACTCCCATTAAGGGTGATTAATAGCCTGGTACTGAGAGACTATCACAGCGTCTGAAAAAAACCCCAGCATCTCAAGAAAGAGAAGAATTTATCTGTCAGTTCCTGTTTTTCATTGGTCAGAAGTTCACCCAATGGGATGTTAAAGCTCCCATAAAGTGTTAACAGGGAAATCTTGGGGAAAGACACAAGAGACCATAAGTGCATTCATAAAGTAAGGTCCTGTCCGCTTGAGCCTATGTGAAGTTAGTTGGAGCCCATGCAAGGCTGGTTGTTTCCATGGCAGCTGAAATAGAAAGCAGGTAAGGCTGAGAAAATCTAAAGTTGTGTCTGTAAGGTTTCTGATACGTCCACCCCTTGAGCCACACAGACCCACTTCTGCCAGCATTATATCCTCCCACACTGTAATATGAGCCTCCACTTTTGTGAAAATAAAGTTACCCTCACTTTCTTCCCAAGTGGAAAGTTATAAATCCAGTGGAGAACAGAGTTTCCTTCAAAACCAAAATTTCTAACAGGCTAAAATAATAATTTTCCCCTTTGCTGCAGCTTCCCTCAAGATTATAGTAGATATTCACCACCTGCTACCTCCGTCACCCATTCGAAATTTCCTTGCCCTCAGCTGGCACTTTTGCTCATTTGGATTGCTTGTCTGGTGTTACGACCTAGATCATCATTCTTCAGGGATCTGAAACATTTAGCTGCTTTATGCTCATTGGACTGTGGTTGCTGCAACTGTTAATTTGCTATTCTCACTTAGAATGAAAGCACCAAGAGACATTCAAGGACTCCATTGAGTTCTAGACTTCCTTCTCTCTGCCCTTACAGTATCTCTCTGCCCTTGTAGCACGTCTCGTTTCTTATGGAGATCAGAGTCAAAACCCCTTGCCTGTATAGTGCCTTTTTTCTTTGCCTTTTCCTCCAATGGCATGATGAGTTCAAAGTGTTCAGAAAGCTAATGGGAATTTATTGTTTTTCCTAGCTGAAAATTCCCCCCCCCCTCCCCAGGAACCTGGAAATTGAAGCCAGCGGAGTCTAAATTTCCAGGGTTGAGAAGCACAAATTCTGCAGGTCATTCTCTGTGAGTAATGAAGAGAGGGAAGGGTCCTTCTCCCACTATTGTATTCAAGAGCCTCGTGTTCCTGTTATTGGGACACAGCACTGTCATTCAGTGTATATGGTATATCCTGAAGGTCAGTGCCTCAACCCTCAAGCTGGTGCTTTAGTTGAGTCTCTAACAGGCCATTCCATCTTCTGCTGATGATTTCTGGGCAAAACGATACATAGTCAATCTAGTGGATTCCATGATTGTGTACACATTGCCATATCTCACTTGCCATAAAATGAGCCCCTTGATTGGAAGCAATGTTTAGTGAGACACATGTTGCTAGATCAGTCTTTTTGAGTGTCCTGGATGGTGGTGTTGATGACGGTGCTAAAAGCAAACCAACATTTGGAACAGATGTAGATTACAGTAGGACAAACTGCTGTTCCCTCCGTAGTGGAAGAGGCCCGGCACAATCATCTGATGCCAAGTAGCTGTCTAGTCTCTGCTGCAAGCATACGGGGCATTCAGTAGTAGAAGTAGCTAGATCTGTTTTGGAAACGGGGAGTCATGCTGTCAGACTCATGCATTGCCTTCGTCCCTGCTATCATCAACCCTCTGCTAGTGGGCCCACTGTATCAGCACCGAGGAAGGAGGGCCAAGAGGCAAACTGACAGGCATCCTGCTCATGTGACTGTTGAGAACCTCCCCTGGGGTGGATAATCCTGAGACACAAAGATCTGCTTGCACTGTTTGTGCCTGTTCCCATAAGTCCCTCCATCTACGTACCTCCTCCACAGATCTCATTTTCCTCAGTCTTTCAATCTCATTTGTTTATAGGCTTTTCTTTGAACAAAGCCAAGCCATTGGTTTCTACCCAGGGACCCTTGCATATCTACCTCTCAGGCTACTCCTTCATGTAAAGTGAATGGACAAGTGTATTTTCTTGCAGCTTTGCCATCTGTGAGAAATTCCCTTTACCACTGTCCTTTAGAACCACCCCTGAGGGGCTGGAATGGAGCTGTAGTATATTTTTGTCTAAAAGCACATATCACACTAACCCATCTGTGATCCAGGCCTAGGTTATTTTCTCCTTCCTCAGTTGATCAGAGAGAACACACCTTCAGACCATAGGTGTGTGAGCTGATGAAGAGACATCCATGCAATAGAGGCAGGTGACATGGGAATATGGGCCACTTATTCATCACCTATTTCTGTGATTTACTCATAACTTCAAGAACTGCCAGCCCTGATTCTAAATATAACACTTCTCTTGTATAATGGATTGCTACTGTTCACATCTGCCCTTATAAGTGTGTGGATCTGATAATACTCCATTCTTAACAGGAAGCTCCAGTTACAGAGGCACTTGGTGTCCCATGGACAAGTCGAGTTTCTGCTAGGTGCCAATAACTATTTTGCAAGTAGAGACTACTCATACTGCTGAAAGCATGTCTTTGCTTCAGAACCCAAGAGGTATGTGTTGCAGCTCTCCTGTTGGGACTTGTCAGTAATTCCACACAGCATCTTTATCTACCATAAAAACATTTGGTATCATCAGACATGCTCGGTCATATGGCCAAGGGGCAGATAAGCTGGTACCCCAGCCTGGGCTTGCTTCAGAGTCCTCTCTTGATCTGAGCCCCAGCTGAACTGGCAGTCTTCTGGGTGGCTCCCAACATGAGTGAGACAAGTATTCCCAACCACAGTATTGGCTACCTCCAAAATCCTAAGAGGGCCCCCAAGAATGAAGACTCTGTCATTTTCCATAATGTAGGGAATGCCCCACCTCTTCCAGACTTCCATACCCTTAAAATCTTCACTGATACAGCAGAATCCTAAATTTTCATGGGGTTTAACTCCCACTCTGTTGCACACCAGTATCTTCCTAGAACATCAGGGAACTTGTCATTTCCAGTTTTATAGGGCAAATTAACCTGATGTTATCACTTTAGTGAGTGAATGTAATAATTTGAGGGATGTCAAGATGGTCAAGGTCCCTATGGACCATATTGTAACAAAAGGCAACAGAATTAACATAGCCGTGGAGCAAGACAGTGAATGTTCTATCTCTTCTGTATAAAGGTGATCTCTGTTTGTTCTTTTCTTTTGACTAAGAAGAATGCTTTCACTAGATCAAAATCCACAAGCTAGATGTCAGAAACTGTGTTATTTTGTTGCAACGAAGATACCAAGTATGACCAGCCGTCACTTGGTTCAGATTACAGTAGCCCTTGAATAGAGATGTGATGAAGAGTATCACCCCTGCATCCTTTAAGTCTTTGAAGACTAATCGAAAACTACCATCAGGATGTGGTATTGCTTCTGATTTAGCCTCTTGGCCAGGGCTAGAAGCAGTTTCAGGGGATTCTGCTTGTCTTTTTCTGTCATCATGGCTCTTATTCCACAGCTAAGTGGACCAATGTGAGAATTATGCCATTTCTAAATATATCTATCCCGATTACAAACTCAGAGACAGAGGAAATAAACACAGCATCGGTTTGTGAATACACTGGACTCGCTAAAAAACAGACATATATTGGAATTTTATTTACCATCAGGACCACATATGCTTCCACTCTAACTGGAGGATCACAATGGTGCTTTGCATCCAAAGGTGTCAATGTCAGTTCAGGCTCTGTATCTTACAGACCTAGAAAAGTTTGGGTATTGCCTCAATGCACAGTTACTCTAACGATGGCAAGTCCTTTTCGAAAGATTGATGAATATCTACTATATATTCTTGCAGTAGCTTTGCAAGGTCCTTCCTCAAGGAAATATGATCTTCTTTTCAACCAAGGGGCTCTGTCTATAAACCAACATAGGTCTAGAAAATATGTGAGCGTCTATGATTTTCTATGGAGGCTATATTCACCATGTGTTCTTTTGCTCTCAAATTTTTTGATTATGGGGCATCTAGGTGGCTCAGCCAGTTAAATGTGTCTGACTCTTCATTTTGGCTCAGGTTATGATGTCTCAGTTCATGAGATTGAGCCCCACATGGGACTCTGTGCTGATAGCAGATAGTCTGCTTGCCATTCTCTCTCTCCCTCTCTCTTTCCCTCTCTCTCTGACCCTCCCCCACTCATTCTCTCTCTCTCTCTCTCTGTCAAAATAAGTAAATAGACTAAAAAAATAAAGTACACTTAAAACATTTGGGGGGAGGGCACTTGGGTGGTTCAATCAGTTGAGCGTCCAAATTTGGCTCAGGTCATGATCTCATGGTTCGTGGGTTCTGAGCCAACAGCTCAGAACCTAGAGCCTGCTTCAGATTCTGCGTCTGCCTCTCTTTCTCTCTGCCTCTCCCCCACTTGCTCTCTGTCTGTCTCTATCAAAAATTAATAAACATTAAAAAAATAATTTTTTTTGATTACACAAATTGAGCAACTTCAGGGTCAGCTGACCAGATATTTCACCTCTTGATACAAATGATCTGTTAACCATTGCCACAGACACTGCAGATCAAGCCTCCTGACAACTACTGCAGCCTTCTTCCCCATCATGTAATCATATCTACCTAGTCTCAGAAAGCCAAGTACACACCTGGCTTCTATCATTCTGAAACCCCACTTTTGGTCAACACAGTGGTCACCTTTTAATTCTCCCCAGTCTTTTCTGTTATAGAACAGACTTCTGCCTTCTGGATGCAGTCTTTAAGAATTTAGTCATAAAGTAACTTCTGTGTAATCCTTTTCAGTCTAGCATTTGCCAATGTCTTAGAGACAGACAAAAACCCAGAGCTTTGTCCATTCAGTTGGTCAGCATGAGTTTGCTGAGTGTTGACTATATACTTGGTGATGAATAAAAAGTTAGAAATGTGACAGAGACTTACCTGGACACAAAGAATCTTCTCATTTTCCAGTGGGAACATGTACTTTGGAAAAGTAACTGCAAATCGCTGAACCTGGCTTGGGGGTCAGGAAAGTCTTTTCTGAAGACTGATGAGATAGTAGATTGGTCCCTAGTGTGCAGGAACAGGGAGCTGCCTTCAGAGAGGCTTCAAGGCAGGGAAAAGAGTGCCCTATCTGAGAAGATCAAAGTTCAGCCTGGTCAGGGAGTAGAGCTAATAGAAAAAAAGGGGCTGACGATGAATGAAATAACAGCTTTTTAGTGTATTTATTTGTTTCTATATTGTAGTAATGGAGCCCACTGTTTTAAACCATTATCTTATTAAAAAGAATCAACATTTGAAAGCTTGAAATTCAATTAGATGTGCATTTATTGAGCAAGACCTGGTTTCACCCTCAGGTAACTTTGAATCTAACAGAAAAGTTACGACAATTTTCACATTGTTCTAAGTCAGAATGTGCCTTAAGGGAAAGGCATAGTGCTGTGTGAACATGGGGGTAGGTGTATGGGATTCATTCTTGCATTCATTTCTTCAAGAGATATTTACCAAGTACCTTGTCTGGGGTTACAAAGATGAACAAGATGAATTCAGTTTATTGGAGAAGCCAGACACATACATAAATCATCAGAATCCTATGTGTGCAAAGATAGAGATATGCACAGGCTCTAGTGAGATAATGAAAATAATTCATTGGATACTTTTGAAAACTTTACACATTTCCCCATTTATTTCTCTCAGTAATTTTATGAGGTAGGTATTGCTGTCCTCATTTCTGAGATGAGAAAACCAGCACTCAGAGAAGTTAAATAAACTGGAGAGGTCCCAAAGTTTGAAAGTTGAAGATATGGAATTCAAATCCATATAAGGATTTTCCAGGCTCTTAACCACCATAGCATACTGCTTCCTAGTAACACATAGGTTCAAAGAGGTGAAGAATGCCTTCTTGAGCTGAGTGTAGCAGTTAAGAGATATGGGTGGGGTGATGGGGGTAGGTGGGTGCTCAAAAGATGGGGCAAAGTGAATAAAGGCCCAGGAGGGAGGAAACTACCCAATGTCAGGGGACCATGGCCATTCTAGGTTGTTGCAGTCATATGGGGCATGGTGTAGAAGGGAACAAAATGGGAGGACAGTTAAAAATTGTTGCAGTGTTGCAGAGAGAGGGTGAGGAGGGTTTGAACTAGGATAGTAGCAGAATGGATGGAGGGAGAGGAGAAGCTTGAGTAAAATGTAGGTGAAGTTAGTGAGCTTTCCTCTGGCTGTGGGGAGTCAGCACTGGGGGAAGTCTGATTTGGCTCCTTGGTTCCTGATGTGGGAGACAGAGTAGATGGATGGTGATGCCATTAAATAAACAGAAATCAGGCTTTGGGTTAGACAATGAGTTCAACTTTAGTCATGTTGAGTTGGGAGTGCCAATGGATTATCCAGGCGAAGAACTCCATCAGGAAGTTGCAAATATAGGGCAAAGTCCACAATAGACATACAAGCTGGAGAAAGAGATTTGGTACCATCAGCCTATGGATAAAGTTAAGGCAAGAAGAGTGGAAGTGTGTCCCAGGCAGAGTGGGTGAAGCAAGCTGAGTGAGGGATGGTTATGGGAAGGGAGGAGAGGAGTGGGGTGGGCGAGGAGTAGGTTGGAGGGGTCATGTGAGGAGATGGTTAGAGGGTAGAGGAGAAGGTGCCTGGGTGGCTCAGTCAGTTGAGCGTCTGACTCTTGATTTCAGCTCAGGTCATGATCCCAGGGTTGTGGGATCTAGTCCTGCATGGGGATCCATGCTGAGTGTGGAGCCTGCTTGGGATTCTCTCCCTCTCTCCCTCTCTCTCCCTCTCTGCCCTTCCATTGCTCATGCTTTCTCTTTCTCTAAAAAAAATAATATAAAATAAAGAGGGAGAAGAGAAATAGGCACTTCAGGCAGTGTGAAATACAATAAAATAGGGGGAAATAAGTATGTTTTTAGTGAATGTAATAAAGTTTGGGGGAGGGGCTGGATAATAATGGGTTTTATGTAGTTAATTGATGATATTGGGTAAGGGTTATATTATTGTGACCATTGAATCCAGGAAATGAGAAGCTGGAAGCAGAATGATGCTGTAGGAAGTTTATTTTCAAAGAGTGTAGAGTGGATCAAAGGGAGGAATTATATGTATAATGGAATGCTATTCAGCCTTAGAACGGAAGAAAATTCTGACACTGCAACACAAATGAGCTCTGAGGACACAATGCTAAATGAAATAAGCCAGTCACAGAAGGATAAAAGCTATATGATTCCACTTATATGAGGTGCCTAGCATTGTCAGATTCATAGAGACAGAACGAATAGCGTTTTGCAGGGGCTGGAGGAGTTACTTTGTAATGGGTATGGAGTTTCAGTTTTGCAGGATGAAAAGAGTCCTGGATATGGATGGTGGTGATGGCCATGTAACTACATGAATATCCTTAATGCCACCTAAAAATGGTTAAGATGGTACATTTTTATGTTATGTGTCTTTTACCACAATTGCAAACTTAAAAAGGAAAAAAAAGGAAGAAAAAGGGGGAGAGTGATGAGGAGCAGGGCTTCTTTTTGGGGGCTATTTCTTAGCCCAGATGAGTGCTAATGCGGCTAGAATTGGGTAGGTATCAGTGGAGCTGTTAGTGCAACTGTATGAAAGGGCTGTGTTCGTTCGTACATCAGAGATGGTCAAATGTTGGCAATGTCATATGGTTCAACCTAACAGAGAGGCAAAGGGAGACACGTTCTTTAATGAAGTCCAAGAAAATGTACGTTCTTACCATTTAAGTTAAATTGCAAAATATTTCCTGGGGCACTTGCTTTCAAACTAATAACCCAAATAGCAAATATTTTCCACTTTCAATCATCTTAGGTCAATTGGAAAATGGCTTTTTTATTTTTTATTGGAAAACTCATACTGTCTTCACTTCATTCAGTGTGAAGTTGAGTTGCCAAAATTGCCTTCAGTCCACATTTGTCTTTTGTGTTTCAAAGAGGAAAGTTTCCATTTCTCCATTTCATCCTGAAAGCTTTCACAAAGTTTGGGCAGTGACTAGTGCTGTTCCCATAACTCACTTCATCATTTCAGCTCTACTCTTGTCATTGGCGGACGTCAGATGCCAAGTTTCTGTTTCAGTGCGGCTCAAAATCCCACAGAGGACTTCAGTACCAATACCCGCTGACCTTCTCTGAGCCAAGAGCCATTAACTTTTTAACAAAGTAATAGAACGAAGGGAGCAGGCTTTATTAGTACCTATAATCCACCAGGATTGAAAAAAAATCACACACACACATAAGCAGTGCTGAAACCATGCTGTATATAAGACTCATCCCAGGGAGATTGTTAAAAGAGAAAATTCTCAAGTGGTTTTCGCAGAGATTCTAATTCAGCGCATATTGGGTGGCGTACAGGAATCTGTTTTTTACAAAAATGTGGATAACTCTGCTACGTGGTGGTGGCCTATGCACTATTTTTTGAGCACTTGATAGACTAAATCAGGGTTTATTTTTGCCTAATGATAATTACAGTCAAACTAATATTGTCATCTTGAAGTTGGTAATTATACTAGCGTTTGGAGTACATTTCAGTTCATAATATTTTTTTTTTTAATTTTTTTTTTCAACGTTTATTTATTTTTGGGACAGAGAGAGACAGAGCATGAACGGGGGAGGGTCAGAGAGAGAGGGAGACACAGAATCGGAAACAGGCTCCAGGCTCCGAGCCATCAGCCCAGAGCCCGACGCGGGGCTCGAACTCACGGACCGCGAGATCGTGACCTGGCTGAAGTCGGACGCTTAACCGACTGCGCCACCCAGGCGCCCCTCATTTCATAATATTTTTGAAGAACATTTTTCTAAACTTCAGGATTGGTTAAGGAAATGAATGGATAAAATGAAGTACTACATAGTTTGCCACAGGTTTTCTGCTCTTTAGGGACAAGAGTCATGGTTATCTCTTTCCATGGCTGGGCTTCTGTTTTCTCTAGCTCTCCAAGTGTTGAAGCAGAAGAAGGAGGAGGTTAGAGCCCTAAGAAGCAAAGACAGTTGAATGCCACTGGGATGGCAAAAGTCACCCAGGATAATAGCAGGAATGGGGTGGAGAGGCATGTTATGAGCCTGATGGGGAAATCCTCAGGGAAAGCTGGGAAATAGGTAATTTTCAGAGGAAGGGTGGGTACACCTTTAAAAGAGAAGGAGTTTTTGAAGAAAAGTTATGGAATAGCAGTCTGGATGCATTGGTGGGAACCAGTTTTTGTCCTAGACCCTGAGGTTCCAAGGGCATGGGAGAATGATTCATCTCCGCTGAAGGGGATGGGAAGGAATGTTGTTGCCAGGGGGACCCAGTGACTAAGAAAAAAAAGATGCCAAAGGAAGGTACTGGATTTCCCCCAACATCTTTTTTTGTTGGTCAAAAGAGATTCTCTCATACAATGAAATATTGTTTGGCGATCCCACTGGGTATACGACCAAAGGCCAAGCAGCATTTTGAATGAGGGTAAGGGAACCTGGATTGCATGACACAAATATGGTCAAAGAAAATGTTCAGGAATTGCTTTTCCTTTGGAAGCGTGCTAGACTCAAGAACACACACTTCAAAGCAGGGATGAAAAGGTGAGGCACTTAGGGGCCAGCCAGGTAGGGTAAGTGGGTGATGATGCCTAGATGGAGAGCATGAACAGCAAGAGCTCTCTGGCTTCTCTAAGGGGGCTGACCTTGACAATGCCCAACTGTCTTCAGGTGAGCACAAATGGTGCTGCGTAACAGAAATTCCTTATTACTGATGAAAGCTTTCCAATTTTAAAATGCTAATTCAGATATTAAGTAAAATGTGTCGTAGGCCAAACCAAACATATCTGTGGCCAGATCTGGCCCATAGGCTGTCGTGTGTGGTCTCCGCTTTGGAGCCAGAGAGACCTTGGCAAGAAGCTGGCTCGGCTTCTAGCCATTAAACCTCTCTGACCCTCGGTTTTCTCCCTCACAAAGCGATGGGTGGAATAATACCTAACTTTTACGTTTTTGGGGGGAAGGATTAGACATATTCTTCACGTCATTAAATGAATATCAGGTAGGTTTCCAGTGTCTGCTCCCTGCTCTGTAAATGGCTTTCCTATTGATCAGAACCATGCGTTCTTTCAACATTTCCTCCCCCAATCTAATAAACAAATATGTCATCTTGGAAGTGTAAAATGTTTCTGTGTCTACAGCTATACTTTAGGTTAAGGTGTGATAGTCAGTATAGAGAAACCATGTGCCTTTAGATAACTTCCCCAATTGCCTTGCTTTAGGACCTTCTCTTTAGACCCACTGATCATATAGATGTCTGAAAGTCAAAGGCAATAATAAAACATATTATACAAGAGGAGAAGCTATAGAGGAATCGCTAAACTATATATCAAAAATATACCAATAACTCTTTCTTTCCATGCTTTGTTAGAAACAGTGCAAAGTGAATTAAACAGACACAATTCCTTTCCTCTTGGAAGACCCAGAACATATTCCAATGACAGCAGAGATTTTTTATTCATATGAAGAGGGCTATAGCAAATGAATAAATGAAGCAAAAAAAGCTTCTGTTGATCAGAGAACTCATGAAGAGATGAGATTGTCAAACTGAATAATCTAAAGAGACTCCTTGGTGACTTAACATGAAGCGAATGTCTAGATATGAGAGAGGTGAGTATTTCAAAATAGAGTGAAGAGTTGAACAGAGGAGAAGGAAGAAATGATTGTCCTAAATGGACTTGAATATGCCTGGAAGGATAGGATTGTGGTAGATAAGATGTGTGGGACTAGGCAGTTCTGAGAAGTAAAATGGTGTGAGGCAATGCCCTTTTGCTGAACTCTCTAGACTTGGCCTTCCTCATGGAGGGGTATCCCAAAGGTCTAGGAAAAGTCTTCCCTCTGGTATCTGAGCACTTGTTTATCTTGAATTTTTCATGGTGTTTTCAGTTAGTTTGAGTCAACCTGCTCCTCTGTTCTTTTCTATAATCTTCCTGAGTCTGTTTAGGGTAATCTGACAACTAAACTAGCCCTGGGGACAGGTGCTCAGTAAAAAAGAGACCATATACAATTGCTTACTTTCTAGCAGTATTTAAGGAGCTTTCTCTTGGGCTGACCTGGTGAGCCACTGCCATCTTCAAGTGCCGATGTGGGGTAAGTTGGCCAGACTCTCTCCCAGTTTGGACCATACTCTCCGTGACCTTGCCCACTCCTGTAGCGGTCTGGACTTGCTTGTCAAAATGATATTTTGTTTTTGTTATGCTAAACTTGGTCCAGGGACTTTTTTGCTCTTACATTGTGCTCCATGATCAACTGGGAATTTTAAAAAAGGGGTTAGGAAGAAAGCTTAACTTCTTACAAAGTCTTTGAATCTGTCAACTCAGCAGGAAGAAAGGGATAAGCTGATCTGAAATGGGATAACCAGCTAAACACATACACGTGTATATATATATCTATATTTGTATCAAAAAAGTTTCAAGATGCCAATATATTTCTTGCCTTTAGTTGTCCTTAAACTAAGAAGAGAGTTTGGTAGTGGTATTTGCTGTTTGGATTCATCCTGGCTCCTGACCTAATTTCTAGCTGTGACTTTTCAGGCAAATTACTCAACCACTCTTCTCTCTCTATATATATATTTAATGTGTGTTTGTATGGGGTGGGCTTACATAGCATCTTAGAGTGACTATGGAGATTAAATAAATGCATGTAAAGCACTTAAGTAGTAAAGGAATCAATGTTTGATTATGACTATGATCATGAATATTATTATAATGCTTATGATTGAGTTAGCCTTGGTCTGAGGTCCTCAGGTATTGAGCTATGGGCTTATGGGCAACTATCCTTCAAATTTCAGAGCACGCTGGGGATGTTAGCCATGGGCAGTGTTTCTGCTTTGCCATATTCCATGAAAGCCTAGAGGCTAAGGAGGCCCCAAGAGTCCAAGTGATGACTGATAGTACAGAGATGTTTATGGTAGTCTCAGCCTACGAATTCCAAGTTCTACTAATTCCGCAGGTGATCTTTTCAAAGAGAACTCATATTGAAAATTCCCTGCATCTGCTCATATAGTCTTTTCAGCGAAACACTGTATGTGTTAGGAGATAATACTTTTTTGAAGAATAATTATTCATAAGTAAAGCGGATAAGTTTTTTTCCTCTTCCTGATTACAAATGGTATCCAAGTGGCTTTTGAATTGCTAGATAATATTTTATAGACTGCAAAGTTAGAGAATTTAGCAAGTAGCCACACATTTCCATTGGGTATTTCCAAACACATGTGAGAAAATTGGAAAGTTGGGTGCCCTGTATATGGATTTCCATTGAAATTTATGGCGGTTCCTGGGCATAATCACATCAACACATATCCATAGATAGTTTATCATGTTAACTAACTGTGGTTTTGGATTTAATTGCCAACTTTTACTCTAATAGTAATTCCAGATGAGAATAACAGAGTGAAGGGACCTGCCCAGGTTGTTACCACTACCTATAAAACAAGTAAGATCCTTAGGGTTTAATTAGAGGACTCATAATTATACCCGAAGCATGCTAGTGTTAAAATATGAACACTGGACATCTGGAAGATGAGTCTGGATTTGGTCACTTGCCTTTAGGAATCTAAATCCATGAAACTGTGAGCGTCCAAAGAAGCAGTGATGCTCACACCTGGGGCTTGTGCACAGGCAGAAACGACAAAGGTGAATGTGAGTTGGTCTGCAAAGCAGAATGATTCAGAAAAGATAAATAGAAAATTATTCAAAATCACAAGGAATCCAAAATGATGACTGGCTTCTTCAGCCCTACCATGAACAGAAGTGATTCAAAAGGAAGAGTAGGCACCTGAAAAATATGTTCTTCCTTCATAAAACCTTATGAACACATGGTCTCTGGGACTCACGTCACACAGGAGTCCTGCTGGTATCTCTTTTAGGAAAAGAATGACTGAAAGACCAACCTCTGGTTACACAGGCTCAGTGGAAAGGGTCTGAGAAGGAGGATATATGACGAAAGGCATAGAATAGCTTTGATAGAGAGTATCGTGTATCATTTTCGCAGCTCTCTTCTCTCCCACCAGTGCCCAAGAGTTATGTGTCTGTTTGTACATATACATATATATGCATACACATCAAACACATGTTTATGTGCGCATATATGTGCATATATATGTATATATACACATATATATATTCCATTCTCTCAAGTGCGTTAGAAATGTTAAAAAGAGAGAGTTAAGGCACTTTTTTCCATTTTTTTCTTCCAAAGTTATGAAAAGAAGGGTTTTTTGTTTGTTCCTGATAAGATTTTAGGAATAACGTTGAGAAAACTGCTCCTATACTTTATAGCAGATTCCATCTAAAATTAGTTTTTGTGTGTGTGTGGTTTAGGAATAAAATTTCAGGCTTCTTGGCATAGTTTCCATTCTGTCTCTTTCTCCATAAAAAGATAATTTCATTGTCTCCAAGTTACAAGGAATCCACTCTACATGGTACAGCAAAATTTAAATTATACAATTGGGATTACTCTAGAGTAAAACTCCTTAAAAACAGAGAGCACAGCTTAAGTGTATGGTCTAGAGGCAAGAGTAAATGGAGTGGAAAGTAGTAAAAGGCTGGGTTAGAAGGCTTAATACTTAGGATCTGGCAGGCCGTTGCAGGTACCTACTCCTTGGGAGACACCGATGGGACAAGGCAGGCATGTGTCGAGTGAAGCAATTCATGAATACTCAGCCATGAAATGGAAAATCCAAATGAAATAAGGACCATGGTAACTATCTCGGTCTATTAATATTTAAATATTAATACCTACTTTTCTTTGCGAGACGTTACTGAATATTTATTGACGAGAAAAAAAATGAGAGTTTGGGAAGAAGAACATGTTTGAGAACTGCATTTAAACAGAGTTTCAATGACATGTGGTCTTCTTAACTCAAATAGTCAACCAATTAAAATAAGTTCCCATCCAAACGTGTCTTCAAATTTAGGGTCCGCTGGAAAAAAATTCCAAAATGCATTACAACTTCGATAGGGGTGACACATGGTCCTGTTTTCCCAAAACTTGGATTTAATATTTGAATGCAATGGTATTTGACTGTGTTAGGATAGAATATTTGAACTTAAAAAGAAAACTCCTGAATTTGTTTATGCATAAGCCTATTAAAAATGTTTCTAGGGGCTCTTGTTTTGTTTATTCTCTAGAATATAACCTATCTTTGAAGTGGTATAGGCGTTTTTAAAAAGTCATTCCTAAGCTAAGTAATTAGACTGGAAACAAAAGTTATTCTTAGAGTACATTCCACATATAAAGCTATGCACACGATGCTTTGATTCAAATAATACTCTTATAAAACTTTGTTATTGTTTGAGGCCCATATTCAAAGTGGCAACTTTTGTTTTTGATGATTATTCCATCCTGAAACAATTTCCCCCCTGCCCAATTAAACCAGAAATTAGGAGCACATTTATATCTGATGAGACTTAAACTTCTCAACTGCCTGCTTCAGAAGCGAGGACCTTTAGTGGTTATGTTCATTTTGTCTCTGCACAGAGGGCTCAGAAGAAAACAGAATCAATTCCCCTAACTTTTTCTGGAAGAGGAAGGTTGTTTTTGTTGCTTTGATCTTAGCATGTTGTGCATTTTTTATTGGCTGTTGAATATAAAAAGCCATAGCCTCATCTGGTTTTTCTGCTATATTCTCATATTGTAAATCACATAATGCCTTCCAATCTAAACTTAAATGCCTAGGTCCAAAATATTATTTCAAAATGGATTTATCATTGCAGTTGATAGAAAGATTTCCAGGGTGTAAGAAAACTCTCCAAGGTTCGAGTAATATGTCACAGACTGCTAAAAATATATCCATGCACTTTAGACAACAAATTCCAGGATGTAGACATATACTCATGCTATTTTAGATCCCTTTTTCTATCATTGCAAGAGGCTGTTGAAGCTAATGTAGCAGCTGGCTAGGTTATTGCTTCTATAATATAATCCATAATGCAAAAGCAGCTATTTTCCAAACATTCTAGAGCAACTCAACTTGTTTACATGTCTCTGTAAGGTAACTTTCCTATAACTTTGTGCCAATTGGTGTCATACTATTTGGTAAAAATCTTCATTAAATCAAGACAACTACACTTGGTTAAATTCTCTCTCATACAGAGAACTGCAGGAAAATTACAGTTAGCTGATTTGAGGCCATCATCATGAAGTAACTACAGGGTTTTAGAAGATTAATGCAAACTACAAAAATGGAGTTGTATAATTAAACATCAAATAGTCCAAGTCATAAAAGTCATAGATTAATTGTCTCTCAGTTCGAGTCAGATCCTTTAAATATTGTCTCACGACCTGAGCATTGGTTCTTTCATCAGAAGAGTGCCTATCCTTAAAGTTTGGAAATTTCAGCTCTTTTGGAGCACCAATCAGCTGCAAAAAGTAATTGGCATCTTCTTCCAAAGTTTCGAATTTCCCTACAAAATCATAGTTGATTAAACACGGATAGCAGAGTTTGCTGACCTTTTCCCAGTGAATGTCCATTCCTACTGGACGGTGGGAATCCAGCAAATAGTGGACGAACTCTTTGAATTTGACCCCAGATCCATTATTTAATGCTTCTTCACAGGCATTTGGCCGATATTTCTTTATAATTGCCTTCCCAAATACTGGATGGTAATAGCTATTGGGGTGTTCAAATTTGTCTCTAAATGCTGACACTAATCTTTCCATGGGATCACGAACAAAAACAGCTTTGGTGTAGGTATTCAAACGAGTATATATCCCTTTTAAGTCAAAGCTATCTAGTTTTTTCAAATGCTTCCCGTAGTGAACAGCATCATGGGAGATGTTGTATGCAGAGGAAGCCAACCCACTTAGCACCATCAGAATTCTCTTCCAGTTGGAGCAGCCAGCCTTGGGTACTTCACAATATAAGATTTTGTGTTTATCTTCCACATAGATCCTGGATACCATATGAAAAAGATGTGATTGAGGACGACTCACCCCGCCATATTTTTTGCAAGACTCCTGAAGGAAAGACCTGCGTTTCTCTTGGGCCACATCCGTTTCCTTCCATTTGTTGTCTTTGATTAAACTTTTATTTAAAGGGTGTATGTCCAATGGCCACTTCATTTCACTGAACTTCTTGAAAACAGTCCTAGTTCCTTGATGTTTTGCAATCAGCTTAATTGTTGGTGGCCCTGTGGTCTTCCCCAAAACTCGATCCTCTCCTTGTGAGTGGCTGGTCTTTGTTAAGACCCTCATTGGCCTCTCAGAGTTGAGCAGAAGATTTTCCTTTTTTCCCTTGGGATCCTCAGTGATGTGGAACTTGAGGTTCTGTTAAAATAGAGAAGGAGAAATGTTGAAAGCACATTCACAAACGTGAGTATACAAGGATGTGAACATATTTGTTTTACAATACTATTGAGGAGAGCACATTTCATATAAGCTGCCAGAACAATTTAGCAAACCATGCTGAATACACATTTTGTAGTAAGTTTCTTCAGAGAAAATATAACAATGAAAAATGGTATCCAAGCATCATTTTGAGCCAAAGTTTCACATTTTATATTATACATATTTGGTTACTTACATGTTATCATTTATTTAGTGTTAATGTGCTGCATTATATTAATAGATTTTCTCAAGCTAAATTATCTTGAGTATTATTTGGCTAAACATACTAGTATTGATTTGAGTATGATCATAGTAAGTTGGTTATTGTTTTCTGTACTCTCTTTGTTAACTATGGTTATCAATTATACAACCTTACAAGGTACACACACACACACACACACACACACACACACACACACACACTGGCCACAAGATGGAAAGGAGGGTGTCCTGAATTTTCATTTTAGCTTTGTCTGTAACACATTAGAATGTACTTCATCATCCTGTAGGTCAATGATTCTTGAGCTATTCAGGAATGTGTTACCTTCAAGCATTAATTAATTAGTGCATCTGAATGTAGATACAGAATGTAGCTGCTTTTGGGGTATTCTGTGATGCACGGAAGAGTTTAAAGTCACAAATTACAACTTAAAATTGCAGCAAGGCAAATTATAAAATCCTCATGACCATTTCAGTTTTTCAAGCACTTGCAAAAGGAGATATTTTTTCCCTTGGAAAATGTTTTATTTCAGAATATTCATTTATCATAATAATTTAGTAATTACAATTTCATTCGTGTATGAAAACTTTGTCTTTTTCAAAAGTCTAATTGATGTCCTGCTACATAAAATTGTATGAAAAGTAGAACAAGAATTTAGTTCTCATGTCAGTGGGATGAATCAGCCTACCAACCATCTACTGTTCATCTGACTACGTCTTCCTACAGCTCTTGCAATGACTGCAGAAGGGAATACATGGAAGACAGGACTTACAAGACGGAATCCTCTCCTAGAGATAAAATTGTAAGGACTTTGGCTTTTACTGTGGGTAAACTAGGGGGACTTTGAAGGGCTTTCAGCAGGGAAGTAACATGATCTCACTTACACTTGAAAAGGATGGTTGAGGAGAAGACTGGCCTGGAAATATACATACAGAATTGTCAGCATGTTATTGGAAAAACCAATCAACAAATGGTGTGCTGTGGGAATAATAAATGGGGCCACCAGCCTAGTGTTGGAAGAAGTGGTGGGAGAAGTTCCCTAGAGGAGGATATCTATCTATCTATCTATCTATCTGACATCCATCCATCCATTCATCCATCCACTGTATCCCCAGTGTTTAGAATGGCCTGGAGCCTATAGTAATTGCTCTCACATATTTACTGAGTGAACAAATGAATAAATGGAATGAAATCTTCCAAGTTGATTAGTAATATTCTAGCAAATTGAGCAAAAGAGCAGAGAAATAGTTTGCACTGTGGATGGAAGCCACCTCAAAGCATCATGGTCCTTCTACTAGCTAGGCTTTAAGTGGGGTGGGGGTGGGAATTGCTTCTTTCTAGTGCAAGAAGATTGTGTGAGTAACCCCTGATCACCATACACCAACTTGGGTAGCCCCATAAAACAGCTGCCCAAATCTTCCATAGCATTGAGCCAACTGTTTGGTGTTTCAAGTCTAAAACCATTTGTCTTCTGTCATATTGGAGACTGCCAGGATGACCTCAAAGCCCTGAATCCATCTTTACTCTGATCAATTACCTGTAGTCCATTAAATTTTCACAGATGATCTGAAATTTGACTTGGGCTTTGGAAGAGCATGGGGTTATTGGTTGACTGCATGGGAAGTACTTAGTACAGGCTTGAAATAACATTGCCAATATATTTTTGCAGCTACTTCTTCTACTACTACAACTGTAAATAATAATTGCTATTATTAATATTTTATAGTGTAGTAATAATGTTTTATCCCATTGACCTAGTGAATTTCAAGGTTCCCCAGTTGTCCATTATTATCCAGACTATAATTTGTGTGTCTCTAGATGTACCTTAATTAGTTCCCTCCCTGCCCCATTGACAAGAACAAAAACAAAATCAGCTTTCCACTGTGCCCTCTGGACCTTCTGTTTGTGGTCATCAAATTCCCCTTTAAACTCTGGAGACTTCTGGAATGTTTGTTTCCCAGGACTTTCTCTACATGGAACCTGGCTGGCCCCCAAGATTCTGCTGCCCTTGCACTTTCTCAAGTAGACAAAACTTTATTTCCTTGAATCACTTGTCCCTCCAGCCAGAAGTCAGGGCACTATTTCCTTGCAATTCACTGCTGCTTCCAGGACATGTCCCTTGGCAAAAGCTTCTGCTTCTGTCAAGCACACGTGTCCTACTGAGCCTCCCTTCTCCCTCCTCATGCTGTCGTCTGCCTGCACCCTTGTCCTTTCTGCTTCATGCACTGAAGACTTTAGCTTCTGGCTCAGACTTTGCTTCTCATACCCCTTCTTGTCATTATGTGTGGTGACTCTGACACCCAATAAACTCTCAGTTCCTTGACCACCTCGCCTTTAATAGAGGTGTTATTCATTTCTCATAGACCATGTCATCACCAGTGCCTGTGCCACCTCCATCATCTCTCTGACCACCATCCTTTAACCTTCCAGCTCATTGCAACTTCCATTTTTTCAGTTCTTTGACCACTTCTCACCATGTTATTCAAGCTCTTAGTAGCCAGAATGCCTGGTTCTTCTATTTGCTCTTAGAAAGCCACTTCTGCAGGGAGGTTTTCCCTGTCCACCTTGTCTAAATTATGTTCTCTTCTGAGATTCTCTCCCATGTAAGGTTCCCAAATAAGAACTCTGCTTACTTTCCTCATTGCATTTGTTGCAATGCGAAATGATTTTATTTACTTACTTCTGTGTTGTCTCCCCCTACCCCCCGTCCCACTCCCACCTCTTGCACTAGAACATGACCACAGAGGTCTTATCTTTTTTGTTCTCTTTTGGATCTCTGGTACATAACATGTTGCCTGGCACATAGAAAAGAGTCAACCAATAATTGTTGATTAAGTGCAATTTTTAAAGACCACAGGTGGATTGTTTATTTCAAGATACAGCACAAAATGAATCTGTGTGTCTATTAACAGGATTTACTTACACAATTGTACTACATTTCACCAGCCTTCGTGCCACATTTAATGAAATAAAAAAATAAATTCACAAAACTGTCTAGCACGGTGTTCTTTCCCGTGTCACCTTATGGTTTTTTTTAAGCTCCTTCTAAACATTCATAGTGGTTATACCTTGACTGTATCAAGATTATAATTTCTTCTTTTTTAAATAGAAGGGACTAGTGTCAGCTTGTTTGTCATTGCAAATAGGAAAAACAGTGTGTGTAAGATGACTCCTTGCACATAACCAGGACATCCTCATGCACACAAAATCAGAGTTTTACATGCACAAATAGTCACTTTAAAATACAATCATTTTTACTTGGAATATTTTAGATTTTCTTCAAATACCAAGTGGAAGGAGAAATTCAGCATCTTTTTCATGAAATTAAACACCAGCTAGTGCCTCAGACAATATGGTATTCAGAAATTTTATATTTTCATTTATATTGGAGAGCAATGACTGAGGAAAAAGCTTTTCATGGAAATAGAAGTTTCTTCTGCTTTATTTCTTGCAGTAAATGTGCTTTTAACTAAATGATGGGCTTTCAAATAATTGTTTTATAACCCTGTCAAAGAAAAAGTGTTAATCAAAAGGTCAAGGTTAACTTAGATAAATAATTTACCAATTCTTGTCAAGGTGCTGAAAATCTGTATTCAAACATATCTTTGGCAGAAGAGAACACAAATAAAATAGGTACACGTAGAGCTGCTCACGCTAAAGTAGGCAAGGAGGGCTCGGAGCCTTACCTGCCTGCCAAATCAGATTGGTTCAAAGTCACTCAAGGCTGCCTGGGAACCTCTGGAGGCTTGCCAGCAATCTGCTTCCCAGGCCTCCCAGGCCTCACTGTGGACACTCGGGAGCAGAATTTCTGGGAGTGGGGCTCTTGACTCTACCTTAAACAAGCTCCCCAGGCACTCTGCAGGCAGTAATGGCATTTGGGGGACCACTCAAGAGAGTATTGCAAACGAAAGTAAAAAAATACAAGCTCATCTCATACCATCTAGGGGAGAAGGACATCAAATATGGCGGGTGTGAATATTTTAGTAAGTAGAGACAAATACTCTGCTATGGGTAGGGATGTCACATGAGCCCTCACAACACACCTGATGAGATACCCTACATGTTTATCCACTTCCCTTTGCTGGAAGTCCATGTTCTTCAAGCTACTTTCTAATGACTAGTTCAGCTAGGGAGATAACTACATGAGGGAAAGTTTCATTGCTCATAAATGAGACTTACAATCTCCTGATAGTGTATTTAGTACTAGTCAGCTTCCTCAGCTATAATTAAATCAAGAGATAGGCTAAGGGTTCATTCTAAGTAGTGACACCCCAGCAGGCTTCTTGTTGGATGGTCACTAGACCTTCCTCTAGCATGTCTTAGCCCACCATCGCTCACCTTATGAAAACCATTATAGGTTGTGGTGGCCTCCCTCCCTCCCCACCCCATCCCCATTCCATTTTCTTCAATCACAGAAAAGACTTTCCATGACGGAAGGGTTCCGATTACTAAAATCAAGATGAACGGTATTATATTGTATTAAATTATTATTTTTAATTAAGTTTTCGATTTTAATTCCAATATAATTGACATACTGTATTATCTTAATTTCAGGTGTATAATATAGTGATTCAACAGTTCTATACGTTACTCCGTGTTCAACATGGTAAGTATACTCTTAATCCCCATCATTTGTTTCACTCATCTCCCCACCCCCCTCCCCTCTGGTAAACATCAGAGTGTTTTCTGTAGCTAAGCATCCATTTTTTGGTTTGTCTTTTTTTTCCTTTGTTCATTTTTTTTGTTTCTTAAATCCCACATATGAATGAAATCATGTGGTATTTGTCTTTCTCTGACTTTTTATTTCACTTAGTTTAATACTCTCTAGGTCCATCCACGTCTTTGCAAATGGCAAGATTTCATTCTTTTTGATGGCTCAGTAATATTCCACTACACACACACACACACACACACACACACACACATTTTCTTTATTCATTCGTCAGTCGATGGGTACTTGGACCACTTCCATAATTTGGCTATGAGATTGATAGTATTTTAAATTTGCAGGTTATACTAATGAAATTCTACCACCATCATCATAATGCCGATGATAATAACAATATAAAAAGAGTAGACTTTTACATCTTCATTTTCCCTCAGGACACCTCATTCTGCTTGTCCTCAAAGTGAATGTCTATAAAGCCAAATGTCTCCTGTTCCTTCTCAAAGTGGCTCCTCCTGCGCTTTTTTCTATTTCTGAAATGGTTCTATTACATTCTGGCCACCCACTCACAAAATCTGAGAGATGCCTTAACAATCAGAAAGTAAATTGGTTAATTTACATCTCATAATGTCTTTAAAAATCTTTTTTATTTATTACCTCTTAACTGGATATTCTTTAGTATCCTACTAATTGGTTTCTCTGAAGATTATTGCCAAAATAGTCTTCCTAAAACATTTTAACTTTTCATCCCTTTAAAATCTGGAACTGGCTCAACTATATATAAACCAAAGACCGGATTCCTTAGCTGGCATCAGTACTGTGTCACCATTGGGCTTGTCACTTTGTGCTCTGCTCCCATCTCGACACATGCTGTCTTCTACTTGCTTCCATCGGGCTCTCAACACCCTTCACTCATGTTCTTCCCCTTGCTAGAACTCCAAATCTCTTAGATTTTATAGAAATCCTGTTGATAGAAAAATCCTTCTGTCTCCTTGAAAACCGCCCAGGACTCCAGCGAGGGATTCTGCTCTCTTCACAGCAGCATTAGCACTTAGTCTGTGCCACCTGTGAAAAAAGTGATTTATTCCAGCTCACATCATTATTTTATTTTCTCACTGGGGAAACTCTTCTAGGCATAGCTAAATTGTAAACTATGGCAGAGAGCTATAGTTTTCCATAAATACCTTTGAAGAATGGACATGCTTGCCCAGTTAGTTAAAAGATATTATCACTACAGATGAGAAAAATGAGTATTCAAAGAAACCTAATGGGAAAAAATATGGACTTTTCACGAACCGTGCAGTAAATTTGAGGGCCCTGTTGTTAGTTTTTAAGGCCTCTGTTTCCATATACATCCTCTGTGAAGTCTTCTTTGCTCCTCAACATTGACATTAATTGCCCTTCCTCTCTCCCCCTGAAGTCACTGAGGGTCTACTACATATTAGGTAGCGGGGTAGATGCCAGGGATGGAGGGGTGGATAAGATGAATGTGATCCTTGCCCACATGGAGCTAATATTCTTATAGGGAAAAATACATTAAGCACATAATTACATAATGAATTGCGTAATGAATCGGTTACCATAGCGGCAAAGGCTCAGCAGCATGCTAATGGAGGCCTGGGGAGCAGAAGTGCGACAGCAGGGTGTAACGACAAGTCTGACCTGGTTTGGTGTTAAGCCTTTTGTTTAGCACCTTTCATTTTACCCTGGTTAGTTGTTAGAGTTGGTTGTTTAGGTGACTATCTCTCCCATACATTTTAAACTTATTAAAGGTCAGTGTGCAGTGTTGTAAGTCTATGGAACTTCCACTAGTATCTAGAATAGTCTCTCGAATAAACATACGTTTTGAATTTAATTGAAGAACAATTATCATTCCTGTAGTTCCCTGTACTCGGGCAATTGACACACACTGGCTTTATGCAGTTGACAAGTGTACTTCTGTACGACTTCATCTGCTATTGTGCTATCATGTAACTCAAGGACTTTGATCATTCGTTCATAATGCATGTATTGAGTTACCGCTCTATGCTGTGTTTGGCATTGTATAAACAAAGGCAAAATAGATAAATTGTATGGCCTCTTGAGGAAGTCGAAGTTTAAATGTATTGATAAAAATAAGCACATTATGGGGACGCCTGGGTAGGGCTTAGTCAGTTAAGGGTCTGACTCTTGATTTTGGCTCAGGTGATGATCTCGTGGTTTGTGAGATCGAGCCCCATGTTGGCCTCTGAGCTGACAGTACAAAGCCTACTTGGGATTCTCTCTCTCTCCCTCTGTCTCTGAACCCCCCAAATAAATAAACATTACAAAAATAAGCAGTTTATGAAAAAATGTGATAATTGCCATAGTGAAAGGATACATAAGGTATCAGGGAACAGAGACAAGAATACTTAGGTTTTCTGAGGAAATATTTTGGGGAAAATTTCAAAGAGAAGTGATGTCTGAGATGAATCTAGGAGGATACTGGGGAGTTGACAGGTCAACAAGTCACGGATAGGAAAGACAGTACAGGCTGACACGGAGAAGACACTTGGGGGACAGATGCGGATTAGAGGGAGAGGCAGGTGGGGTGAATCCTTGTGCCCATATAGAGTCTAGATGACATGTACATGACATATAAAGAGTCTAGACTTTACCATGTAGATGGCAGGGATTTTCGACAAGGCAGGGGTTTGGAACGAACATTCTAGCAGCAGTGGGCAGGTGGAGCTGGGGGTAGGGGGTCGTCGAGAAGACAACTGTGACTGTCCCTTAGGAGAGGAGCCAAGACAATGAGGTAAGAATGCAGGAAAAGGGAATTATCTGGGGGCAAATTCAGGAAATTAATCAGACTGGAAGAGTGGACAAGTGGGGGCAAAAAAAGCATAAGGAATGCTGCCCCCCATTTCCCAGACTGGGGAAATAGGAGTAGCAGATATCATGGAAAGCTATGGGGTGGTTTAAGTATTCACTACCTTCAATTTCAGACCCTTTGAGTTCGAGGTGCCCTTGAGAGATAGGGGTCTCAGTAGCAGGACTCCGACACGGAGTATACAGATTTGGAAGTTGTTGGCTGGTAGAGGCGCCACCCGAGTTTATGGGCCTTAGAAGGCATTAGTTAGAGCAGTCATGGTGATCACACATCTGCCAGTTTTGAGTGCCTGCTACGTGTCAGACCCGTAACACACCATCACCTACTGCTAGGATAATCTTCCACTTCCATTTCCCAGATGAAGGCACGGAGCCTCAAAAACATTAAGCAAGTTGTTTAAGACACACAGCTTGGGAAGAAGGACAACTCATGAGCCCAGTTTTTTTTTTCTGGGCTCAAAAAGTATCCACGGTGCCCGTGTCCATTGTGGGGGGACCTTGCTGGGCAATTAACAGATAAAGTTGATGATGATAATATTGGTAATTAGATGTGTCCCTTCCTGTCATTGGTTTTGATAGTTTTCTAGTTTAATTGCACAGTATTACCTTTAAGAACGCATCTTTTGTGATTTATTTTCACTCTAGATATGAATGCAGTTAGATGTCTTCATACCGTCGTGAAGATCTAGTTATTTCTAGTGGTTAATAAGGGCGAGGAGAGCAGTGGGTGGGATGCCTGAAAGCTGGTGCTTTCTGAGGTTGCAAACCAGCGTGTCTCTGCCCGGCCCCTCTGTCCCAGAGCTGTTTCTCTCAAGTCGTAGGCCAAGGGCTTCGGAAACTGATGGCTCAGTTATATGAGGGGTGAAGACTGACTGCGTTTCTACCAGGACACCGGGACAGTTGGGAACGCTGTGATCATGCAATCCTAGTATCCAGCGCCATAAGAAGATGCATCCTTCTTATCCTCATCTCCTACTCTTCAGCTTCAGTTATTCACTGATCAAATGTCTCCTGAGCACTAACTGTGTGCCAGGCTCTGGGCTGCATTTTGGAGGAATAGCCAGCGAAGTCTCAGCTGGTCCCTGCTAGTATGGGGCGGCCTCAGGGGCAGGGGCAGGGGAGGGGAGGGGAGGGAGATACAGAAAAGACAGTCAAGAATGACCACACTTATGGCAGGTGGCAAGACAGGAAGAAGGTGATGCCAGGAGAGCATTAAAAAGGGGCGTTCAATCCAGTTTGGAGGGCAGGGAGGGTTTCTTGGAGAAAGTGTGGACTGTGCAAAATCATTTGTTTCCTGTCTCCGTGACTTATTTTCTCTCTCCGGAATATTCTTCTTCATTTTTTTTTGCCCAGTATAAAATCCAGGGGGAATGGAGCAAGCTCATTTAACTGCTGCATCAACCCAAAGACAAGACATGGATATGTTTATTCTACAGATGAAGGACTCGAAGCTCAGGGAGATTACGTAACAGGCCCAACTTGACAAAGCTATTGCTAATGCTATGCTTCCGACCTCAGTCTTACTCATTTGTGGCTTTTTTCAGCTGCACATATATCAAGTAATTTACTCCTTGTTTAATTCCCATTAAATGAATTGATGTAAGTAAAGCACCAAGCATATGTCTGTCACAAGAGAGCATGGCAGTTGAGAACCAGAATTTCTGAATCACGAGGACCTGGTTTCGTGCCCCTTTTCTCTCATTTTCTATCACAGCAAACTTGCCTAACCTATTTTAGTTCTTCTAAGCTTCAGTTTCCTGGTCTCTAAAATGGAGAGAAAAACAGCATTCCCTTGCAGTGTAGAATTACAGGAAATATGTGTAGAGTGCTTAACACAAAGTATGTTCTCTATAAATGATAGAGATTTTATTGATTTATTCCTTAAATGTTTATTTATGAGCATCTCTATGTGACAAGTATTTTCTAGGTGAATATCACTGGTTTTCCTCCGCTTTTGACATCCTTTTCTCCTCTTCTCTCTCACTTAAAACACAACAAAGTTAAGAGTCTATGATAAATGTTCAATGGGGATAAAGCTGAGTGGAAGAAAGAGGGCAGAGGACAACTGAGAGACAGAAACGGGAAGGAAAAAAAGATCAATGGAAGTGGTGGCAAAGCCAGTGAAAGAAAACAGAGGAAAAGAAATCACAACTACAGTTACAGGAAGAAATAATGAACACTTGGAGCTAGAGGGTAAAGAGAGAAACTAGCGAATTCTAGGTCTCTCTAAGCTGCAACCTTCAAATCATTTAAGCTGCTTGAACACAAAACAATAGTTTCAGTAGTGAGGCTATTTCAGCTGAGCCAACAAGCTAATTTCTATAGTCACCTTGCATGCAAGGACTAAAATTATAATTGCACTTGCCAGTTCTTTCAATTTTGGGTTTAATTCCTCTCTCTCTCTCTCTTTCTTGTTAAAGCTAAGAAAAATTAAGATATGAGCACTGAGGATGTAGTGAAATGTCAATTACATCAGCTGGGAAGTTTCTCCCAAGAACAGGGCTGCTCACTCATTTGGCAAGACCATCAGAAGCTGAAAACAGACATAACCTCAATGTATGTAAGAAGTCTTATCAGGCTTCTCTACAAGGAGACCATTGTGCTTTTATAGATTTATCATTTTATCTGTCTTCTAAGTTATCTTGAGAGAATGAGGCTATTGTTTTTAAATTTATGGATAAATAAAAATACTTGTGTAATAACTTGCCCAAAGTCACTCTGTGGAGTGAGTTTGGAGAAGTCAGGAACACATTCCACTTCTTTATGTCCATCCCAGGAAGAAATAGCAAAACATTTTGCTTTTTAAAGAAACTCAAAACTTTAATGAGGAGCTGCAACATGATAATGTGCATTCAGAATGTTTGGTCCTCACAATTTTTCTTCTAGGTGCGCCTGCACATGTCAAGTGTGGATGAGAGTCACAAATAAAGTCAATTTGCAATAAAAGAGGTAGAATAATTGGATGTTTCATTGCAAGGATTTTGATATTTCACTGGAATTTTAGATATCTAATAGATTTGAAATATGGCTCCTTAATATCTCCAATATGTTAATGTTTAGTTTTCTAAAAATTAATAATTGTCAACCAGCTTCTCATCCCCTTGAGTTGAAGATGAATAACAACAAATATGTGTATGTATGAGAGAGTTCTGGAGGAGACATGGGGGAGGCAACCTTGACTCCAATACCTTCTTCTAGAGAATGCAGTTGCTAGACAGTTCTTGCTCTGGTTTTGGGGAGTATGATGGGGAGAAGGAGCCCGCTGCCCTGGGTTGGAATGCTTTTGTGTTTTCTTTTCTTTTTCTCTCTCTTTTCTTTCCTTCCTTCCTTCCCTCTTTCATTCCTTCCGTGGGAGCAGGTGGTGGTGTTACAGATATGGGTTAGAAAGCAAAGGAAATGAGTCCATGAGGTGACACTAGAATTGGAAACTGACTTGGGGTGGACCAGGGAGGGTCAGAGACATGGGTGATCAGTGGAGGAGAGGGGTGGGGTGCTTCCATGGGATGGCGAGGGAAGTGCAAGAGAGAAGAAAGCTTTTGTGAAGCCAGGAACATGGTAGCTGGATAGATCACGAAAGCATAAAGTATAAAGTATATAAAGAATTTTGAGCCAGAGGCACCAGGTTCCCCACCTTTTAGGGCAGTGTCTTTATTTGTGTTTCCTTAGAAGCAGACCTTGAGTCAAGGATGTGAGTGTAAGTTGCTAATTTAGAGTTGATTCTAACAAATACTTGGAGGACAGTAGGGAAGTAAGGTAGGGAAGAGAAGGCAGAGAGCATAGGGTGAATTTTTAAGCAAGTCAGCACAGTAGGAACTGGATTTCTGTTCCACTGGGGGAACTTTCAAAGCTCCAGAGTTATCCCACCAAACCCATCAGCCTTGGTTGATGGCTCCTAAAGGGAAGAGGTCTGGCAACTCTCGCCTGCTCTATGGGAGGCCAGGGTAGACACCTTCAGGCAGAGTCACAGGTGTTGGCAGTCACTGGAAGTCTAGCCAAAATGCAAGGAGATATTAAGAGACGAGAGAATATACAAAGGCACAGCCAGTGTTGTGACAGGAAGTCAATTAACGTTCTGGTTGTCTGTTTTCCCATTTTAAAAGTGAGAATCCTAATATTTGTTCTTGGACATGTTGAAATAGAAGTGATGGCATGGGCTGGGGTCCAGGATCCCAACACCTTCTTCTTTGGAAGTGTCACTTGCCCTTTGGAAGTGTTCACAATGAGTTTGTGTATATACGCATAAAATAAGGCTGAGAAAAGGAGCACCTTATGACCAGATGGAACCTAGTCCTGTGGAGCCGAACTAGGCTACGTAGAGTCCTGTAAGAGAACTCTGTAAGAGTTCTCTTGCCCGGGGCAGGCAGCCCCGTGACCTAGAACCAACTTTGAACAAAAGTTCTCTTTGGGCCCATTTACCCAAGATTTACCCTAAAATCTCAGCCTTCTGATTCTGACACTCTGATGGCAAGAGGAAAGGAGGCTTTTTGAGAATGAGATAAATGCAGTTTTAAAGTACCTAGTACAGTTCCTGACCACATAGTTGGTTCCTCCAAAATGTTAATGCATCCTGTCTCTGTGTCTTTCTTGATTTTCCCTTGACATTGGACAGCTCGTCCAGAATGCCGGCCTTCCCAACTTCAGAGTGAAATGACCACAGCAACAGGCCCTATTCCTCTAAGAAGTGGTGGGGAGAGGCACCAATTAGGAGTGAGCACCTGCTTTTTAAGGACAGCTTATCCATAGGCTAGCTGGCCACCAGTGAAAAAGTGTGGAGCAACAGCCTCTGCTCAGGTGTGGACAGTGACTAGCTAAATCTATTTATCCATCTTCCCTCTGGCTCTAGACTGGAAAACATGGAGAGGTTTGGCTCGTTATTGGCAAAGAGAAAAAAAAAAAAATAACATCAGCCTTAAAGAGAAGCAGAGTCCAAGAGAATGACTGAGTCAAGGTAATGGTGGAGTAGAGGGTGTCAGCATGGTGAGAACTCAGTCCCAGGAAGCCATGTACACGCAAGGGCCCGTTTCTTCCCCACCCATTGCCTACCAGTCCAAAGCTACTTGAGTTCTGGGAATGGCCACACTGTGCGAGCAACAGTGACACTGGCAGGAACACATTCCATTTGTCTTATTTGGTTAAGCATCTGCCAGCCCCAGATCAGATTTGCCTGGGTCAGCACCTTCAAGTGACACACAGGTCCCTCTGGCTTACTTGCCTGCATATTTGACAACTCAGCTTTCCACAAGACTGCCTCCCCAAAGCCTGGCCCAACCCTTTCAGTCTAGAGCAGGCACCTCACACGTTGGTGCTACCATGGGTTACCTGGGCCCTGTACTAGGAACAGAGAGTTGCCATGGGCACCAGATCATGCCACGGTGATCTTGAGGCCATGCCGACACGGATTTCTTTTTGGGATTTCAGTCTGAGGAGGAATGCAAAGGAAGAATGTAAGACATAAACTCATAGCAAAGCAGGAGAACAGAGAGGCGAGGGGCAGTAGAGTGAGTTACCATATGAGGGGGTCAGAATGAGTGGATCTCTGTCAAAACAAAGTGTTGATCAAAATGCATATTTGTAGGTCTTATCTCTTTGTGCACTAAGATAAATTTTATCAGTTTTATCTTAAGAATATTATTTCAATCTAAATTTTGAAGCCTTTTGGGGTTTCCAAAATGAGTTGTTTCCTCTGAAGATGGCTGTACTTGATTCAAGATGTCACTGAAATGGATACTAAGAGGCATCAATGGTCATGGCCATGAGTTTTTCTTTTGGTCACCCTTTCTTCATGAGGCCAGTAGGAGCGGCACTGATCCTGATCCCTTGGCCTGAGGCTGGGAGTCTTCAGTATCAATACAACCTCATCCCCCAGAGCTGGTACAGATTGAGCTCCTACAGGACATGGGAGGATCACAGAGAGGCGCCTGCCATCTGCAGCCCAGCCTGGGTAAGTGCAACTGTGACACTGGCCAAGGGGGGGTGGTGGTGCTGGGGGCCGTCCAACGCTTTCTGTTGCTGTTTTTAGGCAGAGTCCAAGTCCCGGGAAGTGGCATATACCTGGGGAAATGCTTCCTCCTCCACCCATTCCCTACTAGTCCAAAGCTACTTGAGCCCTAGGAACAGCGATGCCAAGGCGGGGGGGGGGGGGGGGGGAACAGGGCTGCTGTTGATATCCAACCACAAATCTCATCCAGACACTGATGAACAGGATTTTCTGTGTAATCTATTTATAGAGACACTAATATCATAAATCAAGCAAGCATAATTCTCTGAAGGTCCTTTAGAGATGGCATCATCACCTCCCTTTCCTTAATACAATTCTGTAATCTTCTCCTTGAAAGGAACAAACACATCTTGGTGTACCTTGCTCAGAAATAATATCACAGCTTATTGATTCCACCTACTCTCCAAACAGGGGAAGAATGTATCCAACAGGGGAAGTCTCAGGCTCCACACGTGGAATTTTCTGAGGGTCTCCCATAACTGAAGGCCACTAGTTACTAGCCTGTAGCCAGTATGATAACTGAAAATGGATAGTTCCGAGCATCATTCATCTGTGAACACCAGAGACAAGACTTGTACTTCTAGACCAGTTCTCAGACCAATGGGAAGACTCTCTTGCCTCATCTGTGACTCAGGCTCCATCCATTGAGATTCCCCAGTTCAGAGCATGCTCCCTCCTGTGCGAGGAGAGATATATTTATGCTAATTGGCACAGAGGGTCAGTTTGCCTGTCTTGACCCCTGCCAGGACTTCAGTCTGCTTTAGTGAAAGGAAACGTGGACCAAGGCCATAGGGAGAGGCTGACTAGTGAGAGTGGGTTTTGGATGAATATACACACACTGCTTTACTTGCAATTGTCAATGGCTATCAGACAAATACTTTTCTGCCAAATCAATGTCACTCACTGGAATAGGACATCTAACTGAGCAACTCGGTGGTAGCCGACTCAACCTCCCATCTGAGGCCTCCCTAATAGAGTTGTGGAAATCAAATGGAATAAATACATCATGCTTTATAGGTGGTGTATACTCATGAAATGTGGCTTTTAACCACCACTTTTTTATTTCTGCCGAGAGTCTCACCCTTCTGCAGTAACCCTGGGGATCTTGTCTTAATTTGTTATTTCACTTCCCGTACTCAGGTACCAAATTCTATTCATTTTTTTCCATCTAACGTGTTTATTCTCACTACCAATAGAACACTTACACACATTTTTTCATGCCTAGACTACTGTCATTGCCTGCTAGTAGAATTAATTAAGCAAGGCATTCATTTGAAGTATTTATTGAGCATCTAATATGCAAACTCTTAAACGTGTTGGGGCAAACAACTCTGACAAGGGTCTTGCTCTCATGGTACTTATGTTCTTTGGGTGAAGGTAGATATGAACAATAAACAAATAAATAAACCAGAAAACAATTGCTGAAGCAGAGCCATGTGACATAGAGTGAGTTGTGGGAAGAACGGAGAGACTACATTAAATAGATGTCTAGAGAAGATCTATTTGTGGAGAAGCTGCTGGAGCAGAGGTCATTAAGACAAACATCTCAGGCAGGGGCAGCGAGTGCAAAGTCCTCGCCTGGGGATGCACCTGGCCAGGTGTGGAAGGATGCAGGGGGAACCCGTGTGGTTGTCGCGAGAAGGGCACAGTGACTTAAGATAAAATCAAAGGGGAGCGTGGGACCATATCTTGTAGGAAAATTAGATCGTGGAAATCACAGGAAGGACTTTGGGTCTCATCAGAGGTGTAATAGTAGCCACCGGAGGTCTCGGACAGGGTGATAACATGATGTGAACTGACGTTTTATAAAACTCACTCTCCTGGGGCGCCTGGGTGGCGCAGTCGGTTAAGCGTCTGACTTCAGCCAGGTCACGATCTCGCGGTCCGTGAGTTCGAGCCCCGCGTCAGGCTCTGGGCTGATGGCTCAGAGCCTGGAGCCTGCTTCCGATTCTGTGTCTCCCTCTCTCTCTGCCCCTCCCCCGTTCATACTCTGTCTCTCTCTGTCCCAAAAATGAATAAACGTTGAAAAATAAAAATAAAAAAAAAAAATAAAAAAAATAAAAAAAATAAAACTCACTCTCCTGACTAAGTGGAGAACGGACTGGGGGCCTGGTAGGAGTGGAAGCAGAATAGCCTGGAGAGAGATTAGTGGCTGGTACCACTGGAGACAGAGCAAAAAGGAAAATACAGGATATGGTTTTAAGAAAATTCCACACTAATTTTCTTGAGGTCATTTCTCAATTCCAAAAGCTTCATTGCCAGCACATTCTATTTCCTGCTGAATCAAATCTAAATAACTTTGGTTTCAAGTCCTCCATGATCCTTCCCTGGCCACTTTTCATTGATTGTCGGCTTCTCCGAACTCCCACAGTATCTATACCGGTTCAGTTAATACGCAAGTAAGTAATAATACACTCTGTTATCCACACATAGCACTTGAGGGATGCTAGTCTTCTCTTTCAAGAGAGACAATCCCTTTAGAACAGGGTCTGTGCTGGCACTTACCTCCACATCCTCTGTCACACTGAGCTCAGCTCCAAACACAGGGCACGTGCTGAAATTGCTTAGTGATTGATTAAAAACATAGACCACTAGCATTCGTCTCTTCCGTATTTCTCTCATAGGAAGGGTGATTATGTGTCAATATTCATTGTACCATTGAACCAACATGCAATGCATTAATCATCTCTGAGATAACCAGATGAGGCTTTCTTGTAATCTTTCTATTTGGCGGAGATAATTTCACTTGCTTTGGAGTTTATGAGGCCATAAGTGGCTCCCATCTGTTGATGAACATATTTCTAAGAGTCATTTAGTATCAAGTATGGAATACTTGAGGGGAAGTTAAATTGTAACTTTTATATTAAGTGTCATCTTAGTAACAGAACCAAAATTGGAAGCATGTGTTCAATTTTGGTCTTTCATTTTCAAAGCTTTAGGTCAGGCAAAGAATTAATTTCATTTGTTTACAAAGTAGATTATGCCTAATAAAATCTATTTTGTTTATGGTCACATTTTAGTCAATCCATTGCCTTAGAAAATGAGAGAAATCTGATTGGCTAATCATTCAACATAGTAAATTACATTATTCCACATCCACAGAACATTGGCCTAATTTAATTATTCAGTAATAGCATCATGAAAATACTCTCCTTTAATACATTTTGAGCAAGGCGCATACTCATGATGAAACAGTGAAGAATCTTGTTTATTCCTTCCTTGTTTGATGACTGACCATGGAATGAAACATAACAATTCTGTGGATAATAACTTTTTCCACATTAAGGATAATAAAGACAAGGTAGCTTTCACTACGATCCTTACCAGTACTCTGAATTTTCACTACTTGTCTGTTATATCTTTTCTTTCCCAGAAATTGGTTCTCTGGTAAGTGCTACTTTACAAATAAAGTTGAAACAAAATTGGTTTCAATTTATGCATAATAAAGGAAATAAGTGGGATGACTTTCTCTCTCTACTGAGAGGCAGAAAAATTCTCCAAGACACTTCCTTTCACTCCTGAGATTCTGACAAGGACCAAGGAGTATTTCCTCAGCAAAATACAGTTACACACAAAATTTTATACAAAATAAAAGCGAAACCTCTCTCTCTCTCTTTTTAAGTTTATTTATTTATTTTGAGAGAGAGAAAGAGAAAGCAAGCAGGGGAGGGGCAGAGAGAGGATCCCAAGCATGCTCTGCACGGTTAGTGCAGAGCCCGACACGGGGCTTGAACTCACGAACCATGAGATCATGACCTAAGCTGAAATCAAGAGCCAGATGCTTAACTGACTGAGCCACCCAGGCACTCCAGAAATCTCTCGATGGATACCCAGGTGATCTGCCCTGAGGGATCTAAACCATATATATATCATAGATTCTGCAGAATTGGCCTAGTATTAATGACCGTTTCTTGTTATTTGTTTCTTTTTTGGGCTTTTAGAAATATGTTTTATGGCCAAATATTGGAAATAGTGAAATTCAAACTGATAAAGATAGACATATTTAAATTTTATAAACATGTTTAAATTTATAAACATATTTCTGATGCCTGATCACTACTTCTTAAAACACAACTTTTAACGTCAACCAGCAACTTTTTACTCACAATGCTGACTACTTAAGGTCTACGGCTGTCTACCACAAGGTCTCAAGTTTTCACTTGATTCCTTAGTTCCTTATCATGAGGAGAAGGGATAATACGGATAAAATAGTTTAAAGGTAGACCAAAAAACCCCCCTGTGTTTTCGAGTATACATTAAAATACGACGACAAATTGGCTCTGTGGCCCATTTTGATCAAAGCTTTAACTCTAGAAGTGCAAAACAGACATTCCACCCGGAGGAGGTGTTTGAGTTGGGGAACTCTGCTAATTGTGCTCCCGGCCAGTAGAACTTGGCCACTGACACCTGTTGCTATAATGATGCTAACCAATTTGCTCATACAATCTGCTGGGTTGAAAAACTTCAGTGACCCCGGTTAACTCATCTTTAGCTACGAGTGTTAGCAAGCAGGGAGGGATAGGATTAGAAAAACTCCAAAGAGGGGAAGAAAAGGAAGGGGAACAGATTGACTAGAAAATCATCCGTGGAATATATTTCACTGGCATCTTAGGTAGTGGGATTCATTTAGACTATACGGTAAAGGGCGCCTGGGTGGCTCAGTTGGTAGAAGATGTGACTCTTGATCTCGGGGTCCTGAGTTTGAGTCCCATGTTGGGCATAGAGCTTTAAAAAAATTTAAGGGGCACCTGGGTGGCTCACTCGGATAAAGGTCCATCCCGATATTTCAGCTCAGGTCATGAACCCAGTGTTGTGAGATCAAGCCTATGTTGGGCTCTGTGCTAAGTGTGGAGCCTGCTTGAGATTCTCTCTCTCTCTCTCTCTCTCTCTCTCTCTCTCTCTCTCTGTCCCTCACCCCTGCTTATGTGCTCTCTCTCTTAAAACACAAAAATAAAATAAAAATAAAACCACTAGATGGTAAATTAGCTATTTTTGTTCAAGAGATGCTACATTTTCAGCACAGAGCTTCAATATCACACATTTTCTCCCACGAGCACATATACAATGATGCAGTTGTTACTAAGAATGAAGAACTTATAAACAAGTTTTTAGAAGTAAGGTACTTTTCTGGAAAATAAAGGAATAAAAGAACATTTTATAGTTGGTGAGAATAAAGGTTTCTACTTCCTTTCTTGTTTTATGTCCATGGTATTTGCTTGGGCTCTGCTGAGGAATATTGCCAGGGGCAGCAGACTATCCCGTGTATACTTTTCTTTTTTCAGTTTATAATCTCTTTTCAGGTGAAAGATAGTTTTTCTCTTAGACTAGATTCCCTTGATTTTTCACTTATGTAATTAAAAAAGTAATTTAGTGCTTAACAGGAACCCCAGAGTGAGTATATGCCTATCTTGATTGTTGAAATGCTTTAGGAAAACAAATTACATCATAAATATCTGTATTCTAGGGTCTTATAACCAGTTGCTTCAGCATTAGTGTCAAAATTGGGGTGCTGATTAGGGTGGTCATGAGTGGGATCATTTAGTTAATAGAAAACCTTCCAGGACAGGCATCGGTATAGAGCAACAGCAAAGAGGAAGGATTTCGGAATGATATATACCTGAATTTTTTTTAATGTTTATTTATTTAATTTTTTAAAATTTTAATTTATTTTTGAGAGAGAGAGAGAGAGAGAGAGAGAGAGAATGAGTAGGAGAGGGGCAGAGAGAGAGGGAGACACAGAATCCGAAGCAGTCTCCAGGCTCTGAGCTATCAACACAGAGCCTAACATGGGGCTCAAACTCACGGACTGTAAGATCTTGACCTGAGCCGAAGTCAGACACTTAACTGACTAAGCCACCCACCCAGGTGCCCCTATTTATTTTGAGAGAGAGAAAGAAAGAGAGAGAGAGAGAGTGGGGGAGGGGCAGAGGGAGAGAGGAAGATAGAGAAAATCTCAAGCAGGCAGAGCCTGATGTGGGGCTCGATGTCACAAACCATGAGATCATGACCTGAGCCAAAACCAAGAGTCGGACGATTAACTGACTGAGCCACCCAGGTGCCCCTCTACCTGGATTCTGATTCCAGCTCTGCCACTCACCAGCTGTGTGCCTGTATAGACTCGTGGCTGGTGCTTACAGGGTAGAGCCGTATTACTTCCATCCTGGTGTGTAATCTCGGGCAAGCTACTTCCCTTAATGGACCATGAATCCCTGGGTTTGTAACTATTGCACAAGATTACTGCTATGAGGTTTAAATGAGATAATTTGATGTAAAATTTAGCCCAGTGCCTACACACAGAAAGCTCGTTAAGCACCTAAGAACGATGCTAACCATTATTATTATTACTAATTTAGTGCTAAGCATAGCAGAACCTGAAAAATTACTACATCTTTCAAGCTTGAGTTTCCACCTGTATAATAAGGAGATTAAGATATGTATCCTCATAGGTTTGCTGTGACAAATAAGACACACGGAACACTAGGCGAGTAGCACAATTATTGGTCACAATTATTCAGAGGCATTTTGAGTGAGCGGAGAACTATCTGCATATTTGATTGCTAATAAATCGTGCAGTGTTGCTAATAAGCCATTTTCTTGATCTCAATCATTATTTTCTTCTTAGTGTTCAGGCTTTTAAAGTACCCGAGGGCCATTTTCTCATTCTCCCTTTGTCTTTACGGTAGATTTCCACAGACCATTGTCTTGTCTATTTCCTCAGAAACCCTTACACAATATTTTGAGTTTCTTGGTTTCCAATTAAAGAGGCGAGCCCCAGCTTTGTGACATTTATACCTGAGTATTTTCTAGATAGGAAGCCATCTGACCTTTGATAAAAACCATCTTTTAGAAATCCTTCTTTGTTAGCCACTATTCATGCTACCACTTTTGGAGCATTTCAGTCCTGCTTTCAAGCATTCTTTTGTTAAATTTTTTTTTTTCAACGTTTATTTATTTTTGGGACAGAGAGAGACAGAGCATGAACGGGGGAGGGGCAGAGAGAGAGGGAGACACAGAATCGGAAACAGGCTCCAGGCTCTGAGCCATCAGCCCAGAGCCCGACGCGGGGCTCGAACTCATGGACCGCGAGATCGTGACCTGGCTGAAGTCGGACGCTTAACCGACTGCGCCACCCAGGCGCCCCATCAAGCATTCTTTAGAAAGACTCATAAATTGGATAGCTTTTACAAAGCACAACTTCCGGTTCTGGAAGGTACTCCTAAAAGGGAATTAGGGGGATGGGATCTTCACTAGTTCCATTAGTGCTGAACTTGCGGTGAGAAACTCTCTTTAGGTCAAAGTTGTCTCCTTGAGTGCATGGCCATTTTGATAAGAATAGTGCGAGGTAATGTAATCCCACTTTAAATTTAGAAGTTATAAAGTTCATGCTACACTGAAAAGGTGACAGTGAATGGCGCTGCCATTCTTCCATTCGAGAAAAAAGTCAGGTGCTCATGTCTTGACCCAAGCAAATCATTTAACATTCTACAGGCTGTTATGGAATGTGGACATAAAGATAAAATAGAGGTGTAGGTCTCCCTGCCCTTCAATTCTGTCATTCCTCTGACAGTGTGACCATTATTCGTAGAGACCATGTGCATTCTTAGCTTGTCCCTTCTGTTTTTGGCTGAGATTCCTTGCTGGGGAGGTCAAAGGACAACACTTGGGTCCTGCCTTGTAAAAACCAATGACACAACAGTTTTGAGCAGTCCAGTGTATGGGGAGTGGACCGCCCACATTTAGCAGTCCCTCTGACTACCAGGGTAACAATTTATTGACTTGGAAGGTTTAAACTGACCAACAATTGGTTGGGTGCTTATGATGTGCAAGGTCTAGCAGTGGATACTGAAACGAACCAAACATGATAGGGACAAATAGAGTAGAAAACGCAAGGAAAATAATATGGGACCGTAGACGAGGGAGAGATTATTCTTCACTACGTGATGAAGGAAAGCTTGGTGGAAGGCATTTGAGTTATGTCTTGGAATATGAGTAAATTCTGCATGTGCAGGAAGAGGGGTTAGTATGCTGGTAGAACAGTTTTATATAGCACACAACATTTTTGCATAAAGGAGCAGAATGGGAAATAAATCTAGGGAGGTGGGGGAGCGTGCTGTCCAAAGGACTGTGGGGTCACAGGGTCTTGGATTTCATACTCAAAGGTTGGGGTTTTATCCCGTAGACCACAGGGTTCAATCTTGGCTTTTTATGAGAATCACATACTGAGTTGTAAAGCCGCAGATATCTGAGCAGAATCATTCCCAACATTTGTGTTGCCCAGAGCAAGTGTAGGCATGGAGGCCCACATACTGTGCGTCTAAATATTTAGAAGTTTCAAGGTAAGCAGGACTCGATACGTGGCCCTTGTTTCCACCCAGGGTCTGCAGCCTCTCCAGAGGGACTGTTCTGGGCCTGGAGGTAACAGGAGCCCTCTCTTCTCCCTGAAGGCCAACCTGCCACCAGAGGCCTGAGTGGCTCGTGGACCTTCAGGAGGAAGGCAGGGCAGAAGTGGTACTCAGGCGGGAGACTGGACCCGCTGCCATGAAGGAGGCAGATGACTCAGGCTCTTCAGATTCCTTGGTGGGGTGTGGAAGGGACTGCGGGAATGGGTCACGTACCTCACGCCTCACTTCTCTGGCCTTGGGATTGCCAGGCAGTTCTAAGTACCACCCGAAACCGTACCCCCGACTCCACCTGTGTCCTAAGCAGAGGGAAGGGCAGAAGTACACTTAACTCAGGAGCACTGTCTGCCTCCACATCCTCCCCCGCCCCCGCCCCGAGAGGATGTGGGGTGGCTACTTTGAGGCTACCGCAGCCCCTCCTTCTCTGGTTTCAAAGGGCACAGGGTGCTTTTTATCCCCCAGCCCAACCCCACCGCATCTGATGACCCGGCCCGATTCAGCCGCTCTGTCGTGCTCCCCTGTTGTGCTCCCATATTTTGTGTGTGCTCCATTGATTGTCAAACTTTAAAATATGACGCTGAGAAGGAAAGAAAAGTCTCTGTATTTCTGTGTTTGCAATGTTTGGGGTCTTCTAAAGCACATGACCCCTTTTGGTCTGGTCTAAGGGTTGTGCTGTGTCTGAACCCAAAAGGGATCCCGTGCTTCTTGGGCTGGCGTAGGAGTGCAGCCTCAGGGTTTGTGCTAACAAAGTTCCAAGGGTGAGTATAATGCACAAGCAGGGGTTGTAATCACCGCTAAACGTGGGGAAAGCCTTTCTGTTTGATTTTTGTTTTGCAGCAGAGGAGGGATGCGGATGGTTGGGATTTTAGGAAGCAAAGAGGAGCAGAATGGAGGACGAATGGAAAATGTGGACGGGAGCAGGAGAGCCTCGCCGAACAAGCACCTCCATGAGGGTCTGGCCGAAGCAGGGGCTGTGGGCTGGGCATTGGAGGAGCTGGATGGAGGGGCGATGGGAGATCACATCAGAAGTGCTCAGTGGTCACAGGGAGAGAAGGGGTTGAGGATCAGTCTGAGGTCCCCAGCTTTTTGTGGCTGATCCGTGTCCCCCAGACAGGTACGTGGACATCCTGACTCCTGGTGCCTGTCAGTGTGACCTTATTTAAAAAGAGGGCATTTGTATGGGGCGCCTGGGTGGCGCAGTCGGTTAAGCGTCCGACTTCAGCCAGGTCACGATCTCGCGGTCCGTGAGTTCGAGCCCCGCGTCGGGCTCTGGGCTGATGGCTCAGAGCCTGGAGCCTGTTTCCGATTCTGTGTCTCCCTCTCTCTCTGCCCCTCCCTCGTTCATGCTCTATCTCTCTCTGTCCCAAAAATAAATAAACGTTGGAAAAAAAAAATTAAAAAAAAAAAAAAAGAGGGCATTTGTAGATGTGATCAAGTTAAGATGAGGTCATTAGGGTGGGCCTCCACCCCATACAGCTGGTGTCCTTAGAAGAAAAGAAGAGACACGCAGGAAGGAAGCCACATATCAAAGGGGCAGAGAGTGATGGAGCTACTAGCCGAGCATCGCCAAGGACCACTGGCTGCCACCAGCAGCCGGAAGGAGGCAAGGAGGGATCCTCTCCTATAGGTTTCTTGTGGAATGTGGCCCTGCTGATCACTGGCTTTTGGACTCCTAGCCTCCAGAACTGTGAGACAATACATTTCCGTTGTTTGAAAGCACCCAGTGTGTGGTAGTTTGTTCCAACAGCCCTAGGAGCTAACGCACAGCTTTGACGGCACACCTATGGGTGGTGGCTCTCTCTGAACCAGGCATTCAGTAAAGGTGAGCCTTTGTCCCAGCCAGCACCCGAGTGTGCATGTTCTCTCCAACATGCACGTCCTCTCCACAAGAAACGGAGCCCCTCTTTGTCACCTAGCTGTGTATTAATTCCCAATGGGTTTCAATGATCTCCTATACAAAAAGGCATACACACGAGGTATTAATTTACTGCGGTTTTCAACTGCCCACCATATAAGAAGGCAGTTTCCAAGTTCAGTTAAAAGGTTTCACGTACAGTATTCCCATTCAGTACCGGCCATATTCTGATCTGGCTTTTGAAGGTATTTGAGGTAGCATTTTAAAGCATTATCTTTAATCTCCCATAGTAAAAATTATTTAGAAAACCTACAGGAGATTTTCATCTCTAGAAGGAGCATTTTTCAGAGAGGAAATTGTTGCAGCACTGAACTGCCAAAAAGACAGCTGAAAAAATGGGTCATGCTTTCATCCCATTCTGGGACAGGAGCTGCCAAACGGATCACTGCTCATTTTTGTCCTCTTCTCGTAAACAAGCTGCGTTAACAAGTTACTTTAAAAAAGCATACTAATTTCCCCAGTGAATTACACAGGAAAGAATCCAGCGCTCCCTCCAGAGAACTCAAATAGTTGTTTGTTCTCAGAGCTCAGGTGTGGTAAAATAGCTGTGGGCTAAAAACGCACGCTGGCGATTGGCCAGTAGGCTGGAGCTCTCCATCCACTCCAGCCCTGATTTCTCACATTGGTGTGCAACTCAGAGCTTGCTTAATGGGGGGAAAAAAAGGACTTGATTTTCAATTTCAATTTAATTACACAATCTATAGTGCCTAGTGGGAAGGATTTAGGGGCAAAGATTAATGCTCAACAGTGCTCCATTTCACATTCTTTTCTGATGAAGAACACTGTATTGATTATCCAAAATGAGTTTTCAAACTTGTTTTTTAAAAGCCAGATTCTGGGAGTAGTGGAGGGATTAAAGAAGGGGTGTGACTTCGTTTCTTGGTTCTTTGCCAAAATTAGATAAATTAGAGGTGTGAGATGTCTCTTTGAGTTGTTTTGCCAGTGCGTTCTTGAGAGTGGAAAGCTTTTCTGTACTTGGGAGAAGAAAGAATAGAAATTCTATGGTAAAATTAGAAATACCAGCTGGCAGACACTGATTGAACAATACAACTATCTGTTTTAAGAATGACTGTATAACGAATATACTTAAGACTCTTCCTTATTATGGTCAGTCCAAAGAATTTCACTCTTATTGGGCCTGGAAATCATTGTGATTTCATCTGGCAACTAATCAGTGTTTCAGATTACAAGTAAATATTTGGTGTTCTATTTTGGTGTCTACATATTCTCTCAGTTGAGCCACATGTAAAATGAAGGAAAATGTAGGAAATGTAAATCTGCCCATAAAAGTGGGCCTTAATATATTTCTTGATCAATTGCTCTAACTTGTTAACTTAATAAAATAAACAGGTCTGTTTATAAGAAAAAGTATTCCCTGTGTGACTTAAATAAATAAAAATGGTAGCAATAAACCTTACCAGTTAACTGCTGTCAGCCTTACCAAACCACTTGAGCACATACAAATAATTGAAAATACAATGATAAAGAAATGAAGCTCGAAAAGCAAATAAACTATTTGAAATAGCTAACTGGTCTTGCCATTGCACAATGACAGCATTTTCAAGTATTAAGATGGCTGTTACTGTGAATCAACATTTCCAATTACATGAAAAGCAAAATGGTACCTGCTCAGCATTAAATTTTGCCGGCTGAACTTGCACAATAGTACATTAGCCGAGTGAGTTAACTATTTTTAGAGCTTGATGAGCTACTGGGCATCTGGCACAGATTAGGTAAAGCTAGAACTTAATTTGGGTGGAACGACAATGGGGACTAGAATTGGAACTTATTTGGGAGGGCACTAGAAGCCTTTGGAAAATGTACCCTTGACTGGTATAAAAGTAGACTTACCACTCTTCTCCTTGGCAAGGGTGAGTCATAATTTATGCCAGAGGAGAACTACGAAAACCAAACAAAACAAAAGACATGGAGATTTGGGTTTGTGAGTGGAGCCTGAGCAAACTGCTGTCTGCTTTCCTGGAGTCTGGTGGAACAGGAAGCCCTCAGAGATTGACAGCCCTCTTGGCCTATTTAAAGAGGAGGCGGGGTGGGGCAAGATAGGGTTTGGGAAGGCCTCCCTTGGTTTCAGGGGTGGCTTTATTCAACTCCCTAAAACAGTTAGAGGAGTGATTTCATTTACTAGTAAATGAAAAGTAACAAGATTGGATAAGAAAACAGGGACGCACCCAGGAAGACATTGGCTAATTGAGCTTAGAAATCATCTTGAGCAAGAAAGCAACTTGTATGTTTCTACTGCTAGGGGTTCTGTTCTTAACTGTTTGGGAGGGAGTGACTTTCAGCGGGGCAAATTAAAACTTGGGAAAATCACACAGGAGAGTCACTTTAGCTAAGGGAAAAGTAGATAAAAGTATCTATTTGCAGCCATGATATTATCAACGCAGAGGTCATGTTATGTTCAGAGGGAAGCTTACGAATCAGAATTCGCAGAGTCTCATTTCTCTACTGTTTCCTTTGGTGGATGTGCAGAGGGAAGGAATGAGATGGGGGACAAAGAAAGTACATGGTCATCCATGTATGACCAATTTGTTTGTTTTCAGAACCAAGAGCATGTGTATTGCTCATACCCAATAATTAGCAAAGCTTTTTTCCCCCATATTTACAAATGCTTGATTATTAACATCCAAAACATAATTCTCCATTATAATTTATGAGAAGTGAGGAAATACCTGGTTGGTGATATGTCCCCGGATTTGTTCTCTAGTCACTGAAAGAGAAAGCAAAAATAAATGTCACATTAAAGTTTGAAAAGGAATTAAATGCAGTACTGATCCTGCTCTATTCTCACTCAAAATTCCAAAGCAGTCATGGGCTCTCTGAGCAAACATTTGTCTTACAATATGGACTTTTACAATCACTCCCATAATTGGAATGAAAGAAAAAAAAAAAAGCCAAATCCTACATAAACCACATGAGGCAAAGGTAATAGAAAACAGAGTGGAAATCCAGTAAGGGTGATACCAGAAGAATGTATTAAACTTTGGCGGAGAAGTGAAGAGATGAAAAGGACCGAATAAAAATTTGAACAACAGCCAGTCCAAGGTTTTCAAACAATGACAACCTGTTCAAGTATAATACTAACACTGAGCTCATGGAACCTTGAAGACTAGACAAGGACATCTAATGTGGCAGGTGGCAGAGGTGCTACTTTTAAAAACTTTTCCCTCACCTGTGAAGATAATAAAGACATTATTATGCTTTGTTGTGACAGTACTGCAGAGAATAAAGTGAAAACCCACAGTTTATAAAAGTATCTTGGTCAGGACAAGAAAACAAAACACAGAGTAATGTATGAAAGGCAACAGGGAGTGTAAAGAATAAAGACGTTAAAATAATAAACCTCCAGGGTGCTTGGCTGGCTCAGTCAGGTAAGTGTCTGACTTTGGCTCAGGTCATAATCTTAGGGTTCATGGGTTCAAGCCCTGCATTACGCTCGCTGCTGTCAGTGCAGAGCCTGCTTTGGATCCTCTATCCCCCTCTCTCTGCCCTTCCCCAGCTCATGCTCTCTCTCAAAATAAAGAAATACACTTAAAAAATTAAAATAAATAAAATAATAAACCTCCATGTTGAAAACAACCTGAACGTGATCAGTGTTGTATATGTCTTAAATAAAAGGGAAGAAAAATCCTTAGTAATAATAAATAACCAACAAACCATCAAGAAAGAGAGAAGAGGGGCACCTGGGTGGCTCAGTCAGTTAAGCATCTGACTTGGCTTAGGTCATGATCTCGCGATTCATGAGTTCGAGTCCTGCGTGGGGCTCTGTGCTGACAGCTCAGAGCCTGGAGCCTGCTTCAGCTTCTGTGTCTCCCTCTCTCTCTGCCCCTCCCCCACTCACACTCTGTTTCTTTCTGTCTCTCAAAGATGAATAAATGTGAAGAAAACTTAAAAAAAAATAAAGAGAAGAAATTTTATGGCACTATGGTATTCTGGGCTTGTGAACATCTTGGTAGGATACATACTTTATTAAACAGATTCTTTTAAAATTTTAATTAGGATAATTGTTCAGTCACTTGCATTTGCAGGAAATAAGGCAGACAGATCCTGTGTCCCTTTACCCAGTTTCCCCCAGTGGTGACATCTGGAAGAGCGATAGATAGCACAGTATCACAACCAAGATGCTGGCATTGAGGCAGTCAGGATAGAGCATTTCATTTTTTTTTTTTAACGTTTATTTATTTTTGAGACAGAGAGAGACAGAGCATGAACAGGGGAGGGGCAGAGAGAGAGGGAGACACAGAATGTGAAACAGACTCCAGGCTCTGAGCTGTCAGCACAGAGCCCGACGCGGGGCTCGAACTCACGGACTGTGAGATCATGACCTGAGCCGAAGTCGGACGCTTAACCAACCGAGCCACCCAGGCGCCCCAGGATAGAGCATTTCAGACACCACAGAGATATTTCAAGGTGTCCTTTTATAGCCACACCTATTTCCTCCCACCTCCTCCCTCTTAGCCCCAGGCATTCACTAATCTGTTCCCCATTTCTATCGTTTTGCCATTTCAAGATTATTATATAAATGGAATCATACATTTTATAACCTTTCAATAGGTTTTTCTCTCTCAGCAGGGTTCTCCAGAGATGCATGTTGCTGTGTGTATTCCTGTACATTCATTCCTTTTCACTGAGGAGTAGTATTCCATAGTATGGATGTACAAACATATGTTATGGATGTATGCATTTATTTGTTTAAAATTTATTTTTTTAAAAATTCAAATTAGTTAACATACAGTGTAATCTTGGTTTCGGGAGTAGAACCCAGTGATTCATCACTTACATATAACACGCTGTGCTCATCCCAACAAGTGCCCTCCTTAATGCCCATCACCCACTTAGCCCATCCCCCTACTCATCTCCCCTCCTACAACCCTCAGTTTGCTCTCTGTATTTAAGAGTCTCTTATGGTTTGCCTCCCTCTCTGTTTTTATCTTTTTTTCCCTTCCCTACCCCTATGTTCACCTGTTGTGTTTCTTAAATTCCATATTATGAGTGAAATCATGAGAACTGTCTTTCTCTGCCTGACTTGTTTCACTTAGCGTAATACACTCTAGCTCTATCCATGTTGTTGCACATGGTAAGATTTCATTCTTTTTGATTTTTTTTTTCAACGTTTATTTATTTTTGGGACAGACAGAGACAGAGCATGAACGGGGGAGGGGCAGAGAGAGAGGCAGACACAGAATCGGAAACAGGCTCCAGGCTCTGAGCCATCAGCCCAGAGCCTGACGCGGGGCTCGAACTCACGGACCGCGAGATCGTGACCTGGCTGAAGTCGGACGCTTAACCGACTGAGCCACCCAGGCGCCCCAGATTTCATTCTTTTTGATGGCCACGTAGGATTCCAGTGTGTGTGTGTGTGTGTGTGTGTGTGTACCACATCTTCTTTATCCGTTCACCAGTGGAGGAACATCAAAGTGTGTTTAACCATTCACGCATTGAAGGACATCTGGGTAGTTTCTAGCTATTATGAATAAAACTTCTATCAACATTTGTGTACAGGTTTTTTGGTTAGTGCAAGTCCTTACTCCTCTGGGGTAAATGCCCAGGAGTGCAGTTGCTGGATTTTATGGTAGCTGCATGTTTAGTTGTTTAAGAAAACATGCCAGACTTTTTTTTTAAAGACATGTAATGAATAATCGATATTTACCAATCAATTAATCAACCAAAAATAAGTATATTTGAAAAGTTTACTAAGTGCTCTGTATCTGGCAAGGTGGTACATGAGATACAGTATAAGGAGCATCCAAAATGGAATGATGGTGTTAAGAGTGGACTATTTAATCATGTCACTGTCACAAAATGCCAGGGGCCAATCTTGGAGTCCTTAGATAATAAGAACCAATTTCCTTCATTTTTTAATGGCATTGCCCAATAAGATATGGCTGATATGTGTTAATAGATTCTTTGTTGGATTATATGCCGAATGTGTAGAGAAGAGGCAACATGGTTTGTGAGAAAAGCTTGGCCTTTTGAATCAGATCATCAGTATTGCCAAGAAGAGGGAGGAGAACATCCATGCAGAAGGAACAGCATGTGAAAAGCCATGTGACAAGAGGGAGTCAAGGGGGTCCAAGGCCTGGAAAGGAAGCCAATAAGGCCAGAGTAGAGAAATAAGGGTCGGGGTGTGTGATGTCAGATGATGCTGGGCAGCTAGTGATGTAGATGCCTTGGGGAGATTTATGATCGTTACAAGAGCAGTGGGAAGTCAGCCATTAAGGAAATTTGGGCCAGATAGGGACATTGGAATTGCGGGTCAAATCTGCATTTTTCAAAGACCACTCAACTCTTGCTGCTGACTGCAGAATAGGCTGGCGGGGATCCTGGGGATGGCAGCCGCACTACAAAATCTTAGTTTTGTTTCCTTAGGAACGAAGGGAAATCTGAAGGAATTTGAGAGAAGAATGAGAGCCCAAACAATCAGATCATCTTCGTGTAATAATATAGCGGCCCACTGGACTCCAGCAAATGGAGAGACAACGACCTCCTATCTAATTAGAGCCCTCCCATTTACTAGATGTTTGATTTGGGGCCCATTAACTGATGCCCTGCCTGTTTGGCCATCTGTAACAAAGAGTTCATAATACCTACCCCTTTCCAGATTTGTGAGGACTAAAATAAATTTTGCAGGCAAAGGATAAGTGAAGGGCATTCCCAGGACCGTGACAGGAAGAACAGTCTCAGAGGCAAGAAGAGGGTGTATCTGGGTGACTCTCGAGGTGTTCTGAGTAGCTAATGGAGTGAAAGCATATAGCACAGCAGGTGGGAAGTATAGAGCGTGGGAGGAGGGTAAGAGAACAGCCATGGGATGTTGTTGGTACGACGTGAGGCTGAGAAGGGGCGTTCAGGCCGTGGGATGCCAGCAGACGCTTTTCAGCAGGGGGTGAGGAGACCAAAGCTGTGCTTGAGAAAGATGGTTTTGGTGGTGGTGTGGAGGATGGGGTGACGGTGAGGGGCAGACAGGTGGCAGAGAGAGCAACAGGCATGCCCAGTGTGCAGGCAGGAGTGATGAGGGTCTCAGCCCTGGAGGGAGAACAGAGATGGAGGGATGCCTGGGGTTGGTGGCCTTCCTGAGGTGGATTCTGGAGACTGACTGGATGTGGGAAGTATGGGAGCAGGGAGCAAGAGCATCCCTAGGTTTTCAGCTAGGGGAGCTGGTGGATAATGGTATTACCAAACATACAGTGGGAAAAGGAACAGAACGTAAAGAGAAGTTATAAGAGGGGCCCTCTGGGCTTGTTCCCATGATTAAAGTGAAGATATCTGTATGTTATGAAAACTGACATGGCAATTATGGTAAACAGAATAACGCCCCCCCCCCCCCAAATGTCCACATCCTAATCTCTGAAACCTGTGAATATGGTACCTTCCATGGCAAAGGGTCTTTGCAGATATAATTAAGTTCAGGGTCTTGAGATGGGAAGATTATCTGGGATTATTGGGATGCACCCAATATAATCACAAGGGTCGTTCTAAGAGTGAGGACGGGGAATCAAAGGGAGAGGGAAGGCGAGGCAGGGGCTGGAGTGGTGCAGTGAGGAAACGGGCCACGAGCCAGGAATGTGGGCAGCCTCCAGACTGGGCAAAGGGAAGGAAGTGGATTCTCCCCTCGAGCCGCCTGAAGGTATGCAGTCTTGCCGTACTTTTCTTCTGGTCTAGTGAAACCATTTTGGAGCGTCTGACTTCCAGAAGTTTAAGAGTAATACATCTGTGAAAGCCCCAGCTACAGCTACATGTAGGAACCCAAGACAGAAACCTGGGCTGTGTCGTGGGATGACAAGACAGGCTGGGCACAAGTCTCCTTGGCAAAGGGTCAGACTGAGTCCAGGATTTGTGTCATCTGTCCGAATGAGGAAGAGGCAGGGGACTGTTGGTGGGAGAAGTGGCCAGGCCGTGTCCAGTTCAGACAACAAGGCAGGTGCTACGCTGGGAGATTGAGGGGTAAGGCAAGGGCTGATTCAGATGATAACAGGGCAGGCTTCTAGTTACTGAGGTCATTTAGTCGGCTGAGGATCACAGGGGCTCAGAAGCCAGACATTTCTGTGAGTTCCAGTTATTTAAATGTAAGAAGAATCATCTTCTCCTTTGAGCTATTAAAACTCTAATGAATTAAAATATATAATTATTTTGTGGCCCTGGTGATTATGATTGTGGCTAATGATAATTTTTTTTCTCTTGCTTACGGATAGTCTTAGGCTGGTGGAGATGTAAATGTTCTCCGGCCAAGGCAAGAAAAAAGGAGGGAATCCCACTTAAGGAAAACCTAAGTCATTCCCAAGTTTATTCAAATCATATCTGAAAAAGAGGAATGGAATTTAGGGGATAAATTGTAACTGCCTAAGCCTTTGCTAATAAAAGATTAAGAAGTATGTGGTTTAGCATCTTTTAATTATTTTTTCTAGCATCTTGAATATACAATGTTTGAAATCTCTGGTTGGATCAACATTATTTTGCTCAGAGGTTTGTGGACTTTGCATACTGATTCTTTCCTGTTTCCAACTACATTTGCTTTTAGGCTATTTTTATTCACTTTAAAGGAATTTTAATAACTTTCTGTTGACAGCATGGACAGCTGGTCTTGAGAATTAAAGAAAATTCACTTGCTGACTGAGGAAGGAAGTGACATCAATGAGCTTCTAAAGTCAGCCCAGAGGGGGAAATTGGTTTGTGAGAGAGTGGCCTTTCATTGCACTGTATTTATCGAGCGATGCCTTGAGATGCAAATTGCTGTATCAATCAAACCTATGGTGCCTACCTCCAACCAACTTAGTGCAAACTGAAGGAACAATGCCCTGAAACACTGAGAGGAAAAAGGATGAGGGCTGCAGGAACCTAGGGGCTAAGTGAATTACAGGAGCTCATGATCCCCTCTCCCTGGGCCGATACTTCCTTCCCTGTCAAGCCTCAGTTTCTTTGTCTAGAAAATGAGTTTGATGTAATCTGTTGGTTGAAGTCAGTCTGCTTCTGTGACAAATGCCTACTAAGACCATGTACCAATATATATAGTGTAGACATGTTATCTCTCCACTTTGTCCCAAAGAGTGCTATTACCTGCTTTTTTTTTTTTACCCCCCACTGAGAACTATCTGGAAAGACAGATCGTCAGGTAGTCATATTACAGCTACTACCTTGATCTCTTGACACTTGAAAAAATCGGTACTCATTGTTTATAATTCTACTTCAGAAAAAGGCAGGCGGCACCCAATCAGGGCTTTCAATAACAATGACAATGGTGATAACAATTTAATTGTCATAATAATGAACGACTTAATTCTGCACCACCATCAGAGAATTTCCCTCTGGAGCTGCAGTAATCCATTTTTCAAAAATCCACTTGTGGATCCACTTGTGGCGCAAGTGGATTGCGTGTGTATGTGTGGGCTGTGTCAATGTGGGCACACATACGTGTATACACGCACACCTGTATGAGAGGCAGAAAAGTACCCAGATACCTTTTCTGGTATAAGCCGAAACATTAGATTGCTATTACTTACTTCTTAGTTCATTTTAGAAAGTGTCTGACATGGCTAGAGTGAGGGCTCCATAACAGTTAAATAATTTGAGTCCGAGTTGACAATCTAGTATCAAAGTGAATTTAATCCAGCCTAAGAGATGAATGCATTAATGTTGGTTTCCTCTCCTTGTCTCTAAACATATTTGGGGTACTCAATTACATTTTCAAATTTTATGAGTTAAAGATGTAATTTGAACTACTCAAAAAATGTTGGGTAAGTCAAGAATGGATGAGCCCTCAACAGCCACAGGCTTCAGGCCAAAGGATTTTCAGATTATCCCCAAGCCTGGAGATGCTTTGACTCTAGCAAAATTCATTCATTTGATCCTATAGCAATATTTTAATGAGCATCTATTCTGGACAATATGTTTGTGTGCTGGAGACACAGAAGTAAAGTAGGGGAAACAAGATGACCAAACAAAAAGGCAACACCACGAAATCACAGAGCTGTAAGGGATTATTAGTAAAGTGTATAAGCACTCAGATCAGAAGGTATTTAAATCTTGATACCGTAGAAATGGGGATGGATTCGCTTTCAGACTTTTCAGGTCTTGGCTTTGTCTTTCTGGTCCAGCTGTACAGTATTTGGCACATAACTTCACTCCTCTGGTCTTTGCTTTGTCTTTGGTGCATAATGGCAATGTTTTAAGTACAGATGGTTTCTAAGTTTGTTTCTAGTTACTTAAATTCTTTGGCCCTAGAAAGAATGAGGAAGATCGAACATTCCCATAGAAGTGGCACAAATAAAAAGAGAAGAGGTGGGGGCTCCTGGGTGGCTCAGTCGGTTAAGCATCTGACTCTTGGTTTCGGCTCAGGTCATGATCTCAAGCTTTGTGAGTTTAAGCCCTGCATCGGGCTCTGCGCTGACAGTGCAGAGCCTGCTTGGGATTCTCTCTCTCTCTCTCTCTCTCTCTCCCTCTCTCTCTGCCCCTCCTCTGCTCATGCTCTCCCTCTCAAAATAAATAAACTTTAAAAAGAAGAGAAGAGGTAATGTTTGGTGGGGAAAACTGGGAATGCCTCATGGGACAATAGCATTTGATCTGGGTAGGTTAGTAGCAGAAGCAGGTTGGGGGAAAGGTATTTCACACAGAAGGAAGAGCGTGAACAAAAACACAGAACTAGGAGGTGCATGGGGCATGTACAGACAGTAGCGAACAGTTGCACTTGACTTCAGGGGAGTCTATATGTATATTAGTGAGTAATAAGAGGCAAGGCAAAACCTGTATGATAAACCAATATCATGGAGGGCCCTAAATACTTAGGGAGAAATTTTGACATTTGTTTGCTAAGGGAGCTCAAGAAGTTTTTTGAGCCAGAAATTGGTCAAACCTGTTTAAAGATTAATCTAACAGTGCTTTGGCTGGAGGAGGGGGGACACAGACAAGAATAGAAGTAGAAGGTGACTTACTAGGTGAGTGGAGCAGCCTTAACAATTCAGATGGGGGCTCTGGGGCAGTGGGAGAGTGGAAAGAAAGGAATTAAAGACGGCCAAGATCTTTTTTCTATTCTTGTTTTGTGTGTATTTTTTTATTTTCAATTTTTTTATTCAAGTATAACTAGCACATAGTGTTATGCTGGTTTCAGGTCTACACTGATAATGATTCAACAATTCTGTACACTAGTCAGTTTTCAGAGATGGCCAAGATCTTAAGTTTAGCTCCTTGGGAGAAGACGTGCTTCATGCAAAGGTGAAAATAAGGACATCGAGCCAGTTTAAAGCAGTAAATTTGGTGAGTAACGGTGGAGGTGGGATCATCAGCTCAGTTCCTCATCGGTTAAGTTTAAAATACCAGTAAGACATTCTAGAGGATGAAGAAAGTGAGCTCAGGAAAGAGGTCAGTATCAGGCAATCTTCTGTAGAGAGATGACAGGGCGAGCTCAGGATGCAAGACTCATTTGACAAGTAGAGAAAGGGAAACAAACACCAAATCAGAACTTTGGGAAACACTGTATCTTATTTATATTAAAAAAAAATTTTTTTTACATTTATTTATTTTTGACAGACAGAGAGAGACAGAGCACAAGTAGGGGAGGGGGAGGGAGAGAAGGAGACACAGAATCGGAAGCAGGCTCCAGGGTCTGAGCTGTCAGCACAGAGCCCGACACGGGGCTCGAACACACAAACCGCAGGATCGTGACGTGAGCCGAAGTCGGACGCTCAACCGACTCAGCCACCCAGGAGCCCCTGTAACTTATTTATATTTGAATGATTTGTGCCTCCTCGGGTAATGGAATTCAAAGTTTACATCGTTCACAATGAACACGAAGAGACGCCATCTCTAAGCTAAATTAAGCTAAGCCAAAAGAAGGATTTACTATCAGGCACTAGCAAGTTAGAAGTCTGGTTTCAGAGCTTATATCCACTGGTCCTGGATGTGAGTCAAAGGCTACGAATCCTGACACTAGTCCAATGTGTGTTTTTTCTTTAACACACTAAACAATTAACTCAGTTCTCCATGGATGCTGCCTGGGTATCCCACAAATTTAACTCAGTCTGGACACTATCTACCTGGAAAGAGTGACAAATCCCACAGATTAAGGGCTCAGCCCTAAACGACTGCCCCCCAACCCCCACTTCAGATGCCAGTTGCTAGTCTAGGCAGTCTTCTGTGCTTCTGTCTGACCAGCTATAGACTCAAAGTGCCAACACCCCTGCCTCGGGTTTGATTACTTTGCTGGAGAGGTTCACAGAACTAAGAAATATTTTACTCACTGGATTACTGGCTTACTATAAAAGGATATAACCCAGGAAGAGTCCGATGGAAGATGCATAGGGCGAGGTATGTGGGAAGGGGCACAGAAGCTTCCAGGCTCTCTGGGCATATCACTCTCCCTGAATCTGCACATGTTCACCAACCTAGAATTTCTCTGAACCCTGTCCTTCCAGGTTTTTTATGGAGGTCGCATTACATAGCTATAACTGATGAAATCACTGGCCGCTGGTGACTGCCCTTAAAGAAGTTTTCTTTCAAATTCAAAAAAGAGCTTAAGCCAAACAAGATTTTTCCAAAAGAGCAACACTGAACGGCAACACTGAACCGAGCTGGTTATTCTTAGCTAACTTTTAGAGTCTTAGAGACTACGGACAGTATTTATGGATCTTTTTTTCAATGACCTCTTTTCCATACATCAACACTTACTCACTTAAGGCTAGAAGTAGCTGAAAGGATTGTTAATGTGCTGTAATTGTTAGTCAATCTCCCAGCTCTCTGTACATGATGTAAACATACCTCCAGAGAGTCTGTTTGGGTAGTGTAGGTTACAGTTCTGTGGAGAGAAAGAAGGAAGGCTGCGCTTTCTTCGGTGGTCCCTCTGTATGATCTGGGGTCACGCTGTGGCATGTGGTGGGTCTGTGGTTCAGCCACCAGAGACCAGGTGTAAACAGGCAGCTCTTACGTGGCTCCATGTGGCACCATTTTCCCAGTATCAACCGATGTGATATTATCCTGTACAATACCACTGGGGAGGAGAGGCTCATGATTTTTACACATTTATTTCATTTCCCTTACTTTTTCTATATTTTTTGGCAGTTTGGGGAATTTTGCCATTTGTTAGTTTGTTGTACATTTCGTAGTTCCTAAGTATATCCAGTCACCCCTCCTAGCCCAGGAGTGGGGGTCAAGAGTGAGGGGGTTGGCAATGGGGAGAACAGTAGGACAGCATAGAGAGGGTGTCATGAATCAATTCTGTGGTGGGAATCCTTTTTTAATACCCAGGAAAGGGTAGGAATAACAAAACTGAACAAGATCTAGGGTTGTACCATAGCAAATTCTTCTTTAATCAGATACTTACATCATTAAATTAATTAGGGGGAAATCATTTAATATTCATTTGAATAAAAATGGATTCCTGGCTTCCTGCTTCTTGTAAGAAAAGATTTTTGGGTTTTAACGCTCACCATTTTTTTTTTCACTTAGCAGGAAAACATTGATTATTCTGTTTCTCAATAGTGACAGAATAATTTTCTTTTGTTTTTTTTCTTCCCTTTGGAAAAGATGTATCTTTGGTTAGGTTTGGCTGTTACTATGAAAGTCATAATTTGAACAAGGCACCCACACTCACAAATCCCTAAACCATTTTGTACATGAATTTTTATATGATTTTTTCTTTTAAAATATCTCATTATTTTTTTTCTTGAAAGAACAGAGAACATAAATCTTTAGAGTTCTATGATGCAGGTAAATAAAATATTAATTCTGCTCGAGTACTATAGTGAGTGCTATCAATATAATTCTCCTCACAGGGGCACTTGGGTGGCTCCGTTGGTTAAGCATCCCACTCCTGGTTTTGGCTCAGGTCATATCTCACGGTTCATGGGTTTGAGCCCCGCGTCAGGCTCCGTGCCGTCAGTGCAGAGTCTGCTTGGGATTCTTTTTTTGTCTCTCTCTCTCCCCTTCCCCACTTGCGCGTGCTGTCCCTCAAAACTTAAAAAAAATATTTATATGTATATACAATGCTCCTTACCTTTAAAACACGAAACAGTGGGGCGCTTGGGTGGCGCAGTCGGTTAAGCGTCCGACTTCAACCAGGTCATGATCTCGCGGTCCGTGATTCGAGCCCCGCGTCAGGTTCTGGGCTGATGGCTCAGAGCCTGGAGCCTGTTTCCGATTCTGTGTCTCCCTCTCTCTCTGCCCCTCCCCCGTTCATGCTCTGTCTCTCTCTGTCCCAAAAATAAATAAACGTTGAAAAAAAAAAATAAAAAAAATAAAAAAAATAAAAAAAATAAAACACGAAACAGTATAAATAAGAACTTAAGATGCTAATTTACTTCCTCTCACTGTCTTGTAATTCTGTCATTCTCTGTTAACCAAGTTAAGGTCAGCAATATTTTGGTGGTTTGAATCACCAGTCACAATCTCATGTAACTAGAACATTTCTTCTTCTTGGCTTTGTTTACGTTCCCTACTTATAGAGATTTTTGTCTTTTAGAGGATATTTGCTAAATAAAAACTAGCATGATGTTGTTCTGAAATAACTGGATACATTATATTTCTTCTGTAATAACACTGACCCTGTGAAGGGTCCCTTTCAGAAATTTTTTTTAACATTTATTTATTTTTGAGACAGAGAGAGACAGAGCTTGAACAGGGGAGGGGCAGAGAGAGAGGGAGACACAGAATCAGAAGCAGGCTCCAGGCTCTGGGCCATCAGCCCAGAGCCCGACGCAGGGCTCGAACTCACGGTCCGTGAGATCGTGACCTGGCTGAAGTCGGACGCTCAACCGACTGAGCCACCCAGGCGCCCCCGTGAGTTACTCATTTTAAATCACTACCCAAGGTTTCTTCCACACACGTTAGAGCATTTCTGAAGTCTGGGTATGTTTTAAGAATCAGCTATTCAGCAATGATTACAGAAAGTTAATTCAATGCCCTTGACTGCAAACAAGGCAGAAATTTGAAATCTATAAAACTCTCATCATGGCCACCCTGTTGAGATGATTTTCAGAAGGACTGGGTAGAGGCAGAGGACAAGTGAGAGCACCATATCAGGGCTCTTGGGGAGAGGCAAGGAGGTCCTGGGGGAGGACAAGTGGTGTTGAGATGTAGAGGAGGGATGCGTTCCTGAAATGTGCAGGAGGTAAAAGCAACTGCTCGATGGATTAGTAAGAGGGAGAACTCAGGACAATTAGCAGGTTCCAAGTTTGGTGTCTATCTGGATGGTGGGGCCATCCAAGGAGCAGTTTCAGAAGGTAAGATAATACTTGTTCTGATTTGTACATCATTTCAGTAACTATGGGGCATCTAGGGATGAGATGTCTAGAGTGGGAAGAAATGGGGCTACGTGTGATCAGAGGAAAAGGTGCTCAGAAAGATAAAGAGAGGGGACAGGAAGGTATAATAAATTTAACAAGGGTGTGGTATCAAGGACATGAACAAGTCAGGAATGATCCACTCTTACGTTGCCACCGGTCACTCTTACACTGCCGGCAGTCGGGGCACAGTGACAACCCCTCAGGAGGAGAACTGTCAACATCTAACAAAATGCTTAATAAGTTGCCTCTTGAATCAACCTTTTGACTCCTACTCCTAGATTCGCCCTTGAAGATACACCTCTGTAATATAAAGAAAATGTGCACATGATTGCTCATTACACCCTTACAAGTAATGAAAAAGACAACAAATAACCCATTAGAAACAACTGTATGTACATCCACACAATACAGAATTACTTAGTTATAAAAAGACAGTAGAGAAGATCTCTGTGACATAAGAACGTGTATATATCTGTATGGTTATATTTGTAAAAGAAGGTAGAGGGAACAAACCAGAGACTAATGGAAATAGTTCCTTATGGGGAAGGGTGTGAGTGGGCTGCGTGGAAGAGAATATGTTTGGGAATAAGACCTTTCTGAGAATACATTTTTTTAAAATATTTATTTTTGGGAAAGAGAGACAGAGTGTGAGCAGGGGAGGGGCAGAGAGAGACGGAGACACAGAACCTGAAGCAGGCTCCAGGAGGGGCTCGAACTCATGGATCACCAGATCATGACCTGAGCCGAAGTCGGACCCTTAACCGAATGAGCTACCCAGGCTCATTTAAATATAGTTGTGAGCTTTGAACCACGTAAATACTTTAAATATCCACAATATGGCACAACCAGTGTACCTCTCCACACCCTGTGCTTTCTGCTGCCTCATGGTGCCTCTCTTCAAGTATCTGATAAACTCTCGTTTTACAAATAAATTACTTAAAAGATTCACTCCTCTGCCACAGATCCACTCCTGGGACACCACAGACTCTGGCTCTATTTCTACATCTTGTCTTCCTCCAGACACACACTTTTAGTTAGGCCTGGAAGTATCTCCAAGCTTCTAGAAGTCTGCGCCTGGTAAGTCATCACTGGGACTAGTCATAAAAGCTAATGCTGGTGGCTTGGTACCAAGCCGTTGGGTCTATTTCTGAGAACTCAGAGAATGAAAAGATTAGCTGCCTTCAAGCTCCCCCAGCTGTTCAAATGGAATAACTTCATGGAGCCCTAGGGTGCCGGGCGGCACAGATTCAAGCTTGGATTTTTAAAGAGCATTAAAACAATAAGTGAAACAATTCTTTATGTGTCTCTTCGAATGTATACACTTATTGCAACGTAAGAATATTCTGTGATTATGGCACAGACGCGGGTATCAGACAAACATGGGCTCCAGTACCACGACTCTTCTATTTACCAGCTGTGTGATCTCGGACAATTTACTTAGCATCTCTAAACCTTGTTTCTCAACAATGGGGATTATCAGAATAATACCTACCTCCTGAGGCTTTCATGAGTTGACTTTCATGAATGACATAATGCATGTATCATAATTAGCACAATGTGCCTGGCACACAGTAGGTGCTCAATAAATGTAGCCACTTTTATTATGTACAGTATTGCTTATCACAATTGTAGGAAGGCCAGTGGAAATGACTGCACAACCTAAATATTTATAGCCAGGGCAGCCAAACCCTGGTTTTATAAGAAGAAAATTTTAGATAAATTTAAAGAGACGTCATAAAGTTCACTTAGCATAAGAAAATTGAAGCACAACTGAGATCTTAATGTAGCTAACACAAGTACGATGACATTCAATAAAGCTCTAAAGTTTTATAAACATTGGAGAAGAGAGAAAGACAAGTACTGTATGATCTTACTTAAATGTAAATCTAAAAAACAAAAAACAAAAAACAAAAATCATAGACAAAGAGATCAGATAGGTGGTTACCCGAGACAAAGGGGGGTGGTGGTGGTTGGGGCAGGAGGATTGGAGGAAGGTGGTTAAAAGGTACTTTAACCTTCTTAAACCTACTTAAAACTTCCAGTTATTAGATTAATAAGTACTATGATGTAACGTATAACACGATGTCTATAGGTAACATGCTGTCTGATATGCAGGAAAGCTGTTAAAAGACTAAATCCTGAGCGTTCTCATTACGGGAGAAGTATTTTTTTCTTCTTTCTTTTTTTTATTGTATCCATATGAGAGGATGGATGTGAGCTGAACCTATTGCAATATAGGTTTCACAGATAAATTGCATATACCTTTCACAATATACGTAAATCAAACCATCATGCTGTACGACTTTAACCTAGACAGTGATATATGTCAATTATTTCTTGATACGAGGAAAAAATTGGAGAACAAATCTAAATCCATATCATGTACTTTATTCCATTGCTCACATTTAACTTAGCCACTAAGAAATTAGTGCAAAAATTTATAGGTTTACTTAGAGGCAGTTCGTGTCTTGTATGTTTCAGTTAACCGCCTTCCTAAGATATTGGTTCTATAAAATGTACATTTGTTCTCAACCACCCATCTGGTTCCTGGACCGGTGCCTAGAAAGGACTGGCTGCCTCTGCTTTGGTCTGTTTTGGTGTGTTTGCACCTGTCCCAGACAGGGGCTGAGAGGGTTTTGTGGTTAGCACCTCAGCAAAGGACAATCACGTATTCATGCGAGTGCAGACAGAGAAGGGAAGAAGGCACTCAAGTTTTTTTTTTTTTTTTTAACCTCCAGAAACAAATACGATCATTTCAAACTTCAAATTTCTTTTTCCCATTTAGTGCACATCACTTATATGTGTTTTCTTTTTCTCGATCTGTAAGTGAGAAAAATCAAAGCTAGGTCCACATCATAGTAATGGAAAATCTAGTGTTCCTTATGGCAGAGCTTCTCAGGAGGGCACAGTGAAGAGAAACAGCTGTGCTAAGTTACCAACCCCCGCGCTGCCCCCCCCCCCCCGCCGCCAAATCCCAAGTCTCCAGGCCCTTCGCTCTCCCACCTCCAGCAGCCTTGTCTGCTTACCGCACAAATGTACGTGCATTCCACACCAGTCACACCATTTTCTATGTGTGTGGTGATGTGAGAAATGATGGAAGCCCTGTCTTAAAGAAGGAGCGGCTTCGAGTGGTGCCCTTTTAGAACACGGCCAAAGGAAATGAGACTGTATTTCACGGTATTGCACAAGGAGGGAGCACAAAGCAACCAGGATGAGAAAGAGGCGGTCCAACAAATGTGCAAGGAAAGTAATATGGGAGGTCTTTCTGTCTAGTGGTCAGAGGTAATGCTGAGTCAAGATGGCAGGAGGTGTCATCTGGGAAATAAGAGGCACACCTCCTTTTTCATGTTCTGAAGAGTTATCTGTTGCTTCCCTTCATTACTTGTCCAAAGTAAACGACTTCTTGAGAAGCTTATTAAAACAACGTAAAACTTAATATGAGGAACCACTCCCAACTAATAGCACTGGGCCAGGCATTATTTGGGTTTAAAATCTGAGCTGTGACTGGACGCTGAGCCTCAGGTGAGGAGGGTCACCTGGTTGGTGGGTCACGGCCGGAAGCTGCACTGTGCACCTCGCCCTGTGTTGCACAAAAATGAACCCGTACTGGTGTGAGGAAACGTGTACTGGTACCCAGGGAGTGTTATTTCCACTTGCAAGAGCAGTCCGTTTGCTGGGAGTGCAACCAATTGATAACTACGTGAAGAGTTGTGTGTGGAAACCTGAGTGAACTGACAACACATTATTCATTTACTCCAGTGACATTCCATGCTTTTTATAGATCGGAACCCCTGGGCAGCAGGCCATCTGGCTTGCCCTTTAATTTGACCCTGGCCTGTAGCATAGGCTTTGGCACGCACAGGCCTGAGTTCAAGTTTGAGCACCGCCACTCATTAGCTGGGCAGCCTTAGGCAAGTTATTTAACATCTCTAAGCCACAGATTGCAAATTGGAGAGATGTGGATAATAATGGGATTGACTTCAGGGTGTTGCTACGAAGACAAAATGAATAATGTGTGCCAAGTGCCTAGAAGAGCTTACTACGTGTTCACTCTTCTCTTCCCCTCCTGCAACAACACTAAGCACCTGGAAAGTCAATGGCAACAAGCTCTTACCATCAGATGCTGAACATGTGCAAAGGGATCAGAGAGGCTTGTGGCCGACTGGTAGACCTAGTGAGAGACTCAGGTAGGAAACATCTCCATAGTAGGACAAGGAAAGATCCTGAAGCAATGAACCTTGTGGGAAAAAACCCTCTGCAATTCTGAATCTATCACTCGGTGAGATGAGATTGGCAATGAAAACAGAACAACCGTATAGGATCTATCGTGGGCTGTTAGCAAAATATGTAATTTATTCATAATGCTGCTTTTATTCTTTTCAAATAATTGTTTTGTTCTTTCCAAAGGCTCCAGCATTCCCAGCTGATGGACCCAACTGATCATTTAACGTGGGAAGTGTAAGTTAGGAGAATTCAATATTGTTAATCATTCCTAGTAAGGATTTTTTTGGCAAGCTTAAAAGATGAAATACTTTAAAAAAAATTTTTTTTTAATGTTTATTTTTGAGACAGAGAGAGACAGAGCATGAACGGGGGAGGGTCCGAGAGAGGGAGACACAGAATCTGAAACAGGCTCCAGGCTCTGAGCTGTCAGCACAGAGCCCAACGCGGGGCTCGAACTCACAGACCGTGAGATCATGACCTGAGCCGCAGTCGGCTGCTTACCTGACTGAGCCACCCAGGTGCCCCTGAAATACTTTATATAAGCTATGATTTCTATGGCCACTGCTGTAAAAAAAAGCAAAGATAAACTATAACTGATAGGACACTTTCAGTTTTCCTAAAGAAGTCTCCTTTAAACCCTTGGAAAAAATCAGGCCCAGCAAAAGTGAGTCAAAGCCTTGAAAAAGTATGTTCTTGTCTTACACTCTAAAACTGAAGTATAGATCCATTTTAAATTGAAAGAATAGTGACCTAGTACTTTGGTGATTCAAAGAATTTCATTTCTCTGCCTTAAATTCTTTTGAAACAACATGGCAGGAATAGAAATATTGTATTCAGTATTTCTTGATTTAAACTGAGTCCTTGATAAAATGCCAGTACTGGTTTAGAATCTGGCTCTGCCTCCCACATATACATCCACTTGTACGCACCTGCATGTGCACACACACATACACATATATAGTTGTTTATTAACTGTCCGGCCTCCCAAAGGAATTAAACATAGATCTTCCGGTTATGGCAGGATGTCTTCACAGCTGTCCCATCAATTTCCTGGTTCCCTTGGCGATGCCAGAAAGGATCCTGAGTTGGTATCAACTAAACAGGTGAAGGGCAGTTGGCTATTTGGAGGCCCATGAATTATTTTAGGATTTGAGATTCTCCCTGGTTAGTTCTTTGGTGATCACTGATGATAAGAAAACAAGACTGTAATTGTTCCTCTCTACGAAGGATTTATGGACGTTCCTGCAGAAGTTTAAAAGATTCTGGAAGGCTACATAATCTAATGTTCTAGGTGGCAGATATCTTGGGCTAGCCTGAGGATTCACATAATTTTAATCTCAGGAATAATCAAGCAAATGCTATAGATACACTCTTTTGGGGAACAGGTTGAAAGGATAGTGTAAACTAAATGTTGAGGGCTTTATTCTTTCTCGTACGAAATTCTAAAAGTAGTCACGTTCCCTGTGAAAAAATGTCCAATATTAAGAAAGTATAAAGTGAGAATTAAAAGCCTCACCTGACTCCCTAGTCCTACTCCCCGCGGGAAGCCATAGTTAATGGTTTCTTGTACAGTATTCTGAACGTTTTTGTTGCACACGCAAGGACTTTTAGATTTGTCCTTTTGCTTTTTACCACCAATGTGCCCATGTTATATGTGGTGTTTAGCTACTTCCCTTTTTTTTCTTTCATTTAACCAGTATTTTAAACCTCTCTTTGTCAGTCTATATAGCTACACCCTGTTTTTTTTTTTTTTCAACGTTTATTTATTTTTGGGACAGAGAGAGACAGAGCATGAACGGGGGAGGGGCAGAGAGAGAGGGAGACACAGAATCGGAAACAGGCTCCAGGCTCTGAGCCATCAGCCCAGAGCCTGACGCGGGGCTCGAACTCCCGGACCGCGAGATCGTGACCTGGCTGAAGTCGGGCGCTTAACCGACTGCGCCACCCAGGCGCCCCCACCCTGTTGTTTTTAATAATTGCATTGTATTCTACTGAAAAGTATCCGTCACTTTTTTTTTTAGCAGTTAGCTATTGTATGCATTTAGAAATTTCTAAACTACAACCAATTTGTCAATGAACTTTCTTTTATCTTTATGTACTACAAGTATAGTCTGTAGGTTAAATCCTTAGAACTTTAAAATTTTGGCTGTTAGGGGCGCCCGGGTGGCTCCGTCGGTTAAGCGTTCGACTTCAGCTTGGGTCATGATCTCGCGGTTTGTGGGTTCGAGCCCCACGTCGGGCTCTGTGCTGACAGCTCAGAGCCTGGAGCCTGCTTGGGAGTCTGTGTCTCCCTCTCTCTCTGCCTCTCCCCAACTCGCACTCTGTCTCTCAAAAATGAACAAACGTCAAAAAACATTAAAAAACAATTAAAATTTTGGTTGTTAAATGACTATACAAATGGCTACACAAATGTACATCCCCACTAACAAGGCACGAGCGTATGTTTTCCCTACATCCTCTGGCCTTTAGCATTCTCGAGCTTTGAAATCATTGCCGTTGCTAACTCATGGATTTAACTGGAATTCAAAAATGATGAGAGAGGAAAAAAGTGCCAAAAAATATTATGAGTGAGGTTGATGCTTTTACGTTTACCAGTCACTGGTGATTGCCTTTCTGACAGTTGTCCATGTCTGCCACAGCTACTTTTTATTTGTAATAGCTCACTGCACATTAAAGGCACTAGGTATTTATGTGCAAATTCTGAAGAATTTTTAACTCTCTGCTGTCCTTTGACTTGGATGGTGGGAAATACATTTTGTATGGACATCTCTACTCTTTGGGAAGTAAACTGATTACATGTTCCATTATGCTGCGTGCACTTCATGCCGTTCTTAGAAGATGTTTCTTAATCCATGGCTGCTTAAAAAAGTTGATTTCCTTCTAGTACTTACACACGTTATTATTTTTGACTTCTTATTTTAAACTTTGATAGGCTTGAAATTCATTTTGGCGCAATGCTTGAGCAAAGGGGTCCGGGCTCCTCTCTGCTCTGTTCACTATTTGTCTATTCTTGTTTGAATTTGTGCACCTTTGTGTGTTAATGCCTTGCCATCTCATCTTCCTTCTTTATTCCTCTCCCCCTGCCTTCACTCCATTAATTCCTAAATAATGTAAGGGGTGGAAGCCTCTGTGCAGGCAGAAGAGGACCTCTGGTTGGTAGTATATATTTGGCAATCTTGCCCGCAGATGAAAATGGTTTTATTCCACAAGATAGTTGTTGAAAGACTGCAGGCCAGCTGCTGTCCTCGACTCAGGATAGAGCAATGGATAAGGACAAAAATGACACTGTTCTTACTGAGCTTACATTATAGAGGGGGGCGGGACGGGGGGGTGGGGATAAATAATCAGCAAATCAACACATATAGAATATACTGTTGTGCCAGGAAGTGGAATGAAGAAAATAAGTTATGGTGGTGGCACTTGGTGAGAGGGAGGAGGGAGGTGTCTCAGATCAGCTATTTGGGGAAGGTTTCCGAGTGACATCTGAGTATAGCTCTAAGTTAGTTAAGCTTCATATCTGATTTCCTTTTCCATAGCTTGACCTTGATACTTCAGTGTCTAAAATAGAGTTTGTTATCTTTCTCTTAAAATCTGTTCCCCTCTGGCCTTCATCATTTCGGTCAGTGTTATCATTAGATCTCAAAGTCACCCAGACCCTGAAGCCTTTGGGTCAGTTCTGCTTCTTTCTTTTCTTACCTAGCCTGCCCATCGGTTGGTCTCCAGCACCTTCTTGAGGACATCTTCAACATCCGTCTCTTCTGTGCTGGAGCCATTACTGGAGCTCAAGCTTTCAGCTTCCCACAACGAGATGATGGCATCTGCCTGCAGAGCGGTCTCTCTGCCTCCACTTTGCAACCCCTGCTCGCCCTGCTGTAACATGAACCTTCTACGGTTTTCTGATAAAAACACTTTTGAACTGCTGGTGGAAAATATTTTTGCCTGCAGAATGAAACATTAGGTTTCATCAACTCCGATTCAAGATCCTGCGAACTCTGAGGTCTGTGCGATTTTCAACTCTTCTTTCCAGATCAACACTCGCTCTCTACCAGGTGCTGTTCTAAACACCGCATGTTATTAATTCATTTAGCCCTCGCAACAACACTCTGATGTAGGTAGTATTTGGTGATTGTCATCTTACAGATGAAGATGTCAAGGCACAGAGAAGTTAATTGACTTGTCTGAAGTCAAGGAGCCAGCACATACACAGCCAGGATTTTAATGGAGCTAGTCTAGCTCTACACTCTGGCCTCTGACCAGGGTGGTATATGCTACCTTCTAATATTTCAAAATCTATTCCTGCTTGTGTGTGATTGATGCTACTCTTCTAGGCAGTGATACTCTCCCCTTGGCTCTCCCCTGCCTGTCCAAGTCCTCAAGGTCCAGCTGAGGTCGCCTCCCATTCCCATCTCTAACCAGCCTCACCCTCAATGGCTGCCCCCACATCTGAAGTCTCAGACAATCTTGTGATGTATCACCGGCTGCTGCACAGTGGCGCACAGGATTTTGTCCTGTCGCGTTTCTGCAACGAGACTGCCAACCACATTAAGACAGATGCAGTAGCGTGTTCCTCTGGGGCTCTAAGAAAGACTTAGCTAATGTAGTAAGGTGGTTAATGTTTTTTTCCCTTAAGTTTATTTATTTATTTTGGGGGGGGGAGGGGCAGAAAGGGAGAGTGGGAGAGAGAGAGAGAGAGAGAGAGAGAGAGAGGGAGAGAATCTCAAGCAGGCTCCCCGCTGTCAGCACAGATCCCAACATGGGGCTCCATCCCATGAACCGTGAGATCATGACCTGAGCTGAAACCAAGAGTAGGACGCCTAACCGACTGAGCCACCCAGGCGCTTTGAAGTAGGTGCTTAATGTTGATTATTGTGGGGGATCAGTCATAGGACACTTAGTGGAACCCTATATCCAGATACTATTGACTTCGGTATGTTTAAATTCAAAACATGCCACATAAAAACTTATGAACGAGGACAGAGAGATTCACTCAGCAAACACTTACTGGGCATATAGCGGACACCAGGCTTTGTTCTAAGTCCCTGGGAAGCATCAGTGAACAAATGAGACTCAGTGAGATCGGGTCAGGTGATGTGGTAAGAAAAGATCACCAGGTCACAGTGGCTTAAGATGAAAGCCATCTTTCGTCTTTCATCTTCCTGATCATGCTGTGTGGTTTTCAATGGCTGCCAGCGGGATTTTGCTCAACTCACTCACTTGGGGATCCAGCCCAATAGAGTAGCCTCCATGTTAAAAGGTGTGGGATGCTGTGTCAGAGGGAGGAGGGGATGTGGCAGAGAGTGTGCTGGCCATGAAAGGCTCTGCCCAGGCATGGCACATACCCTTTCTGTTCATCTTCTATTGGCCAAGGAAGGGCACAGAGCCTTATCTACACCAAATAGTCAAGAAAATAGGCACCCACAGTAGACTTGGAAGGAGAGACTATTGTCAGCGGATGGCTCTCATGGCTACACACAAAGATGTCTGCCTTTGGGAGTTTATTCTAGACTCTAGAAGGGGACAAGGACAATAAGTTAAGTAAACCACAGAATACGTTAGAAGATGATAAGAGTTATGGAGAAAGAATAGGTAGAGTGAGGCAAAAGGGCTGTAGTTGAGAAGAAGGCAGGGGTGCAGGATGTACCGGGTTGTCCATCGAAGCAATGCCATTCAGTAAGAACTCGAAGGAAGGGAAGGCGTTAGTGGAGGCTACCCAGGAAAGGGGATTCTGGATGGAGGGGGCAGCAGGGACCCCACAATGAGAGCATCTGTGTGGGTTTGACGAACATCAAGGAAGCTAGTGTGGCTGGGCCAGATGGGGATGGGTAGGGACCTAGATGAGGCCAGACCACGTGGGGCCTTGGAAGCCACTGGAAAGATTCTGGCTTTTATTCTGAATGATGCAGAGAGCCATGTAGAGTTTTGACGAGCAAAGTGACATATTTTATTTAACTTCAAGAAGGATCTTCTTTCATAATGAACACTGGAAGGTTCAGTATTCCAGGAGAGGGCTGCTGGTGCAGTATTCCAGGAGAGGGCGGATGGCAGTTCACACAGGCCGATGGCACTTTTCCTTGCCATGGGCTCTGATTGCAGATTAACTTTCAGGTGTGTGCATGTTTTAAAATGAAGTTTTAGTTTCAAACGCTGCATGGCACTGAGAATGAAATCTGCTTTCTTCCCACGGCCCCCACCATGGCCTCTGCCTTCCTCCAGCCTCAACCTCTGACACCCGGTTCACTAACTTCAACTACACTGGCCTCCTTTCTGTCACTTGATTACCCTCAAGTTCTTTCCAGCCTCGCTGATGGCATTCCCTTCACTCAGGGCACCCTTCTCATGTCTCAGCTCAAATGTCTCACACTAGGGAGGCCTTCCCTGACTGCGTGGCTTAAGGGGTCCTCGCTTGGTTGTTCAGGGTCCCATCCCCCTGTGTACTTCCCTCATGGCTCCGTTTACAATCTGCAGTTCCAATGATTAATTCCATCACAGTTTAAATTCTCTGTTAGTTGTCTGCCTCTGACCACTAGAATGTCAACTCCCTGACAAAACGGCTGGGCTTGGATCTGTCTTAAGTGGGATTCCCAGTTTCTACAATGGCGCCTGGCAGTGTTAGGTACCTGACTCGTGTGTGCCCAAAGAAATGAATGAATGAAAAGTCCCAAAGGATAAGCTGGAATCAAAGAGGCAAAGACTTGGATCAGTGGAAAAAAGGCCCTATGGGAATTGAAGGAGATTTTCAAGTATTTCATAAAAACTAGAGAAGGTGACATTTTACATGGTAAAGTGATTTTTGCAAATTTTTTAAAAACTTAAAAAATTTTTAAATTATTAAAAAATTTTTTCTTATTGTTTGTTTTTGAGAATGAGAGAGAAAGTGTGAGCAGGGGATGGGGAGAGAGAGGGAGACACAGAACCCGAAGCAGGCTCCAGGCTCTGAGCTGTCAGCACAGAGCCCGATGTGGGGCTCGAACCCACAAACCACGAGATCACGACCCGAGCCAAAGTCGACGTTCAACCGAATGAGCCACTCAGGCACCCCGGCGAAGTGTGTTTTGAACCCCAGACTGGATGCCATCATTCTGGGCATGTTCAGCGCTCACCATATTCGATTTTAATGATCCGTTTTTGTATCTGTTTCCTCCACCAGGGGCTATGTATTATTCTTCCTTTTATCCCTGGCACCTAAATGCTTGACAGATACTTTTTGTACCAAACAGTACTGGCTACTCATGTCTCCTAACTCTGTCATGCTGAGCCTTCTAATTAGGTCCTTATTAAAAATAAAATCTTATCACGCATCTCGTAGGGCCTCTGTGGAAAGAAACTTTGCACACATGCCATGATCTTTCAGACACATTGAGATGTTTCTAGTCAAGTCACCATCTGGGCCACATGTTTTTTTGGCTCTGTTATGTTGTGTTCCATCAATTTGTGTCAATATCACAAAATGTGAAGTGTAAGATTTGAACTATGATCTATGACCCAGATCTCCCTGAGAAGTCTATTTCCCTCTTGAAGTTTTAAAGCCTAATACATTCTGAAATAAAAGAAACGAGGGAGTGACGAAATGAAAATCAGGGCTTAGATATAGGCAGCACACACTGGTAGGCATTAGTAGGCACAGCAAAGTTCTCCGACCAGATCGAGAATGGTGAGTCGCTAAGACATAGAGGCAAAAGGTGCACTTCCTATTTTCTCTTGTGACTCTCTGGCACACTGACGGGCTACTTAGAACAAACATTTAGATGAGAGTGACATGAGGAATGTGGGGGGAAAAACGTAGGAGGAGACCAAGGTGTGAAGTATGTTTTCTGAATCTTTTTTTTTTTTAATGTGTATTTATTTGAGAGAGAGAGAGAGAGCGAGAGAGAGAGCACGCGTGAGTGGGGGAGGGCAAAGAGAGAGAGAGAGAGAATCTGAAGCAGGCTCCGTTTTGTCAGCAGAGAGCCTGACGTGTGGTTTGAACTCAGGAACCGTGAAATCATGACCTGAGCCAAAGCTGGACGCTTAACTGACTGAACCACCCAGGCGCCCCATGTTTTCTCTACCTTAAAACGGCTTTGAGTTGGTTTCCTCTGAAAGCCTACCTGTGATTTTAGTATTAAGTTAAAAAGTTAAGTTTCCTTATGTTTGGCAGCTTTCTTTTTTTTTTTTTTTTAATTTTTTTTTTAATGTTTATTTATTTTTGAGACAGAGACAGAGCATGAACGGGGGAGGGGCAGAGAGAGAGGAGACACAGAAGTGGAAGCAGGCTCCGGGCTCTGAGCCATCAGCCCAGAGCCCGACGTGGGGCTCGAACTCATGGACCGCGAGATGGTGACCTGAGCTGAAGTCGGACGCTCAACCGACTGAGCCACCCAGGCGCCCCTGGCAGCTTTCAAACACCTTCACAGTCCTATCCTCCCAAGAACCCATCAGTAGGCAGAGCGGGTATTATTGTTTTCATTTTACAAATGAGGACAGAGAGGCTCAGAGCTTCAGGCAACTTGCTCCAGGCCATGGGGCTGTTAAGTAGCAGACACTCTGAGACATGCGTCTTTTGAGAACACATCAACAAAGCCTTGTCAACTCTGCCATTTAAATCTGCTGTTTTTTTTTTTTTTTTTAAGGTTTTATTTATTTTTGAGAGAGAGAGAGCACAAGTGGGGCAGGTGGAGAGGATCAGAAGCAGGCTCTGCGCTGACAGCAAAGAGCCAGATGCGGGGCTCGAACTCATGAACCACGAGATCAGAACCTGAGCCCATCAGACACTTAGACTGAGCCACCCAGGCAAGTGATGTAGTAAGGACGGGCTCCCAGGAGAAGCAAGTAAGGGATGAGGGAGCGGGGTGTGGAAGAGGAAGGAGCCAAACAAGGGAGATTTCAGAAATGCCAGACTCAGCTTGATTTTTGAGGGAGGGGTGCTTCAGAGCGTAAATTACATCTCAGAATTTGTTCCACCTCCAGGCAAAAGAGTTGGCCTTTTGTATTCGCGCACACTTCTGTGTTGGCCAATCAACAAGGGCTGTCCCCCACCACCTTAGAAGAGCACCCAGTGCTCTGAGGCAATCCTCAGAAGGGTGCCAAGAATACTTGAAGGGACTCCAACAGCGTGCCCCAAATCTACGCTAGTCAGGAGGATTACATGAGCTACTGTAAGTGGGATAATTGAAAGCAACTTAGATTTTTTCAAATGTTGTTTTGAATATAAGAAATGATTTTATGCTGGTGAATTCTTAGGGCAGACTGACTCATCTGAACAGCTTCTTTGAAATCAGAATCAGAGCTGCAGGAATCTGACTCTTCCTGGGGAATCTGCTATAAAGACATTCATTTATCAAAAGGGGGCACGGTTGAGGCTGGGTGTTGTCTCACTGAATTTATAGGAATTAATTCTATTAACTCATTCTGTTCAGACAAAAAGTCACTAATAGAGGACAAGTGATGTAGACCCAAGTCACATAACTGGCAAATGGCAGGCCTTGAGTGTGAATCTGGTCCCCTGATGCTCCACCCAGGGTCCTTTCCAGGGCCCTACATAACCAAGCAATAGGAGGGAACTTTACTTTTCTTCTGGGTAAGGATGAGGTGAGGACAGAGGGGCAGGGGGAGGGTCCTCTGACAGTCAGCAGTCCTGGAACTTGCCCAGACGTGGAGAGAAGTTTGAGTCTTCTGCATATTGTTGAAGTCTTTCTTTACTGTGGCCAGACTCTCGTAGGACAAGAAGAAAAGTGCCCTGTAACTCATTTCTAGAGGCTTTGTGGTGTGACAGGGTCACAAACATACCACACAGCACTTGAATGGAAACCACCAGGCCCTTGTGAGGGGAAGAAGCTGGGGACACAAGAATGAGCATTGCTCCCAGAGTTTAGAAGGTGAAACATGTTTTTTTCATCTCTCTACCATGCAACTCTGTGTTTATGCAGAGCTGCCTGAGTTTAGAGGCTGTATCCACCCCTTCTCCTTAACTTAAAAGGAATGGTCTTATTTGAAGGGAAGAATGAGAGGGAAACAAGGGATCTGAGGAGCCTCAGGTGCCTTAGAGCATACTCTGCAGGCCCTTATCACGGACGCAGGGCTGGCATGGGCCGGGAGAATCCTATATAAAGTCACAGAATTGTCTTATGGGGAGTCCAACAAACACACACTTCATTCTATTTTCTTAAATTTCTAAGGAAAATGTGCATCTCTAAAGAAAATATGTTACATATAATACATAAAGCTATTTAATTTGTACTGAAGTTAAAAAAAAAAAAGGAAGTTTAAATAAAACCCATATGGAAGCTGTCTAAATGCTTGGGTTAGAAAGAAGATTGGGTCAAATACAATAGCGGGTCCTAAAGCAATAGTCTGCTACAGGGAGTACAAATCTATCTGCATTTAGTCTAAATGTAGAGTGACCTTTCACTACCAAGCCTTGAGCTTCAAGTCGGCTGTGGTTATTGGAAATCATTTCCAAAGGTCATTTGTAAAAAAAAAAAAAAAAAAAAAAAAGTATATGGATTTAAAGATGCCTCCTATATATGAAGAAAGCCAAATCTGCAACGCTAGTCAAAAATAATATGGGGGGAATCACTGTTGCAGTGATGAGTTTTGAAAACAACCTAAAAGGTCTAGGGTCAGTCATACGATAGCAATTTCATTTTCTATCCTTATCTATCAGCAGAATTGTTCCTGTGCGTATTGCTAAGCTGTTTCCCACCACCACATGTATAGCAGAAAAAGAATATGCAATATTACTTAGGAGAGAGTTACGAAGAACCATTTGCTTTCACCAGATCAGAGATAATATTACACTGAAGCCAAGCAGAGTACATTGCAATGAGCCAAAAGCCTGAATCTCATTCCAAGTGGTGACATTTATATGTAGGATGTCCAACATGCCCTTAGAAATTTTTCAAAGGGCATATATAGCCGAAGTCACTAGGGCGTGATTGCATGTGCCACCTTAATCAGTTTTAAAAAAAATTTCAGGAGCTCAGCAGGAGTGCCAAAATGCTCTCCCAGTTCATCAGTGAATGCTAAATGAGTCCCCTTTTTAGACACAGGTAGGGAAGAGCAGGTGTGTGCATGTGTAAGAAATAAGATGTGCTTGGATGATTCTCAAAGACATTATCTTCCCCCATCCTTCCTTCCTCCAGTGTAAAATGATGTGTAATGTGGAGTATCAACTTGTTTTCCTTGGAGTAAAACAGAAATTAATAACAAACTATTCTGCTATATTTAATTTAGGAATCTCTTTGTCTCCATGTTTTACTTTTCACTCTTCCTCACTGACCCCTCTTTCCTTCCCCTATTCCTGATAGTCGTATGTGTATATACATATACATATACATATACATACGCATATACATATATATGTATATATACATATATACATATACATATACATACATACATATGTATATGTATACCCTTTGGTTTTTTTTGAACTTCAGAGTAGATTCCTAAAGGAAAATGACAATATCTACTTGGATGACTTACTTAGGAACTGTATGTTTACTAAGTATTAAGTCAGAGTATTAATAATTCTTTTGTTCTTTGCCCTAACCACAACAAAAACTACAGAACATCTATCATGTGCTAGAACGCTCCTAGACACTGGCGCCGGCATAGATTAAGAATAAGCCACCTTATTATCTGCCCTCTCCCAGTGTTGGTCTGCTTTTGCTAGTTTTGGAGGAGTTGCCTACTGTTTGGCATTTGTGACACAGAGGAACAGGCGCTATGTTCACTAAGCAATCTGGGTTCCCATGTTGCTCTCCAGCCTTGTAACTGGGGGCAAGAAACTTCATCTAAGTCTTACTTTCTTCAACTGTAAAATGAGAAAAATAATATCTGTTCTACCTACCTCACAGGGCTGTAGAGAAAATAAAAATAAAACCTTGGTGAAAATGCTTCATAAATTTCACAGTGTTATGTACATGGAAGGCACTGATGCACTAAGTAAATGACAGATTTAGTGCCTAGCTCAGTGCTAGGCAGAGTGGGCTCTCTACACAGGGATGAATCCAAGAGTCATGTCTTTAGCAGACAGGAAGAGTTTTCCAGGTGACTTACGTGACACATCTTATATTAGTGTGTGTGTTTTAGGAACAGGACGGTATATTAGGGAACAGAATGTTGTCCCGTGCTATTGTATCCTGGAAAATGTGCCCATCCTGTTTTGTTGTGAGTTTGACCATGCGTCGTTCCCTTATAAAATGCGAACACTTTGTTCCTTTTACCTTCCTGCTGACAACCTCATGCATCTTTTTTTTTTTTTTTTTTTTTTTTACATGATAAAAGCAATGTTAGGTGTGCCTGGATGGCTCAGTCAGTTGAGCATCTGACTGTTGGTATCAGCTTAGGTCATGATCTCATGGTCTGTGAAATTGAGCTCCAAGTCAGGCTCTGCACTGACAGGGTGGAGCCTGCTTGGGATTCTCTCTCTCTCCATCTCTCTTTCTCCCTTGCTCTCTACCACTCCTCTACCTGCACTCTCTCTCTCAAAATAAGTAAATAAATTAAAAAAAAAATAAATAAAAGCAATATGTTCATAACAGAATATTTGAACAAGGCCAAAAAGAAGCAAGAAAAATATTACCCATAGTACCACTGTCCTCAGACATCCGCTACTAATACTTTATTTGTCTTCTTTCTCTTTTTGTCCCTCTCTCTCCTTATATATATGCTTATATCATATGTTCATATGCTTATATACATTTGGCTGGTTGGTTTTGTTTTGTTTTCTTTTTTTTTTTTTTTTTAAATTTTTTTTTTTCAACGTTTATTTATTTTTGGGACAGAGAGAGACAGAGCATGAACGGGGGAGGGGCAGAGAGAGAGGGAGACACAGAATCGGAAACAGGCTCCAGGCTCCGAGCCGTCAGCCCAGAGCCCGACGCGGGGCTCAAACTCACGGACCGCGAGATCGCGACCTGGCTGAAGTCGGACGCTTAACCGACTGCGCCACCCAGGTGACCCTGGCTGGCTGGTTTTGTATAGCTGTGGTCAAATCGTATATCCAATGTTAGAGTCTGCTCTTATTTCCCACAGAACATCATAAAATTAAAACAATGTAACTGTTTCCATCTCATTTCTCCTTTCTTATCATTCAAAACTCAAGTCCTCCTGCTAATATGATCACACGGGCCTCAGGCGCATTCTGATAAGATGCCTAGGCTACCATCGGGGTCCACGTCTCTTCTTTTGGTAGGTTAACTGCATCCTCTGTGTTCCCCATTTCACCATACATTCCTCCAACTGGGAACTGTGTCTATTTAACTCCGTGTACACAGGCCTAGATCAGTGCCTGAGATAGACTGCTCAATAAATATTTGTGGAATAAACCACCAAATGTTGTGATAAATTCTTTCATGAGTCCTTTCACGAGTTCTTTCATGACTCCACAGTCCTTTAAGTGACTCAAAAATCACTCAAAAATTTCCTAAAAAATCTCTCTATTGCTGGTTCCAATATTGTTACTACGAATAACTATGTAACACTCTTAAATATCATTTTTTTCTGTATTTCCGATTTTTTAAAATTAGAGATTCAGAGAAAGGCAATTCTAGGTCTAAACATTTTTTGTTACAACTCTTGACATACATTGACCAATTTCTTTTAAGGAAGGTGCATCTACTTTTATCATTTCCAGGCTATATCCCAGCATTGGTCAAGACTCCATTTGAAGACAGCACAGATGTTTCCTCCTCCAGGAAGCATTCTCTGTTCCCCTACCACTTCTCACCTGGCAAGCTTGAGTATGCCTCCAGTGTACCTCCATATAACCCTCCACCATATATTTGTGATGCTTTATTACAGCTATATATTTACTGCTCTTTCTTCCAGACAAGATTATTCACTTTTTAAAAAATGTTTGTTTATTTTTTTTTTTTATTTTTTTTTTTCAACGTTTATTTATTTTTGGGACAGAGAGAGACAGAGCATGAACGGGGGAGGGGCAGAGAGAGAGGGAGACACAGAATTGGAAACAGGCTCCAGGCTCTGAGCCATCAGCCCAGAGCCTGACGCGGGGCTCGAACTCACGGATCGCGAGATCGTGACCTGGCTGAAGTCGGACGCTTAACCGACTGCGCCACCCAGGCGCCCCGTAAAAAATGTTTGTTTATTTTTTTTTTTTATTTTTTTTTTTCAACGTTTATTTATTTTTGGGACAGAGAGAGACAGAGCATGAACGGGGGAGGGGCAGAGAGAGAGGGAGACACAGAATTGGAAACAGGCTCCAGGCTCTGAGCCATCAGCCCAGAGCCTGACGCGGGGCTCGAACTCACGGATCGCGAGATCGTGACCTGGCTGAAGTCGGACGCTTAATCGACTGCGCCACCCAGGCGCCCCAATGTTTGTTTATTTTTGAGAGAAAGAGAGACAGAGCATGAGCGGGGAAGGGCAGAGAAAGAGAGGGAGACACAGAATCTGAAACAGGCTCCAGGCTCCAAGCTGTCAGCACAGAGCCTGACGTGGGGCTCGAACCCACGAACTTCGAGATCATGACCTGAGCTGAAGCCGAACACTTAACCAACTAAGCCACCCAGGTGCCCCAAGACTATTAGCTCTTTTAAGGCAAGAGGCAAATCTCACTAATTTTATAATCCTTAGTGCCTAAAAGTATAACAGATTTTCAGGACATACGTGGTGACTGCAAATAGCTAGTGTTTATTCCAACTATGTAATTAAATTGATCCACGAAGAAAACTAATGGCGATGATTATTATTTACCAAACACAGAGATAGAGAATTAGTGGAATTCTTTGCTCTCAAAATCCTGACAGAATTAATGCTCAACACCTGCTATAATGTTCAGTTATTCGATGATTCACACGCTGGAATCAGGAAGTTTCACAACAACGGATTTCCACTTTTCCATCAACCCGCTTTTACTCTGTTTTATACGTAAGGATTCCTTCCTCTAAAGAGTCCTAGGGTACTGCTTCAGCATTCAGATTCAATTACTGGTAGTGCTGCCTCAGGCAAGCAGCCCTATCAGTTCCAAATCTGTTAAAAAAGAAAGTCTAGACTTTTCCTGGGAAAAAAAATAGATTTTATAATTTATAACAGTTAATAATGAATATTTTACCAAGGGCAGAAAATGAGCAAAGTGATGTGAAAGAGGCCATGGAATTATTTCATAGCAACCCATTGGCTACAACAGAAACCTGAATATTCTATGCTTAAACTGCAGTGCAGAAAGCATATGTAAAAATGAAGTGATCTTAAAGAATACAGATACTGCCTTTCCCTTCTTTGGTTTTTCTTCAAAATGCTGATCAATTGTCAGCTGAAAAAAAAAAATCCTTAAATATGCAAGGAGAATTCTGTGATGTTGATGGAAATGGATTAAGGCCACAGGAGGATTCCTTTTCCCCGTTTTTACACATAACCCACATAGCAGAGTTGGAATATTGCATTTTCCCCCCTAGTTTCCCAAATTAAGAAGTGGGCTGAGAAACTGGAGTTAGTTGCAGATGGAATTTTACATGTTAAGTAAAGGCTTTTGGTTTTGGGGAAAAAAAAAAAAAAAGCATGACGTGAAATATCGGTAAAAAGACGCTTAAACGTTCCTTTCTACGGGGCCAAAAACCTAAATGCGCATCACCAGGCGACTTAACGCCAACTTATAAACACAATCTTGCACATGAGCTGCGCAGATACACTGCACATTCTTCACGGGGAGGTACTCATCTTCATTCCATTCACAAAAAATAGCCACGCATATCTGGCATCAATCAGCATGTGAATTCCTGACATACTCCGCTCAGCAAGTATTTGCTAAGTGGCATGTTTAGAGCAGAGAGGCATCAATCATTCAAGTGTTACTCATTTCCATTGTAATGAGCACTTGAGAATGAACAGTAAGTTCATTGTTCAGGAGTACATGTGCAATCCTGCTGTTGATCACCAATAAACATGAACTCATTTTCAAACTCTCAGTGCTTGCCGCTGGCACATGGACTTTGGAGGTATGATTTCTGTGGGTAATTATCCCACTTCGTATGTGTTCAGCGCTTTGTCATTAACAAAGGCTTCCTTTACATAAGCTCGCAGATCCAGGAGAAGCGGAGGCCTGACAATTTAATTATTACTATTAAATTCAAAGCTAACTCTAATAATTCCTGACAAGCCCCCCTATCTTTGTCAGCAAATTCAGTGGGTTGAGTCAATTTAACTGAGTATCTGCTGAACCCAGTCCAGTCCCTTTTTAGCTCCACCCTGGCAGGGCCCTGGTTCAAGTCCTCGTCAGCTTTCTCTCCGTCAGCCTCAACAGTTAAGGCGTCTATGTTCCAGTCGCCGTCCTCCCCTGCCCACCTCCCAATCAATCCTTCACACAGCAAAGTGACCTTTAGAAAAGCAAATCTATTACATTATTTTCCTTCCTTCACATCATTCAATGGCTTACAGCTGCCTTCAAGATAAAGTACAAACTCCTACACAGAGTAAACAAGACCCACAGGGTCTTCGTGGTCTGGCCTCTGCCCAGGGGCCATAGTTAGAGCCTCTAAACACTGAAGAGATTAGGATGCCCCACCTCCTAGTCCCTTTACCCATACATAAATAAGAAAAAGAGAGGAAGAAACCATAAAACACAAAACACATATGTATGCTGTAGTTACACTCATTTCTTAAGATATTTCTGATTACAAAATGCTGGATACGTTTATTAAAGTTAAACTCTCACTTTTTTTCCTTCTGCTTTACTGGTGCTCCTAAAAAATTGCATACTTAGTCAATTGGATGATCTAGAACTGTAGCTGTCTCTCCAGTAAAGAACAGTCAAGCAAACAGAATGGTAGCAACAACAAAACTCTGTGTATGCCATTAAGTAACTCATTCATTCATTCATTCATTCATTCATTCACTTATGGTGAATTCATTGTGTATTAGGCACTGAACCAGCCCCTATGTAAGACTGGGGACACACAGTAAATGGGATATTGTCACTGGCCTCAAGGAGCTCACAATTTAGAAGAGGGAGTGGGAAAGGGGTTGCAGGGTCTTTGGAGATCTTCTAGCCTTTTCTTGAATGCCTCTTGTGACAGGTATCTCGGTGCTCCTTGCTTCCTTGAAGTCTCTATTCATTGCACCTTGTTCTATGACCCCTTTTCCACAAAAGGGTCCTTCAGTATTTACTGATTTACTCAAAAATTATGTAATTCCTTTTCAACATGAAAGTCCTTCAAGCATAAAATTGAATACAATTCATTTACTCAAAAAATTGTATTGAACACCTATTATATGCCTTGCTCTAGGAATTCAAAGGCCCTTGCCTTAAGCTCCTCACGGTCTAGTGGCAGATATAGATAAACAGACAGACAAAGTAGTGCGGCAAGGAGAGTGACTGAGGGACTGAGGGACTGAGTCTAGACATGAGTGTGTGTGTATGTACATGCATGCACACATGTGCATATATATAATAATAGGGAGGGACTGATCCCCAAGAAGGTATTAGACAGGCTAAGGAATGTGATGGGGATCCAGGCAGAGACACTCTCAGTAAGCATTCATCTGGAGGGAGGACCAAGCATGGCAGGTTAAAGGAAGCCTTATAGGAGGGGTGGACAAAATGTAGGCTCTGGACCTGTATGTTTCACATTTTGTGCACCCAAAGAACCTGTTAAGATCCAATTTTCCAGTTTTGACCTTTAGAATTTTTGATTTAATAGGTCTTGGGTGGGGCCCAATAGTGTGTATTTCTAACTAATTTCCAGGTGATATTGATGACTGCGGAACCACACTTTGGAAATCACAGCCAAAGACAGGTAAGGAACAGATCACAAAAAGTTTGGTATATAAAAATTGTATGTGGCCTATGAATATAAATAACAAAAATCTATAGTTATTCTGAAGAGTATCCTTCTTGCAATTCAGCAACTTGTTACTGAGTCCTGCCATATGCAAGGCACTATTCAAGGCCCTCTTTTCTAGGGTCAACCCTTCTTCACCTTCACCCTTCCCAGTGGTTTCCAACCCTTTCACTCTCTTGGTTTTTACTAACAAAATGTAATTATCCCTTTTGATAACACTGGGACTCATGGTTACCTTAAAAAAGGCTTTGAAGTCAAAAGACCTAAGCTCAAAACCTAGATTCACGATCCCTACTAGCCAGGAACACTTGGGAAATTAATTTAACTCGTGTAATTATATTTTTTCTCATTTATAAAGGGAGGAAACACCTACCTTTATAGGTATTTTGTGAAGATGAAATGAAAGATCAACTAATGCAATGCTTACAGCATAATCAATGCTCAAAAAATGCTAGCTTAGAAAGGATGGTCTTTTCAATTGATCATGCCCGAGAAACTGGTTACTCCTGTCTTGACCCTTAAGTTCACACCACAAACAAAAATTAATTCCAGGTGGATTGTAGAACTAAGTGAGAAGGATAAACAATAAAACTTTTAGAACAAAACACTGGGTAATATCTTTATCAACTTGGAGCAAACGATGTTTTCTTCAATAAGACAACAAAGGAACTAACCATAAAAAAACTTTGATAAACTTGGCTACATTAAGATTAAGAAATGCTGATTATATGGAGCACCTGGGTGGGTCAGTCGGTTAAGCATCCAACTTCAGCTCAGGTCATGATCTCGCGGGTTTGTGAGTTCGAGCCCCACGTCGGGCTCTGTGCTGACAGCTTGGAGCCTGGATCCTGCTCCAGATTCTGTGTCTCCCTCTCTCTCTGCCCCTCCCCTGCTTGCACTCTGTCTTTCTCTCTCTCTCTCAAAAATAAACATTAAAAATTTTTTTTTAAAAAAGAAACGCTGATTATCCAACGACCCCATTAATATAGTAAAAAGGAAATCCGTTAGTAAGGATAAAATATTGGCAATGCATGTATCTGACAAAAGAACATATAAAGAACTTCTACAAATTAATAAGATAGTCAACCACACAGTAAAATGAGAAAGAACTTGTAAAGCCATTTCACGAAAGAGGATTCTCAAATAAGCAAAACATGAAAAGCTGCTCAAATTCAGTAGTCACCAGGGAAATGAAAATTGTATGCCACACATACTCACCAGGATGGCTGACAAAAAAGCAAATAAGGCCAAGTGTTGGTGAGGATTTGAAACAAAAGGAACCCTCACACACTAATGAAGGACTTTAATTTGCATAATGATTCTGGAAACTCTTTGGCAATTGCAGTATGCACTAAAGCGGAGCCTGTCGCATGAAATGGGAACATCATAGAAACTAAAGGGAGTTTAAATTTTAAATTTTACTCTCTTGGGTCAAGTCAGAACTTTTAAGACTAGAAATGAAGGTGAAAATTGAATGGTGTTCGTATGTGTGTGTCGATGTTGTCCCATAAAAAACAATAGAAGAATCCAAGAAATGTTCTTCATCCATGAATTTCTACGTTATTACCATAGTGCCAAGATTCCTATCAAGCCACAAATATTGCTACCAAGCCAGTGTAAAGGCAGCTTAGTATTATCTTAGTAAAGATAAAGCAAATATGGAAACAATATGATAAGTGAGTAAAAGAAGGAAAGCTAAAGACAGAGAGACAGAGTCAATTGATTTAACTGTATTCTTTGGAAAATTTCAAACAATCCTAAAAAATAGAAGGGCTAAGACTGTGTCTAGAGGAAACTAAAACAAAACAAAATGGGAACACTTACTTTGCTCTCTTTGAGGTCAATGGGAATAGCAACAATTTAAAATGCACAGAGAGATGTTTGTTTTGAGAGAGAGAGAGAGAGAAGAGAGCATGAGAAAGGGAGGAGCAGAGAGAGAGGGAGAGACAGAATCCCAAACAGGCTCCTTACTGTCAGCACAGAGCCCCATGTGGGGTTTGATCTAGTGAACTGTGAGATCATGACCTGAGCTGAAATCAAGAGTCAGATGCTTAACCGATTGGGCCAACCAAGCGCCCAGAGATCTCTCTTTTTGGCTTGTGGATGGCCATCTTGTGCCTGTTCCTCAGAGGGACATTTTTTTAATGTTTATTTACTTATTTTTGAGAGAGAGAGAGCGCGAGAGCCCAACAGGGTGTTTCTTCTATGTCTTTGCATATCTAGTGTCTCTTGGTGTCTAAATTTCCTCTTCTTATAAGGACACAAGTTAGACTGGATTAAAGCCCACCCTAATGATCTCATTTTAACTTAGTCACCTCTTTAAGAACCCTATCTCCCAATAGAGTCACATGCTGAAGTACTTGATGTTAGGACTTCCACATATAAATTTGGGGCAGGGGAAATAATTTGATCTATAGCACTAGACTTCAGAAAAAATTTACATACTAATGCATATATTTAAAATAATGCTAAAAAGTGTTTTGTTTTCTCTTACACTTCTCCGAGTGCTAAAGTATCCCAATTTATAAATGTTATGATCTGTCAAATGGTTACTGTTGGGGGGGGGGGGCGGTGGGGGAAGAGTTGACAGAGATTTTCTCAATACCTCTTCTCAGTTTCCTTTTAATTCCTTTTCTCTTCCGGTTTCTGATACATAGCTATATTAGGCAGCCAATAAAATGTCTCTCAATCATCCCTACCTTCTGGTATTCAGGTCCTGTGTAATCCCTTCCCCTTGAATGTGGGCTGGATTTACTGATTCCCTTCATAAAAATAGTATATGGCAGAAGTGTTGGAATATCATGTTTAGTTTTAGGTTAGAGAGGACTGTGGCTTATATCTCGGGCATTCTCTCTTGGATTGCTCACTTCTGAGGGAAGCCAGTTGCCATGTCGTGAGGCAGTCCTGTGGAGAGGCCCACATGACAGAGCTTGGAAGCAGATTTTGTGAGGCCTGTTCACATGAATGAACTTGGGAGTAACAAGCCAAAAGATGACTGTAGCCTATGGGAAACTCCAAGCTAAAATTCTCTAGCTAAGCTGTGACTGGATTCCTGATCCACAGAAACTATGAAATAATAAGTGTAGTTTTCAGCTGCTAAGTGTTGTGGTAATTTGTTATGGAACAAAAGATAACCAATACAATTTCAACCTATAAATACCAGTCGAACATAGCTTTCTGAAACTGTAGCTCATTGACACATAAAACAATAGTGTTTAAAAAATCAATTTCAGACAATTTTTATTAACAACTCTAAATTGAGATTAAAAATCTAGGATGAGTTGGGGTGCCTGGGTGCTCAGTCAGGTAAGCATCTGACTCGGGTCGGATCAAGCTCAGGTCTTGATCTCAGGGTGGTAAGTTCAAGCCCCAAGTTGGGCCCCATGCTGGGTGTGGTATCTACTTAAAAAAAATAATCTAAGGTGATACGTCTATGTCACTTTTTAACCCAACAAGGAACCTGAAAAGAGAGTTGCTTTACTCTGTCTTCCTGTTACTAAACGGAAGTGCTTTTGCATAGATCTTAATTCCTTTTAACTTAGTTCTATAATTACTTAGTTTAGGTTGTGTTTTCCTTTATTTCAGTTAAAATTTCAGTTTCTCTTTTAAGAGAGAACTAAAACAATACAAGAATTTTCAAAGACCTTGTTTTTAATGGTTTTAATAAAAAGAAATTATATGGTTAATATGCAATACCCATTTGGGGACAGAGGCAGATTCTCTGTGCACTACTTATACACTTTGCTGGCAGAGACTGGATCTGATCCAACCTCTGGATCATCATGCTTTGGGCGGCACTGCATCCTGTGGTGCTCACCAGTCTGTTCTGTCCATGTAGGATTCCGTGGGCAAGCCTGGGTGATAGCTCCAAAAGACAATTTGTCACACTCAGTTCCTATGTATGTTGCATCTAATGCTCTTATTACTTATACTCTGTAAATGTGACTCTTAGGCAGCAACCTATCTTTTTATTGGAGGGCTCTGGACACAGGGAGTAAGGAAGAGGAAAGTTCTATTCTACATCAATGCTTTTATAATTATTGGCTAACTGTAACGTGGCAATCATTCTGCATAGATCGAAACCAAACGCCATGGGCTAGAGGCTGAAAGAGAGAAGGGAGATTGTTGCCCAAAGGGATGTTAGACACTGGGCAATTTAATAATTTCCTAGACTGGGGTGCCTGGGTGGCTCAGTCGGTTAAGTGTCTGACTCTTGGTTCGGCTTAGGTCATGATCTCATGGTTCGGGAGTTCGAGATGCACGTTGGGTTCTGTAATGAGCATGGAGACTGCTTGGGATTCTCTCTCTCTCTCTCTCTCTCTCTCTCCCTCTGCTCCTCCCTGATCTCTCTTTCTCTCTCTCTCAAAATAAATATTTATAGAAATATTTTTCTTAAAAAAATTTCCTAGAAAGACTCAAGGTTTTTAACTCAAGTTAAAGGGCAGCCTCAAATTTCTGTCCAGTAGTCTCTTGTTTTTCTACAGTGTGTGTGTGTGAATGCATGCCTGTGTGCACATGTGCATACAATCTAATGTCATATATTATATCTGTGTGTACATTTAGGTATATAAACTATGTCTAGTCCTTTTTGAAATGTTTATTTAGTTTTGAGAGAGAGAGGGTGTGAGCAGAGGAAGGGCAGAGAGAGGAGACAGAGGATCTGAAGCAGGTTCTGCACAGCAGAGAGCCCGACATGGGGCTCGCACTCATGAACCGTGAGATCATGACCTGAGGCAAAGGTGGAGGTTTAACCGACTGAACCACCCAGGTGCCCCTATGCCTCGTCCTTTAATCTGACCTTATGTTTACTGTAGAAAAATCAGTTGATTTAGGGTATATTACTCTGTTGTCAACAATAATCCTTTGAATCTTTAAACAAATCTCACAACTTCAGAAAAACACGCAGTATTTTTTATAAGTATCTTAAATATATTAGGATAATAAGTCACAGTATGGTTCCCGAATTCTGACCACTTGAGTTCTAGTTTTGTTCTACCACTTGCTAGCCAGTGGGCAAGTTGTTTAATTCTGTGAGCTTCACTTTTTCATCTCTAAAAGGGAACAATAGCAGATTCTCCTGACAGGGTTGTATTGTAGAGTGCTTAGGACCACACCCACCCTATCTTCCCCACAGCCATTGCTCAATAAATGTGAGCAATCATTCAGAGCATGGAATAAATTTTCCTAAAATAAGTAGCTCTCCACAACATAACTATGAACAGAATCCTCAGTAGAGACAGTGTTATTACTAGTAACACAGTCTTTAGCCATAAAACCAAAATGTTCGAGTATGATCTTATGAGGCACAACAATTACAATTCAATCCATCTTTCTAGACCGTCTGTGAGGGTTTGGCTTCTTCTTCTTATACACGTCATTTAAATTGGTTCCATGAGGGGCGCCTGGGTGGCGCAGTCGGTTAAGCGTCCGACTTCAGCCAGGTCACGATCTCGCGGTCCGTGAGTTCGAGCCCCGCGTCGGGCTCTGGGCTGATGGCTCAGAGCCTGGAGCCTGTTTCCGATTCTGTGTCTCCCTCTCTCTCTGCCCCTCCCCTGTTCATGCTCTGTCTCTCTCTGTCCCAAAAATAAATAAACGTTGAAAAAAAAAAAAAAATTAAAAAAAAAAAAAAATAAATTGGTTCCATGGCATGCATGGAATTGGAGGAGAAGCCACTTTATAACAGAGGTATCTCTCTGCACAGTGGAAGATTCCAGTTAAGCTGCTTGTAAAGGGATTGTCCCATTGACTTGTGTCATTAGGGAATAGCTATTGTTCCATGGCCGCGTCCCTGCAAACGGAGTTGGAAACTTTTGATGAGGAAAAGGTTAAGATGGCTGCCATCCCGTAGTCTGCCGGCCATTCTAATACTCAAACGATATCACTCAAAATTAAACTTTGATAATTATTTTCCTTTTATATTAGTACATTACCGCTGTGCTATGTTACCATCACTGTCTTTCAGACCTGGGAGACAAGGCCCAAACCAGCATACCTCCTGCCATTAATTTCCCCCGCAAAACACACAGTTCCACACCATAGAATGCACCTTAATTAGAAAATTACTGAAAAACTTTGCTTTTATTTAAAATGCCCATCCTGTGTTGCTGGTTACTTTGTAACTTTTTAATGCCGTCGTCATCGGGAGCACCAGTATCAGCTGCAGCAGCCACAACAGGCAGAGCCTGCTGATGCTTCCAGACACAGCCTGAGTTAGAGCTGGAGCTCAGCTTCCCTTCTTTCAAGGCACACCACAAGACTGAGCTCTCTGGAGCCTCCCCAGACCCTCCCGACTGGACTTCATCTCTCTCTGCATTGTGTCCTCATGGCCCTCTGCTTGGACCTTTACTGTGGCACCCATACCACTGGGTCTCAATTGCTGGCTTGCCTGCCTGGTCTTCCCTTTTGAGAGAATAAATCCTGTCTCTGCCATCTTGGGATCTGGCACTGGCTTAGACATAAAACAGATATTGAAAAAAAATACTAACAAATGGACAAGGAGCATAAAGATGGTAAAGATGAAAATAAGGAAATGGGAGCATAAAGAAATCCAGAGAGACTATTATGTCATAGTCTTCCATATCAAATGGAAGGAATGTCTTATAAATGCTGGAAATCCCTGGTTATCATGTGAAAATGTACAGGAAGGACTTTTGAAGCCATGCTCTTTGCCCAGGGGGGTGCACTGCCCAAGGCACCAATGGGCTTTGCTCTGGATATTTGCAGTTCTGGCCCCTCAGCAGCCCACCCCCCTCCCACTCCCCCCCTCCCACTCCCCCCTTCTTCCTCCCCCCCCCCACCCCCCACCAATAAGTCATCCTGGTTATCATTCCATCTGAAAGAACTGGAGCTACTTTTCACTCAGGAGAATATAATAAAGATCAGTTCTTCACTGCTAAATTAGGATGGACAACCCTTCTCTTGGGAAGAAAAGCAATAACTGATCACGATAATGAGATTGTGCAACAAGCTTTGAAAATGCTTATACCACATTTATACAGAACAGTATTTGCTTACACTTCAGATATAGCCGTCGATTTACGGTTTGGAGCCACAGAGTAGGTAATAAATACGAGCTATAACAACTTATTGAAACCACTTTATTACTTTTTAAAAAAATAAAATGCTATTTGCCTGTTCACTTCATATTAAACTGTAGTATCCAAAATATTCCACTTTGGATTTTCAAAATCAATTCTGGCAGGATTTAGCCCATAACACAATAATTCATTTTCCAAAGTAAATACCACCAGTGATGCAGTGTGCTCTCAAAAATTGTGTTCCAAGCATGATATTAGATTTTTAGTTCGTATCATTGAAACTGGCTTTACTGGGTCTCATAAAATGCATTTCCAAAAGTGATTAAATGTTTTATAAGATCAAACTCAGTATTTAATTTAAAATTTAAACAGAACAAAAATTTTAAGAGTTTATATAAAGAAAATATTGGAAGTTAGAGAAAATTAAAGGATTTCATGGTAGTATATCATTTTCTCTCTATTGAGAAAGTTGTATGTTTCTCCTTAACTTCCTACGTTGTAACCAAAGGGATAAAAATGACCTACATTTCAGGGATTTTATAAGAGTTATAATTTATGAAATGTTACAGAGTTAGTAGCCTAGTTATTGTTATTTGTATATTTAGGGAAATCCATTGATAAGATTAAAGTAAGAATTCAAAATACATATAATTAATTTAGTTGGATGTTGGGATGTTGAGTAAGAACAGTGTGTAATGATACAAAGCTAGATTTTATTTTATACTATATTATTTTATTTTATTTTAATTTTTTTTTTCAACGTTTATTTATTTTTGGGACAGAGAGAGACAGAGCATGAACGGGGGAGGGGCAGAGAGAGAGGGAGACACAGAATCGGAAACAGGCTCCAGGCTCTGAGCCATCAGCCCAGAGCCCCACGCGGGGCTCGAACTCACGGACCGTGAGATCGTGACCTGGCTGAAGTCGGACGCTTAACCGACTGCGCCACCCAGGCGCCCCTATTTTATTTTATTTTAGAGAGTGAGAGCACAGCAGGGGAGAGGGGCAGAGAAACAGACAGAGAGAATCTTAAGCAGGCTCCACACTCAGTGTGGAGCCAGGTGCAGGGCCCCCTCCCACATCCCTGGGATCATGACTGGAATTGAAATCAAGAGTTGGATGCTCAACCAACTGAGCCCCACAAAGCTAGTTATTTAATGGCAGATTATAAGAGACATCAGTTAAAATACAAGAGAATAGCATAACAAAATGAAACAGAAAATGAGATTGATAGCATGCTCGTTTAACTCACTGACAGGACGCTCAGCAAGGCAGAGATCCAAGCTGTCTTTGTTGATCATTTGGAGCATGCATTCAGAATGACACCTTCTGCCTCCCTCGCATCCCTGGCAAGATCCCACTACAGACACCCCCTTTCCCAACCTCACCTCTCACCCCCATTTCCAAAGTGGTGTATACAGCTAACCATGCTCTGTGGACTCACTCCAGCCTTCTCAATTGTCTAACCACATCTGCTTTGCTCTTAGTTTCCACATGATGAACTGTGGGCTTCAGCACTTCAGGAAAAACTGGTCATAGTGGCATCTTTCAAGAAAAACAAGACACAATTTGGTGACAAAGATGCTCACTTACGAAAGGACTTCTCAAAATTTTAGCTTAGACGTGCTTTGCCTTCAGAAAACTTAAATGTAGAAAATCCAAAATAATTTACCTGTTCTTTCAAAACTAATTTATTAGGCAAGTGATATTTGATCTGAATATACAAGATGAAGAAATTCTATCCTAGGAGTCAACAGACCAGACAAGTGGTCTTAAAACTTTTTTTCATTGTGAAGCACTAAAGTCTCCCACCATTTATTTGTTATCTATCTATTTATCTATCTATCTATCTCTACCATCTATCATATATCTATCACATACCACTGTGGTGGAATATTTTGATCTTATACAATGTATTCTATACCAAAATAGAGAACTAAGAAGACAAAAAATACACACAAATGGAAGTTCCAATATTTTCTTCCTTAATATATAATCTTGCATACCTCTTGGACTATGAGCAACCCACTTTGGAAATCACTGTCCCCAAAGGACACAAAGGTGAGTGAACAGATAACATCAGGCACAGAGACTGCAGCAACCCATCCACTGGGGAAACTAGTAAGACTTTGCAGAAGGAGTAGAATGGAGTAGATATAACTAGGTCTTTGAAGAATGGATAGGGTACAAAACAGATAATGCAGGAGGTGATAATATGAGTCTGCCCCTCATGACAAATGACTTGTTTTTGACATCAGTGTTTTACATATTCCTTTGTTTATCTAACAACATTAAACCCTTTATTCCATCAAAATCCAGTGTGGAAGCCCAATGTATCATATAAATACAAGTAGAATTTCTCTGGCTGATTGGGAGGTGGGGTTCAGAGAAACTACCTCTTCAATGCTGAGAGATGTCTGTGTGACTTAGAACTAGGGAGCGTGATATGAAAAGCCAGTTTTAGACAAAAGATTTTCTTCAATAATGAGTTTCTCTACTATACTCTTAAAAATTTTGAAAAATAGAATTGTGATTTAAATTTTGGGAAAATTAAACAATCAGTTTGTATGCTTTGAATGTGTGTGTGTGTGTGTGTGTGTGTGTGTGTGTGTGTTTTGTGGTTAGTTACTTATCACACATGAGCGGACAGTCTAAATGCCAAGCTTCAGTTGTCTGTCATCATCCACTAGAAGCTGAGATTTCTAAACAGAAGAAATATACTGACAGTAGGGATTCATAACTTAGAAGTATATCTGATTTGGTAAAGTATTTTTCTTCTCTGCTCAAAAGGACAAGAGGAAACAGAGTAATAACTATATTTCACAAGAATCTATTCATTTAAAAAAACATTTACTGAACTCACTCTAAACGTCAATGGACTCAATGCTCCAATCAAAAGACACAGAGTAACAGAATGGATAAGAAACCAAGGCTCATCTATATGCTGTTTACAAGAGACCCACTTTAGACCTAAAGGCACCTACAGATTGAAAACAAGAAGATGGAGAACCATCTATCATGCTAATGGTCAACAAAAGAAAGCTGGAGTAGCCATACTTACATCAGACAATCTAGACTTTAAAATAAAGATTGTATCAAGAGATGCAGAAGGGCATTATGTCATAATCAAGGAGTCTATAGACCAAGACCTAACAATTGTAAACATTTATGCACCAAATGTGAAAGTACCCAAATATATAAATCAATTAATCACAAACATCAAGAAACTCATCGATAGTAATACCATAATAGTAGGAGACTTCAACACCCCACTCACAGCAATGGACAGATCATCTAATCAAAAAATCAACAAGGAAACAATGGCTTTGAATGACACATTGGACCAGATGGACTTAACAGATATATTCAGAACATTTCATCCTAAAGCAGCAGAATATACATTCTTCTCCAGTGCACATGGAACGTTCTCCAGAATAGACCATATACTGGGACACAAATCAGCCCTAAGTAACTACAAAAAGGTTGAGATCAGGGGCGCCTGGGTGGCTCAGTCAGTTGAGCATCCAACTTCGGCTCAGGTCATGATCTCACGGTCTGTGGGTTTGAGCCCCGTGTTGGGCTCTGTGCTGACAGCTCAGAGCCTGGAGCCTGCTTCTGATCCTGTGTCTCCCTCTCTCTCTGCCCCTCCCCCACTCTCACTTTGTCTCACTCTGTCTCTCAAAAATAAGTAAATGTGAAAAAAAAAGAACTTAGAAAAAGATTGAGATTATACCATGCATATTTTCAGACCACAATGCTATGAAACTCGAAATCAACCACAAGAAAAAATTTGGAAAGGTAACAAATACTTGGAGACTGAAGAACATCCTACTAAAGAATGAATGGGCTAACCAAGTAGTTAAAGAAAAAATTAAAAAGTATATGAAAGTCAATGAAAATGATAGCACCACAACCCAAAACCTCTGGGACGCAGCAAAGGCGGTCCATAAGGGGAAAGTATATAGCAATTCAGGCCTTCCTAAAGAAGGAAGATCTCAGATACACAACCTAACCTCACGCCTTAAGGAGCTGGGAAAAGAACAGCAAAAAAAAACCCCGAACCAGCTGAGACAGGAAATAATCAAGATTAGAGCAGAAATTAATGCTATCGAAACCAAAAAACCAGTAGAACAGATCAATGAAACCAGAGGCTGGTTCTTTGAAAGAATTAACAAAATTGATAAACCACTAGCCAGTTTGATCAAGAAGAAAAAGGAAAGGACCCAAATAAGTAAAATCAAGAATGAAAGAGGAGAGATCACAACCAACACAACAGAAATAAAAACAATAATAAGAGAATATTATGAGCAATTATATGCCAACAAAATGGGCAATCTGGAAGAAATGGGCAAATTCCTAGAAACATATACACTACCAAAACTGAAACAGGAAGAAATAGAAAATTTGAACAGACCCATAACCAGTAAGGAAATCAAATTAGTAATCAAAAATCTGCCAAAAAACAAGAGTCCAGGGCTAGATGGCTTTCCAGGGGAATTCTACCAAACATTTAAGGAAGAGTTAACACCTATTCTCTTGAAACTGTTCCAAAAAATAGAAACGGAAGGAAAACTTCTAAACTCTTTCTACGAAGCCAGCATTACCTTGATTCCAAAACCATAAAGAGACCCCACTAAAAAGAAGTATAGACCAATTTCCCTGGTGAACATGGATGCAAAAATCCTCAACAAGATATTAGCCAACCGGATCCAACAATTCATTAAAAAAGTTATTCACCATGACCAAGTGGGATTTATACCTGGGATGCAGGGCTGGTTCAATATCCGCAAAACAATTAACATGATTCATCACATCAATAAAAGAAAGGACAAGGAACATATGATCCTCTCAATAGATGCCGAGAAAGCATTTGACAAAATACAGCATCGTTTCTTGATAAAAACTCTCAAGAAAGTAGGGATAGAAAGATCATACCTCGGGATGATAAAACCCACATACGAGCGACCCAACGCTAATATCATCTTCAATGGGGAAAAACTGAGAGCTTTCTCCCTAAGGTCAGGAACGAGACAGGGATGTTCACTCTTGCCATTGTTATTCAACATAGTATTGGAAGTCTTAGCCTCTGTAATCAGACAACAAAAAGAAATAAAAGGCATCCAAATCAGCCAGAAGGAGGTCAAACTTACACTCTTCTCAGATGACATGACACTCTATATGGAAAACCCAAAAGATTCCACCAAAAAACTTCTAGAGCTGATTCATGAATTTAGCAAAGTTGCAGGATATAAAATCAATGCACAGAAATCGGTTGCATTTCTGTACACCAACAATGAAGTGACAGAAAGAGAAACCAAGGAATCGATCCCATTTACAGTTGCACCAAAAACCATAAAATACCTAGGAATAAATCTAACCAAAGAGGTGAAAAATCTATACACGGAAAACTATAGAAAGCTTATGAAAGAAACTGAATAAGACACAAAGAAACGGAAAAAGATTCCATGCTCCTGGATAGGAAGAACAAATATTGTTAAAATGTTGACACTACCCAAAGCAATCTACATACTCAATGCAATCCCTATGAAAGTAACACCGGCATTCTTCACAGAGCTAGAACAAATAATCCTAAAATTTTTATGGAACCAAAAAAGACCCCGAATAGCCAAAGCAATCTTGAAAAGGAAAACCAAAGCAGGAGGCATCACAATCCCAGACTTCAAGCTATACTACAAAGCTGTAATCATCAAGACAGTATGGTACTGGCAGAAGAAAAGACACTCAGATCAATGGAATAGAATAGAGAAGCCAGAAATGGACCCACAAATGTACGGGCAACTAATCTTTGACAAAGCAGGAAAGACTATCCAATGGAATAAAGACAGCAAGTGGTGGTGGGAAAACTGGACAGTGACATGCAGAAGAATGAGCCTGGACCACTTTCTTACACCATACACAAAAATAAACTCAAAACGGATGAAAGACCTAAATGCAAGACAGGAAGCCATCAAAATCCTCGAGGAGAAAGCAGGCAAAAACCTCTTTGATCTTGCCTGCAGCAATTTCTTACTCAACACGTCTCCGGAGGCAAGGGAAAAAAAAGCAAAAATGAACTACTGGGACCTCATCAAAATAAAAAGCTTCTGCACAGCAAAGGAAACAATCAGCAAAACTAAAAGGCAATCGACAGAATGGGAGAAGATATTTGCAAATGACATATCAGATAAAGGGTTAGTATCCAAAATCTACAAAGAACTTATCAAACTCAACACCCAAAAAACAAATAATCCAGTGAAGAAATGGGCAAAGGACATGAATAGACACTTCTCCAAAGAAGACATCCAGATGGCCAACTGACACATGAAAAAATGTTCAACATCACTCATCATCAGGGAAATACAAATCAAAACCACAATGAGATACCCCCTTACACCTGTCAGAATGGCTAACATTAACAACTCAGGCAACAACAGATGTTGGCAAGGATGAGGAGAAAGAGAATCTCTTTTGCATTGTTGGTGGGAATGCAAGCTGGTGCAGCCACTCTGGAAAACAGTATGGAGGTTTCTCAAAAAACTAAAAATAGAACTACCCTACGACCCAGCAATTGCACTACTAGGCATTTACCCAAGGGATATGGGTATGCTGTTTCGAAGGGACACATGCACCCCCATGTTTATAGCAGCACTATCAACAATAGCCAAAGTATGGAAAGAGCCCAAATGTCCATTGATGGATGAATGGATAAAGAAAATATGGTATATATATATATATATATATATATATATATATATATATATACAATGGAGTATTACTCAGCAGTCAAAAAGAATGAAATCTTGCCATTTACAACTACGTGGATGGAACTGGAGGGTATTATGATAAGTGAAATTAGTCAGAGAAAGACAAAAATCATATGACTTCACTCATATGAGGGCTTCAAGAGACAAAACAGATGAACATAAGGGAAGGGAAACAAAAATATTATAAAAACAGGGAGGGGGACAAAACAAAAGAGACTCATAAATATGGAGAACAAACTGAGGGTTGCTGGAGGGGTTGTGGAAGGGGGGATGGGCTAAATGGGTAAGGGGCACTAAGGGATCTACTCCTGAAATCATTGCTTCACTATATACTAACTAATTTGGATGTAAATTTTAAAAAATAAAAAAATAAAGTTAAGTAAATAAAAAAAAAAAAACATTTACTGAATGCCTGCTCTGTGCCTGACCCTGTGTTGGGTACTATGAAAAAATCTGAAACTTCACTGGGATCCAGTGGAAGGAAGTAGGCAAATACAGTAGAGGGGCAGATAAAACACAAACATATCAAACTTAGCAATATGTAATTGCTAAAATAATATCACAAATTTCTAAAAAATTGTATTTCATAGTGGTAGTGGTAGTAGCAGCTTTGACAGGACAGAACTGGATTGTTCAGGATCCCATTTGAGACCAGAGCTGCTTAGGATGGAGCTTTGTACTGGGTAAAAACATCAACACAACATGGGGGGGGGGGATGCATTCTCTTCCACTAAGGTAGGGGGTGGTATGGAATCAGAAGCAGGTAATCCTAGTATTACACTGAAAGACAACAAAACATTTGCCAGGCACACGAGGGGCTAAGGTCATTCCAAGCAGAAGAGAAAGTGTGAGCAAAGGCATGGGATCATGAGATGGCAGTCCGGTCTCTGGCCAAACATTTACAGAGCCTTGGTGCCAATTACAGAATGCTGCTTCCTGTGGAAAGACACAGTTTTAAAAAGATTCCCCTTGGGACTGATAAAATAAAGACAAGGTACTTGTTTTGGGTGGAAGACTTAGAAAAAGTTGCTCCTTCCTTTGAGCTAATTCAGCCCTGGGGCCAGGGCCCACAGCTTGGAAACAATGAAGTGAGTTTTTAATTCCCATTCACTCTGCAGGTCACAAATTGCAGAACTCTATTTGGAGGCCTGCATCATTCTTCATGTTTTTCAGTCCATCCTTCACTGGGAGTCTGCAATTGCCTTACTATTTCCTTTATTCCACCCATGTCTCTCGGCAATCCACCTGCTATGGAGTGCCGGATGATCTTCTGAGTACAAATTTGACCATACTCTCTTTCCCTGCTTCTTCTTTGACTATTGTAGTGGTTTTTAGACCTATGGTTAGACCCAACACTACCTTTTATAACAAATGTTGTGGCCAGGTGTTTGTAAACAATGCAGCAATTGTATTCCTTCCCTTCCTGTACTAGCCCCTCCCAAAAGATGGAATTTATTTTCCCATCCTTTGAATCTGGAAATTTCTGTATCTTGTTTTGTCAATGGAATGCGGGAAGAATGACAATGTGACAGTTTTGAGTCTAGGCTGGCTCGACTGAAATCTCTTGCCTCTGCCATATGACCATGTCTGGGCTAGCCTATGGGAGGATGAGACACACATGGGCCAAAGTGAGATAGTCCAGTTGTCTCAACCGAGACTCTAGACATGGGAGAAAGTCCAGTCAATATTGGCAAAGCCTACCGCCTGACCTCTGCACATGTCTGCAGAATCATGAGGAAGTTCAGTCTAAATTATAAACTCACAGAGCTGGTGAGTTGGGTGGTGGTCGGGTGACGTTATGAAATTTTGGGGGTGGTTTATTATGCAGCAATAGCTAACTGATACAATTATCTTGAAATGAAATGCACATATGGTAAAACTTACATGCACATGTAATTTCAAAAATTTAATTAAATGTCCTAATTATCACCAAAAAGAACCAAAGGGCAATAATTTATAATAAAACAATACAAACTTGAATACATAAGTCTTCCTAGGAAAGACTACCAAAAGGGAATAATGAAAAGTAGCAAGAGGGTTGAACCAATACCTAGAACACTGAATGTATCAGCAATAATCCCAGATTGATACACACTATGTATTAGTGTTCCAAATGAGCAAATCAGCAGTTGGTGACATAGTTTTGCAAAGGAATTCTCTTGGTCAAGTTCCGAGCAAAATTTTAAAAAGCTTTCCCTTGGTTTACAGGGTAATTCTTTTCCAGAAAATCTGGTGTCTCTTAAAATAACAATAATTTCTTTGTTTATGTCTCAAATAGAGTAAGGGTCTATGATCACCTAATTATAAACATGACTTCAAGAATGTCCAGTAGGATTTGAGGAAACCACGTGCAACTGGGGGCAGTTCTTCGTTGGGTGGAACTGACTTGTACATTCAATGATGTCTAACGGTATTGGCTTCGATCCACTAAATGCCAGAGACCCTCAATTTTTGTAACAAGAAACTATCCTCACAATCTTTCAGAAATTCTTCCTAGGACGGCTTGCAGCCTCTGATGGAATCACTGCTCTGTTGAATAAAGTGTTAGATCCCGTTGTTGTTGGACATACTGTGTTACATTACAACACCCTGCATTAGTCTGTTTAGAGGCAACAAAAATGAAGCTCTTTGCACTCATTGGCCATCTTGGAATTCCTAGAAGCTAAGAAGTGGATGTGATATAGAAATGCAACACATTACAGTGAACACAGAAAAGCAAATGTTCTGTCTTCCTAGGAGAAGAGTTAGGGAGTTATACAATATTAATGACTGTGTAAATATATAAAATATGAAGTCAGCTCAGGGCAGTAACGTCAGGTGGGAGGAGAAATCAAATGGCAAAAAAGGAAAAACCAATTTCTTTCTGAAATGAAATTGAAATTTAATTGAAATTTAACTTATTTTAAACAAGCTAATTAATTTAATTTAAGTTAAATTGAAATTACAATTAACTTATCTATTGTAACTCAACCATGCGGGTTGACTAACGGATAGATGTCTTATGATTTGATTTAGCTTTAAATAAGTAGAAAAATTAACATAATTCATCCTGAAAATAATTTTGAAATAATAATTTTGAGAAAACTGACATCTGAAGTAACATTTGTTGTTTGCGAGAATAAAAAGTTTATTTAAAGTTTGAGGGCAGAGTTGGGTGCTAAGAATGGCTTATTGAAATCAAGGCTCTAGAGTAATCTGCATAACAATTACACTAATCATTTTCCTACCAGAAAAAATTGATGATGTGTAGACTTTCCTGACCACATGGTGAGTCAGGGGAACAAGGAACCAAATTCATGATTCCCAGTCCCAGACTAACATGTCATTATTCAAGAAGACCTACATCTACCACTCATGGGAGGTTAGCCCAAAGCTCACAATCTAGGTCGGTGGGTGAAGTGTTTCAATTTACAGGATGAAATGATGGGCACGGACCTGGTAAATTGTACTTGCAATTATTTCCTTAATTATAACTGCAGGGTAATTTCCGCAGATAGGGTGCATAATATAGGAAGATTTTTTTTCCCTTCACATTAAGGAGTAGGGCGATTGAAGGTCTCTCATCTTTGCTGTAAGGTGTTGCTGAGATATCTAATATCCCTTAAATACAGCACTTAATGATTTTACGTAGTTTACAACTTCTTCACATGACAACCCCAAAAAATGATGAATTCTGAAAAGAACATCAATTAAACTGGTTTTGCAGTGTCCTGTGGACAAAAGCAAGCTTTCTTACCACACCTTTCTCTTTTTAATCTGTGGTTTTGGTCTTCTATATAACACCACGAAATAGGTTTTCCTGCTGGTTTGTGTCCTGTAAAAATGTGTTTTTTGCTCTTTTGTTTTTCTCCCCATTTACTTGATCAGTGTGAAAAACTATCTTCCTCTGGCCTCAGATCACATGCTATGACCATCAAGTTTAGGTAAAGCAGATCCTGGAAACACATTTTATTGATTTCTTAAGGATATAGTGATGCAAGCGTCTGAAAAAGGAACAAACAAACAAACCCCAAACCAAAAAAAACCCTACAAAATAGGAATAAAAACCCAAACCGGAACGCAATGTCGCAGCTAATGACAACAAAGAACAATAAAGTGAAAGAACAGAGCTGGGCACAGTGGGAAGAAATGAAATGAAAGTCCAGTAAAAACAAAGACCATATAACTGAGGAAAAGAGGGGTCAGGACGGATGTCCTCAGGGAAAAAAGGCAGGAAGGGACAAGAACAGTGAGAAAGATGCTCAGAGGAAGCAAAGAAAGGGACTTGGCAGGAGGAAGGATTTTGTCTCCCCTGTTCTCTTCTTCCTTTATTATTATTATTATTATTATTAATTACTACTACTATTATTATTTTCTTCTTAGCATCTCATTTGTGCTTCCAGTGGTGAAGTACAGGAGAGAGAAGACAGGACTTCTGACTCTAGTACTGTGCACACTTTAAATGCTCCTTCTCCAATCAACCTGGCACCTAAAAATAGTCGATCAGAAGACGTCCTGAATCTTATGTCTATACACACAAGTATTTTATCCTCCCTTGAAAAGACACATGTCAGTAATTGCTTTATTTCAGAAAACACTTTTGGCAATGCTGATTTTATATCCCTAAGTGCCCCCTAGTGACAAGGTCCAACTTCAAAATCTCTTTTGCAAGTAATTTTGTTCTAAATGTTTCCTTTTCCCAGTACAAATGTGGCCATCTCAGGGACAAAGCATCCAACTTATTATCAATTTACTTTAATTAGGCAAGAGGAAAGTTTCTTGGGTAGGTATAAGACATTATAACAGTGAGTTACTATTTTTCTCTATAAATTAATTTATTATTGAAGAAATCTATAGTCTCCTATTATAAGAGCAAGTTTCCTTCAGTTGTACCATTACAAAATAAACTATTTGGGAATGTGATCAGTCATATCCCCCTCTTCCTCTGTGAAGTTGTATTAAGACTCAAATCCTGACATAGTTTCTTTCCATTCATCTTGTGAAACAATAAAATAGCATAGACACAGACATGACACTCTACAATTCTTTCCGAGTTATAATTTCTTCTGATCACTTCTGATATTTCTAGGAACTTAGTATGGTAGGTAAAAGGCAAAATGTTGTAATCATAAAATTTAGGCTTGAATATTTTCTTTTTATTTTTTTTTTTTAAATTTAAAAAAAAATTTTTTTTTTCAACGTTTTATTTATTTTTGGGACAGAGAGAGACAGAGCATGAACGGGGGAGGGGCAGAGAGAGAGGGAGACACAGAATCGGAAACAGGCTCCAGGCTCTGAGCCATCAGCCCAGAGCCCGACGCGGGGCTCGAACTCACGGACCGCGAGATCGTGACCTGGCTGAAGTCGGACGCTTAACCGACTGCGCCACCCAGGCGCCCCAGGCTTGAATATTGACTTAGTAACTTTTTATAGGATATGAGGTATGTTACATAATTTCTTGAAGTGTGAATGTTATATCTGTAAAATGGGAGTGATAATAAAAGACTGTTGTGGGGGATTAAATACGATATTACATGTTAAGCTCTTAACAGCCTACTTGCATATATTTAGGGCTTAATAAATGATAATCACTGTGATGATGTGCAGTTCAATGTTTGATGTAAGCCAATTCTGTGTATTTTCTTCTCTCTTTGAAAATATTTGATAGAATTAGGGACACCTGGGTGGCTCAGTCGGTTAAGCATCCCACTCTTGGTTTCGGCTCAGGTCATGATCTCACAGTTCATGAATTTGAGTCCCGTGTCGGGCTCCACGCTGACAGCAAGGAGCCTGCCTGGGATTCTCTCTCTCTGCCCCTCCTCTGCTTTCTCTGTCTCTCAAAATAAATAAACACTTAAAAAAATAAAAAATATTTGGTAGGATCAATCTCAATACTCTGAAACAGAGTCATCAAGACCTTTAAACAGACTATGGACAATATTTACTTCCAATCTAAGCTATTTTTAGATTCTCTTTGGAACCTAAGTGTTCAAGAACTTAACTAGAACATCCAACAAATCCAGTTGTGTTGTACCATATTTAACAAATTGTCTGAATAAAACATGCAAATGGGAGATATTGAAACTTTTCTTATATCCATTTATCATTTACAGATTCTTAAACATACTCTCATTTTATTGAGGAAACTAAGGCACAAAGAGGTACGTCAATTGGAGAAAAATGGGGGAAGGGACAGCTCTGGAGGGGAAGTATCGGAATCTTCTGGGGGGAGTGATTTTCCCAGATACACACTCCCATGCTCCTTTAGAGGCATAAGATGCTTAAGAATATGCAGCCCCAGAGCCACTATTATTGATGGACATGTGTTGAATTCCTCAGCCATTTCTGGAATGGAAATAAGGTTAGTAACCGATCTTGATTAAGAACTCCAGTCAATTATGCTTATATTTATTTATATTTCTATAGCTACATAAGAGAAATTGCTTGTAATTCTTGCTTTAGAATTTTTAGTTTCAAATTCTCCTGGTTTTCCTCACTTGTACTCCCTATACTCCCCTAGTCCTATTTCTGTCACCTATTTACAGACCTAGTTAAAAGGAAAACTGATTAGCATGAAGTTAAAAGGATCAGTGTGCAATTGGAATTTTCTCTCTGATGTAATCAGAATAATAGAAAGACTTTAGCCAGTGCCCTCAAGAGAATGAGGTTAGCTGCTCTAGGCTTTATTAATTTTTCTTATTTTTTTGGGCGAGGATCAAATATTCATTGATGAATCTATTTTCAGAGATCTCTAAACCTTACACCCCAGGCATGGGGAGGGTATGTTATATTCGCAGAACTCAATATCAATGAATTTGGGGCAAGTAAGTACTTTCTGTGTTCTGAAAACCTCTAGCAATACACGGATCGTGAACTGAGTTTAAAGTAGTATCCCCTGCCATATAAATTTTTATTGCAATTCTCTTTGGCCTGTTTTATCATTTAATTTTCATTCACTTGATTTCAGTTATGGTTGAAATCCAAAGATGTGTAGTTCTCTGTCCTCACAGTGTCCCAGTGTGTCACATAAACAGTGGTAACAATTGTTTCTAAAAACTATTTCCCATCTCCAGGTGCAGGTCTGTTCTTTTGTACTAAAATTTGTTACCCCCCTCTCCCCCTTTTCAGATTCAAGTAATTTATGTGATTTACTTCTGAGTCTTGTTGGGATTGCTGCAATTTTAGAAGTTAGTTCTGCTCAACATACAAAGGTTCACGGAACAGCCTAATCTCACTGATCTGGACCGAGTCAGACCAGCAAAGCCAAGCTGTCTGAGCAACTTCAGGGCTGGTGACCAGACACTGGTGAATGAGCAGGACTCCTGAGTAGGCAGACTTGTCATGACAATATCAAGCATGGCCTGAAAGTAGGTGAGAGGGCACAGAATGTTTTCAATACTCCAGTCTACACGAGTGCGTGTGTGTGTGTGTGTGTGTGTGTGTGTGTATTCCCATTTATTCCATGGAGTTCACCTCAACCTCTTAAATCTTAAAATTTCAAGTCCAATATAAACATTCCATACCTTGGTATCAAAGTCACAGTGAGAAGCGGATTTTAGTTTCTTGCATCCTAATGGGAGTCCTTGACAATATGTTACCTCTGGACTTAGGTATTTCCTTCAATTATGTCATGAAATGGCTGTCTCTTGCTAAAGAGTACTTTGGGCATCAGAGAATATGTGAAGGAAATACATCTTTTAATGTGGGTGCCCTCTCACAAGGAAGGCACAGGCCTCTTGATTTTAAGCATGACCTTGCCTTGGAGAGATGATGGAACCTTGGCAGATTCACATTACCTTCTTGAGATACTACTCCTCAGTAGCTGGCTATTTCTTTGATTTAATCATGTACTTGATTTGCCCCAAAGATGATGCTGGTTTAAAAAAGAAAAGTATATAATTTTTTATTTAGTAAATACATAATACTTGTCATGTAGTTGACATTCCATAAATTATACTTAGATGAAAAAATGAATGAATGAATGATTCTTTGTGCACTACCAATTGTGTGTATATATTTTCGTGTTTAATCCATTTGCTCAAAGCACAGTATTATAGAGGCCACAGCTTAGGTTCTATTTCCATGTAGGTCCTTTTGTTTTGCTTTGTTCTATGATGATCAGCTCTGCTTCTATGTGGTTTTGTGCCCATATCCTATTAAACGTAAAAGCGGTCCTATAAAAGTGTGTGGACTTTTGAAAAAACCCATCATTCCTGCAAAATCTAAATCAGGATAACACATCTATACATCTATTTATTTTGGGAGTTACTAATCCCATAAAGCTAGGAGAGTCAGAAGCAGAAATAATCAAAATTCAACTGTGGGTAGAGGCATCTAGGTTTTTGAGATGTACTTTTGGCTACTTACAACTAAAACCATGTTTAAAGTAGAACTGAAAAAAGTGGAAGATGAATGAGGTCAAAGTTCACATTTGTAATGTTGAAGATGAACTTCTCAACCTGCACCACATCTGTGAAAAGGAATATAGGGACCAGCAGAACTCATGAAGGGCACCCACTAAGAAGTGTTGGTCATAAGACCAGATACTAAGTCATATACGCCATTGAGAATGTAAACAAATGGAAGTAAAACCCTTTGATAATCACTGTGAGAATAATACAATGTATTAATGGTTTTGAATTCCACTTGTATTATTTATTATTCTTTTAGTCCCTCTTTGTAGTTTAGAAAAAAGTAGAGGGCAAACAGTCTCAAAGAGAATTAGGTTAGGACTAGGACCAAAATAGAACCAAAGCTGTTGCTAGTTTTTACTCAGATGTTTCCTTACAGGATGGGAAACCTATATAAGATAAACTTGAAGTGATTGGAAAGGAAATTTTAGAAGAGAGAAAGAAAAAACGCTGCCTAGTTCATTCATTCATTCAACGAAAATTTTGAGGCCTACTATGTGCTAGAAATATGCTAGTTGCTGGAGGTTCAGGAATGAAAATAGTCTGATCGGGAAGAGATGTCAAACATAATTATTCAAGTATATAATTACAATTGTGGTAACTGATATAATGAGTAAAGGGTGTTAAGTTAGCAAAGAGCAGGGAGAGCAAATCTAGTCTGGAGGAGTTGGGAAGATTAGAGAACTTTCTGGAGGAAGTGATATTTAATCTGAACCCCAAGACAAAGCATGGAGTTGCGGGGAGATAGGTGGAATGAGGTGGGGAGAGAATCTCAGGGAATCCAGCAGGAGCCTCTGTGTTCAAGCTGCTGAGAGAAGCTCAGTACAACAGAAAGGTGAATGAGTCAGGTGATGGCAACAGGTAGTAGGGAGAGAGAAAGGTCAAGGGGGAAAAGGCACATGCAATCATGGAAAGAAATATTCAATTTTCCCCTGAAACATTTCAATCTATGGAGTCACACATTCAGATCTGCATTTGATAAAACTCATTCTGGCTCTGACAAGGGCAGTGGAATAGAGAGGAACCAAAGTGGATACGGGGAGAGTAGTTAGGGAGCTGTTTCTATGGCCAGTGAGAGATGGTGGTGGGTGGAGAAGTACAGAAAGAGAGAGCGTGATAGACATTTTGGAGCTAAAATGGTGAAGACTTGATAACTAAATATGTGAGCTACAGAAGAGGGAAAGTGTAAGTCCCATGTTTCCAACAGGAGCAATTAGGTGACATTTACTGAGACGGAGAATGTTGGAGGAGGTGCAGGCTCGAGGGAGGCATAGTAATGGCACGCCCATAGGCAGTTGGTCACATGGCTCTGAAGTTCTGAACATAGCACGTGGAGAGGAGAGGCTGGTCTATAGGGGTGGATGAAATCATTGGGGAAAGAGTGTAGACCACAAAGTAGAGTGGAGCTAGGGCTACCCTAAGAATCTATTGTGTACAATTCAGATGGGAGAAGACAGCTCCTTAAAGGGATAGAAAAGGAATAGTCAGAGGGAGGCGGTTCAAGAAGGAAAGAGTAATAAGATGAAGACAGGACAAGTCAGATGGACCACGAAGTGAAGTGTCTTTTGAATTTAACGACACAGAGATCATTAGCAAGAGCAAGCCAGTGGAGTGGCTGCGACTGAAGTCAGATTGGTGTGAACAGGAAGTGAATGGGTGGGGTGTTATGTAGATAACTCTTCTGAGATGCTTGGCTCAGGGAAGAAACTTGTTTTTTTTTAAGGAGAAAATAGAGCATTGTGAATACCGACAGAAAGAAGCCATAGAGAGGAAGAGGTTGAATATCTAGGAGAAAAAGTGAGTAACCCATTCAGGGAGGTCCACGGGAGGGCGGAATAAATGGGACCCAGGGCACAGGTGCAACAACTCACCACTAATCCGCTCCTTTCACTGGAACAGAAAGGGAGGGGGCGGAATATGGGAAGAGAAGCAAACTGCTTTCCGGATTTGGTGTAGGTATTTGAGATGGTTCTCAGTGAATGGCTTCTGTTACGCTCCCTGAAACATGCAGCAATGTCCTCCACTCAGGAGGAGAGGCGTGCCAGATGGAGTTTGGGGGATGAAATTTCAAACCAGAGGTAGTATGAGATGATTATTTCAGAGAACGATCTAGCTAGGGAATGAATTTTTGGAATGATCGAAGGGTCCTTTAACAACATTCAGAAATGTGAGTATCAGATATGAATCCTAAGAACATATTGCCCCCCCACTTCTACTTGTCCCTCTTAAACATGTATTAAAAGCAATCCTTTTAAATGTACTTCTGTGCATACTTTGTAATTCTCCACAACTTAATAAATCTTTCCTCTTTGAAACAGCATGTTCGGAGCAGAAATTTCTTCAAACGGAAAACAGCTAATTGCAAAAAGTGGAAATTACTTGCAGAAAAGGTGTTCAATAAATTCCTTGCCAGGCCAGGAGGCTTGCCTTCATTCAGCCTCTCGCCAGCCTGTGCCCCTGGATCCATGCCTGCCCCTAGGTCCCTTCCTTGCTCTCTCATTCTCCAGCATCCAGCATAGTGCTGGGCTCACAGTAAGTATTCCATAATATTGGTATTTCTAATTGTATCTCTTATGCTACCATGAAGAGACCAGATCTTTAATGGCCCTTCAGTTTTGAGGCATAGGGTTGTGACAGGCTTTCTGCTTGTTTGTTTTTTTCTTTGTCAAAAACACTGAAACACCAACTGGGAAATCAAGGGAATCACTTGCAAGCACTTTCTCCCTCTGTTCCTCTCTCTCACACAGACAGAAACACATCTCTGTAGTTTAGGAAAGTTTTTGCTTTCAACATCAAGAGAAGAAAGGAGAACGTGTTCGGTTCTACTTAATATTTTGTCACAATTTGTGTGTATGTGTAACGCTGACTCAGTTGTGGACTCTCTTTCAAGACTTTAATGTTGAAAAGGATCTGAGAGACCATTTGATCTCCCCTCCAGCCTGGACTGCTCTCCATTTTATGGACGAAAAACTTACAATGGTTAAGAATATGGCCTGAGGATACAATTCTGTGAATTGGTGGCCGCAGTGGTCTATGGATAGGGCACAGAACTGACTCCCAGGAAGGAGAGGAGGGGTTTGTACGTTCACTTTTTTCTTTGCCCACAGACTCTATAGAGCATGGTGTTCTGCCTGCATGATTGCTTAATGTATGCTGGATAATTTGAATTTGTTGTTCAGGATCCCTTAGTAACCAAATGAGCACAGATTTTTACACTAATGGAGGTGGACAGGGCATCATCAGACTAAGATCTAAGTTTTAGTATAATTTCCCTGCCTTCACTTAGGAATTAAAATATTACAGAGAAATGGGTGAAATAATGCCAGTGAGTATGGTAATAAATTTCTGACATGTGGTATGCAATCTGTGAGGACATTCCTTCACTTGGTCCTGTACTTTGGGGAGTAATGGAGTGGAAAATTAAGTTAAATAAGCTTTTATTATTCTGTGGTTCTGTTGAAAAGGCTACCATCAAATACTTCTAAAAACACACCTTCTGAAATGCAACTTCTGAAGTTCTTTCACAATTGAATTGTGAAAAAGCATTGTCTCATCTCTTTTCTGTTTTCCTTTTCCTTTCTTTTTGCCTTTGGTGGAATCAAATCTATGGTAACTTACTTTGGGTTGCATCAGAAATACACAGTTAGTACCATAAACCTCCCAGGCAAAACCTGAGAGCATGGGTTTAAATTAAACCAGCGAACATAACAAGGTAATACTTTTATTGTTTTCATTTATATCACCCTTTAACCTCAGATTTCTGTGCGGGGTTCTATGTCTTAGAGATTACGGATTATTTCTGTGGCTGCTAGGTTCTTTACTTAAATATAATTATATCATATTCAGTAATCAATTTCATTTATAACATGTCTGGAGATACAGAATTTTCTTCTTTTCATATGAAGTAAATTTATCTACCATCATAAATGATACTTGACAGCTGAAAGCAGGACCTAGTATCCTTGGCTTTAGCCCAGGGATATAAGTCTATAATGTTTCTTCTCATTTCAACTATCCTCTTTCAGAGTATTATGATTTTAGCAACATATGCAAAAAGGAGCCCCTCTCTCCTTGAGCACTTGACAATGTAAGTTACTGAGTGTGTACGAATGTTATACAACTTGAAGTAATTGTAAAGGTCATTCAAGACAGATGTTCTCTTAGGATCAGTTGGTATAATCCTGTGTTCCAGAGACACAGGGAAGGTGGAATGGGAGGAGTGTGAGGTTTGGGGTCCCACAGCCTCAAATCTGTATCCTAACTCCACACCTTCTACCTCTAGGGCTGTGGACAAGAAAAGTGATTCCCCTGAACATCGGGTTTCACATCTACAACACACCCAGTCACCTGAATAGCAGTGTTCTCAACATGGCATGCAAGGAGCACTTATAGGATAGCACATTTAAAAAAATGTTTATTTTATTTTCAAGTGAGGGAGGGAGAGAGAGAGAGAGAGAGAGAGTGAGCAGGGGAGGGGCAGAGAGAGAGAGAGGGAGAGAATCCCAAGCAGGCTTCACACTGTCAGGGCAGAGCCTGATGTAGGGCTCAATCTCAAGAACCGTGAGATCATGACCTGAGCCAAAATCATGAGTCAGATGCTTAACTGACTGAGTCATCCAGGTGCCCCTAGAATAGTACATTTTTTATACTTGTGTCTTTAAACACTTCTCTCTGTTCATTATAGAATGGTCAACACATCCATTTAAACAAACAAGCAAACAAACAGGCAGACAATTCCCCTTCCCTCCCCAACCCCAACTCTTGATATATTATCATTTTATAGAGGAATGGAGGTTTGGAGACGTTAAACAACATGCCCAGGACCTACAAAAGGTCAAGGCTTGAGCCCCTTTATATCTGATTCCAGAGTCCAAAGTCTTATAGTGCTCAAGGGAGGGCAATGGAGCCAGAGTCAAGCACAAAGCCTCAGAAGGAAGGCTGATGGTGGGAAAATATGAAGTAGACCAAAATGTTGTCCATCTTTCCCTCATGTATCAGGCAATTAATCCAGAAGCAGATGGTAATTAGGCATCTGATGTGGGAAGGGCAGGGAATCAATCATACAACGTTCATGATACAGTCCCTTGACTCATCCAGGAAGCCGGGAGGCTGAACAACTGAGGGACAATTAAATTCCAAGCTGCTCAGCACTTCATGGCATTACTGCAGATAAGTGAGAAACCATTGTGGATGGCAATCATCAGGAAAGCTTCATGGAATCCTACCACCGAAGTGGTAAGGACTTGGGTCTTACCTAGGAGAACACACACGGCAGAGAGTGTTTTATGGTTTAGCATAAACATGCTGAAAACTTCATAGATTTGGGAATGCAAAGCCACAAGAAGTCTGGCATGAGTGGAAGGGAGGGCATGGGATGCAGATAGAACTTGGAAAGCCAAGCTCTGATCATGAAAACTTTGAGGGCCATTCTCAGGCAGAGAAAGAACATGACAAGGGCAGTTCTGTGTGACACCCATAACTGAGGGGCAAGCTGGGGGTTAGCAAAGTGGAGGTGGCCAGTTGGGAAATCCAACTGGAAGAGGAGAACAGCCATCCAGGGGAGGGGGAGAAAGGTGGACTATAGTGCAGGGGTGGAAACAGACAAGGGAGAGCCTTCATGTAGAAAGACAAAGAAGTAAACTTGGGATGCATTTTAATTGGAATGGCTGAAGTCACTGTCTATTATTTCTATTTCTCTTATTTAAATGTTTCCAAACTTTCAGTCTTGGGGAGATAAATAGGTTGTCTGGTGAGTGCCTCAGAACGTTTCTCTGGGTTGCCAGGCTATGCGCTGGACTTGTGGCCTCTGCTGCCCATTTCCCTCATCAGGAGAGGCAGCCTATAGATCCAAATTCCCACAAGACAGAAAAAAGGGGGCATTCCCCCTCTCTTGGTGCACAGGTCCACATGTATATGGCTGTGTCTTGGCCCAACTTTTCTCCAGGATGCTGGTGGAATGGGGCACATACATTATCCCCACCTCTGATGCCACTGGAGGCATCCAAGCCCTCAAACCAGCAAATAGGTAAATACATTTATATTTGTTAATTGTAATTTATATAGTTCTTTACACTTTACAGAATATTTGAAATGGAAATGGAAACAACAAAGAAACAAACAAAATCAGAACAGAGGCCTGGATCTCAGAGGTAAAGCAAGTTTCCACAAATCACACAGCTAGGGTGTAATGGGCTTAGAACTCTAGTCCAGGGCATATTTTTCAAGTTCAGAATCCAAAATAAAACAAAAAGCTGCAATGATCAATAAAATTTACCCTCAACCATTTTGGACATAGGGCTAAAAATTGTAGCTAGTGGCTATCTATCAAAGAATTGTATATTAAATTAGATCATATGCCCATGGAACTTTCTAGTGGGCAAGATGTTAGGCTCTCCCTGTGGTATATAGGTAAACTCTGTAATACACCCCCATATCAAGCTAGAATAGTGGAGTCCTGGCTTATAAATCCAGTTCTTTCACTTGGGGTGGTATTCATAATTTCTCATTCCATGAATTTGTGCAGCATATAACACTTAGCAAGACTGTGCAACAGCTAATTTTCAGAGCATGTTACACATGCTGAATCTACTGCTCAGTTCAAAGCTCTTTCACACACAATATTAGCACGTTCATGAATAACTTGTTTATCCTTCTAATATTGACTGAACAATTGTTAACTTAAGTATATCTTTAGACTTTGATTGCTCATTTAGCATTAAAAAAGTTAGCAAAAATAATCACACAGACTTCTGGGGAAGAGGGTGGAGTAGGAGGACTCTAAAATCACGTCATCCTATGGATACTGCTAGATAACATTCGCATAGGAGCAAATGACACCATATACCTAAAACATGGTGGGGGAGAGGAGTAAAGAATGGGTTCACACTTAAGCAACTATCAACAGTATAGACTGCTATATGCAGAAGATGTTATACACAAAACTAGTGGTAATCACAAGTCAAAAACCAGTATTAGATATGCAAAGAGTAAAGAGAAAAGAATCCAACTATATCACTAAAGTCAGCAAACCATGAAAGACAGAAAGAGAAAAAAGGATCAGAGAAAAACTACAAAATAACCAAAAAACAAGTAACACAATGGCAATAAGTACATATCTAGCAATAATTACTTTGAGGGGTACCTGGGTGGCTCAGTTGGTTAAGCATCTGACTCTTGATTTCAGCGCAGGTAACGATCTCATGGTTTGTGAGATCGGGCCCTGTGTTGGGCTGTGCACTGACAGTACAGAGCCTGCTTGGGATTCTTTCTCTCCCTCTCTCTGCCCCTTCCTGGCTTGTGCACAGGGGTATGCACATTCCCTCTCTCTTTTTCAAAATGAATAAATAAATAAATAAATGGATTATATGCTCCAGTCAAAAGACAAAGGGTGGAAGAGTGGATAAAAAAAAACAAGACCTACCTATATGCTGCCTACAAGAGACTTATTTTAGACCTAAATACACCTGTGTGTAAATGGATGTCAAAAGAAAGCAATACATATATTGGACAAAATAGACTTTAAAACAAAGACTGTAACAAGAGACAAAGAAGGACACTATATAATTATAAAGAGACAATCTAACAAGAAGATATAACAATTATAAATATTTATGCACTGACATGGGAGTACCTAAATACACAAAACAGTTAATAACAAACATAAAGGAACTAATCAATAACAATACATTAATAGTAGGGGACTTTAACACCCTACTTACATTGATGAACAGATCATCCAAACACAAAATCACAAGAAAACAGTAGCTTTGAGTGACATATTGGACCAGATGGACTGAACAGATATTTCAGAACACTCCATCCTAAAACAGCAGAATACACACTCTTTTCAAATGCACATCGAACAATCTCCAGATGAACCTCATATTAGGCCACAAAACAAGCCTCAAAAAATTAAAAAAGATTGAAGTTATACCATGCATCTTTTCTAATTACAATGCTATGAGACTAGAAATCAATCACAAGAAAAAACCTGAAAAGACCACAAATACATGGAAGTTAAATAACATGCTACAAAACAATGAATGGGTCAATCAAGAGATCAAAGAAATCCAAAAGTACATGTAAGGAAATTAAAGTGAAAACACAATTGCTCAAAACCACTGAGATACAGCAAAAGTAGTTCTAAGAGGGAAGTTTATAGCAATACAGACTTACCTCGAGAAGCAAGAAAAAATCTCAAATAAACAACTTAACCTTACACCTAAAGGAGCTAGAAAAAAGGACAACAAACAAAACCCAAAACCAGCAGTAGGAAAGAAATAATAAAGAGTAAAGCAGAAATAAATGATATAGAAACTAAAAAAACAATAGAACAGATCAATGAAAGCAGAAACTGAGTTTTTGAAAAGATTAACAAAATTGATAAACCTCTAGCCAGACCCACTAAAAAAAAGAATGGACTCAAATAAACAAAATTATAAATGAAAGCAGAGAAATAATAACCAACACCACAGAAATACAAATAACTGTAAGAGAATATTATGAAAAACTATATACTAACAAATTGGACAACCAAGAAGAAATGGTTAAATTCCTAGAAACATATAGTCTACTAAAACTGAAGCAGGAAGAAATAGAAAATTTGAACATACTGATTACCAGCAAGGAGACTGAATAAGGAATCAAAAAACTCTTATGAAACAAAGAAGAGTTAATATCTATTCTCAAACTATTCAAAAACTAGGAGAAGAAGAAGGAGGAGGAGGAGGAGGGGGAGGAGGAGGAGGAGGAGAAGAAGAAGAAGAAGAAGAAGAAGAAGAAGAAGAAGAAGAAAAACTCTTAAATTCGTTCTATGAAGCCAGTATTACCCTGATACCAAAATCAGAAAAAGACACACACACACACACACACACACACACACACACACATACACACACACACACACACAAGAAAGAACTACAGGCTTGTATCTCTAACGAACATATGTGCAAAAATCCTCAACAAAATACTAGCAAACCAAATCCAACAATACATTGAAAAAAAAAATCACTCACCACCATCAAATGGGATTTATTCCTAGGATGCAACGGTGGTTCAATATTCACAAATCACTCAACGTTATACATCATAAGAGAAAGGATAAAAACCATACGATCATTTCAATAGATGCAGAAAAAGTATTTGACAAAGTACAACATCTATTCATGATAAAAGCCCTCAACAAAGTAGGTTGAGAGGGAGCATAGCTCAACACAATAAAGGCCATATATAAAAAACCCAATGCAAACATCATACTCAATGAGGAAAACAGAACTTTCCCCTAAGGTCAGGAACAAGACAAAGATGTCTACTCTCACCACTTTTATTCAACATAGTACTGGAAGTCCTAACCACAGTGATCAGACAACAAAAATAAATGAAAGGCATCCAAACTGGTGAGGAAGGAGTAAAACTCTCACTATTTGCAGATGACATGATACTATATATAGAAAACCCTAAAGATTCCACCAAAAAAACTGAACTGATAAATGAATTCAGTAAAGTCACAGGATACAAAACCGGTACATAAATCTGTTGCATTTCTATACCCTAATAATGAGGCAGCAGAGAGAGAAAACAATCTCATTTACAATTGCACCAAAATAATAAAATTCCTAGGAATAAACCTAACCAAAAAGGTGAAATGCCTGTACTCTGAAAACTATAAAATGCTGATGAAAGAAATTGAAGATGACACAAAGAAATGGAAAGACATTCCATGCTCATGGATTGGAAGAACAAATATTATTAACATATCTAAACTACCCAAAACAATCTACACATTTAATGCATCCTTATCAAAATACCAATAGAATTTTTCACAGAACTAGAATGGACAATCCTAAAATTCATATGGAACCACAAAAGACTCTAAGTAGCCCAAGCAGTTTTGAAAAAGAAAAACAAAGTTGGAGGTATCACAATTCCAGACTTCAAGTTATATTACAAAGCTGTAGTGATCAAAACAGTATGGTACTGGCACAAAAATAGACACATAGGTCAATGGAGCAGAACAGAAAACTCAGAAACAAACCTACGATTATATGGTCAATTAATCTTCAACAAAGCAGGAAATAATATCCAATGGGAAAAAGATAATCTCTTCAACAAATGTTGTTGGAAAAACTGGACAGCTACATGCAAAGAAAAAGAAACTGGAACACTTTCTTACACCATACAGAAAAATAAATCCAAAATGGATGAAAGACCTAAATGTGTGAGACGTGAAACCATAAAAATCCTAGAAAAGAGAATAGGCAGTAATGTCTGGGATATCGGCTGTAGCAACATTTTTCTAGATATGTGTCCTGAGGCAATGGAGATAAAAGCAAAAATAAACTATTGGGACTGCATCAAAATATAAAGCTTCTGCACAGCAAAGGAAACAATTAACAAAACTAAGAGACAACCTTAGATATTTTCCAGTGACAAAAGATATTTGCAAGTGACATATTGATAAAGGGTTAGATATCAAATAACCAAAAGATATTTGCAAGTGACATATTGATAAAGGGTTAGATATCAAATAACCAAAAGATATTTGCAAGTGACATATTGATAAAGGGTTAGAATGTAAAATGTATAAAGAACATACACGGTGGCACCTGGGTGGCTCAGTTAGTTAGGTGTCCAACTCTGGATTTCAGCTCAGGTCATGATCTCATGGTTTGTGCGATCAGGTCCTGTGTTGGGCTCTACACTGACAGCGAGGAGCCTGCTTGGGATTCTCTCTCTCCCTCTCTCTCTGCCCCTCTCCAGCTTTAATGCTCTCTCTCTCTCTCTCTCTCTCTTTCAAAATAAATAAACTTGAAAAGAAAGAACATATACAACTCAACACCACCAAAATCAAATAATCCAATTAAAAAATGGGCAGAAGACATGCACAGACATTTCTCCAAAGACATCCAGATGGCCAAAAGACACATGAAAAGATGCTCAACATCACTCATCACTGGGGAAATGCAAATAAAAACTACAGTGTGCTATCACCTCACACCTGTCAGAATGGCTAAAATCAAAAACACAAAAATCAACAGGTGCTGGTGAGGATGTGGAGAAAAAGGAACATTTATGTACTGCTGGTGGGAATGCAAACTGGTGCTGATGCAGAAAACAGTAAGGAGGTTGCTCAGAAAGTTAAAAATAGAACCACCTTACAATCCAGTAATTGCACTACTGGGTATTTGCCCCCCCACCCCAAACACAAAACACCAAGTAAAAGGAATACATGCACTCCTATGTTTATTGCAGCATTATTCACAGTAGCCAAAGTAAGGAAGCAGTCCAAGTGTCCATTGATAGATGAATGGATAAAGATGTGAGATATATATATATATATATATATATATATATATATATATATACACACACACACACAATGGAATATTATTCAGCCATAAAAAAGAATAAAATTTTGCCATTTGCAACAACGTGGATAGAGCTAGAGAGTATTATGCTAAGTCAAATATGTCAGCCAGAGAAAAACAAATATCATATGGCTTCACTAATATGTGGAATTTAAAAAACAAACAAAAATAAGCAAAGGAGAGCGAGAGCGAGAGTGAGAGCGAGAGAGAGAGAGAGAGGCCAAGAAACAGACTCTTAAGAGTAAGCTGATGGTTACCAGGAGGGCGGAGGGTAGGGGAGTGGGCAAAATACGTGATGGGGACTGAGGACTCCACTTGTGATGAGCACTGGGTAATGCATAGAACTGTTGAATCATTATCTGGTACACTTGCAACTAACATGACATTGTATGTTAACTATATCAGAATTTTAAAAAGTAATAAATAATAATCACATAAGAAACGTAGCTTTAGCTTCTAGTTGTGGATATATGACATGAAATTTAAATACACTTATAAGAATCTGAGCATATTTCACTCTTCTAACAATCACTAAAGATAGAACTCAAGAAAAGACTCTGTTTAAAAAGAATTAGCAGAATTTTACTCAAGGCACTGTGCAATTGATATCATTATTCAGAGTCTCCCTGGTTGCTCCTCTTTTTTTTTGTATATATTAGCAGCAAGTGTTGTTTAATATTTAACTCATTATATACATTTTATTATAGTCACTAGCACTGAAGACTAAAGATTGAATTTTAAAGTTTTGATTACCTAGTTAATTTGTTTATTCTTTGAAAATTAATCTCCTGGCACGGTGCCTTTCAAATAATAGCCCTGTAGTAGATGTCAGCTAATACGAATTTAACAAATTGGTTGTTGACTCTTGCTTTTATGAGCACACCTTTGGTAATGTCATTCTCTTGGAAAAGTTGATGAAACAAAATTTTAAGCTCACCTGTGTACGTAAAATTTAAAAAAGTATGACGGTGGTTAAGTAGTATCATAAATACAATATGTGAGTGCAGCCAATATTAAATAGTAGGATTCAAGCACTCTGCTACCAGGCCATCATTCACAAGCCGGCAAGAACATGTGCATTTCATTAAAGTCAATGGAGTGTACCCGTTCATCCTGGCATTATTCATAATCGAAACATTTCAATTGTAGTTAACGCACACAAAAAACTGATTTAAAAGTCAAATAAGGAAATTAGTTCTATGTTCCCCTGTTCCAATTCCACAGTGACATCAACTAGCCAACTTTAGCCTTAGGAGGTATGAAAAAAATATCTAATACAATGAATGGAAAACCTAAGGAATCATAGATCTGTTGAAACTAATGTTTTTGCAACCAATTCAACAACAACCTACTTAGTATTATAAAAGAACCCTCAAACTACTCTATTACAAAACCACCAACCTCATCCATAGACTAACTTCTAGATTTCCAAAATGGTGAATCACGATCTAGAGGATTTATGTAAGAAATACAGCCCATTTCTGGAAAAAAAATTGAATTGAACTGTGATTAATTGAAAAATATTTTCTATACAACACCCAGTGCTCATCCCAACAGGTGTCCTCCTCAATACCTCGGTGTTGTATGGAAACCAATTTGACAATAAATTTCATATTAAAAAAATATTTTCTGCAAACACATTATAAAGACCAGGGGAATTTTGTCCTATTTTAAATCTCTTAGATTTCTCAATCATAGTCAACATGATTAACAGCACACTGTAGACATTCTCTTCACCTTTATTTCTGTGATCCTCTTCTTTCTTGCTTTTTTAAGTTTTCACCATTTAAATATCTTCCTTTTTTCCATGAAAAAAAAAATTCTCCATCGATTCCCACTGTGTGTGTCACCAAGGACTCTGTCCTTCATCCCTTACTTTTTAGCCATTCTGATACCTTTCTTTCAAAGGGTTCCAGTCTCTTCAGTATGGGGAGACATGGTTTTTATTTTCCCAAGTTTATATGATCACCAGAGAGGGAGTTGTTTGTATGTCTATGCAGGCACTGTGCACCCTTGGGAGAGGGCCAGAGGATTGCTTATCTGAGAAGAGGAAAGGCTAATGATGGGGCACATGGCTACTGATGGGGGCACAGAGGCAGGGAGAGGATTCTGACTTTGATCCTGCACCCAGCTCATTCATCTGCTTGCCCAGAGCTGTGGTGACAGCTTCCAGCCACACCCTTGCCTCTCTTGAAGACTCTGTGTGAAAGGATACACACTAGCATATTTTGTCCATACTTCCTAACCGCTGGAAATAACTTTGAATCACAGACAGAGTCATGTAGGGGCTCTTACACCCTAACAGACTTGGATGGTCTTGAAAATTGATTGTCAGCAAAGCAGGTCAGCAAACCTCAAAAAAATACCTGACCAATTGGTAGAGATTTCTGTACAATGATTCTTGGTTTCATGTCTTCCTGTTCTCTACCCCCCTTCATAATTTACACAAACTCTTTCAAACTCTTTTTAGTGGAATTTCCTGCTTCTGGTTTCTCTCCGTTCAGTCCACATCACCTGCCTGAGAATAATCTATAAATTGTTGCTGTACATGAGGTCTGCTGTCCCTCACATGGTCTCATCCTAAATCCTAGACATTATTTCAAGGCTTTGCCTCAACCCAACCATCTGACTCCTGGCCTTCTTCCTACTTCTTCAGTATGTTCATGCACTGGGACCTCATGTCCTACAGGTGGGTTCTAACTCCAAACCTGCGTGGTAAGCAACCCCCTTCTGCTTCACACTTCCATGGAGCTCTTGTCTTGACAATTCTGTTCAATGAACACCAGTGAGTGACTCCAGTCATTCCAGGACATGTGCTATCAGTCATGACTTATAAATAAATATGAACTACTCTTCAGGGACTCTAAGACAAAATATTAATTAATATCCCTTATTCTAGCTATAAGCGCCCTGTACGTATTTTGTGAGAAATGTGTTCTGAAAAGTAGGGCAGTCTTCGTCAACTTAACTCTTGACCATAGTGAATAAGACCCTTCGGTGGTCTTGCTTTCTCTCCTACCTCACCTTACGTCATCTCTCTCCTCTGCTCACTACCCCCTACGACCCTCATCTGGATCACACCAGCTTTTAACTGTTTAAGGCTTTCACCTGTGCTGCTTTGGCACCAACTGCTCCTCTCCATCTGTTATATGGCCCTCTCAGCCCAAGTCTCTGATTAGACGTCACCTGCTGAGGCAGGCAGCCCTAAAAGACATCATCCCTGTTACTCTCTTTCATAGTGTTCTGTAATATCCTGCAGAGCATCTAACAAAATCTAAATGATACCTTTGTCTGCTTGACTGACTCCTCTCATTTAGATAGTAAGCCCCTAGAGGTCAGTACCTGGTCTGTTTGCTCACCATGGCATAACCAGTGCCTAGCACCAGTATGGATCAATAAATATTAATCAAAGGAATAAAATATTATCAGAGCTTTCCTTAGCTCTAGGTGATGTTAGAGCATCACCTTAGTAAAGGTGAAGAGAATTTTACACATATATATTGCCTGTATATTTAAGATATTAAAAACTGTATTTAAATCAACGGATCCAACAAATGATATTATTAGGACAGTCTGATAATTTGCTCTCATCCTCTTGCTGCAGAGATGAGGCTACAAAATAGAAATAGCATGGTCTGGCTCCCTGGAATTGAAGTCATTGCTCAAGGACAGTGAATAATGCTATAAAATCACTTCTACTATAAAGATCATTATCTAAAGTCATTATCATACATAGGGCATTCAAACTTCACATTGAGCTTTCTTTCCTAGTACTTCAATCTTGACAATTCACGAAACACCCAAATTTACTTTCTGTTTCTCAGAAAGAGAGGATAAATCAAGGAGACACTTGAAAATTAACAAGTAATCACAAACTTATAAAAGTGCAGAGACAGCCCTGTGTTTCAGTCATTATAAACATGACTCTTTATCTGCCTGCAAACTGTCCTTATTATTCTTCTCAATTTAAAAAGCTGCTATCACCACTTTTGGAGTCATAGCCAGAATATCTTCCCAACTTCAGGGTAAATAAAGGTTTCTTAGGACACTAAAAAGCATTAACCATAGACGAAAAAAGTTTATTTTTCTTTGCCAAATTTTAAAATTTAAGTTCACAAGAGGTAATTTATGTTTTTAGAAAAATTTTTTTAATGTTTATTTTTGAGAAAGAGAGAAAGACAGAGCATCAGTGGGGAAGGGGCAGGGATAGGGAGAAACAGAATCGGAAGCAGGCTCCAGGCTCTGAGCTGTCAGCACAGAGCCCGACGTGGGGCTTGAACTCACGAACTGTGAGATCATGACCTGAGCTGAAGTTGGACGCTTAACTGACTGAGCCACCCAGGTGCCCCAATTTATGTTTTTTAAAGATTTTATTTTTATAAGTAATGTTTACATCCAATGTGGGGCTGGAACTTACAACCCTGAGATCAAGAGTCGCATGCTGTACCGACTCAGCCAGCCAGGTTCCCCAAAAGGCACTTTAAATAAAATAAACAGGTAAACCACAAACTGGGAAACTATTTACAATACATGTATCTAACAAAGGACGTATATCCAGAATATATGAAGAACTGCCATCAACAACAGACAAGTGATTGGGCAAAAATGAGAAAAAAACTTGAACAGACAGATCACCAAAGAAGATACAAAGGTTCAAAGTACATAAAAAGATGATCAGCATAGGGGCACCTGGGTGGCTCAGTCGGTTGAGCGTCCGACTTCGGCTCAGGTCATGATCTCACAGCTCGTATTTTCGAGCCCCGCGTCGGGCTCTGTGCTGCCAGCTCAGAGCCTGGAGCCTGCTTTGGATTTTGTGTCTCCCTGTCTCTCTGCTCCTCCCCCATTCATGCTCTGTCTCTGTCTCTCAAAAATAAATAAAAGTTAAAAAAATTAAAAAAAAAGATGATCAACATCATTAGCCATCAATGGTATGTAAATTAAAGTCACTAGAGATACCATTTCATACTGGCTATTGGTGACGATAAAGAGCAGCTGGAACTTTCAACATTGCTGGTGAGGTGTTATTTACTTACAAAGTTAAACATTTACCTTATGATCTAGCAATTCTACTCCTTGGTCTTTATCCAACCGGAATGAAAACAGACATTTGCCAACAGATTTGTAGTAGAACTTCCAAAGCAATCTTATTCATAATTATCCCAAACTAGAAGCAACTCAACTGTCAAACAGAGGATGATAAATAAATAATTTGTAGTTCAGTCATCCAATGGAATGTTACTCAATAATAAAAAAAGGAATGAAGTACTGGGGCGCCTAGGTGGCTCAGGCGGTTAAGCGTCCAACTTCGGCTCAGGTCATGATCTCGCAGTTTCTGAGTTCGAGCCCCGCGTTGGGCTCTGTGCTGACAGCTCAGAGACTGGAGCCTGCCTCAGATTCTGTGTGTCCCCCTCTCTCTACCCCTCCCATTCTCATGCTCTGTCTCTCTCTGCCTCTCAATAATAAACATTGAGAATTTTTAAAAAAAGGAATGAAGTACCGATACATGTTAACGATCTCAGAAATGTTAGGGTAAGTGAAGGGAGCATTTACAAAGTGTATGTTTTGTCCGATTCCTTTCAGATGTGTCTAAGAATGGGCCCAACTAACCTACGGTGATAGAAATAAGAAAGTAGTTGCTTGGAGAGTACACAGGAGATGAGAGGGTGAGAGGGAGATGGTGGGGTCTTGGATTGGAATTGACTCGAGAGGGCCATGAGGCAAATCTTTAGGGTATGCGATTTAATATCTTATTCTGACCATTATACAGGGTGTAAACAATTGTCAAACTCATTGGATTGAAATTTTAAGATTTGTTCATTTTATTGTATAGAAAGTGTACCTCAATTCAAAAAATTGATGGACTCTATTATTAAGCAAATCTCTAATGTTAAGTCATTCAGAATATTTCTCTACTTTCTAGCCATGAGAAGTATTTTAAAAATTCTTGTTCTACTGAATTTAATATACTTGGTTTACAAGGTATGATGGAAACATTAATTTATCCCATTTCATTACATTAAGCCTCTATTTCTTATGACGTTCAAAACATAAAGATAAAAAACATTGCTCAAAGGGAAAGAAAACGCTGAAAAGCAACTACAAAAAACCCCTGCTCTGAATCAGGTTCAAAGATGAATGTCATTGCTTCAGTACACCAGCAAGTGGAGTAGTTACACTTTGGGAAGAATTTCATCTTCCTAACCACTGAATTATTCTACAGGGCACTTTAACCAGACCAAAAATTGACTTTTGGGTGTAGCCACAATGGAAATGACGGATCATTTTAATGCAAGAGAAAAAGATTGGAAACCTTGACCCTCTAGATTACTTTGCACCTCAATGAGAAGGGGAAAAAAAAACACTTGCAGATCAGCTTATTAAAATACTATGTTCGTGTAATTCAGGTACCAGGAAAATATTTAAAAGAACGACTAAATTAACTGTGGGATGCCACTTTTTCTTTGTTAATTATTTCCATACAAGAACAATAACGTACATCCTTTCTCCTACCAAAAAAAAAAAAGACCCCAACAACTCCACCGTTTATTTTTAGAGATGTGGGAATAACAGTGTCAGTTTGTGCAGAATTTGCAAGCTCTTTGAATACTAGAGTCTGTCTGAGAGTGGGTAAGGCTGGCATAGACACTTTTTTTTTTTTAATCCTGAAGCATAAGGGCTTTTCAGTTGAGATGGTTAGACCATGAATCTGAAGGTTTACGCTGCATTTTTAAAAATATCACCATGTTCATCAATTCTTATAAGATTTGTAAGGCTTAATTCTCACATAAGCTCAGGAAAGCTGTAGAAAACTCCGTAACTATCCCTTCCGACCAGCTTCCGTAATCCTAGGTTTACAGACAGGAATGTTCTGGCTGACGATGGGAAGCGTGTCCCTGGGTGTGCACAAAGGCAGGGCCTCCAGCTAGGGGCACTCACAATGTGGGTAACTATCCCCTTCACGCTCTAACCTTAATAATAATCCAACCTGGATTCTAGCACCATACTACCTCTTCTCAGTTCTCCTCATTCCCCAGCGAAGCTAAGTGCAGAGGAACCAGCACTGTGTGCTCCAGAAAATGCCCCGAGCCATGCCCAGTGTGGGGCTGGAGTCCTCACTAGGACAGAAGCCACATCTCTGCAATCTGGAGTGCTCACGAATAGGAGATGTGCTTCCTCTCCTTGGCGCTGAGTGAGCACAAGGACACAGAGAACACATAAACAATAGTCCCTTCTGGGAACTGTGTCTAGGAGAAAGCATCCACAAAATGCAAAAATCGAGGCGTGAGCACGGCTGTTGTGGATTGACTCTCTTCAGGGGTGCCTCAGTGATGACCAGGCACTACTAGGACCAGGACTACTCTTCCTTTAAAATCACACACCACAGCAGCTTTTCCACAAAGGTGGCCCCTCTGCTCTGGGAGAGAGTATGCTATCAATATGTTAAAAGGTATTACCCTCAAATGTGTGTATCTTTTTGCTCAGACATAAACCCTGCCTGAAGATTTTCTTCATGAAAATCCAAGGAACATTTCTCAGTTCAATGACCCTAAGCGATGATTTTGAATTACTTCCACTCATGAAAGAGAAGGAATGCATTTTTCTCCCCAGGATCTATAAATGGAGGCTGAAGGAAGTGTAGGATCCAGAGTAAGAAGATTCAAGTTTTAGACTCTGCCCTGAACATTCTATCAAGGTCCCCACGTCTGTGATGGTGCAATCTGGACTGTATTCTCGCTTGCAGGCATTCACGGGATTGTCTCACAGTGAACATCATTGCACTATGCAGCAAAGGATTTTTAAAGAACAATGAGAAAAATATGTAAATGAAATGCTGCTGCACATGCACTCCTAAGTTTGAGTTTGCCATGAAACTGACAGGAGTCTTGTGTTCTTCCAACTCGGGGGCAAATAAGCCAAACAATGTCTTCCAAGGTTTACTATACTCAGAGATACATAAAGGGTAGAGATGAGCGGTAAAGAGGAAAATACACACAGAACCTAGTAACGGAAGAGATATTGACTACAAAACGAAACAGAAGGTTTACGTGGGGTTAAAGAAATGAAATGGAGAGATAATGTCTGTGTCTGTTTTTAATGAGGGTTGAGTTGCTTCTTCTAGCAGATCTAGAATGAAGACTGCAGACAAACCAGGCAGGAATGAAATGGTTGCTGTAGAGGCCCCCAGGCAATTAAAGCACATTCAGGAAAGGGCTGATGTATGTTTGTGGTATGGTGGGAGAATACCCAGTCTGACACTGAGTCAGCAGAAGCATTGCCTGGTGCTCCCTTCTCTGGGGAAGGCAGAGACGGGCTGCACTTTAGCATGGCTCCTGACACGTAGGGAAGCACGTGTGGGGAGTGAGGATGTAGTATGTTCTGTAATAATCTACATGTCCATAGGTTACCACAGCTGCCTGAAAGGAGTGTTCAGGAAGCAAGATACTTAGAGGTGATTTTCCGTTGGCATTCACAGAAGAGTGGACGCTGAGAACCAAGCCCGAGAAAAGAGAAGAAAAAGCTCTGGGGTTTCCCAGTCCCTAACGAGTCTTTGCAGTTGTACATTCACAGAAAGCTGGAGTTTTGTCTGAATTTGACAGGATTTTCCTTATGTTTCAAATGTTATCCATGGAAAATGCTTGTACTCGTTATCTTTAAAGATCTTGGATAGTAGTACCTTGAATTTAGTATATCCTTAATGAATAATTACCAAGTGAATGAATCAACCATGTTCCCAAATGAGGAATGTGTCTTACATTAATTAAAATAGGAGTCAATAATGTGCACAATACAGCCTATATTTTCTTTATTACTGCCATTTGGCAAATTGAGGACACGCTCTAGCAATTCAAATCTCCCTCTGAGGTAAGTTTAGTAGCTATCATGATAGATTTTGGCAGCTCTCTCCTGGGGTCCCCAAGGCTCACTAAACATTTTAGGAGGACGCCGGACATTATCCTAGTGGCCGGTGAGATAACCCACTTCCAAGTGTGGGAGAGGAAGCGTGGCCCTGCCCGTTGGAACCAGTGAGTTCTGTACTGAGGTCTCAAATGAGTGCTGATGGCGTGAGGGACCGAGGGCATGCAGTCTGGCTCCTTTTTACTTGGGTCAAACTCCAGGTTTTTTATTCCAGAGTTGTGGAAAAGGTTTTCACTGCCTTATATGCTAGGGAAGAAATAAATCTCAAGGGGAAAGGGAGGCTGGGCAGAGGCTGGGGGAGACTGAGAGCCAAGGGTGGGAGGTGAGAAGGGAGGGGGAGCAGGCAGGGGCTGGGGGATCTCTGAGCAGTAGCCCCATGGTGGGAGCTTAGCGGAAAGGGGAGCATTGGACCTTGGGCAAGTTAGGCAACTCACTAGTTACCTGATAATGACGAGAGCCTTAGGATCACAGGCTGCTGACTTTGAACAGAAAAGGCAGCACCGTGCTAACTCAGTGTTGAGGCTGGAGTACGGGTCTTGGAGAAGCAGGCCTGCAAGCTTCTGGGATCTGCACTGACCAACATTTTCAGTGGTTCCCTCAATAGCATAGTACCTACCTGGACCCTCCCCAACTCCAGCCCACCAAGTCATCCATTCTGGCTGGTCGGGAGCTCATAGGCATGACTATGTGTGCCTGTTTTCAGAATGAGCTTTTATTTTATTTATTTTATTTTATTTTATTTTTTATTTTTTTTTCAACATTTATTTATTTTTGGGACAGAGAGAGACAGAGCATGAACGGGGGAGGGGCAGAGAGAGAGGGAGACACAGAATCGGAAACAGGCTCCAGGCTCTGAGCCATCAGCCCAGAGCCCGACGCGGGGCTCGAACTCACGGACCGCGAGATCGTGACCTGGCTGAAGTCGGACGCTTAACCGACTGCGCCACCCAGGCGCCCCTAGAATGAGCTTTTAATTCCTCCTAAACATTTTTTTAAAGTTTTTTAAATGTTTATTTATTATTGAGAGACACAGAGAGACAGAGCATGAGTGTGGGAGGGGCAGAGACAGGAGACAGAACCCGAGGCAAGCTCCAGGTTCTGAGCTGTCAGCACAGAGCCCGACGCGGGGCTGAAACTCACAAACTGCCAGAGCATGACCTGAGCCGAAGTTGGACACTTACCCGGCTGAGCCACCCAGGCGCCCCCTAACAACATTTTTATATGCCCCCTTCTTGTCTTCATTTTCTGTGGGAAACTTTCCTTCTCTTTCCCAGGAGACAAGCTCCTATTCAGATGATAGCCATCTAGCCGCTCCCATTGATAGAGCGCCTTTATGTGCATAGGCTGTACAAACCTTATGCTTAATAATCTCAGTAGCCCATAAAAGCTACATATTGTTACCCCCACGATATAGACAAGTGCTAAGCAAGGTCACTCAGTGTGTGTTCTGGCCACTATGTCAGGCTGCTTCTCGATGTAGAGTGCTTTACAGTTTAGAACGTGCTTTCGCATACTTTATGTAGTTCTCCAGCCTGGCAATTAAGTGTTCTTTTGCCTCCGTTTTACAGAAGGTAACACTGAAATGTAGACAGGTCATGTGACCTGCCCACATTACGTCTTTCACAGCAGCTGAGCTGGGATGCAAACTTGTGTCCTATTCTATATCCCATGCTTATCTAATGGCAGAGCAAAAAACATGGAGGCTCCCAGATATAAACTTCCTCCATTTTCTTTATATCCACCTTGGAATTTACCCTTTTTTTTCTTTTTACTTCCTCTATCTCAGGGAGAAGCTGGTTCTATCTATTCTATGTTCTTAAAGGCTCTCTCGGTTGTTCACGAGTGGCTTTATCCTGTTCCATTTCTTCACCTTTCAAGTCTTTCTCTAAGCTCCAACTGCTGTTTCTAATCACCCAGTAAGGGCACATTTTCCTTAGCAATGTCCCTGTGTATCTCATACACTGCTCCCCACCCCTCAGCAATCTGCAACTAATTACGTCTGCTCTGTTTTTCTGCGCACTCCATGTGCTTCCCTATCTCCATACTTCTGCTCACATGGATTTGAAATGTTGTCCTTTTCTCTACTTGCAGAAATTCTATTCCTTCTTTAAGAATAAGCTCAAGGGGCGCCTGGGTGGCTCAGTCGGTTAAGCGTCCGACTTCAGCTCAGGTCACGATCTCACGGTCCGTGAGTTCAAGCCCCACGTCAGGCTCTGTGCTGACTGCTCAGAGCCTGGAGCCTGTTTCAGATTCTGTGTCTCCCTCTCTCTCTGCCCCTCCCCCGTTCATGCTGTGTCTCTCTCTGTCTCAAAAATAAATAAACGTTAAAAAAAAAAAAAAAAAAAAGAATAAGCTCAAAAAGGGGCATCTGGGTGGCTCAGTCGGTTAAGCGTCCGAGTTTGGCTCAGGTCATGATCTCACGGTCCGTGAGTTCAAGCCCCACGTCAGGCTCTGTGCTGACTGCTCAGAGCCTGGAGTCTGTTTCAGATTCTGTGTCTTCCTCTCTCTCTGACCCTCCCCCATTCATGCTCTGTCTCTGTCTCAAAAATAAATAAACGTTGAAAAAAAAAAAAAAAAGAATAAGCTCAAATGTTGTACCTGCTATGACTATTTCCCCAGTTACTGCAGTCAGATTTAATGGTAAATTCTCTGTGTTCCCAAAGCACTTTGCTCACAAGGAAAACACATCCCTTACCACATGAGAAACTTGTTTGTCTCCACCTCTGTTTCAACTTGTGGGTGTCAGCACAATAGAGACAAGTAGAGAACTTTATTTACCTCTACACACCTGGAAGCAATAAGCATGGCCCTTGACTGTTGAATGGATGAATGCATGGATGTACAAATGGATGGATGAACAGTGATTCAGTTACTACTCCAATTTTTCAACATGTCCCAAGGAGGGCATGATCTGATTTCAGGGTTTTTTCCCCTCATTTTAAATCTCCACTATTATCCTGGGAATTTGTCTTGTCTGCTTTGTGAAAATATTGTTTTAAATAAAAAAAATGACTTGCTGTATGAAATCATGGAAAAGGAGAGGGACTGATATATCATTTTTCTTGTAACAGTAAATATATTACTGTCATCCAGGTGATCAATGTTACAGACAAACATCCAAAAAACTTAAAATTTATTTTTAAGTTTAAAAAATAAGATAATAGGAATTGATCTTCTTATATTAATAAATTCTATGTTCACATATAACATAATAGCAAACTTCATTAGATTGGAATAATGAGTTTGGGGAGGTAGGGAGGAAAAGGGAGAACCTACGCTGAATTATGGAAGTCAGAATTTATTGTAAGCAATGCGGTTTTATTACTTTCAATACTATAACCTGCCCATAAAGTCTAAGGAGGCATCTACTTAATGACATGGATGCTTACATTATAGCTGAATCTTTTTGCCTAAAGACCGTTGTATATGCAAAAGTCATGAAAACAATTGTTCTCTTTAAATAAGTTACAGGTGTTCCCTCTATTTCTCTTATATTAGCAATAGCTGAATTAATGAGGTTTTGCTGTATTCATAGTGGAAGGCCCTTCTGGGGAATACAGTCCAATGTCCCAGGAAAGTGTTAAATGCTTTAAAAATAAAAACAGGAAAATGCTAACTTGCTCAAATGAGATGAACATTAATTATTCATTAAGCTAGATATAACTGAAATCTATCTTCAAAATCTTTGGTTTCCTTTGTGAATTCCCCAAGGACAAGGATCACGGTTTACTCACTTCTCTACCCCACCTTCCAAGACTATACACCCCAACAATGGCACCTAGACTTTGCTTTCTGGTGACAGTTATCACTGTAAGAACAGGTGTTTAAAAGAGACATGATAAGGTTTTCAGATATTCTTGTCATTGCTCTGCTCATCTATAGTTACCCGAGATTCAAATATAAGGAAAGTTTACTCACTGATTCTGGGTATAGGTTGCAGGTAATTTACTGGCTCCCATCCTGGAAAAGAGAAAGGCAATTCATTCTGAGCTGTCACCACAGAGCCAGATGCAGGGCTTAAACCCACAAGCCGTGAGATCATGACCTGTGTGCCGAAGTCAGATGCTCAATCAACTGAGCCACCCAGGCACACTGTATATTTAAAAACTTTCTACATAAAGATGCCTCAATGCCTCTAGTATTTTATTTCTAGCAAAGAAAATCATGGAGTGTGGGGAGGAAGGGTCATGAAATACAATATGTCACTCTTGTGTTTCTGGGCTACTGAAGAGGTGACAGGCTTAGTGTCACTTATCAGGAAACTGGGCATTGCCTTCAAACTTTGCACAGAGAAGACTGAGTCTTGTGCCTGTTTCCTCCACATCAGAGAAATAGAACTGGGGACTGGTGGGGTAGTTGGAGGAGGAATATGTTCACTGGAGAGAAGAAAATTTCCCTGCATTCTTTGTGTCCTTGGATTCTTTGTTTCAGTGTGTTAACCACCAATCATATTTCCTGCTTAGAATCTTTGTATACATCTTTGTTTATACACAAAGATTATATTTTCTGCTTAGATTCTTTGACTACTTGGGACAGATCTCTCTGAATAAAATTGGTATTCGGAATAGATATGCCATGTACATCTCCTGGCGTGGAGTATCTGTGGCTCACTGTTGGATACCTTGATCTGTGAAGCTTGGAAGAGTAAACGAACTAAAATCTAGGATGAAAGAAAAAAGGCTCTTTGAGGGAAGTGATCCCATGGATATTAAATCATCCAGAACTAATGTTCGTTTATTCTGTAGTAAAGAGCTCTAAGAAAGAAATCTTCGAGCTTTCCCTGAGCCAATGATTTTTCATCCTGATAATCAAGAAGGACCTCTTTCTACCAGATGGAGTTGCTAAATGTAACATAGCAAATTCCTTCTGGCTTAGTCATCTATAGGGAGAGGAGAGCCTCAACTCATTCGGGGAACAATTTCAGGGAACTGCAAGATGGTAATAATATGACTATTTAGATTTCTGCTTTCTAGATTATAGTTATAATTCTTCCCTTAAATAATGCATTATAAATATATAATATACAATACATATTATATACTGTATACTATAACACATATGGTATGTAATATATAATTTTAATATATTATAACCTACTACATACTAAACTATGTTTACACATTAGATAATGTATTGCATGCTAAACTGTATGTGAATACATATCCTATTTTAAATACTTGTATATGTAATGTTTTGTTCTCTGTATGCTGTAAAATATCCCTTTCAAAGTATGTTGTCAAAAACTTGAACAAGTACTTAAGAATGGTGAAGCTAAGCAATGATAGGGATAACTCTGCTATCCTGTGCCATTTACATAACCTGCTATCAGTGTAACTCACTTATAATATTCTTTTTCGAACCCTAATTGTGACAAAGGTCCTATTGGCTTTTGCCTTTTTAATCAATTTTTTCACTGAATTTTATTTATGCTAAAATGTACAGTTTATGCTTATGTCAATTAAATGCTATTCTCCCCTCTAGGATGATTTAAAAGATGTGTCTAAGGGCATTCTGAATTGTATTGTCATGAGTGTCCTGGTGTAACGTATCAACTCCACTTGATTTAGTGATTTCTGCATTTTGGATGAAGGCATTTGTAAGTCATCTGCACAGCTCATCAATAAGTTAGAGGTCCTACAGTACAACTGATCCCCACGGGTTGGAACTTGATACGTAATCCACTGCTTCAACCCACTCTGATGTAATTGCAACTCTATATTTACTTGTTCACCCATGTAACAGTAGCATGATTAAGATCACACCCTTGCGGCTTGGTGATAAGAACAGTGTTTAGGCGAGAACCCCAAATCTTCCTCCATAGAAAACTGATTTTATTCAGCACAGTTTCATTGTTTATGTAATCTGTCACACAACCATGGGAGGAAATTAAATTGATGTGGAAAAATGGCTATTCAAAAAGTCAAATGTGGCTGCTCTTTTACCTCTTATGATACTATGGTAAGTTGCTTATTGATTGCATGAGGCATTGGCGTCATCAGGTATTGCTTTTAAGCACTCTGGCTTATTTTATTTTATTTTTTTTTAATTTTTTAAACGTTTTTATTTATTTTTGAGACAGAGAGAGACAGAGCATGAACGGGGGAGGGTCAGAGAGAGAGGGAGACACAGAATCTGAAACAGGCTCCAGGCTCTGAGCTGTCCGCACAGAACCCGACGCGGGGCTCGAACTCACGGACCGCGAGATCATGACCCGAGCCGAAGTCGGACGCTTAACCGACCGAGCCACCCAGGCGCCCCTAAGCTCTCTGGCTTATAATGATCAAATGGTTTCCTTGAAAAATGTGAACACGACGGACTCTTTTCCCCATCTCCATGATGAATCAAATATATAAGGCTGTGCAAGGTCATCTGCCAATTTCTCTTACCCTTTTTTTATTAATTGTGGTAAGAGACAGCACGAGATCTATCAACACATTTTAAAATGTACAGTACAGGGGCGCCTGGGTGGCGCAGTCGGTTAAGCGTCCGACTTCAGCCAGGTCACGATCTCGCAGTCCGTGAGTTCGAGCCCCGCGTCAGGCTCTGGGCTGATGGCTCAGAGCCTGGAGCCTGTTTCCGATTCTGTGTCTCCCTCTCTCTCTGCCCCTCCCCCGTTCATGCTCTGTCTCTCTCTGTCCCCCAAAAAATAAATAAACGTTGAAAAAAAAATTAAAAAAAAAAATAAAATGTACAGTACAGCATTGTTTACTCTAAAGCACAATGTAGTAAAGCCGATCTCTAGAACTTTCTTGTTCATCCTGCATGATGGAAACTCTATACCCATCGAGCACCAACTCCCAATTCCCCTCTCCCCAGCTCCAGGAAACTACCATCCTCCAACTTCCTAAGGGTCTCAGGAAACCTGACATCAGGGCATAATAATGAAGTCCCGTCAGGGATTGGATACTCCTCGCTGGTCCTGTTTGGCTCTCCACACATCACAGACTGAAGTATATGAGTTAGCTAAGCGCATGTCTTGTACGTGTTATAGTAAATTTGCTGAACACAGGGAGGATCCAGTCCTACTCCTCTTTATACCTTTCCTGAATCTAGTTTTGTGCCCTGTATAAATATCCATTGAATTAAATTAAATTTAAAAATGTCTTTTCCCGGTAAAAATCTCTTTTCTGATAAAAAGAACGGAAAGTAAATGCCATTTATTTTTCAGTTAATGGATTATCTCATTAAGAAAAGCCCCCTCCCTCACGACTTAGTAAGACTAATGGTGTGTATGGCTCTTAAAGGCTTTGACTGTATCTTCTAAATCATTGCTATTCCTATGTTTTTTTTTTTTTTTTTTTAATGTAACCTACGATGTTGGGTTCAGTCCACACAGTCAACATAGACTAATTTCCTCACTACATGACCATATTTTAAATAACTATGAATATTCATTTCTGTGCAAATGAATTAAATCTCAGCATTCAGGCTTGTTTCACATAACAGAAATTAACTGGGTTTTGACCAGATCCCCTAAAATTAATATGGTTAAACCTCACATCTGGTGTACATGTTCTTATACTGTGGTTGTAAGATTGATTTCAATATTAAAGGCTTAGTTTAGTGGTACAGACAATCTCATGAAACAGGATCTTTCCCTTCTCAACAGGACTGTCTTCTGAGTCATTTTGGTTTTGGTAGTAAAGCACGTTTTTTTCCACCTGTTGAAACTTGGCATAAGCACCATACTAAGTGAGTAGGTCTAGAGCTTTGATGGGAAATCAATTTAAAAAAAAAATAGCATTTCACTGATCCTTTTCCTCAGGGTTGGAGAGCTCCATGCATCATAAATAGCACACTGAGCCAGACAGAGCTCACATTCAAGTGAGAGAACACAAATAAGACCACAATGCACTTCTCTCAAAGTAATTCCTCTGGCCACAGTGAGAAACTAATCATGTTGTTTATCATCATCCTTACCTAGGAGAGCATACAGAGATAGGAAAAGGTTGGACAGTTTCCTAAGACCATGTGGCAATTTGTTGTTGAAACTGAAATAGGTTTACATTTCATGAATGAATGTTTTTTTCATCTTCCAGCTAAACTTTTCAGAAATGTGATTATCAATACCGTCAATTTTACATACTGGTATTCTGATTAAAAAAATGATCAAAGTGAAGTTTAGGTCCTTTGCTGTCTCATATTCTGTTGTTGGATTTAAAAGTTTATTCCAGAGGCACCTGGGTGGCTCAGTCAGCTAAGCGTCTGATTTCAGCTCAGGTCACGATCTCACAGCTTGTGAGTTTGAGCCCCCGCGTAGGGCTCTGTGCTGACAGCTCAGAGCCTGGAGCCTGCTTCAGATTCTGTGTCTCCCTCTCTCTCTCTGCTCCTCCCCTGCTCACTGTGTCTCTCTCTCCTTCAAAAACAAATAAATATTAAAATAAATATATAAAATAAATAAACAGTAAAAAATTTTTTTAAGTTTATTCCAATATTTTCTTTTGAAATATTAATTTGGTCTAACCTTCCTTTCTTTCCTATTTTCTTCTAAAGTTACTTGGATGCGCAATTATTAAATTAATAATAACCACAATAACATCCAGCATGTAATCCTTTTAAATTTTTTTCTGAATATTTTACGATTATATTTTCACATCTTAGTCTATAGCATTTTACTTTTAATAACTCCACATTATTGAATCTTTCCAAAGCATTTTTATAGAACTAGCCATTTTTTTAATGCACTGATATGTCATTGGATTACATAATTTATAACTGAATTGAATAATAATATGAACAAGTATAATTCCCACAGCAGGTTTGGGAACAAACACAACTGGCTCTTGGTCCACATATATCCCCACAGGTGGGGTCAAAAGTTTACAGGTAAGCTAGAGGGATAATAGGTGGCGCTCTTATGTTATGCTGGCTTTGAGAATCGATCAGTAGGTTACATCTAGGGAAGAGAAAGCATTGCTTCACTAGGCAAATCATTTAAGAAAGGGTTAGCTTTAAAAAAAACCCTTCTATTGTATTTTATACTTTGTGTATGCATTACTTTGGTATATATATATATATAGAGAGAGAGAGAGAGAGAGAGAGAGAAGGAGAAGGAGACAATAAGTTTAGGTATCTTGCCCAAGATTCTAAAACTAGAGATAGAACAAGGATGTGGCTCCAGAATTCTGCCTCCAAGTCCATCCTTCCAGTATTCTTTCCTTCTGTCCCATGAGCCCTAGGGTAGACAAGGCTGTAGGGGGTGGGGAGACTGCTACCAGTCAGGAAGGGGGCTTGAGATAGCTCACAAGTGGTCATCAAGAAAACACGGTAAAGAAGAGAGAAGACAGAAAGTGATAAGATAGTCTTAGGAATTGGCAACCGAGAACCCTGCCATTGTGGTTTCATTAAGTTCACCCAGGTATTTCTTGACTTTGGGCCTCACTGGTTCAAAACAAAAGAGGTTTCACAAACACATTTGGTCAACTGACACCACCAACTATTTTCAGTTTTTGCAACTCTGAAAGGACATCCTTCCTCTCTGGCAAACAATAATCAACACAGGAGAACCTCTGACCCAACAGTCCCATGGGGAGCTAGGGGAGCAAGCTTAGTAGAAATATATGATGACAAACAGCAATTACATTGAAGGCATTTGAGCCTCACCATCCACTTCCTTCTAATCCTTGGGTTTTACAGGTTCTATCTCCATCAAGTCCTTCTTTGAGTAAGACGATAAGCACCAGTTTTGAAGAACCTCCTGGCATCCCAAAAGGGATGATCTTATAGTAGCTGTTTTAAAATGCCTCTGAAAGGATTATTATGTTTTTCCATTAAGTATTAATGATTTCGGTTTATATTAAATGCCTTCCATGTTTCTTGCCTTGGCATTTTCCAAATTATTTTCTTCAAGAAGCAAATTAGAAAGGCATTAATATTTCTATGACTTTATACGGAATTCATAAAAAAGGTTAAGATCTCAAATGGGCATCCCTTCAATAAAATTATGTTAAATTGTGCGAAATATTCATACATGGGACAGTAGTTTTATATACTTTCAAAAATAGCTTTTTCATTTTTAAACGATCTGGTTTCAAAAAATAATTATTGCAATCACTTGGCTATAAATGCGGTTGAGATTTAAAGCTTCCTTCATAATAAAACAGTATCTCATTTCAATATGCTTTTGGAAGCATTATTATAAATAATGGATTAATTATTTAATTAACATGGGTACAAATGTAAAGACCATGTGAGTAAACCATTTATTTCATTTTCTTTTTTTGTTGTTGTTTAAATTTTTTTAAACATTTTATTTATTTTTGTGAGACAGAGAAAGAGAGACAGAGTGTGAGTGGGGGAGGGGCAGAGAGCGAGGGAGACACAGAATCTGAAGCAGGCTCCAGGCTCCGAGCTGTCCGCACAGAGCCTGATGCGGGGCTCGAACTCGCGAACTGGGAGATCATGACCTGAGCCGAAGTCAGATGCTTAACTGACTGAGCCACCCAGGCGCCCCTCATTTATTTCATTTTCTAAGATCACAAAATGAGTTAACTAATTTTTAGTTAGTTAACAAAATTAACTGAAAGGAAATACAAATGAAAAAGAGAAAGAGGGCAAAATCCGGTGCCATTGTGTGTGTTGAGTGCTCTTTTTCACGAAGCTGCATTCTAGCTGGAGCCTCTCTGTGCTCTGCTGGCTGCTGAGGGCACCTGCGCCCATGCCGGGCTCCCTGAGCAAAGGGATCCAGCACTTTATGGCATGCTTTCTATAAGATAAAGTACAAAGTATAAATCATATCCAGTGAGGTGCTGAGAAAGCTAGCCCAAGCAGCAGCCGCTGAAGGGACAACAGCCCTGACAAGGGGTAGGTCTGACCCTACAGCTGTCTCTGGGGAAACCAATGAACCCAGCCTGCCTGGGCCCTAATTCTCTTACCTACAAAATGTCTCAAAGTCCATTTCAACTTTGAGATTCTAGCAAATGGGGCGAACATAAGTAAATAAATAGGTTTTCATTATCATGCAGTCACCTTGTTTTTCCTGTGTATGTAGCAGTTTTCCTATTCGTGTTCCTATTTATATTGTATTGCTTCCTTCAAGAAGCAAATTAGAAAAGTATTAAGATTTCTGTGACATTGTAAGAAACTGACAAAAATGTTTGAGATCTCAAATGGCTATCCCTTCAAGAAAATGATGTTAAGTTGTTTAAAGTTGCCAAGTGCTGGATCCAAACTCGGGAGGTCTGGCCAAAGGGTCCGTGCGCTTGACCCTTATACCACACCATCTGTGGATGCTTCCATTGTTACATAAATATTTTTGTGTCGACTAACTCTGCCACATGCAAGCTCACTAAAGGAAAGCACTTGGTCTCTGTCTTCTCTGTGCCTCTGACTAGTACACACAGAGACACTCCGTAGGAACAACCTATGAGGTACAGGAATCCGGCGTGGCGCTGAAAACAAAGGGCAAACCTCCGAAATTGTCTGCCACACTTAAAACACACAGAGACACGCCCCTTCCTTCTTGTTCTTTCCTCTACTATGTGAAAAATGCTGGCTGCCTCTTATACAGATCAGAAAAATGGGTAATAGCATTAATAAAAACACCTTATGGGGCGCCTGGGTGGCTCAGTCGGTTGAGCGTCTGACTTCGGCTCAGGTCATGATCTCACAGCTCTGTGAGTTCGAGCCCCGCATTGGGCTCTTGCTGACGGCTCGGAGCCTGGAGGCTGTTTCGGATTCTGTGTCTCCCTCTCTCTCTGCCCCTAACCCTGTCTCTGTCTCTCTCAAAAATAAATAAACGTTAAAAAAAATTAAAGAAAAAACACCTTATACATTTCCACGTCTCAGAAATATGAGTCAGACAATGAAGGAAGATCTTTCAGTGCTAAACTCTCCCTTGCTCACTTTCTTCCTTCCTCCTTCCTTTGTCACTGTCTCAACAAATATTTGTTTTATTCCCACTACATGCCAGAAAAACAAACCGCTGGGTGTGTTATTAACGTTTCCACCCTAGATGCTAAAAGACAGAGGCAAGTAATATGAAGTAATGTCAAGAGCAATAAAAAGATTGCCAAAATTTATTGCGAACATACCACGAGCTAAATGTTAGGCCCAGGGCTTGATGGGCGTTATCTCACTCAATCCTCATCACAACTCCATAAGATAACACTATTATTATCTCCACTTGACAAATAAGGGGAGCAAGTTGAGAGAGGCTGAGGTCATATGACTCCTAAGGGACAGAGCAGGGACTCCAGCCCTGGCGGTCTGAGACTAGAGCTTGCACTCTTAACCTTTACACTCCACTCTCTCCAGAAGTACATTCGGCCACGAGGCATACAGAGGGCATGCATGAAATTGGTTTCATTTCCTTTCACAAGAGTCCCATAAATATAGTATCAGAGTGTTACAGGAATTGCTTCCAACATCCTCATAGACTTCACCCAAAAGCAGGTGGATGACTTGTAACAAGCTCCCCCCTCCTGGCTTTATTCAATCCATTCATAAAAAAAAAATTAATAATCTTGAGTTCCTCCCAGGCACAGACCTTCCAGTCTTCTTCTTTTTTTTAAGTTTATTTATTTATTTTTGAGAGAGCTCACGAGCAAGGTAAGCACAGAGAGAGGGAGAGAGAATCCCAAGCAGGCTCCATGCTGTAAGTGCAGAACCCAACCTGGGGCTCGAACTCAAAAACCGCAAGATCGTGACCTGAGCCAAAACCAAGAGTCAGGTGCTCAACCAACTAAGCCACCCGGGTACCCCAGGTCCTTCTATTATTCTAAAGAGGCAGCTGTGGGGCAGGGAGTGTTCACTGATTTCAGAGCCAGAAGAGCTCTGTTATTGAATGGCCAGCACTCCTTGCAGCCCCATCACGGGGATCTGATTCTATCACTTCTGGCTTGTCTTCTGCTGCCCTCAACTGCCTAGAAGACAATTGTTCAACCTTAATATCATCTGGGGATACAATGATCTACCCTCTTAACAAATTTTTACGTGCACAATACATTATTGTTGCCTATACATACAATGTTATACTGCAGGACTCCAGAGCATATTCATCTTGCTTGACTTTTACGCTCATTGATTAGTTACTCCCTGTTTTCCCCCTTCCCCTACCCCTGGTAACCATAATTCCTCTCTTTGATTCTATGACTTTGACTATTTTAGACACCTCATGTAAGTGGAATCATGCAATATTTGTCTTTTTGGGTCCGGCTTACTTCACTTAGCATAATGTCCTCAAGGTTCATCCATGTTGCCGTATATTACAGAATTTCCTTCTTTTTCAAGGCTGAATAGTATTCCGTTGGATGTATATACTACACTTTCTTTATCCACTCATCTTTCAAAGGACATTTAGGTTGTTGCTACATCTTGGCTATTGTGAATAGTGCCATAGTGAACATGGCAGTGCACATATCTCTTCTAGATCCTGATTTTCAATTCTTTTGGATAAATACCCAGAACTGGGATTTGCTGGATTATACGGTGGTTCCATTTTTAATTTTTTGAGAACCTCCATACTCTTCTTCCATGTGACTATAACAGTTTTCATTCCCACCAACAGTATGTATGTATTTACCCAAGAATTCAAAATCAAACTCTCAACTTCTATATTCTTTATCGTCCTGTTCTATGGTCGTAGGTTCTGCTCTTTGTATATGAGACTTACACTCATGTCCAATATTGATTCATTGAAGTTCTGGCTGAAGAGGAGCTTGAAATGATGCGTCTGACTTGGAAGGGTATTTATAGTATTCCCCCGCTTCTCTGTGCTTTTAGGATTGTTTTGCTAACCACCATGATTCACATCAAGCCTTTTCTTTTCATCTGAAATTCAGTCTCTTTATGTTTTTGCACTACTGGCCCTTTCTGAGTAATCTCATCCACTTTATTGGCATTGATAACAAGTACCTTTACAATGCTGACTCCCAAGTCTCTAAACTGCGTCTCTTACTTGAGCTCCAGAGGCAAATAAGAATGCGCTCAGTGCACGTGGCTTTTGGTCTCCTACAAGCACTAAAATCATGCCTATTTAAATAGGAAGTCCTCCTCTTCCAATCATACTCCTCCCCTAGTGCTCCCTCTCAGGGACTGGCACCACTCAGGAACTGAAATCAGAGGCCTTGGGACTCTTCTTGCCATTAATAATCATGTTCCTGTTCTCGAATCCATCACCCTCCCCCGGCTCTACCGCCACTTCCTTAGCTCAGGCCATTCTTATTTCTCACCTACATAACTGCAATAGATATCCAGGAAGCATCTTTGCTTTGGTTGGTAACAGTGATCTCACATTTAACATATCTAAAAGAGAAATCTCCTTTTGTCCTCAGGTCCCCAAATTGGCCCTCTCACGTTTGGCCACATCCCAGCTAATAGTATGATTACCAACTTGCTCAAGCCAAAAACCTAGAGCCATCCCTTAGCTCTCTCCGATTCACCCACATCCAATCTACCAGCGTTCACTGTCATTTTTACCTCAAAAATATATCCTAAATCTGATAGCGTGTCATTATTTTCACTGAAACTACTCTAGTCTAGACCACTTCATTTTTCTCCTGGCTTACTTTAACAGCTTTGTACATGTTTTCCCTACCTCTCTTTTTTTTTTTTCCTCTAGAACCCCTCCCAAGTCAGAGTACTAAAAAATAAACCATCTCATTTCCTTGCATCAAGTTTTGCAGTCATCTTCTATTGCAATTGTTATAAGATGGAAACTCTTTACTATGGTCTATACGGTTCCACATAAGCTGGACACTGCCTATATATTCACCCGCACCCACTATGCTCCAGCCATTGTGACTTTCTTTCTGGCTTCCTCAGTCCAGCAAGCTTGTCCCGCCTCAGGGCGTCTGTACATGCCATTCCCACTTCTGTCAGATTTGCTCATGACTGGTTCCTTCACATCATCCATGATTCAGTTCAAATACCAGCTCCTCAGAGAGATCTTCCTTCACTACTCTAGCTAAAGTGGTGTCCCAAGATTTAATTTTATCTTTTCTCTTGGATAATGACCAAGTGAAAAAAGAAAAATATGGGCTTACTGAAGCAGATTATTTATAATTAGAAACCCAGTTAAAAAGTTTAAAATAAGAATGTGCAGAATCCATGGGCAGAATTCAAAAGTGCATATAGATCATGGCGGTGTATCAGAGTATCTGTAATTTTGCAGATCAAGTACAGGCACTAGATGATTCAAGTTGGTGACAATAAGTAGCATCAGCTGGTCTGAAGGACATAGAAGGAGGAGGAATTCCCCTTTGTAGGTAAGTTCCCAAAGCTGAAGAAGCCTGGACTTCATTTATCCTTTCTTCCTCTGCTTGCTTGAACTGTCTAAAGGACGCGATCTGACTGCCCAACAGAAAAACCACTTCCGGAAATACAATGTGATGAGATTGCATTTTAGGGTTTTGACAGGAGGAAAAACAAAGGCACAGTTGCCATGCTTTCTTTACTTAGTCTTCTGACATTATGAAAATTTTCAAACATGAAGAAAAATAGAAAAGCTCCATTTCTTAAGATCATTTTTCTCCCTGCTTCAGATGGAGCCAAGTGGTCTCAAAACTCCCCAACTACTGGGTGGGACCAGTAGTTTTTAAACTTCTAATTGCGCGAGTAAAGGTCTGGACATTCGTATGGTCAGTTTTGACATTTTGATCACTTTTTTAGTGCAATCATACCTAAAGTTAGTCAACAAATGCCTCCTGCTAGATAGAACTGACTATTTTATTTAATTAATTAATTTAAAATTTTATTTTACTGCAGTAAGAATTCTTTCTTTAAAATTTTTTTAAAATGTTTATTTTTGAGACAGAGAGACAGAGCATGAGCAGGGGAGGGGCAAAGAGAGAGGGAGACACAGAATCTGAAGCAGGCTCCAGGCTCTGAGCTGTCAGCACAGAGCCTGACGTAGGGCTCGAACTCACCGCGAGATCATGACCTGAGCTGAAGTGGGACGCTTAACCGCCTGAGCCACCCAGGCGCCCCACGGTAAAAATTCTTAACATCGGTCTACCCTTTTAACAAATTTTTAAGTGTAAAATATAGTATTGTTTAGGATGGGTACAATATTACACAGCTGATCTTTAGAACTTACTAGGGCTTGGGGCAGGAGAGTGGGAAGTTGATAAATAGCTGCTTTGCTTTTGCTGGTCTACAAAGCTCTGAACTATTTCGCCTTTATTTTATTTTATTTTATTTTATTTTATTTTATTTTATTTTCATGTTTATTTATTTTTGAGAGAGTGTGAGTGGAGGAGGGGCAGAGGGGGTGGGCAGGGACAGAGGATCTGAAGCAGGCACCAGGTTCCGTGCTGACAGCAGAGAGCCCCATGTGGGGCTCGAACTTAGGAACTGTGAGATCATAACCTGAGCCGAAGTGGGGACACTTAACTGACAGCCACCCAGGCTCCCTGAACTATTTCACCTTTATTTTCCATTCCAGTGCTCTGGAGAAGATCTACATGCTTCAGGGACACATTCGTTTTTGTCCCTTACATAGGCTCTTTATTAAAGCGTACTGATTACGGTGTCATTTCCAGTACTAAACTATACTGTATTATATATACTACTTACACAAGTTCTGAAGTCAAATGTCAAAAAGAAAATCTAAATTAGTTACATCTTAGCCTTGGTGTTTTCATTTATTTCTTTGAAAAATTTAAAAAATGTTTATTTTTTTTTGAGAGAGAGAGAGAGAGAGAGAGAGCACATTCAAGCAGGGTTGGGGAAGAGAGAGAGGGAGAGAGAGAATCCCAAGCGGGCTCTGTGCTGTTAATGTGGAGTCCAACACAGGGCTCGATCTTACAAAGCGTGAGATCATTACCTGAGCCAAAATCAAGAATTGGACACTTAACCGATGGAGCCACCCAGGTGCCTCAGTGTTTACATTTTTATCAGCAAATATGAACTAAAAGTTAAATCGTATCTGCCATCTTACAAGCAAATCTTTTATTTTTCACCTAGAACAAAGACTTTCCTTTGACGTTATCTCACAAGTGACAATGTTACATTTGCTAATTTACTAGTGGACGGAGTATACTGCCCAAGTTACACTGCCCCAGATCCTACTGAACCCAGCGTGGTGACCTTTGGAGAGAAAAGATAAAAAATGCAAGCTGACCCAAGGCATCTGCTTGTTTTATCTGTTTCTGCCAACAATCACTTATATATTACTTAAAAACGAGAGGTAATGAAGTACATCTTCCAGGCCATTTAGCTTTTGTTTGTTTGATTTTTAAAATCCCTCAAAGACTCTGACTACTGCCAACTTGAAATGCTTTCTGAAAAGTTCGGGGAAATTCAAACACTGTGACTATAATCAGAATACTTAGTATAGGGCATTACTGGCACTCGAACGTGGAAACAGGACCTAACCCAGTTGGGTCAGGAAGTTGTTACTTAAAGACTTGTGTTATAGACTTAAAAAATATTCAATTGGTTATCTCTCTTTTGATTTTCTTCCTCACATGGAGGCGGAAAATGATTTTTTCTTGTTTTCTCAATAAATGCTAGAAAGGTAAACTGAATTCTAGTCATAAAATTACATTTGACTTTTCAAAAAAATATTCCATACATTGGCATCAGGTTAAGTGAAGAACAAAGAGGCTAACTAACCTTCCAGTGTATTCAACAAGCAAAAATATCATCCTATTTCAGTTGTGGAATCAGGGATAAAAGGCACAGCATAGGGAATATAATCAGTGGGACTGCAGTATCACTGGTAACAGATGGTACCTATAGTTGTGGGCACAGCTTAACATGAGTCTTGTCGAATCTCTATGTTGTACACCTGAGACCAATGTAACATTGTGCCTCCACTAGACTTCAATAAAAAAATTAAAAATCATACGAAATTATATAGTCACAGCCCTTTCTGTGTTGGGTATTTTCAACCAACATGATGATTTTTAAGGTTGTCATTTAATTAATTAAAAAAATAACAACTATAGTCACATATGACTTATATACAGTTCTTATATGAATGAAGTACGAGTTACATATTTTGCATCTGGCGCATTTATTTTAACTTTATAGAAGTAATGCCGCAAACATGCTGATTACGGATACTCTGAGTACGATAGCTGGACTTTTCACAAATGCCCTGCAAATTCCCAGGAAGTCAATGCACAGCTGTCCCACTTGCACACAATGATGACTTACTGTTCACTGCTGAGAAGGCCTGGTTAGCAGCAAATGTGGTCAAGGCACGCGGACGCTTGTTAGGTTCACTTTGCAAGAGAAGCAAATATTGAATATTCCTTGACACAGAGAAATTGTCATTCATATCCTATTATTTTCCAAAACTTAGAAGCCCCTATGTTAATGGCAGATGAGTTACTGATAAATGTGTTTGATTGCAATGAAAAGAGATGCAACAAAGGACTGCGGGAAAGGTTGGGAGATAAATGTTAATGATACCCTGCGATCTCTTTTCAGTCCAATCCCCCAAATCGCTTCTAAATGTTGGCTCCCATCTCCACTAGCACATAGGTAGGTAAGGAAGGAAATTCTGTATGCAAATAATATAGTCTTTCCTTGTATTTACATGCATATTTAAAAATAATAGCAGAATACTGAAAATCAACAAGTGCAGTAAAGACGAATTATATATGAAAAAAACTGACTTTTGTTCTCTGTTGAAATGCCACAGTGGCACTGAAAAGGTAATATTCATTATCTCTTCAGGGAAACAGACTCATTCCAGGGAAATCAGCATTCATCAGTCACGGATCTAAAGGAAAAACTTAGAAAATACCATCCAACCCTCTACTTCCCCTAAACAATCAAATCAAAGAATATTTTTTATATGTTTGAGATTTCTCTCCATCTCAAATACAACTTTGGTGCTTTGCCCTTGACACATAGTGGCAAATAATAAATATTCTTTTAATAGCTCTCCCATAAATGAATGAATAAATGAATGACTTCACTTCCAAACTGAATTAGGATGCAGAAATTGATATGCAGAATTAATAAGGTTTTCAGTTTAATTTATGGATAAGGAAATGCTTGCAGCTCTGGGGTTGGTTGGGGATAATTCTTTGTGCTTTCTCAAAGGCGCTGTCTAGGGTGTTCGTCCCCTTCTCATGTATGTTTCCATTTCGCTGGTTTCCTCCTGTCCTATCTTTGCCATTCCCTCCCATCATTCTTAGGGACTTCTTTCCTTATGAAACCCACAGGGACATTTTCTGTGTCTGATGACTTCACAAAGCCACTTGCTCCTTCATTTGTTGAACCGACACCTCCTGAGAATCTGCTTCTTCCAGGCCCTGTGGGAGGCACCAGGGACAAAACAGAACCACACGAGCGACTTCTGTCTTTGTTTTCACTACATTTTTCGATTTCATTAAAACCTAGCTCAGAAACGAAGCAAACAGAACCTGCAAGGACATCAGTCTCCAAAAAGGCATTCCAGGACTAGGCATGTTGCTGATAAAGGTTCATTCTGGAGGGCCCCAGTGCCACAATGGTGTCACGCACTCCATTAATCTCTACACATTACACATGTCTGGCGAATGCATCAATTCACATGTCTGGCGAATGCATCGTTTCTAGCATCTTGTTTATAATTCTTATGTTGATTATATTTTGAAATGAGAACATTTTTACTATACTGGCTTACATAGCATATTATTAAATTAATCTCACCTATTTCTTTTTAGTTTTTAAAATGTGGCTATTCAAGGGGCGCCTGGGTGGCGCAGTCGGTTAAGCGTCCGACTTCAGCCAGGTCACGATCTCGCGGTCCGTGAGTTCGAGCCCCGCGTCAGGCTCTGGGCTGATGGGTCAGAGCCTGGAGCCTGTTTCTGATTCTGTGCCTCCCTCTCTCTCTGACCCTCCCCCGTTCATGTTCTGTCTCTCTCTGTCCCAAAAATAAATAAACGTTGAAAAAACAAAATTAAAAAAAAAATGTGGCTATTCAAAAATTTAAATGTACATGTATGGTTTGCATTATATTTTTACTGGATTGCTGATGAGAAGGCAAGAGAGAGAGGAACAAAATAACCCAAATAAGCAAACAAAATTATTATGAAATTGAATGTGGTGTTTTATTTGTATCAGTGTATCAGTGAAACACAGAGCTGTATGTTTTCAGAGAAGGCATGGGTAGAATTGCATTTCAGGGATATTCCTGAGGAGAAAGGGACCATATTTGGCTGAGAGATACAGATGGTTTCTGTGCAGTAAGAAATATATTAGAGATTTACAGTCATGCTAATAACTAGAGCGGAGTGCAGATGTATAAGCAAATATAGGCAAGCAAACAGAGACAGCATTCCAGAAACATTCTGAAAGGATTCTAATAAGGGAAAGATGTTCAAACAAAGGCATGGACCATGGGCAGAACCATCCTCTCCTACAAATGGAGGGGAAGGTTCAAATGGAAGCCAAGACACTAATGATCACATTGAACAAAATTTAAATATGCTCTCTGAGGGGTGCCTCAATTGGTTAAGGGTCTGACTCTTGATTTCAGCACAGGTCATGATCTCACAGTTTGTGAGATCGAGCCCCACGTGGGGTTCTGTGCTGACAGTGCGGAGCTTGCTTGGGATTCTTTCTCTCCCTCTCTCTGCCGTTCCCCCACCCATGTGAGTGCTCTCTCTCTCTCTCTCTCTCTCTCTCTCTCTCTCAAAATAAAGAAACTTAAAAATATGCTATCTGGAATCAGTACTGTATTAATCCATGGACATTCATTAGCCCCTCCGGATGAATTCATTGGTCAGGTAACTCAGCAGCTTCTGAGAGTCCCTTTCAGAGTTCCTTCAACTGCCACTCGCATCATAGCCTCATTTCTGGGGTGAGCAGTCTTCAGGGGCTTCTTGTTTCCTTACAGTCTCATGGCTGCTCTCCTGCCTTGCCAATCCTCTTATCTGGGAATTTTCAGTGAAATAATGGGACAGTTTATATCGTTGATTCCCGTATTGCTCGGCTCAAATGACTCACATTCACTTTAGAAGGTTTCTAGTTACGCAGTGTACAAGTAGATCGTTTACAGTTGATTAAAATGTTTGTGGTCATTTCTATGAAAAAAAAAAGTTGGGCATCTGTTCTTGGTTAGAAATACAAGTTCATTGTTTTCTCTGTGGGAAAGTCAGGCATGACTTAAGACTCCTTTCACAAGAAAGCCTAAGGATCACCTATATTCTATTTCCGTGGGCATTTTTAATCCTTTGTTAGCGTAAGTGCCATTTTTAACTAATCAAAATACGCAGTTACCCACAATGCTCCATTCCCAAATCGTGTCAGATTAAAGTGTAGTTACTATGACATCGACTGATACACACACAGAGGATGCCCTTTGATGCAACTTCCACAGGACGTTGAAACTAACACGAACTGAACTTTCTGGGGACCTGCTTTGGCCCGTACTGCCTTCATGAGATCTATCAGATACCTCCTGAAAGTCTATTTGTATTTTACTTACTTTCCATTTTAACTGGGAATTCCCTGTGGCTTTTTTTTTTTTTTTTTTTTTTTTTTTTTTACAGAATACACATTTTTCATTAATTTATTTCTTTGGAGAGAGAGAAACAGCATGAACAGGGGAGGGGCAGAGACAGAGAGAGAAAGAGAAAGAGAGTCCCAAACAGGCTTAGTGCTGTCAGCGCAGAGCCCAAAGTGGGGCTCAGTCTCACGAAACCAAGAATCACACTTAACTGACTGAGCCACCCAGGTGCCCCAAGAATATTTCAGATGAAAGCCTGAAGTAATTTTTGGCTAACAAAATTAGCAAATTCTTCATTTCCTCACCTGAGTGAAAGGAACACGTATATGTGGTCCAAGAATCAACCCAGGTAAGTTACTCCTTTTCAGTCATGAAAGGAGGCACTGTGATGCCCCTAAAGAGAGTATTTCGTCCCCCCACTTAAGGAAACCATGTTTCAAGCGTTTCAAGTGTTGACTGTGTGCAAATAAGCCCTGCCCTGGGTGCTCTAATAGCCATGCAAATTAAACATGTGGAGAGCATCTCGGGTGACACTTTTCACATTTGCACTTTGCCTATGTGGTTAGACATGGTGATTTCTCCTCCATTAGCTACTTACCATTTCAGATTTGTTCAGTTTGCATAAAGACACTCTTTTAAATGCAGTGTCACCCAGTGGAATTTAAGGTATTTTCGAAATCATGTGGCACAGCTGTGCTGTTCCTTCTGTATCATAAATTCGACTGGCTGGAAAATGAAGTTGGTTTAAAAATAACCTCTTCAGGACTTCTTATAACGAACAGCCTGTATGTAAGTCTTCCACTTTGTGGGTGGACAAATGTATCTAAGATACTTTATTCTGCTCAATAATAAATATTGTTGTGAAACCATAAACCCAGAGAAAATTGGTTATTTTTTTAAAAATAGAATTCATTAACATAGTTCAGAGAGCCAGTTCTTCAGGAAAGCTATTTTTAAAAGCAAACACACCAGAGATGGATTGCCTGGGAGGCCGAAGCAGAAAATTGGTACCTTGGAACTGGAGAATGGATAAATATGAGACTTCATTTATACCAACCTGGGCCACGTGGGGATAGAATATGGGGGAAAGAATAGTTCCCTTATCTTTTCAGCAAAGCGCCAGGGCCTGTATTGGGCTGGATGTGGGTGACAGGTCTAGATTCAAGTCTCAGCTCTTGTTACCTGTTTGCTACCCAAGTGACCTTGGCCAGATCACACATGCGGGGCAGCGGGGTCCAGCAGTGCACCGTCAGTGTGTAACAACTGGCTCTCCGGGAACAAACAAGCAAGCAAATCAACCAACTCTGGTTTGTAACGTTTGCCACTCTCTGTGGTGTAAATATTCCCACCATGACCCACTTACACTATGGGCATGACCTCACTGAATGCTGAAGTGGGAAGAAAAGTGGACAACCATTCTTTCCAAATTACCTCCCAGACAGCACCAGCTGACTCCAGCAAGCTGCTGCCTAGATTCCGTTTCTGGCTCCACCAGTTAATATGGGGGGCTTAAGGCAAGTTATTTGACTTCCCTACATCTCAGTTTCCTAATTTTTAACGTGCTAACCACAAACAAGCCTTAGGAGTTCATTTTGAGGGTAAAATAGAAGGCACTGAGCCCAGAGCCTGAAATAGCAGGTCCTCAGTAAACATGGATTCCCTGACTTGCTGATTTCATGATTATGTCTCTGTCTGTCTCTGTGTCCCCATTCTTCCCCTTCACAGACAAACTCTCCAAGAGAACAAGTCCGCATTTGTTTTCATCTGTTTAGAACTCCCTCATTCAACCCATTGCTATCCAGATCTCATTTACAGAGCTCCTGAAAAATCACTTCTCTGTGATGAGCAGCAGACTGTTCCTCCAACTTCAATGGACATTTTTCAGTGCTTATTTTATTTGATGTGTCTGTGGCATTTGTCATGCGTAACCAGTCCTTCCTTCTGAAGCAGGATGTACTATTATTCATCTCATTTCTTAGGCTGGAAACCTAGAAGTCCTCCTCCTTTACCTCCTGTATCCAATTGAACAGGCCAGTTCTATTTTGTAAAATGTATCTTCATTCTGTTTCCCTAGCTCCCTCTCTAATGCCGCTGTCTTAGTAAAGACCCTCAAACATTCATCTCTTCATTCTTAAATAATTAAAATGGCATACCACCTGATTTCCCTGCCCCTAGTGAATTCCCCTTCCAATCCATACTTCCTCTGGAAGGATTTCTATAAAATGCAAACAGATCATGTAATTCCTTGCACGTCATTGGCGTGCAACACCTACTGCATAAGTCCCAACTGCATGGAATTGCATAATGGCCCCTGTTGATTTTGGCTCATGCCAACCTCTTTGGCCACATGTCCTGCCTCTTGTCTGCTTATGACTGTGCTCCAGTCTTATTAAACCATTGACTGGACTCTCAAGAGACCATGCCTTTTCTTGTCTTTGTCTCTCTGGACAGACACCCCTTTCCCCTTTTCTACCTGGTAAGCTCCAGTCACCCCTCCTCCCGGAAGCCTTCTTTGACACCTTTGTGACACCCAGTAATTCTCTAACAGGCACTCTTCACTGTACTATAATCATCTGTCCTTACTTTGCTTCCCCAGCTTAAAGTGAATGAATCGAGGACATAAACACTGTATCTTATTCAACATCATATCTACAATATCAAGCACAAAATGTGGACCACAAAAACGTTTAGCAAACTCAACGTATCAACTAAGAAATGAGCCTTTGTGGCACCAAATGAGATGTCTTGTCAAGGCAAGAGCTTTTTTTTTTTTTTTTTTTAATTGAGATGTAAGTGAAGTGCAACATTGTATTAGTTTCAGGTATACAATATAATGATTTGATATTTATATACATTGTAAAATAATCACCATAATAAATCTACTTAATATCTGTCACTACACATAGTTACAATATTTTTTTATTTCTTCTTATGATGAGAACTTTTATGATCTACTTGGTCAGCAACTTTCAAATATACAATACAGGATTATTGAGTGTGAAGGGATTTTGTAACTGTGAACAAGTTAGGAAGATACACATTTTCAGGCTTGATCCTAACGGAAATAATGATTCTCATTATTCTTAAATTACGGGCTTTTAAATAATAATAATTTATTTAAATGTATTTGTCCTAACAGGATTTGCCTATTAACTTCAAATGTTCAATATTGGTCACCAATAATTAAAACAATAACAAATTAGGTCTTCTCATGCTTATTTTTGAGGGTTTTTTGACAGGGTATAGGAACTAAGGCAAAACCACTGCAAAAATAGTAATAGTACAGACAAAAAAATGCTAAATGTGAATCCACTTGAAAATCTGCATTTAATAAGTGAGTAACATATAATAAAGTGAACATGTTATTATCATACAGATGGAAAAATTTATTAAGTTATCTATTTAACTACTTTTTAAAATTTTATTTAAATCTAAGTTAGTTAACATATAGTGTAATAATGATTTCAGGAGTAGAATTTAGTGATTCATCACTTTCATCTAACACCCAGTGCTTATCCCAACAAGTGCCCCTCCTTAATGCCCATCACCCATTTAGCCCATCCCCCCACCTACCTCCCCTCCAGCAACCCTGTTTGTTCTCTGTAGTTAAGAGTCTCTTTTGGTTTGCCTCCCTCTCTGTTTTCATCTTATTTTTCTTTCCCTTCTCCTATGTTCATCTGTTTTGTTTCTTAAATTCCGCAGATGAGTGAAATCATATGATATTTACCTTTCTCTGAGTGATTTATTTCACTTAGCCTAATACATTCTAGTTCCATCCATGGTGTTGCAAATGGCAAGATTTCATTCTTTTTGATTGCCAAGTAATATTCCATTGTATATATATACCACATCCTCTTTATCTGTTTGTCAGTTGATGGACATTTGGGCTCTTGCCATAATATGGCTATTGTTGTTAATTCTGCTATAAATATTGGGGTGCATGTGACCCTTTGAATCAACATTTTTGTATCTTTTGGACAAATACCTGGTAGTGCAATTGCTGAGTCATAGGGTAGCTCTATTTTTCGTTTTTTAAATGTTTATTTATTTGAGAGAGAGAAAGAGAGAGAGAGAGAGAGAGAAAGAGAATGAGTGGGGGCGGGCAGAGAGGGAGACACAGAATCCAAAGTAGGCTCCAGGTTCTGAGCTGTCTGCACAAAGCCCAATGTGGGGCATGAATCCACAAACCATGAGATCATGACCTGAGTCGAAGTCGGATGCTTAACTGATTGAGTCACCCAGGCACCCCTCTATTTTTAATTTTTTGAGGAAAGAAATTAAGTGGCTGCACCAGTTTGCATTCCCACCAGCAAGGCAAATGTGTTCCCCTTTCTCCACATCCTCATCAATATCTGTTGTTTCCTGAGTTGTTAATTTTAGCCATTTTGACCAGTGTGAGGTGGTATCTCATTGTAATTTTGATTTGTATTTCCCTGATGATGAGTGATATTGAGCATCTTTTCATGTGTCTTTTAGCCATCTGGATGTCTTCTTTGGAAAACTGTCTCTTCATGTCTTTTGCCCATTTCTTCACTGGATTATTTGGTTTTTGGGTGTTGAGTTTGATATGTTCTTTATACATGTTGGATACTAACCATTTATCTGATATGTCATTTGCAAACATCTTCCCCCATCTGTCAGTTGCTTTTTAGTTTTGTTGATTGTTCCTTTTGCTGTGCAGAAGGTTTTTGTCTTGATGAAGTCCCAATAGTCCATTTTTGCTTTTGTTTCCCTTGCCTCTGAAGACATATCAAGTAAGAAGTTGCTGCAGCCGAGGACAAAGAGGTTGTTGCTTGTTTTCTCCTCTAGGATTTTGATGGTTTCCTGTCTTATATTTTGGTCTCTCATCCATTTTGAGTTTATTTTTGTGTATGGTGTAAGAAAGTGGTTCATTTTTCTGCCTATCGCTGTCCAGTTTTCCCAGCACCACTTGCTGAAGAGGCTGTCTTTTGTCCAATGGATACTCCTTCTTGCTTGGTCGGAGATTAGTTGGCCATATGTTTGTGGGTCCATTTCTGGGTTCTCTATTCTGTTCCATTGATCTATGTGTCTGTTTTTGTACAAGTACCATGCTGTCTTGATGATTACAACTTTGTAATATAGCTTGAAGTCCAGAATTGTGATGTCTCCAGCTTTGGTTTTCTTTTTCAGGATTGCTTTGGCTATTCAGGGTCTTTTGCAGTTCCATACAAATTTTAGAATTGTTTGCTTTAGCTCTGTGAAGAATGCTGGTGTTATTTTGATAGGGATTACACTGAATGTATAGATGGCTTTGGGCGGTATCAACATTTTAACAATATTTGTTCTTCCAATCCATGAGCATGGAATGTTTTTCCATTTCTTTGTGTCTTCTTCAATTTCTTTCATAAGTTTTCTATAGTTTTCAGAGTATAGATCTTTTGCCTCTTTAGTTCAGTTTATTCCTAGATATTTTATGGTTTCTGTGCAATTGTAAATGGATCAATTCCTTGATTTCTCTTTCTGCTGCTTCATTATTGTTATATAAAAATGTAACTGATTTCTGTATGTTGACCTTATATCCTGAGAATTTGCTGAATTCATGTATCTGTTACAGCAGTTTTTTGGTGGAATCTTTTGGGTTTTCCACATAGAGTATCAATTTGTCTATAAAGAGTGAAAATTTGACTTCTTCCTTGCTGGTTTGGATGCCTTTCATTTCTTTTTGTTTTCTGATTTCCAAGGCTAGGACATCCAACACTATGTTGAACAATAGTGGTAAAAGGGGACATCCCTGTCATATTTATTTAACTATTTTTTAAAATCTTGAATGAGTGCATGTTAAATGTGTGTTGAAAGTCTTAAAAACTGAGGTGCTATTGATGTTTTAGGACATTTCAAAGAAGTGAAAAGCACAATCACAAAGTAAGCAACAAGGAACTGAGCTTGCAAAGCAGATGTTCCACCATTTGCTGAATTTTCGTTAATAAATTTCACCTTTTGAGTTGAGAAGAAAATAAGCTTGTTCTTCCTTACTGGTAACTTTTTGCAAATAATGAAAATGAACAAACCTCTCCAACTCTAGGGATGATCTAATGTCATAAATAAAAAGTATGCAACTTCATTTAAAAATACTCATTATCATCTCTACCTACAAATCCATTCTCTGGCCCACCAGGACTATTCTTTACTTAACAGTTAACTAGAGTTGAAAGTGTTCCCTTACTTGGAAAAATCTGGATCAGTATATATTTAACAGATGGTTTCTCTATAGTCTACTTTAGTAAGCCTTCTAATATATTTCTTCTAAACCATGCTTATGAAGCACCTTTCTCTGTGAGGATTCTTCTTTGTATTTTTTGTTGTGTTGTTTTTTAATATCAAGAATTCCTTGATCCAAAAAGGGGTCTTTCCTTCCATAAGTTAAAATTATTCAAATTAAATTGAGTTTTTATATAAAATCTGTGGAATACAGCTGATCATTTTTTTCTATTTTTCTGGTAAAGAAATCGGGTCATTAAAAAAGCATGGGCAAATAGATAATTGATGATATCAGGAAACTGTCTCCTGATATTTTCCTTACTTATCATTATATTACCATATATTTTTAATATTCTTTATCAACCCAAATAGCTAAATTCAAGAAGAACATCATATTTGAATGTACGGCCAAGGTTGCAATAAGGGTGAAACAATTTTCTCCCCAAAAGTAGCTAAATTGACTACAGGAGAGTATCACTCTATAGTCTTAGCCCCACTGGCTATATGTTTTCCTGAGCCACTCAGTTCAAACTAATTAAGCTTAAGCTTTGGAACATAATTCATTCGGTTATATAATGAAATGTGAACCATTATGTGTGTGTGTGTGTGTGTGTGTGTGTGTGTGTGTGCGTGTGTGTGTGTTGATCCAGATACACATAGTCATTTCAATAAAGTAATAATGGTGAGTAGAATCATAGATGCAAAATTGAAAAGCACCTTAGCAATGATCTAACCAAATCCTTCATGAAGCTCTTATTTATTACCATTCCTTACTGGTGGTGGCCCAACCTCTGTACAGTTTTACTAACATAGTCTCATTCTTTCCAGTCCTGGTGAAGTTTCCTTGTTATGAAATTATTTTTTATCCTGAGCAAAAACTTACCTCTGTAACTTTCATCTTAGTCCGTGATTCCTTAAAGAATTAACCAACCTTAACCAATCAAAAAGTAAGGGTCCTGGAAGTCCCTTGTTTTAATGGGTAACATTTTTGTCTACAACACTTTTTCTATATTCTTTGGTTTCCATCACGACTAGCACAACACAATGGAGTAGACTGAAAGGGTCCAGGAACTAATGCTGATCTCCCACAGCCAGGAGATGGACCTGCTACAAACAAGAGGATGTGGAATCATTGTCTAATTCAGCGGGCAGGATGCAGAATCTGAGCAGAATGAACAACAAGTGACACAAAGAAGTCCTTGCAGGATGTCAGCAGCAGGAATGCCCATGACGTTCTTGATATCTAAAGACACATATAGTCAAACTAGTATCACAAACTGAAGATGGTGATATTTATGACTATGTTGGCGAAGGTTAGGTCTCAATTTTGAAAACTCAGACCATCTTTGCAAATATAGATTTTGTGAGGACTGGATTTGTGTTCTTTGAAATGATGAGGAGTCTAGAAAATTTCCCCAATAATTTGAACTCTGTCCATTAACTACTTTGTTTTTGAAAGAGAGAGAGACAGGGAGAGAGAGAAAGAGAGAGAGAGAGAGAGAGAGAGAGAGAAGCAGAAGGAGAGGGAGAGAGGGAATCTTAAGCAGGCTCCATGCCCAATGCAAGCCTGACACAGGGCTGGATCTCACCACTGTGAGATCATGACCTGAGCCTATATCAAGAGTCAGACGCTTAACTGACTGAGCCACCCAGGCACCCCTATTTAGTATCTTTGACTTCACTTTCTCATAAGTTTCTTTCACTTTCTCCTAAAAATCAGACACACTGACAAGTTGTGCATCAGTTGAGGTAGATTAGTTCTGTTAATAAAAGGAGCTTCCTCATAACCCTGGTGACTAGTGTTCCCTGCGAAGACCTTGGTGCCTTAAAAAGATTTTCCAATTGTTGAAAAATATTTTATTAAGCTAGAAATTCAACATGGTATTGAAGTGACTGGTGCTTTGATTTGTAAGGAAAGGTCAGGATGATGAGACACTGGAAAGAATAAGGAGTCAAGGAACCAGAGTTCTTGTCCTGCTTTTGTCTCTAGCTCTTTGTGTCACCTTTGGTCACACAGAATATTAGAATCCACGAATACAAAGGGAACTTAAAGAGACATCTGGTTTACCACTGTGGCCAATTTAGCTTTCTCTCAAACTATAAAGTTTCTTTAAGCCAGTATCTATAGAATCATAACAACAGCATTTTAGAAACAGTATAAATAATCTTCCCCCAAGGAGCAATTATGGAGGTAATCACATCTGTGAGGAGAAAAGACATTTTCTTGCCTTCACATTTTTTTTTTTTTTTTGGTATTAATGATCAGGCTTTAAAAGATCCACAAAGAGAATGCAAACAATAATATTTAAGAGGGTAGTCATACAAGGAGTCCATTTTTCAGTTGTCTAGGATGAATGCTAAGATTGAGAAGGAGAAAAGGGACAGGGGCTGAGGTTGTTTATACATTTTTGATTAATTCAGATTTTTATCTTCTATTGACTACACTGTTTGAACACACACATTACAAACAAACAAATGCATTTTTTCTTGTTACCAGACGAAAAAAATGCAACTAAAAGAAAATGGTGATTGGGAAATATGTGTCTTTACATTGGCAGCCCTCAATATCATACGATAATGGATTGGTAGACACTTGGGAAGGGTGGTGGGCACAGGTAAATAGGCCAAATTAGAATTCCCTAGGATTACCGGCAATTTTAGGGCACCGGAAGCTGGAAGATTGCACTTTTGCAAAGATTTACTTCATAAATTAATCTTTATCATATTTCATGACTGTAAGCCAAAAACCAAGTAATACAAATCTGGAATTTAAAAATTTATCAGTGTGCAAATAGGGGCCCCTCCTATGCACAATGGCACTGTGTCAAAACATCACTCACTTCTGGATATACACTAGAATTTAGGAATGGAATAATTCTTAAAATCCCTCCAAAATTTAAGAATTCTTTTTGGTTAAGTAGTCAACACTATCCTGAAAAAATTGCCTCCATAAATGGTTTTAAGACAAATAATTAAGATTCACAGATATTTGGGCAAATAAAATGGTTGTCAACTGTTACAATTCCAATTTTTAAAGTTGGTGGTTATAAGATTCACCTTTTAATAGGGAATGATGAAAAAAATCACATTCTCTCTCATTTTCTTTTGAATACAGTGAGAGAATGGGAAGGACATGATTGATGTGAAAGTGAAAAAGATAAATGTATTAATTTATTTTAATTAATTTAATGTCAATCAATTGTAGGACCATAAACCATTACTTTTTTAGTGTAGGTTTTAGAATATTCAATTGCAAATAGATTTTTTTTTTTTAAAAGCTGAAAGTAAAAACAGGAAATAATTGCAGCTAATTAGTCCAAATCTTACCTGAGGTTGCTTTTTGTTCTCTTTTCTTCTCCACTCTCCCTGAAATGAGAAGTGGCAGTTCAGTTACAGAGTGGGTCCATGAGAACAAGGTGTAACTAAGAGGAAACCCCGTTTATGGCAATTTCCAAACATAATCACTTCTGAGCTGTGTCTAAGATGCTTCTAGAGATGACGGGCATGGGCATAGTTGAAGGGGATGAAAAATGCTCTCAATCCAATTTATGAAAACCAACAATAAATGAGGATGCTTTAAATAAAACATGCTGTTGGGTTTTAAAAATCTTGTTAGTAAGAGTCATTTACTCAACAATAAACTTACAAGGATCAAATCCCCATAGCACAAACTGTGGGGATAAACACCCGAGTTAAATAAGATCAAGGCCTCTTACAACCTATTTGGGGAGATAAAGGACAGACAATGCAATGTGAGATGAGATGTGCCCCAAAAGGTACAAACTGTTTAAAGATATGAGAAGATGAAGTGATTAGTTTAGGAAATAAAAGGGTGCCCTCGAAGTTAAGGAGAAAGTGATATTTGATTTGGACCTCAAAAGATACATGTGATCTGGGAAGTTTGAAATAGGGAAAGTACTGGTGATCATTAAAAGAGAATTCATCTAACTTGTCTTGGGTTATACAAGACAAGGCTATTTGAGCAAGTGCCATGTTTAAAGCTTGCTTTAGGAACTATGGTTTTGCATAGATGGCTATCTTAGAGCTTAGGCAAGAGATGACGGACTGAGCATGGCAGCAGGAAGAGGGAGGTAGGAGGGCAGGACTTAGAAGGCCCAGGGAGTTACAAAATGTGAAGTGCAAGGGAGAAGTAAAGGTCGAGATGAATGGCTATCTAGGTGACTTTGGGCATGGTGATGCAATGTGGGGGAATGGTAAAATGGGATGGGGGCATGGGGATGACTGGTTCAGTTTTAGACTTACTGAGTTTGAAGTCTTACAGAGACATGGGGCCTGGGAGAGAGATGAAAATCTAAGTTACGGATGCAGAAAAGGTCCATTTTGAGAAGACAGCTGGACCTGAGGTGGGGAATGGGAACAGAAAGGCAGGCGGCACAGAGGGCGAGGCTGAGGATAGTGACCAAGAGAACAAAACTGCTACTTCTATTTTGAGATGTCGGGCCATGAGAAGAAGCAGCAGAGATCCATGGAGATCAACAGAGCACAGAACCGTGTGCCACAGATAAATTTAGGAAGTATGGAGGGCACCCACAGCATCGGAATCTTCTGGGTTCATTGTGAGAGAGCAGGTTTAGCAGAGCAGGGGCGGGGAACACAAGACACTCTGAGAGCCCGAGGAGTAGGGGGTGGTGAGGAAGACGAGGCTGAGGATATGGCTTCTTGTTCATGAAATCTGGCAGCCCACAAATGAACGAGATTCGGGCAACAGCCTGAGCAGAAGAAAACCCAGGCTAGGGGATGCTTCATCATGGTTACAGGTTTAGATAAGGAACTTTGCTCAGGGCACTGCTGTGTGGCAACAACACCGTGGAGGTGAGAGCCTTGGTTTTGTGACAGGCAAGCGAGGGCACCCTCTGGCCATCGCTTTCTTGTCACCTTTCAAGATTTCACAGATGGAGCTAGTTACTGAGAGGGTGTGCAAAACACGCAAACGGCATGTAAACTTTATCTAAGTTTTTCTACCAGCCTTTCCTGTCTTTTAAAATCCTAAAACATAAGATGGAGAATGTATAATCTTTTTCTCATGCAGCCGCCAAAAGCACAGAATTCATCTAACTGGCATTTTGATTAATGGCACATTCTATTCATTTAGGTGATTTCCAGAGGTCTTGTTTGATACGATTTATTTCAATGATTCAAACAGATAAATGACATGAGTAGTCCACTTAAAGGCTTCATTCATTACCAAGTGTGATGGAGGTACCTCCTCATTTAAGTTTTTTTTTTTTTTTTAATCAGGCAAGCAACTGTTTACTATTTGATTACCAATTGTTCTATACTAGAGGCCTCAAACATTTTCACAAATTTAAAAAATGTTATTTGAGTCCTAAATTATAAAATGTTTTGAGACAAACATCTCTTTGGAAAGTCTTTAATTTGCAGAAGAATGAGTCATAAATTCTGAAAGTTGACAATGAGAGTATTAGGGATAAATAATATGGTGTGATACTCAGTCTCAAGATACTCCCAAAGACCATTGTCTTTCTGGTCCTCCTGGTAACTGTGTCCTTGTGTGGTGCCCTCCCACACTGATTTAGACTGACTTGTGTAATCAAGAGGATTTTGCAGAAATGACGGAATGTGACTTCCAAGGTTGGGCCTTAAAACCATTACGGGGACATTCAAGTAACCCTATGGAAAGGCTCATGTGACAAGGAACTGAGGCTTCCTGCCAGCTATCAGCACCAACTTCCCAGGCTCATGAGCAGTCTGTCCAGCAGCCTCATTCAAACCTTTAGATGGCCGCAGCTCTCGCTGACCCCTTGACTGCCGTTGCATGGGAGGCCCTGCCCCAGAACCATCCAGTTAGCCATGCCAGAGAAAATGTATGACACGCTAGATGTTTATTGTTGGTTTCAGCTGCTATGTTTTGGGTAAACTGTTATACAGTAATTTTATTATGGAAGTCTAGGTTAGTTTATCACTTCCTACACCAACAGTGATATAACTGGTGGCAAATAAGTCAGTCTCCCTGACTTTCTTTCTGTAGAATGAGGATCAGATCCTGTTTCTCTGGAACGTGGTGAGGAGTAAATAATTCCATATGCAGAGCCAGCAAGAAATGGAAACTCACACAAGATATTGGGGTTCAATGTTTCAGAAGGGAGGCTGGAAGGCCTTGCTCTAATGGTTTTTCCCTGAGACCTTAAATAGTCCTCTGCCCCTGTGTCATATGCAAGGGCTCTGTAAACTGAAGAGTGCTATATAAATGTTATTTCTTGGTTTTATTATGCTATTAGTTCTGTTACAGGAATCAATTTAGATTTCTCTTCTTAATTACATATACACTAGACAGCAAACTAGAAAAATAAAAACTAGTTAAGACACCATGATGTTGATTAAGAGATACAGAGAATATTGCTTAACTGGAGATGAACCTCTAGGTCTTTTGTTTAGTCCCTTTATCTCACTCCAGATGAGGGTTATCTTGCCCCTCATTCTTTCAGTGTGCCCTTATACAAAGAGATGGTTCTGAGGGTGCCTGGGTGGCTGAATTGGTTAAGTATCTGATTCTTGGTTTTGGCTCAGGTCATGATCTCATGGTTTGTGGGTTCAGGCTCTGCATTGGGCTCTGTGTTGACAGCTTGGAGCCTGCTTGGGATTCCCTCTCTCTCTTTCCCTCTCTCTTTCTCTTCCCCTTTCTTGCTTATGTGCTCTTTCTCTCTAAATAAATAAATAAATAAACATTACAAAAAAGAAAGAAAGAGATGATTCTGACACCCATATCTCTAGCTCCAAATCTACCTAGATTTTAGGCCTACTGGAAATCTCTATCTGTGTTTAATACGGCACTGTAACACATATCCTGAACTTGAATCATTGTGTTTCCCTGCAGAACTGCTCGTGTTTGGAGCTGTCCTCCAGTCTGCTCAGGCCCCCAAACATGAAGCCTCAGAGTCACCAGCTTCTCCCTTTCACTCAATGTCCACACCTAACACGATCCTCACCTCACTCCATTCTCCCTGTACAGGCCCTTGGATCTACACTCTCCTTTCTCACTGCCACTGCCCTCGTTCACAAATGTGACACTAACTTTCTTCCTGGGGTTATTTTCTACACACCTGTAACTGATTTCATTGATTTTATGGATGGCTTTTCCGTCCTTGAGTTGGATCACTACTAAAGATGAAAATCCACATGCCCTAATGTGAAAATGATGACCCCGGAAGATTTGGCCACCACCTACCTTCTCTACCATCCCTCAAGCACCATACAGAACACTGGTCAGTTATGCCAAGAATCCCACCTCCCATCCCAACTCCCCGTGCCAGCTGTCCCTGCTTCCTGGAATGTCCTGACATGTCAGTCCTGCCTATCAGAACTCTGTTCATCCTTTAGAGCTGAGTCAGATGGCAGTCCTTCTGAGAAGTCTTCTGCTTTGCGCCACCGCAACTCTCCACTCCCTGCAGAATTAATCGCCCTCTGCTACGCTCGTTCATCCTTTATTTATACCTCTGCCACAGTATTAACTCCAACGTTTGGCTCATAATTAGTTATGTGTCCCCCAACTGGCTTCTGTTAGGGCGAGGGGTGTGTACTTTGCCCCTCTCTGTCTCCTCCTGCCTAGCAGAGCTGGGGACACAAATGCTTGGGATTGAGTCAGCACACACAGAGAGTTATGAAATGCCCCAGCCCTCCTTAAAATGCTAGAGAACATGAAGCAAATTTTAGTACTGCCAACACCGAGTGCAAGTACAACCCAGAACGGCGCTTTTACCAGATATTTACACTACAACTGACACCCTAGAAAACTATTATATTAGAAAAGTGGGTGACAAAATAACAGACAGGCTTTCAGAATAATGAACATGCATTTTTCCTTAGCTGTGCTTTATTTTATCACAGATTCTAGTTTAAAAACAAAACATTGAAGTATGGTTTGCACCCTACCTCTCTTTAAACCTGGATGCGGCACTCCTCCTGTGAGAATAAAAATGGACAGTAATCTCCTAAAAATGGAATTTGTTGGGGAAAACTTTTCTTCTGAGAAAATGTGTTTAATTGAACATTAAAGTTCCACCTGTCACGACTACTTATTTATATAAATGGAGCATTGATATTTTTAAAAGCTCTCTTAGACTTGAAGTTGTTGATTTTGTTCCATGGAGGAACATTAAATATGTATCAATTTACAGCACATTTCTGTACCTCAGTACAGAAGCAGTACCCTAGTCACAGTGATGGTTTCTGATCTTTTAAAACCATGGGCACATAAATGACAGTCCAGTGATGTCTCACCAATAATGAGGAGGGGTGTTTGTATGACAAATCGTATTTTAGGTCACTTCTAATGGAAAGGAAATTGTGTGTGTGTGTATACACACACACACACACACACACACACACACGTATATGTGTATATGTATACGTATGTGTGTAGCACATATACATATGTATATGTATGTACATGCACATACATACACACGTACATACACATGCACTACATTCATATATATGTGATACATATGTATGTAGTTTTATACTCAGATATAGTCTTGTCTCTGAAATATACTCTTTCTTCTACCTGCTTCCATCTTTGTATAATAAAGTCTGTCATGGAATCTTATCAAGCCTCCCTCACTGCACTACCAATTTCTCAGTAGCCAATTCTGAGTTCACGTTCCCTCGCAGGCATTTTATCTGCCCTGCGCTGAGAGGTAAGATTAATCACATCCTGTTGCTAGGATACCTGAGAATGTTCATTTATGTCCGATGTTGCTTTGGCAAAATGCGCTACGAAGAAGGCATAGAATCATGACAAGGAAAATTACTGTGCACATGCTACTTATTTAAAAAAAAAAGTGGGGTGAGGGCGAAGCAAAGAAATATACCTACCAGATAATATAATGCTAACTCCCATGAATTTTTTAATATCATTTTTGTTTCACGTGGATTTTAATGGAAAACCACGGGCCATATTTTTGGATAATGAGACTCTGTAGTACTTCTATACTTTTGAGTTAACAGGAAAAGTAGAAGGCGGTAAGGTTTTAATTTTGTTTATGGGGTGTAAGAGAGGAAGGGGCTTTAAGATTTACTCACTTCAAACGCCCCAATTATAGACAGGGTAATGAGGTTACAGCGCTACTTGATTTGCGGAACCAACCCAAAAGCCAGGCCACCACCACTGCCCCACTGTCATGTTTAGCTATTTTAACGCAAGACTTATGAGAAAAGTGTTCTTCGGAATGTGCTTTTGGGTAATAAGAAAAAAATGCCTTGGTCAATATCTTTAAAAAACTATTGCTAATTTGGGTATTAATATACCAAAGATTCCTCCTTACTGATTGTAATGAGAGAGAATATGAATATATAAAGTCCACCCAAATGCAAAATTCTCCTAGCCAATTTCTTCTAATGGAGAACAACATGATCCAGTGAAAGAAACAAGGTCTTCGGAGTTAAATGCATTGACTTTTCATCTTGACCATGGGTACCTATGAGCTCTGTGACTCTGGGATGAAACGTAGAGTAACTTCTCATTATAGGCTTCTTTTTGTTCTTCATCCTCCTCCCCCTCTTCCTTTCTCTCTCATATATGTGTATGTGTGTGTATACAAGACATCTCTCTCTCTCTCTCTCTCTCTCTCCATCTCTGATATTCTGACTGAAAGCAGAAACAATTTGAGTTTTACTTCCATTATCATTTCCAAGGGATACTAACCTAGTACCATTACTACAATCACGCTAATAATAGTAGCTAATGTTTATTAAGCAATGCTTGTCATTGTTATCCATATATGGATTAACTCAATTTATTTCCAATGTAGTATAAAGGCTTTGCAAATATACCCATTTCAGGTAAGGAAACTGCGTAAAAATTTGGTTAAATAATTTTGCCAAATCATTACCTGGTAAGTGGCAAATAAATAATGAGAAGACAAAAAAAAAATAGTTGGGTCAAAGGGTAGGGAGAAATAAAAATTAGGATATCCATAAGCTATATAATAATCAGTCCCTAGGTTTTGAGGGTTGCCTGCATTAATTATTTTGTTAAAAACATTTCAGATTCTTTTTACTAGCTATTGCCCATTTGTCAAATGATTTGTTTGAATGACTCAATAGCTTATTTTAACTGCTAAGCACCTAATCACAATATTTCAAGAGCAGCATGCCAAAAAGACCTTTGGACTTTGTGTATATTTTTTTTAGTAGTTTAGCATTTATTTAGTACTTTTGATGAGTTGGGCACTGTAAACCTTTGCAATAGTTCCATGGAATAGATCATGACGTCCATTTGCCAGTGTAGAAAGTAGGCTCGGAAATTTTTGTGTGATAGTCACAAGGCTCCAGTCAGTGAACAGTTGGAATATGAGCACAGAAACTGTTACCTCTTCTGAGCTCACTGGCTCAGTGATTAGGGCAGTCCTGTAGATGGCGAAGAGCTCAGGTCTGCAGCTCCAGCCACTTAATCAGCGTGGGATGTTGGGCGCATCATTTAATCTCTCGAAATCACACTGCATTCGTCTGGAAATGAGGGTAAGAGTATTCCCACTTCACGGGGTCATTGTGAGGGTTACACAAAATGATACGTTTAATAATAATCCTAAACATTTTGAGTAGATCTTATGCAATCGAGTGTATAATGCCGTCACCTCAGTGCTCAGGACACCGCCACACACAGTATTGCTAGGTGCTCCTCTTTATGAACATTTCATATCAGCTGGTCCCTGGTAACATATGATAATGCTTAATAATTTTCTCAAGGCCAATGGCTACATTGACACAAATATTATAAAGGTCGGGCTTTGAGAGATTCTTGATATCTTTACCGTCACCTCTCTCTTGCCTTCCCTTAGAATTTCTAAGAAAGAAGCGGCTTTCCATTTTAGAAAATCCCTTTCCTTTGGCCTTCATGCCCTCTTTCCGAACGCAGCTGGGTTTGATGACACACGGTTGACATGCAAACCTCCTTCCAGTTATGAGCTAGGTTCATATGATCTTAGAATCCGGGGTTTGTGGTTTGAATCCTTACCCTCATTTTGTAGTGAGCAGCAGCTATGGAGCTCTCCACAGTCTGATATGTTCCAAATAGAAAGGGAGAGCTTTTCTAGAAATCCTAAGTCCCCATTGCCACAACTTTCTCCTCGCAGCAAACGGTAGGACCTTGAATAAGTAACCTGACTTTTCCAAGATCCAGTGTTCCTTTGAGTTAGATAGGTAGATACTACAACTCCAAAAGAAATCATACAAACAGGGCTTTGAGAGGATTGTAAGCCCTGCGCCCGGAGCAGGAACAGAGAAGCCTAACCGGGCCGGTTCAAAGACCAACTGGTCTAAAGTGGTCTGCAGAAGCCTGCAGAAACTGCCTAGTTTCTGTTTGGTCAATAGCATGAAAAGGCTGTGGGGCTTATTTTGTCATTTACGCCTGGATTAATGCTGACGCTGCAATGGCACCAGTCTTCGCAGACGACGGTGATGAGCCTCTGTATGGTTGTGGGTCCTCACACCCTCCTGCAGGTTTAGATAAACTCCACTTGCTCTCCTGTCCGTTTCTATTTGGTCAGTTCAAATGCTGCTGGGATGCCCGGGCAGAGAGGGCCATTATGAGCACACTGCATGCTGTGAGCTCCAGACAGTGTGTACTGAGCTACAGAGGCTGGCCCTTCAGATATCGCTCCAGATAGAGCTAAGCCTCCAAGGTTGACCATCTGCCTTGGCAGGGCTGACACTCCATCTGCACTCCCCAGCCCTGGGGTCTGCCATCCGTCACAGCGAGGAGAAAACCTAAGGAGAACTGAATGCTCCAAGATCTTCCTGGGCTGACCGCTCTGCAAAGAGACGGCAAAACCAGTGTGAGAAACAGCAGTTTTATGTTGTCTTGGACAGTGTCAAGCACAGAATTTCTTCCCACTTAGATCCACTGGACAAGCGCATAATTAATGTGACAAGCGGCCGTTCCTTTCGGATTCCCCACTTTGGCCCGGGTGAATTCAATCTTAGAGCAAACCTTTTGATATTCAGAACCTCATTCTGAGGCAGTCATTTTTGGCAGAGAAGTCTTTTGGAAGACCTTTAGATGTTGAAGTCAGATTGGGGGAAGAAAAAATACCCAGTGACTGCCAGGTCTTAAATCTCTCTGCAAAATGGGAATGCTAGTTTTACTAACGTATGCTTCAGCTCCTGACTAAAGCAGGGATGTGTATGTTTATACTTTGCATTGTACGGTAATATGTTTCTAGTAAGTTAGGTGTGAATAAGTATTTTTACATGACATAATATTCTAAATGTCTGTTGAATGTTCATTATGCAAAAGAAAGAGGAATGAATCATTTTGTAAAATAAAGAATCTTTTCATAAGACGTTTATTCAATCCTGTGCTAGAATAAACATGACTGTATGTTAAGAAGTGGAGTTGAATTCCCTTCCTGTTGAATCTGTCCAGGCCTTAGTAACTTGTATAACAAACTTCATATGCTGGAAACACCAGTTTTTAGGCTTGGACGTTTAGAATCAAGAGGCTTCCATTTCCTGGGTCTTTGATTACTTGCTCTGGGAGAAGCCGGCCATAATGTAATAAGTCAGACTACCTTGAGACCACCATGCTGTGAGGAAGCTCAAGTTAGCCACACACGGAGGCCACATGGAAGGAGAGCTGCCTGTACTGTACAAGACCAGCAGCTAGCTCTTCCTGCCATCGCAACCCAGGTGCCAGATGTGTGTGAATGAGGAAACCGTCTGGAAGTGGCTCCTTTAGCTCCAGCCACCTTAGCAGATGCCATGCGGATTGGGGACCAACTGCCTGGCTGAACCCTTTCCAAATTCCTAACCCACAAAGCTGCAAGCACAATAAATGTCTGTTTTATATCATTAAGTTTTGGCATACATCCATACGTAGCAATAGATAGTAAAAACAACTCCTTTTTCTGTTTTCTGAGAACATTTACTGATATACCTATCAATATACACCAGTATACATTGCTGTTTTTTTTTTTCTCCAGGAATTCACAGCTGTGCTAGATTCTTTCTTTCCTAAGCTGGTTTCCTCAACTATACTATAAATGTGTTCTGTTACCCAGCATTTTAGCATGTCAGCTTATTCCATTTCAAAAAACAGAATAAAATCTGTTCTAATCAGGAGTGTGGTTAAAGTACAATCTATGTAGATTACTACATATCTTGGATTTCTAAGAGTATTACAATATCACCCTATGTCCAGGTTACCAGTCAAAAGGAGAGTAGAGACTTGCCAGTTAACTCGCATCTTAGAACCTGTGAACCATCAACAGGGGTACCCATGTGAAACAACAACATGTAAATCTCCATCCAGGCATCAAAAACTTCATCACTTACGGTTAGGATTATATAGAAACCCTCTGAACTGAAACACTGAAAAGATTCAGCAGCAATTTCTGCTAAATAATTAAATATTACCTTATTTTCCCCAGGGGGATTTACTTTTAAAGGATGAATTAGTAGAATCTATATCAAATTAAAAGCATTAATATTATTTAGGGTTAATTTTCTGTATGAAGGCAAGAAGGGGAAACATTTCATTATGGAAGGTAATGATAGGAGTCCAATCAGAATCTATGCTTGCGAAGTCAAGAGTTTTTTCACTTTAAACAGCAATTTATTTGGCTAACAGACACCCGATCATGCCCAGCTTTTCATCTGGAGGAAATGACCACATTTCATTGCTCGCTCTCCCATGCTCTTAATCATCACCTCATTAGCTCGTGGAGAAAGCTGGTGGAGGCCAGAGGTGAGCTGGATTTTATTCTTTGAGACGTCAGCATGGGTTTCATTTCCACTGGCCCCAAGTTTTTCCTTTTATTTTAATCTTTAAAAAAAACCTCATCATACTCATTTTTTCCTTCACATTGACCCACATCAAAGGTTTGGGCCTTAGACATGCGGGGAAGCTCTTATTTCACGGACTGAAGGAAGAAAATAAGGAAAGTGTGCTTAGATCAGTGGGTATTGATTTACTGCTCTCAGGCCTTGCAGTGTTCTTTGTAATCTTGTAAAACTATCCTCTGTAAACCGGGTTGACTACCTGAGTTTACTAGAAAAGTTGTTGATTATCTAGTACATTTTATGTGCAGGAGAAGAGGCCCACTGACATTCAGATACTTAGAGGAGAAAGAAGAAAGAGAGCAAATGTTGAGGGCCTATTACCTGACAGGAGGAAAAGTAGGCATTTTACATCTGTAGTGTGACTGTAAAGAGTCAACAAGAAATTCACAGTCAAGGGCAGTGCCACAGAGGAGCCGGTAGCCTGGCTCAGTGGGTGAGGCCTTCCGTGGGGAATGGATGTGGGCCTTTATCTAATAACAGAGAGTGGGAGACCCTCAGGAGGGAAGAGAAATCAAGATCGGAACACCTAACTCAATAAGCTATTTTCTGGCAAAATCTTTTATTCTGAGACGCTGATCTCAGAAAAAGCAAACCAGGCCCTGACACAGTGCCGCGGGGAGCTCCTTCTGATACGGCTCATCCAGGAAGACAGGGAGCGGAGCACCCCAGGGAGTGGGTGGAGGTGAGCACAGAAGGGGAGTGGGGACACTGAGAAGGCTCTCCCAACTCTCTTCAGCCACTGGAAGCCTCCGAATGTGGCATTCCGGAGGCGGGGGAGTAACTTTCTAGCTTTATTGGCTGTGGCAGACACAGCTGAGCGCCTACCCTGCGGTCATTTGCCCTCTCATTCCATGCTGGTACCCTCCCCTCCCCTCCCCTCCCCTCGCAAGACACCAATGAAACATGACTGATGTACACGCATCATTGTGGCCCCGTTCCCCTTGGCTTTGCGTGGTTGTTTGACAGTTCTGGCCAATGACATGAATTCTGTTGAAGAATTTCATCAAAAGGTTTTCCTTGCTGATAAAAAGAGACAGATGGGAGAAAATGTTTCCTTTTCTTTCGGTGGATGTCCCATCTGGGTACGATGCCTGGAACGTGAGGAAAAAACCAACATACTGCAAGGATGACATAAGGGAACACACCCCAGGATGATGTCACTGAGGCTCTTAGCTACTGCACCATGGACCCTCCCCACCTCAGGATTTCTTGTTATGAGTTATTTAACACTGACCCCGCTTTTTTTTTTTTTTAATTTTTTTTTTTTTCAACGTTTATTTATTTTTGGGACAGAGTGAGACAGAGCATGAACGGGGGAGGGGCAGAGAGAGAGGGAGACACAGAATCGGAAACAGGCTCCAGGCTCTGAGCCATCAGCCCAGAGCCTGACGCGGGGCTCGAACTCACGGACCGCGAGATCGTGACCTGGCTGAAGTCGGACGCTTAACCGACTGCGCCACCCAGGCGCCCCTGACCCCGCTTTTTAAAGTTACAGGTTTTAGTTACTTGCAGCTGAAAGTATCCTATCTTCCACACAGGCCAACCTCAAAATAATATTATTCTATGCTAAATAAACTGGGAATGCTGAATAATTATTTAGCTAAGTATGCTATGCTAAATAAACTAGAAATTAAACCTGATGGAAAGAGCATTGCCTTCAAGGCGTCCCCAGGAATTGTGAAGGTGAGACGATTCCCCAGCCAGGGGCTGCATTTAGAAGGTCCACTCTCGCCCTCTTCCAGACACATCACCTCCACCTGGGTGAGGAGGGCCAAGGTGTTTGCTCTTGGAGTCGATGTCTTACCTGGACCATGCACTGAGTGCTTGGGATACTAGAATTCTCTGGCCAATCACCCCTGAGGCCATGCCGGCTCTGTATGGGCCTTCTTCCTAGATCTCTAGAGGGGGGTATACCGGACCAGACTGCACCACTGGAGCGAGGCCTTACAGGGTATTCCAAGAACGCCTGGGGCTTGGATGTGTATACAGTCTGGTCCCAGTGCGTGTGCATGAAGCTCCTCACAATGCAGGAAGGGATGTGATGCAGGCAGAAAGAAAAGGTGGCTCATACTGGTTCTCTTGCCTCAGGCCCAGCAAATATAGCAGCAGATCTGTCACGACACACACACCAAAGGTAGTTGCTATAAGAATGTCTAGAAATGATGGGCACGCATACGTTGCTTCACCGAATTCTCACAGTAGTCCAAGGAAAGGAAGGAGGAGGTATTTTACCCGCAGTTGATAAATGAGGAAACAACAGAGGCTCAGAGAGGTGACCTCATCCAAGATTACCCAGGAAGTGTTCGATCCTGGATTTGAACCCAGAACTTTCAACTATCTCATTGTTTACCACATATACTCCCTCAGATTTTATGTGATGGCGGTTTAATTTCCACATGAAATTGAGACACAGATTGATTTAAGTTATCCTTCTTACTTGTGCAGTTTCCAGTTTCCTATCTTAAAACACCTAGCAATGCTTACCTAAAGGGGTAAGATACAAATAAATAAAATTCAGTCAAATTTCTTTATAAGTGAATCACTCTTACATTTATTTGTATATTAAAAAGTTGAAAAAATCTTAATAAAATACTATACTGGCATAAAATAAATAAAATGGGTCAGGGTTAGCCTTTCCTCCTCTCATGCTATTATAGGATATAGATGATCCATTCTCATTTGTATAACATGAAAATGTTCTCTGAAGTCTTTTGGAAATGGGTCAATTCTATTCTTTTTCCTTTGTTGTGCAAAATACAAGTTTTTTTTTTTTTACATAAAATTTTCTGAACCGGCTGTTTAGATAGCCCCAATCTGTCACTTTGATTTTAAATTCCCCAATTCACTATTTGCTACAATTTTTTAAAAAAAGTTATGAGCTGATTTGCATATTTATAATATTTGTTTTAAATTTCAGTTCTTTTGTCCTCCAGTTGAATCTATTGTACTGAAATCTGAGTGAGGGTGGTGGAGGGGAGGCCAGGAGAGTTAGAGACCTTCACAACATTGCTTTTCATCTTTTCTGGGGTAACTCTGGAAGGAGGAGATGTCAATTCCACATGTGTATGACCCACTTATATACCCAGGGACACCTAAGAGATTTCTCCCAGAACCCGGAAAATCTAAGGGATACCCCCTTTGCTTGATATATATATCAGGATATATATGTAGATATAGATATAGATATAGATATAGATATAGATATAGATATACAGATATATATCTAAAATGCAAACATAAATAATATATATCAAAAGGTATGTATGTGTATATATCTAGGTATCTAGATATAGATATTTGAGATATATATATCAAATATAAATAATATATATCAAAGGTATATCTATAGGCATATCTATATCTAGATACGTATATATCTACACACACATCTCTATCTCTATCTCTATATATCTATATCTGTATCTATATCTGTATCTATATCTACTTTTTTAACTGTTGTGATGTTGCCAAATATTTTGAAAAAATATCAAGACTGAACATTAATAGACAGGTTGTTCTCAGTTCTTGAGAAGCTGGTAGGAAATCCTGGAAAAGTGATAATAGATATATACAGAAAAGAGTCATTTCAAAGGGTGAAGAATAATGTTACAAAATCCACATCACACACTTGGAATAGCTAAGCCTTACAGTGGAAAAAAAAATGCAGGTTGTGAGTTTTGTCATTATTTTCACCGAGTCAGCATGATGGGGTCAGGTTGCCATCTCTGGCTTCCAACAGTCTCCACTCATCCAGACGCCACCATAATAAACATAAGCATATAGCACTCTTGTTGTCTACTATTCAGAGCAGCAACTTTTGTAGAAAGTACTAATGGGCTTTAAACAAAATGGCAAGGTTAGCTTCAACCCAAGATAATTCAACATCTAGATTTTGTTCTTGGCATCCAAATGATGCCCCTGTGGGGTGAAAGGTGGTCGGTGCATATTTTAATTTTTTTGCCACTTCAGAAACATTTGACAGAATTGCATGTGACACTATAAACATTTCAAAGAATTGTGGAACGGAGAGGACTCTTCTGTTATGCTGATCATGCCTCTGGTGATGATGGGCACCTTCATTCTCTAGCTAGCCCCCAGAGACTTGCATTTAATCCCATATTCAACAGGACACTGCTTGGGGTGAGGCTGGCATTCATGGGTACATGCTTCACCCTACAATGCACACAAAATTTGAAATAGATTGCCAGCAGCTCGGGGGCAGGAGGGGAAGGGCCAGACCTGCTGGGCTATTTGTCATCTCAAACATTTCAAGCATGCATGCCCCATAGCAGGGCATACGGGGATGTGTATCCCCTGGCAAGATGTTTAGTCTTGGTGCATACAAATTCGGGCTCTAATGTCTAAACGTGGAGGGAGAGAAAGAAGAACCACTACCTGGAACTGTTCTTTCTGTGTTAAAGTGATAGAAAACTCTTCAATAAACATCTTAATGCTTCACCTTGAAGGCTGTATAATTCCACATGATGGAATTAAAATACACACATATTGAGGAAGTTTGCATGTTAAGAACACCTCACAGCCAGCATGCAGTCTGAATGCATGGGTGTTTGGGTGTTGTTGTGGTTGTTTTTTAATTATAAAAAATCAAGAATCTTAGATTTTTGTGTTTGTCATTCTGCTATCTTTCATAACCACTATGTGGAAATACATATGTGTTAAAAAATACTAGTGTAACGAGAAAGAAAATTTGCTATTAAAAACAAAATAAACGGTAGCAACTTATCTGCCTTCTAGGGAAGTGGCATCTCGGGGGAACGCGGTTCTTTAAGAAAATTCCCTGGTGGTTACAAAAGTGAGACACCTGGGATAGTTTGAGGGAGTATGGAGAAAAAGAAAGGTGGATTTTTTTTTCTTTTTCTTTCTTTCTTTTTTTTTGTATAATGAAATAAGAGGAAATGGGGAGCTGTTCGTCAATTGTTTTGTTTTGTTTTTTGAGAGGTTAAATGACCCTGAAAAAAGTATTGGGAAAAACAGTCTAAAAGGGGAGGGAGGGGCCCAGTGAATGAATATATGAGTATGTGATCAGTTGGAACCTAGGGAAGGGTACAACCAATAAGAAATCCATTTTAGGAAATGGCCAACAAATGTTCGGAACCACAGTAACTACATTCAATATTAAATTGTTTCCAACTCTGTGTTGAGCTGAACCCCATCCTATTAACCACCTCCATACCAATAAAAATCGGTTAGGCACGATAATGTGGGAGGGTGGCCTATGCACCACATTTTAATGGCTATAGGCTGGAGAGTGTTTTCTTCTAGGAAAGAAAACATGGAGTAGGATCAAGAATTTGGCATAAAGAGAAAATGAAGTAGATGATGACCAGAAGAAATTATAAGCCTCCTGGGGTAGAAAATATTGGACTTTACATAGGATGGGGACACAGTCTTAAAATAATGGGTGACTGAAGAAGATTTGGATCTGGGAAACAAAATCAAAAGAAAAAAGCATTAATTGTTAGGTCTTAACATGGCCAAGTAGGGGGAGGGCCTATGGATCCTCATTCTTCCCCTCCATAATTACATGATCTGGGCCAATTGCTTTCACTTCTGTATTTCCATCTCCTCAAGTCCAAGATGGGAGCAACAGTAAACTATTAGAGTTATTACAAAAATAAAAAGAAATGTTGACTATTATATTCCCAATAAATGCTGAATCTTAATTCATGACTCTCAAGCCACAATAAAATAAAAATCAATAGGATTCTTTAAACCTGTCAGGACCACACTCTCCCCACGATGGCTAAATTATTCACCTATCTCCTACATTCATTATGCAGTGAAGTGCCTTAACTAGTTGGTATAGCATATATTTTCATGTAAATCTAGTCTTTTCCCTCAATTATATCTCATGATATATTCCAAATTATTTAGATGTCTTATGTATACTTATTTGGTTATTAAAAAGATCATTAAAGTCATTTCTAAAAAGATCAACTAAATAGGCCTCATTAAACTTTGTAAATATCATGATTTCCAGGAAATCACCATGTTTGGTAAACATCTTTCAGTCTTACTAATGATTATTTCTAACACAGTCTTACATTTTCTATAGTGGTTTCTGTTTCATGTGTATGGTCTCAATTGGTCTTGATCCCCCTGATTTATTTTATAAGGACAGAATTTCTTACATTTAAAACATTAAATTTAACTGGTAAGACCCAATTTTCTAATTGCCTTCTTGAAAGTAAAGTGTTATCACTGATCATTGCACTACCTGATCAATATTTTCATAGTTAAGCCTCAGTTTCAAATTCACATGTTCACCTATGGGAATGTGTGTAGTTGGTTATTTGGCTGGTAATCTGTATTGGCACGTTACCACAACAGACTTTTTTTGAAATCCATTCAGTTCAATTTTGTTTAGAAGATTAAGCATCTCTTTGGAGAGCAAAACACCTAGATCAAAACTGACATTGCATTAAATTTACAGGGCGATGCTTTCTGGTTTGGTAGTTATGCTTTAATAATATTTTGTGGCAATAACAACACACTACTGCCTGACATTTTCCTCCTCTTTAGAAATTTAAAAAGAAAGAAAGTAAAAGGAAATAAAAAGCTTTCCTGCCACAGGTCAAGGGCATTCAACTATGAACTCTGTTTTGTCAATTTCAACAGAGGAGGGGGGGATAGGACCCAAGGTATTTCTTTTCCATTTATCTATTTTTAGGAAGAAGTGGATTGTTTGAGTGTTTCTAGCCCTACTCCCTATCTTCATTTTTCTAGGGCCTTGTGTACCCCCTGTAAAAGTAGAATTTAAAAAGGGTAGTTACCGTGAGTTTGGGGATGTTAAATCTAATATATTTAGATTGACAGGCCATTTGATTACTCTGGGAATACCTATCCAGTTTTTAGTTTATTAGGCCACTTTGCCCCCTTCATCATTTTACTGCAATGGCATGGTCTGGGTACTGAAACTCAAAGCAGACTTTTTTTTTATAATCTGTGAGAAAACAAGCAGCAAGTTATAACCATTGCATATTATATTACTTTGGGGACTCTTTTTAAATGATCCATTTTTCTTCTCTCCCACACACAGAAGACTCGCAAATGTTTCCTTCCCCAACTTTCACTGCCTGCTCCTCCCTCTCCCAACCTCAAACACGTCCCTACAAGGGATAATAATGAAGAGATGATAAAAATCCTATATACAGCATAAATATTTTGTGGAAATTAATCTGGAGAAAATAAGAGGAACAAAGAGTCACAGGGATAATTTCTTCATGAAATACAGTTCCAGTCATTTAAGCCTTAAATGGCTCTTGACCGAAGGCAGACCTTCTAAATGCCAAAGGGCTTCTATTTACCAGCTTCTTGGCAATATTTATCATGGCTGATGAAATGGTTTAAGTCAGTAAGAGAACATATAAGATGCCGGTGGAAGTGGCAGGCGTGGGTGTTCACATGTGTGACCTCTTACAAAAATTCAGCCTCGACACCGTGCCTCACAGGTAGGCCAGTCCCGCTTGGCCGGATGTTCAGCCTCACTTGGATCTAAACCCACAGTGACAGGATTCAGGAGGTCTCACAACCCATCCCAACAGAGAGGGACAGCCCTTTTTCCAACAGACTCGATGGGCTTTGTCGCGCCAGCCCAAGCCTTGGTGGAAGACTCTGGCCCAGTCTACCAACGTAATGCAACGGACGGAATTAGAGGCTGGCAGGTTTCCATAAGAAGAGCACTCACTGCTCTCTTTCTGTTTGAGAGGTTCAACCCAACTCTGCCCAGATGGTGGCAACTCAGAGTATGGAGGATTGGTGCACTGTCATTACCTAGGGGCTCATGAGATACGAACAATCTCAGGCCACACTCCAGGAACTACTGAATCCAAATCATCATGTTCACAAGATATAAGTAATTTCCATGCACACTTGACGTTTGAGAAGCACTGGCCTAAGTCACCAGGTGAATGAGTCAAACACAGCACCTGGGCCTCCTGTCACTGGCAACAGGAACCTTGTGCTTGTAGGCAAACATCTAACTGGACAAGGAGCTAGAATTCACACCGATGTGTTTCACAGCGTTCAGAGAAATCCCACCAGCAGGGGACACACGCCGTCCTAGTGACTTGGCAGAGCCAGAGCATGAGTGTTTGAGGGACATGGAGAACAAGTCTGAGGGCAGACCTGGTTGACAGATTTTCCATGATCTCCTCTGGAGACCGCCACGGCCTGGGAATGATGTCATTGCTGGGTTAACAAGTTAGGTTAGCAGCTGGGTAGTGCCCAGCCCAGGGTGGGGCAGGGCCAGGGTCAAAGTGGGAAAGCAGACTCCTCAGCCTGAGTAGCCCAGGCTGGAAACAACTATATGACACTGAGGTGACGTCGTCACAGAGTATGTGGTCTTGAAAGGGTAAATTAGCAGCGGGACTAGCCTAGTCAGGTAAGTTCTGAGGTGGGGTGGGGGTGGGGGGGCGGGTGGAGGACAGAGAATGATCTAGGGCTGATGCTGAGAGGCCAGGTGGCCACTCCCAGGCCTACTGGGTATTCAGTCACCACTGCAGCCAATCACCGTTGCTCCTCCCGAGGCCCTCCTGCCCGGGAGCTATTTGTGGCTTCTGACATTTAAAATATCTTTAAGCAGTATTTTACTTACTTTTCATGACTAAATCTATTTTGTCCAGTATATAGAGCCGTCCATCACCCTTTCTATTTCTCTGGGTTCACATTTATCATCTCATCTTTTCTTATTTTTTTCTAATCTTATTTGGGCCCACAACTCTGACGAGGTACAGGTATAATTCATCCTTGATGAGGTGAAACTGAGCTGTAACTGTGACACAGAACCTCTTGTCTCACCTTCGGTAGCATATTTGGTGACAGAGTTAAGAACAGAACACAGATATTCATATTTTATCCTAGCACTTTTGAGTATGACACCTAGCTGTTTACCATTCACTTGGAATGTGTGAAAGTTTATGAGACTAACGTCCTTAAGTTGTGAAGCATGGAAGCAACTTTCTCCCAAGAGATACGTGATTTTGGAAACTGTGTTTTATTTTTCCAGCTTAGCATGAAGGATCTTTTCTCCAATTAACTTCATTTTCTTTTTTATTATTTACCCCAAATATCCAAATCCATGTGTATACTATCTATTCAGCAACTAATGGAGTCTTTAATGGCTGGTATGTGTTTTTAAACAAAGACAAAACTATAAAAATGCTTTCACGTTAATGACAGTGACTTATAACAAATTAGCATTTAAAAAATAGCTGGGGGGTATAAAAGATTTTGCGTGTTGTTTGTAGAGTTGAACGAAATGGAATCGACTAATGTTATCCTTTCTGCATCTGACAGAGTATAAACTTTCTCTGGGAGACGATGACCACCCTCTTGACCCTGTCCCCAGCCCCCCAAACCCTGACACTGACATAGAGCTATGAGCCTGCCTTTGGTAATAGCATTGGGTGGTTTGTGTCCTGATGCTGGCATTCTACTTGGACAAAACACAGACAAAAAATATATTCTGTTCCTAGCTTTGCATCGGCAGTCATCATTACACTCTGTTTTTGAACATATTGCTGAGGTTAGAGGACAGCACATATATCAATATATCAATATAATTTGTATCAATATAAAAGATATAATATATATTAAGTCCCAATTTAAGTTAAACAATATTAACACATAATAATATATAACATATAAAATAATATGACTATAATACATAATTTATATAATTATATAAATATATATGATATATGCTCTATAATACCTAATATACATATGAATCTTATACATTTATATATAAGAGAGCAGCAATGGGGCGCCTGGGTGGCGCAGTCGGTTAAGCGGCCGACTTCAGCCAGGTCACGATCTCGCGGTCCGGGAGTTCGAGCCCCGCGTCGGGCTCTGGGCTGATGGCTCAGAGCCTGGAGCCTGTTTCCGATTCTGTGTCTCCCTCTCTCTCTGCCCCTCCCCCATTCATGCTCTGTCTCTCTCTGTCCCAAAAATAAATAAACATTGAAAAAAAATAAGAGAGCAGCAACATATAAGATTTGACAGCTATAACATAGTCATTGAATAGGAGTGATAAAAATAATGCTTTAAAGAAAATGTTTCAGAGCACCTGGGTGGCTCAAGTCGGTTAAGCATGAGACTTTTGATTTGGCTCAGGTCATGATCTCACAGTTCATGAGTTGGAGCTCCACATTGGACTCTGCACTGTGTCAGCGTGGAGACTGCCTGGAATTCTCTCTCCCTCTCTCTCTGCCCCTACCCCACTCATGCTCTTTCTTTCTCTCTCTCAAAATAAATATATAAACTTTAAAAAATTTTTTTAAAAAAGGAAAATGTTTCCCTACCACATTTTTCTTTTTTTTTTTTTTAATTTTTAAAAGCTAGAAGTACAGACTGCAGATCACTAACAAATAAAAATGAAAGTGGGGCGCCTGGGTGGCGCAGTCGGTTAAGCGTCCGACTTCAGCCAGGTCACGATCTCGCGGTCCGTGAGTTCGAGCCCCGCGTCGGGCTCTGGGCTGATGGCTCGGAGCCTGGAGCCTGTTTCCGATTCTGTGTCTCCCTCTCTCTCTGCCCCTCCCCTTTTCATGCTCTGTCTCTCTCTGTCTCAAAAATAAATAAACGTTAAAAAAAAAAATTAAAAAAAAAAAAAATGAAAGTGCCCCCCAAATTGGTGCAGCAACTACCCTTGACTACCAAATACTGTAGGTCTTATGAGAGGTGAGCTTTTTGTTTTGTTTTGTTTTTGTTTTTGTTTTCCTGATACATTTCATTAGTTGCAAGAAGCTCCACGGGCAGACTCATGTTTGTCACACTCAGTTAATAAACTTGTCCAACCAGACAGCAAACACACTAAATTTCCACTGCTTTATGAAAGCAACGTTGACAACGCATACACACACACACACACACACACACACACACACACACACACACACGAGAAAAGAAATCCTTATTTCCAGAAGGATATCAAAGAAGGAAAGATAAAACAAACTCTGAGTTGCCAACTGGTCTTATCTAAAAGTATCACTCATTGTCACCTGGCCTCTGATTCAATGTTGGGAAAATAAATTCTATCTGAATCCAAATGGTCTGAAATTACAAATTTACTTCACTTATGCTTTTTAAGTAAAATTCACATAAACATAGATTGCTGGACTGTGATAACGTGTAAAATTAGACAATACTAGGAATGTTTTGTTTATAACAAAACTTAAAAATCTTGCGCCTGGGTGGTTCAGTTGGTTAAGCATCTGACTTCGGCTCAGGTCATGATCTCGCGGTTCGTAGGTTTGAGCCCTGCATTGGGCTCTGTGCTGACAGCTCAGAACCTAGAGCCTGCTTCAGATACTGTGTCTCCCTCTCTCTCTGGCCCTCTCCCACCTCTCTCAAAAATAAACATTAAAGAATTAAAAAAAAAAATCTCACTTACTAGGCATCAATTACTTACATATGAAAGTGCTGCTTCCATATACATACCCCCACAAGCACAAACTTCTTTTGTCTCCTGTTATAGATGGAAAACATTCTTCTCAATGACAGAGTAAGAATGACTAAAATTAATTACTAAACACTTAAATATTTAAAGATCTGCCATTTTTGGGGGGGTTTCTTATGGTAAGTACAACATCGTCATGGAGGCCTGAATCCAGGGAACAAATTATGGAATTCCAAAAGATCAAACAATTTTAACACATGTGCAGATGCCATGCTCCTTTGACCCAGGTCTTGAGAAAGATGTGAAGTCCACAGAGCTGAAACCTGAGTAGCCACTGGAGGCTCTCATGCCATGGTAACGTAATTTACCATGTCATTACCACTGTTACCATGTCCTCAGTTTCAAAGCATGCAGTATGCAGGTGATAAATTATTAAATCTGAGATTTCTCAACATTCATGAAGTACTCTGGTGAAAGGACTCTATTCTCTTATCTAAATGTGCAATTTCAAGACAATAGGCTCTATTTGAAAAGGATTAAATTCCTAAAAATTTAGCTAAATGACATAATTAGAAATTTAAGGCTCTTTCTGATATGAGACATTTCCAGAAGCAGTAGCAGTAACTGTCTTATTTAATTTAACTTAACTTAATTTAATTTAATTTAATTTAATTTAATTTAAAGGGACTTGTTTTTAATGAATGAATGTATGTGTGTGTGTGTGTGTGTGTGTGTTTGTGTGTGTGTAATATTGGTTTATTTTAGTAGACTCAACTTTTTTGAGCCCCCCAAAGTTCCATTTCAAATTTATTTGCAAAAGGAGAACTCTCTAGGATGCTTGGAACACTTTAGTACCTTACCAGTAAGTGAACCCTGGGATAGGCGTGGGTCAGTGTGGCAGCTGAGAGCCAAATTCCAGAAAGTTCAGAATGAACCTGCACAGTCCCTATGTCTGCAGCCCTGTATCAACTCCTTGCTTGAAGTCTGTTAGATTTTTGTTTGTATTTTACCAGAAGCAACCCAGAGCAGACATCCTGTCTGCAGTTAACACAAGGGACTCTTTCTTCCCCACCCTCCAGCATGTCTTGCAGATGTAATTATATGGAGGACATGAATCGTTTGTGCAAGCTTTGATTTGCATCGGTCCTCCACCCATGATCGGGCCAATAGGTGTCCAACAGAAAACTTCGTACAGAAAACTTGTTCCTTATTTTCTCCATACAACAGGAAAAGGAGACAAGAGCTATATGCCCACTGAGGGGAAAGGAGGGGAATGGGGAGGAGAACCAATCACTGAACCACACATTTAGCCCTTCAGAGAGGTGATGTGGCAAATGGATTCTCCTGGCTTTAATACGTGGCATAGCTGCCAACAGTGATCAGGGAATTCCCGCTCTACGAGAGGAGGCAGTCCTTCTGTGTTTTATACCATGTTCTTATAAGGTGCATAAAATTTTAAATTATAGCTTCACATGGTTCATTTAACCCACCAAGCTAGAGTTTATGGACTCTGTATGGAATCTTTAAAACAATTTTTTAACAGTTGGTGCTAGTGGTGTCTTTTCTTCTTCTTTACCAATATTTAGAATCAATCATATTGATAGAGGCGAGAGAAGTTATTATAATTTTAATTAGGATATAAATGAAAATCAAGGAAAATTCCAAGTGGCTAAAATTCTGATTGACAGACTCTTCAAATTCTCTTGGAATGCTTTAAGTTGGTGACTAAATATATAGATTCCAATATACAACACACATGCATCTATTTGACCCTATACTTTTTCTTATTCTTCTTTGTGTGTTCACTTACTCCTCCTTCCCAGATGGTATAAATGCTTTGATGAGAAGGAAAAATAACTGCTCTATCTAAATCTTCCATAGCACAGTGCCTAATAAACCCTTGTTGAATGAGTCTTGAAAACAAAAATTCCATTTCATAATAGGTAAGTGTTATGCAGGGAAAGCCTTAGTTTGGATATTTTTACTGCAACAAAGAAATAAACTTCTTTGGGGAAAGTGGAAAGTGATAAAGTGATAACATCTCTACGAATTCTGTATATTTTTAATCTACATTTTTAAAACATAATACTGCAGGAAAGTTTGTAACTTGCCAGAGTAAATAAGCAAATACTGTCTTGCTCATATAAAGACAGAAAAAAAAATATGACATGGTAGAAGGGATTCATTATTTTGAACATTATTGTTTCTGCAAGAGAGAAACAGGGTCCTAGAGTGTAGTATATAGCTGGCCTGTATCACTAACACATAATGAGCTCAGCCCGAGTATTTCAAACTGAGGTTTGTTATGAATGTCTTCTCAGTGCCAGCAATCCCAACTCTAGCCAGTCTTTAAAATATTTCACATGGACAAATACAGTCGATTCTCATTATTTGTAGTAGTTATGTTCCATAAAGTCACCACAAATACTCAATTAGCAAACGCTGAACACTGCTCCTAGGGGAAATGTGTGTGTGTGTGTGTGTGTGTGTGTGTACATATGTCTCACGTAGATTATAATCTTAAATCTTAAATGAATTGTTTTATTCATTCTGGTAGATTCTACTTTTCCTTACAAAAGAAAAATAAGGTTCATAAGTGTTGAGTGACTTTACTTATAGCTTCTCCATCACAGGTGCCAGAGTTGGGACTCAAACCTCATTCACCTGGCCCCAGAGCCAAGCTTCCTGCACTACGCCGTGCTGGCCCCTAGTATCTCCATCCTCTGGTCTTCTCTGTAGAAGAGCTGAAACCTGAAGGCAGAACATGGTCTTCTCTGATCTCAACTTAGAACACATGCATTGGGTGATGCATATTTTTGTCACTCTGGGCACGTCCATGTATGGGTGTCAAAGTGCCATGAGTGTTGATTTGGGGGTTATAAATACATTTTAGCTAGTAAGCAAATCTGCAAACCCAGAATCCGTGGATAATGAGGATTGACTGTATTTGTAAATCTGGTGTCAGCAAGGGCCATTTAAGGTTAGGATTAAATTCCGGATGGCTCGGTTCCTAGACCAATGCCCTGAATAGGCTTGAGGTCTCCTAAATACTCGTTTCTACCACCTGCTAGTGGCTATGCCTGTAGGTGTCCTCTGAGGAATCTCCCAGACACCTCCTGCTGAAAGTGCACTCTACACCATGTTTCGTCCAGTATCATTGTCTACCAACACCTAGCAAAATGGGTTGTGGGTTTTCTTCCTTGAAAACACTGAGAGGCTTGCAACGCATACAAAATAGTGTCTTTGTACTCTAAATTATCACGCTGGTTAAAGAGAAATGTAGAATGGCATTTTGTAAGAATTTTAGTAAAAATTCACATTTTCTGATAATAGCACCCCAAAAACTTTCTTGGAATTACATTCCAAAGAAAAGAAAATCATTAGTTGAAGAAAATGGCCTTATCACAATATCTGGAGTTTCTTGTCCGTTTTCTCTTTTAATCCTTTCTGATGATTAAAACTTATATGATGAAAATGTCCCATTTGTTTTAATTTATCCACAATGTAGTGGTTGTTACATTTTGGATTCCTCTGCAAAAATTAAAAAAAAATGATTCCTACTACTGTCATGCTAATATAGAATATTAAAAATCATGTCATGAATCTACACAATATTTATAAATATTAAACACTGTATTTGTTTTCTATTGTTTCTGTAACAAACTATCACAAACTCAGTGGCTTAAAACAATACAAATTTATTATCTTATAGTTCTGAGATCTAAAATGTGCGGGCAGAGTTGCACTGTTTCTGGGAGTTCTCAGGGAGAATCCATTCCTGGTCTTTTGTGGTTTCTAGAAGCTGCTCACATTCCTTGACTCACAAAACCTCCTTCATCGTCATGGTCAGAAATCACATTGCTGTGACTTCTATTTCTGCCCCCATATCTCTTCTGACTCTGACCCTCTTGCCTCCCTCTAATGAGGATCCTTGTGATTATCCAGGACCCATCTGGATAGTCCAGAATAATCTCCCCATCTCAAGGTCCTTAACTTAACCACCGTAGTTTATTCTGACAGGTAAAGTAATATATCCATTGGTCCTAGGGGTTTCCATATGGGCATCTTTAGGGCCATTATTTAGCCTACCACAAGAGCAAACTTGGTCCAAGTGTTATAGTGAGTTCAAAGACAATTGAGACATGGTCTCTGCCCTTAAATTCTGTCATCTAGGCAGGAGCTGCCCAATACTACAATAATCATTCAACAAGGCAGAGGAGTTTCCAAGTCCGATGGAAGTTCAAAGAAAGGGATGGGTCACTAACTGAAAATTCTCTATTTGCATAGATCCACAAGGTAATGTATGCCTTTGTCCCTGTTCGTCCCTCATCGGGAAATGACATTTCTGCCTCTTGTGCTTGGTTAACTGCTACTCATCCTTTAAAATTCAAGAGTCACTTTTTTTGGGACACGTCCCTTGATGCCCTAAGCTGAGATGGTACTCTTGTCACATTAGTTTTAAAAATAGTTTAATTCTGTACCTCTCTCATTAGAATGAATTTTTTATCTTCTAAAAAACTTTTCCAGCTTTTAAAAATATTTTTGTATCCTCAACACCTCAACACCTGGTGATTTGCATATAATAGACACTTAGTAAATATACAAATAAATCAATGTGGGCAGGCACTGTGCAGAGAAGGCATGAGGCCTGACCAATTTTGGGGCCTGAGGATGTCATAAAGAGGGCTTTTTCAACTAACTGATGGTGTGATGTTGTGGGAAGAAGGTGGAGAAAAGCCTGGAGAGAAGGATGGAGCTCCACTTTGCAGCCTGGGTGACCAACAAGATGGTCATGGATATAACAGAAAAAATACATCTATATGGGGAATTTTAGGTTTGGTGCAGAGTGATCATGACTCCATTTTTGGTTTCATGAATCTGAAGAGTTTAAGACAACAAGTGACTGAGATGACCAGGAAATAAAGAAGTGGAATTTAGGAGAAAAATCAGGGTATCATTTGGAATTAGTCTCCTTTAGGAGTAATGGTATGAGCCATAGGGGTGGCTTGAAGGGAAAGACTGTCAAAAAGAAATAAGGAGAAAAGAATCAGGGACAGGTTGTTGGTGAATGTATTCAGAAGGAGTCAACCGAATACACGCTTTTTAAAGAATAAAATCAACATCAGATGAAAGACAGAGCAATTTTCTCAGAGGACTGTTTCTGGACCACAGGAGAGCAAGTGATTGCTTCCTTTTCTGAGCCTGTCGATGGCACAAAGTAGTATATCTACTTTGCATTACTGTTATTTGAGGATAAGCATTTGTCTTTCCCACTGTCCTAGAAGGTACACATTTTGAGGGTAGGGGCGGTATCTCTTCATCGTTGTGTCTCCCAGGTGCTGAACACTTAGTGTCTTCACATTTAGTATACTAATCAATAAAGTAACAAATTAATGAGATTCAGATGTGATGGTATTTATTTTCTTAATATTATATCCAGTTTCTCCTAAGTTTGCTTAAGGTACTAGAATGAAAAAAAAAATGTTACCAACTTGCTGAAAGACACTGTGCACGGATCAGGGGCTAAAAGCACATCCTGTGTTTATTCTTTGTCTGCATGAACATAATTGGATTGCTGCTCAACTGAAATTTCCTGCTATATGATACTTCTCAAAGGTTCAAATAAGGGACAGAAGCCTGAACTTAATTAAGAATATAAACAGGACCGTTGGTCCCAAGATGAGATTTAATCCTAAAGTCACCTGCACTATGTTTATTAGTCAGTCTGACCCAATGCTCACCAATGGGGGTGACTGGTAGTTAAGAGCCTAGAAATGTAGCTCTAAACAGAAGATGGACCAAGTTTACCTTAAAAGTGGACACCCCAAAATCTGTTAAATACAAAAAAATAGGATTTCAAGGGAATCAAGACAAAGGGCATTCACATATTTGAAATAATTTAGATAATGAAAATATGTTTTTTTTAGTAATGTCACAATGGGTATTTTAAAAATTCATTAAAGTGTTTGTATTTTATATTTAAACATGCCAGAAACTACAATTTATTAACTTCAATAAGTTGTTCTACTATCATATAATCCTCAGATTTAGCACTGATTTGCATAAAGGAAAATACTGTATGGAAAAACATACAACGTGCAGATTGTTATTTCTACCATCCCCAAGCAAATGCAAGCTCCTTTACAGCCATACATCCATCTTTCCGAGCATGTTCTATGGCAATGACCATCCAGCTGGTCCATTAACCTTTTTAGCTGATTCTTCCATTCTCAATGTGATACTTACCCTGCTTCAATACTATGAAAGACAATAAAACTGAAAAATAAAATTAATGGGTGAATTACACTACTCAGGAACTGGGATTAATTTTTCAAAGCAAGCCAGTTTCTAAGTAAAACTTGTGGGCAAAAATTTCAAAAGCTTTTCACAGCTGGTTCCCACTGTCTTTTTCTTGAAGTTTTGTCAATACACACAGAAAAGACAACCTTGGGCATCTTTCTGCCTCAGGGAGCAAGATGACAGTGTAAGAGGAACACACTTAGGCTTTGATATGTCCATTTGAAAGGGCACTCAAGCTCTAGCAAATTTTCTCTAAATGCTTACTTTGTGTGCTGTGTGCAATTTGTTAGCTTTAAATCCCTGTAGGAACCAGGAGATTTTCACACATCTTTTAGAAAATGGATATTTTTCAGGGTGAGGCAACATCATCTTCATCAGTAGGTGTGCTGGCTCTAATCTTGAAAGGTTATTAAATAATATGGTGTTGCTTATTTGCAACCCAAATGAAGGCCCCGCAAAGAGAGAGAGGACTAGTGGGGTGCCTGGGTGGCTGAGTTGGTCAAGCGACTGATTCCTGGTTTCGGCTGAGGTTATGATCTCACAGTTTGAGTTCAAGTCCCACATCAGGCTCTGCATTGACAGTGCAGAGCCTGCTTGGGATTCTCTCTCTCCTCTCTCTCTCTCCTCTCCTGCTTACACTCTCTCTCCCTCAAATAAACATTAAAAAAATAAAGAAATAGAGGACTAATATGAAAAGATAGCTATAAGAAAAGGTGTTAAATTTACTCTGATAAATGATAGGTCTGTATGATCGTCAACTCTCATTTAGCTCAGTATTAAGTTTGCTTAGGTAGATATTGGGAAAGAAGTAACACAGTGTTCTTTCTATTTATCACTTATCCTCATATCCAGAATTGTGAACAGCTTGTTATGCATGATTAAAATTTAGCATCAACTGTAATTTATTTTGTCATGAATTGTTTAAGGCGCATTCTGAGGAAGATCCGAGCGCATGAAAACTTTGTGTGGGGTGAAAATTTATTTTTATATTATGAAGTTGATGTATATGTGATAACTCATGATTTGATTGCCTCTGAACATGTATTTTTGTAAGAAAAATTAAAAATGTTAATTTTTCTCTACTTGTTATAAAAATAGGCCTCATAGAGAAGCAGGCTAATTTGCTAACTGACTGCACAAAGCCGATTTACCAAAAATCAATTTGTCAAGTGACCAATTTGTCAATTTTTTCCAAGAGTTACCGTTACCACGTCTTTCTCCCTCTCTTCCCACTGGCTGATCACAGTTGGATTTAGCTAATATCCATTTGGCATGTTTCAAACTCAGATGTCTAGCACTTCTGGAACTTCTGCCTCTGGTCTTCTCGTGGGTCCCCAGCCCCCTCTGCTCTTCTGTCTACTCACCTCCTACTCCTGCCTCAACTACTACCCCTGGCTGCTCAAATCCATCCTGGATGTGGTTTTAAGTATCTATATAACAGTTTGAAGTAATTTTTGTTTGAAATTTGGTGAATTGAATTGGCTCTTGCCAATTGGCTGGAGGAAAATGGTTTTTCGCACATTGACTTAGAACTCCCTAAAACTATCTCCCCAAATCTACGAATAATGGTATACTTTATTGAGTGCTTTCTTTATGCTGATACAAGTATCATCTCATTGAATTCTAAGAGTAAGCAAAAGAATTTTCCAACAGACAAGAAAACTGAGGATTAAAATGCTTAAATCATTTACCCAAAGTTTCAGAGCCATTAAGTAGCACAACTGGGATCTGAAGCCAGTCTATCAGACTCTAAAACTGGAGGGCTTTAGGGGCGCCTGGGTGGCGCAGTCAGTTAAGCGTCCAACTTCAGCCAGGTCACGATCTTGCGGTCCGTGAGTTCAAGCCCCGCGTCAGGCTCTGGGCTGATGGCTCGGAGCCTGGAGCCTGTTTCTGATTCTGTGTCTCCCTCTCTCTCTGCCCCTCCCCCGTTCATGCTCTGTCTCTCTCTGTCCCAAAAATAAATAAACGTTGAAAAAAAAAAATTAAAACTGGAGGGCTTTATATTTAACTAAACTGCATTCTGAAATGTTGTATTTTTAATAAAGATGGTAATTACTTAAGAAAAAAAACACAAAATAATGGCTAACTTATTGCCTGATGGTAAGCACTAAAGAAGCCTAAAATTGGATAAAGAGTATATACAATTTCAAAGATTCAAAGTCTTAATAAATACTCAGATGAATAAAATAAGATTTTAATGAGTTTCTACAGGGACCCGTATAAAGTAAGGGAAGGTGTTAGAATGTGAGACCAGGGTACTCTTGCAGGACTCTTAAATGAGGGGTCTTAAATGCAGGGTCTCTTAAATGAGCTGATGTCTTAAACACTCTAACAAGTTTAAATGGAAGAGGAAGCAGATTCTTAAAAAAATGACTCCTGGATAGCAGACAGATTTTATGGATATTTACATGAAGCAGGAACTGAAGTGTGACACTATCTTGAAAGTATGTCTATAGGGGCACCTGGGTGGCTCAACTGGTTGAGTCTGACTCTTGATTTCAGCCCAGGTCATGATCCCACTGTCGGTGGGATCGAGCCCCACTCCAGGCTCTTGTGCTGACAGCGCGGAGCCTGGTTGGGATTCTCCCTCTCTCACTCTCTCTGCCCCCTTCCCTGCTCATGCCCTTGTTCTTTCTCTCTGTCTCAAAAATAAATAAACTTAAAAAAAAAAAAAAGGAAATCTATAAAGAGAGTGAGAGCCCTTTCTGCTTTCTACTGTATGGATCTAATCACACAATAATAAAACTGTAGAACAGTTACTGGGATATCTGAAAGTTAGCTTTCTTGGATTGGTCTCTATTCTATTCCCCAGAAGCTGTTCTAAAAATTTATGTTTATTGACATCAGAAATATCAGCATGGAGCTAGTCGGAAAAGGGGAAAAAATACCTCAAAAAGATGTCAGGAAGCTTGCTTCTGTCTTGTCGTGTCTGCTGTCACTATCCGTCATTTTCAGTGCTCATGTGGACCCAACATTAGTGGAGACACTGGAAAAATTGCCTTTCTAATTGAGCTTCTTTGCCCTTTGGTTGAGTACCTTTGTCCTTTTGGGTGGTTTTTCTGGTAGCAGGCTGTGGCAAGTCGGCCAATCATTCATTCTTAGTATTTACTGAGTGTCTTCCTCCATAAGGAAAGTGTAGTAGGCATATTTCACTTCAATATTCTCAGTTGCTCCTGCTTTGCAAATGTATATGGATTTAAATGTGCAGAACCATAATTGATAGTGACTGTGTCCTCATACACACCTGCCCTCCCCTTGCCCCACCCTTAAGACCCCACTAAACTGTAAGGGATATTATTCCACAATGACTTTTGGGATTCAAACATCATGAATACCTAATAATCTTATTAGTTAATAAGTACTAACCAAATTGCTCTACCAACATCTATCTTCCCAAGGAATCTAAGGTACACACCAGTCCCCTGAAAATGGCATTTGTGACAGAAGACTCTGGCTGTTGATGGCAACCCATCAGTACCCTTGATCCCAGACAGTGCCTGAAGTGATCTTTGTGTTAATGAGAAATCGCTACAATTTCAGGTATTACAGGACTATCACATTCGAGGTTCTTCACCTCTTCAATTCCATTGCCTCCTACTTTGTGACTTTTTTAAAAGGACAAATCCTTAAGGCGCCTGGGTGGCTCAGTCGGTTGAGCATCTGACTCTTGATATGGCCTCAGGTCATGATCTTGTGTTTGTGAGATTGAGTCCCAGGTCAGGTGCCATGCTCAGCATGGAGATGCTTGGGATTCTCTCTCTCCCTCTCTCTCTCTCTGCCCTTCTCCCCTGCTTGTGCTCACTCTCTCTCTCTCAAAATAATTAAATAAACATTTTTTTAAAGGACAAATCCTCATTTTCAAAAACTTGGGAAGGCTTTACCAACTTACTCGTGTGCTTTAAGTATAATATTTTATTATAGGCTCCCACTTTATAATAGTGGTAATTCCCCCATCATCTCAGAATACATGAGACCCAGGATTTTGCATGTTACTGTGTATACAGTTTGAGACGGTAAAGAAAAGCAAGAAGAAATATACATATGGCCATGGGAGAATCATACTAGTAATGAAGAGGTTGGAAAGGAAGGTCTCCGGAGTACAGCTAAAGGACACAGACTACTGAGAAATAACTTCTTTACATTCAAGTTACATTTACCCATAATCTACACCTTTGCCCCTCACCCACTCGATTTCCCATGTTGCTAATATACTGAGTTACAACCATCTGTACTGCATTTCCAGCTATTAACACTTAAAAATGTCTATAGGCAGGGAAACCTCCCTTAGGAGTAAAAGGGGGCTATCTATGCAAGTTGCCACTGAATTTAATGCCATCTTCGAGATGCACAGTTTTAGCAACATGCTACAGAAAGGAGCTGTCAGGCAGGGGGTCACGGACATGGCACCGATTTAGAATCCTCCTGTGGAACACGCAGGACAATGGGCTGGTAGCTGCACCAGCCGTCCCTGGTGAACTGAGATGAGAAGGGCTGTTCTTCAACTGTTTGCAATAAGGTGTTGTCATTTCATTTGGCATTAGAGCATTTCAATTAATAGTCTGGTTAATTTTCCATAGTTTCTAGCTTCATGCTATTTTCAACCCTTACACCAATATTCTACATAATCGTTAATGAAGAGCCTCTTCCTCTTTTTCTCTTTTCTTCTTTGTTTTTCTAATTTTTTTTTTCAACGTTTATTTATTTTTGGGACAGAGAGAGACAGAGCATGAACGGGGGAGGGGCGGAGAGAGAGGGAGACACAGAATCGGAAACAGGCTCCAGGCTCTGAGCCATCAGCCCGGAGCCCGACGCGGGGCTGGAACTCATGGACCGCGAGATCGTGACCTGGCTGAAGTCGGACGCTTAACCGACTGCGCCACCCAGGCGCCCCTCTTCTTTGTTTTTCTTGACCAAAGAGGTTGTGTGACATGATTAAATAATGCTCTTCACACGCAAAAAGGCTGATGCCCATACTCTTTATCTTCACGGTAAGTTAGACTCAAAGGTAAAGAAGCTTATATTGGAACATGTAGATTTTAGGTTCAACACATGAAATGGGATTTATTGTCATATTGGGAGAACTGAAAGATGTTCCAGAAACTAATTTTTTTGCACTTTTATTTGTATGCTTGTCACAAATATATTCAGGGAACTATATATACACAGGGGCAAATCCTTATTTGCTGTCGAAGACAGAGTGAACCTGGAGGAGTCATGATCATCAAAAACAGACCACTCGACAGAACTGAGACATCTCATCACATTCACTGTGGGGGGTGTGGAGCAGGGGACAAAAATTACTGAACGCTTGTTAAATAAAATAGAAAATCTTACTCAAAGAAAATACTCTCACTTGGTTTTATTTGTCTCATATATATGCCAAATAAAAACCTTTATTATATGCCAAGATTCATAATAAATACTGACATCAGAAAAATGTAGAAGGGCCGCCTGGGTGGCTCAGTCGGTTGAGCGTCCAACTTCAGCTCAGGTCATGATCTCGCAGCTCGTGAGTTCGAGCCCCACATCAGGCTCTGTGCTGACAGCTCAGAGCCTGGAGCCTGTTTCAGATTCGTCTCCCTCTCTCTCTGTCCCAACCCACTCGCATTCTGTCTCTGTCTCTCTCAAAAATAAATAAACATTAAAAAAAAATTAAAAAAAAAGAAAAATGTAGAAGCCTTGTCTGCCACGTAATAACATGAAAGTGACAACACCGATATGCCTATGACTGAGTTCTCAGTTTCTGTCATGCAGTTATGTAGGCTTCACCATCTCTTCTTATGGAGGGTTATGTTCATGTTGGTATCAATGTGTAAATTTAACGGAAGGTTAGCAATGGAAATTATAGATGACATTTCATTTTAAATACACCAGATATGGAATTCAGGAAGTTAAAGGTAAAGGAATAGGCAGGAGAGGTCTATTAAGTCTTATGTTCATACTATGGGCCAGATACGATGCTTGGAACTTTGAGATTTCAGTTAACTTTCATGGCAATCTGATGAAGTCCAAGCTACAACTCCAAATTTATAGATAAGGAGAATGAGGCTCAGAGGGATTAGGTGGCCTACCAAAGGTCACACAGCTAGCAAATGTCTAAGACAGGTTTCACATCTCTGTTTTCTGATTTAAAACCCAAGATTGTCTCCAAAAAGCATGTCACCTTCTTTTTTTCAGATGAGATCATTGCACCCCAGTAAGATGAAGTGATTTGTACAATTTTTACAGCAAAACTAAAAGCAGGTTTTCTATTTTCACAACCTGCAATCTATACACTACATGAACATGTAGAGGTTAATTTACATTATAAAATATTTTTGAGGGGGTGGATTCCCTTTAACATAATGTTTATTAACTCACAACTTTAAGGGATATATGAAATGTGCAAATCTTGCTTTCCTGGAATTGAACAAGCATTGGATAATCAGTGGCAGAAGGAGTTTTTGAATGTGTACTACCTATTTACAGTTAGGAGAAAAGAGCTACTCTGAAGCAAAAGCAATTGTGTTGTAAATTTCTTCATGATCCTCAAGTCTGGCACAAATGAATGCCTACAGAACAATCTTTTAACTAAAAATAAGTTGAACAGAGTTCCATCATGAGTGGAATTCCTGGTATTTCTATGGGCAATAAATGTGACACCATAACATAATAAGGAAATCAATATGGTGGCCTCAAATCTCTTTCCCACAAGTTTAGATTTTAAACGATTTCAGATAAAATGAATAGGAAAAAAACCATGACATGCCATTCAGATCCCTGAATTACAGGGTTTTAAAAGCAACCAATACACCCAAACCCTTGCTATAATCCAGGATTCATCCTAATTGATTTTAGCGCCTCCCATTGGTTGGTACCGAGGAGATTGCTGCTAACAACCTTTATCAGCCAAGTCAGGCATATTTTCTTATCTTTGAAGTACACCGCTTGCTTTAATTCTCCTCCTTTAAGAATAGTTTGCACACTTGTCAGGAGAACTATAGGAAAACTTGGTTCCCAGACATAGATAAACTCTTGTTCTACATGCCCTAATCTCTGGTGATTTATTAATGCAGACACCTAAATCCCTGAAAAGCCAAATATAATTGATTTCCTTTGCTTTCAAGTAATTAGAAAACAGTAATCTCTAAATTATTTTTAAATCCAAAATACGTCACTATGTAAGATGTAACCCATTCCACAAGGTTTATGACTCAAAAAAATTATTTTTAGTTATAATATTTGGGAGAACAGGCTAAAACATAATTAAGTTGTTCAGAGAAATGGGGAATCTGTACTGAAAATTCAAGAAATTATCTTATTTTACATGAAGAATTATCTTTGAATTCCACAGAGTGAAGCTGACATTTCCACAGAGGCAAAACATAAGTGATTTTTCTGGCTTTAAACACCCTCTTCTTAAATATCTGTGCTTCTATCACATAGATGATAATCATTATAAATGACATCTGTGCTATCAGGATTCCCAAGGGTTCTCACTGTGATTGCAAAGGCTTTGAATTACCTTTCTGAGAAACTATATATTCCGATGTATTATTGCAAAATCATATTAGGTATGGATATTTTTAGATTGGGGGTACAAAATACTCTTAGTCTTCATGTCAAATCAAAATAGCTCCAAATTTCCAAATATTTAGTGATCAGGTATCACTGTATTTAGAAATCACAATATACACTTGGTGTGATATGATTACAGTTGGTCTTATGTATGTATGTATTTTTGAGAGAGACAGAGAGAGTACAAGCAGGGGAGGGATGGCGACAGGGGGAGAGAGAGACCCCAAGCAGGCTCTGCGCTGTCAGTGCAGAGCCTGATGTGGGGTTCAAACCCACGAAACTGTTAAGACCATGACCTGAGCAGAAATCAAGAGTTTGGCACTTAACTGACTGAGCCACCCATGTGCCCTGGTCATAATTATTCATTAATTAAAACGGAATCCACTGAAAATCACAGGTGGCTTCATGAGGGGAATTTACGAAAATTGCTGAAAGGCAGAGCTGCTGAGTTGTAACTGAGCTAATGCATCATCTCCACGAATTGAAGAATTTTTCCAACAGGGTAGCTTGTGCACCTGTGTCTGTGTATGAGGCCATGGGGTATGGTCACCATTTCCTGAAGTTCAGTATCCAAGACAATGTTAGGAGATATACAGATAACTAAGTTTCATTTGAATAGGTATGAGATATTAAAATCTTTGTACTAATTTACGGACTTATTTGTTTAGGGTGAATCTAAGTAAGCATCTCTTAAATCAACTTCAGGAAAAGTATTAGGCATTTACAGTACAGATCATATATGGATATGGCAAAATTTATGAAAGTGTTGTGATGACGAAAGCTTGAGAAACAACGGCTGTGATTTTCCCTATTTGAGGATTTAGTCTACTTTGGTCCAGAGGCACAAATTACTGGAAATTGACTACTCTCAACCATAAAAAGATGTGAGGTGGTATTGTCATTTCTCCTCCATCCTAAACAGAAAAGTTTGTTCTGTAAGTATGTGGCATTCTTTCTTGACAAGATAGAATCTTGTTCAGTTAACAATTAACTTCTTGCACAATCATTGATGAGTTCGAAAGAATTGTTGAAAAATCTTGGGCTTCTTATATGGGAGGGAGTTCATAGATGGCTTTGGTGAGTCAAGCCAAGTGGCCTCCTGTATTATAGATTCTTTTAATTCATCAACTACTAACCATTAATAGACTTTAAGGCAATTAATCTTTCTTTCTTTCTTTCTTTCTTTCTTTCTTTCTTTCTTTCTTTCTTTCCTTCCTTCCTTCCTTCCTTCCTTCCTTCCTTCCTTTGAGAAAGCAAGCACAAGCAGAGGACAACCACAGAGAGAGGGGGAGACAGAGAATCCCAAGTAGGCTTGTGTCATCAGCACATAGCCCAACATGGGGCTCGATCTCAGGAACCATGAGATCAAGAGGCAGACGCTTAACTGACCAAGGCACCCAGGCATCTTCAAAGCAATTAATTAATTATACCAACCAACCACATCACCAAAATTAATGTTTTCTTTTGCTCTCACTGTTTATAATTGCTGTTTATAAATACTAGTGTAAGGAGAATAAAGGAGCCAGGGACCTGAATTCTCTGAATATTATGTGATTTCTAGGACTTACTGATATACTACTTACTGATACTACCTGGTGCAAGGGGATGAGAAATCAATTTATTTTAAGAAACTTTGAGCGCATACTATGTGAAATGCTCCTTAAACAATATAACCTGGTATTTACATTTTTCTAACAGACTTTGAATAACCATTAATATTTTCAGAAGCTAATAACTACTACCTTACCACTTTGCTACCCATCACAACCACTATGCGTTGCATACCTACGTGGGGCCAGAAAGAGCACTGGCTACCCAACAAAAAAGATCCCATGTCTTTCCAAGGTGGTCTTTTAGGCTGCAGAAGTTGTACTGAATATATTAGGATATGTAGACAGGGCATTGCTATGCTTCTTCATGGTGTCTGAGTGAGGGACTGTGTGTCTGATGCACAGATGCAAAACTTGGTGTTTTGCCAGCCTCACTGCCTGCTTTTCAGGGGTAGAAACTTATGTCAAAAGTTGTTCCTTTTGCTTTCAGTCTTCACAAAGACCCTCTCCTTAGGCTACCATGAACGTGAAATTTTGTTCAGGCAAGAGATCCTATTGGGAAGTATTAACTCAGCAGAGAAGAGAGGATCCTTGGAATATGCCATTAAGACAGTCTCAGCAACTATATTGGTTACTCACTCAGATGGCTCATCTCTACAAAATGAGCAGCATGTTTGGCTAAGCTGTTGATTTTGATAGTTTATTTAAACTTTAAAATAATGATCGATGGTGCTGTCGAGACATGAACTTTCCATAATCTTTCAAATCAAATTTTGCAAACTAAAGCAAGGCAAGGGGCAGAATAACCATATTAGGACAAATAATTCTATCCCATAGATAATCTAAAATATGGCATCCATCTTTTTTCCATGCTTTCACTTTGTTTCCTTGAGGGAAAAAAAAAAAAAAAAGCAAAAAACCATGAAATTTGCCCAGCATGTCATGTCAGGAAGCAGGAGACCTATTCAGTGCCTCACCCACATCAGGCACTCAAGAAACAGCTGTTTGAATGAATAAAAGAAGCCATTGTTTGTCTTTTATAGCATAGACACTGTCACCTTCCAGTAATTTGTGGGAATGAGGTTTAACTAACTCTAGTTTCAACGTCCCCTCTCTCCTCTTTTCTTCCCTTCCTTCCTTCCTGGTCCTTTCTTCTTCTTCTTTTTTTTTTTTTTTTCCTTTCTTTGTTCATAATATCTGAAAAGGAGACATCATTTGATGCCTTAGTAAATTAAATGAATGTTTTAAAGAAAAAAAATAGTTTATGACTGAAAATAAACATGGGCTTCCACTTCTTTTGAATCACCAAAGTTTGTATAACAAAGACAAAATTTATTAATTTTGGGTTTTTCAAGGTCTTTTTTCCTGAGTTAATACCACTCATTCTACAAGAAAGAAAGAAAGAAAGAAAGAGAAAGGAGAAAGAAAGAAAGAAAAGAAAAAAGATAAGAAAAGAAAAGAAGGAAAGAAAGAAATCAGTTTCCTCCCTTTGATTTGTCTCTAAGAAGAGTTCGTCTTTGCCAGACCAGTCTGAGGACTCTGTGATTTAGAACCCTGAGAATAAGTGGAGAGCCTCATAACAAAGAAGCGAAAGGAAGGTGACAGGCAGAGAGGTTATGCATGTTGTTTATAGGGAGAAAGTTTGGGAGGTTTGGCTTATGAGAAAGGAAAGCAGTCACAAGGTAGGAGAGAAGAGAAGGGAGGATGAGGGAGTGAGGAAAGGGATTTTTAAGAAGTATCATTACGTGCAATGAATTAGCACCTTTCATGTTTTTCAATTCAATACTGAAGTTCTATTTTAATTTCTTTGGCTACTCTTTTGAATATTATGTTATGCAAAACCGGGTCTATGTAGAATTACTCATGCAGTTACCAAAACTTCTGGAAGTCTGATTATTTGCACCAGAAATGTTCTTTAGCCCTCTACCCTCATGCAGGCAATTATCTGCATTTCCAAATTTCATGTGCTAGCCTGGGTGGACAATTTAAAGTTAGAGTGAGATTTTAAGGTGCTAAAGATAAGACATTTTTCAAATGTAGAAAAAGTGCAAAACATGAAAATATACAAGTTATCAAAAATATATCTGCAAATTTTAGCATTCCAACTCGCTTTGTAAATTTTCTATTTTACTTCAGTAGGAGCAGGCTATTTTACTTGTGAAACAATAACAAAAATTGAATATCTGGAGGAAAATGTCAACTTTCAAAAATGCAAATTCAAATAGATTTCTGAAAGATTCATCAATGCATCAACAACCAGGAAACACAGTCAGACATTATTCTTAATAGTTGGTTGACATCATCACCAAAAGTGTTGGTTAAATCATGTAGTTTTTCAACTGGCTTTGTTGGCCTCTGAGGAAACAGAGATAGTCCAGCACTAAGTGTAAAATTAGCTGAGCCTAAACTTTGAACAGAATCATTAACTAAGGATCATTCCTCTTAGTCTCCCATCTTAATGATTAGCTCCATTTGAAAACTAGCCCTCTCATTTTGTTAGTGCTATTATTGGATTTGGATAAATTCGCCTACTAGCCTAACCAATTTGTTCCCATTTTGTTGTAATTGCTGTCTTAGCAACAGTTTCTTATTCCCTAAGACTTTGCATATGACCTTAGGAAAATACATTTATAACTTGTATAATAAAACTTGCACCCTAAATTTTACATATATAATAATTTATTTTCAGTTATTCTGAATGGCAGTTCATTTAAAATTTATAGTTTAGTTACTAGCTAACGGTAAAAAATGTAGGGGTAAAGCTTAAAATAAACCATCGCTTATTTTCATAACATAACGCATCCTTTTATCATGCAAGGTCTACGCCAAAAAACTGTAATAATACAAAAATATTCTTTTTAAATTTTGGTAAATTCTGCAATAGGCCATTTATCAAATATCTAAGGAAGTTGACAAATTTGTCTACCTATTTGATACCCTATTTCCATATAATGACCTTTTTATTAACCTAGATCTTTCTCATAATCCAAAAGGAAAATAATAATCCTAAAACTTTGCTAGTGTACTTTACGTATGTGCACAAGCAGATGGGTGTGTATTTGAAGACAAATACTGTGCTTTGTATTTCAGAAAGTTGGGGGCTGGTATGGCTTAGAGCTGGCACTAAAAGATAAAGAGGGTTTCCTGGGTAGGAAAGACATTTGGGAAGGAAAGGCAGAGGACCCCTGGGGGAATGAAGTATCTGATAAGTGGAATAGTAAGGGGTTTTGCAAGATAAGTTGTGACTACACTTCAAATTGTATTAAATTCTTGTGTACAGAGTTTGAATTCTATAGGCAACAGAGAGTTACTAGAGTTTTAGCCAGTGGTATGATGGGGACTTATTTTAGGAAGATGATCTCTGCAGGAGTATCTTTCTTAGACTAAGAAAGAGTAGATCTGTTCAGAGCTCTTTGGCTGTGGTCGTCCAGTTTCAGTTCATCACATAGCATCCGTGTGGGTACCGTCTTGTCTCCTAGTTTTAACATATAAACAGCATAGAAGACTCATGATGAGAATTTTCTAAAGTCTCTTTGCTGATGAGTCAACTTGGTCAGTTAAACGTTCTCTGGAGTTACACCCGAAAGGAACTGTAGCTGGTACCCTAAGCCTATAACTGACGTGCAGGTTTCAGTACTGAGCTGGGGTAAAAAGGCTGAAAAATGTTGGATTTATAGGATGTTCCCTGCAAGTGTCTGTTACTGCTCTGGAGTGTACATGGTCCTGAGACCCCATTTCTCATAGCACTGGTGGAAATGAAAGATGGCTGTGTTGTCAACATAGAGGAAACTCCACAGAGATAGCCAGAGACTTCCTGCTGTCATTTCAGTAAACTCACCTTGAATTGATCAAATATCTCCAGAGCTCTACTCTAATGCCATATTTTTTCCTCCAAATGTGCTGTGTTTGGTGGATGCAAGGCTGGATGAAGGGCAATTGTGGGCAAGAATGAAGCCTACTGTGCAGATTCCCTGCCAATTGCTTTTCGGTTTATGTTGTGGTAAGCTCAAACTTCAGGTCCATATACTGACTCAGGGCTCATTTACCTCTTGGTCCCCTGCCTATTTCTGCAGGTTCTCAGACACTGAAGCCTTCCATTACTCTGAGCAGTTCTCTTTGAAATTTCCTGATGTCAGTCATCTACCCATACCTAGACACCTACCTATTCCCTGCTCCTAGAGTCCCCTGTTAGCCTACTCTCCTTGTTTTCTGCAAAATCCACCAATCATTCCTTGTTAGACCTGTATGATTCTCTTATAATCACAGTTCACCTGGATGTTTAGATTTTCCCTCACAGTTGTGGCTGGAGCTACTTCCAAGTACATGTCTCTACTCAAATGATGTTTGACTGCTAAGACTCAGAATTCCCTTGTTTCAGGGTTTTTTTTTTTTTTTTATCATCAGCTAAGTCATAGTTCTTTATGACTTCTGAATATAAAATGATGCAAACAGTTACATCATAAAATAAGCAAATGAGCTTTTCCTCGTGTGGGTAAGTATTTAAATTATATGTGAATAACATTAAATGAGGTTTCATTTTGACAGAGGGTTTTATATGATAAATACAGACAGTCCCTCTAAGAGACTGAGGGTTTGGATTGCACATTTACATATTTACAAATATTGGAAGATAGAGGAGGGAGAGGAAAAATGAAAAGAAAAAAATGCCTCTAAATAGCACTATGCATTTTTCTGTTCCAAAGAATACTTTTCTTTTTCAAGATCATGTTATTTCACTGTTTACCAAGAAATAGTGGAGTAATTTGGGAGGAGTTGAAGGGAGAGCAAGTAGGCATGAGAGGTATTGAAAAAATGATGTCCTATTATTACGTCTTATCCCACCAAAACAGAAAAATCACTGTCACTTGTAAATATGATGCAACACAAAGATATTATACTTAATGAACTTCATATTGGGGTATATAAATCTTTTTGTTTGTTCGTTTGTTTGTTTTCTATTCTGGTATTTATCAGAACTAAGGGGGCAAAGACTTTATTTTTCGCAGAAATTTTTAAACTAAACTAACTTTAAAATTCTTCTTGCTTTTATATAATGATCGCCCTACTTTTCTATCTATAGTTCTCCCTCCGTAGGACAATGGTATCATGCATTCATGGTCACACCAAAATATCATGATAATTCTCAAGGTAGTAAGGGATAATTGTAGGACAAGGAGGTCAGAAGTCTTGAGTTGTATTCAAAATTAGATGCCAATAGTGTTTCTAGCAAATCCCACTACACGGCAAGATTTACGTAGCAAATAAACAGAGCATGGGAAGGCAGATAACACTGCAATGTCAAGACTCCGTGCCCACACTTGGGAAGGCCTCCAGCCACCTGGGAGCTGGATCTCATTAAATAAGTCCTTAATCAAGGCACCACTACCTTTTTTTCTCTTACAAACCCATGGGACACAGCCTACTGGTTGCTGGGATTTGCTGTCCCCATTTTACCCTAGAAAGTGGCATTTATTCATAGTCTGAAGGAGCTGGGTTATTTTAAATTGTGTTGAGAAGTTGCTCGTTTTTGCCTTGGGATTAGAGAGCAAAACGCTGAGTGATATATCTGCTGTCTTGAACCTGGATAGAAATGGGCACACGGCCACAGTTGAAGAGTGCACACATCCTCTGACTAATCCAACTGAGATCTGTATTGTATCTAATTGTTCGGCCCCACCGTAGCTGTGGCAGCCTGTTTATTCCAAGGGAGCACGCGGCCGTCTGTGCTCTCTGGCTCCTCCAGTGCCACACTCTAATTGGTGCCGATGCCAGCTGCTTGACTTCCATCACTTTCTATCTGAATCAGTTCATCATTGCCACTTCATTTGTCTGACAGTGGCTCCCAGTGAATTTTGAAATTGCTTCTGACAACTTTTGTTTTTAACCTCAAGGCTGTGCCCTGGTTACCTAGGTGAGTTTGACAATTTGATGTTTCTCTTCATAATCAGGGATGGTTCGGGACAGTCGGCCTCTGTGCCGTTGGCACCTTTGAGAGAAGTTAGGCCTCCGTGTCTTATCCATTAGCGGGAGGGGAAGCTCCTGGCTGAGCAGAGAAATGGGGAAGTCTAATTTTCTTTATTTAGGTATAAGCAGAGTTGAGTAATTTATTACCAGGTTGGTCTGGGAAGGCAGATGGAGGAAGACAGAGCTTTTGCCTCAGGGTTTGAACACATTAAAATAAATCCTACTGCAAAAGTGTAAATGTTCAACGCATAGTTCCTCACTAGAGTTTTATAGCCGACTTTTAGATTTGGGTTGTTTCATTTCTGCCACCTAAAAACAGTTTTGTTTTGGTGATTTGCTACTGGCCTTCACCTCATTGCTTTCTCTCACTTGGTAGGGTTCTACTATTTTCTGTTGTTTGATATTGTGTGTCTAATATTTCTTCTTTTTTTTATGTGATAGGTTTGTTTTTCTACCTAAAATCTTTCTGTTCTCTTACAGGTTTCAGGTTCTCTGCCATTTCTGTATTAATTAGGATGCCTTGGGCTATAACAAACATTAATTTCCAACTCAAACTGGCCAAAACAATAAAGATATTTAGTTTTCTCACATAATTGGAAGCTCAGACCTGAGGCCGGGCACCATTGGGGTCACTTGTCCTCACGGAGCCACACTTCTTCTAGTTCCCTGCTCTGGTCAGCCGTAAAGTCATGATGAGGCATGTTCCTTCATGGTCACAGATGGTCACAGTATGGCCACTGCTGTTTCTAGGCTCCACATCCAGAAATGGAATGTTCCAGAGGAAAAAGATGGGGAACAGGGGGTGGTGTATCGCTCATTCCCAAATTATGTATGACTTGTCTTCCAGCAGGTATTCCTTCATGTTGTGGGGGCTAAATATAAATCATATGCCCATTCTATCACCCAGGAACAACTAGGGCAATGGTTACCTTAGACCAGTGGCTCTCAAAGTGCAGTTATGGGCCAGCAGCATTAGCATCACCTGGGGATTTATTAGGACTGCCAATTCTCAGGCCCACCCAAGACCTGTGAAATCTGAAGCTCTGGTATGGGGACCCCAGCCTGTGCTTTAACAAGCTCTTCAGTGATTCTGATTCAAGTTCAAGTTTGGTTTCCAGGAATCATCTGGGGTAGAATAGATTTAGGGGTCTACAAATATGACCTCTCCCACATCTCCTGCAGGACAGGTAAGTTGCTGAAGTCATTCTTTATAAAATGGTTTGGAGCCAGAGTATAAGTTTTGCATTTCTTTTAGTAAATATATCCCTCATTATATATCTTATTCCTTTTAATGTTACTATAAATGGGATTCTTAATTTCATTTCAGGTTGTTCACTGCATGTACAGGAATGCAAATTATTTTTATATATTGATTGCATCTTACAAAGTTGCCTCACTCACTTATAAATTCTAGTTTTTTTTGTGGATTTCCAATATTGAAGATCATGTTATGTATAAATAAAGATGCTTTTCTTCCTTTCTAACCCAGATATCAGACTTCACTTTTCACCAAACATTGCATGAACAAAGGATGAGGAACATGCCCAAATGATATATGAAAAATGTATGCTATTTTAAAATCACTTGGATATTTAGTATAGGAAGAATATTATCTACTCTCTGTTAGGCCTTGTGCTAAGTGATTCTGACATTACTTAATATGTTTACAACAACCCTGGAAAAAAGTATGAAAAGTCCATTTTATGGATGAGAAGACAGGGGCTCAGAGAGCTCAACATCGGGGAGTTTGAAATCTGCAGACTGACTGGGATCTGAACCGGGCGGTCATACTTCAAAGCCAGACTCAAAAACTCTTTTCAGGGAGCACCTGGGTGGCTCCGTCAGTTGAGAGTCTGACTCTGGATTTCAGCTCAGGTCGTGATCTCAGGCTCGTGGGATCAGGCCCCACGCTGGGCTCTGTGCTGAGCACGGAGCCTGCTGAGGATTTTCTCTGTCTCTGTCTCTCTGCTTCTTCCCATCTCCCCCGCTTGTGCACTCTCTCACTCTCTCTCAAAAAACACACCAAAACAAAACCAAAAACAACCAAAAACTCTTTCCAGGTAGGAGTACTCACCGAGATACTTTAGAAAGAGATTTAATAAACAGAAGGCAAAATAATACCAACAACCTATAGATCTGCAGCTGGCTCTGGGGACCTACACCGACAGTGCCCACTAAGGGCTCTGAGGTCACGCTCACCTCTCTACACCAGTCCCCAGTTGCGGCTGTCTTGGAACACCATCTCTGCTACTGGACCACTCTGCTGGCTTCCTTCCTATAGCCAATGAAGAGGCCCTCGGCTCCTCTAGAAGGTTCCCACTGCCTTGTCCACTATTCCTCAGAATGGCCAATATTCCTCTTGACCCTTCTATCCCCACCCTACCCACACCAAAATCATTACAGAGTTTTCAGGTATAATGAAAATGTTAATGATTTCTGTTCAGTAATCAATGAAGTTGATTAAGAGTTATGATTTGGACTTATGTGATTTATGTGATCATGCATTAATTCTGATTTAACGGTTTCCATTTATAAATAAATAAATAAATATATATATATATTTCCAAAACCGTATCTTTCAGAACTTAAATATTTTCCTGAGTTCTTAACAAAAACTAGAGTCTGGGTATAGGGCTGATGAGAGCTGCCTCATGAGAAAATCACCAGACCTTATTTTATCTCTTCTTGGGCTCAGTATTTCTCAATGATTGAACCACCAAACCGACTATATTCACTTCCTCGTTTTAATCGATTACGCGCACTCATAACCTCATGGAGCTGATCTGACTGGAAGCAAATGCACGGACTTCTGTTTTCTGTTAAGTCAGTCAGCCACATTATACAGAAAGAGAACATTCGTTGGCCTTTCAGAGATTTTGAACATAGTTCACAAGCTCCTAGGATTCTGAGCACGTAGGATATTGGGGGCCTCAGTGTAGGGACTACTAGATAGGTGTTTTTCTGTTGTAACATTTTGTGAAAAAATCACCAACAAAATACTCCTGAGAACATTATATCCAGCTTTACTGGAATCAGCTCTTGCTTCTCTAGCAAATGGCCCGATTACTTGGCCTTTTCCAGTGGGTCCCTAGCTACTGTCACAGCTTAAGGCTGTTTACTTATGCCTACACTTTGATTGCATGTGATCATTGCCTCCTTATCAGCTTTTGTTGCCTGTTCTCTAAGCCCTTTCTAAGTTTCCCCCAGCCTTTCTTCACTTCTTTCTTTTTTAAGAATTTCCATTAAGGGGGTGTCTTCTGAAGGATTTTTTCAGGTCAATGACTTCTTAAAGGAGTCTACCTGTTCATTCATTCAAAAGAGAATTATCAAATATTTAATATGGGTCAGTCATAGTATAGCACACTGAGAGTATAGCAAATACTCAAACATGGTCACTAGTTGATTGTTTAGTGTTGGGAGGCCAGTGCTAGACTGTCAAATGGTCACACAAGTAAATTAACATTTGCAAATTATGATAACTGGTACAAGGTATGAATAGAGATTATATCCAGGGAACCTACTAGACTTAGGTAAGTCAAGGAATGCCTCCCGGAGGTGGTGATATTGAACATAAGAACTGAAGCATAAGTAGGAGTAAGGTGAGGGGATGGGCAAAAGTATTCCAAGCATAAGAAATAGCATTTAGAAACACCCTGGGTTTTTCCATTTCATAATGTAAGAATGATTGTTAGCCAAAGAGAAAATGTGTTTTTTTCCTTATGGCTGATAGAGAAAACAGTTGCCTATATGAAGAGTAAGTTTTGGATATAGGTAAAGAAAGCAGTGATTGAAGGAGAAAGCAGAGTATGCCTCTACCAACCTCTTCCCAGAATGCTCTTTTCCTGATACAACAGGGTGTCACAAATTCTATCAAATAAACTATTTTTTCTTGTTTTTTACTATTGCTTATCCCATAAGTAAAACCCTCTGGCCCTTTGCTATTCTGCTTCTATCTCTGTCTAGAGATCAGAGACTCTTGAGACTCATCAGAATGATTTTGGCCATCTTATAAGCTGTAAGGTCCCCCAACCAATTCCACAGTTACTGAATTGTGACACTCAGGCAATCCACATTTTTAGAAAAGCTCCACTGACTTGTGATCTGAAAAGGATGGGAAACCCTACTGCACTACTAGCTGTGTGTCCATGGGCAAGTTTTACCCACTCTGTAACTCAGTGTCTTCCATTATAGATTAAGAATCATAATGGTACCCATCTTATGGCGTTTTCATAAACCCCAAAACCTTATAAAAAGAGGTAAACAATCCTGACTTCACATAACATGTCTGAATAGGAAACAGCCGCTGAAGGAAACAGTCCCCAAAGCTAGGGACTTTAGATAACCGGGATTGTCCCAAAGTTAGGAAGACTTCTACTGAGTCGCCTCTGGTTGTGCTCTCTGAGGTCACTTTGGGAGTTCCTTTAAGAGCTGGGCAACCCCACCACTGCAGAGTTGAATGTGGTATCGTGGATGTCAGCAACAGTTTTAAAACCTGCCTCCATGCCCTCTTTCGCAGCACTGCCTTCACGCTTCCCATCCCCTTAGCTGGCATGAGGCTGTCAATTGTCACTTACTGTGAGACACTGGAAGGTCTGTAACATGTTGGCCACTCAGAATACTTATTTTCATACATAAACTGGTACACAGGTGAGTAGAAGACCTCAGCAGGATGGATCAGAGGCCATTTTCAGTAACTGATAAGAGCATCAGGGGAGAAAGGGTCTCATCCTTGCAACTGCTATCAGTGGGGATGGTAAAAGCCTGGAATCCCCCTGAGTATCTTTGCCATCAAATGCAGGAGCCTGCTGACGATCATGCTGTAGAGCAAAGCACAGCCAAGTGAGGAAGACAAATGTGGAGAGAGTCCAGATGAGTTGGAAGTCTGGATCCAGCCATTCCTGAAACCACTGGGGACTTCCTAGGGGCTGGGCTATGCTAAGAGTCTCTTGTTGAAGGCATCTATCTATTTATCTATTGGTTTAACTTCCATGGAGAAGGATTTCTGTCACTAAAAGCCCACAGTTCTAGACAATACCTTTGGGTGCTCTTCTGACATGTCTATGGTCAATATGGCTTATTTCAAAGTGCTGTGAAGTTGCATTTGAGGAAGAGAGCCTAAGATTATCTCTGTCTAACAATCCAGAGAAGTAAGAGCAGAAGTAGAGTCAGAGGTACAGGCAGGATCGTTACTGCTTTGGCTCTCCATGTGTCATAATTACTGAAGAGCAAATGTTTCAATGAACGAATCAGATAAATTTACTACCAAATGTTTAAAAATTGATTTGCCACCCTGAACTGCTCAGAAATTTTGCTACTGCTGAGAGATGAACCCAGATGGGAGTGAGCCTATCCCTTCCATTAACTGAAACAATCTTAATAAAAATGCTGTTCTTACAACTTCAATAGGAGCCTTTGTCTTATACAAAAGCTGTACAGTATTGTGCTCTATTGTGAGCAGAACCTTATTCAAAGCTACACTGAGGGCAAACTGGAATACAGTTACAAACAGCATTAAAAGTTAATGAAAAATCAGCCTGGTATATGCAGAACGATAAAAAAAAAAACAGTTGAAGAGAAAAAGTAATTATGTTATGGCTAGTTATAGTTAAGACTTAGGTAATTATTCTGAATTTGAAATTTAGATCATTTCCCCCCCTCCTTGATGTAATTATCCATTAGACTTACTAATGCACATTTTTCATGTCAAGCCAGCAAGAGCTCCGCGGTGAAGAAGAGAGGCTTCAAAAAGAAGGGGAAGAGGCAAATTCGATGCACATGGAAACAAAAGAGTGTAGGAAAGTATCAGCGTTTATTGCACAATCGATCACTGAGAATGTGCAGGCGTGCCAAGGCCATCTTTATTTGGTTATAGAATAGCTTTATTTGGTTATTTGGAAATAGATATGAACCCAATACGTCTCCAGCTTGACTACTCAAGGGAAAAAGTGCAGAAAAGAAAGGAGTTGTAAGTGAATCCAAGTATCAGCACTTTAGAGCTGAAAGGCAACTTGAACAACTGAGTAACTTCCTTATGTTTGAGGTCAGGAGGCCCAGTGAGGTGGGCCTCAGGCCTCCCACACAGCTACTCGGTGTGAGCTCCCTTGGCAGTCATCAATAACCATTTTCCTCTCTAAAATATGTATCTATAAAGAAATAACGTACAGTTTTGGGTAAAGTTCTTTCCTGAGACCTATTTCTCAGAATCCCCAACATGGAAATTCTGCCATGTGTTGGGTATGTCTATTCCAATTACGCATCCTGGAATCAGGGAAATAACCACAGGATGGGCTCAGAATGACCCACTCACTGTGACACAGACCCGAGCTAAAAATGTCATTCATCACCTAACCCCCTACTCCGACAATGACAGAGTATTAATTGGTATTAATTCCGGGCCAGTGTCCAGTAATCCCTCCAAAGTCTGATTATTTCCTTTTCCCCAAGGCACAGTCACCCGGTAAAAGTCTGCAGTATTCAGTAGCACTCTAGAGAGTCTTGTGGAATTATGTGAGCTTTTTAAAATAGAAATTACCTTTGTAGAAACAGATAGTCCACAATACCACAAAGACAGAATATCATGTCCTGGGTTTAGTTAAATTCTAACAGAAACACAGCAAAAAAGAAGGGAGAAGTCTGGGGAGGGCTAAGAAGTAATGGAAAGAAATGTCAAAAACAAGGGAAGATTTACTCATTTCCCCAGGACACCCTATTAGTTCTCAGAACTGCTGGTGAGCAGCTTGCTCCGAAGCAGACATAAGCATTGTGGCAATAGAAGACGCCATTTTTATGCACTGACACCAAGAATGTGGTCTGTTAGTTCCTGACAAGATAGCCAGAGTCGGGCAACAAGGCTACTCTTTGCAAGCCACCACCACCACAGTAAACCTAGGGTCTGTGCGTTTCACACTGGGCCAGGCAGGTGAAATATCACGTCACCTAGTCACAAGCCCTGCTCTCAAAATCCTCTCTCCTCTCTGCAGCCCTTGGCCAGCAATGACTCACAGGAATATTCAGAGAATACAAATGTGGAGCGATGTATGCCTTTATGAAGTTATAGGAGTCTTACAAGGGAGCTTTCTGGAAGGAATGGCAACACAATTGTTTGAAGTCAATAGAATGACTCATGTGGTAGTGCTATTCACTGTACACACAAAAAATAGAACCCAAAGGGTCCCCAAAGTCAGAACTGAATAAATGAATATTTAAGAATTCCAGATGCTAAAAATACACCTGAGATCTCATTTTCTCCTTAATCAGAAATTGCTTCAGGGAAGAAGGCTCTTTGCCTTCTGGAATCCAACATCAGCCAAGTTAACTTGGCATCTTGGCAGACATCAAGGATAACCTGACTCTCGCCAATTGTAAACAGAGACCATGAAATTTATTTATTTTTTTTTTTAATTTTTTTTTTTCAACGTTTATTTATTTTTGGGACAGAGAGAGACAGAGCATGAACGGGGGAGGGGCAGAGAGAGAGGGAGACACAGAATCGGAAACAGGCTCCAGGCTCTGAGCCATCAGCCCAGAGCCTGATGCGGGGCTCGAACTCACGGACCGTGAGATCGTGACCTGGCTGAAGTCGGACGCTTAACCGACTGCGCCACCCAGGTGCCCCTGAGACCATGAAATTTAAATGCAAGTGATACAGAGGAGAAAGGCGGCCCTACCTGTTGCTGCAAAGACTTACGCTATTTAAATTTCAATGGGTATTGCCATAGTATAATTTGAACTTGTTCAGATTTTTTTCAAATGCACACCTGCTATTACAAGCTCAATCAAGTTGATGTAAAACATTTCAGAAGAAGAAATAGAATTAAAACCTATTAGATTTTCCCATTACTACTAGCTTTCCATTTAATTACAGAACCATTTTCTCATCTATTCTAGATTGCTCATAACTCTTTATAGTTCTTCCAAAAACACAGCACCTCACTTTTTGAATATGGGATTTCAGGTTGCAGTTATGTCTTTTTCTTTAGCTCTAGGTTATCGGACATACCTTTGATCCAAAGCAAACTGGGAGTCTCTACCTAATTTTCTGCCAGTGGTTCGTTCAGTGAATGGACTTCTGATTTCTGCTGATTATTGAGTTGCTTCTGGGGATGGTTCTAAAATGCAGGCACTGACCCTTAATGTCAATCATAAAATTCAGAGTCCAAAATTCGGAGGCAATTTCATTGTTTACAGTGTATTTCTGGCAGTGTGATCACAAGCAGGCTGACTGCTTTATGGATTTGTCTCTCTCCTGAGCAAACTTAAAAGAAGGCTTAGTAAAACCTACATTGGTTTATTGAGTGTGTGAAAGCTGGCTGCTATTCTTTTCTCCTACTACTAGATATTCTTCGGCTTTGTGTACCTCAAGATTTTTAAAACTGAGAATTTTTCTTAGTGTTACTAAATACTTATTTCTTAGCTAATTATTATGTGATGGGTCACGCGGAATATCTTATGATAAAAACCATTCGTATTTTAAAGTATATTTCATAGTACAAGAAAGGCCAAATTGTGTAAGCCTAGCTTATGTGAACTAATAATTCATGATCAATTGGCTATTAAAATAATTTGAAAGCCGTTTCTAGGACCATGCATGCAATACATAAATATTTATGCCTATTGTTATTCATCCACAAACAACTATTAATTGTGATTTACCTACATGGTATGTGATAAGTATTCTGGAATTCTACATTTATCATTGTGATGTTTTCATTAAGAGTACACTCAGGCATTTCCACAGTGCACGGCCACGGCGTGGACAGCTGGACATTTTGCCTCTGTGTTGCTTCCTCTCTGAATACAACTGAGCCACTTCTGATGTCGGGTTCTGGCCTTCTCAATTTCTGAAAAATTAATGAGGAAAATTCTCTCTCCGTCAAGATTCTTAACTAACTACGTAGCCAGCAGCCACCCACCTAACAGTGAAATGTCATCTGAAGCAAGGAAAATGGCATCTGTGCAGGATACATTTTGTGCTTTCTCCGAGATGGGGTCCAGACAAATGGGAAGCTTCCAGATATGAGAACGGTCACTGTCCCTGATGTCAACTCTGCTCCCACATTCTTCTTTATTGGTTTTTAAAAATCGCTAACACTGGAGCTAATAATTTTGTACTGTGGGTCACACAGATGGGCTACCCAAGTTGAATGTTCTGGAAAACAAAGACATTTCAGAAGGGTAAAATTGAGAAAATGAGAGAAGTGAGGGCACAGAGTAAAAGAACAGAAGTTTAATAACTAACCTATAAATTAAATTTTTATATTATAAAAAAGCCCTAACGTTAAACTATACTAAGATTTAACTACCTTATCACTAAAATAATGCATGATAAGGTTTTGCAGAAGCATGTCACCATGACAGAGTACAATCATGTGTTTTTGCTTCCATGAAATCATATGGTGGATTCTCACAGACACTGACGGAAAACGTCATTTTCCTGGGTAGGCAATCAGATGCTGACATATATGCGTACATATACTGGTATTTCTTTTCTAAAATCCCTAACTCAACATTTTCACATCGAGTTAGCAAAATCCTACCTACCATGGCCAGAGGAAGCACACGCTAGGCACAGGGGAAGCAACGGTGAAATGGGCTGCTCCTGCCACCCTCGTACATCTTATGGTCTAGTGGTTTGAAGGCGGTGAGCTTGATACTGACTAACACCCCAGGTTCACCATCCTGAGTGGTTTCATGGGAAAGTACAGGGTGCACATGGGAGGAAAAACTTAACCATCTGAGACATGCGAAATGCTTCCAGAGGCACCTGTAGAGGCCTAGGTGTGACAGACCTGATGGCCACTTCAAGGAAGTGGAAGGAATTTAATACAGCTGGAGAATAAGTGCAACATATGCAGAAATGAGCCTAGAGAGTTAAATAGAGGTCATACCATGAAGAGCCTTGACGGCCAAATTATGAAGTTTGGGTTTGTCCCAAGAGCCATTCTGGGGCCAAGAAGAGCTTTCATCTGGGGGGAGGAACAAGGGAAATGGAGATATCATAAATGGCAACAAGGTCTTTAGATGGGGCAACTGCCTCAATGGTCAAACGGGACACACATTGGAGAACATGATGAGTTCAGCTTTGTACTTACTGAATTCAAGGGATCTGGGGGGCACTCAAGTACAGACGCCTAGGAAGCAGATGGCACTATGGGAACTGTGAGGAATCCGTCTATGGATGGAATTATACCAGAAATGCATGTACAGTGAGGAGGAAAGGAGCCAAGGGTAGGGAACATCAACATCCAAGGGATGGTAAAAGAAAACAAAGTAGTCTGAAGAGGGAACTGAGAATGCAGCCAGAGAAGAGCAGGAAAACTAGAAGAGTCTGTCCATGGACATCAAAGGAAGGTGACATTTGAAGGTCACTGGTATCTAATGCTACAGAGAGCCGAGTGGAAGACGGGGAAGGACTCAGTGGATGTTACGGCAGGCAGATTATAAGGACCAGTGGTTGATGGGGCCAGACTGCAGTAAGTGAAGGGAGGGGGAGGAGAGAGTAATCAAGGGGTGATTATACAAAATTCTTTTTAAAAGTTAAAGGTGACAGGCACCTGGGTGGCTCAGTCGGTTATGCGTCCAACTCTTGATTTCAGCTCAGGTCATGACCTCATGGTTCGTGAGTTTGAGCCCTGCGACTGGCTCTGTGCTGGCAGCATGGAGTCTGCTTGAGATTCTCTCTCCGGTCTCTCAAAAATAAACATTAAAGACAAAAAAAGAAGTTAAAGGTGAGGAAGTAGATTGAGGGAAGTGGGAAGCTGTGGTTGACAGGTGTTATTTTTGAAACCAGTGAGACTGAACCATGTAGAAATGCAGATACAAGGAAGTGACAGAGAAAGAGACAAAGACCCAGGAGGAGAGAATATACAGAGGACGGGCAAGATCAGAGAAGAAGTACACGTCTTGGGAGACAGAATATGAGTAAGGCAATGAGGAGGAGGAGGGGTGGGAGGATAGAGGAAGAGGAAGAGGAAGTAGAAGCTGAGAGATGAGCCAAAGACGGGGTGGGAGTAGATGAGTCTACTTATGCTGCTACAACTGTTAGTAGGAAGCTCTGAGAGTTTTCTTTGATGCTATCTTTTTTTCTGTGAAGTGGGAGGAGCGGTGCTCTGCAGAGAGACTTCGGGGAGATGGTGTGGTTGGAGGGCTGAGGAGAAAGTAGCATTTTAGAAACTGTCTCTGAGGGGCACCTAGGTGGCTCAGCTGGTTAAGTGTCCAACTTCAGCTCAGGTCATGATCTCACTGGTTGTGAGTTCGAGCCCCGTGTTAGGCTCTGTGCTGACAACTCAGAGCCTGGAGCCTGCTTTGGATTCCGTGTCTCCCTCTCTCTCTGCCTTTCTCCTGCTCTCTGAAAAATACATAAACATTAAACATTTTAAAAAAAGAAAAGAAAAGAAAAAGAAACTGTCTCTCTGGAAAACAGGAGAGGAAAAAGCTGAATAGGGAACACAGGATTGTCAGGCAACATTAAGAGCCCAGCCACCCGTTTATCCTGTACCAATCTGTCTCATGTAACTTTCTACCACTGTCTATAGTTGCCAGAGATAAAAACAGACAGTCAGACTGATCTTGAGGAACGACACCACGTTTTGTGAACAGTTGATGAGGCTTCTTCATGAGCTGCACAAAACACTCCCACAAGAATATTCCAAATTCATTGCATGACTCCATGAAAAGTACATTTTTCCCCAACACTCTGAGCCTAGAAAATCTGGGGGGACTGGTTAGTGAATACAGCTATTCTATTTGGAATATATAGCTCCATTAATACGATAATCATTAATTAAATGATTTGGGGGTTATACATATATCCCTATGTGGCTGTTTCATACGAATAGTCACTCGAAAGTTGTTTAATTCTTCAGAAGAGGTAAAAGAAAACATCTAGAGTTGTGAAGTTCACAAACAGATTTAGAAGGTTATGATGACACCAAAGATTGATACATTGGGAATCCTGCATAAACCATCAGTTGCTCTCTGTCTCTGGAATCTCTCTCCCAATTCTTTCCATTGAAGTTTTAATTGGGACCGCCTATGTTCCAGGTACTGTGGTCCTGACCTTCAGTGGGCTTCCAGTTGGGGAAATGAAAGCAAATGTTTACAACCTAGGCTGACTCACTTTGCAAGAGCTGGAGCTAAAAGCTAGAGAAAAGTAAAAGGGAGACAAGTGATTAATACTGTTTGAGTAGCACAAACATATTTACTTTCAATCTCGTATATATAATTCAATATAACTTTTGGTAATCTGTGACTCGGGGAAACAAGAAAGAACACTTAATGAAAACTAAAATTCTTTTTAAGTTCCTTTGTTTTGAAAGAGAATGAGTGCATGTGCACAAGCAGGGGTTGGGGTGCAGAAAGAGAGAGAGAGAGAGAATCCCAAGCGTACTCCATGCTGTCAGTGTGGACTACAATGTAGGTCTTGAACCCATAAACCGTGACATCATGACCTGAGCCAAAATCAAAAGTCGGATGCTTAAGCAACCAGGTACCCCTAAGGTTCTTTTATTTAGAGACAATCTATGTTTCCTTTTTACCTTTTGTGCCTCTTTAACCTGTGATGAACTGGGTACCATGAAGTTTTCCACCAAACCTCTCTCAGTTGATTGCTTTATTCTTGAAAGCTAAGTTTGAAAAGAAACATAGCATACATTATTTCCAAAGACAGTGGTTCTACACTGGTGAACTTTCTTTTGAAGTCTGGGACTGTTACAACACTCAAGGTCTTATCTGTGCAGGCAGATTTTCAAATGGAAAACAGAAACTATATCCTTGCTCCCAGTGATGCATCTGGTTGCTACACTTCTCAGCTGGGTTTTGGAATGGCTATGTTCAAGACACTTCAGGAAACAAACCAGTGATTGAAAAGCACCCCAGTCCTCTTGGATCTCCAGGAAAAGGCAAGAGGAAAAACTAGAAGGGAAAGGGGAAGAATATTTTGTGGAAAATACTCAGTTATCAGGAGTCATGTTTTAGTGCCAGTGTTGTTATTACTGGTTGTGCAAATTTAAGCCTCTTCGTTGCTCCTTTATAAAAGGAGGAGGCTGGGATTGGGTGATGCTTTGAAAGTTTAAAGAGTTTATTTTTATTAGGAAAATTAGAAATTTTGGACTTGGTGGTATTACATACCAAATCAATATGAGCAGGAGTTAACTTGCCTATCATCATGAATTATTTAGTGAGTGAGGTCTTTACACTTATACTCAAAGTCCACACTAATGACCTAGTAATTATTTTAATCGATTCTCAATGAACTGTTAACTACCCTGTTGGCATACCAATAAGCAAGAAGCATTGTGAGAGCAGGTTCTGTGCACTATATTTGTATCCTTCCATCCACAATTCTGAACGGAAATCTGTGTATCCAAATAAATATTTCTGTATCCGTTTTTTACTAAGATTTATCATTTAACATTTGCGGTATTCTAAAAGTCCTAATTTTGATTTGTGTGAGCAGAAGAGAAGATACGACATGGAATCACAGAATCTTGAAGCTGATATTATTTTGGAGAACATGCAGTGTAAGCTCTTATAGAAAACTCTAAACATGTGAGCAAAGATATTACACAAGAATGCTCTTAGTAGGAAGTTGTGTGACAGCAAAAAATTAGAAACAGCTTTTATGCATACCAACTGGGGAATGGATAAATCAACTGCAACATATTCACATGATGAAATATTATACAGTAGTTGGGTTCATGAATTACAGTTGCAATATATCAATAGAAATAAATCTCAAAAACCTAATGTTGAATGAAGAACCAAGTTGCACAAGAGTATATACAGATAGACACCTTTTATAGAAGACTAAAAATATGAAAAAAGGAATACACGTGTGTTAAAATTATAGAGACATGTACAGGAATGCCGGGATAAGCATCAACTTTGGGATGGTGGTTAACCGAGGACAGCAAGGAACAAGGTGCGGAAATCAGAGAAGAAAATAAACCAGAATCTGGAGAGATTAATCAACTTGTTTAAAAAACACAAAACAGGCCAGAAGTGAGTAGTGAGAGCTTTGTGCTTTCCACTACAAAATACTACCCCCAAAATGGACAGCTCCTGAGACTGGCTTTGTTTATTCGTTGGTCTCTTCTTCAGACACATGATAGCCCCAGGGAACTTAACATTATAAGGGACCTTAAAAGGTCTTATCTTCTGCAATTCCTCACTCAATTTTTTACTTTACATACAACATGTCTGCTAAATGATGATCCCGCTTTTGTTAAAAACAAACCACAGCCAAAAGGAAAAATAAGCCTCTCCAAGTAACACCTTCCTAACCTCAAGGAAGACATTTCAGGATATCACTGGAGAAAATCCCCGCTAAACCAAACAGCGTAACTTCTGAAAAGTCCAGAGTTAACTACCAGCTCCACTTGCCTTCTAAGTGTGGTTGAGCTTAGCTTTCAGTGCGGGTTGACTCATTAGGCAAGGACTTGCTGGCATCCTAAGCATGTAGTAAGGGCCAGGCACAATGCCGGATGCTAGAGCATGGAGTGAACAAGGCAGCTCTTGCGATCCATGGTATAAATGAATCAAAAAGTGTGAAGGAGGATTGTTTTGCACTATCCGCCCCTTTGCCCTTCCCCGAGAGGCGAGTAAAGCTAATGGGGTCCTTCATGAGGCTCCTTGAAGCTCCAGTAATCCTGCTTTGAGAAAGATGGCTACATACTGAGGGTGGGAAAGAAGATGAATATACAAGAGCCAGACTGCATTTGTTAGAACTGTTTGAGCTACAGGTGACAGAAACCCCACTGGGACCTCTAGGGATTCGAGGATGTCACTTCGGTATATTATTTTGAATTAAACTTACTTAATAAACAGCTGGTGCTACAGAATTGTCGAATCACTACGTTGTACCCCTGGGGCTAATATGACATTGCATATCAGCTATACTTCAATTAAAAAAAAAAGACACAAACACGTAGTTCAAGAAGGACCCTCCTTTGTCTCCCTGAAAGCAGGAAATAAATCTCCCGTGTGAAAGGTACCCTTCCTGTACCAGGAGGGTGGAAGGCATCCTTACCACCAGAGACAGAGAATTTCATGCTGAGAAGACTGTACAAACCTTGTTACATCTTTAACAATTTACTACCTCTGCATCTTGTCCATTCTTCACAAATTTATTGTTTGTCTAAAAGTTATAAAAGCTGCCTTCTTTGGTCATTTCTTTGAGTCTCATATTTTTATGGGGCTCCAATACATATGAAATTCAATTTTTTGTCTCCTGTTAATCTTATGTCAATTTAATTATTAGGCCAGCCAAAGAACCGAGAAAGGAAGAAGGGAAAAGTTTTCTGCCCTTACAGACCACCAGAAACACCAGGAAGCAGCAGTGTTGAATCTTGAGAGAAGAAGGTCCAGGAACCCAAACACTTGCTGAACTTGTCCATGACTCTGCTCTTCTCCTCCTGACTGCTTTTCTTCCCTCCCTCCCTGGCCAAGTAACTTCATCTCCTCTGGCTCATGTGGTAGGAAACAGCCACATACACTTCTGAGTTTTCTGCCACATGGTTAGGCACTTGAGCCCATTTTCCTGGTATTGGAAACCAAAATCCCAAGAAAGGGAATCAGTGGTCAAGCCTGCACTGGCCACCGATTCCTTGGACTGGTGATTCGCTGCTACCACAATGTGTGGTGTACTATGAAAGATGGGCCTAGCGTTGGCCAACAGACCAAACGAAGCCTTCCATTGTAATATGGCGGTTTCTGCTACAATTTGGATAGTGTAGCAGAGGAAAAGGAGCACCCAAAAGAAATGGAGGCAGGGGCCGCATCCTGAAGAAGGATGAGTGCTGAGATAAAGCAATAGTTAAAGCAATAGCATTATTGTTTATGTGTGTTTAAAACATACTTGGAAACAAATGTATTCAATGAATTACTAGAGTTTTAAAAATCTATGTTGAATGGACTGATACTGTAGCAAAGCTTGGCCACTAAATGTTCTTCAATTTCAGAAAATTTTAAGCAACTTTGACATCCATTTCTCCTTCATTTCTAGCAGTGTGGCTTCTGGAGTATAAGACAAAAGCAGGTGACAGCCCCCAGGAATACAGAAGACTCAGAAGGTTGGGGCAGAAAGGCCAGACAAAGTCCACTGGGAGAAGGAAGTTAGAGGTGGCTGGGTGAATAAGAATAAACACTGGATTTAGAGGGCACTGGGGGTACAGAGTGAAGTGAGGACTGGAGTCGGGACCTGGGAGTTGGGGGTACGGGGTGAAGGAGGGGGTGGAGATACACTGGTGACCAATATATAAGCTCCCTGCCCTTGGGAAGCTTAAATTATATTGGGAGAGGTAGACCATATATAAATAAACATAAAGAATGATTACAGATCATAAGTGCCATGAAGTAAAACTTTAGGAAATAATAAAACAGATGCTAGGAGAGAAACCATCAGAAAAGATGTACTTTACACAGGATGTTGAGGGAAGGTGATATTTAAACTGTACCCTGAATGATAAGGAAAGCCAGCAACGGAAACGACCAAGAAAAATGCATTTCAGGAACAGAGAACAGCTAACTCAAAGGTCCTGAGATGGACAAAAATCACATGAAAGACAGGACACACTGGCATCCAGAGGTGAGCAGAGACAGCATGTGCTCATTTGATTAAAAAAAAATGGCTGCCAGGCTCATCAAACTTGGAGGAAGTAACTCAAATGAGTGATTTTTTTAAAGGAAAGCAATTTTTATTTTCCTGAGTATGGGAACAATTGTAAGCATAAAGTCCTTCCATGTTGTAAGTGGCTTTGCTCCAGTTCTGGTATACAAAAATCCCCCAGGAGAAAATAGAATTTCAATATAGCAACATCACAATCAGGACAAACAGCTTGATTTTGGAGGGAAAGAATATACTTTCTCATCAGAGAGGCTCAAGAGAAAAGAATTATGTCAATCTAGTCTAGTTGCAGAACTTTATATGCCACAAAATATACTTAGTTTGAAAAAAAAGCAAGATGAAATCTCCTTAGAAATACCAAAGCATGAGGCCGGTTTGCTTATGAGGTCCTGAAGCAATTGTCTGAGGAAAAAGCAGTAAGGTGGCTTTACTTTGCCTGAAATCAGAAGCTTGCAGCCACTATGTTTCACTTTCATACACACCTATGAGGGTTAAAATATAACCTAGGCCTAATGATGTTTATTGTGAATTAGCAGAAGAAAATATTAAAAGTACCTCTTTGTTTTGGCTATGCTGCCTTTGATAACAGCATGTAAGATTTGAATAGAATGCTGACCTGCAGGAAGTTGACATCACTGACCAAAAAGAACATACTTTTCAGGCTAAGTGTGTTGTGTATCAGTCCTACAGAGCCTGGGTTGGTGAGAGTGGGTTTTGAGAAGGTGGGATTATGGCTATATCATTCTTTCTTTTCTATGCCAGCTATGGTAATTCATACGTTAACTATGAGAATTCTTAGCTTAGATGCTAATGTTGAACCCTAAACTAAATTCAGTATCACTATTCCATGAAAATCAGAAAGAAGGAATCAGGAAACAGTGTCTACTTAAAAGTAGGAAAGAAAAGTCAAAGAAGTTTCGGTTTAAGGAAAACATGTAAAAATACTATCAATAAATAGCCAACAAATTACTGGTCTTACCAAAGTCACCTTGAAAAAGAAAAGCAAGGATGCCTGGGTGGCTCAGTCGGTTAAGTGTCTGACTCTTGGTTTTGGCTCAGGTCATGGTCTCACAGTTCCTGGGTTCGAACTGCACATTGGGCTCTGCACTATCAATGCTTGGGATTCTCTCTCTCTCTCTCTCTCTCTCTCTCTCTCTCTGCCCCTCCCCCACTTGCACTCTTTTTCTCTCAAAATAAACAAATAAACTTTTGAAAAAAAGAAAAGAAAAGAAAAGAAAAGAAAAGCTGAAGGCATCATGCTCCCTGATTTCAAACTATATTACAAAGCTAAAGTAATTTAAAAAGTGTAGTATAGGCATAAAAACAGACGGACACATTGGTCAATCGAACAGAATATAGAGCCCAGAAATAAACCCACACTTACATGGTCAATTAATTTACAACAAAGGGGGCAAGAATATACAACAGGAAAAAGACAGTCTCGTCAACAAATAGTGTTGGGAAAACTGCACAGCTATTTGCAAAAGAATGAAATTGGACCACTACCTTACACCAAACACAAAGATCAAGTCAAAAGGGATTAAAGACCTAACTAAATATGAGACCTGATCCCATAAAACTACAAGGAAACATAGGGTGGTGAGCTCCTTGTCATAAGTCTTGGATGATTTTCTATATCTAACACCAAAAGCAAAAGCAACAAAGAGAAATAAACAAGTGGGACTACAAACTTAAAAGCTTCTGTACAGTGAAGGAAACTATCAACCACATGAAAAGGCAACCTACTGAATAGGAGAAAATATTTTCAAATCATATATCTGATAAAAGACTAACATCCAAAATAGACAAAGAACCCAAACAACTCAATAACAAAAAGCAAACAATCCGATTAAAAAATGGGAAGATCTGAATAGACATTTTTCCAAAGAATATATACAGGTGGCTTGCAGACACATGAAAAGATACTCAACATCACTCATCATCAGGGAAATACAATCAAAACCACAGTGAGATATCATCTCATACTTGTTGGAATGGCTATTATCAAAAAATCTAGAAATAACAAGAGTTGGCAAGCATAGGGAGGAAAGGGAACCCTAGTTCACTATTGGTGGGAATATAAATTGGTGCAGCCACTATAGAAAAGAGTATGGAGGCTCCTCAAAAAATAAAAAACAGAACTACCATATGATCCAGCAATTCTACTTCTGAGTGTTTATCCAAAGAGAAAGAAAACACTGTTCAAAAAGATACATGTATCCCCATGTCCACTGCAGCATTATTTACAATAGGCAAGATATGCAAATAACCTAAGCGTCCATTGATGAATGAATAAACAATATTACTCAACAATAAAAAAGAATGAAATCTTGCCATTTGCAATATGGACGGACTTTGAAGACACTAAGCAAATGAAATAAGTCAGACAGAGACAGGCTAATACTGCATGATCTTTCTTACATGTGGAATCTAACAAACAAACAAACCCCGAAGCTCACAGATACAGAGAATAGATTGGTGGTTGCCACAGGTAGGGCAGGGGGTGGGGGAGAAAAGAGTGAACTGTCTTTGTTTTTTGTTTTCCTGTTTAAATAAATTGATTTATTTTTTAAAAAAAAGTAATGGTCCTGAATAAAAATGCTCAGAAATTGTTTAGGTAGATATTTACAGTGTCGGATAAATCCAGGGAACATTTTTAGTTTGGCATAGATGAAACTAAATTTGATTCTGGAAAATCTCAAGAAAAGAAATAACATAAGCTATTTGGGGGAATCTGTTTGATTTTTCACTATTTTGCATATTTAAATTATGTGTGCTTTACTTTACCACTTGATAGGGGATTTTATTAGAAATGTGTATTTCTTTTTTCTTTAATGTTTATTTATTTTGAGAAAGAGAGACATAGTGTGAGCAGGGGAGGGGCAGAGCGAGAGGGAGACAGAATCCAAAGCAGGCTCCAGGCTCTGAACTGTCAGCACAGAGCCCGAAGTGGGGCTCGAACTCACGTACATGGAGAGATCATGACCTGGGCTGAAGTCAGATGCTTAACTGACTGGGCCACCCAGGTGGCCCAGAGATGTATATTTCTAACACAGGTTTCATATAAGTATACAATACATCATATTTTAAAAGGCATAAAAAGTGTTAATGATTCAGAGGAGAGGGACCCGTATCATCTTTTATGAAATGGTTAAAAAAGCTGGGGCTTCCTTTGCCGTGAAAATGATCTGGCCATGTGATGGAAGAAGGGTGAGCCTCATCCAGTGCCAGGGATACCGCTAGGATGAGTAAGCCTAAGTTAAGGATGCAAGTTCTGGCTTAACATATGGAACTTTCTAAGGAGGTGGCTATAAAGTTGAGTGGATGCCTTGAGGAGCAGTGGATTCTCTGTCCCCAGAAGTGTTCAAACGCAATCTATGCAGTCATTTGGCTGGATGTTGAAAAACCAAAAGAAGTGTTATGTATCCACCCAGACGACTCTACTATTGAACGCCTACCACACAAGTTCCATGCCGTGGAACGGGGACACCGAGTTGAGTGAGACAGGCAGGGTCTCTGTTTTCACTGAGCTTGTAAAATAAACAAGTGAACAAATAATAAAATGAGGCAACTGTTGATTATGAACATTTCTCTGGTGGAAATGAAGAAGATGGGAGTCTGACTGATTAGCTCTGGGGCTGATTGGCTGCTTCGATGAAGCAGGTGACATGTGAACTAAGCCAGGACGGGTGAGAGCTGGAGAAGAGCATCCAAGCTTCTTTCATGGTGAGAGCGCTGAGTCAGCAAGGGGTTTGGTTTTCTGGAAGATGACTTCCTGGTGGAGCCCGGAAGTGCCTTGAGGGAAGGGAGGGTGAGCCAGTGGAGGCAGACAGAGGTTACACCGCACACAGCTTTGTGGGTCCCAGGGAGAAGACTTTGTGGAAAAGAATGAGATATAACTAAAATATTTTAAACAGGAGAGTGATGTAATCAATTTATAGTGTTTAAACAATAAATTCTTTTCTAAAGCTGAGATTCTGACTCTGATATGACAGGGTCCTAACTAGGTCTTATTGCACATACATATAAAACAATTATGTACCACACCTTTTGGTATCTGTTCTACTTAGCACTAACATTGTACCTAGAGGAGGAGGGCATCAAACTGTAAATTTCAGCAGTAACTGGGGAAAAAATGATCCATTCTTGTGATTTATCCTGAACTGGCCCTCATCAACACATCTTTTCTGTAGATATATCCATTCTGCATTCTGCTCTGCTCTGGTCCTCTATGCCTGCTAATCCTATCCCACCCCCCCCCATCACTTCCATCAGATCAGCAATTCCATCACTGACAACTGATTGGGCTCTTTCTTCTGGTCCCAACTCATTATTGTGCCTCATAACGGAGGGCCTGTCTCTCTTCTGTCACAATGGACTGTCCTTGTGTACCAGCACCTTGGCCTGAACTCAAGACCATTTTCTCCCTTACAGTCTGTGACACTATAGTTTCCTTGAGAACAGGGATTATAGCTGGTTCCCTACTATATCTCAGTATTCACCAGTTTGGCACGGTCAATTGTTAAATCTTATAAAAACGCTATTGCATGAATGGATACCCTGACCTTGGAGCCACCCTGCATAGACCAGAGATCCTCCTGGACACTGACTCTCCTCTCTGCATTCAACCTGATCATCCTTCCAATTCCTCTGCTGTGAAACATGCCGGCTTTGTGCCAGTGAGACTCTCCTAACTATTTTAACTGGAGTTGGAATTGAGCTTTTTTTTTTTTTTTTTTTTTTCCTTAATCAGCAAGGCACAAGCTTAAGATTGTTTTCCTGAATTGCGGCTGAGTCTTAATCGTGATAACTCTGAAAAAGCTGGTCTGCAGGTGCTCTGTATCATTTCCAGAATAATAACAACAGTTCACATTCATCGCTCATTACTACTTGCCAGGCACCATACTAAGTCTCCTTTAATCCTCCCTGCCGCCCTACACGGAAAATATTATTATCCCCATTTCACAGATGAGGAGATTGTGTCATAGAGTTATTTGCCCAGGGTCACACAGCTAACAAGTAGATCTGAGATTTTCAATATTCTTCTAAATATGAAATTTGTACTCTTAACAACCAGGGAAGAAATTATAAAATAAAATTCATAATAGCACATCCATATTAGCATAAAGAAATGCATAACTTAATTGGTGTGCTATTGAAAAATGGGTGTTATTACAGAACTCTCTGTTGTATAATTGGATAGATTCACTTTCTTTGTCACACATTTTCCTCTTCACTTCCAAAGAAATTTTGTCTGTTCATAACCTTTACTAGCATATCAGAGCATATTTAAGATTTTTTGTAATTTTAAAGCATTTTATTTTAACAGAAGAACCCAGAAAACCTAGGAAAGCTTAGAAAATATCCCATATCTTATTATATTTTAAAGGACTCAAATAAGAAGCATGAAAAAAACCCAAGAGTTTTCATACACAACTGAAATGGATACAAGATCAAAACCATTCAGAGTTTTAAAATCTGCTCTACCTATAGAAGGTTTTAGCAACCAAAATAAACTCATCTTCCACAGTCCTTTGAGTGACAGCTCTAAAATGTCCAAAACACAAACTTCTCATTTTTAACTTGACATCAAAGCACACGTTCAGATATTTTTCTGATTTAAGAAGAAACTGCTTCTAAAAATGCCTGATGCTCCTGATGTTATTTAAAACACGTATAAAATACACAGATACCGGTCTATCTGGAAAACTACAGAATTACCACCCAGGGCACTAGCCTGGTTAAAGGCAAAACTCCAGATGGAAGTTGTTTCTTATTGAAAAAGAAGAAAACTTTTCTTCAGTAAGATAGTTATCTAAAAAATCCTGGTTCGAGCATTTATACTCCCTGTCCTGAGTAGATTGTGAAATATTACACAATGCATTTAAGACATATAGAGAATCAGGAAAAGTACTAGCAAATTACAAATAACATTTAAGAGAATAAATGTTATTTATTATTATTTATTATAGTATAAGCCCATCTTAACTAGGCAAAATAATTTCCCAGCTTGGAGAAATTATAAATTCAACTAAGAATCGACCTTGTGAATAGCTTGGTTTACAAGTCATGGATTTAAAAACAACTGGACTGATAGGATATTATTTATTACATGTTTATCTTATCCACCTTTTTGGTTAGGAGGTTCTTTTAGGGAACATAAGAAGCAGGAAAGTCTGGACATGGGTCTTACTTTGGAAACTCTTAGCCTTTGCACCTTTGGGCAAGCCACTTAGTTTCTGGGTCTCAGTTACCCTGTCTGTACACTAGGGGGTAACAATACTCACGTTTCCACCACCCCACACAGATGCAATGTGTTGGGGAAGGGCATAGACTTTGGAGAGGCACAAATGCCTCTATGCCTAGATCTGCACATGTGAGGTCTGGGATAAGTTCCTTATCTACCCGAGCCTCAGTTTCCTCACCTATAAACTTATCACACCTAGGAAGATTCCATTAGGATTAGAGAAGATACATGTAATCACTTGGCACTTAATAAGCTTTCAGTAAATGGTGGCTATTGATGCCTATGGCCCATTTTGTAAACTTCAGGATATTTGTAAGGTATTATTATATGACCGGTTTCTTCAGAAATCACGTAGTTTCTAACTGTAACATTTCTCCCATGGTTTATATATATGAATACATTTTCTTATATGGATTGGAGCCTTGTTGCAATACTTTCCTCATGAAATTTGTTATGAGACTATTAAAATAGATCATAAAAATATGAAAAATAAGATCTCTGACTCTTACTCCTTTGCTGTGTTCTAGTGTGTAGTCTGCAATGAGTTTTCAGTCTATTTATTCATCTTTTTATCATTCATTCAACAAACACCTACCAAGGGCTTAGAAAATCTATACTGCAGGAGAAAACAGCCTCTATATTTTATCAAGATGGTTTCATGAAATATTATAAGTTATGAAAAATTATTATAGTAATATTGAAAGCTTAGAAAATATTACAGTTCATGTAACTTATAATGGGAATTAAGAATAAGTTTTGACAGGGGCACCTGGGCGGCTTAGTCAGTTAAGCATCCAACTTTGACTCAGGTTATGATCTCACAGTTCATATGTTCGAGCTCAGCATTGGGCTCTGTGTTGACAGCTCACAGCCTGGAGCCTGCTTCAGATTCTGTATCTCCTTCTCTCTCTGCCCCTCCCCTGTTCACGCTCTGTCTCTCACTCAAAAATAAATAAGCATTAAAAAAAAAAAAAAAAAGAATAAGTTTTGACAATGTTACATATTCTCTAGGAAATAATTACATGCAAATTCTTTTCACAAGAGTTACTATATAAATTAAATAAATCCAAAATGTATAAGACAATAATCCAAGGAAGGGGATTTAGAAATGGAAACAACTTTAAAAAGTATCATGTTTGTGACTCCGTATTGAATTCTCTTTCAGAGTAGATTCTTAAGGGCTTTATATCTAGAATGATTTAAAAATAGGCCACAATTAGACACAATTAAGAAACTGTTCTGCTTTTACTTTATTTTCCATAACAATCATAAGCCATAGCCTATTTATACTTACGGAAGACAACTGAATTTTATAATATATATATGTATATATTTCTGTAATGTTCTAAGTCAATCATCATAAACATAATCCATTTTAACAGTGATTGAGGTGTTCCCAATGTGTGGCAATGGCAAACCGGATGATGAAAGTACCAGTTTGGCAGGGATTGGCAAACTACTACTTGTGGACCAAATCCAGCCCAATCCCTGTTTTTGCAAATAAAGTTTTATTGGAACACAGCCTGGTCCATTTGCGTTCATGTAACGTAGGGTTGCTCATGTGACACACTGGCATGGTTGAGTAGTTTTGAAAGAAATGGCAGGGTCTACAAAGCCTAAAATATTTTCTATGCAATCTTTTACAGAGCAGGTTTGTAAACTCCAGCCTCATAGTAAAGATATTAAAGAATTTATGTGCCATTTTGAGTATTGACACAAAAAATAAGAAGGAATTTTAGAAGAGTTATTTAGCTGTATATTTAGCTCATTGTGTTTGTGCCCAATGCTTAGTGGACACACCAAAGGTAGGACCCATGCTACGCACTTAAAAATTTTTTTTATTAAGTGTATTTGTTTTGAAAGAGAGACAGAGAGAGCAAACGGGGGAGGGGCAGAGAGAGAGGGAGAAAGAGAATCCCAAGCAGGCTCCATACCGTCAGTGCAGAGCCCGACGCAGGGCTTGAACCCACGAACCAGTGAGATCATGACCTGAGCCAAAATCAAGAGTCAGATGCTTAACCGACTGAGCTACCCGGGCACCCCTACACATTTGAGCAGGCAAATTTTTCACAAGCAGTCCTTACTGGGCTAAAAGGCCATGCTGCTCCCTACTGAGGTAACAAAAACTCCAAGTGTTATCCCAAGCCCCGGAGCAAATGCCCACCAGAATTGCATAATTATCCTTTCTTTTAGGAGCTGGGGATTTTAATTTGTGTCTAATTTTTGCTGTTGCTGGAAATAAGGTGACCTTGTATATAGTTCTGTAGACATCACAGCTTATTTAATTGAAAATGGCCATTATAATTAAAATAGGCGAAAAGGGTTGATGTGTTACCTGTATGTTGCTCTTCAATCCAGACTTGCAAATACATGAACAGGAGTAGCCCCGCTACCCCAAATATCAGCACCGAGAGGAAGACTTGTTTGGGGTTCATGACCATTTCAGATGGCTGCATTTCTCCTCATTTCTGAAGACCACATGATTTGTTTTTCGATAGAGCTTTGATCCTTTCTTGTTCTATTGGGTGCTCATTCCATGAAGTAACCTAGAATTATTAAAAATCCACATTGTACCTTACTGATGACATATCTTCCCAAACACAGCATAAGTATGCAGCATGTCAATGACGGTGAGGGCTCACGTGAACCATAACACTCAGAAGACAGAAGAGATGGTAGGAGAGTGTCCCTAAAAATGGCAATTTTCTATAATAAAGCTTTATTGTAGCTAAAGAATCTAAGGAACTCACCGTATCCTAGAGTTAATAAGTAACACTTTCACATTTAATTAGGGGCAGTATAGACAGGCTTAAGCCACCCTCTATTGTAAAGAGTAAAGCAGGTTCCAGTGACCTTAAGGTGACTGTGAGGGGAAAGAAGACCTATCAGGATAGACTGTTGAAGGAGTTTTGAAAAACACGTTCATAGAAAAAAAGGGGAAAAAATCACTTCATGTCTGAAAAATACATAAAGTTCAAAAATGGAGGGTTCAACCTATCATTTCCCTTTCATGTAAAAGTAATAGATTTCTCCAACCGAAAGGGTACATTAAAAATCCCTCAAACGCCGAAAAGGATAAATATTAAAAGGTCAGAGCTAAAAGGCTTCTCGCACAATAACACGGAGTACAGATGTGTACCTCAGATTACAGAAATCCACCTCCACAATGAAAAGTTACTTTATTTAAAGAAATGTTGAAATGACTTTGTTTTACAACAATCTCATTTAGTGTAATCTTAACATTTTACTTTTTGTAAGTTGCATCCACGTTTGAGAATCTAACGAAAATGCAGACTCTCCTTTTGGACAAATACAAACACACCTACGCTCTTGCATCAATATCGGGATGCTTAGGTACTCTCACCGAAAGTCAAGGTAAGAAGGTCTGCTGCCCATGAACTGCCACCCAAATATGCAGCAGCCTGCCTGGTGAGTTCCACAGTCCAGCTAATGAGGTCAAGGTCACGGCTTTGTATCTAGCACTGGCCAAAGACCATGGCCCTTTTTCTTGGCTACAGACCACACCCCCTCTTTGGATGAGCTGAATGTTTCCTTACTGTGAGGACATCACACACACTGCTGTGTCTAAAAGTTCTCTCTCTTTTTTCTCCAAGTATGCCTCAAAAACTCCTGGGAGAATATCGATTTGGCCTTTTCGAAGAGGTGTTTGGTGAGATGCAAGGTAAAAGTTAAAAGCCTGCTGTGGAAAATTGTTGGCTGGTTAAAAGATAATATTGAGCTGTTCTTGGCAAAACCAGTTTTCACATAAATGGTGGGCTTCAAAGGTAACCTATGAGATCTGTATTATAAGGAAATGTGGTAGAGTGATCCCCTGATTAGAAAAAAGAAATCCAACAAATAGTTAAAAATGCTTATGCAGAACAACAACAAAAAGTTGTTTTATAAATACATTTTTTCTTTATATTTTATTTTATTTTATTTACTTTTTTTAACGTTTATTTATTTTAGAGACAGAGAGAGACAGAGCATGAACGGGAGAGGGTCAGAGAGAGAGAGGGAAACACAGAATCGGAAACAGGCTCCAGGTTCTGAGCTGTCCGCACAGAACCCGACATGGGGCTTGAACTCACAAACCGCGAGATCATGACCTGAGCCGAAGTTGGACACTTAACCGACTGAGCTACCCAGGCGCCCCTCTTTATATTTTAATTATTAACCAGAAGGGGCCAGAGTAAGAGCGCTGGTTGCCAGCATTACCTGAGGAGCTTTCTAGAATCCACTGGTCTTGAATCCCCTGAGGAAGGGGCAACTACTAATATTTTCATGAGGGCTTTTGAGCATTTCAAGCACTTTCTTGATTTTGATAGTAGGGTAAGCTTTTAAATACGTAGAACTGGGAGTATCATCATACAGCTATATATGACGGGTGGTACTTTGCTCTTATATAGGTTCTAAACTAAAATCTTACGGGCTTTCCAAACATGCAACAAAGAACAGTTCCCGAGGGAGATTTGCAATTTGAGGTGTTCCAAGACTGAATCCCTCAAGGAAAGCAACCAAGAGAAGCCAGCTTTCTCTTGTCTTGATGCTGCAGTTAAACAATGAACAGACATAATTCCTGGGTGCATGAGAAGAGTCGGGTAGGAGGAAACCAGTTAAACAAAATCTAGTACTAACCGAGAAATAGCTGTTTACAAGAAGAAAGAGACTTTTACAATCTGTCTACATAATTAAAACTTATCTCAGAAGAAAGAGGATAGACGAAAACGCATAAATCAGAACAGAGCCACGAACCTGTGGGAATAGTAGATGAGAAAGCCAAAAGAAGTAGTCCTTGAGGGTTTGCAGAGGAAAATTATTACCTACGATGCTGGAAAGAGATGAAGAATTTGCCCTTCCTTTCTTTGGGAGATGTTGCTCTACGCTGACATACCCTCCTGGGTAAGAAGTCAGGAGAAAACCCATAATTGTTATTATGGCAGATGTGAGTAGGATTGAGTGATTAAAGCCACAAGGCAGAAAGGCAATCTGGTGTAAAACGAAGAGATACGTTTGATTTTCTCCCATCTCAGTCCATTAACCCAACGTTGGCATTAGGAAATGGCTCTCATTAAACAAAGGTGAGGCGGGAGGAGCAGCAGTATTGCTTTAAGCAAACCTGAAGGTCAGTTGTGATGGGAAAACACACCTATTTGGAGATCATACATCTACCTCCATGCCTGCAGGAAAAGTGCAGACTACTGGAGATTGAAATTACTTGGAATAATGCTATTTTATGTACAAGCGTTATACAACATTTCCACGGTCAAAGGCTTCCTGTATTTCATACAACTCCTTCCTCTCCCCAGCCACATAAACACAGTACCTTGAACCTAACAGGTACCCAACAGTGTGTACTCAACAGTGTGTGTTGCACTGAACTCAATGTGGAGCTCCAGTAACAAAATACAGGTAAATTAACTAATTTTCTAGTTGTACTTGGGAAATCCTTAGTCTAAGTTGTACTAGAATCCTGAAAGAGGAATTACGTGACTTTGTTAAACAATTTTTTCTATTTTTATTTGCAAATCCTATTGATTTGTCCCAAATGAATATAAAAGATACACACAAATAATTGTTTCACTGCATTATCTCTTTTCCAACCCTTTAAAAGATTACTCTTTTAAGATGTTCAACATCAGTAATCATCAGGGAAATGCAAATCAAAACCACAGTGGGATATCTCCTCAAGCCTGTTAGAATGGCCATCATGAAAAAGACAGATAACCAGTGCTCACATGGATGTGGAGAAAAGGGATCACTTGTCTACTGGTGGTGGGATTGTAAACTGGTGCAGCCACTTACGGAAAACTGCGTGGAGGGTCCTCAAAAAATTAAAAACAGAACTACCATATGATCCCACAATTCGACTTCTGGGTATTTATCCAGAGGAAATGAAAACACAATGTCGAGAGATATCTGCACCCCCACGTTCACAGCAGCCATATTTACAATAGCCAAGACACGGAAATAACCTATGCGTCCATCGATGGATGAATGGATAAAGAATATTATTCAGTATAATCTTATCATTCTTAAGGTGCTGAGCATCTTAAACTTACACAGGGCTGTATGTCAGGTATATCTCAGTAAAATGGGAAAAATTAATTTAAATAACCCTGGTTACCAACAGAAGCATTTTGGGACTTGAGTATACTAATACTAGATGGAGGCAATTTATTTAAAAGGAAATTATGAGTTGTCCAGTTGAGCAGAAGTGTATGATTTTAAGGAGGGAGTCATGAAATTTAGAAAGGCTGGTTTGGAACAATGATGCAATTTGGTGTAGAAGAGCTGAGTCAGGAGATTGTCTGTCCTCAACCTCCACCTTTGCACGATGTCAGCAGTCCTTGCCATTCTCTCTTTCTTTCCCATTCTCTGAGCAAATAAGAGACCATTGGGGATGACCTTTCTCAATTTACCACCTGCCCTAACAAAGTTTACTGTCATCTGTCCCCACCCACACTTCTTTGCTTGGATCTCCCCCCCCCCTCCCCGGGCTCCCATGAAACTCAACTCCATTAACCCCACCCCAGCCTGGGTCTTTTCCTGAACCTCTTCCCTCAGTGACTTCCTCTGTAACCCCTCCCACAACTGCCCTATTGCTGTCATTCCCTGATGAACCTGAAGACTGAGCCCTCTGGATTGCCTCAGGTGCCTATCTCCCAGCCATCTCTCCACCCACAGGTGCCCAGGAAGCAGAAGATGTGACGAGGCTCTCAAGTTGTGTAGGGACTGAAACTTTATAAGTGCTTGGGTTTTTACTTTGTTTTTTTTTTTTTGTTTTGTTTTGTTTTTTTACCTATTCTAGTTCCCTCCTCTATGAATTTGCTGTTTGTACCTCTTCCCCATTTTTCTTATTGATATGTAGTTCCTTATGTGTTTGGATGACAGGTCTTTGTCAGTTACAGACATTACAAAAATCTTCCTGTCTGTGACTTATTGTTTCTTCTATCCTCCCCCGCTCCTTTCCTTTGCTGGTGGTGTGTTGTCTTATTAAGCAAAAGTTTTAAATCAAATTTTGTCATTCTTTCCTTCTTGATATATCAGTTAGAGTCTTGAAAGAAAGGATATACTGAAGCTCATGAAATTGTGGGGAGGTTAGTCACGGGATAATTCCTAAAGACTAATCAGGGTTTTGGGAAACCAGCAAAGGATAGAGTAGTTCCTAAGGGTGAGTAACAGCAACCACTCCTAGAAGTGAAGAAAGAAAGTAGAGAACTATTCTTGGACCCTGGAGCGGGGCTGGAAGGAGAGAGATGGCTGATAAGAGCTGTCACGTATTGCACAGGGACACAGACAACATGCTATAGGGGGTTTTAAGGGAACCAGAAGAATTACTAACCCATCCTCAATTTCTTCCTGCCCTTACCTTGTCAGTGACTCTCATTTGGCAGACCCAATTGAAAGCCTGAGGAGATCCTGCTATTTAGGACAACATGGAGGAAACCTGAGGGCATTATGCTAAGTGAAATAAGCCAGACAGAGAAGGACAAATACTGCATGACTTCATTCATAATGGAACCCAAACAAGCCCCCCAAACCCAAAAAGGGAGACTTGTTATGTACCACATTATGGGGAGCTTTGCAATCACAAAGCATGGTAGAAATGGGAGACACCAAGTTTGTGTTCTCTATGAATTTTCCAAGATAATATTTCTTATCTTCAAATATTAAAATTATTCTTCTATATTTCCTTTCAAAAGTTTTAAAGTTCTGCTTTGCATTGAATACTTGAATCCACCTGGAATTTATTTTGTGTATGTTGTAAGGTATCCATTCTATATCAACAACATTTGTCCAACTCCATTGAGTAGGTTATCATCTCACTACTGATTTAAAAAAAATTTACTGTTTATTTGTGAGAAAGAGACAGAGGCAGAGAGTGTGAGCGGGGGAGCGGCAGAGACAGAGGAAGACACAGAATCCAAAACAGGCTCCAGGCTCTGAGCTGTCAGCACAGAGCCCCACGCAGGGCTTGAACTTACAAACCCGTGAGATCATAACCTGAGCCCAAGTTGGATGCTTAACCCACTGAGCCACCCAGGTGCCCTGCACTACTGATTTTTAATGCTGATTTTGTTACATTTCAAATTTTTGTATGTGTCTGTTACTGCTTCTAGACACTATTCTGTTCTATTGGCCCAATGTCATACTTTTGTGCAAACATCTGGGCCTATCTTAGAGGGATGGAAAATGAATATGATTATTGATTTAATTCTGTTAATGGTTATTTGCTTACTCATTCCTCATTCTACCTTTTTTAGTCAGCATTAGGAAATTATATTGCCTCCACAATTATCATGTCCTTTCGGTTTCCAAGTTTATCAGTATAAAGATGTTCATGAGATTTTTCTTATTATTTTACAGATCTTTCATAGCTCTAGGTATAGCCACCTTTCCATTCTTAATGTTATGTATTTATGCCCTTTCCCTTTGATCATTCTTGCTAGAGATTTGTCTGTTTTATTTAAAAGTATATTGTAATTCCTCTCTTCCCCCTCTTTTTTTGTTCTTGTTCTCTATTTCACTGATTTCTTCTCCTATCTTTCTTTATTCTATTTCTTTTCCTTAGGGATATCTGGGTTTTTTTTTTTTCAGTCTTTTAGTTGAAAATCAGTTCATGTATTTTAGATCTTCTGTTTCATAAAATACATTATAAGGCCATGAATTTCCTCTACAACTGCCAACTACACCTTTAGGTGTAGTAGTTTTGTTGTCATTCACTTCTAAATATTTTGTAATTTAAATTGATTTTATACCTTTTTTAAATGTTTTTTTCTCCTCCTTGTGTTAGACTTATAGTTTTCCTAAAGTTATCTAATGTTCTCTGCTCCTTTCTGATTTCTTTGAATCCATAGATTTTTATTACTGTTAGCTAAGCAGTTAAAAAATAAAACTTTCTTAGGTATGAATTTTTCTAATAAAGTTTATAGCTTTTACAGGAACTTTAGCATGCTTTAAATAGACACTGAATTATTTCCTCACCCTGATTATGTCTGAGCTTTTCTATTTAAATCCAATTATTTAAAAGCAATATTTATTATTAAGTGACTGAAGTTGCTGGTATTTTATCAATTTCTGTGTTTAGTGTTGATTTTTGAGGGCTATACCTTCTTAGTTCACTTTCTTTCTTATTGAACTACAGTCTTAAATATTTCTGCTAGTGGATATCTGAGAATTACATTATCTTAGATTTTGTATGTATAAAATTATCTTATTTTTGTCCTCATTCTGGAATGATGGTATGGTTAAATATGAATTGAGGTTAAAAATGATTTTCTCTCTCAGCACTCTGGAAACTAAGAACCATTCTTTTTCTTTCTAAACTGTAATATGGGTTAATTTTCTGAGCTACTTCTCTAATTTACCAATCTATTTTTGTCTATGCTAGTATGTATTCTGCCTATTGTATTCTTTCCAACACTGTAGACTTTCACAGTATCCTAATTTCCCCTTCTCCATATCCATTTGTTCTTGTTTCATTTTTTTAGCTAGGATGCAACAGGAAGTTATGCAAATCAGAGGGCTGAAAGCTATTGGCAGAAGAGAGGAGAAGGGACAAAGGCAGGGGAAGAATGTGTTTTGTTTTGCAGAACCAACAGTTCCAGCCAAGGAGATGCCCAACTTGGTGTTACACCTGATAGTCCCTTGCTAGGTATGTCTCATCCTATAGCTCTTAAATGAGCCAGTTTTAGCTATATTGGAGCTGAAATCCCCCTGAGTTGTCCTGATGTTACTTTTAGCTCTTTATAATACTAAGCTCTCCTCCAATGGGGCAAGTTTTCTATCATTTTTGAACATAGGATGTAGGCGTTAGCATGGGGATGTGCGCTAGGTGATCGCAATTGAACTGAAGTGTTTATGTAAGCTCCCTCCATTCCCTAATACACTGAATAAAATCATCCTGTACTAACCCCATGGGGAGACAGTGCTTTGAGAAAACTCTCCCAGTCTCCTTACTTGTAACAAGTAATAAAAAAGTTCTTTACTTTCAACACTTCCCTGGGTTGTGTTCAACTTGGTGCACGCCAAGTGGTGAACCCCCTGAGTTTGGTTACAATTATTCTCTGCTTTTCATGTTTGGGATGTTGTTATTTATAATAGAAAATATATATTTGGCCTTCCTCTCTGTTTCTCACACAGAGCTCCTAAAACCCGGACTTTTCTTCAGTGATAAGTGATAAAGGTGTCTTTTGTTATGTTAATAAGCTGACTTTTGCAGAGCCCACAGGTGGGTGCAGGTTGCCAAGGGAACCAACCTTGACAGAGACCTGGAACTTTCAGTCCCAACCCCTGACTTGTGGAGACAGGTGAGGTGTTAGAGTTGAATTAATTACCAGTGGCCAATGATCTAATTAATTGTGCCTATGTAATATTAGAAGGCACCATGAAACCCAAAACAACACGGTTCAGAGAGCTTTCAGGTTGATGAACCGGAATGCATCCACAAGAATGTGACACACTTCAGTTCTGTGGGGACAAAAGTTCCTGACCTTTGCCTGATGTCTGGCTATTCATCTCTATCCTTTATAAATTCTTTTATAATAAACCAGTAATCCAGTAAGTAAAATGTTTCTCTGAGTCCAGTGAGCCTCTCTAGCAAATTAATGGAACCTGAGGAGAGGGTTGTGGGATCCTCCAATCTATAGCCAGTTGGTCAGAGGTATAAGTAACAATCTGGGCTTGTGACTGGCATCTGAAGCCCAAGGTGTGGGAGTAGGGGGGATGGGGAGGTGGAGGATGGGTGGGTGTGGGGCGGTAGGGTGAAAAGGTCTTGTAGAACTGAGCCCTTAACCTGTGGGATCTGACGCTAAGTCGGACCCTTAACTGACACCCAGGCACCCCTATGATCTTGGAATTCTTATGAGTAAGCTCATTTTGGATGGAATAGTTTTTAAATTCTTATTTTCCTTTTTCTCTTTTTCTCCATCTTTTGTCTGTTTGCCATTCCTTACTTATCAGTAGCCTCCAAATTGTACTTTGGGCTCCTATCCAGAGATAAGGTTCACTACTGTGGGCTTGGAGTTTTTGATCTAGGGTGATAGTGGGGCAGTTGTATTCCAGTCAATAAGCCTAACTACCAGTTCCCACTGGATTTAAACTCCCAGATAGGCCAGCAGCTTCCATATCCAAAGCCTAACAGACTCATAATTTCTGCCTATTTTACCAGTTTTGCTTGTTTACTTCTGTTCCTGATTGAGTCTGGTTTTATGTTTTTCTTCTTCTTCTTCTTCTTCTTCTTCTTCTTCCATTGGCCTTTTTGGGGAGCAGACTAGGAACACCAAAACATAAACATACTTTCTTCTCTTGACCAGAAATCCCCATGCAAACTTTTCAGACTTAATTTTATCTGCAAAAATGGGACAATGAAATTTGCCCTATATATCTGATAGCTTTAGAAAATATTAAATAAAACAGAATATGCGATGATCTTTTGGAAAAGTGTAAAAACAGTGTATAATTATAAAGCATTTTCGTAATCTGGTTTAAGGAAATTAGGTTTTTATGTGATAGCTATTATGGGCATATAAATTTTTAAAAATATATTATCTTTATCAACCATAGTGAAATTAAATTGTGGTATTTAGTCTAATGATATTTAGCCAATTATGGACAATGTTTTATTTAAAGGGAGAAAATGTAGATAGTACCCATCTTATTTAGTCATTGTAAAATACATCAGCAAAGACCCTTTTTCATGGTTAACAACCATAAAACCATCAATCTTGACTGAATTACTCTGAAATGAATGAGAAAGGTGACCTTTATATTTATTACTTCATGTATTTACTATTTTAGAAGTTAAACAACTCTTTTAATCCATTTTATTACTGTGCAATTTCTGAAATTCTATAAGCAATTTCTATATATTTTCACTCAATCCTTAAACATTTTTTAAACTTATGATTTTGAAATAATTTTAGAGTCACATTAATGTTGCAAAAAGTAGTAAAGTCCCTGTGTACCCTTTACCCAGCTTCCTCCAATGATAACATCTTATGTAACCAGAGAACAATTTATCAAGACCAGGAACTTAACAACAGTGCATGCTAAAGGCAGAAGAATAATGCCCCCTCCCCCAAAGAGATACCTCCTCATCATTGAAGACTGTGAATATGTTACCTTGCATGGCACTGGGGAATTAGGGCTGCGGATGAAATGAAGGTTTTGCTAATCATCCGATTTATTTAGGGAGATTATTCTGGATTACCTGGGTGGGGCCAATGTAACCACAGGGGTCCTTATACGTGTAAGAGGGGAGCAGCAGAGGAGGTCAGAGTGATGTGATGGGAGAACTCAACCAGCCTTTGGTAGCTTTGGAGATGGTGGAAATGGAGGAAGGGAACCAGGAATGCAGGTGGCCTCACAAAGACAAGAAAGAAAATGGATCCCACCTGGAAACTGCAGAAAGCAACGTGGACCTACCGACCGGCACCTTGATATTAGTCTGTGTCACACTACACACAGAACTGCAGGATCATATATTTGTGCTGTTTAAACCACTAAATTTGCTAAAATCTGCTATAGGGCAATGACAACTACTACAGTACCTTTTAAAAGAAGACAGTTTGTGAAATTGCTATGAATGGGTAGAATAATACTGATTTTTTCAAATATCTTTTGCATGGTTTCTCAAGTATAGTGTGTCTTGTTCTACTTCTGTAATAGCTCAATTGTTCAAGTTTTTTGTTCTGTTTTGTCACACGGAACACAAAAACAGATTCCTTTACTAGACACTAATTTATAGGTGCTGCCTTATGAATTTTGTTACTTTGATTTCCTGTATAATTTAACAGGTACCTTCTACTTTTAGCTGTTGTAATGAAAATTTAATTATGATTAAAGTTTTTAAGAAGACAAAGCTTTGCCCTTATAATTCTTTGTTTTAGAAGAAAAAGTTTTAAGCTCAGATTATATATCCCAGTGTCCAGTGTAGATTTGTTTGTTTGTTTTTAGGCAACAAAAATCTATCTTTAGAGACTATATGAGACTAAAAGCAAACGCCCTTGCACACATATACTCAATACAAACATTTGTATCAGAGAGGGGGGAAACCAGGGGCACCTGGGTGGCTCAGTCGGTTAAGCGTCCGATTTCGGCTCAGGTCATGATCCTGCAGTCCGTGGGTTCAAGCCCTGCGTTGGGCTCTGTGCTGACAGCTCAGAGCCTGGAGCCTGTTTCAGATTCCGTGTCTCCCTCTCTCTCTGCCCCTCCCCCATTCATGCTCTGTCTCTGTCTCAAAAATAAATAAACATTAAAAAAATTTTTTTTTAAAAAGAGAGGGGGGAAACCACTTACAGAGGCTATTGTTAAATCAATTGTTCATCTCCTCTCTCCCACTTTTACTTGCGCCCCATTCTAAAGTGTTACGTACAGATGACACAGAAATATTATATTTGCTTATGTCATAGGAACTTGTAGCATATATTTACATGCCAGTCGGGAGTCATCAGGATCACATTAAGTAACACATACACGGCCAAATTCTGTTTTATTAAAGGGACCTATGAGGATAGAGGAAGGCCTGGGAAAGTTTTCTGGAGTCCTGGGATTTGGCCATGGTTGTAAAGAAAATGGCGATTTGAGTGGTGACATTGGACGTGATTTGAAGCAGTCATCGGCGGCAAGGGATTATATCAGATAAGGTGAAGGAGTTAGCAAGTCCAATAAAATGAGTGAGTGTTAGTTATTATAGTAGTTAATAATGTAACCTAAGAAGTGCTGCCTCACAGATGGCTTTCAGTCCACAACTGGGATCAGTTGTGGTGCAACCAACAGAAATGGGCGGGTTACAAGTAAGTAGTGGAATGAAGAATATTCAAGTGGATACTGTAGTGCCTCCCTGCTGTCCATTCTGCTTCTCTGTCTGGAAGCCACACAGTTTTGGAACAGACAGTCCTCACCTCCAGCTCCAGCGATGAACCCAAAATAGTGTAATCCTAACAGGAAATTAATCCTATGTTCCCGGTCAGAACCTTCGTTTCCTGTGGCTGCCATAGCAAATGACTACAAACTTGGTGGCTTAAAACAACAGGAACTTATTCTGTCACATTTCTGGAGGCTGGAAGTCCAAAGTCAATGTGTAATCAGGGCCCTACTTCCCCTGGAGGCTCTCTGGGAGAATCCTTCCTGGCTTCTGGTGGCTCCACTCTGTTTCCAGTGTCCCATGGCCTTCTCCTCTGTGTTATCTATAAGGATACTTGTCATTGGATTTAGGGTCCACGCAGACAATCCAATATGAGTTGATCTTGAGTCCCTTAATTATATCAGCAAAGACCTTTTTCCAGATAAGGTCACAGATTCAGGGAGTTAGGACATAGACATATCTTTGGGGGGATCACCATTCAACCCACTATACCAGGTGACCCAGCTTTCCGTGCCCACAGCGATTGTTTCATGGATGATCCAATCAGAGCAAAGCCTAGAGCTTTGGTTGGATGGTCATGGGAAGTGATATCTTCTCTCCCCATGAATGTGAATAAGGAAGCTCATAGTTCACACGGCTGCTGGCAGCCTCTGCCCTGACAGAAGCCAGTGTGAAAAACAAGGCCACAGAAAGGAAGGCAAAGCTGAGAAAACTGAAAAGTTCCAACAGGACCTTGACTGTACTCACTCCGCCTCTGAATTTGTAAATTAGGAGAACCCATAAATTTCCTTTTATTTTTCAATCTACGACAAGGCAAGTCTGAGTACAATAAGAGAACTAAGCAATCAGCCATATGTGGAGTGTAGCATTTTTTGCAGCATACTCAGAAATAAATGGAAATGGAAATACGAACATTCTCTGAGCAGTTAGTACATTCCCGGCACTTTCTAAGCATTTTATATTGACTATTTAATTCTCATAATAACTCTGTTATTTTCCCAGACAAGAAATCTGCAGGACAGGCCTACATAACCACACGGTCTGATGCAGGGTTCAGTAAGATGAGGTGAGAGGTACAGGGGGAGACACATCACAGAGGGTGATCAGATCTGTCCTGTGGACATGGGGGAGCCAAGGACAGGGTTGAAGGGAGTGGAGTGATCAGGCTTGCACTCTGGGAAGATCATTCAATTTGGAAATCCTTAGGCAGGGATTGGACTAGATTACATTCCAATCCAAAACTTCTCTGTCTTTTTGTTTGTGAACATCCTCTTGTCTTTCATTACTGGAGGCAGTTTACTGTAGCGTAAGTTAAATATGTAGTTACTTTGATAAGATACAAATACATACATTACTATGCTACTATGTACTACGTCGTAGTTAAACATGAAGATTTTGGAGCCTGAATGCCTGGGTGCAAATCACAGCTTGAAGATTTCCCAGTTCTGTGACATGGCTTATCATGTAACCTTTGTGTGCCTCAGTTTCCTCACATCTAAACTGGAGATAATAAAAATACCCACCATGTGTGGTTGCTGTGAAATAAGTTAATACGTGAAAAATATTTAGAAGAACGCTTGGCCCGTAGACACATTCTGCAATGTTAAGCTGTTAATATCTTCACATTTTACATATGCCCAGCACAGGGACACTTGTGCTATAGTTAATCCATAAGTATTTGTTGAAAGAGTGGGTATTTTTACTTAAAGAGGCAGTCTGTATCTACTCCTGAAATCATTGTTGCACTATACGCTAACTAATTTGGATGTAAATTAAAAAAATAAAATTAATTTAAAAAAAGGCAGTCTGTTTTTGCTGTTAGACAGGTTTATTCTTTCAATTCAAGCCAATTCAATCCAATCAATAAACATCCATTCAGTCCAAATACAGCTAAGGCCCTGTGCCAGATACTGTAGGCAAAGCCAAAATGAAGAAGGTTTAATCTCTGATATTCATCAGAGAATATTTGAACCTATCTCCTCATAACTTAACACAAGTTGGTTCTAGTAGAGCCTTCTAGAACAACTCATAACAAATCTGTTCTCCTTTACATGACAGAGTTTCCAATTATTGAAAACAATTATCCTGTCTGCCCTTAATCTTTTTTACTCTGGGATAAACAATAAATATACACAATTCCTTCAGTCATTTCTTACAGGACAGGGTTTAGGAGCTTTCAATCACTTTAATCATCCTCCTGCAGACACATCTGAGTTTGTTAATGCTTTTCTTTAAATGCAGGGCTCAGAAGTAGATACAATAGATACAATAACCTGAGCATGATTGGATGCATGGATAGTGTTATGAGGATTTGTACCATAAAAATAATAGGTAAACTTGTATAAATAAAACAGGTTATAGGTTAGAGCCTCAGGGGTTTCCTTCAGTCCAAATAAAAGGAGAATAGAAAGACCTTCCAAAAAATTTCAAAGGAAAGGATTGTGAAATAAGACATGTCATAAAGAATATGCAATCACAAAGCCAAGAAAGAACATTATTAAATAATAATAAATAATAAATATTTAATAAATATTCATAAGTAAATATTTAAGAAACAGTAGGAATAATCATTAACCATGAAATATGGTTCTCCCCGAAAATGGCAATCAGGAGACCAGAAAAGATGATTTGATCAATGTGGAAATTACTGAGAGAAGATCAAAAACGACCAAAGGATTTTGAGGAGAGGAATTGCAAGATGGAAATTTACTATTCCAACCATTAGTCTGAAGTGTCAGAAGAGAACAAGTGTATGGATTTTAGTGCATGGTAGGGAGGACAGTTGTTACACACACAAATGTCATTCATATGCCCTTGAATAATAATGAACAGCACCCGTAAATAACAAAGTACTTTGAGTATTATGTAAATAAGCCATATATGCTAATTTAAATATTTGTTTTCTGTTTTAATGATAGCAAGACATGAGTTTTTCATGTTGACTAATGGAGTTGCTTCTCAGGGAGATAGTCCAATGTATATGGGAAATACATAATCTGGTGAGTTTCATGGGTCACCTAACTGGACAAGTAGTATAATCCAAAAATAGAGTAATGCAGGAGAGAGAGAAAAAAGTGAGGGGGGGGAGAAAAGAGAGAATTTTACAAGTTTCATGGTGATATATCTACTTCCAAAAGACCTCAAAAAAAAAAAAAAAAGGCAGAAAGCAAACCAAACCTGGCATATTTTAAGAGATAACAGAACATGGGGCGCCTGGGTGGCTCAGTCAGTTAAGTGTCCAGCTTCAGCTCAGGTCATGATCTCATGGTTTGTGGGTTCGAGCCCCGCGTCAGGCTCTGTGCGGACAATTCAGAGCCTGGAACCTGCTTCAGATTCTGTGTCTCCCTCTCTCTCTCTCTGCCCCTCCCCTACTAGTGCTATGTCTCTGTCTTTCAAAACTAAATAAATGTTTAAAAAAATTAAAAGAAAAAAAGAGGTAACAACATTAGGAAGGCATTTTGATCTTTAGTTATTTTTCTGAGTAGGCAGTAGTTCCTAATTTGTATGCTAGCTACAGTATAAAACGGAATAGATTAAACTGGTTTTGAAATGTTACTTTGTACAGTAAAATAGCAATATTTGTACTTAACTAATGTCAAATAGTTAAGACTACTTCTAGCGCAACAAACTTTTGTAATAAATCATTCAGACAATAGTGTGGCATTGCTGTGTATTCAACAAATTGTCTGGGTATATTTTCAAGTACGTATTTTATGGTAAGACAGTAAAACACAGATAAATACTACTGTTACGAGCTGCCATCTAGATAAAATGTCTTTTATATATCATGTCTTCACCTATATATTACATTATTTCTAAATCCCTCCCTTCTGCTCATCACAGTACCAAAAAAAATCCTTGTAAAGGTATGATATTTATAGATTATCCTGCTTCCTTACATTAGATATATTGTGTAGTTATTTCTGTAATGATTAATCAGCTAGACAGTCAATAACTATTTGGATGATTGATTTTTTCCCCTTCATTATGTATTATCCGGGCACCTGATGTGTTGCTTTTGTACAATGTATCTTATAGAAAGGATAATACTGCTTCCATAAAATAGTAACATTCTATGGCTAACAGAAAGGTCTATAAAACACTAGCAATACATACATATTCTAAAAGGAATATGATCTGTTTCTTACAGATAGTAGTTTGTAAGCCAAGCACTCATGGCTAGCTCCAAGCAATCTCATGCAAATATTTATTAAATTCTCCTATGTGCTCCCTCTCTCTTCTTTTGTTTCACATTCTAGCCCATCTGTGCTTAGCCTGCAACCGTTTAATAGAGAAATAACATGAACTAAAACAGCAGAGGTGCTAATCTACAAATCTTAGTTTAAAAAAGGAAAATAAATCTGCAAAATATCTACTGACAAAAATCATATAGTAGGCTCTTAAGGCATTTTCAAAAGAATACACCACAAAAATAGTGCTCATATTACAATATCAAAAGGACTGCCTAAGGTAGTTATTGAAATAAGTACAGATACGTTGGGAAGCCTGAAATGATGCCAACAAAGCAAAGCAGGAATTATATATAACTGAAAATTAGCATTTCATAAAAAAAAAGCAGGAAACACAACAAAGCATGTAAAAAAAAGTATTGTAAAACTTTAAGAATAGTACAAAATTATGAATAATTAGAGATGCTTTTACTGCTATTATTGCACTGGTTGATTTTAATTAATTCAGTTAATTAATCAAGGATTAGTTAAATAGGGGCAGATTGACTCATGTATTTCCTCTTCAAACTCTTCTAAAATAAAAGCAAAGAAACTAGGGGAAAAATGTACAAAGATATAGATAAGGGAAGAGGAGATGATTGTAAGACAGAGAAAAAAATGAATTTTTAGAAAATGAAATTCATGCAGAAGAGGGATAACTAAAAACACTATAAATGTTGAGTTCAAAGTGTTTTCATAGATACCAACAAGAAAGAAGATGCTGTGTGCTATAATACCTAGGAAAGGTGCACTATGTTGCCTAGAAGAAGGAAGGCAAGAGAGAGGTAGTGGATAACCAGAAAAGAATCAAGGCAAAGAACAGGGGAAAAACAAAGCAAAACTAAATAACAAAACAACAAATTCAAATGAACTATATTTTACATCCTTAGAGACATAAGAAAATATATTGGTTCCATCAAAGCAGGTCAGGACCCTATATTTAATAAAAAGATGGGAAAACAAGATGGGGGCAAAAAGCCAAAACTCTTGCAAATAAAAAATATAACCAAAAGAAAACCCAACCTGCAGGCTACAAGATAAGTTAGGATGCGTTCTTGGAAGGCAGAATAAAAGGACAAAGAGATGGAAAACTGGACAGGAAAAAAAAAATCTAAGAGATATTTTGATCTCTTAATCTAAGAGATTCAACATCTGAATAACTTGAGTTCCAGACAGAACTGAGAAAACACAATATAGATCATTAGCGACAGAATTCAAGAAAATTCCAGGGAATGGAAGGACATGAATTTGCAGATTTAAAGGGATCTCAAGTACTTGGCACAATGATGAAATAAACATATCAAGGGAGATCATGCTGACATTTCAGAACACTAGGAATAAAGTAAAGATTCCAAGTGTTATCAGAGAGAAACAAATGGATCACATCCAGGGGATCAAGAATAACAATGATGTCAGGCTTGTTGACGGCAACACTGGAATCCAGAATAAGGCAATGGAACAAGAATGTCTTCAAAATTCTCAAAGAAAATCATTTTCACTTAAAATTCTTAAATGCTGCCAAATTCTATCAAAGCCTCATCAAAGGTGTGGGTAGAACAAATATTTTCAGGCAAGTTCTCAAAAAAACTTACCTCTCCAAAGGAGAGGACCTGATGAAGCAAGGGCATAAGAAGAAATGGGATACAGAAAACCGTAGGTCCAGAAAAGGAGAGAGATGACATGAGAGAAGTTTCTGATTAGTAGCAAAAGGATAAAAGCTGTGTAATAGGTGTAGAGGGTAAGCAGTTCACAATGGAGCAGAAGAGAGGTTTGGAAGAAACTTTTTAGAAAGATACAACTGGTAGACTAGCTGATTTGTCTGAACATCTAGAGAGGAAATTTAAACAATGATGAAGTTTGACCAAATCAGTGATAAGAACAGAACGTGAAGCAAATAAAAGAGCATGACAGTATTAACTTTAGGGAAAATAGAAAATGTAGGAAAGGAAAAAATGAGATTGAAATGCATGGCTACACTGTGGATAACATATAGACATCCATGATAAAGAAAGCACTGAATATGTAAACAAAATGCTATCACTACATTTGGGAGGATAGTAGGATAGGGGGGTCAAGGACCAATGTGTGTGCTAAAATGAGGAAGGAAAAAGGACTTGCATTGTGGTAGAAAGTCAATAGAAATAAGGCCTAAAACTAAAATATCAAGTTCAAAAATGTAGGTATTGTTTAGAGACAAGGAAGTAATACCAAAATATGGAAGTTCACATGACTAATAACTGGCAGAACCAGAATCCAAATTTAAGTTCATCTGTCCCCAAATTATATTCTTTCCACTAAAGTGTACCCCTCAAATACAGTGATGCCAAAATTATGAGATTTCTTAAAATTTGCTCAAAATGAGCTCATTTACTTTTTTATTTGTTACCAAAAATCAGAGCTGACTAAATAAATGAAAAACCGAACTAAGATATAAGGGGTTATTTGTCTTAAGAAAATATCCTATTTTCTCCAACATAGGGAAATCCTTTTATAACATTTACCCACATCTTAGAAACTTAAAAAAGTGGACATCAAAACTGAAATATTCTGATTATCTGTTATTTGGTCATCCAGAAAACCACAGAAAACCTCCTTTTTATAGCTACAAGTTATTTCTTTCTTGCTATTACAAAATATGTCCTCTATGTTCCTGACCATTTCCTCCATTGACCTGTTGACCATTCTCAAAGGTCTCACATCTCTGGCTCCTATGGTGATTACTGCTTGTTCAACCTTTAACAATCTCACCCATTTCTCTTTTTTTTTCTTTCTGGAGTTCTGCTTTCTCTTTTCTGCTCAGTCCCCCATGAAATGATCTAATTTCTGTAAAGATGAAAAGTTTAACCCATGTTCCAGTTCTAATATAACTCACCTATTCTGCTTTCACATTTTTTAAATGTCTACCTGATATTTCATTACATATTTTACCATTCCTCATACTTCTTAACTGTTCCAAATTTCTTATACTGACAAACAAGGCCCTTCCTAATCTAGATTTTGATTACTTCTTTAGTTTTATCACTCATACCTTGATCTCAAACTCTACTCTTAAGGTGGGATAAATTATTTAAATTCTTGAAAACTAACTGCATTCATTCTTGTCTCTGGGCACACAAACATTCTTTCCTTTCTTTTTCAGATCCTCTGCCAACCTCAAGCTGGTCCTTGCTTGTTCCTTAGGACTCATCTTTGAAGTGATGCTGTTCATGGTATCCCACATGCTAAACACAGTGCCTTAGGTATAGTGAGTGGTATATAAAGATGTATGGAATAAATGAATAAAAAGACTCCTGTGTAGATAACTTATCTCTAGATAATCTCTTCAATTCAACACAAATAATGCTGCTTCATCAGTCTCTCCTGAGTATTGTTTATTAAATGATTTTCCTTTGCTTAAAAAGCTATTAAATTTTGGCTTGTTGTTGTTCGTTGCTGTTGTTGTTGAACTAAAGTGGAAATACCTCTATCTGCCTTTTAGACTCTTTATAAGGCAGTCATTATACCTCTGCAACCTAATTTCCTGCTGCCCCCCAACAGAAAGCCCCCTCTCTGGTCTACTGATTCCTGAGCACTCCCCGCCCATCTATACATCCATCAGTTTGTTTTTTTCTCTTTACAACATCTATTTTGGAACTTTCTTCTTTTTTGACACTCTATCCTATAAATGAACAGCTCAAGGCCAACATATCTCATAAAGCCTTGGAACTACTCTAGCCCATACTGATGACAATATGATGACAATAACAACACTTCAGTCATTTATCATGTGTATTTTGAGAATGTTATTTGACAGATCTTCTTTAGGTACTGGGACACAAAAGTAAGCTGGGAAAAGGCAAGAAAACAAGTTAAAACAAATTAGACATATGATTGCAAACTGTGACAAATGGTAAAAGTAAGGGGCAACGTAGAGAATGTTGGATATAGGTAGGGAGTTAAACATACAAGTCAAGATCTCTGTGGTAGACAGAATTCTAAGCGAAATCCTGATAGGCCCAGCCCTGTATAATTTCCTCCCCTTATTTGTGAACAAGATCTTAATTTGCTTCTAATGGGTAGCATATGAAAAAGGTAAAGCTATTTTATAGAATTAATGTCCTAAATCAGTTGTCTTAAATTAATTAGAAGAGAGATTGCTTCAGTCATGAAAAAGAAGGAAATCCCACTGTTTATGACAACATAGATGAACTTGGAGGACATCATGCTAAGTGAAATAAAACAGACAGAGAAAGCCAAATACTATATGGTCTCACTTTTGTAGGGAATCTAAAAAAACAAACAAACAAAAACAACACCAAATAACAACAAAAAAAGAACTCACAGAAACAGACCAGAATAGTGGCTACCAGAGGCTGAGGGGTTAGGAAAATGGGGAGCTGCTGTTCAAAGTGCTAAAGCCCTTTGCTAAAGTGCTAAAGCTATAAGATAAGTAAGTTCGGGGGATCTAATGTATACCATGGTGACTATAGCTAATGACACTATATTGTGTACTTAAAAATTGCTAAGAGAGTAGATCTTAAGCATTCTTACCATACATACACAAAAAAGGTACCTATGTGAGGTGATAGATATAATAATTAACCTGACTGCGATAATCATTTCACAATGTATATGTACATCAAATCATCATGTTGTACACAACAAAAAAGATAAAATAAAATGGAGAGTATCTTGGGTAGGTAGGACTTAAGCAAGGGATCCCTTTAAAAGAAGTCCAAGACTTCCCTGGAGCTAGAGATGCTCTCCTACTGGCTTTGAAGAAGCAAAAAGCTAGCTATGAACTTCTTATGCAGAGGGGTGGCCTTTAGGAACTGAGGCTCTTAGTCCTATGGCTATAAGAAGTGAACTCTGACAATAAGCTCAACAAGCTTAGAAGACATTGGGCTTCAGATGAGAATGCAGCCCAGCCAAGAGCTTGAGTATAGCCCTGTGATACTCTGAGCAGAAGATCCAGTTAAGTTGCTTGTGACTTCACTGCAATGAAAGATATCAGAGATAAAGAGGGGCATAACATAACAGTAAACAGGTCAATTTTCCAATAAGACATAACAACCCTTAACATATATATATATATATGTATGTGTATATGTATATATACACATACATATATATATATATATATATGTATACATTTCTATCAGAAATGTGCAGATCCAGCAGGCAAAAAAATCATTAAAGGCATAGTTAAATAATATCATGAGTCAACAGGATATAATGGACAGCGATAGTACTTTATTCAACAATAGCAAAATACACATTCTTCTCAAGTGTACATGGAACATTTACCAAGATAAGCCACATTCTGAGCCATAAAACAGGCATTAAAATTTTTAAAAGAATAGAAATCATAGACTGTCTGCTTTCACATCACAGTGGAATTAAACCACAAATCAATAATAGAAAGATGGCTGGGAAATTCCAAAGTACTTTGAGATTAAACAACACATCTCTAAATAACATGTAGGTCAAAGAAGAAATCACAAGAGAAACCTAATATTTTGAGCTAAATGAAAATAAAAATACAACTTATCAAAATTTGTGGTATGCCAGAAAATAAGTACTTAGAGAGAAACTTAAAGCACTGAATGAATACATTATCCAAAATCAAACATCTAAGTTCCTACATAGAAAATTAGAAAAAAAAGAGCACATTAATTCCAAAGTAAGTAAAAGAAAAGAAATAATAAAAATTAGAACAGAAATCAATGAAATTTAAAACAGGAAATCAATAGAGAAAATCAACAAAACCACAAGCTGGTTCTATGAAAAGATCAATGAAATAAAAAAGTTTCTAGCCAGACTAATTACGAAAAAAAGACACAGGAAACACGGCTAATATCAGAAATAAAAGAGAGAACATCAATATATATCCCATGGAAATTAAAAGCAAATAAAGAAATGTTATGAACAACTCCATGCGCACAGATTTGATAACCTAAACAAAGTGGATTAATTCTTTGAAAGACACAATCTGCCAAAATTCACACAAGAAGAAATAAATAGCCAATCCTAATAGGCCTATATCCATTAAAGAAATTGAATCAATAGTTAGTAACCTTCCAAAACAGAAAGCACCAGGCCCAGATGGGTTCACTGGTGAATTCTACTAAACACCAAAGGTAGAAATTATACCAATTCTTTACATTTTCTGTCAGAAGACAGAGGTAGGGAATAATCTCTAACTCTGTCTATGAGGTCAGCATTACCCTAATACCAAAACCAAACAAAGCCATTACAGGAAAAGAAAATTTACAGAGCAGTATCTCTGACGAGAATAGACGCAAAAATTTTCAACAAAGTATTACCAAATCAAATCCAGCAATGTATAAAAATAATTATACACAATGACCAAGTAGAATTTATCCCACATCTATAAGACTGATTTAACATTTTGAAAATCAATTAATGTAACCCATCACATCAACAGGCTAAAAAAATCACACGACTGTATTAATAGATGCAGAAAAAGCACTTGAGAAACTCCAACTCCATGATAAAAATCCTCAGTAAACGAGAGATAGAGAACTTCCTTAACTTGATAAAAAATATCTATGAAAACCCTTCAGCTAACAGTATACGTAATAACGAGAAACTCACGGCTTTCCTGCTAAGATCAGGAACAAGGCAAGGATGTCTCCTCTCATCACTGCTTTTCAACATCATATTGAAAACCCTGGTTAATACAGTAAGATTTTTAAAAAGGAAATAAAAGGCATACAGGTTGGTAAGGAAGACATAAAACTGTCTTTGTTTGCAGATGACATGATCATCATCTAAGTAGAAAAAAAAAAAAGACAAAAAAACCTCCTGGAACTAATAAATGATTAAGATTGTAGGTTAGGTTAATACGCAAAATATACAAAAGTTAATCACTTTTACTACATATCAGCAATGAACAAGTGAAATTTGAAATGAAAAACAAAATGTTATTTGCATCAGTTGCCCCCACCCCCAAGTTAAATACTTCGGTATAAATATAACAAAATATGTGTAAGATCTGTATGAAGAAAACTACAAAATTCTGATGAAAGAAATCACAGCACTAAATATGTGGAGTGATATTCTATGTTATGGATAGGAATATTCAATATTGTCAAGATATCAGTTCCTCCCAACTTGATCTATAGATTCAATGCAATTCCAATCAAAAATCTCAGTGAATTCTTTGTGGATATCAACAAGCTGATTCTAAAGTTTATATGACAGGCAAAAGACTCAAATAGTCAAGACAATATTTAAGAGGAAGAACAAAGTTGGAAGACTGGGACATTACTCAACTTCAAGTCTAAATGTAAAGCTACAATAATCCAGACATCATGATAATGGGGAAAGAACAGAAAAATAAGTCAATGGAACAGAAAAGAAAACCCATATTAGACCCCTTTAAATATAGCCATCTGGTTCTTGACAAGGGAGTAAATTCAATAAAACAAAGATAGGGTTTTTTTTAACAAATTATGTTGGAATAACTGGACATTAACATGGAAAAACAATGAACCTAGACATAGAACTTACACCTCTCACAAAAATTAACCTAAAATGGATCACAGACTTAAATGTAAAAAAAAAAAAAAAATTATAAAACCCCTAGAAGATAACTTGAGAAAATGTAGGTAGACCTTAGGCATGGTGTTGACTTTTTAGATCTAAAACCAAAGGCACAATTCATGAAGGAAAGAATTAATAAGATGGACTTCATTAAAATTAAAAAATTTTGGGGGCCTGGGTGGCTTGGTGGGTTGAGCGTCCGACTTCGGCTCAGGTCATGATCTCATGGTCTGTGAGTTCAAGCCCTACGTCGGGCTCTGTGCTGACCGCTCAGAGCCTGGAGCCTGTTTCAGATTCTGTGTCTGCCTCTCTCTCTGCCCCTCCCCTGTTCATGCTCTGTCTCTCTCTGTCTCAAAAATAAATAAACGTTAAAAAAAAAATTAAAAAAAAAATTAAAAAATTTTGCTCTGTGAACATCATCATGAAGATGAAAAGACAAGTCACACACTGGGATAAAATATTTGTAAAATAGTTACCTGATACAGGATGGTTATCTAAAATACACAAAGAATTTTTAAAACTCAGCAATAAGAGAGTAAACAATTAACAAATGGCCAAAGAACTTAACAGACACCTCACCAAAGAAGATACACAATGGCAAATAAGCATATCAAAAGATGCTCCATGTCCCAGGTCATCAGGGAAGTGCAAACTGAGACAACAATAGGGGAACCTGGATGGCTCAGTCAGTTAAGTCTCCCTGACTTGGCTCAGGTTAAGATCTCATGGCTCCCGAGTTCGAGGCCAGCATCAGGGTCTGTGCTGACAGCTCAGAGCCTGGAGCCTGCTTCAGACTCTGTGTCTCCCTCTCTGCCCCTCCCCTGCTTACGCTCTGTCTCTTTCAAACAAACATTAAAGAATTTAATAAAAAAAATTAAAAAAATCACACTGTATGTTAGCCAATTTGACAAATTATATTAAAAAATTTTTAAAAATTAAACAAGACAACAATAAGATACACCTATCAGACCACGCACCTATCAGAAAGGTAAAAACACTGACAACATCAACTGCTGATGAGAATGTGGACCAACAGAATTCTCACGCGTTACTGCTGGGAATGCAAAATGGCAGTTACTTCAGAAGGCAGTTTGGAAGTTTCTTAGAAAACTAAACATACTGTTACCATAGAATCCAGTAATCATGCTCCGTGGAATTTCAGTTCTCCTAACAGAACTGAAAACCTAGGTCTGCATAAAAACTCGCCCATGGATGTTTAAAGCAGCTGTATTCATAACTACCAACGCTGGAAGTGACCAAGATGTCCTTCAGTAGGTGAAGAGATCAACGGTAGTCCTTCCAGACAATGGAATATCATTCGGTGCTGACAATAAATGAACTATCATGCTATGAGAGCCATGAAGGAAACTTACGTGTATATTACTTGGTGAAAGAAGTCAGTCTGTAAAGGTTATACACTGTATGATTTCTACTATGTGGCATCCTTGAAGAAAAGGCAAAAGTATGTAGACAAAAAGATCAATGGCTGCAGGGGTTAGAGAAGAGGGACGTGTGAAGAGGTGGAGTACACAGGACTTCTAGTGCAGTAGAATCACCCTGTATGATATAGAATGCTGGGCGCATGTCATTATAAATCTGTCCAAACCTGTAGAATACGTAACATGGAAAGGGAACCATAATGTAGACTATGGATTTTAGGTGATAACGATGTGTCCTTGTAGGTTCCTCAGTTGTAAGAAATGCCCACTCTGGTGGCGGAAGCAGGTAATGGGGAAGGCTCTATGTGTATTGGGATATGTGTGGCAGGGAGATATGGGAAATCTCTACCTTCTACGCAACCTGAAACTGCTTTAAAAAATAAAGTCTATCTAAAAATAGTGAGAGAAAGAACTCCATTTCAGTTAAACAAGTTCAAGCCATTAACTGTAAAGAATAGCTACCAAATTCTGAATAATCTGGAGAGAAACAGAGAGGCTGAGAATTGGCACAGAAAACTCGCAAACCTTGAGTTGGATGCATATTTTCCTGAACATAATATCATGGTTCCAAAAGACTGTCCATCAAACCCTAGATTGGGACAATGAGATTTAGAGCAAAGCAGGCTGTAAGGAACGTGGATGTTTCCCTACTGAGACTCCGAATGACTAGGGATGCAGGGATGGAGATGATACCATACCATCTACTCTTCTTACTAGCTACGGAGTGATCTCCCAGCTCAGGGTACTGTAGGAGAAAAAATAAGGGAGGCCACAACTTCTAAATCACAACACAGAATTAGAAGCCTGAATGTTTAAACACGAGAGCAAATGGAACAAGCTGGGTGAGACAGTGTATTCTAGATATGACCCTGGAGCTGCAGACCTTCCCACTATACCAGCTCCTGCAATTCTACATCCTCAGCTCCCATCAAGACTGGGGGGAGAATGAGAAAATGGCTATGGACTAGAGACATTAGGTGCCAGACAACAGGACAGGGTGATGATGGTGGAGGAATGGGGATAATAATCAGGCGAACAAAAATTCAGGAAGGACAAATCCATAGGAGCCATCCAGGAATAAATTCCTTGAAAATAAAATCCAGCCAAGCACAAAAGAAATCAAAGTAACTCTGAAAGGGAAACTGCAATGAAAGGACTGTTCTGAGCACTGATTTCATTTAAATATGAAAATATAAAATTTGACATAATAGTACAAATATAACAAAAATCTTAGACAAGGAAAGGGAATTAGAAGGATCCATCGCCTTATTTTTATTTTGTTAACATACAGTAAAACTGACTCAAGGTGCGGGGGGTGGGGGCACTGCATCGAATGTTATAAATGTACAGGGTTCATAGAGAATCCTCTCCTGTATTTTATTTTACTACTAAGGTGCTTTTTCTTTTTTTTTTTTTTTTTTAATTTTTTTTTTTCAACGTTTATTTATTTTTGGGACAGAGAGAGACAGAGCATGAACGGGGGAGGGGCAGAGAGAGAGGGAGACACAGAACCGGAAACAGGCTCCAGGCTCCGAGCCATCAGCCCAGAGCCCGACGCGGGGCTCGAACTCACGGACCGCGAGATCGTGACCTGGCTGAAGTCGGACGCCCAACCGACTACGCCACCCAGACGCCCCTAAGGTGCTTTTTCTAAGCAACTGAGTAGATGCCACAAAAGCAAAAACCAGGTAATCAGTAATTCCAGCTTGTGCTGACAATGAGACTTCTCAGGTAGTGATTAGGTATTTCTTTCTTTCTGATAACTGTGATTTTGAGTGTAGTTTAGTTCCCTTCTGGAGACAGGCTGCACAGTGCTCTTTTGCTATTTCTTCTGTAATTGCTATATTTTGAATGTAGGTACAAATAGAACAACAACACTATTTTCCATTGTTTGTTTTACTTATCCTTTCTGAGACTCTAGGTAAAATGACCTATTAAACATCATGAATGAAAAATAGTTACATACTTGGTCTAGAGTTCTGCATTCCTTGTGCAGGGAATTCAAATATACTTATAACATCTAGAATTATTCCCCAAGGCACAATCTTTTACATGGATTTATTATCAAAAGGTTCTATTTGTGCAAAGTCTTATTATCATATGTGTATATTCAGTAAACTTGGGGAGTACAAATGGCTTCCAGCTAATAATTACCTACACAAATTGTTCGCATAGCTGTTCTCTTTTAATGCCAAATTCTACATGGAAGTCCCCTTTCCCTATTGCTATAAATTCTAACAACTTTTAACTTCCGTTATTCATGGTCTTGGAAATTTTTTAAACATATGAAATAAAAATATATTAACAGTTTAATAAGATCACAAAATTCAATTTCACCCAGTTCTCTCAAGTCTTAAACTTTTCAGTGGTATCCACTGTCTTAATACTGATATAAATATAAGCTATATAAGTAGTTTGGGGTGGGGTATACAGGGACGGTGGTACAAAATCTATTATTTCCTTTATTTGAAGATAATCAAGACTTTTAAAGAACCAACTCCCTCCCCACAATGATTTGTTATTGTTTTCCCCTTATTAAAACGATGCCAAGTTCAAGCTGATTATTCATTTTTGTCTAAATATACGCTGAAGATGAGTTATATTTTTTTTTTCTAGTGAGGAGTTCCTATCACAGTGAAATTTAGCCTCAACATCGTATATGCTAGCAGCATCTAGAGACTGCTTTTTCAAATTTTTCAGGAATTCTATTCTCTTCTTGTTATAAATTATAATAACTTTAAACTGTCATATAAAAGATAAGGGGAAAGAACTCAATATTTGTATCTTTGGTTTATTGTACCTTAAAATATAAGAAGGTCTAGAAGTTCTTTTTTTTTAAACATTTATTTTTTGAGAGAGAGAGAGAGCAAGCAGGAGAGGGGCACAGAGAGAGAGAGAGAGAGAGAGAGAGAGAGTCGTAAGCAGGCTGTGCACAGAGCCTGCACAGATGCACAGAGCCACGTACAGGGCTTGATGCCCTGAACCATGATATCATGACCTGAGCAGAGATCAAGAACTAGATGCTCAACCAACTGAGCCACCCAGGAGCCTTGTTTTCTTGTGGGTTTTAGTCATATATCAAGAAGCACCACTACACTTGGTCTGGTTATGTGAAAGGTACATCTCCTAAGCAGCCCTAATTGTTATCATAGGACCATGCAAAGTATTCTTACGGGGACCTGAGGACAAATATTCCACCATACACCTTAATGGGAGGATAACTATTTTAAATAGTTATTTTGAAGTTGAATTTTTTCTGAAGAGAGAATTTATCACAAATTTTGTAAGTATTTTTAATTCAACTTCTTTTATTTTGCGCCTCATATAGAATCAACCCTCACTTTACTGATTAAGCAGAGAGCTTTATTTTTTGGTAGTTGTAACTGTATGGTACTGGGCTTTAGGTACCTGCTTCTAATACATGAAACTAACAGTGCTTGCCCACCTTCCAGACAATCTACAGTTGAGAATCACAATGGATTCTAAATTTTAGTGGGGCCCTGGCCAGATCTATTTTACACTGCATGTTGCATTCTGTTATGTTGTGCATCTTGTAGTGACAATCATCAGTGGTTTCATTGTTCTACAGGCAAACACCACAGGATAGATTGTCTCCTACGTTGCCTAAAACGTATTCTCTTAAGGACAGCTTTTCTTAAGTGTGTAAATATAACTTACAGATTGTTGTGGAATGATGAATGGAGATATTTAGATACTTTGGAGAGGACACATTACTAATGGACTAAAGAACTTCCAAACATCCTCGCTCGCTTCCATACATGATAATGATCTCATCTGTTGGCACAGCTGGCTTAAAATGACAGAGTATTTTACCCAATTTTTATTTTTAAAAACATCTAACCTACAGAAAAGTACCAATAACATGGTGAATACTATACAATCGTTATCTATATGAAACAACTGCTAATATTTGCCACATTTGCTTCTCTCTCCAACATTTAAAACAATTTTGCTGAACCGCTTCAAAGGAAGTTGCAGAGATCGCGAGATTTCACCTGCAAATGCTTTCAAATATATCCTTTCCCCAAAAAGACATTCTCCTGCACAACCCCAACATGATCATCATACTAAGGAAATTTACCACGGATGTGATACTATTCTATGATCTACAGCCCATATTCAGATTCCTCCAACTGTCCCAATAGTAGCCTGTATAGCTCCACTCCCCACCCCCAAACCAGAATCTGATCAAGAAGGATACCTTGCAGTTAGTTCCCAGTCCCCTTTAATCCTGAACAATTTTGTAGGATTCTTTGTGTGTGGCACTGACATTTTTGAAGTATCCAGGTTGATTATATTGAAGAATGTCTTCTAGTTTGGAGTTGTCAGATTGTTTCCCTATGATGTGAAACATTTTTGGCAGAATAACTTCTCAGGTGATTATGTGCCCTACTTCATATGTGTGTCATATCACATGATGTCAATTCGTCCCGCTTGTGGCGACATCAAGTGTGATCACTTGGTTAAAAGCTGGTATCTGCCAGATTTCTTCTTGTAAAGGTATCTTGCCCACTTTGTAATTAATAAGCAACCTGTGGGGCGCCTGGGTGGCTCAGTCGGTGAAGCGGCCGACTTCGGCTCAGGTCATGATCTCGCGGTCCGTGAGTTCGAGCCCCGCGTCGGGCTCTGTGCTGACAGCTCAGAGCCTGGAGCCTGTTTCAGATTCTGTGTCTCCCTCTCTCTGACCCTCCCCCGTTCATGCTCTGTCTCTCTCTGTCTCAAAAATAAATAAACGTTAAAAAAAAAAAAAAAAATAAGCAACCTGTGAGATGACATTTAGAGATAGCATGAATATCATGTCCCCCAAAACCATTCACTCTGGATAATCCCTTAATGACTGTTAGAGTGTTGCAAAACTGTGACTTTATAATCCCATCATTTTTTTAAATTATTAGCTTGTACTCTTCAGTGAAACAGGGCTTTTCCTTCTAACCACCACCGTCTGCATATACACATGCACTACGGGCTCGTGCTTCGTTTCCTATTCGATGTGCTCTAATCCATCACATACGTTATTAGTTTTTATGCTCAAATGATCCCACATTGGGCCTTGAAGTGGGAGTCCCTTAAACCTGGCTCTTAAGTCCCTCGGATGTGTCTCCATCACATCCTTATTTTCTGGCACAGAGTGTTCCAGGCTTGGCAGCTTCTCTCCTCAACTAGTCAAAGCAAGAAGGCTTTAAATAAAAAGGAGACAAACTCAACTCAATTTTAATACAGCAACTGGAATTTAGGCACCAATATTAAAACGGTATCTAAACATAGTAAGTGCCAAGTAAGTAGGTATCTTCCTTAACTATTTCAGCCATAGTTTGAAGCTTCTGTGCCATTCTTAAAAATACTTTTTTTGGGGGGGCGCCTGGGTGGCGCAGTCGGTTAAGCATCCGACTTCAGCCAGGTCACGATCTCGCGGTCCGTGAGTTCGAGCCCCGCGTCAGGCTCTGGGCTGATGGCTCAGAGCCTGGAGCCTGTTTCCGATTCTGTGTCTCCCTCTCTCTCTGCCCCTCCCCCGTTCATGCTCTGTCTCTCTCTGTCCCAAAAATAAATAAACGTTGAAAAAAAAAATTAAAAAAAAATACTTTTTTTGTTTTTGTTTTTGTTTATTTTTGAGAGAGACAGAGACGGAGTGAGAGTTGGGAGGGGCAGAGGGAGACAGAGAATTCAAAGCAGACTCCAGGCTCTGAGCTGTCAGCACAGAGCCTGACACGGGGCTCGAACCCACAGACCCCAAGATCATGACCTGAGCTGAAGTCGGACACTTAACTGACTGAGCCACCCAGGTGGCCCTAAAATACTTACTTTTAATTTATAACCTAGACGTTTATGTTACTCTTTCAATTCCATATATTTATTCTCATTTTAATTTTTGTTCTCCTTCATCCGGCTTATCTCCATACAGGGGCCACATGGACAGGTAACCTCCAAAAGGTTTTCCTCTTCTTTTCTCCAACATAATACAATCTTAGATCACTGTCTAATGCCAAAATATGCACAAATAGCACAGCATAAAACTCCCATAAGATGAAGCCTTTTAAAATTTCTATAATTATCAAGAGACTTCATATGTCATAGGAAATAATGTAAAGTAATGCTTGCTTAAGCTTTTTTTTTTGAGGGGGGAGGTAAGGAATTCAATAGCAATTCAATTTCTTTACTTTCTAAGAAAATGTAGCACTACTTAAGTCACCTCTGAATGAATCACTATTATAATACTAGAAATTGAAGAAAGAGGAGAGTGATATTTGGGGAGATCAAAAAGAAAGAAAAAGGTGGAGCTTCAAAGCTTTCAAGTTTTTATTTGTGTGTTTTCATCAGAATGTGAGGGTGGGTGTGAGCGGGTGTCTGTGTATAGTGTATTTGTATGCACGTATACACGTGGGGTTAAAGACAGGGATGTCCAGTCCACGTTTCTTCAGCAAATACTTACTACACTGCCACGATGACCAGGCACTGCAGTGTTTTCTAGGGATAGAAGGACCATCAAAACTACACACTCTACTCTAGTGGTTGATTAAATAATTACACAAACGAAGGTGAATTTGCAACCATCTGGGTGAAAGATAGGAATACATAAATATGGACACATTTATGCATACAAACATATACATGTATATGTATATTACAAGGAGATTTGGCTCACTCTAGGGAGGAAGAGATGGTTCACTTGAGAAAATGACATTTGGGTTGGTATTTGAAGTACTAACTAAGAGTTAAGGGGACAATACTTTGGTACGTGTGTTCATGGGTGTGGAGATGGGAGGGAGCACGGCAAGTCAAAGCAACTAGAAGAAAGCCAGTCAGTTGAAGCAGAGGGAAAGGGTGGGAACATCAAAGAGGTGAGACTGGAGGGGCCCAACATTGATGGATTTTAAAAAACCAGGTGCACAGCTTTGGGCTTTACCAAGTAATGGTAACCCATTTGAAGTGGTATGTGTAGTTAAAACAGTGATAACTACAATTGCATTTTGAAAAGGCTTCTCTGGCACGTTACTGGAGGATGGAACTGCAGGGAAGCATTATTAGATGCCAGGAGACCAGGGATGTAGGCCCTGTGGTTCTGTACACAGTGGAGGGTGAAAGATTAGACTTGGGTGATGGCCTGAGGCAGATTTGTAACACACTTAAAAAAAATGTATTATTGAAATGCAATTGACATACGGTGTTATATTAGTTTCAGGTGTATAATTTATAACATACTTTGGAGGTAAAAATTAACAACTGGGTGAAGGCTTTGATATGAGGTAAATGAGAGGGGATGTCAGGGATAAAATGGGAGATTGGGAGCTGGGGAAATCTGGAGGTTGTTGGGATGAGATGGGAAAAGATCACAAGTTTGATTTTGACATGTTTTACTTGATGTTTCTTTAAGACAGACAAGAAGTGGGGTGCGTGGGTGGCTCAGTCAGGTATCCGACTCTTGATTTTGGCTCAGGTCATGATCTCACAGTTCTTGAGAGATCAATCCCTGTGTCAGGCTCTGTGCTGTCAGTGCAGAGCCTCCTTGGGATTCTCTCTTTCCCTCTTCCTCTGCCCTCCCCTACTGGTGCATTCACTGTCTCTCTCAAATAAATACGTAAACATTAAAAAAAAAAAAAAAAAAAGACAGATTAGAAGAAATACCAAACACATAGCCGGGTCTACAAGTGGGGAACTTAGTGGGACTTCTTGAGAGGTAATTATGTCTTAAGGAGTGTTCTGCATAAAATATATGCCAATAATTTCCAGGAATTCTAATTGAAGAGTAGTTAGTATAGATATGTTGGGAAAATTCAAGGTGAACCAAAGTTCTAAGGTATTAGATAAACAATCTCTCCTACTTCGGAGTCTGGTAATTTGCAAATCCATTTCTATTCTAAATGCTGTTATAACTCTCTGAACTGCAAAATCTGAAAATATGACTCTCCTGGACTTTTTAGCAAACCACAGAAGTGATAATGTAAGTATAGGATAAATACCTAAAATATTTAACAATCAGTACATTTGGATTCTGGCCACAAATAACCAGTAAGACCATCCCACTGCATCTAGCTGACTGCCAACCCCATCCCAGTAATGGAGTCTCATTCTCTAATGGTAAAAGTTCCTAATTGAAAACAGAGTGCAAATATTAGAAAGTAAAAGAGTGTTAATGGTTCCTGCTTTTAGTCCAATAATGTCGTTCACACATAAGCATTTTTTTTAATACGTTGAGAAAACTAATTGGAGGGGAATAAATTACCCTCACTCTAATCTGTTCAAAGAAGGCTGTGGGAAAATCAAATTTATTTAGAGATATGTTCCTAAAACATCATGCCTGCATTTCAATTTTGGAATTTCTTTTTTAAAGTAGATAATCAATGCCATCACTTTATTTAAATCTTCACAGACTGTATTTGCTTCAAGTAACGTGTACCTATAAGTCACAGCTCTAATTTTCTCTGTGATCATAAAGGAAACAATAAAAATGACTACAAAGCTAAGTGAACTCTGAGCTTCTTGCTTCTGAAACTAATGGAAAAGCAAATAGTACATTCTTCGTTTGAATTGACAAAATTGTCTTATTTCACTTTCCCATTTTCACATATTGCTAACAGAGGCTTCTGGAATTTCTTTCACTACGCTGACTGGATGTATTCTTCCTTTTCTTAACCACATTCTTTAGTGTGTTAGATCTCAGTTTAGGGTAGTAGTGAAGTGCGATAGTAAAAGGGGGTACAATGAGGCCAGTGACTGGAAGAAGTCGGATCTGTTTATTCCGGCAAAAAAAAAAAAAAAAAAAAAAAAAAAAAAAAAAAGGTTTTTCTGTTGTATGGTGGAGTTAACAGTGCAAAGAGGGAGGAGGGCTTTGCTTTCACAATCTCTGCCTCTATTCCCTAGAAGAGTAAAAAGCATAACAAGAAAAGGCAGATTTCCAATAAAAATTCACTGCCTACGCAGATCTTTGTGCTGCTCAAATGAAAGAAACTCCTTACTTTCCTTATCACCTCCACAATTCAACACCCTCAATTTCACCTTCTCTCAATTCCCACTGCGCCACTACACTCTTATTAGAAATTGTAACAAAAGTAGACCAAATAAAGTTAGGGGTCAGTCTGAGGTTGAGCGTTGGGCCATTCAATTGACCAAGAAGCTTCCAGTAAGAATGAACAATATACAGCAGAACAATCATAGATTAAATTGTGTTGTGCACAACTGCTGCAGCCCCTCTGTAGGAAAAGCTATCTCTCATGACTGGGTAAATGCCCTTCCCGGTAGAGAATCTTGTGATTGCGTGAAAACAATTGGCTATTCTTTCTCATTCTCTCTCTCTCTCTCTCTCTCATGCACACACACACACACACACACACACCCCATGACTTTCATGTTAACTGCTAAGAGCCTACATTAAAAAGTTTCTTTCTTTAAAAATAAGAGATACACAATGTTATAAAAGACATCTAAGATGGACATGGGAGTGGAAAGTAATCTAAGAAAATAACCAATTCTTACTTACAACTTGGTAAGTTCAAGATGCTCACTGCAGCTAATACTGGAACAGCATTTCGTAGAACTCTTAATTCTCAAAAGCGGGTCTTACGCTATGGTCTGGTAGTGCAAATATTAGAAGTGAAAATTTTGAGTTCCCCTCTCAATTCCCTCCCTTGTTTCTAGGGTCTCACGCTCTCCCGTATGTTGCATATACAGGGAATCTTCAAAACCTTCTTATTTCTCTGCAAATACTCTATATTTTGCAGAGAGCAGAGATGTCGGTGTGCTTTTAGTGTGTCAACAGTGCAAGAGGCTACATACATCTAGGACAGACACCACAGCAATCTAACCACTTCTCCTGGCCTGACTCCTATATGCTAGCACAGGACACACTGATTTCAAACAACATAAAAAAAATTCTAATACAACACTTTATTGGGGTGGTAACAGATTTTGGCCTCTTCTGTGAGCATACTTCACAGCATTGTTTTAGGGTACAACTTCCGATATTGGACCCGTGCAGTTCTTTGTTTGCATAAAGATGTTTCAAGGGCATTCAAAATACAACCCCCAAAATACCTACTTTTCTGTTTTCTCAGGGCCTGAAATTACATGTGTATACATATATGTATGTACATATGACATGTGCATATATACATATACATACACACATGTGAGTGTGTATATTGTCTCTGTCTGTATGAAAGCCTTCAATGCTTTTTGGAGACCTGCATTTAAACAAGGTTCAGGCCTAGGAACACTAAAATACTAGTCAGCTTGCGTATTAGTTTGTCAACACTCATAGCCACCCACCAAAGAGAGATTTCTAAGAGAAGGGAGGACCAGAAGAAGTAAACTCTTATAAAGGTAACAGTGACAGGAAAAACATCAAAACATGAGTTGAGTTTGAAGGTCAGTGGCTCAGCAGGACAGTTCCATGTAAAGAAAAGAAAGATAGATGAGTAAAGGCATGAAGAATAATCCATGCCATCATAAAAATCTTGTTTATCTAGTCCTATGGATCTCCTCAGGGTGAGAACGCCACTAGAGAATATTTTGGGAAGGGATGGTTGCACTCTGGTTTGTCACAGTTACTGGGACAGGAGAGTATGGTCAGCTTTCAGTGAGGAGAAGCAATGCTAGTTAACGAAGAATTTCCCCACATAGCCCACACAACATGCAATGTCCCACCGAACTAAACCTATAGTGAATATCAGCCTATAGAATATGGTACATAATCATAATTAAACATTTTATACGAATTTCCACTGAAAGCCCAGAGATTGACAATTAAAGTTGCTGCGGCAAGTAATTTAATCATTCCACGTAGTCTGTCTCCTAACTCCAGAATTGATAGACCACGATAGTAATAGAAAATAACCTTAAAGAGGCAATATCAGCATAAATCAATAATTTTCATTTTAGAAATGTTTTACCTGTTATTATTGATGATATGGTGGGTAACCTGCAGAATCCCTTGAAGTAGAGTTCACACTTGTAACAGGATGAAACTATTCCATAAAATAGGTTTGGAATTTTGGTGCAAGTATATTAATAGTATTTATTCTCTCATTTGCAGAATATCACACTTCCACATTTTCTCCATCCTGACAGTCTATAATTTGACTTGGCATATTTTCCCTGGAACGATTCCCATTATATCCTTTATCACATACAAATAAGTCTGGTTTGTAATTATCCCAACATACTTTCAGTCTATCCTGTTCTTTCACCTTCTTATACTTCTTGTATAAAATGTTTTATTTGTCTTCAATCTAAATTTATTCGTTACATATACATGCAAGCTTCTGCTACTTTAATATATGCTGCAGTGAAGACATCCTCAGACATTAGTAGAGTTGCAAATCACAAATTAATTTTAGTTTACTGCTCCTTTTCATTACAGATATTTTTGGTAACTAAACTATTGATGAATTACATACATTTCAGGATTACATACATTTCACAAAATGTTTGCTGTTAAAAAAGAGACTAAGAGGGTTGAGAACCACGGTTTGGTCCACAAACCATCCACCTCAGTGGATGATAGAAGATTAAAAAGTCACAAGCCTTCTGCTTCTACCTCTGTACCATTTCATTTCATGACTATCATGTGGAGCTGATACTCTGATGGCCAGAAAGAGTTAACTCCCCTAACTACCCAACTTACTACATGGGAGCTGAATGAGTCAGGAGATCAGGTTTCTAGTTTCTGCTCTGCCACTAACTACCAGTGTGACCTTTAGCTGCTCACAGTGATCACCGTGGGTCCCTATTTCCTTAGCTGTAAAATGAGGGCATTGGAATAAATTACTTTAAAGGTCCTTTCCAGCTCTATAACAAAATGCATAATTTTGATTCTAAGACTTAGGCAACTGATCAGAAGAAACTGCTGCCTTTAACAAATGTATATAAAATATATCCCGTGGGTCTCAATTATATTTCCAACCACAATATTTCTTTTAAAATATTCAGTCTAAAGACTCAAGTCTTTAAAAAAAATGTCACATCCTATAGAAAATAAAAAATGTTTCCTCAAAAATGAAGTACCCCTACACTTTCAGTAGTGAGCACATGTATTATGAGAACATAGTCACCACTCTGAGGGGGGACACCTACTTTCTTGCCATTCTGCTCACTGTGGTAAAAGTTATAGTTTTAGTTTTTGCTTTGAATTCTTGAAATCAAAATGATCTTCTCTGCTTTTCCAATCATTTATTTTTAGCAGCTCTAACCTTCCCCACAGAGGTTTTCTAATAGTCCACAGAACTAACAATGCAACAAAATCTATATACAACTAAACACGGACTATAAACAAGGTGTTTAACAGCCAGTGGTATGGTGTGAATCAACTTCTTATTCAAGTAACTATTTCATCCACAACCAATTTTACCCTAGAGCTTTTGAAAAACACAATAGAAATCTGTTAAATTACCAGTCTTGCTGAACTTCAACTATTTTATCTAACCAGGTCCTCGGTAACAATAGATACTTGAGAGCTTCTCTTCAATGAAATGTACTTTGATTTGGAGCATAGGAACAGAGATCAAATGGGCCAAACACCTTATTCTGGTGGTGTTTCTCCTTTAGAAAGTACCTATGTAAGGCATAGGACTATCACCTTAACACATACATATGTGTATGCTTTAGTAAAACCTTATGCTTACAGATTCAGCTTAGTAAACCAGAATATTCCTGTTGGGATTTCTGGAGTACCCCACTATCATTTAAAAAAAATATTAATCACCTAGCTTACATGTAAAGTGGGATTGAATTTCTCCAATTTTGATTGAATGACTTATTTTTCCCAGAGACATGTCTAATTCTTAAAACATATTCATTAGATAGGTATACAGTCAAGTCTTGATCATGTTTCTGTGAATTACATGTATTCTACTGCGAAGCTGCCAGGCCAGGTTTGCTTATTTCTATCACCCGGCTCATTTCTGGGCAGCCTGCCACCTCCCTTTAAATCGTTTTTGGTGTTTGAGGTATATAAACTCATTTAAAAATTAACCTAAATGAAACAAAATAATTAGAAAGGCAACTTGCCCACAATAACAATGAAACTCTTTTTTAAACCACACATGTAATACGTTCCAAAGACAAAAACAAATGACTTTTTAAATAACCATGATTTTGGATTATCTTTGCCTCTATTCTTCTCATTAACATGAATAATTCAGGGTGCTTACTATACATAGTGAAACTATTTCCCCTCAATAATTCATTTTTAGTATTCAGAAAAGTAAGATCTAACACATCCTTATGTATTTACAAGGGTTTAAATTAAACCATATTTTTAAAGGCAACTTAACTTTCAAAATTATCTATATAGTTTGGGTTCATTCCCTTCAGTGCTATCCTGGTAATAAGTAAGGAGAATCTTATGCTTTCAAGGCAAAAGCAGTATAGAGCAGCGTAGCAGGTTAGAAGGTAGAAACCTCACGTTTCTTTGGTTCTTGATGTTCTTCTAGTACATATGAAGTGTTTGCAAAGTGTGGGCAAGATTGCCAATATCTTTTTCCTTAAAAATATGAAAGTGCTTTAGAACACTACACCTAGATTTGAATAAAAAGAATTTCCCAACATTCTGCCTGCATCAAAGGAACAACATAGTTATTATGCAACTTAATTTCGAGTGCTAAAAACATCCTAACGTTCCAGGTGTAGCTACAGCAAACATCCCTAAATGTGAAAGGCTTCTTGGATTTGGGGGGCAGGACTCAAAACCCCAAATATTGTTCCACTGATGACATAAACAAGATGAGGGGTGTGAATCTACCCCCTGGTTACATACAAACGCATCCAGGTTCCCAAACACAAATATAAAGACTACTAACATGTTATTGATATGCTAGGCGACACCTAAACCCCGATCTATGTGGGAAACAATGTGTATATCCTAGGTCTACTTAATTTGGGGTTTGGAATATTAAGCTCCCGTTTTGTAAATTCTTCCTGGGGAGATGTTTTATCCTTCTGGAAACACACTAAATTTTTGGAGTCACGGCGCTGTTTAATGCACTGCTTCAGAGCACCAAATGCTACCCTGTGACCAGCAAGAAAGGGAAAGAATGTCATCAGGAGGAGCTCGCAGCTGTACTAATTCTCAGCTTCTCTTTGGTAACAAAAAGGTGGGAGTGGGGGGACAATCAGGTTTCACTGGAGTAGACACACCAGCTTTGGCCAAAGGCTTTAAAACTTTTTTTTTTTTTTTTTTTAAATTTTTTTTTTTTTTCAACGTTTATTTTTGGGACAGAGAGAGACAGAGCATGAACGGGGGAGGGTCAGAGAGAGAGAGAGAGGGAGACACAGAATCGGAAACAGGCTCCAGGCTCTGAGCCATCATGAGCCATCAGCCCAGAGCCTGACGCGGGGCTCGAACTCACGGACCGTGAGATCGTGACCTGGCTGAAGTCGGATGCTTAACCAACTGCGCCACCCAGGCGCCCCAAAACTTTTTTGATTTCTTCTTTCATTGAAAATAAAAGGAGAGGAGTTTATAGTATAACAAGCCAAACACGGCAGTTGCCAAACTTGGGTCAACATCAGATAGCATGGCAGATTTCAGGATATTCATGGAAATGTATGAAATGAGGATGTATGTTTTGATACCTGTGAAAATAAAACATCGCGTTTTAAGTAAGTGGGAGAGAACAGATGGTTGGTAATGATTTAAAACATTTATGTATTTGGACTGTCACCAAGCCTCTGTATTAAAAAATATGGTGTTTAGTCAGTACATACCAACATCTATCTGCAAGGTGTTCATTTTCTAGAAGATGCTACTATAATAAAGGAGATAAAACTCAAGTGAGGCAAGAGGAAAATCCTTCCTGCTTTCTCAGAGCATGCAATGTGTGCCATTTCTCATTGACTATATTCAATCAAAATGTTGTCTGTGTGACGAGAGGATTTTCATTTTTCTTCAATAACTAGTCAACTATAAGTGTCCAGGATTGTATTCCTTCTGAATGCATTGGCTAGAATTCTAATTTTGTTCTGTGTATTTGATTCACTTTGGCCGAAGCCCTTAAAACCCCCTTAAGCAACAACAAAATTGGGTAGTCCAGGGTAGTCTTGCCCATGAAGAAGGATAACAGGCATAGTGTAGACAGGCATATGGTGTTATGATTATGTACTGGAATTGGCAGCTGCCAGACCACTGAATCAGGAAGACAGATAAATATTGGATATTGTCACATTGTATTTTGGTGAGTATATGTGAGTCCACAAGAAGCCTTTGTCCGTTAAACCCAGTGAAAAACAGTGACAGAACTGTACACAGAGAGATTAATGCAATGTTTGGAGTTAAAGCGAAGAAAAATAAACACTGTGAATAATACTCTTAATTACTATCAAAACTACTGAAGCGGAGTCCCATTAAACATCTCCAGTGTTTTGATTTGGTTCTGATAACACAGTGGGGAAAAAGTCACACAAACACAAACTATATCATGTACTTGCCATCCCTTTCAAAACCCTGGAAGATTCGGGAACAGTTTGCCGGTGGGAGGGAACTGGGGGGTGGACCGCAGGCAGTTGAGCCAGGAGGAGCAGCCGGTCAGGCTTTGCACCTGTGAACTTACTTGGAAGTAACTCCTGACAGTCATCAGACAGAACACCTTTTAGCTCTCTAACAGAAAAGTGCTGGCAGACAGGATGTTCAAACGGGGCAGAAGAGCGAGCGGGTAACCGTGACCGTAGGAAAGTAACGGCAGCAGCAACACAACAATCACGCCGGTCCTACTCTTCCCCAACCCACTTCATCCTTCCCTCCTCCCCCCCCCCCCCCCACGCCACCCCTCCCAACCCCTTTGCTGGAGCCCGAACGACCCGGGCTCTGATTCTCCTAACTTCCCTCCCACACTGCCCGCAGCCTTCGCAAGAGCTTTGAGCAAAGTCTTGGAGCGTGAGGCCGATGCAAAAGAGGCACCGCTGCAGAGATGCTCATCTTTCTGCCAAACACGCTGGAGGACCGGATAAACCGGCATCAGAAACTCAATACCGTGCCCTGGGTGTCCTCCTTCCAGCCTCTGCTTGCGCCAAGTGGGGGGCTGGCACCGGGCATCCCGGAGCCCGGGGCGCCCCGCCGGACCCAGGAGTCCAGCACAGGTAAAGTTCGGGCGCCCGTCCTCCTCCGGCGCCCTTCTCAAAGTCCTCCTGTCCCCTCCACCTCCCGGCCACCCCTCCCCTCCAAGCAGGTCCAGTAAAGTGAACGGAAGTGGGTTCACACATTGGGTGCGGAGCGAGGGGGAGAAGGGGTACAAAGGCAAAGAAAGATGCCTCCCTCATCCAACAGAGGTGCAGTACCTGAAAAGGTGAGGATGCGCTTCCCCGCCCACGCAGACCCCTCTACCTCCGGTGCTAAGCGCTCCCCGCGACCGCGGCCCCCACCGCCCACCCCATCCCCGGCCCCAACCCGGTGCGCTCACCTCGCGAGCACCCGCCGGCCGGTCCCGCTCCTCCAGGAGCGCAGCTTCGCGGGAAACTTCCCCGCGCTTCGGGGCAAACTCGGCGGACTCCTCCCCGCCGCGGGCCGTCGGGTGCGCAGGGGCGGGCGCGGCGCGCGGGGAGCAGGGGCGGCGCGGAGCCCGGCGCTCGCCCTCGCCAGTCCGCCCGGCTGGCTGCGGCGCCGCCTCCGCTCGAGCCCGCTCCCGCTCGCTCTCCGTTCCCGCCGCGGCCGCCGCGCCCCCGCCCGCCCCGGCGGCTCCGCCTCCCGCCTTTATCTCCCCAGCCGCGCGCCGCCCGCCCCGCCGCCCGCCGCTCGGTCTCGGTCGCCCTCTCTTCCCCGACTTTCCGGCTTTTCCTCCGCCGGCCCCTCGCCCTCCCTCCCGACCCCGGCCCGGTCGAGGCTCGAGTGCCATCCGGTCTTGGTCTGGGAAGTAATTATCCTCGTCCTTTCCTAATTCACCTTCCCCTCTTCACCTCTGCCCCGTCTCGGATTCCTTTCCCAGGTGTTCTACAAACACCCGAAGGACAAATCAATAGGTTGGCAGGTTATTGCAAACGTTGACTTCAGAGTCTTGGGATTTCTTGTGCTTCGCATATTGTATATATTTAGATTTATATAAACACCTTTTATATATTTATATTTATACACACACGTATGCACATATTGATGATGGTCGGGCGGTAGGTGCAGTTAGGAATATGTGCCGGGGGTGAGTTCAGTAGCAGGTTTCTGTAAGGCAAGGGCTTCCTTCAAAAAGAGCAGTGGCCATTTACCATATTCCAGACCTCAGAGATCTCTCAGGCCACGCAATTCAAAATCCAGCAAGCTGAAGTGGGCAGTTTGCAAAGGGCTTTGCAAAGACCCAAGACTGGGATCAATTTTCTTTTACGGTTAAAGGAAACGAACCAACGGTTCGTCGGGATTTAAAAAGATTAAATCTTTAAAAGACTTAAAAATTAGTTCCAAACGTTATGCTAGCAACAATTTGACCAAACTAGAGCCAGTAAAGTGGACAAAACCCTTGATGGGGCGTTGACTTGGGCAGTTTTTATGAATTAAAGGAAGACGTTTGAAAAGTGGTAAGTGGTTAAACCTACCACACTGCTAATTAGAATATATATATTTTTCAAACTGAGCTGTTACCAAGTTTCTGCATTTCCAGTTGGTCTTAGTCTTACTGGTGGCTTAGAAATAACATGGGGTGATAAGGAACTTTGATTCATTGAGGAAATGCTATTAAAGGAATTTCTTTTGCCTGATCTTTTTGAAACAGATCTCTTTGAAACAAAGCCTGATTTTTTTCTAAGAGTTTTATTTTTAATTAATATGTCTGCTGGTTTGTTATGAATATTTAGCTCCGATAATGTCTGTCTTCCACGCAGTGAAGGTTCTTATTCACCACTAGAGTGTACCTCTTTTCCTGCAGTTGGACTTTCAAAGAAACAAGATGGAGTCCCTGAGCTGTTATAAACTGGTAGGCAGTTGATGAGTGCTTGTTGAATGAATTAACCAGTTTCATTTAGTCACTTTCAGTTTGGTCCTATGGGTGTCATTCCATGTTCTATGCACTCTTGGAGTTGTAACCATCATTACATAGAGCAGTGAAGAAATTGCAGCCTGGCTCAGAAGAGCTGCACTCTGCTTTTTGGCTGCTGAAAGTCAGACAACTTTTGTTACCGGTACCTTCTCATTCGCAAAATAAAGGAGTTGAGCAAGAATATCACTATAACTCTATTATTTCCAAAGTCTTAAAATTTTTGTAGCTCCTGGGGGAAACTGGGTAGGGTCAGGTCAACTTCTGAATGAATTTGCTTGATTGGTGGGCTGCTAGGCATTGCGAATCCCTTGTTGGATGAGACTCTATTTCATTCATCTACCATACCAGATTAAACACTTACAACTATGAGCTGTCTTCTACTCCTGATCTTTCGTCCAAAGCCATTAAAGATATTTTTAATGACTAAGAAAATTGAATTTTGTTAATATCCGAGGTTGATGAATAAAGGATCAAAGAATCACCTGAGTGCATACCAAGCATCATAAGATACATTTTCTCACGGCATTTGATTGGGAGTTATATGGTTAAGTGAAAATACTGCCGTTTTAAAAAATTTTGTAGTTAAACTAATTTAATTTTTACATAGTGAATTATTTCTGAAACATTGGTTCACAGCATGTTTCTAAACTCTCTAGTCTATTAATTTTGTTTAGTTCCTTGAATGCCTTAAAATGTTTAACTATTGACTGTTTCTGGGCAAGTATGAAGCTTCTGGATCATTGATCCTTTAATGTGTAGGTTAGTAACAATTATAGTCATAAAAGGAGTTTCTGCATCAAATTATGAGTGCTTTTGTGGAAGGAGGACTTCACCATCATAAGGCAGATAATTATTGGACTAAAGCATAAGAAATGCAGTCAAACTTGACTTTGAAAATATAAGCAATAGTATTAAGAATGAGCCCAGCAAGCTGCTTATATTTTGTGAGAGATGTGTGTAAGGAAAACAGGGGTAGAGGGTAGGAAATGAGTAAAGAAGGGTATTTTTCTGGTATTGCATGTGCAAAACAGATACTTTAGATGTGAGCACAGTACTAGTATGAGATAGCTCTTAGTATTGTTGAGTTTGTGTTTTTCTTTACCCATGCACTTCTCGATGATGGCTTGCCTTAATGAATGGCCCAAATAATAATTCAGCAGAAATACATTAAGCACAATGTACAAGGCCATTGAGGGTTGCAAATACCTCTAAACCATCTGATTTTTGGTCCCAACTGTTTTGTTGAGGGAAAGCAGAGATATGTTTACTTGGGAAGAAGTACTCTTACATGAGTCAATAGAGGATAGTCCAGTAGCTACAGGAACTTCTCTTGCTGTTATTCTGTACAGCAGGAGTAAAACAAGAAAAATAATGAAAGAACATGATATATGTTGATTCACAAGCAAGGGAGCACAAGCTTTCCCGCTAAGCCAGAAGGGGAGAATAACAGAACTCTTGTAATGGATGATAGAAGGCATTTTATCCAGACTTTTCTGAGGGAAAAATAAAAACAAACAACTTTTAAGGAAAAAGAGGTTTAAAATGGTTTTTAAAAAGCTTAAGCTAATGAGATGAAAAGGAAAAAAGTGCTGGAGAACAGGATTTAGATCTATGAAGATGAGCAAGTCTTCTCTCCCTGGGCTCTGTTTTATCATCTGTAGTCCTTGAGGTCATTGAACTGGACAGGCCTAGAACTCTTCCACCTTCTAGAACTCTGCAACGTCAGGTCATGATCACTTATTTTGATTACGCTATTCAGATGATTATTCAACTTCACATGTCAGTTCATCTGCATAGTGACGCCCAATGCATATTCTAATCACAAAATAAAAGGCGAGTGTAGGCTTTTTTTCTCCGTAGATGAAATTCAAAACAAAAACAGGAACACGCTAAAGAAATGTGGTACTGATGACCTGAAGTTGATATACAGGATGTAGAATGTGGTATCCTACGAAGTCGAACTTCCTCTCTGAAAGTTAAGATGAAAACATCCTATTTTCATGTCAGGAATAAACAGGGCAAAGGACAAAGCATTAAAATTTTACAGTCAAGGAGGAGTCTGGAAGTATAATGATTTAACTCCGTGCTACGGTGTAGCAAATTTTGCAGTTTGAGGTAGACCAAAATTAGTATATAATGGGGAAAAAAAGAAATGCCACTTGGCTCTGTGGGCAATGTCTTTACCATTTTTTTTAGAAAAGAGGCTATTTCTTTAAAAATTAAGAAAAATATCAAGGATCAGATATATATAACTAAAACACAAGTGAAATATTCAGAAAAATATTGAAAAAAAACTCACAGGGAAAAATACATGGAGAAAGCACAGGATTAATAGTAAATGAGGAAGAACTGTGATCCCTAAAGAACGAAAACCTTTATCTGAAAAAAAAAATGTTGGCCAAACAGAAAAACTAAAAGATAATTATAAGTAAATAAAAATGAAACGAGATGTGTTTTATGAAATGAAAATGAAACAAGATGTATAATCATACATATAATAAAACAAGATGTTTAATATAATTTATTATACATCTGCTGCCCAAATACAGCAATGATTCAAGGTCAACTAAATTAGAATAGTCAGCACCTAATAGTCTTAGTAAATAGAGCAGGTCAATAAATATGTATTGATTGGTTGATTGAATAAGAACTGCTTGCAGTTATTTTAGGAAAACCAAAGTCCCTAGGGAAGTTATGTATGTCATTTCTTAAACTAAACAAGTATGAATTTCCTTTAAAAAATAACAAAAAACAAAACCTTTCCAATGGCCACTTTTTAAGTCCTAAGCAATGAAATTTTATGAAAAATTTATATCGTGTTTATGTATATAGAAAAACCAAAATTGGAAATTCATAAAATGTGGAAATATAAGTGTGCCTTTTTATAAAGAAATTATATTTTACATCTTTGATGATTTTTGACGGGTGATTGGAATTGCAAAGATTCCAATCTTTGAGTGATTTACCAAAAAAAAAAAAAAATGCAAAACTTTTCTCTAAAATGGTATGTGGATACATACATTTTTTATTTTCTAAAGTGGGTTTCAGTTTCTGAAATTGGTGGTCAAGATATTGACAGATGACTTCAAGACCCCAAGTGAAAATAAAAAATAATTTGCAATGGTCCGAATTGATGAGGGGCCTGCCATACTGTAAATTTCAACAGTATCTAGAAAAGAACGAGTGATGGAGATTTCCTTGAGAAATATTTTACTAGTTAATTCACCAACCATGGCTGTCCAGTCAATGTGGACACTCCATGTTGGTGCCCTGGGTACAAAAGTTAATAAAATGAAGTCCCTTTTAATAAAGTGGTAACTAATGGATTCACATCACATATCATTACATTTAGAAATGTTAACTAAGCTTACAGGAAAAAAAGGGAAGGATTGCTGGAGTAAAAGAAAAGGAAGAATTAAAATCGCTTTATATGGTTTCTATTCAATGATGTGTGTGAATGTGTGTGTGCGTGTGTGTGTGAAAGGGAGGGAAAAAGCAAGCAAGCTTTTAAGAGATTTGATGAAATCAAGAGAGTATGTCAATGATGTATCCTAAGATAAAATATGGCATTTGAGGGCAGAGAGTAATTCTAAATCCACCCCTCCTATGCAATGAAATATTTCCTTGTCCAGCACTGGGAGTATTTGTGATATACGGCTCACCTCACCAAATCTAATATCATTTCAGCCCTGAGGGACTCAGACCATGGTGACTGTCCTAGCCTTTCTGAAGACTTTTTGTTGACTGTTCATTCAAAATGTGTATTGTTAACAGGAGGACTTTTTTAAGTGAAGGTAAAGAAAAATTTTTGAAAACCAATGTATAAGATGAAAAATAAGTATAAAATTTAAGAAATCTTATATTTGGTAGCCTCATAAAATTTTGTATGTGGTATCAGCAAGGTATTACAAATATTATTTTCTGAAGTGGATACTCAAAATAGCTAAAAACAGCAAATTCAGGGATCATTAGACACACGCTATTTATTTATTTATTTATTAATGTTTATTTTTATTTTTGAGAGAGAAAGAGAGCACGAGCGGGGGAGGGTCAGAGAGAGAGGGAGACACAGAATCCAAAGCAGGCTCCAAGCTGTGACCACAGAGCCCCACTCAGGCTCAAACCTGTGACCCTGAGATCATGACCTGAGCCAAAGTCAGAAGTGTAACTGACTGAGCCACCCAGGTGCCCCGACACAAGATATTTATTTAGTTGTTTACATCTGAATCTATGTCAACATGTCAGTGCATGGTTATTCTAAACACTTTGCCTATTTGGTTTATTTAAAAGTCTTTTTCCCCTCTTGCATTGAAAAAAGGAATTAAAAAATTCTTTCCTAGTTCTTAGAAAAGAGGAAGAGAAAGAAGTTAGTATCCATTAGATATTTACCTTTTTGGGTTTGTATATGTGAGAGGTAATGACAGTGGAATTTAAAACTTGAAAGACTGACTTATTTTAGGGGAAAAAAGGCATTATTTCTGTTTATAATTGTGAAAGCAACTTGAACCCTAGGTATTAAGGTAAAGGTAAAAATAAACAAGTTCTGGATATGATCTCTTGCTAAAGTCCATCCTTCAATACATTTATTAACACACATTGCTATCCAAGAATAAACTTTTCAAGGAGAAATGTCCTTTATGCAACTCCTTCCAAAGGTTGTCATATTTAAGTTCATGCAGAATCACAGATTTGAGCATTTACGAGTTAATTGTTAAAATGTTAGGAATATCTCCATGATACGATATCGCTATTACCTCAAGATCTCTTATGTGCTTCATCTTCTCTGTCTTCTCTGGGTTCGTGCTCTATGTTCTAGCCACTGTGCTGAGCCCTTTAATTCTTAATTTCAAAATACCAATATTATTTTGAAATACCCTCCATGCACAGAGTAAATCTGTAGTATAGTTATTGATTTCACATAATTTCTCAACGTTGAGTGACCATTTTAGAAGCTTTCACAACCTCATAGCTGATACATCTTTCATGTTTTATTTTTCATTTTGATGGGAGGGACCGTTTAACGAATCTGCACAAGGATGTTCAATCTGCATTTTTCAGCCACGTTTGACTACACTTCATGAAGTACTAAATCACTTACACATTATGCAAATGTCCTGAAACTACAGAACTCTCTCATTATTTTTTCCCAACCACCACTGAAAACAAAGGAGTAAATACCAGTATATTATCTTTTGAACACTGTCTATACTTCTGGGTTAGACGTACGAATATCTTCCCCAGCTTAGGAGCTTGTCCATGTCTGCTGTCAAGCTAAATGGAGACTTTCATAGGAGAGAAAAGGGAAATATGTCTCAGCGTGATGAACAAGCAGGAAGGAGAGCAAAGCCTTTGCATAAGGATGTAGAAACAAATATGTCCCAGTCTGACTACTGCAAATATGGTAATACCAGGAATTAAAGCATAAAAATGGACGGTTCAACAGGCACTCCCTCGCTATAAGCTTCTAAATCACCCTTCAGATTAAATGCGATACTAGGGTATTGCTTTTCACCATAATGAATAACCATAGGTGGTGAACACATGAAAGATGACAGCTTCTAGGATGGGCAGCACTCAGCACAGCAATGATCTTTACAAACAATGAAAAAGCATTGAGATAGGAAGGAAAGGAAAAGCCCAGTGTTTGTAATTCCTACTTTTCTGAAATATGTAGACAGCAGGTCTGTTGATGGAAAGTACTAGCAAATATTTATAGGTACCATTGCCTACCTTAGGTAGTCTGTCACTTTAGCAGATTAAACTGGCCTCTTAAGCATTTGTTTTAAATTTTAAATTGGACCTGCATGAGAAAAATGATTGTCCTCACATCATTTTTCTCATCTGCAGGAAAATAGAAAGCTAAGTAGGATGTGGCATAATAATTTGTGACTTTATCCACTGTATACATATAACTTGCTGCTGGGAATGAAGTTAATGAAAACAGAACAACGACACCAACAAAATTAGAGATGTGGGGGTTTGGTATTGCTACCTCCAATTTACAGATAAACCTGTTGAGGGTAAGCCAACCCCAGGAATATTCTTACCAGTTGTTCTGCCCAGTTCTGAGCTGCATAATCTCAGGAATCCATGGAAAATGGAAAGAGAATTGGTCAGAAAACAACATAGTCATATCAAGTGCCTGGCATAGTGTAGGTGAGCATGATTTGTATATCGACAGAATCAAATGAGACTTAAAATAAAATCCATGGAAAAGACCAAATAATCTAGTACTATTTAAGCTGTGTCTTCAAGATTTTTTAAAAACTGAAAAATATTTTAAGGAAAATGGGCTAAGGGTGATAGCATCAAGGATTATATAATATTATATATATATCATATATATATATATGTATATATGTATACATGTATATGATATATATATATATATCATATCTTTTGCTCATTTATTTACCAAATATTTATTAAGCACTTCCCATGCCCATAATTGCTTGGGCATGTAAACAAGAAAAATAAGATCTCTGCCTCTATGCTGTTTACACTCCAGTAGGAAAAGGACACTAAGCACATATACAAAATAAACAAACATGGTAAGTAAAGACTGGAAGTTTCCATGAAGGAAATGACCAGGATTATATGATAGATAATAGAGGAAAGAGGGTGCTGAGGTCAGGAAAAGAGATAATATTTGAGCTGAGTCCTTAGAGATTAAGAGTAAACAAAGCCAAAGCCTAAGGAATGGTGTTCCCAAGCAGAAGGAGCAGCATATGCCAAAGCCCTGAGATGAAAAAGAGTTTGGTGTGGTTGGAGAATAGAAAGGAAGTCAAATGGACTGTGGCAGCTGAGACATCATGAATTGAGGCTAAAGAAGCAGGAGGGCCCAGTTCATGGAGGGCTGTGGGACATGATAAGATATTCACATTTTCTTTTATGTGCAGTGGGAAGTCACTAAAGGGCTTTAAGCATAGTCAAATCTATTTTTATTGATAGTGAATGTAAATAAATGATAGTTTGAATTAATACAGAGGTTGTATTATTGTTTCATGGATTGGAACATCTTTTGAAATAGAATGGTTTCTCCTTGAGGAAAATTTTCTACATGGGCCTGACTTTAGGTGTGTAAATAATTAGCTTATTTATCACAATGTGAGAACTCTTATATCCACATTACAACACACACACACACACACACACACACGCAAACACACACATGCAAACACACACATAAATATAGCAAATTTCTAGCTTACATCTTTTAAGGAAAATTATAAATCATCCTGTAGGTACATGATGAAATTCAGAATCCGTCCTATAATTAATTCTGGTGAGGTTTTGCATACAAGAATGAATGAATCTCTCATTTGGCCAAAGTGATCTCTAGAGGGAAGATTTTTCAAGGTTTCTTCAATTTTTATTATTGGCATTCCTACCAGAATTGTGGATCTCTCTGGACTTTTACACCTTGAAAGGACAGCGATCTTAGGGACTTGCTTGGTTTCATTCTTTGTTAGAGAAAAGTACCCAGCTGGAACTTCAACCCATGAAGGGGATCCCACAGACTCTCTGATGACAGGAAACAGCAGGCCTTAGCTCATCGCCTGAAGAATGCTGGCTGTGTTCCTGGTATTTGGGATCCTTTTCACTGTTTTGCAGTTGTTTTAATCATGTTATAAAATCCTAGGCTGTCCAAAACCCTTAGAGGCAACATAATTCGTGGGAGAAAATACATCCTAGATTTATGTAGGAAATGTATCAGCTTAAAATTGCAAGAGATATGATGGGGGTGTGCTGGTTAGAGTTGCCATAACCAAGAACCACAGACTGGGTGGTTTGAACAATAGATACTTGTCTCCTCGCAATTCTGAAGGCTAGAAGTCCAAGATCAAGGTGCTCACACTGCTGATTTCTTCTGAGGCTTCTCTCTTTGGCTTATTAAAGGCCATCTTCTCCCTACGTCTTCACGTGCTCTTCCCTCTGTACCTGTGTCTCAAAGTCCTCTTCTTTTAAGGACACCAGTTTTGTCAGATGAGGGCCAACCCTATTTATCTCTTTCTAAGTTAATTACCTTTTAAAGGCCCTATTTCCAAATACAGTCATCTGAGGTCCTGGATTTTAGGGCTTCAACATATGAATTGGTGGGAGGGCACAATTCAGGCCATAATAAATAGTAAAAAATCTAAAAATTAAAGGGAAAGATATTTAAATTAAAAAAAATTTTAACGTTTATTATTGAGAGACAGAGAGCATGAGCATGGGAGAGACAGAGAGAGGGGGAGACATAGAATCTAAAGAAGGCTCTAGGCTCTGAGCTGTCAGCACAGAGCCTGATGCGGGGCTTGAGCTCACAAACGGCGAGATCATGATCTGAGCGAAGTCGGACGCTCAACCAATTGAGCCACCCAGGTGCCCCAAGATGTTTACATTTTTAATGATGAAGATTGAATCTCACTGAGCCATACTCAGTCTTGAACCTTACAATTTTCATGCAATCTAGACTGGCAGAATCCCACAGTCTACCCTATTCAACCTCCCTAGTTTCTTCTACCAGTTTAAATGAAGTTTGCAATGCCTATAGTGTAACCTCAATGTTTGCAATTTTCTATAATGTAAGGACATAGCAATGGTTTCAAGGAAAGTGACTTGAAGGGTGATGGAATTGCATTACCATATGGTATTTAGATCAGGAAGGGGAAGATTATAAATATGGTAGGAAAGGAGTATACGAGGCAAAGTAATTTTAACTCCTGCATTAGAAGATCAGATTATTTTAATTTTGTTGAAACTTACTGATTATAATACTTGATCCCATCTGGTTTTTCTCTCCATTTGCTTAGAATTTTGCCCACACAACAATTCACTGTCCTGGTGCATTGTTAAAAAAATTGTTACTTTTTCCTAACTCTCAATATCATTATGGTGAATATTTTCTGTTTGCCCCCTCCCCACATCCAAATGTCACCCTCCTCATCCTGCTCTGTGTCAGAGCACAGACCTGTATGAAATGCTGTTTGCAGAGTTCCTTGGCCTACAGCTTCCAGCTAGGTTCTTCCAATGGGGTGCTGACACAGGAGGTCAGAGAGCAAGAGGAGGGAGGGGAGTAGAACTTTATTCTCTTGGCTCTCTCTCTTCCAGGTTGTCTTGGGGGGGTGCTAAAATGTTCTTCCAAAGGTTCCTGGGAGCTACCCCACTCCCAGCAGCCTGCTGCCAGCTCTGGGCCCTAGGACCATTCTCTTCCTGCTTCCCTCTGGGCCTACAGGTGCTAACTCTGCACCCCTTCAATTGTTTCCAGTAGCCCTGGGGTTCTACACTATTCCCAGATGATTTTCTTAAAAACTGCTCACATCTTTATAAATCATCTGCTTGTTAAACTTTCCTCAATGGACTCAGTTTTAGTATGCCACTCTACCCAAGTCTTGGCTAGCTAGACAGAAATTGTAAAGCCAGGCTTTATCTACTAAAGAATAGATCTAGAGCCAACTCAGTCACATTATTTAAAAGATAAGAAAGCAGAGTCACACCCTGATTAACTCATTTAACCATATATTTTCCACTCATTAAACATATTTATTGGGTTTACCATGCCCCTGCCACCATGTTTGGTGAGGGTGATATGAGAGTACAAGGCCTGAAGGCCCTGGACATCTGCTGGAGGAAAGCAATGAGAGGCTGTCATGTTTTAGTAAGAAGTGCTAGAAAGAGACAGAAGGGATGGTGGTCAAAGAACCAAGGAAAGTTCTAGAAGTGGCAACTAAAGTCAAATTTGAATAGTGGGATGAGAAAGAGGGGGAATGAGGGAAAGGGGACTTTTTTGTCATAAGAAAACACACTGAGGGGTGCCTGGCTCCCTCAGCCGGTTAAGTGTCCAACTTCGGCTCAGATCATGATCTCAGGGCTCTTGAGGGCTCTGTGCTGACAGTTCAGAGCCTGGAGCCTGCTTCAGATTCTGTGTCTCCCTCTCTCTCTGCTCCTCCCCCACTCATGCTCTGTTTCTCTCCCCTTCAAAAATAAACAAATATTCAAAAAAAAAAAAAACTAAAAAAGGGAAAACATGCTTAGGAAATCCAAGAGTGAGAGAGATCATGGCATGTTTGCAGGCTGGGAAGTAGCTCAGTGTGGAAAGCACTTATGATACAATGAGTGAGTAATATGAGGTTGCACATGTTAGCAGGTGTCTTATCTGTTGTTTTAAAGAATGTGAACTTTATTCCAAAAGCAATGAGGAGAATGAGAACAGAAGGAAAGGAATAACACTTTAGAAAGCTCATGCTGGCTGCAGTGTGGAAAGTGCGCAGGGCTAGAGGCAGAGAAGGGAGTGAGGGGCCGGCACATTCATCTAGGCGAGCCATGAGGGTGGCCTGAACGAAAGCCTTAGCCCTAGGAATGGGGGAAAGCGGAGAGAATGAAGAGATGTAATCTTCGGAAAGCTTGCCAGTGGCAACCTAGGTACCTAGCACTACATTAAACCGAACTTCAGAATATACGCAGTTTTGCTTATCACCGCAAAGTTCAACTTCTTTAAACTTGTCATAACCTTTCAAGAATTTCAGTGGAGCATTTTTATTATTGCTGAACTAGCAATTGTTAGAGATTTCATGGGAAGGCTAATGTTGCAGTCTTTATAGTGACTGGAACCTGGCCTGTCAATATAAATACTTACCATGTGAATTCATCTGCAGCCTTTTGAAAATAATATACCTTTAGCAATAATAGATTTCTACTATATGCTTTGCAAATTCACTTTATGATGCTAGTCTTAAGCAAGAATAAAATCATATAACTTAATAATTAAAAAAACAACAATTTGTGGGACACCTGGGTGACTCAGTCGGTTAAATGTTGGATGTCGGCTCAGGTCATGATCTCACCCTTTGTGGGTTTGAGCCCCCTGTCGGCTCTGTGCTGACAGCTCGGAGCCTGGAGCCTGCTTCAGATTCTGTGTCTCCCTCTGTCTCTGCCCTTCCCCAACTTGTGCTCGCTCTCTCTTTCTCTCAAAAATAAACATTAAAGGGGCGCCTGGGTGGCGCAGTCGGTTAAGCGTCCGACTTCAGCCAGGTCACGATCTCGCGGTCCGTGAGTTCGAGCCCCGCGTCGGGCTCTGGGCTGATGGCTCAGAGCCTGGAGCCTGTTTCCGATTCTGTGTCTCCCTCTCTCTCTGCCCCTCCCCCGTTCATGCTCTGTCTCTCTCTGTCCCAAAAATAAATAAATGTTGAAAAAAAAAAATTAAAAAAAAAAATAAACATTAAAAAAATAATAATAATTTGCAAAAGCCCCTTGTGATGGGTATGGTATTCCAGTAATGAATTTAAAATATGTCCAAAGAATTGCTCTTTTTTACAAATCTAAAATTCTTGTAAATGTTCTTTATCATCCTTAACCCCTAAATATGTTTTCCTACATCTATTTGCTGGACATTCCAGTATACATTGAACTATGAGTAAGATATTATGCTATCTTTTGGCCAGTGAAAACTGGGGTTGTTAGCCCAAATAAATATTTATTTATTTTTAAGACACAAGGATGTCATTTGCTAAACTACTGAGTTTTTCACTGAGTATCACCTTGGTGACTTGAAAAAAAATGCCCTCGTTCCGGAAATGTCCAAAAACAGTTACTAAAAACACAAAAGATCATCAAAAAATATTTTTTAGTAGGAAGAAAGTACTTAGGGAAATAAAATTTTACACATGATCTTAGCCAAAAGGCCGAGAAGCGATAGGGAAATAAAATTTTAAAAGATGTTTGAGATATGACAACAGTAAAGACTTTTAAAAATCACTTAAATTTGAGTACGGTCATAAATTTTTTTGACTAAGCAAATCTAACTCATTAAGTTATTAATCTCCCTCAAATCCCCAAGAAAATAGATGATCTACCGAGGCGTTTTAGATAAGATTAAGTTAAAACAACCCTTTATAAATTCCTGTTATCACTTTTAGTTGTAGCTGGCATGGAATGATATATGGCCCCATTTCAGTTGTAATGTTCAAATGTTTATAGGTGGTTATCATGGTTTCATCCCCATTTTCTCTCTCTCCGGCTTATTCCAGGTCATCTTCATGTACCCATAGGTCGCCAAAGAAGTTTAATCAGTAAATAACATGTTGTGTCTCTGATGACATTATTTGTCTTATTTTTTACTATCATAAAACACTGGTGGGTAATGTTTATTTTCTTCCATACATTAGTAGAGAAAACCATTTATTTTTCTTGACATTATTTAAAAAAAATTGTTTTTTAACAATTATTTATTTTTGAGAGAGACAGAGACAGAGCGTGAGCCGGGGAGGGGCAGAGAGAGAGGGAGACACAAGATCCGAAGCAAGCTCCAGGCTCTGAGCCGTCAGCACAGAGCCTGATGCGGGGCTCAAACCCACAAACCGTGAGATCATGACCTGAGCTAAAGTTGGACGGCCAACCGACTGAGCCACCCAAGTCCTCCTTTTCTTGACATTATTTTTTTCTATTTTTCACTTATCCATGAATGTTTATGTCTTAAATAGTTATATCCTGGGAGTAGTAGCACATTATTGTCTTCATTCTTGATAATATTGTTTTTCCCTTACGTATGATCTTCTCTACATTGACATCTAAAATAGTCCTCATTGAATTGTTTCGACAATAAATAGTGTTATGTCCTGAATTAACAAATCACCGAACACTTCCTATATGTTTAATTATAACCTCAAATGTTCATGTAATGTAGAATTGTAGTCCATATACTATATATTTTAGAAAAGGAAATATACAACTTAAAAATGATCAAATATATATGTGTGTATATATATACCAAAATTATACCAAATGTATGGGCCCAATGGAATAGTTCTATGATGAAGTAATTGTTTTTAACCAAAGCTTTCAGGTAAGGTTTTTATACATTTAATAAATGAAAAAAATTGGTTAATATTTTATATCTGGAGAATAGACAAGGTCATGATTTCTCTTGCCTTTACTGAGGGTTGCTGGAGGGGAGTCGGGTGGGGGGATGGGTTAAATGGGTGAAGGACATTGAGTAGGGCACTTTTGGGGATGAGCACTGGATGTCATATATAAGAGATGAATCACTGGGTTCTACTCCTGAAGCCCCAAGACTACACTGGGTGTTAAGTAACTTAATTTAAATAAAAAAGAAACAAAAATGAGGTGTTTAGGAATCATTATAAAGACAACAGGTCTTATATGGAAATGCTATGGACTCAGTTATGTTTCTTACATTCTCATCCTGCTGCTCCCTTCCATATGTAGAATTCAGTTCTGAACTCAAATTCCTGGAAATAGCTTTAAAAAGTAAACTAGGGGGATTCCTGGGTGGCTCAGATCATGATCTCACAGTTTGTGAATTCCAGCCCCAAGTGGGGCTCTGTCCTGACACCAGGGAGCCTGCTTGGGATTCTCTCTCCTGTTCTCTCTGCCCCTCTGCCCCCTCAAAAACAAATAAACTTAAAAAAAAAAAGTAAACAGAAAGTCAAACTCTATAGAATTTGCATGATATGTTGATAGACAAAAAATTGTTGAACAATAGACAAGAAATAGTTGAAGGGTGCCTGGGTGGCTCAGTCAATTGAGTGTCTGGCTGTTGATTTTGGCTCAGGTCATAATCCCAGAATTGTGGGATTGAGCCCTACATTGGGCTCAGTGCTGAGCATGGAGCTTGCTTAAGATTCTCTCTCCCTCTGTCTCTCTCCCCCATTCGTGCTCTCTCTAAAAACCAGAGAAAAAAAATAGAAAAGAAAAAAGAATTAGTTGAACAATTTTCAAATAATTTGAATAACAAATAACCACATAACAACCACAATTTTAACAGCTTAGTACAACACCCATTTATTAGCTGGCAGTTGTGCAGGTCAGGAGTCTGAGCCTGGCATCATTGGGTTCTCTGCTCTGAGCTCCACAAGCTGATAGGAAGGTGCTGGCCAAGCTGCATCACCAGCTGGAGCTCAGGGTCCACTCCCATGGGTAGAATTCAGTTCCTTGTGGTTATAGGACTAAGATACTCATTTCCTTGTAAGTTGTCCTCTGGGAGCCACACTCAGTTCCTAGAGGTCACGCATGTTCCTTGCTTATGGTCCCTTCCATCCAGTCAGCATCAGAGAATCTCCCTTATGTTGATTCTTTATCATACTTCAGACTCTCTAACTTCTCTGTCTCACCTCTGGACTCATATTTAACGGGCTCATGTGATTAGATCAGGCCTGCCCAGATAATCTCTCTATCAGAAGGGCAACTGATTTTGGAGCTAATTACATCTGCAAAGTCTCTTTTTCAGCAGTACCTCAGTTAGCATTGCACTGAATTACTAGGACATGATGTGGATATACCAGGGCCTGGGAATCCTGTGAGCTATCTTAGAATTCTACTTACCACGAAAACAAATGGACTGAAATGCTGCATGGCGAAAGGCCAAAGATGAAATAGATGAATAGGAAAGGTGGTTGTTTTCATTTTCATTCCAGATTGCTTCAAACTAATTGTATTTTTGAGAGTTGTGACATTATCAAAAAAGTGATCAAAGAGTACAGACCTTTGAAGGAATAAGCAAAACTTGGGAGAGAGCACGAAGCCTAGAGAGTGTTTCTCTCTCTGCCAAAGTTGAAGGAGCTCAAGGTGGCCTAGAAAGTTCTAAAACACGACAGGCAGTTTTTAGAAACGCTCTAGGCGTGTTTGTAGAGTATGCCTTGTGGAAGAGCTGCACAGCCTGAAGTTCCAGATTTTGAAGCAGGAAATATCAACAGCTATAGTTTGAGCCGATAAGGATAGAAATGATTAAGATGTAGAACTTTACAGTCCAAATTTATTTTTTTTTAATTTTTTTTTCAACATTTATTTATTTTTGGGACAGAGAGAGACAGAGCATGAACGGGGGAGGGGCAGAGAGAGAGGGAGACACAGAATCGGAAACAGGCTCTGAGCCCTGACGCGGGGCTTGAACTCACGGACTGCGAGATCGTGACCTGGCTGAAGTCGGAAGCTTAACCGACTGCGCCACCCAGGCGCCCCAAGGATAACTATTTTAAATAGTTATTTTGAAGTTGAATTTTTTCTGAAGAGAGAATTTATCACAATTTATCACCCCTACAGTCCAAATTTAAAGCACTTCAGTGATTGAGAATGTTTAGCAATTTTGGCACTTTGATAACAAGCAGTTAACAAACCAATTTGGACTGACTAGATCCTTGGGGACATTGGCCATGACCAACATATAAAATATGATTAGAATGCTATTATTTGGGGACAGTGAAAGACATGGCAAGATGAGGATAATACCTATAGAAAAGCAATCCTAATGTAGAAGTGAGTGGGTAATCCCAAAATATTAGTATTTCACGTGTTTTGGGATTTTTAACGACTGGTGTAGATTTACTGGCATCTTAAGATGAAATCACAGAAGTTTTTAAAAATGTATTTGTTGGGGTGCCTGGGTGGCTCGGTCGGTTAAGTGTCTAACTTCAGATCAATCAGGTCATGATCTCGCAGTTTGTGAGTTTGAGCCCTGCATCAGGCTTTGCTGACAGCTCAGAACCTGGACTGAGCCTGCTTCAGATTCTTTGTCTCCCTCTCTCTCTGCCCCTCCCCTGCTCGCACTCTGTTTCTCTCTTTCTCTCTTTCTCTCTCTCTCAGAAATAAACATTAAAAAAATTTAAAAATAAAAATAAAAAATAAAAATGTGTTTATTTACTGCTTGTGTGGTCTCAATTCTTCTGGTAGCATGACTGAGGATAGCAGTGTGGGTAACGTATGCACTTTTCCAGCTTTGAATAAAGGAATTTGTATTTCATTCTCGATATTTGGGGTGTTTAGTTGATACATCGATGTCCTTGTGTATTTTATTGACCTTTGACAAATCGGAAAAATGGGACAGTTGGGATCCTGGGGTTATGCTAATTCAACCTTGGAGGTTCCAGTAGAGCTGAGCTATTCCTGACTTACACTAGAAAACATGAACCACGAGAGAATCTCATACTGTACTTGTTTTGTTTTGTTTTTTCAATGTAGAAAGGAAGGGGCTTCTGGATGACCCTAGAGGCCAAGACACCCTGTTGTCTTTCTACTGCCATGCTGGCAACTAGAACATGTGAGTCCACACCTCACTCACTGATGCTGAGCTCGTGCTGGCTTGTTCTTTCCTCCAACCTTGCAGCCCAAAGCCAGCAAACCCAAGGCTATGGCTCCTCTGACCTGGCAGGTTCCTTACTCTATATCAGGTAGCCAGGTCACCTCCCTTAGATCCCCGAACCCCAAGTTTTGTTCTGCTTGGTTAGATTTTTTTAGCACAATTCCTCTGAATCTTACACTGAGCCCGAATCATCAATTTTGCCTCATTCTTAGCCAAAGAGTGTGTTGGCAGGCTGAGACAGGAACCCGTGGTTCAATGGAAGGCTGTGAGCCAAACACCAAGTGTCTGAGAGATCAGTAGGAGGCAGTGATGAGACGGGATAGAGGGACGGGTGGACTGATGGTAAGTGTTATAGACTGATGACTCAACTTCAAAGACGCGGGGTGTAAGTGAGGAAAAACAATTGGTCTGGAAATATAGTTCTATCCCTATCTCTCTATCTATCTTCATCTCTATATCTGTATCAGTATTGATATATACACAGTACATACTTTATATGCCAAATATGTAAAATCAGACTGCACCTTTTAGAATGGCATTATTTGAAATGACCATCATAGGTGTACTAGTCCTGAGCTTGCCCACAGAAATGTTATTTTCTTTAGTGCATCCAGAGTTGAGGAGACAGCACACTTGTAAAAACTCAAATGTAACTGTCTTTATTTTTAACAAGAAATACAGTTGCCCAGACAGAGGGAGACAGAAAGCTAGTAAAGCATACAAGGTAATTCACGGTATTTTCAGAGTTGGTAGTAACTATGGGAAGAAGAAAAGTGGTTTCTTTTAATACTAACTCTCCCTGTGGCTACCATAATACCTCACTGGGAGAATAGATGTATCCATGTGTAACAAAGACCTCCATCTGACAAATAGCCTGAATCATGCTCATGGGTTTATCAAATGCCCTCCTTCCTGGGCTATTGTTAAAGACTTAGATACAAATTTTTACACTACCTCTCTTCCCCCCCTTCATCCACTATAATTTGCCCCCGAATTCTAGGCATACCACCTTCTTTTATTGATTCATCCTTCTTTCTAGATAGATTAATGTCATTGATTAAACTCCAGCAACTTCTTTTACCAATTAATCCTAGTCATGAATGACAGATACACTTATGGATACTAGCTAAGTTGTTTCCCACATCTCTTCAACTACCTATTGACAACCTATTCTCCTGTTCTGGGGGTATCAAACTATTGCCTTCCAAGTTCTGGCTCTGATATTTTGTTTAATTTAGCTAGAGTAAATTATATGGTCCATAGTGGGAGCTGAATTTCTAACAGTGATTTCTTTTAATGTATCTGTAAAATTTCTAGCAGGTATCACTTACTAGGTAGTGCTATTTGGCATCAGGAAGCCCAGCCATCATTTACACTAAAGACACAGGTCCTCAGAGAGGACAGATATCTAAGTACCCTCCTAGCAAAATGGCATCTGAAGGAGGGATTTTCCCAGTTTGGGTCAGGCACATACTATATTTTACCCTATCCTTCTGCATATGCTGAAGTTTTCCTTATGTAGGAAAACAGTATAGTTTAATGGAAAGGGAGAAATTAGATGAAGCTTTAGGTTGATACTCTGAAAATTAGAATTTGCTGACCCATCTCAGAGGGAGCTGTTATTGAAATTAACATGACACAGAGTAAAATATCTAAAGTAGGTAATCAATTACCCATTCTCTTGATGTTCTACCAAATTCTGGTATGGGACATTTAATTAATGGAACAATGAAACAATTGTTCCATTAATTAATGAAATTAATTTCATTAAATAATGAAATAATTCTAGTAAAACACCTTTACAATCTTAAAAAAAAGTAAAATATGTTTTTCTGAGTGATAAGTAAGAAATCCCACACCCATAATAAAAATTAAGAGTGCATGGTTTGTGGTGCCTGGGTGTCTCAGTTGGTTAAGCCTCTGACTCTTGGTTTCAGCTCAGGTCATGATCTTACGGCTCCTGGTTCGAGTCCCAGATCAGGCTCTGCACTGATAGTGTGGAGTCTCCTTGGGATTCTCTCTCTTTTAAAATAAATAAATCAACTTTTTAAAAAAAGAGAGTGCATGGTTTGTTTCCTTGAGAAGTAAAATTCTTTTATGCTATTAATATTAATTGGGAGTCATGAGGCCAATTCCAAGGAAAAAAATATTTCTCCTATTTGTTTTATAGATTTCCTCAATTCAATTAAGCCTTTTGTTTTGGAGAGAGAAAGAAAAATATTTTAAAGGTAAGAAGATCTATAAATGAAAACAAAACAAAATACCTACCTCAGTATTTTATATATTGCTTCAAATGATTTATCCCTCTCTCAAATACTTAGAACTAGTTTATGTAATACCCGTGTCATATCTTGGGAGATCTCTCCATCTCTGTCTCCGTCTCTGTCATTAACCTCACAGCAGAATTGCAGGATTTCAGAACAAGTCATAGGAATGTCAAGTGTCACATACAGATGCAATAGATGAGCATGGGCAAAAGATAAGGAAGGACATTTAATTAATGAAACAATGAAAGTAAAATTTGAGTCCAGCCAGAAAATAGAACAAATAAGGTAACCTAAGCTTTGATTCTCATTTGCTTTCTCTTTGTTTTCCATTGTAATCCATTTATTGACAAGTTTGCTGACTGACAAAGGTTGGCCAGTACAGAAAGTGTCAGAACAAATGCCTCAGGATTTTGATAACCCATTGAATGGTATTGATCATTCTTCAGCTTTCCACGGATATTTTCCCTCCGAATAGATAAGCAGAAATATTTTTAACTATTTATCTTCTAATTTACCCAGTGCAACTCTCCTGAATTAGAATTCTTTTCCACTTTTGGAAGACAATAAGATATTTTATATGCTGAAAAGAATCACTATTCTCACTGTGGTATATTCTCGTATTCTCAGTAAAGAGATTTATCTTATATTGTTATTTTGTTGTGATTATTAAATAGAATCGGCAGTTTCAAAATTCTGTTGAAATTAGTATTTTTGTTTTATATTCTAATTTTTATTAGACATATTTAATAGATATATTAGATGTATTTATATTCTAATTTTATTTAGATATTGTAAGGTTTAATTTTCATACATATGCATTGTTCTTATTTTGTCATTATTTATTTGCTGCATTTACCACATACTGATTTTCTGATGCGAAAAAATTAAAAATAAAAATCTCAGTGTTTTCTTTATTTTCCAATCTGAGAATTAAAAGAATGACTCATTCAGACATATAACAAGGAGCTATGGATCAGGTGGAAGTTATTTATAGTAGTGTAGACCTAGATAATTATAAAAAGAAAATAGACCAGAAAAAAAAAATAGTGACTTAATCTTTTCATTAAAATGACCATTAAATCACAATAATCACCAAAAAAACACATGAATAGCATATCAAATATTTCTTTTTTTAAAAAAATGTTTATTTGTTTTTGAAAGAGAGAGAGACAGAGTGCGAGTGGGGTAGGGGCAGAGAGAGAGGGAGACACGGAATCTAAAGCAGGCTCCAGGCTCTGACCTGTCAACAGAGTCTGACTGATGCAGGGCTCGAACCCATAAACCGTGAGATCATGACCTGAGCTGAAGTCCGCACAGGTTGACTGAGCCACCCAGGCACCCCAAATACTCCTCTCTTTGCTCTCAGTTTAGCCACTGAGGGCAATCACACAGAAGATACCTATTTCCCATAAGTGGCTTAGCATATGCTAGTCATGACATTTTGTTATGGATTGAAGCAAAAGTAACTCTCCATCTGTAAGTTCCAGAAAAATCCAAATCTGTTGAAAAGGATGTGGCTTCTAACCCAAGTTAAAAGGTGTATACTTCACAGAAACTGGACTGATACTATTAGTAACTAAATATGGAACTAAACTCCTAATTATTAAGCCAGAAAAATTATAATCAAGCAGGTAGAATAAATAAAAATAGTAACAATGATCAGCAGATGGAAAGAGGTTGTTGATACCTCCTAAGCCTTTAACACACTTTCTACTGTCACTTCATAGCCCTTCCTAGAGGCAGTAAATCACATTCCTCTTGGTTTGGACATGTTCTAGGAGCCCTGGATGTCCACTGATGGCCATCTATTTCTGTGCATTGTTAGTGATTCCATTTTATTTAAAAAAAATTTTTTTTAATGTTTATTTATTTTTGAGAGAGAAGAGAGAGAGAGAGAAGCAGACTCAGAATCCGAAGCAGGCTTCAGGCTCTGAGCTGTCAGCACAGAGCCTGACACGGGGCTTGAACTCAGGAACCGCGAGATCATGACCTGAGCTAAAGTCGGAAGCTTAACTGACTGAGCCACCCAGGGGCCCCTTAGTGATTCCATTTTAAAAGAAGCCATGGACAGCCAAGGAACTGTGTGCCTTACTCCCTAGCTTCTCCTCCAGGAATGTTCACTACGAGTCAAGGGAGAGATAGAGAAAGTCAGAGGCCTGGTTTGAGAATGTAGTTGTAGGGCCCTGAATTTCTATATATTTGTGCTTTGGATGGATTTCTTCCTGAAATATTGGGCAGCACATAACCTCCTATAGGCAGATTTCTAGGGGAACCATGGATTCCTCTATGGAACTAACAGTCTGACCTATATTCGATTACATTTGCCTAAGAAGGCCAGAAGGGGAGTAGGACACAGTTACACCTCCTTCCCTAGGATATCCAAGTGATAGGCCTCTGGATCATAAAGCAGTGACAGTGAATGTTCTTGTGATGAAACTAGTTACAGAATTAGAGGAAGCCTAATCGTGGTGGGGGAAGAATTGGGGGAAAGTTGTCAAAAGGCATAAACTTCCAGTTATAAGATAGGTAGGTACTGGTAACGTAACGGTGACTAAAGTTAGCACTGCTGTATGGTGCATTCTGAACTTGTTCAGAGTTCTCATCACAAGAAAAAAGTATTTCTTTTCTCTTATGTCTGTATGAAATGGTGGATTTAACTAAACTTACTGTACTAACCTTTTCATAATATATGTAAGTCTAGTCATTATGCCATACACCTTGAACTTACACTGTATGTCAGTTATATCTCAATAAAACTTAAAGGAAAACAGAAGCTTTCCACTCTGAAATAAATATACAGAATCCCTCAAAAAAAGGGGTGGAGGAGAAAAAAATGAGAGGAATCTTGGAAAATCTCTAGCTTAATTTTCTCATTTTACAGAAAAAAACCCACCTTAGTTCAAATGGTAATTCTACATATACAGCATGTGTACAAGCTACAACCCATGAACTATCTTTACAAGAATATTCATTTGTGTAGTTACTTCCAGAGAAATGATTGAAAACTTTATTGAAATCAGCAACATTTTGCTTCTGGATTTGATGACATCATATGCACGTTACCCCTGCACTGTTTAAACATCTTCATGGTAATTGCTTATATTAGTGAAGTTAAAGATGTTAATTCATTGTTTACCTAAAGTCCACAGTATGTCTTTGAGAATAAAGATTTATTTCTTGAAGTGATACTGATTTTTCATTAAAAATAGGTGCATTGTTAGATGGAGAATTTCTTTCTTGAAGAAAAAATATAATCTCTGAGCTCAATGTAGTTGGAAATTATCCCCTTATGTGGACCCAGGAAGGAGCCTCGTTTCATCAACAATGAAATAAGAATCATAACCTAATCTACCATAAAATGACTATTGAGAAAAATAACATCTCTTTCATCTATGGAAGTAAGCAAGCTGTCTCTAACTGCCCCACTGCTCTGTTGAAAGCCTCTTTAAGAAATTCATTAATAATGAAGTTTACTTGTTTTCCCAAATTAATTAGAGAAACATTTAAATACACATTAACCACTGCTGAATAGTAAGTGTCTTAAAAATGCAAATAACATTTTTAACCATTAGATTTTAGATCTTTGGCTGATAAAACAATGAAGAAGATGTGCCCTTTCTAGAAAACTCCCACCTCAGATCTCTTCTAGTCATCAATTCCTCTTAAAAAAAATGTGGAAGCATCCCTCTTCTTTGAGACTATTTTCATGATAGGAAACACAACTTTGTAAATACATGTTAGGGTTATGTATGCAAGTAGACTGATCTCTTTGCATTTTCTTCCATATAAAAAGGATCAGAGACATCCATATTTTTAAAAGAGCACACACTGTAAATTTATTTATGGAATTTATGCTTATTACCAACAGTACAGATAGTATTTGATCTGAAGTATCTCCTTCATATAACTGAGGGTTTTTTGTTGTTTTTTGCTTTTTGTTTTTTTTTTTTTGGTTTTATTTTGTTTTTTGTTTTTGTTTTTTGCTTTTTGGTTTTTTTTGGTTTTATTTTTGTTTTTGTTTTTGTTTTTTGGTCACAGAAGGGTGAAAGAGTATTGGCATTCTGATCAGGATCTTTTATTACCCTTCAAAACATCTACAAAAACACCTAATATACAATATGATGACTATAGTTAATCATACTGTGTAGTACATTTGGAAGTTGCTAAGAGAGAATTAAGTTCTTGTCACAAGGAAAAAATTTTGTAGCTACATGTGATAATGGATGTTAACTGTGGTGAACAATTCACAATATATGCATGTATTGAATCATCCTGTTGCACACCTGAAAATAATATAATGTTATATGTCAGTTATGTCTCAATAAAAAATTTTGAAAAATCTAAAACTAAAGGGGTAGTTGGCCAAGGAGAAATAACATCTCAGTGATGCAGTGAACTTTTGGTCAATGGTAAAGATTATACTGCATGACTTACAGAAAAAAACCCATAGGCACAATTTCAAAAAATAAAAATTAAACCTCACTGTGATCTGTTGAAAGCCTGTTTCAGAAAATAAGTTTCCAGATTGTCTAATCTTTGACCTTGAGAATTAGGACCGTGCTGAAATGTCAATATTGCAATACCCAATGCTCCAGTGAAAACTTAGGAAAACGGCCAGGAAAGAAAGTGGGTGGATGCTCTTTGAAATCTTTCTGAAGCTGTACAAATTATTCTGCCATGATAAGCCTGCTAGCTCTACTTTCTACAAACAGCCAGTGTGGCCAAGCATAAAGCTGTCCATCAGAGAAGGGTTAATTATTTAATTAAAAGAAGAGGCCTTACATGACTGCACCATTAACTTGATGATAGTTGAGTTAAACACAAAACCAGATGCTTTTGTGTTTGTTGGTTGTATTTGATTTTCATGTGTTTGTTCATTGCCATGCTTAGCATTATTGGGCAGCTATAGTCTAGAAGATAAAATCCTTTAATACTCTATTTAGAACTACAGGAGATGAAACTTGATCAATACTTTTTATGAATCTGTAAACTGTTACAGCACAGCATGTTCCCACAGCCTCTCCCCTGGTGACATGGCTATATTATTTTGGGGCCAGAGGCCCAGGCGATATTGAAATCCTGCTTGAATTCATCTTCTACAGGCCATAAAAGTGACAAGATCCCCAAAGATTTACTTTTTTTTATGCTATAGATTAATCAATCTTGTAGGTGGAAAAGAAGGATTTTGGTGTGCATGCTATAGACTATCTTTTCAGCCTGGGGAGAGTGTAAGAAATTAATTTTCTTTTTCCAACAGAAGTGGACAGTGAGGGTGAGTTGTCTAAATCAAAGAAAATGCAGTTAAAGTATCCTTTTGCCACATGGTTTTTGATAGATTCTGAAGAAGATGTCCGCGGTGTCATAAAGAAAAACTTCTGGAATGCATAAGTGTATGGAAAATAACTCTTTGGCAACAACAGAGTAGCAACTGATTTTGTTGTTGTTAAACTCAAACTCAGATACTGATTAAGAATTCGGTCTGTTCAGAATAGTTACCAACTGAAGTATTTATTATTGATGTTCAAAATGTGAGGATCACACAGATCTCACAAAACTATTACGTTATCTGTCAGAACAGAGATGCTAAAATGGGCTTCCTTTGTTTTTAAGGAAAAGCTGTCAGAGTTTTCCATATTTCATTCTCCAAAGATAGAATTGTTTTTTTCCAAGGCTCTTATCAATTATTTATGCACAGTAGCAGCTAAATTATTTTAATTTTTGCTTTGGACAGTTCTTTAGCATAAAAATGCCACTGACAATTTCAAAATGTCATTGAGTATTTTACAGACTAAGGATATTTTCTAGAAGTGTTAACTCACCTGTCCCACCAATTTAAAGAAGTTAGGATTTCCCCATAGACAGGAGGAATAATAGGAAATTCATCCAAATTTTTAGAGAGCTCTAGTTCATTAAAACTCTTGGAAGGACAATTCAGCAACAGCTATCAAAATTAAAAATGCATCCGGCCTTTGACATACCAATTCTATTTTAAAAATTTATTTTATAGGATAGGCACACATGTAGATACACTTTCATGTGCGTGAAAATACTTGTCTTTAAAGTTATTCACAGAAGAATCTTGGTAAAAACAAATGATGGAAAACTAAATGCTCATTTTTAATAAATTCCTTAAGTGCATTATATCCAACTATATGTTGGATCACTATGCAGCAGATATACTGATGTACTGATATGGAAAAATTACCTCCATACTGTTGGATAGGAAAATAAATGATAGAGGATTTTATATATATATATATATATATATATATATATATATATATATTTACCATTAAGGTACAAAAATATATATATAAATATATATATTATATATTTACCATTTATGTACAAAGAGGGGAGGGTGGTAGAATACATTTTTATATTTAATGTAATCTCTGGAAGAGTATATTTGAAACTATTAAACCATCAACAGTGGTTCCCTGTGAGGGATTAGGTAGAAAATATGTATCTGAAGAGAGAAATGGAAGGAGACATTTCTCTATGTCCCCATTTAAATTTTGTTATGTTTACATTTGAACCGTATGAATAGATTTAGTCTAAAAAGGTAAAGAAATAATTTTTAAAGTAAAAAAAATATACATATACACATCAGTCTCCAAAGAGAACGGGATCTATTGGATAAGTCAGGTCTTTGAAAATTCTAGTACCTTGTGTGGAAGATGCACTTACTGTCCATACCATTTGTCAGGTGTCATTGCTTCAGTGTGAGCCACCAACTTACAACTGCCGGCATCACTGCTGTGCTTCATGGTGGGGCAGATCATAAGTGCTGGAGAATTAGTGCTTCCTCTGTGTCTAGACCAGCCCTCAATCAACCACCAAAGGTGGTTGCTCAATCAGTATTCCAGCTCCCTAGCCCCTCAGTAGGTAACCTGGAGGTCTGAATTATAGAATTAAGCTATATCGCTCAAGGGGGTAACTTGTCTGCTAATGTGTCCTTTGTTGGCTACCTTTATTTTCTTCTCTCCTTCATTTTTTCCAAATTCCTGAGATTACTTCCTAAATAAACTACCTGCACCCTAATGTTCTTGCAGGGTTTGCTTCTTGAGGAATCCAAATTAAGACAGTACCAGAAGTTGGGTTGTGAAGTGATAACTTCTGGTGTGCCACACCACCCCCATTACTAAGACTCCAGTTGTGGAATGAGATAGAAGTTCAGGGGGATGAACTGGCTTATAAAATATCTCTAACATTCTAAGAGAAAAAGGGACAGTGATAATTATAGATTATGACATTGGTTGATTACTGTTGAGTGAAGTAATGAAGTGAGCTTCAGGTAACCCACCTATCATCCCAAGGCCTCGTGAAACCTAGGAAGTCTTTATGGCAGTGTTTAGAGGGATCTTTTATCTCCTACAATTGGAGGGCAGCTTGTGTTGAAAAATCAAGCCAGGATCTGATAGAGAGAGTAGTTGTATCACCCAGAAACTCAATTCATGGCCTTCTACAGTAAAATCAGAACTCTGGTAAAAGATAATTGGGATCTTGAGACCTGGGATGGGGTCATATAGAAGATACACTTGAGGACCTTGAGCCCCAGAGTCCCCTGAACCCTCTAGGCTGGAAGAAGTAGCATATTCCCTCTTGCTATAAATTTGGAGCCCCCCCCACCCCCGCCTTGTGTGAAGACCATGCAGAGGCAGATGACTCCCAATATGATACTAATCATCCTCCAGATATGCCCACCTCCCTTTTCTGTCTCTGTACTATTTACTAGGACCATATCACAACATGACTTACTGTGGGAGAAAAACCCACATGATCTAACTAAAATGCCCAGGATGAACCAGAAAAACATGTTTCAGAAGGGATCTTGAGGATGCTGGACTGTGGTGAGGTATGAAATATAAGACTGTATAAGAGAGTTTATTGCCACAAAGTGTTCACCCACAAATGAGGATTTAATGTCCTGGCAAGGATACCTATACTGTGGAGATGCCTCCTTCCAGTTTGGAGAAAAGAGTGGAAAATAAGGTGAAGGTGGCAGAACTTTCTTGACAAAATATTGTAGGAGGGTTCAAAAAGCTCAGAGAGCTGGTCATGCTGGAACAAATGTTATGTAAGACCAGAAATACCACCAAATGCTTCTATATATTGGGAAGGCCCAGAGAACACTCCCTTCTCTAGCAGTAAAGATTTCACTAGTCGTCTGTAGGTAGGGGTGCCAGATAAAATACAGCATGCAATATTTGGGCATACTTTTGCTGAGAAGTTATTCACTATTTTTCTGAAATTCAAATTTAACTGGCCATCTGTTGCATATTGTTTTGTTTTGTTTTGTTTTGTGTTTTGCTAAATCTGGCAACTCATCCCATTGGTCAATGTTGATAATAGAGAATACCACTATGGAAATGGGTTCCCTAGAGTCACAGGGGATGGAAGGATTTCAGAATAAGAGAAGCCATGTAATTGTACTTCACCATCACAGGCAAGGGGAAGGGAATTTTGAAAAGGGTAACAGAGCTGGAATAGCAGCTGGAATTCTTAACAACAGGGATCTGTAGTAATGGCTCACAGAACAAGGTTTTCCAAGAAGCAAGGTGAATGAGCAGCCACTGACAGTGCTATTTAACCAGTGTAACCAAAAATGATCCAGAATGGGTGATTTTAGCTACTGCAATTGAAAATTTTGACTCTTTGCCCAGTTTCCAGATCTAGCCAACTCTCAGACCAACATTCCTTTAGGAAAAACTCTGAGACACTCAGGAGGCATCAGGAACAATTTCCCCAAGTCCGTCTCAAAGGGACTTGCTACTATTTCCAGAGTATTTGAACACTGGGGTAGAAGGAAGCACTCAAATCCTTTTAGGACTCCTGGTTAAGCATTTGAATGAAACTTATATCAGGGGACCAAAAACACCATCATGGCCTCCGTTTGGTAAGACAGGGCAGGAGAGAGGATGGAGGAGTCATACAGAAGTCAGATGATAAATGGATTGCTGGTCCAAGTCTATCTCACAGTGGGTCTAATGTGTCTATACACCCACCTGGGTCATTTACCTCACTGTATAACTCAACATATAACTGGATTTGATATACTTAGCAGCCAGAAGAAACCTCACATTAGTTCTCTGATCTGTGAGCTAAGAGCTATAATGAAAGGAAAGACCAAGCAGAAGCCTTGAAACTTCTAGCTCCCTCCATGCCAAAAGAGGACACTGGAAGCAAAGCTGTGCCCCAAAGAGAAATGGCAGGGAATAGAGCCATCGTTAAAGACTTAAAGGATCCTTACTATATCCGTATTTAATTCATTAGTCACCCTCTTGATAAAAACAGGTGCATCATGGTAGGTAACAAAAGACTTGTAAACTTAACTTAGTTATTAACCCCAATCTCAGTTCTAATGCAAGTGTCCTATCTTATAGAACAAGTGATGCTACTACTGATCTGGTAATTGAGTTCTTTTGATCCCCAGTGGCAAGGAGAACCAGAAGTTTGCATTCACTTAGAATTGACATGAGTACCCACTAAATGTCTTGTCCTGGAGTTTCATGGACTCTTCTGCTCACTTTCACAGTGAAGTCCAAAGGGAGTTTCATCATCTGGACATTCCCCCAAATATCATGCCTGCTCCACCATACTGATGACATTATTAATTCAACCCAAGGAGCAGGAAGGGACAAATATGACAGACGCCTTGGTTAGAAACACTCATGCCTGTGGTTAGAAGATAAACCCTTCAGAAATAAGAGGTAGGCTATATAGTGAAATTTTTGCAGGTCCAGTGGTCTGGGGTCCAAGGACAGATGTTACACCTTGCCCCTGCTACTATTCAGAAAGAAGCACAATATTTGATAAACCCTTTCAGATTCTGAAGATAGGGCACACTGCACTTGGTGGCAAGTTGATTACATTGAGCCCTGGCTCACCCTGGAGAGCAGCAATTCATTGGTGTTTGGATGGATATATATTCTGGGTCTAGGTTTTTCTTTACTCTCTACAATGCCTCATCCAGCACTGCTTTCTGAGAGCAGTGGAATTGCCTGTAATATTGCCTTGGATGAATGGACCCACTTTGTGAGGAAGGGAATGCAACAAGGAGCACATAACCATGGGATTCAACACACCACGTCTTTTCTGTCACACCAGCCATGTCAACCGCAGTCAGCCAGAGAAATACTGAATGGGCTCTTCTAATGCTACCTCTCCTTTGTGATCCCACTTGCCCACTTTCCCGCCAGTGTTTCCTGGATCACCTCCAAAATAAACTATCTGCCCTGGAATCCTCCAGTCTATACTTGCTTCTCCTAGGTGTGTGAGGGAGTGCCAACTAAAGCTTGAAAGAACTACACACCTTCTCATCCGTTTGTCAATATCATTCTCTCTTCTAAACACGCCTGCCTTGTTCCACTTCAGTGACGGGGCTAGGATAGTGAAAGAATTTGTCCACAGCCTGCAGACCTTGCATTTTTCCACAGACACCAATTCTTATAATCAGGACACAGGATTTATTAAATTTATTTCAGACCCTGAACTTGACTTTCATTAGGTCTGGCCTGATTTATTTGTAGTGCCTTGAGTCAGTGCTTACTTCCACAGGAAAAGGTTTATGGTAGTAAATTAGGCCAGTTTTATGGGGGGGATACAGATAGTCTTGGGTTTGAATCTTACGACTTCACTTTATGTGTACTTGGAGGCAAGTGAGCTTGAGTATCAGGAACTCGGACCTAAGTTTCCTCTTCTGTTCCCCTGACAATAATAATATGTATTTCGCAAGGCTCTTTGCAAATGTGTTTAAAGCAAGTTGTTCAGTGCCTAGCACAGTATGAATCCTTAACAAAAGCTCATTTCTCCACACTGTTCTTTGTGTGTCCTCTCCCTCTTCTAACCTTGATAACATTTATAGGGGCACCTGGTTGGCTCAGTAGGTTGAGCGTCCCACTCTTGCTTTCAGCTCAGGTCATGATCTCATGATTTGTGGGTTCGAGCCCTGTGTTGGGCTCCACACTGTCAGTGCAGAGCCTGCTTGGGATTCTCTCTCCCTCCCTCTCTCTCTGCCCCTCCCGTGTACTCCCTCTTTCAAAGTAAATAAAATAGTCTTTAAAAAATTGTTTTAAAAAAAAGGAAATATTTGGGGTACCTGGGTGGCTCAGTCAGTTACGCATTCAACTTCAGCTCAGATCATGAGCCACAGTGGGTTCAGGCCCTGTGTCAGGCTCTGCACTGACAGCTCAGAGCCTGGAGCCTGCTTTAGATTCTGTGTCTCTTTCTCTCTCTCTGCCCCTCCCCCACTAGTGCTCTGTCTCTCTCTGTCTCTCAAAAATGAATAAAAACGTTAAAAAAAATTTTTTTTAAAGTCAATATTTATAATATAGAAGTGACACCTTTGAGGGTTAAGGGACATAAAGTAAGTAGAATGCTTATAACACAGTAAGTGTTCGATAAATGTCAGCCTCTCCCCACATAGCACTATCCTTACCTACTTTAAATTGTCAAGCTTTCAAACTACTTTACCCAGTTATTACTGGGGAGAAGAAGAGGATATTCTTTAATCAGACCTCAGTTCTAGCCATTTATTTTCTAGAGCAGCGATTCTCCCACATAATCCTTTGACCCTCATTATAGATTGGTCTCTGCACCTGGCTTGCTGTGATGAATGCAGTTTCTATCCCATCACCCAAAAACCAATCCGTTCGGGTGGTTACTTCCCCACAAGGCAGGCAATTCCATTTTCATGCATTTCTCTTAGAAAGATGGGAGCGAAAAAAGAGAGGAGGTGTGGAAGCCAGAGTGAAGACACAGCCAGTCATAACAAGTCTCTGTGGACAGCAATTGCTGTCCAGCGCTCTGGCTTTGAGGGGAGTGGCCCAGGCTCCAGAATGTATTTATTTATTTTTTTAATGTGTATTTAGTGTTGAGAAAGAGAGAGAGAGAACGTGAGCCAGGGAGATGCAGGGTTGGGGAGGGACCGAGGATCTGAATCGGCTCAGAGCCGACAGCAGAGAGACCTATGCGGAGCTCAAACTCATAAAATGAACCGTGAGATGATAACCTGAGCCAAAGTTGGATGCTCAACTGACTGAGCCACCCAGGTGCCCCTGGGCCCCAGAATTTCTAAACAGGATGGGCCAGTGGCTCAGCTCATCCACCTGCTGGCAGTAATGAGGTGAATTGACTGTAGAGAATTTAAAAACAATAATAAAACTGGCCAAAACTTGGCCTGCTTTTTTGTTGAAATCACCACACACCAGTAATTCTAAACAATGTCAGCACTGAAAACTCCTCTCTGAAAAAATCTTTTATTGGTGTACTAAATAATTACTGTGGGTACCCTTGATATTTTTATTACTTACCCTTTAATGAACATTGCATTCTGCATGGAAGTGAATTTGTTCAATGGTTGCTCTCATCCCCCATACATGCTCAGCTACATGCATTCAATTCAGCATCCGGTCTCCAACCTGGTGCTACCTTATATATTCCTGTATATATTCCTGTGTTTAAACAGTTGATTTTAAATAAATATATAGCGTAGGGAGATTATAAAGAAGAAACAGAACTAGTTATTTCAATTCTGTCATTCTATGTGACCATTCATGGTTAAAGTTTAAAACAGTGAACGATGGGGCGCCTGGGTGGCTCAGCTGGTTAAGCATCCAACTCTTGATCTTGGCTCAGGTCATGATCTCACGGTTCATGGGATCAAACCTTGCGTTGGGCTCTGCGCTGACAGTGTGGAACCTGCTTGGGATTCTTTCTCTCTTTCTCTGCCCCTCCCCTACTCATTCTTTCTCAAAATAAATAAATAAACTTTAAAAAAAAAAACAGCAAAAGAATAAATGAAAACTGTATTATTTATGCCAATAAGTACAAATCTTGTTTCATATGAGAAATGTATTTGCGTTATTTCATGATTATTATTGAAAATAACTTTGTTGCATACAGAAAAGTGACAGGTTTTTGGGGTGTTGGGGGGGAGGGGGGTTGAGGGGTCCAGAGCTGAAGGCCAAGAAAGAATTCTTGAAGATGTCTTTGGTGCAAAAAGGTGATTTTATTAAAGCACAGGACCAGGGCCAGTGGGCAGAAAGAGCTGCACTGGGGATGTTAAGAGTGGTTCCTTAAATACCCTGAAGCTGGAGAGGTAAAGTCAAATGGGAGGTCTCCAGAGGAACTTTGAAATGCTAAAGAGGACACCTAATATATTTGAAGCCTTGCTGTTGTCAAACTAAGGTTCTTTTCCCTCTAGTAAGGCATTAACATTATGATGGCAGGGTGTTCCTGGAGAAATGTTATACTCTGTATTTGCCCCAAGTATTTGTCAATAGGCTGCAGGTTATAAGGAAATTTAATTTTACCTGTCATTTCCTTCTTGCCTTTGTTCCCTGTATCACTAAGGAGGGGTGATGTCGGGGCTCCAGGAAACTGAGTCTACAGGTTTCTGGAGATTATGCTATTGATAAGATTGCTTTTTTTCTTGTAATTTACTAAGATCTTGTAAACTGAAGGAGACCCTGTCCTGCATGACTGTGATCTCTATCAGTTAGCCATTTGTTTTCTTTCCTTTCCTTTGTTCTTGGGCAGCCAGGAGTGCCTGAGGGATATCACACATATCCCACCTGGGGGGCAGGGCAGGTGGGCGAGCTTGTAGTTTGTCCTCAGCTTGCCCCATGCTCCCTCATCAAAGGGGTATTGAAATATGACCTGTTTTGGGTGTCAAATATATTATCTAGGCCACTGGGATGGATTTAGAGCGGCAACCTGGGAAGAAGAGGAGGCTAACAATTTTATTTATTTTTTAATCTTTCCTTTAATGTTTATTTATTGTGAGAGAGAGAGAGAGAGACAGACAGAGAGACAGAGAGAGAACAGAGGAGGGGCAGAGAGAGGGAAAGAAAATCCCAAGCTGGCTCCACAATGTCAGTGCAGAGCCTGACTTGGGGCTTGAACTTAGGACCATAAGATCATGACCTGAGCCGAAATCAAGAGTGATGCTTAACTGACTGAGCCACCCAGGCCCCTATTTTTAACCAGCATTTGCATAGCAGTTTCCATATTTTTGTATGGATCATATTCAGCATATCAACAAAAATAATGTTTCCTAAAGTTGCTTCTCGTACTTTACATAGGAATGAGAAGCAACTATTTTGTAGTATGAAAAAATAATGACAACATGAAATAGCATCTACATGAAAGAGGTCACAATAATGATGCTCAAGTTGGCCTTAGTGCCATGGCATACGGCAAAAGCATATTGAAAGGGCGGGCCTACTCCGGCTGACTCCATCTTGTTCTGTGTCCTTCACCTTGACCACACCTCCTCCCCTTGAGTAACCCCCCCCCTCCCCCGGCCACCTGCCTAACAGGACTCGGACCCTTCCCCAGCCAATCGGCTGAGGCCACAGCCATTACCTCACCAACTGCCCTAGGCCCCAATAAAACCTTTGTCCTTTTGAAACTCGTTCTCTCTCCCCGGTATCTCACCGCTGCGTCAGTGCAGGTAGAGGACTGAGCTTGAGCTAGCTCGAATAAAGGCTCTTTTGCTTTTACATGGGACTCGGCTCCCTGGTGGTATTTGGGGATCACGAATTCTGGGCCTAACACATATCACATTTATTCTATTCTCAAAACAAATGAACAAATAAGGCTCGGGTAGCTGAAAAGTTAGGGAAGTGCTTTTCCTCTGCTGTATAGGAAGCAAAAGCATCAACAATACATTTAACCTTCAGATCTTTGCCTCCTTTGGATTTATATACCCAGCTAGGGCATCATTTGGTTTTCTGTCATTACTGCATTCCCCCATCAAGTCTTTATTCAATCCTATATGACAGGATTAATGGTCAAAATCACCCTGGTGCAGACCATTGTGTGGGACAGGGCACAACAGAGCCCGAAGGATTGGGGCTTAATGAGCCCCTCCCCCGCCTTAGCTCTATTTCTTCTCTTATTTCTTCTGGTGCTTTATTGCTTAGATTGTGAGGCTAGAATTTAGGACTATGGAATTCTTTTTTTTTTTTTTAGATCAAGAATAACAGCATGTTCCTTAGATGTGGATCTGCTGATGGCTAACCTAGAAAAAAGTTCTTTAAGAATAGAAGGTACACATGGCTTCTGAGAGAAGACCAAAGGCAGACGTGGAAGCAAACTTGATTTATTCACTTTTTTTTTTTTTTTTTTTTTTTTTTTGGTCAGCTCCAGCAGTTGTTGTTGTATTTTTCGCTCTGAGTTCTTTCTCTGCCTTTAGGGATCTGCTGGTCATCTAAACCGTCTTCGTTTGGGCCGCTCATTGTCACCCTTAAGGACTCAGACTCTCATGAACAAAGTCAGGATTGTCTGTTTATCTCCACAAATATCTCATGCAAATAGGATAGCATTTACATCTTAGTTGTTTGTAAAAGAGCCCAAGAATATGGTGAAATAGCTTTGTGTACAGGAAAAGCAAATGTTATTACAAACTAAAAGTTATCTGGGCAATTTCTTTTTTGTCTTCTCTAATATTGAATATATTTATAAGTCTCTAAACACAAAAGTCCCCTCTCAGCAGCTCTTGAACATTCCTGCAGAACATTCCGAATGCCATGGTAGTGATTAAGATAATATAAATACATAAATAGGATAATGGTTTCCCTTCATAAAGAAATAATAGCTTTGGTTTCCACATTATGGTGCTATTGAGTCCTATTTTTAAGGAATTCTGCTTAGGAATATTTCGAAGAAAAAAAAAATAATGGTTATGGAGGAAAAGAAGGTTGAAAAATTATCTATGGCATTCGTGTATTATTATTAGATAAAAATGATTGGAATTAGATTGAATTATTGGGAAGGCTTATTCTTATAAATATGAATCTTTAAAATATTTATATACTTTTTTCAAATAAAAATGTTTACTGTGCAATAAAATTATTACAGTGTAATATAATTTTAAAAAACATCATGTACTTGAGCGCTAGCAACTGTCCGAACTTTCTCACGATCACAGGCTAGCAAGGCTGTAGGTATGGTGGTTAAGGGTCCAGACTTCATAGTGATACTCCCAGGATGCAATCCCTGTTCCATTACCTAGATACGTTCCTTGTTGTATGGCTTTGGGTAAGTTACTGAACCTCTCTGTGCTTCAGTTTCTTAAATGTAAAATTAGCATAATAATATCTCATAGAGTTTTTATGAGTTTTAAATATATTAATACATGTAAAGAGCTTAGGGAAATGCCTAGCATACAATAAATGTTCAACACATATAAGATTGAAAATGACAAAACTTTGAGATACAGTTGAAGCTACCTGAGTACCCTATTGGACTCTACCTCTCCAGAGTAACTGCTATTCTAAATTTATGTTTTTCATTTCCAGGCATGCTTTTATGTCCTTATTTATAAAAAAAATGTGTCAATAAGTAATATTTATGATTTTTTATACTTTTCTAAGTTTATATTAATGTATTATACTATAGATATTATGAAACCCTTCCCCTCATTAGCTTTAGACATGTTTTTATTAATTTATTTAATAACTACTTCAATTGTGACCACTATTCTCTAGTTGATGAAGTATTTGGAATTTTTCTAATTCTTTTGCTCTTACAATGATTTAGCAAACATTATTGTGCAAATCTCCTTATATACTTACACCTGAGTTTCTCTGGAGTATATATCTAGAAATTGAATGGTTGAATCAAGGGAAATGAATCTTTTCTCTTTTATTGGCTATTGCCAAATTGCTTTCCAAAGCAGTTCCAACTTCCATGCCTACCAGCAGTTTGTAAGAACTTCCACTGTGGTAAGCCTCACTAACACTTGGTATTAGAACATTTTAAGGGGTGCCTGGGTGGTTCAGTCAGTTAAGCATCTGACTTTGGCTCAGGTCATGATCTCGCAGTTGGTGAGTTCAAGCCCAGACTTAGGCTCTGTGCTGACAGCTCAGAGCCTGAAGCCTGCTTCAGACTCTGTCTCCATCTCTCTCTGCCCTACCCCCCCCCTCTGTCTCTCTGTCTCTCTCTCTCTAACACACACACAGTCTCTCTCTCTCTCACATAAACATTAAAAAAATTTAAAAAAACAATTTAAGATTTTTCCTAATCTGACTGTTATGACATAATCTCTTATTTTACTTTGGTTATTTCTCATTTCTAATTAAGCCCCTTTTCATAAGTTTCTTGGGCACTTACATTTCTGTTTCTGTGAATTTTCTGTTTATATATCTATGTTCCTTTATTAAACTGTCCTTTTTTGATCGGTGTGTAGGAATTGTTTTGTTTGGTTAATACATCTTGGATACAAATCCTTTGTTGGTTATGTGTCTTGGAAATACTTTCTTCAGGTCTGTGACTTGTTTGTTTCATTTTGTTTTGTTTTTGCTTCATTTATGGTACTTTTTCGAGTAGTCTTACTTTCTTCTAACTTGTCAAATTAACTGATCTTTTCCTTTATGGTTGTGATGTTTTTGTATAATTATTTAAGAAAATTGTTCTTATCCCAAGGTCCTAAAGTATTCTCTCTCTCTTTTTTTAATTTTTAAAATTTAAAGTTTGTTTTTCATATTTAGGGCTTTAATAAACTTGAAAAAAATATTTTTTCCATTTGCTGTGAGATAGGAAGCTAATTTTATTTTCCATATGGATAAACAATCATGCAATCATGCCAATGATGTTTATTGAATAGTTCATCCTGTCTCTCTCTCATTTATAATGCCATTTATATCAGATTTCAAGTTTCCTTACATTCCTGGGTCTGTTCCTGTGCTCTCTATGCTGTTCCATTGGTTTACTTGCTCTGCCAATACTCACAGTTTAGCTTTATTATATTCCTTGCCCATCTTCAAAGGCAAACCCTCCTCACTTCCCACACTGCACAAATTTTGCTCCATTCCGTCTCTTTAGATGTTTACAATTTTTAAATGTATAGTTTTGGTCCTAAACTTTTCCCTGTTAATTTTATGATAGCCTGTCCAGCTTGCAAAAAACCTTGGGAAATTTTGGTTGAAATTGCTTTACAATCAGAGATTAATTTTGGTGAAATCCCATATTTAAAATTCAAATCTCCCAGACACCAGTGAAGCCTTTTGGGTGGGGCCTGGGCAAAGCAGCTCCAGAGGCAGCGATTTCACACTGGAAACAAAACAATGGCTGCTAGGGAAGGAGTCTCCCCTGCAAGCGGCTGGTGGCAGCAGCAAAGGAAGAGTAGACCTAATCTGGGAGCCTGCAAGTGACAGCAGCCTGTGAGGTCCTTAGAAAGCTTGGCCTGGAGGAGAACACATGAAATGAAGAACCCCAAGAGGTTTTGTTTTCTGTGAAAAAGTATGTCTCTATATGCTTGCTCCAGTGACAGAGTTACCTGCACCATTGTCCTACTTCCAGAATGCACAGATGTCTGCAGACAACCACCTGAGCAATACTAATGACAGCAGAGAATGGCTTGAGCACAGCAGCGAAAGCTGGAGGCGTGGCAACCCTGAGCCATTATCTAATGGACGACCCCAGGGTAACTCAGGGCAGGTGGTGGAACAAGACGAAGAAGAAGATGAAGAACAGACTTTGAAATATGGCGGCAAACATGTGATCATGCTCTTTGTCCCCGTGACTCTCTGTATGGAGGTGGTCATGGCTACCATCAAATCGGTCAGCTTCTATACCCAGAAAGGCTGCAAAGGACCAGATATATCACCACAAGCACGAAACCCACAGATAACATAATGATACTAAATCCGTATCTTTCAATAATAACACTGAATGTAAATGGACTAAATTCTCTAATAAAAAGACATAAGGTACCAGAATGGCTAAAAAGACAAGATCCATCTATGTGCTGTCTACAAGAGACCTGTTTTAGACCTGAGGACACCTTCAGATTGAAACTGAGGGGATGGAGACCCATGTATTGTGCTACTGGTAGTCAAAAGAAAGCTGGAGTAGCCATACTTATATCAGACAAACTAGATTTTAAACTAAAGACTGTAACAAGAGACAATGAAGGGCATTATATCATAATTATGGGGTCTATCCATCAAGAAGAGCAATAATTATAAATGCTTATGCACCCAATTTGAAAGCAACCAAATATATACATCAATTAATCACAAACATAAGCAATGCTATTGATAAGGATGTAGTAATTGCAGGTGAATTTAATACTCCACTTACAACAATGGGCAGATCATCTAGGCAGAAAATCAATAAAGAAACAATGGCCCTGAATGATACGCTGGACCCGATGGACTTGACAGATCTATTCAGAACTTTTCATCTAAAAGGAGAATACACTTTCTTGAACATACGTGGAACATTCTCTAAGACAGATCACATGGTGGGTCACAAAACAGCCCTCAATAAATATAAAAGCATTGAGATCATACCATGCACATTTTCAGATTTTCAAATACCATGTGATTTTCAGATCACAATGCTATGAACCTTGAAATCAACCACAGGAAAAAGTTTGGAAAACTTCCAAATGCATGGAGGTTAAAGAGCATCCTACTAAAGAATAAATGGGTTAACCAGGCAATTAAAAAAGAAATGAAAAAAATATATGGAAGCAAATGAAAATGAAAATATGACAGTCCAAACCTTCTGGGATGCAGCAAAGGGAGTCCTAAGAGGAAAATACATTGCAATCCAGGTCTATCTCAAGAAATAAGAAAAATCCCAAATACAAAATCTAACAGCACACTAAAGAAACTAGAAGCAGAACAGCAAAGAAACCCCAAGGCCAGGCAGAAGAAACATAATAAAGATTGGAGCAGAAATAGATAGTATAGAATCCAAAAAAAAAAAAAAAAAAAAAAAAAAGTAGAACAGATCAATGAAACTAAGAGCCGTTTTTCTGAAATAATAAAGAAAATTGATAACCCCCTAGCCAGACTTCTCAAAAAGAAAGAGAGAGGAACCAAATAGATAAAATCACAAGTGAAATTGGACTTATTACAACCAACCCCTCAGAAATACAAACAGTTACCAGAGAATACTATGAGAAATTATATGCCAACAACCTGGGCAACCTGGAAGAAATGGACAAATTCCTAGACACCCACACACTACCAAAACTCAAATAGGAAAAAATAGAAAATTTGAACAGACCCATAACTAGTGAAGGAATTGAATCAGTTATCAAAAATCTTCCAAAAAGGAAGAGTCCTGGGCCAGATGGCTTCCCAGAGGAATTCTACCAGACATATAAAGTGTCATAGACTCTAAGTCTAACGTTCTCTTTTGGCCAGCAAAAGAGCTGATGCAGGATTAAAGCAAGAGATGGCTAATGTCCGGGAAAAGATAAGAGCCTCGAGTAAGGGTCCTTGCCCCATTTTATTAGGATCAGAAGGCTTACAAACATGGCGATGGATGTGCACAAAGAGACAATGAATCTGTGAACATTAACTTGTGGATGTGAGGGAAAGGGGCTCTTGAGGATATTTGTGGTTAGGGGGTTGGGTTAATACAAAACAAAAACTGGGCACCGGGCAGTGGGGAGGAGGGTTGTTTACAGTGGACATGAGTCAGCACCTCTGTTTATCTTAGCTAACCTAGGGGATGAGACAGATAGGGGAAATAACCTCAGGGTTGACAAGGCACCTTTTCTTTTGTTAATCATCTCTGCTCAGGCTGCTTTGTATTGGTCAGGCTGGTGCCACCACTTTAGATGGTTTCTGTACATTGCAGCAGTCCATAGTCCAGTTCACCAATTTACCTAACCTGGCCCTATTCTATGAAAACAGCTTTCTGCTATAGTACTAAATTTGGGGTGCTTTCACCCTGAATATCTAATCTTGTTCTTTTCATATACCTATGTATTGGGCACCTCTGTGCCATTTGTATCTCAGGCCTTTGCCTCTCTCTCTCTTTTTGGGGGGGGGGCTTTGCACCCCCTCTCTATTTTAGGGTGCCTTTGCACCTTCCTATTCCTGGCACATTTGTGCCTCCCTATTCTCGAGGTGTCTTTGCACCCCCCTATTATTGGGGTGCCAATGTGATTTACCCAAACTTGGGTGTGAGCATTTTATGACTTTGAATTTCTTTATGCCTTGTCAACCCATTGGTGTAAGCCTGGGGGATTCCTAAGCTTATCCCCTACAATAAAGCAGAGTTAATGCCTATCCTTCTCAAGCTGTTCCAAAAAACAGAAACAGAAGGAAAGCTTCCAGACTCAATTCTATGAAGCCAGCATTACCTGGATTCCCCAAACATACAGAGAACCCACAAAAAAAAAGAGAAGTACAGGCCAATATCCCTGATGAGCATTAATCCAAAAATTCTCAACAAGATACTAGCAAATCAAATTCAACAGCATATGAAAAGAATTATTCACCATGATCAAGTGGGTTTCATTCACGGGCTGCAGGGCTAGTTCAATATTCACAAATCAATCAGTGTGTTACATCACACTAATAAAAGAAAAGAACCATATGATCCTGTCAATAGGTGCAGAAAAATCATTTGACAAAATACAGCATGATTTCTTAGTAAAAACCCTCAAGAAAGTGGGGGTAGAAGGGACATACCTAAACATTATAACAGCCTTATATGTAAAGCCCACAGCTAATATCATCCTCAATGGGGAAAAACTGAGACTTTTCTCCCTGACATCAGGAACATGACAGGAATGTCTACTCTCACCACTGTTGTTTAACATAATGTTGGAAGTCCTAGCATCAGCAATCAGACAACAAAATGAAATAAAAGGCATCCAAAGAGAAGTCAAACTTTTACTTTTCACAGATGACATGATACTCTACATGGAAAACCTGAAAGACTTCACCAAAAGGCTGCCAAAACTGATACATGAATTCAACAAAGTCACAGGATACAAAATCAATGTACAGAAATTTGTTGCATTTCTATATACCAATAATGAAGCAACAGAAAGAGAAATCAAGAAACTGATTCCATTTGCAATTGTACCAAGAACGATAAAATACCTGGGAATAAACCTAACCAAAGATGTAAAAGATCTTTATGCTGAAAACTATAGAAAACCTCTGAAAGAAATTGAATAAGACACAAAGAAATGGAAAAACATTCCATGCTCATGGATGGGAAGATTAAATATTGTTAAAATGTCAATACTACCCAAAGCAATCTACACATTCAATGCAATCCCAATCAAAATTGCACCAGCATTCTTTTCAAAGCTAGAACAAACAATCCTAAAATTTGTAAGGCACCACAAAAGACCCTGAATAGCCAAAGTAATGTTGAAAAAGAAAACCAAAGCAGGAAGCATCACAATCCTAGACTTTAGCCTCTACTACAAAGCTATAATCAACAAGACAGTATGGTATTGGCACAAAAACAGACACATAGATCAATGGAACAGAATAGAAAACCCAGAAATGGACCCACAAATGTATGGCCAACTAATCTTTAACAAAGCAGGAACGAATGTCCAATGGAAAAAAAGACACTCTTTTCAGCAAATGGTGTTGGGAAAACTGAACAACTAAATGCAGAAGAATGAACCTGGACCACTTTCTTACACCACACACAAAAATAAACTCAAAATGGATGAAAGACCTAAATGTGAGACAAAAAACCGTCAAAACCCTAGAGGAGAAAGCAGACAACAACCTCTTTGACCTCAGCCACAGCAATTTCTTGTTCAACATGTCTCCAAAGTCAAGGGAATTAAAAAAAAAAAATGAACTATTGGGACCTCATCAAGATAAAAAGCTTCTGCACTGCAAAGGTAACAATCAACAAAACTAAAAGGCAACGGACAGAATGGGAAAAGATATTTGGAAATGACATATTGGATAAAGGGTTAGTATCCAAAATCTATAAAGAGCTTACCAAACTCGACACCCAAAAAACAAATAATCCAGTGAACAAATGGGCAGAAGACATGAGTAGACACTTTTCCAAAGAAGACATTCAGATGGCCCACAGACACATGAAAAGATGCTCAACATCACTCATCATCAGGGACATACAAATCAAAACCACCCTGAGATACCACCTCACACTGGTCAGAGTGGCTGAAGTTAACAACTCAGGAAACAACATACGTTGGTGAGGATGTGGAGAAATGGGAACTCTCTTGCATTGTTGGTGGGAATGCAAACTGGTGCAAACTGCTCTGGAAAACAGTGTGTTCCTCAAGCAATTAAAAATAGAACTACTCTATGACCCAGAAATAGCACTACTAGGAATTTATCCAAAGGATATAGGAGTGCTGATTCATAGGGGCACATGTACCCCAATGTTTATAGCACTGCTTTCAACAATAGCCAAATTATGGAAAGATCCTAAATGTCCATCAACTGATGAATGGATGCAGAAGATATGGTTTATACATACAGTGGAATACTACTTGGCAATGAGAATGAAATCCTGCCATTTGCAGCAACATGAATGGAACTGGAGGGTATTATGCTAAGTGAATTAAGTCAGAGAAAGACAGATAATCACATGTTGTCATTCATATGTGGAACCTGAGAAACTTAACTGAAGACCATGGGGGAAAGGAAGGGGAAAAATAGTTATAAGCAGAGAGGGAAGGAGGCAAACCATAAGAGACTCAAACTGAGGGTTGATGGGGGGCTGGGGGGAGGTTAAACTTTTAAAGTTTAACCATTATTTGATTAGATAACTTTTCTTTATCAAATTTCCCTAGTTTGATAATCATTTTTATTATCTGTTTCAAGTTTCTTTGTTTGTAGTCCTTAACCGTGTTGTCCTTTTGATCCTAATTATGCGTATTTGATTTTCTCTTTGTATTTTATATATCACCGCTATGTGTTTGGATCAAACAGGATTGTCTAAATGTGAAACTATTATAATTTCCTGTCTGGTAACTTCACAATCATATTTTTTTAGTAAACTCTACACCCATAATGGGGCTGGAACTCACAACCCCACGATCAAGAGTTGTATGCTCTACCAACTGAGCCATCCAGTCACCCCCCTAATCACGTTTTTAAAAAGTGAAAAATCATAGTTACCAAATAATTTGCCTCCGATATTAAAAGGTGGCTTTCAGAAAACTCAAGTCTAACAAATTACTTGTGGTATTGTCCAAAATCCTAGATGTTTATCATTAGCTAATGATAGAGATTTGAATTCGAATGATCTTTTTCTGGAGGTATAACTTGTATTGTTTCTTTGATAATAGAAAAATAATGTACTGAGTTACTAAAGATTTTTTAAATTGCTGAAGTTTTGATAGTCAATAGCAGGAGTTAGCAAACTTTTCCTGTAAAAGGCCAGATAATAAATGTTTTCAGCTTTGAGGACCACATGGTCTCTGTCAGAATCCTTATCTACAATAATTTTTAGAAGTGAGTTCTAAATTAGATGTTCAAGAATGTACATACTATGATATAAAAATATTAAATTCATGAATAAAAAATTAACTATATGTATTTTATCATAATCAGGGTAAGTAGAAAAATGAAATATTAATTTTAAAGGGTTCAGATGCTGTCAGTATCTTTTTTGATGTTAGACTTAAAATGAACAAGGCATGTACTCAGAAAATTAGATGGGTACATTTATTTTTTACTTGGACATTGCTGATCAATAAATACTAATTAGTCTATAATGTAGAACTCATTAGCAATAGAAACAGTAATTAATATCTCTAGATTTATAAATTATAATTTTTTTTTTTTTTAAATTTTTTTTTTTTCAACGTTTATTTATTTTTGGGACAGAGAGAGACACAGCATGAACGGGGGAGGGGCAGAGAGAGAGGGAGACACAGAATCGGAAACAGGCTCCAGGCTCTGAGCCATCAGCCCAGAGCCCGACGCGGGGCTCGAACTCACGGACCGCGAGATCGTGACCTGGCTGAAGTCGGACGCTTAACCGACTGCGCCACCCAGGCGCCCCAAATTATAATTTTTTGAGGTATGGTTCTATGAGATCCCAATGTAAAGCAATAGCTGATATTTAAATTATTTAAGGATGTAGGTCTCACTACTAGAGGTGATGCTAATAAGACCATGATATAGAAGGCAAGAAAGATTCTAAATTATAACATAACGTAAAAACTACAATGTCAAAATATTTCTACATGCTCTCAAAAATTGACTACAAAAGGCTTTTTTGGATTTTCTATCAGCAGTATGGAAAGCTGTCTGGCAAGTATTATTCTTTTCAGAAGAATTGAAATCACAAGGATTTCAAAGAGGGGAAAGATGGGAAGCAGGTTGCAAATTTCATTCTCAGCTTCCCTTTTTTGTCCATGGAATGCCAGTTTCTCTCACCTGAATGTGTTCTATGCCCTCACATCTTGTCACCTATCAAAATTTACACATCAGACGGCCTCTAATTTTTATGGTATTTGCAATTCTTTGTAAGAGTGTTTGAACTTCCAACTTAGTTTTTTATTGTGCATTGGAAAATAATTTATCCTATGCTAAAAGGCATCCAGGCAGTTGTGAAGAGATTGGGCAATCGGGATGGAGGGAAGGACATTTTGGCGATAGGAAGGTGGCCATCTTGGGGCCTCTGAAGTCACACCTTTTAGGTTCATGCCCATCCTGACTATGAACATCCAGTCCTGGTAAAGATGTATATGTGGTAAATACAAAAATGTAGTTTTTGGATAAAACTGAGAAAACAAGCCAAAGCAAGGAATTGAAGAAGCCACAGCGCACTCAATCACATAACTGCTGTAATTTTAGCTTTATTGTAGTGATATTTCCTTTATTTTTAAGGGAGGAAGTGCAGAAGGGCACATTGAATCTCAGAAATTTATATTACCAAAAGACACCAGCTTTATACACAGGAGCAGAAAGCTGATCCAAACGTATATCATTCAAGGATTCTAAGTTGAGTAGAGGTTTGGGGTTTAAAAACAATCCCTGTAAAGAATTAAGTAATGAGCCTTAAACATTGGAAACATTTCGGGCACCTGTCTGGCTCAGACAGCTGAGTCGTGATCTCAGATTTGTAAGTTCGAGCCCCATGTTAGGTGTGGTAATTACTTAAAAATAAAATCTTAAAGAAAAGAAATTGGAAATATTTGAGGGAATACGGAGTTTGGGAATGTTCACCTTAAAAAATTTTTTTTAAATGTTTTTTATTTTTGAGGGGGGGGAGGGGCAGAGAGAGAAGGAGACCCAGAATCCAAACAGGCTCCAGGTTCCAAGCTGTCAGCACAGAGGCTGATGTGGGTCCCAAACTCACAAACCCACAAACTGGGAGATCATGACCTGAGCCAAAGTTGGACGCTTAAACGACTGAGCCATGCAGGCACCCTGAGAATGTTTACCTTAAGTATGAATAAAGATCTGTCAAAAATCAGTGTAAGAAGCATAAGGTTAAATTACTTGAATGATAGAATCTGTCACCTTTGCTTCTGGCAAAAGAAAGCATCCTCAAGGCTAAAGGATCCTTGATATTAAAGGACTCCTTGAGGAAGGCTAGAAATGCATCGTTTTCAACAAAAACATGGCTTCTGTTTGGTAATCTGTGTGGGGAGAACATCTGTGCAGGAGACATCTCCAGTGAAAAGGTTCAATCATCTTGTTGCTTTCTCTGTTGACTGAGATTCTGAGAAATGAGACACGTGTCAGGGAAGCCATGCTATTGCATTCAGAGGCCAAATGAAATGATGCACTTCAGGGCACTTCAAAATAAAAATAAAAATAGCAAATATAATTTAAGCATAGAACATTCCTGAACTAATTTAATTGCATATTTCTTTAAAGCAGACAACCACCTGGAAGGAGTCGTAACAGCAAGAGCAAATCGATTTTGGTGAGCAAACTAAGTTAAATATTAAGATCTAATAATATACTGTCTTGGAAGCAGCTGTGAGTTTATATTTATTTCCTTTTTAGAACAGTGCTAATAGTTTACAAGCATAGCATGTATCTATTATCTTATCCTCACCGAAAACAGAATTATCGATTTCTACTAAAAAAGAGCATAAAATAAGTATATGTCTGTAAGGCTTATAGGAGTTATGTAGTAAAACCAAAGATATTACTGAGAACTCTTGAGATTTTTTTTTTCTGAAAAAGGCTTTCAATACTTCAAAATGACATAAATCGAAACATCAAATATGTGTGTCTGAGTATTGTGCTGTCTATTAAAAAACTTGGTTATTGAGGCAGGTGTACATTCTATATTGGTAACGAGAAACTAGTATAAAGGGTCCCTTGATTCTAGTCAGGACCTCAAGACTTAACGTATTTCCCAATTTCATGTTTAACCAAAATATACAATTGGACCAGGTTTTCCCCATGCCAACTAGTATAGCCTCACTCCTGGGACCAAGGATACTTGACAGAGATGGAGAAGAAGCAGACATCTAAGAGAAATGAGTTTTGGTCTTTGAGCTAAAAGCATTTTATTATTATAGGCCTTGAGAAGATGTTTCCATACTCACTTTATAGTCAACTCAACTCTTTTTTCTTTAAATATAAAACAAACACTATTCTCTGATGAGAATAGGTTACGAACCTATGTAAAACAACTGCATACATAGAATTTCACTGACACTATCCACTGAGGATACTTCAGTAAAACAAGAAGCACCGTCTCTATCTTACAACTCCAGACAGACAGCTCCTGCTTTTAGGGAATGAGAGTCTGGTGTTGTCACAATACATCAACTGGGTGAAGGTGGGACACTGTTGGGTGATTTTATCAAGTTGCTTGTGTTCTATCTGAAACTGGAGATATTTTAGAATGAGGCGATAGATATACAAGCATATTTTACAAAGTTTGACTATTTAAGGATTTAGAAGTAATCTGGAAGATTCCTGCAGTGAATCCATACCAATTATCAACTAATTAATGATTTGCTAGAACCCAGGATTCTGGTAATATTAGCTCTATTCTAAAACAATGCCAAATGACTTCAAAGGAATTTCTACTTAGGTCAGGAATAACGCATATTAAAAAACAAGAAAAAGGATATTTTACATTGTTCTTAATGGTGAAAGTGCAAAAATTCAGTTAGCTTTGTATCATGTGAACGGTTCAATGTGTATTTCCCAATAATATGGATCAGGGCTAATACATAGTCAAATCACTCTCAACTAAAAGAGTCTGACATTTTCTTTTTAAAATTAAGTCCAGAAATTGATTAAATTATTTTTCAGGGGAAAAGATCAATTTTCCATTCTTATTTCAGTCTGTGGCCTGTGAGTGAAGTATGGTACTGTAGTACCCTGAAGATGATGAATCAGAGTTGTGTCCTTGGCAACACTTTTCTGACCACATCATAACAGGCATTTTTGGAGATCTTGTGACCATTCCACTCCTCCATAGCCACAATAAATTATAACTTGCCATTTTCAAATCTGCTCTCAGGTATTATTTCAATGGCATTAGCATTCAAATACATTTCTTTAAGATAAATGAATTCAGCCTAAGAAAGATGAAAAATTAAAAAAAAGAACAACTCCAATTCTAGAACATGCTCCTCTGTAGATTTAAGATTAGCTGACATCAATTTGCTCCATTAGTTGCTGGAAGCAAATTGGTCAAATAGCATTTGATTAACATTGTGAGATGGCAAACTCTCTTTTAATGACTCTGATTATGTATTCACAGGCTATACGCATGTCCTGCTTTACCGGCCTACAGATTACATGTGTAACGTATAATCAATCACACTATGTGGAGTGTGCACATATCCCTCCATCTTTTATTAACCCTTATTTCTCTCCTGAAGACATTTTCATATATCTCAACATGCGTCATCAAGTCAAAAGAGAAAGGATGAATGGTAAGTGGTTAATTATTGCATGGACCAGATATGTCATGTACTAATGTAATTAAACATGAGTTTGTAGGCTGTGAATTTTTGGAATGGCAGAACAAAATACCTTGGAGTGAATAGACTTGGTTAAATCTAATTGGTTTCTCCTGCAATGTAACACTGACTAACCATATGCCATCAAATTCAACTTCTATTTTATTGGGGCAGTTTGATTGCTTTTCATATCAAGTAGAGCAGAAAGTTCCTTAGATTAATCTATAAATTGAGAATACACAATATATATTTTAAAGAAAAGTATTGTGGTACGTAGATAATAAAACTCACTAGTGTAGAGCAAGTGGATAACTCTCGACATCAAGGGAATTCACATAAAGATAATGTGATTGTAAGTAAGATTGTCATACATACATCTCTACATACAACACTACATCCCTAAAAGCGACTGCACTTTTCCCAACCAAGATTTCTTTTCACATGAATAATTCTCACTGTTTTTAAGTTACTTTTTGGAATGTCTATGAAAGCACAGGAAACACTAAGTTACCTATTGGGAGGAACAGAAATCTGGTAGGTGACAGAATGTTAGCAGAACATCTCGGGATTGGAAGAGACATTTATAAACCATCCTGGAGGATTGTTTTCTAAAGTTCAGTTGTTCAAACATTCTCACAATTGTTACCTATCCCTATACCCTTGTATTTTAGTTCTCTTTTGCTGCTGTAAAAAAAAAAAAAAAAAAAAATTCAAAAAATTGATGGTTTCCACAGTACAAATTTGTTGTTTTTTATGTCTGTAGGTCAAAATTTGGACATGACTTTCATAAGCTCAAATCAGGGTTTGGCAGGGCTGTGTTACTTTCTGGAGGCCCTAGGAGACGATCCACGTCCTTGCATTTTGTATGTTTGAGACCGCTCCCATTCCTTGGCTCATGGCCTGCCTCCATAATCCTCAAAGCAGGGGCCAAAGGATTGCATCTCTTTGCCCCTCTTTTGTCCTCCTGTCTCTTTCGGACCACAGCTGATAAGTTTCCTGCTCTTAAGGACTCAAGTGATTAGACCAGGCACATTCAGATAATCCAGGATCATCTCCGCATCCTAAAGTCCTTAACCTTAATCCCATCTGCAAGTTTTTCCTTTTTTCCATATAAAGTAGCATATACATAAATTCTGGGGATTAGGATATAGACATCTTTGGGGGAGGGTCTGTTTTTCTCCCTACCATACATTTTAATATAAACCAGCTAATGTTTTTACTTAGGTTGACTTACTTATTTATGTAGATTTATTTTTAAAAGTAAAATTTATAGCACTGCTATAAAAGGAAATCCAAAACCAAAATAAATTCAGTGGAGATAGAACAATAATATCAGATCTAGTTGAATGGCTATCATTGCCTCTGAAAGCTTAGAACCTACTACTCTCTTGGTCAAAAAGTGGGTTAGCATGTATGAGTAGTATTAAAGGTATATCAGCACCAATCTGAGGCTTTCTCCTAGGTAGTAGTGGATGGATTAAAACTATAATTGAAAAGGGAATCAAAAGGTCTCACTAGGCATATTAGTGATTTTGAATGCTGTGTCCATATAGTGTTGAGAATTATCTCATGATCTGCTAATGGTTCATTGCCCACCAGAAATTGATGTCCCACATTCTGAGAAGCTCACAGGTCTGTATTGGTGCACGCGGTGCCCTTGGTAAAAACACTCGCCCCGTGCCCATTCAGTCCTGGGCTTGGGCAGTTTCCAGTAAGTTTCTGATTGATTAGGAAGTTCATTCATTCAGTTTTTAAAATGTGGTACTTCATTTGGGGATGAATCTTTTCTTAGGAACTTCTACCTACTTATCCTAGCTGCAGAGCTAGGATTCTGAATCTAGAATTGCTAGATTCTGTAGCAATACAGAGCAAGTTCAGTTACTCAACCGAGCAGACAGAGAAGAGTGTATAGTTTGAATCAGATTATCTGGGTTCAAACCACAGCTCTGCCACTAACTGGTGCTGTGTTTTGGAACAATTCTGTAGGTTTTGTTCAGGATGTAGAATGGGGAATAGTATAATAATATTGATATCAATCCACTACACAGGGCTTTTGTAAAGATCAATGTCCAAATGATGTAGAATCTTCTTTTAAGCCATATACTTGGGAAGAAGATAATAATTGATTGTCTAACTTAGAATATTTTGAGAGTGAAAGAGAATGTTGTTCATAATTGTGTTGCTACAACTGCCCGGGTAATTTGGGATGCAGGCATAAGGGATTTCATTCCCCTAAACATAGGGGATTTCATTCACTTTCATCATTTTACAGGAATGTGCCTGCAAATTTGTTTTTTTGTTTTGTTTTTAAATAAGAGTTTATATTTTATATATTTATTATTATTATTATTATTATTATTCTTTTATTTGAGGGAGTGAGAGCATGCAAGGTGGGAGAGAGGCAGAGGGAGAGAGGGAGAATAGTAAGCAAGCTCCGTGCTCAGCGTAGAGCCCAAAACATGGGGCTAAATCCCACAACCCTGGGATCATGATCTGCGCTGAAATCAAGGGTCAGACGCTCAACTGACAGAGCCACCCAGACACCGAAGCTCTTCCCAATTTGAAGTCAAATGATCCTATCACCTCTGTTTCTTGGTTTGTTTTTAGCCTGTATCGGTCCATTTCTTTCAAACATTTCAATATGATGTGTTTCTTAGAATCCTTTTCCTGGTCAACCTCATACAGATGAGACATAGCGTTTTTTCAGAGTTGTGTTTTTGAAAGTCGGCAGAGTGTAGAGTGTCTGGGTTCAGATTTTAGCCACTTCCCAGCTTGGGCACATTTCTTAACCTCTGTCTATCCAAGCATCCTTATCTACGTGCCTCACATGGTTGTAATGAAGATAAACGAATTAATATGTGTCTGTAAAGGACTTAGACTTATGCCTGGCACATATGAACACAATATAAGTGTTATTAAATAGAATAAATAAATGAGGCTACTGAAACTGGCAATATTTAAAACAGCGGGCTCCAATTTTTTGTGTCGACATTAGACACCGGAGATAAAGCAGTAAGTGGTGAAGGTACATTGCCTGCCCTCAGGGAGCTTATAGGCCAGCAGAGACCACAGATGTTCAGCCAGCACTTGCATAAATTAGTGAGTCGCAAGCATGAGTCGTGCTGTGAAGGACAAAAGCAAGACGCAGTGACAGTGTTTCATCCCCCAGTTTTCACTGACCAGTGTAGTCCACGGAGATCACTTATGTTCCCAGTGCTGACACCAGAAGCATATTAATTAATGCAAAAATTGATTAGCTTCTAAGCAGCTGTGTCACACTGTGAGCTCATGTTGAGCTTGTGGTCATTAACACGCTCAGGTCCTTCCTTGCATGAGCTGCTGTCGAATGGATCCCCCAGCTCGGTACGTCTTTAACCGATTTTTTTTTAAGCCCAAATGGAGATTTCAAATTTATTTTTAATAAAGTCCATCTTGATATATTTGGTCCTTGTTCTGGTCTGTCAAAACAACTTCTAATTTTGCTTCTTCACGCACCGTGTTAACTCATCTTTTCAGATCATATGATCTTTAAATTTGATAAACATTCTTTCCACATTATGAAGATGTTTCTCAAAGTGCAGTTTCTAGATTCTTTCAGTTTAATTATTTTACTTTTTATACAGTTAGTATTAGTATTATTATTTACCACAGGTCAATACTCGATTCTACTACAAAATGCAGGGGAAAAGTTTTAAAAAGTTAAAAATCTCTGTCACATCTCCTTGATACTATCAACACTTTATGAAATGCCATTGCACTGTTTTTCATCTGAGGAAAATTTACTGAAGAAAGCGGGAACATATGGCATATATATTTTTGAAGCCATACAGCACACACCCGTGTCGTTAAATTTTCTTTCACAACACAATTTTAAAAGATTATGTAATTTTTTCCCACCCATATTTTATTTAACAAACTCTTCAGTTGGGGCTTTATGTTATTTCTGTTTTCTTGCCATTATAAAAATAAAGCTGTGATAAATATTCTTGCAGATAAGACTCTAAATGCACTGGACGCCGGGATTTTCACATCTTTCTGAGAGAGATAGTCCCTCCCTTGTGAAACAATCAGTTCCAAAGTGGTTTGCTCAAGGAACCTCGTGTTCTTTGATCATCTGATTTAAAATGCATCTTATCTTCCTCCCCAGACACAGTAACTCCTTGTTACCTTTCCTGCCTCGTTTCCTCCAGAGCAGTTATCCCATTTTAACACATCATCTGATTTTCTTCTTTGTTTGTTTATGGTCGCCCTCCCCTTCACCGGAATGCAAGCTCCATAAACACTTTGGGTTTTGTTCGCTGCTGTGTATCCGGCACTGCGAACAGTACCCGCACCTCATAAGTGCCCGATAAATGTATGTTGAAAGAGTATGAAAGAGTTTAGCTTCTTAGGGACACAAACTGCTAGAACAACTCCACATACCCCTTGTTCCCTGCCCACAGCTGGCAGCATTCGTTTTCCTGCAATGATGACAGTCTGCACTCACTGATTTCTCTATTTGGCAAGGGATTTCCTCTCCGGGTCTCAGGAAGACACGAGGCCACGTGAAAGCTTGCCCGTGTGTTACCCATGCAATATATATGCCAATCTTTCCAACAACCATATTTTTAGGTTTTACTCATTATACCACTGAAGGCAAGGAGGCCCAGGGAGGTTAAGAAATTTGCTGGAGATCACCCAGTTAGCAATAAAATGTTCTTAATAAATTCTGACACACTGCTTCTCAGTAACCAGCTGAGTGACTCTGGGTGAACTATTTAATCTCTCTGATTCTGTTTTCTCATTTATAAAATTAAAGGGTTGGATCTGATCTCTCAATCTGACACTCAAATTATTTTGTGACAAGTATGACCCGTTGACCTCCAATAGGATTATTAATTGTGTTCTCACACAGGGGCTTTTTCCTTTCTACTAATACCTCTATTAAAAAAGGAATTTCCTCAGGACACTTTTTATCTTGGAATTCTAAAAAAGAGAAATAATTGGTCAAATATCACATTCTACAATGTCAAATTAGGGATCACAGTATAAAACTATCATAAAGTACTGACCAAATATAAAGTGTTGTACCCTAAATCATTGTTTCTAGGCATCATATCTAAGTTAAAAATTTTAATCATTCCTTTATTTTTTGAAAATAAAACCCAATTATTTCTGCAAGATAACAACAATCACTGAGCATATAATGTCTGTTCAAGTGGTCCTAAATCTTTGGATGTGTTAATTATTTAATCTTGCCAACAATGGGTGTGAGGTATGGAGTCTTCTTATTCCCATTTTACAGATGAAGACACTTGAGTACAGAGAGTTTTAAGGAAATTGTCCAAAGTCTTACAGAATAAGTGGCAGAATCAGGATTTGGACCCATACTGTATAATTTCAAAGCCAACACATGCATAGACAACACTATATTACCCAGTGCCTAGAGACTGTGTGTTGGGATAATGTATAGCCCAGACAGGGAGCAAAGAAGGTGGATTAGTTCTGTGAGATAACATAGTAATTTCTGATGTTTTAAAACATGGGATTATAAACATAAATATAAATATAACATGGGATTACAGTTGAATGTATACAGTAGAAAAAATATATAACCTACACAAGAGAATGCAATTCTATAGAATATAATTGAATAGAATTCTACAATATTATTTGTCTACACTATTCTTCGTCTTTCTTACTTTTACTTTTAATTATTTTACCAATCTTACCTACTGAAATACGTAAAATGCACTCTCTTTTTTCTTTACCTCCAAGCCATAGAACTACATAGCCATAGTTATAAAATTACTGTTTTAAGGAATCAGTAATAATATATTCTTGCTTTAGTACGCTTATTACTGTTTGGTGACTTAGACCATACTGTGTCAACCTACAAGGAAAGTGGTATTCCGCAGCATTCGAATTAGTTGCTTCTGGGGATAATTAGCTTCTTTACAGTTAGGTCAATTCTAAATTGCTTCACTCCAATAATTTGTGATCCTATTCCTGGTTTTGGCATGTTGATTGTCTAAGTCCATAAATTCTGAATGACCAAATTTAATGAACATGCTTTGAATTAATTTTCCACTTTGCGTGAAGATCATCAGTGGTCAGTCAAAGAAAATTTAGGCGATTACTGTTATCCATGCTGCTAGTAAGAATGAAAGCAACCCAGAGGAAACAAAAACAAAAAAACAACATCTTGTAGCATTCATGTATTTGATATTCATTCAAATGCATTCTGCAAGAAGGAACCTGGGCCCTGCCTTCGTCTTCAGTGAGCTTTCCATTCTAATCCTCAAACACCATTTTAGTTGGTAGTCTAATCATGAGAGGAATTTTGTTATTGTCACTGTTGTCCATGAGAGTGGTTATGATTCCAGAGCTCTGTTCATTTGCACCCCCTGTAAGAGAAGCCAGTTATTAGCAGAAGCAGCTAATTCAAATGCTGCAGAATGAAATTCTCCCTCTAATTTAAGGGCTAACAAGTTCACAGATGGGTCACTAAGTAGTGATGTGTATTAAGGTAAAAAGTTAAATATGTTATCACTGCTTCCTTAATAATAACAATTCTACAACTATGGCTATAGAATCCTCAGTTGTTTTTTTTTTTTTAATTTTTTTTCAATGTTTATTTATTTTTGGGACAGAGAGAGACAGAGCATGAACGGGGGAGGGGCAGAGAGAGAGGGAGACACAGAATCGGAAACAGGCTCCAGGCTCTGAGCCATCAGCCCAGAGCCTGACGCGGGGCTCGAACCCACGGACCGCGAGATCGTGACCTGGCTGAAGTCGGACGCTTAACCGACTGCGCCACCCAGGCGCCCCTAATCCTCAGTTTTTTGTAAGGAGTAGAATGAAAGCTCTTGATGTAGAATTGCCATAAGTCGAGAGGTATGGAACTCCCACGGATTAAATGTGTTCACTATGTTAAATACACACAAATCTAAGAAGAATTCATAAAAATATGCTTAAATCATCTAGCCCTTTAATATCTGCAAGGATTTGTTTCTTTGGAATTATGTATATCACACACCATGTTCATCCTTTCTATGCCTGAATCTTGCTGAAACAAATCTCATTTTATTTATTATTATCTTATTATTTTTTTGAGATTAACTAACATATAACATTTGTTTTAGGTGTACAGTATAATGATTCGATATTTGTATGTGCTGCAAAATGATCACCACATGATATCTCATTAACATCCATCACCACAAATTTCTTTTTCTTGTGATGAGAACTTTTCAGATCTACTCTATTAGCACCTTTCAAATGTGCAGCACAGGGCTATTAACTATGGTCTTACTGTTGACTAAACAGTTTTAACTATTTTTAAAAAGGGTTTTTTGTTAAAAATTTTTTTTTCAACGTTTATTTATTTTTGGGACAGAGAGAGACAGAGCATGAACGGGGAAGGGGCAGAGAGAGAGGGAGACACAGAATCGGAAACAGGCTCCAGGCTCTGAGCCATCAGCCCAGAGCCCAACGCGGGGCTCGAACTCACGGACCGCGAGATCGTGACCTGGCTGAAGTCGGACGCTTAACCGACTGCGCCACCCAGGCGCCCCTAAAAAGGGTTTTTAATACATCTTTATATAAGCAAAATGTATCACAAATTAAAATCATTCTCCTAGTCAAGTTAACTGCTGTCACTTGGAATAAGGAGTTTTGATACAGTTTTCACTTTGGCAAGCCCAAATTGACAAAACTAAACATTGGCACAGAGCCAGGTAAAAAATGAACTTTTAATCTCATAACTAAAGTGAACGGCTACACATCTTGGCTGTCAAAACAGGAGTTATGGCTTTGTAATGTGAATACAGCTAAAAGTACAAGTTTCTCAGGCACCCATCTGTCAAAAGGCAGAATGCGCTATGCCCTGTGGCTACTCCACTGTGTTCACTCCTAAGCACGGGGGCCAGGAAGATTTAGGTGAAGCCCGAAAAAGAAGAGGTTTGAGGCAAAGCATCCTTCCAGATTTTAATGTTTTATGCTTTCCATGTTTCTTATGGTGATAATCTATTATTTTTACCTTGAGAAAAATTCCTTTCAATGGAAATGACAAGTTTCTGTTCTAAAATATGCTTAAAATCATATTTTTATTATAAGGAAAACACAAAGAGCTTTTTATAAAATTACTTAGAGAAGGAACTAATCCTTTCCTGGCTCCTTTCAGGTAAAGAAATGATTTTAGCACTCTCTCTGGTATGGCATTGGATTGGGTCCATTGGACTGAGGGTCAATGCCTGCAAAGTAAATATAGGTTTCCACTGGGGGCTGTTTCAGGAAAGGTTCTGAAAGAACAATAATAATTAACATATATGCACTCAAAAAAGGCAGAAATTATAAATATCCAACGTTTGTGAGGTAGCACAGAGCATAAAATATGCAATTGGGAAATCAGCTTTTATAAAACCTAAAATCTTAAATCTAAGCAAGTGACTCTAACCACACATTTGACAATTTGCTACCATCAATTAAACATCTATTATGCATTAAGCACAAATATAGATACTTAACATATGTCATCTAATTGAATTGTACAAATGCAAAAGGGATTGCCAGGGGAGAGAATAATCAATCCCAAAAGCATTCATTAGAGAGATTTCTAAGGAAGAGAAATGTTCTTGAAAATAAAAGGAGCCAGCACGAATTATATGTCACACAAGTTGTCAATAGCATTTGGAGAGGAGTCCAGAATTTTTCTATGAACTTTAGTCCATGGAAACAAGCACACTAACTACTTTCCCCCCTTCTATTTAGTGCACCATTTTTTAAAGTTGACAACCTCCTGCAGGGATGTTCTGAAAGACAGAGACATCTTGTCAGAATTATAAATGTCCTTGGTGGGTGAGACAGAAAGGGTTGACTGTGTAGGACATTCCTGACAAGTCTTCAGGATTTGAAATGGTAACCATCTTTTTGGCTAGGGTGGCTTTTTCTTTTCTTTTTCTTTGCTTTCTCCTTCTTCTCCTTCTCCTTCTCCTTCTCCTTCTCCTTCTCCTTCTCCTTCTTCTTCTTCTGGGAGATGTATTTAAATTTTGAATCGAAAATGATAGAACTTTTCAATTTAGTTACCTATAATCGTGTAGAGAAGGGTGTGCACACAATTTAGCATATAGTAGATGTTCAATGTATATTTATTTCATGTAACACCCCTCTTCCCCATCACTGCTGACAACTTCTGAGTTAAAGGTGGCTGACTCAAACGGCTGCCAGATGGGACATGCAGGGTTGTTCAGTCATAAGACAGCTAGTCTATACCTCCTCCCCTTCTTCTTCCAATGTGAGCCATGCTCTTGCTATAGTCCAAACTGAATTCATATACACATACATAGAGATAGATTGATAGAAAGAAAGACACATATAAGGTAAGTGTGTGTATCTGTGGAGTATATACATAAATATGTGTATGTGTGCATATATGCATATACATGTACCTGTGTGTGTGTGTGTGTGTGTGTGTGTGTGTGTGTATACACATTTGTGTTTGGCATATATATTTACCAATTCCTTACCATTCTTTTGGAAACAGTTGCTCCTCCTAACCCCCAAATGATATAGTCGCTATCATTTTAGATTTAGCAAGGATAAGAAAAAGTGATGGGCGCCTGGGTGGCTCAGCCGGTTAAGCACCATATTTCGGCTCAGGTCATGATCTCATGGTTTGTGGGTTCGAGCCCCACGTTGGGCTCTGTGCTGACAGCTCAGAGCCTGGAGCCTGATTTGGATCCTGTGTCTCCCTCTCTCTCTGACCCTCCCCTGCTTGCACTCTGTCTCCTGCTGTCTCTCAAAAAATAACTAAACATTAAAAAAAAAAAAAAAAGTGAGACTACACTCACAGTGTTAGGTTCTAAGGTTGTGTCTATCTAAGTTTTTAATAACTTTCTTGAGTGTGTAATAGGCCTTACAACCTAACCTAATATAGCCAAAAATATAACTTCTGCTACTCCTCCAACCCTGCCCACCTGCCCACCCCGTAAAAAATACCCTATTCATCTTCTGGAATTTTCCATTTTAGCAAATGGTATCCCCACCCACACAGTTGCTCACTTATTCTCTGGACCTATGAGTTTTCTAATTCCCTTATCCTTTTACTGCTAATCCATCATCAAGCTCTTTTGGCCCTATTTCCCCAATGTTTTTCCAAATCCATATACTCCTCTCCATTTCTATTAATATTACCATAGTTTAAGCTCCAACATGTTTTGCCTGAATTACTGCAAATGCTTTATGGTTGGTATTCCTGCTTTTACTATTTCTCCTAATCCTGTCACCTAAGATATTTTCTTAATTTACTTAGAATAAAACTGATTTTACAAGACCTAATAAGTGTGTATACTTTCCAGCTCCTAATCTTATCTGTGACCAATAACCTACCACTCTTCTCTTCATTCACTACCCTGGCTTCACTGGCCTTTGTTTTGCTCGTGGAACATGCCGCTGTTTCCTTTATTTGGACCTTTGCATTTGCTGTTTCCTTTGTTTAAAATGCTCTTCCTCTTGGTGTTCCCAGGAGCTGATTCTTCCCCAACTCCGATCAATTCAAACATCATCTCTTTGGTGATACCAATGTTCCCCTCCTTAATTCACACAATCTCTCCACCATCTTTCTTTTCTATTTCTTCCCTGACACCTACCACTACCTAAAACTGCATTGTTCCTGGATTCATTTGCTTATTTACTGCCTCTTTTCTCCTACTAGAATGTGAGCTGCTTGAAAGCATGAGTTTATCTGTCTTGCTCATCACATGGACTCAACACGTGAAAAAGTGCTTGGCACAGAGTAGCACACATGTAGAAGAATGAACTAAAGGGAATAAAGAATGAGTGTTTCGATGTACTTTCCCAAAACTTTTGAACCTAAAACTAAGAAAAACATCAGTTATAATCTCTAAGGGTTGAATCCTACAGAGAAAACTCAAGGGCTACTGGTATCCATGTTTTCTGCTAGGGCGCAAAGCAGTGAAAATAATGAAGACAACTGGAAGAAAGAGGCAAGACGAGAGCTAAAGATAGTTTTGATGGTATTCGCCTTTCTTCGAGTTAAGACCCAAATGTGCTCCCTCCCTTCTCATGGATGGTTGTTCAACTTACACTTAAGATATCCCAACATAATTTTAAGAAGTTTCTGTCTTTTTTCTTCTTGTTTACGTTATTTTAAATTTGGTTCCTGGGATTTGCAATTAAAGAATTCCATGCTACGTTGTCACTGCTTGTCTCTCTTACCTTTTCTTCTGCTACTGTCATCGAACTCAAAGTTCTGCCCATAATACACTTCTTTCTTCTCTCTCTCTCTTTCTCTGTCTCTTGGATGTTGGCACATGTATTTCTACATGACTGAACTATTCACTGATTTTCCTTTGAGAACACCTTTCTGACATCCCACCCTAGGGTTTATACTCCTATGGGCTACCACAAGATCCAACATTCATCCCAGAGAAGCATAAACAACCCATCTTGACTCCTATTTCTGTTTCTTTCACTGTTGTTTTCTTGTTTGTTTGTTTTTGTGGGTTTTTTGTTTTGTTTCGTTTGTTTGTTTACTACTGTATCATTGGTGCCTAGGACAAAGTCCAACACATAAATCTAGGTGACTGAATGATTGAATGATAGACACATGGAGCTGTTTTGTTGGTAGATAAAGCAGAACTAAGAGGCGACAGAGTAGAATCTGAGTATTAACAATCTATTCCACATATGCTCTAAAGTTTTGAACTGATTCTCTTTACCTTGGGCTTGGGTAAGATTTATACCCATATTTTTCACTAGTTTTTTTTTTTTTTTTTCCCTTGAGGACCTTTTTACTTTTCTGATCATGTTCCCCTTTTTCACTAAGGGCTTTATTTTTTAAGAGCTTTTTTCCCCCTCGTTTGAGGGAAGTTTCCACCTATTAGTGCCATTTGGTTTGCCACTTTGTCAAGTATTGGCAGCATGCCAAGCCACTAGGCACCTTGTTTAAAATGGGATCTCGCTGAGAATAAAAAATAAATCCACACCATCAAGATCATTTTCTGTTTAGTGTCTTGCATGGACTAACATTCTTAAAACTTTTTTTAAAAAATCAGAATTATTACACTATCCCCAAGTGCTCTTATTTTCATTATTCCTTACATAGTTCTTAGTGCTATAGAGAAACAATTAAACTATCCAGGTTTCTTCAAGTTCATTTAATAGCTGAGAAAAAAATAGAGTTCTCAATTTATGTCATGTGCAGTTGTTCCCAAGGGAAGAAAATGTTTCAATTGACCATGACTGTGACCCATTATTGCACTCTTATGCTGCAGAGTCTTGATGAGTCTTGGTGTTCTGTGAGACTTGGTGCAGTAATTTTTTTCCCCACTTACACTTCATGGATCTTATAAATGCAGTGACACTAACTGATGGCACTTTTCTTGTTTTGCTGGCACTTTCTTCATGAAATTGGTACCATTACTGAATGAATTTGCAACATTACATGAATACTGTCAAAGATTCTTTATAAAATTGAATTCTTACAGCAACATATAAGGAGGAAACTAGAAAACCTTATAAAGGGTGGGGATTCCAAAGAATATATTTATAAATTGAAATGAGTTGTCAAAGACTGATTATTTTATATAATACCATATCATGTGAGAATTTGCCTACCTCCATGGGATTGAGATGGAGAAGATGGGCAGTGCGGCAGAAATATTGAACTATATTCTTAGCATCTTGGAAGATGATGTAAGGATTGAATCATCCCCAGAATTAGATAGTTATAAGGATATGGGGCCCACTTTTTAAATTCAATTTTGGTCTTAGAATGGTGAGGGCTGGTAGGATTGTTTCAATTTTCTGTAATACTCCTGAAGCCATGTTAGTGGTCACATTTGAAACACAGTGTGAGATACTCTTTTACTCAAATTCTGAAGGCTGAGTTAATAATTTCAAAAAGAGTATGGAGGCCATTCAGCATAACTAAAAATATCCATGGTTTAGCAATGAATCCTGGAGAATCCAAATCAAAGCTAATCTCAGAAGTGATCAATAGAAACAATGAGCTCTTCTACAGTACAATTAAACTAAAAATCATGTGAAATGAAGAAAATGTCACTTAATGGTGTCAGCCCTGGAGTTACAGATTTTAATCAGGTGCTATTTTGATTACAGTTAGTCTCCAATGATGAACAGGTTATGCATGCATCTAAACTTTATTTATCTAAAACTTTATTAAGAAACCAGATATGAGGGGTGATATTAATGAAGTGCCCAAATATTAGATTCTGGGTGTAGAGGGTCTTTTAGCACAGAAAGAATATGGATGTACTTCTTCTCCCTTTCTAGCCTCAGAAAAGTAAAAATTAGGTAAAATTTCCTTTTTATAATCTGTAACTCCATTCTACTTAGCTCCTCCCTACCTCTGAGGGCCCCTCTCTTCTCTCTGCCTGGTATCCAGTACCTTCTTGCTGTTCTTTGTAAATTATTATTTGAAGTTTATTTATTTATTTTGAGAGAGAGAGAGAGAGGGAGAGAGAGAGAGAGAGAGAGAGAGAGAGAGAGAGAGAGAGAGAAATCCCAAGCAGTCTCCATGTTGTCAGTGTGGAGCCCAGCATAGGGCTCCAATTCAAGACCCATGAGATCATGACCTGAGCCAAAATCCAGAGTTGGATGCTTAACTGACTGAGCCACCCAGGTGCCCCAAGTACCTTTTTGCTGTTCTGAGGCACATTAAGCTTCTCACAAACACTTCTACTAAAACTCCTATTTCTAAAATAAGTAAGGTATTCGAGAAGCATACATTCTGATTTAATTAATTCACAATAAAATGTGGATGATTGAAAGCAGATATACACTTCAGGCTAACAGAGGAAACTTACTGAAACTTCACAGTTTGTCTGGAACTGTGTTAGGCTTATTTTCTCTATTATTTCACATCTTTAAAAAAATGTATTACAGAGGACACAGGGGTTCAGATTGCTTAAAGAACTTGCTCAAAGGGCATTGACAATAAATGATAAGGCCATTACTCAAGACATAAAAAATTGTTCAAAAAATTTTGGGGGGAAGATATTTGTTGGTGACAATTAATTAACACAGTTTTGGATTTAGGAATAGGGAGAAGTGAAGTACTGGTAAAAAAAAAAATTTTTTTTTAAGCCAAAAATTCTGAGGAGAAATAAATTGGAGAGGAGGCTCTGCTTAGGTGTCTATTTTCCTAGACCAGCTTCCCTAAGTTAAACTAGTTTTTTATATTTTCTTTCCCATCCTATTTTCCTATTTTCCCATTCACCTTCCACACATAATTGTACTTTACAATGGATTAGTGTGAATATTCCAGATTGTTTGAAGCTCTGACTTGATTCTTTGCCTTTCTAAAAGTTATTGGGATTTCTGAGTAAGAGGTCACCCTTTGATATTTTCTTGTTTCATTGTCTATTGATGGGGTTTTTTATTCTTCATTGGGGAATTGGGGATTTGGGAAGTCATGTACCGAGCAGAGAAAGGAAGCCATTAATAGCAGGCACTGGCATCTGGCAGCAGTGATTCTGAGGAAGGTGTGGTTGGAATGAGAGGAGGAGGAAAAAAATTGGGAAATCTGCAGCCATGTGTAAGTTGGCTGTTTTTATTTTATTTTTGATATTTATTTATGTAGAAGGAGAGAGAAAGAGGGGGAGGCAGAGAGAAAGGGAGACAGAGAATCCCAAGCAGGCTCTGCAGCTATCAGTGGGACCCCATGTGGGACCCGAACCCACAAACCATGAGATCCTGACCTGAGCCAATAGCAAAAGTCAGACGTGTAACCAATTGAGCTACCCAGGTGCCCTAGTAAGTTGGCTACTTTCAAATGGAAGATTTTTCCCTCCACCTCTGAGATTATACATACTACATCAATGCTTGGTTTCATTGGTCCATATTGTAGCCCACAGAAAAAGTCTTGGGATGCCTGGGTTGCTCAGTTGGTTAAGCATCCAACTTCGGCTCAGATCATGATCTTGCCCTTCAGAGTTTGAACCCCACCTCAGGCTTTATGCTGACAGCTCAGACCCTGGAGCCTGTTTCAGATTCTGTGTCTACCTCTCTCTCCGCCCCTCCCCTGCTTGTGTTCTATCTCTCTCTCTCTCTCTCAAAAATAAATAAACATTAAAAAAAATTTAAAGAAAAAGACTCTGTTATCTAGCAAGAAAATCTGGGAAATCTAGAAAAATCTGGAAAATCACTACTGCTAAAAAAAAAAAATACCTTCCTCAAAATAAATTGGCTTTAGAAATGGGAAATCTCTCTATTGACCTGGATTGTTATTTTTTGTTCCACAGTACTAAACTAATTTTATTACATGTACTGCTAAAAATAATCACCAAATCATAAATGGTAAAAAGAAAAAAGAAGAAGAAAACCAAACAGACACAACAAAATACCCTCCTATCCAAAGAAGTTATATCTCTTGGTGGCATTTCAATTAAAACAAAATCTACCCAAGGTAACATGATAATGTTTACTGGCCTCTCTTTATTTTAAATTCATAGATAAAATGCAAATTCTCACTAAAGCAAAAGTGTATTACAATTTTTTTTAGATAAAATGAAAATATTCATCAACACCCAAACCCCTATATAGCCTGGAGCTAATTCCCATAAAACTTATATTTTTAAGTTTGTAATTCACTTGGCTCTCACTCAACTGTCAGGAGCTTTATGGACAATATATCTTGCTTTAAAGTTCTTATTAAAATAATTAAGTAAAATAGATTGTAAAGTCAGATGTTGCCACAATTTACTGCCGCTTGTTTACTTTTATTTTCCATTGTGAGAGGCCTTTGAAAGCAATTTCCCATATTATCCTCTTTCTATTCCTCCGAATAGAAGCTAATACTGAATGTCAAACTCCTTTCCTCCCTAGAGAACCAGAGAGTATTCTTACAGGAATTTAGAAACACCCTCTTGCCTGAGGACATATCATCTGATACTGAGGATGGAGTGCTCAACCTTAGAATATCTCCAACATTAACCTTGCATGAACTCAGTCACAAGACGGGAGCTCATAGTCCTTTACACATCTTGGAACCACTCCAGCAAGGAGAAGAGTCACCCTTCCAGGAGAAAAACAATAAATATCTTCAGTCCCTTTTACCTTCAAAGAGAGACTAGTGTATTGGTTAAGAATATAAACTTCGAATTCATGAACTGGATTCAAATGGTGGTTCTACCATTTTTAGGGTGGAACGTTGGACAACTCACACTTCTTGAGGTTCTTTCCTCATTTGTCATATAGGACTAATAATGTTTAGTTCTTACCCTGAAGACTAAGTGGTATTAAGAATGAAAAAATCTGAGTTGAATGCTTGGACGTTATAGGCATTAAATAATTGTGGGTTTTTTTGTCCTGGGAAGCAGAGCCTGAGTTGGAGATTCTTGGTCAGGAGATTTATTGGTTGAGTATACACAGGAGGACAATGAGAAAATCGGGAGGGGACAAAGGGAACACGTTTGCAGAATGTGGCCTTGGCTGGGAAGGTTTCCCAGGAAGGTTTGCAGCTAAAATTACATTAGTTAGCCCCTCTTAGAAGGGTGTGGAGGTGTAGCCTTTCCAACATGGGAACTTCCATTTGGCAAAGGGAAATTCTCCAGAGAAGACTGCATCTTTGAATTGTCATAACACTAACAGCAAGGAGAGAGAGGTGCACCTGTTGGTAAAGGGGATCTGAATGGGACACCCAAAGTGCCCACTAGAGCTTACAGCTGTCACTGCTCAGATCTGCTCTCTTCTTATGCCAAATACACCTACTGAAGCACAGGATTCTAAGTGGTTACAATTTCTGGGAAAATTTCAAAGAGGGGAGGGTTAGCTGGACAAATTAGAAGTCCAACTGCTGCTTTTGTTCCCAATGCTGTAATTCAGTGGTTCTCAATCGGGGGAGATTTGACAATGTCTGGAGACATTTTCCATCACCATATCTGGAGGTGCTACTGGCATAATGTCCTACAATGCACAGAACAGCCCCCATAGCAAAAAATTATTCAGTGCAAAGTGTCAAGAGTGCTGAGGTTAAGAAACGCTGCTGTCACTGATATGCGTCATTTCATTGATTCTCCACCTGTTCTAGATTCTCCTTCCCTCAGCGAGCATATACATATGCTGGTCCAAGTGGCTGATCTAGTGGGTTAACAGAGACTTACATCCCAGAGTGGTCTAGGCCCTATTTTGGCATGTTCTGTCAGATTTTAGTTTCAGTACAAACACATTTAGTTACATTTGGATATGGAAGTATGGAAAAGATGTTCAAGTGAATCACTTGGGTACAAAACATAATCCTCAACTTGCCACCAAGAGGCTGAGTGATCTTCTCATGGGACAGTATGGTTCTGGGGCTCAGTCTTAGTCTATGTTGCTGACAGGTCAGACATTCAGCTGTTGCAGTAGCTAGACTACCCGGAGTGAGAGGAAGCATATGGTATAGGGCCCATATATAGCCCTGTGGAGTATTGCTGGGCTTATCTGACCTTTTATTTGATGGGTCATAATGGTAACTTCTGGCTACTTGGTTATCTGCTATCAAATGGTTAGAAGCTCAGTTTCTACCGTGACCTAGTAGCAATATAGGAATTGGTTGTTTTGTTTTCTTGTAAGAGCTTTATTTCTATAACTCACATACTTTAATTCACTCTTTTGAAGTGTATAATTTAGTGTTTTTTTAGTTTGTTCACAGAGTTTGGCAACCATCACAACTATCTCATTTACAGCATTATTATCATCACCAAAGAAAACCTAATACCCATTAGCAGTCTCTCCCATTCCCTCCAATTACCGCAGTTTTAGGCAACCATTAATTTATTTTCTGTCTCCATGGATTTGCTTATTTTAGAAGCTTCATAAAATTAGAATCAAATAATATGTGGCCTGTGTGTCTGGCTTCTTTCACCAAGCGTAAAGTTTTCAAGGTTTATTCATACTGTAGCAGGTATTGGTACTTTATTCCTTTTTATTTACAATAAATACATTTTAGTTGTGTAGATATACAAAATTTCATTTACCTGTTCATTAACTGATGGATATTTGGGGGGTTTCCACTTTTTGTCTGTTAAGAATGCTGCTGTGGGTGCCTGGGTGACTCAGTCAGTTAAGCATCTGATTTCAGCTCAGGTCATGATCTCGTGGTTCATAGGTTCAAGCCCCATGTCAGGCTCTGCACTGTCAGCAAAGAGCCTGGAGCCTGCTTCGGATTCTGTGTCTCCCTCTCTCTCTCTGCCCCTCCCCAACTTGCACTCTGTCTTTCTCTCTCTTAAAAATAAAAATAAGAAAAAAAAGAATAATGCTGCTATGAACACCTGTGTATAAGTCTTTATGTGGACGTATGTCTTCCGTTCTGCATACTGAGGAGTGGAATTGCTGGGTTATAAGGTAACTCTGTGTTTAACATTTTAAAGAACTGCAGAGTTATATTCTAAAATGACTGCACCATTTTACAAACTGACAATTATTTTAACCATCCTAGTAGGTGTTACTTTTGTTTTTGTTTTCATTGTGGTTTTGATTTGCTTTTCCCTAATGACCAGTGATGTTGAATATCTTTTCATGTGCTTATTGACCATTTATTTATCTTCTTTCGAGAAATACTTATTCAAATTATGTGCCTATTTTTGAATGGACTGTTTTTTAAATATTTTAGTGGTTAAAAGATATTCCCCTCAGCCTGGTCATTGAATTGTCTTGGCAGTGTTGTAGAAATCAATTGACCTTAAATGTAAGGATTTCTGGACTGCCAATTCTATTCCATTGATCTACACATCTATCCTTAGGCCAGTACCACACTATTTTTATTACAGTAGCTTTGTGGTGAGTTTGAAATCAGGAAGTATAAGTCTTCCAATTTTGTTCTTCTTTTTCAAGAACATTTTGTCTATTCTGGGTCCTTTGTACATCCATACAAATTTTAGTGTCAGTTTGTCAATTTATGCAAAGTCACTTGGGATTTTTTTTTAATGTTTATTTATTTCTGAGAGAGAGAACACGAGTGAGAGAGGGGCCGGGGGGGGGGGGCAGGGGCGGGAAGAGGATCCAAAGTGAGCTCCATGTTGACAGGGAGCCCCATGTGGGGCTCAAACTCACCAACTATGAGATATGACCTGAGCTGAATGCTCAATGGACTGAGCCACCCAGGCACCCCAAGTCATGTAAGATTTTAATTGAGATTGCATGGACTCTGTAGATTGATGCAGGGAGTACTGTCTTCTCAGTAACATTGTCTTCCAATCTGTGATTATGGTCTATCTTTCCATTTATTAAGTCTTTCTTGCATTTTTCAAGGATGATTTGTAGTTATCAATGTAGAAACTGTACACATCTTTTATTAAAATTCATTCCTAATTATTTGTTTTCTTTTTGTTGTTATTGCAAATGAAATGTTTCATTAATTTCATTTTTGGATTGTTCATTGCTACTTTTTAAAAATTCAATCAAATTTTGTATATTAATCTCATATCTTGCAACATTGCTGAACTCATTTATTAGTTCTAATAGTTTTATTTTTGGAATAAAGGAATATGAATTCCTTAGAATTTTCTACATATAAGAGTATGCCTTCTGCAAATAGAAATATTTTTTTATCACTTCCTTTCTAAACTAAATGCCTTTTATTTCTTTTTCTTACCCAATTACCTTGGTTAGACTACCATTACAATGCTGAATAGAAATGGTAAAAGTGAAAACTTTTGTTTTGTTCCTAATCTTAGGGGGAAAGCATTCAATCACCATTGACTATGGTGTTAGATGTGAATTTTTCGCAGAAACCATTTATCACATTGAGGAAGTTTGCTTTCACTTCTGGTTTGAGAGGTTTTGTTTTTGTTTTTGCTTTATTTGTTTTTAAATATGGAATGCTTCACGAATCTGCATGTTATCCTTGTGCAGGGGCTATGCTAATCTTCTCTGTATCATTCCAATTTTTATATGTGTTGCCAAAATAAGCACTGGTTTGAGAGTTTTAATCATGAAAGTGTGCTTGATTCTGTCAAATGTGTTTTCTCATCTATTGAGATGATCGTGTGGTTTTTATCTTTCTTTTATCCTACTGATATTGTGTATTGCATTAATTATCCGATGCTTAAATAATGGTAGAATCTTGGTGTACACCCCACTTGCTCATGGTGTATAATTTATTTATATATGGCTGGATTTAATTTCCTAGTATTTTGATGAGAATTTTTGCATTTATGTTCAGAAGAGATATTGGTCTGCAGTTTTCTTGTTTTGTAATGTTTTGCCTGGTTTTGGTATTAGTATAAAACTAGCCTCATAGTATGAACTGGGAAACATTCCTTCCTGAAATTTCCATTTTTTGGGGAAGAAATTCAGGTGGACTGTTATTCTTTTAAATGTGTTTTAAAATTCACCAGTGAAGTCATCTGAGCCTGCGATTTTCTTTAGAGAAAGTCTGTTCAAAGTTTTTATTTCTTACTGAAGCAGTTTTGATTATTTGTTTCTTTCTAGAATTTTTTTCCCATTAGTTTAGGTTATCTAATTTGCTGGCATACAAATCTCTATAGTACTCTTTATAATGCTTTTTATTTATGTAAGATGTATATTGATATTTTATCTTATTTAAAAAAAATTTGAATTTATTTATTTTGAGAGAGAGAGAGACAGAGAGGCAGAGAGAGAGTGAGAAAATCCCAAGCAGGCTCCAGGCTGTCAGCACAGAGCCCGATGGGAACTTGAACCCACAAACTGTGAGATTGTGACCTGAGCAGAAATCAAGAGTGGAATGCTCAACTGACTGAGCCAACCAGGCGCCCCTTGATATTTTCTCTTTTATTTTTATTTTAATAATTTGTGTCTTCTCTCTTTTTTTAGTGGTCAGTATAGCTAAATGTTAACTTGGGTGAATTTTTGAAAGAATGAAATTTTGTTCTGTTGGTTTTCTCTATTGTTTTTTTCTATTCTTTATTTCACTTATTTATACAGTATTCTTTATTTTTCCTTCCTCTGCTTGGTTTGGGTTGTTTATTTTTTTCCTTCTAGTTTCTTAGGTGGAAGTTTAGGTTATTGTTTTGAGATATTTACTTGTTTTTTAAATATAGGCCTTCATAGGTATAAATTTCCCCTGTAAGTACTGTTTTAGCTGCACCACACGAATTTTGGTATGTATCTCCTAACATTTAGTATTCATTTTCATTTATCTCAAAGTATTCTGTAAGTTTTATTGTGATTTTCATTTTGACCCATTGGTTATTTATTCACATACTATTTCCACATATTTGTGACTTTTCCTAATTTTCTTCTATTACTGATTTCTAATTTCATGTCATTGCCATCAGAGAACATCTTTTAGCTGACTTTCTCTTTTTAAGTTCATTGAAGCTTGTTTTATAGCCTAACATAGGGTCTATCCTGAAGAATGTTCCATGTGCTTTTGAAAAAAATGTGTTGTCTGCTATTGTTGCATAGAATATTCTATAGATATCTATTAAGTCTAACTGGATTAAAGTACTGTTTAAGTCTCGTGTCTATGTTAATCATCTGCCCATTTTATCGTATACATTATTGAAGTGGAATATTGAAGTCTCCAACTCTTAATCTTGATTTGTCCATTTCATCCTTCAATTGTGTTAGTTTTTGCATAATATATTTTGAAACATTTTTCTTTGGTGTATGTGTGTTTTAATTGTTATGTGTACTGAATTGATTGACGTGTTTGTCATTATAAAATGTGCTTTTTTGTTTCTAGTAATAATTTTTATTGTAAAGCCTATTTTGTCTTATATTAATATAGCAATTCCAGTCTCCTTTTGGTTTTGGCATACATGGTATATCTTTTTCATTCTTTACTTTCAACCTCTTTATGTCTTTGAATCTCATGTGTTTCTTGTAGATAGTATACAATCAGATATTTTTTAAAAATCCATTTTCAGTTTCTGCCTTTGATCGGGGTGTCCACTTAAGTTTATTATAATATTTGATAAAGTGGGATTTATATCTATCATTTTGTTGTTTGTTTTCTACCTCTTATGTCATTTTATTACTTTATTCCTCTATTGGTTTCTCCTTTTGTGTTAAAAGATATTTTGTAGAGTACCATTTTTACTTTCACTATACCTTTTGAATTACTTTCTTACTTATAGCCCTGAAGGTTGCATTTAACATTGACATCTTAAAATAATGTATTTCGAATTAACACCAACTTAATTTCACAAAACATTTCTTCAATATCATGATTCCCTGTTCCTTCTTTGTATTATTATTGTCATGAAAATGACAACTTTTAGCATTTAACTCCATCAACAGTTTTATAATTATCACTTTATGATCCTGTCTTTTGAATCAAATAGGAGGAGAAAGGAGTTACAAACAGAAAAACACTTTATACTTTCCTTCATATTTACCTATGTAATTGCCTTTTTTGGTGTTGTTTATTTCTTCAAGTGGATTTGAATTACTGTCTAATGCTCTTTCATTTCAGTTCAAAGGACTCTAGCATGTCTGTAGCATAGATTTGCTTAACAAATTCTGTCAGTTTTTATTGGTATTGTCTTCATATCATCTACATTTTTGAAGGATGGTTTTCCTTGATATATAATTGTTGGCTGTCCATTTTTTTTTTCCTTTTCAGCACTTTGAATATGACATCCCATTGCCTTCAGACATCCATGGTTTTAATAAGTCAGTTGTTAACCCTATTGTGAATCTCTTGTCTGTGATGAGTCACTTTTCTTTCACTGCTTTCAAAATCTCTCTCTCTTGTAATGTTTATTTATTTTTGAGAAAGAGTGAGAGACACAGAGAGAGAACAGGGGAGGGACAGAGAGACAGGGAGACACAGAATCCAAAGCAGGCTCCAGGATCTGAACTGTCAGCACAGAGCCCAATGTGGGGCTCAAACTCATAAATGGCAAGATCATAAGCTGAGATGAATTTGGACGCCCAACCGACTGAGCCGCCCAGGCACCCCTCAAGATCTCTTTTTGTCTTTGTCTTTGACAGTTAGTCAATACTATTTCCAGATGTGGATTTCTTTGAGGTTCTTTTACTTGGAGTTTGTTGAACTTCTTTATGTTTATATTAATAGTTTTTATCAAATTTGGGAAGCTTTTGGCCATCATTTCTTCAAATATTCTTTTGGCTTCTTCCTTTCTCTATTTTCTTTCTGGGTCTTTGTCATAGTCTGTTTAGACATAAACAAAATACCAGAGACTGGATAGCTTATAAACAATGGAAATTTATTTCTCACAGTGCTCGAGACTGGGAAGTGCAAGATCAAGGCAGCAGCCTTAGGTGAGCCCTGTTCCTAGCTCATTGCCAACACCTTTTTGCTGTGTTATCACATGATGGAAAGACAAGGACCTCTTTTATAAGAACACTAATTCCATTCATGAGGGCTCTACCTTCATGACATAGCATTTCCCAAGTTATCACTTCCTAATACTATCACATCAGGCATTAGGATTTCAACATATGAATTTTGGGAGAATACAAATGTACAGACCACAGCAGTCTTCAATTTGATTGAATTTATGTTGATTCCTTAATGATATTCCACATGTCTTTGAGTACTGTTTTCTTCATTGTTTTACTTTCTTTCCTCAAACCTGATAATCTCAATTGACCTATCTTCAAGTTCATCGATTCTTTCTTCTGTTAATTCAAATTTTATGTTTAGCCTCTCTAGGAAATTTTTCATTTTATTTTAGTTTTTGACTCCAGAATTTCTATTTGATATTTTGAAGTCTTTGTCTAGTAACACCAATATCTGTTCTTCCTTAGGGATAGTTTCTATTACTACCCCCCTCCCATATATGGAATAGTTTTCCTGTTTCTTTGCATGTTTCATAGTTTTTTCTTTTTTTTTTTTTTAAACTATACAGTTTAAATAATATGAAGCTAACACTCTGGAAATCAGATTACCTACCCCCCCAAGGTTGGTTGTTGCTGTTTATTTGTTTAGTGACTTTCCCTGTATAAATCAATAAAGGGTGCATTCTTTATTATATGTGGCCACAGAATTCTTTTTCCCAGTTATCTTAGTGGTAAGCTAATGATTAGATAGAGATTTTCTTAAATGTCTTGAATGAGTAAGTCTCCCAGTCTTTGCTAAAAGGTTTTTTGGTTTTGTTTGTTTGTTTTCAGTTTGTTTTTTTTTTTGTATTTTGTTTTTTGTTTTTGTTTTTGTTTGTTTGTTTGTTTGTTTTTGGTGGGAAAGCTTCAGTGCTCCAGCAGGCAGTTTAAAACCTGCCTTAGCCTTCACTACCCACTTGTGAAGAAACTCAAAGTCATCCAGTAGAGAATACTACCTTCTTAGGTCCTTCCTGGGCATATGCAGAGCCTTGAACCTATGTATGACATCCTAGATCCCATGGAATGTACTGGAGCTTGTCAAAATCCTCTACAGACATCACATTTCTCAGCTTTCCTTTCGAGGTGGTCAGTCAGTCTCTTGTTAGTCCCAAATGGTATTATTGCCTCAGGAAGCTGTGATGTTAAACAATTGCCACTGATTGTTTTTGACAAATGCCTTGAGGATAGGGCTGTTCAAGAGCCCTGAATCAAGTCAATTAAAGATAAGCTCTGAGAATAAACTTTTCTAGGGAACAACTGTAAGACAGATTTAACAGTGACCATTCTCTGGGAATAGAACTTGATGGGATTGCTTCAAATCTGTTTTGCCCCTCTAATGGATGGATTAGGCTGCCAGTTTTTACAATGATTGTGGTTGTGAAGCTGTTGATACTCAAGGTTACCATGGAGCTGGGGAGATGGGAATGGAGATTAGACAAGTTAAAATACCACAAAGATCACTACTGTTACCAAGATTTTCTTGTTTTTTTCTTTAAAGAATATATTTGGAATTTTTCAAATTTTTGGTTAATTTCAAGAGCTCTGGTTGATTTTGAAAAATTTTTGCTAGTGACAATTGTTGCTTTACAGATGAGCAGATTTTCAGAAATCCTTACTTTATTATTTTGGAAGTTCTCCCCACAGGAATTCCTTTTTAAACAGTACATGGTTTCTCTGAAGTGTGCTGCAATTCTCCTAATAAATTTTGCATGAAACTGTTTACAGCATCTTTCTCTACCGCAGATAACTCAAGTAACCTAAGATGTTCTAGGTTATATGGCCCACGTGGCAGGGTTGAACATACCATGGCCATGTTTCCAAGCTGTTTCTTTCTCTAGCTCCAATCAGATCTAACAACCTTCAATGCCACCTGATAAATGGTTTCAAACATTATTTGCAAGTATTGAATATCTCTCCTCCATAACTCAAAGAAGTCTCTGAGAATTATACTCCTTTTCTAGTGATAGAAGTGAAAGACACAATAACTTATATTTTGCTTTGCAGGACATGTCCTAAAGTGTCCCAGACTACTAGAATCTTGGAAAGACTTTTGATTCAAGAAGCTCCTTAATCTTTGTAATGCTTATTTCCTAACCTCTGAAGCACATGCCTATTCTGGATGAATTGAAGAGTACTTCTTTTCAAGGCATCCAGGATACCTGCTACCTCTTCCTCACTGGATTTGTTATACGTGAAGTCATCAATATAGTGGGCCAATATGATACTGTTTGCAAAGTGCCAGATAGTCCAGGTTTTTGAAATATACTGTGACAGATAGCAGTAGTAATACAGATCCCTAAGGTATGACCATTAATGCGTATAGTTGTTCATTCTATTTAAATGCAAAGTAATTTTGACGCTCCTTCTATAGGAAGAAACAATTGCCATGGACCCTGAGCATCCCTGCACATTCTTGCTAGGTATGCCAAGAATGTAAGACCCTGACTGCTCTTTAGCTGGGCCATTTCTGAGGATTGTGTCTGACAGATGAGGTAACATGATTTTCTTCCATTTTTATTATACTGGTAAATACCCAAAGCTCCTTATTTCTCTTCTACAACACAACCCATTGTAAGTATAGGCAACCATGATCATGATGTGTCCTTTTATCTGCCTCTGGGAAACTGAAGAAAACAAACATATAGCTCTGGTTAGTGCTTCTGTAATACAGACCTACGTCTCTGAGGCAAGAGTCTTGTGTTGTCTTTCAGCATTTTAAGTCTAAACAGAACCTAGCTTGTTACTTGAAATTAGAGTAAATTAGAGTAAAGTCTTAGAATTTTTACAGTTTGTAAGTTTTGGCTTAGAATTTGTACAGTTTTTTTTTTTAACTTTTTAATGTTTATTTATTATTGAGAGACAGAGAGAGACAGAGCATGAGTATGGGAGGAGCAGAGAGAGGTGGAGACATAGAATCTGAAGCAGGCTCCAGGCTCTGAGCTGTCAGCACAGAGGTTTGTCAGGTTTGTGAGTTGTGGTCTCGAACTCACAAACCACGAGACCATGACCTGAGCCGAAGTTGGATGCCTAAGTAACTGAGCCACCCAGGCACCCTAAATTTGTACAGTTTTTAAGTTTTGCTGATGAAGACATGGGTTTCTAGAATAGAAAGGATGAGGACCCTTGTGGGCTGGGTTAGAGCATATGAAAAAACTCCCAGGATCTAGTTTGACAATTCTCTTGTTTCAGTGGTGGGTTGGGGGAAGGCCTCCCATTATAGATAGAGACCTATTAAGTAATGTTTAGAGGCTGAATAGTGAGAGGTTAGGTTGTATCTAGTCACTAGAATGGTGCCTAGCTTCATTTTCTTCCAAATAGAAGGAGAAAGAGATATTATAATGATGATGGGGCAGCCAAAGACAATGTGGCTGCTGAGCCAAAGGGGCCAAAAGCTGGAACAAGTAGTGTCAACAATGATGTAGCTGAGGGGAGAAAAGCAGCAGAAGCTGCCGGAGGAAAGGATGGCTTCAGACTGCTAAGCAAGGCTTTGTGTTTATTTTCGGTTTTGAGCAGGTGATCTCTCAAGTTCAATGCACAAAGTTTGGATGTTTAAAATGCACCCAGAGCTCTATATTTTCATTGCTGATAATGAGGCCGACATGGATTTGAATCATCTCTCTGTCTTTTATTATCAGGGGAAAACAGATACTTGACTACCCTGAGTTTCTGTTATCCAAGAAATAACCAGAATTCAAGGTTATTCTCGTAGCTCTTGCCAATACTCCCCTTGATATTTTTTACTGAATTTTGTGTTATTGCTAGTGGCTTAGATATTTGTTTTGTCACTTGGAATATAGCCAGATCAAAGACACCACTCTTTGGGGTCACAAACTGGAAATAAATCATGGCTGCTGATTGGGTGGTCTGTGTTACTAATGTAAATGCCCATGACAATCATCTGTTCTCTGACTGAAACCAAGCTGCTGGTCACCCCTGCACTGCCCAGATTTCTGACTTGACAAATGGATTTATTATCATACTGGATATGGCCACACATCAGTATCAGGAGCTGGGGTTCTCTGTCTGAAACAGAGGCTACCACTGCATGCCAGGTTTGTGGCTCCCGCCAGTAGACAACTCCTCTGTGTCATGATTAAGGAGGACACACTGCAGCAGCTATGGACCCTTTCTGCTCCTGGAAGTTTGCATACACTGGACTTTTGATCTCCCTCACCCCTCTTGGGGTTACCAATGATGCCCCAATAGTTTTGACAGTTTTTCAGATTATGGTGTTGTGGTCCATCCAGGGTATTTGGGCCATCGAAACTAATCTGTGTCATGTTTTTTACTTTCTGGACCTTATACAATATGTCAATGATGTTTCTTTTATCACAAAGACCACCCAGCAATGGGCCAATGGTATTTGATGAGCATTTCATGCTCCCTACTATCTATAGACTTTGGATATTATTGAACACTGAAAGAACTTCTTTCTCTAACACCATCACCCTTTCCTGGTCCACACACCTCAGTGAGAACCCAAATGAGTCTATCTCCCGAAAAGGATCATCTCATCTTGGCTATTTCCTGGGTAATAGAGAAAAATATCTAGATATGAATACAGGAAAATTAGAGGAAAGGTAAACTTATAGGTTCTCAGATTGAATGCACTAATTTTGTGGTGGTAGAGGGAGAGCAAACCCCCTGGTACTCAAGGAGGGAACAACTTAGACCCCAGAAGGTATGGAGGGCAGGGGATGATGAATTCTCTTTGTCCTCTAGATTCAGCACTGCTGCCCGATTCAATTGTCAGCTATACCCGACAACCAGACCTTATGCTGAGTTTGTCTTCTCTGTTCACATGCTATAAAAATAAATACCCTCCAGGGGCGCCTGGGTGGCGCAGTCGGTTAAGTGTCCGACTTCAGCCAGGTCACGATCTCGCGGTCTGTGAGTTCGAGCCCCGCGTCAGGCTCTGGGCTGATGGCTCAGAGCCTGGAGCCGGTTTCGATTCTGTGTCTCCCTCTCTCTCTGCCCCTCCCCGGTTCATGCTCTGTCTCTCTCTGTCCCAAAAGTAAATAAACGTTGAAAAAAAAAAATTAAAAAAAAAAAAATTAAAATAAATACCCTCGGGTAAACACGGCAGGTCTTGACCTATTCTGCTGTATCTGATGCTGTCAGTGGAAGCTCCCAAACATGAAGATGCACAAACACAACCTTGTTTCGATCTAACTGATCGATCATACACTCCTCCAGATGCCTGAGTGGACCTAGGTTATGCCACAAGTGGCAATCAAGGCTTGGTGATGCTGGCCTTGTGGCTTAACAAAACCAGCATAACAACGATTCAGACCACATTTAATAACAAATCCTGAACTGGAGTGACTGAATAATGACTCTCCAGGGTGTATGTTTGTATGTAAAGAGAATGAGTCATGGAATGACTCTCCACTGGGGACTGAGCTTGCTTTGTGGGCCAACTTTTGTCCCGGCAATTATTGGAAGTCTCACAGAAATCTTTCTATCACATTCTGTTGATTAAGACAGTCATCAATGTATCCAGATTCAAGGGCCAATGTCACTCTAAGAAGTACATGAGGGATGAAATACATATTGAGGTAGTCATATTTGGAAAATTTAATCGGTCATGCTTCATTATGATGGTATTTTACTCTCATATCTATTGAAACAGGCTTCAGGGATTCCTCCACATCCAACTATAATGAATCCACTTGTTTAAAATCTGATTGTATTTAGATATTGTTGTGCTATTTATTCACATCTTGTAAATTGCTATGTTATCACAATCAGCCTTGGTTTTGTGTGAGTAAAGTGTTTTCATTATTAAATTCCAGTCTTTGAATTGTACACTCCATATGAAAAGAATTTTGTTTTGTTCTTGGCTATACACCCAGAATCTAGAATGCTGCCAGTTGTGAACTAGGTACTCAATAAATATTTGCTGAATGAAGAAAACCCAAAGGACTTATGTCAACTTCCCATAAGTAGTTGACAGGCAAGGTCCATAATCTGCTAGGCAAAACTGAGGATGGTTTACAAGGGCCATTACTGGGTCAAAAAAGACAGAGGGTCAAGTAAGAAATTACCAAAGCTCAAAGCACAAATTACCCTAGAGTTTTGGGTCATTAAACTCTGCAGAAAAGGTTCTGCCTCCCTTGGAACTGTTTTATTTGTCTCTCCATATGTGCAGCAGTATTATTTATTTGTAAAACACCAGTGTCTAACTGATACATGGCCAATGAAATTTCTATCCTCTTACTGGCACCTTAAATATATGTAAATAATCACATATTCACATGCTTATATATAGGTATCCTAGAAACCCTATAGATAGAAATTAACAGCTTCATTTTAGATGATTTACCTATTCAACATCATTAGATGAAGTGGCACAGATTTGATTTAGGCTTCTTTGTTGGTTTTTCTTCTTTAGCTCCATTGTTTTGACCAATATTTCAACTACCTACTCTGATTTACTGCAGGTTTGAAAAACAAAGACAAAACACATTTACATCCGATGTTTACCCACAGGCAACCATCCACGCAGACTGATTTTAGTTAGTTGTATTTGGATGCTTATCCTAACAAAAAATACTTCTCCCATTGGATTATTGATTATGACAACAGCTATAATTTCCATAGTTTGGTAGTAGCTAACATTTATTTAAATTTTACCATATGCTAAACTATTTCCTGAATGTTTATATTTTGAAACATGTATTTTTCTAACATGGGGCAGCACTTCATATTTTTCATTCAATAATTAGGGACAAAGTTTAAAGTGCAAGTATCTCTTGCAAAAATAATCAATCAATTCAGTGTCACATTAAATCTTTCTTGTTTATCAGCTTCATAGAAAGCTGAGATCCCAGGTCAAATGTTTCTTTTTCTTCACTGAATTCAGTGCGCCTGTGAGGAGTTCATTTTCAGAACTGATAGCTTTTATAGCCTGCTTCATTTATTCGAGATTTACTGTATTACTGTCTTCTATATGGGTATTCATTACAGAGAATTTTCTATTAAAGACAACAGATTTTTTTCTTTTGTCCCAAATGTGAGTAACAAAAGTGTTTACATATTTGTCTGAAAATATGTTTTTTTAAATTTTCTTATTTTCGGGGCTCCTGGGTGGCACAGTCGGTTAAGCGTCCGACTTCAGCCAGGTCACGATCTCGCGGTCCGTGAGTTCGAGCCCCGCGTCGGGCTCTGGGCTGATGGCTCAGAGCCTGGAGCCTGTTTCCGATTCTGTGTCTCCCTCTCTCTCTGCCCCTCCCCCGTTCATGCTCTGTCTCTGTCCCAAAAATAAATAAACGTTGAAAAAAAATTTTTTTTTAATTTTCTTATTTTCATCTAGGAGGCAACTTACACAAAATGTAAATAAAAAAATAAAATCTGGAACAGAACAATAGAAATCAGAATACAAAGTAGTGAACAGTTAAGAAAGTTGATGTAAAAAAAATACATCTCTTTGGCTCTACTTATCCTGATGGTCAAAGTAAAGGGAAAGACATTCATTTAATTTACATTGGCAAAAACACATTAGCTTTTTATGGGGAACAAATAATTTCCTGGCACTAATCTTTAAAATAAATTTCTATCACAGAAATGCTAGAACAGAGTAAATTGTGAGAACAGAGTAAATTAATGACCAATATCCTCAACAACGGATCTCATCACACCCAGTTGAGGTTTTAAAATGGTTTTTCTTATGTGTTCCTTATACATCCCTTAATTAACCAGACTTTATAACACTAACATGCAACTCGGTTAAAGACATCGTTAAAAGACCCAATACTACTGATTCAGTGTCCACAGGATTTATCAAACTGTTTACCGATGTTTTTAAAGAAATGAGATGCTACTTCTAAAGGTGATTAGTGGATACAAATTTATGTCTTGCCCATGGCTGGGGCTTTGTCATCTAGGTGTTTACTTCTCTCCCCAGAGACTTGAGGGATTTGGTAAAAACAACAAACAGAGTTGTTTTTTTTTAAAACGTGATTGAGATTACTTTAATTTTCACTTCCAAAATTAAATTTGTTCTCATTCCTTTCAAAACACAACTTATCTTTGGGAAGAAGTGTTGATGGATCAATCCATTTGACAAAGAAAGAAATCCTGAAGAAACAAATTAACCATGACCCAGTCAAACAATAGAACATTCTCACTATCCCCAATCCCCCCACCCTGGTTGTCCTTTTTAGTCCTCATTCTCTCCTTACCCAAAGATAACCACCATCCTGACTTTAAATACCATAACTTAGTTTTGCCTACTTTTCAACTTTTTATAAAAGGAGTCATACATTTTGTATTCTTTTTCTATCTGGCTTCTTTTGCCCAATGTTATATTTGTGATTCTCATACCCAAGTTCATGTTGTGGTGTGTAGCAGCGATTCACCAATTTTTATTTCTGGATAACAATTCATTGTAGAAATATACCACACCTTATTTTACACAATTTAAGTACTAACGAACATGTGGGGTTTTCTAGTGAGGCTGTTATAAATAACACACTGGACATTCTTGGACAAGTCTTTCAGTGCCCTTGTAGGAGAGAGATTGCTGGATCACTGGAGATGTAGATGTTTAATTTTGATAGATACTTCCGGTTTCCCAGTCAGGATTAATTTATATTCCTATCTGCAGTGTATGAGGATTCCAGTTGTTCCTTATCCTTAACGCTGGTTCTGTCAGTCTTTTTTTATTTTTTATTTTTTTAATGTTTTATTTTATTTTTGAGAGAGAGAGAGAGAGAGAGAGTGTGAGCGGGGGAGAGGCAGAGAGAGAGGGAGACAGAATCCGAAGTAGGCTCCAGGCTCTGAGCTGTCAGCACAGAGCCCGACATGGGGCTCAAACCCAGGAACTGTGAGATCATGACCTGAGCCGAAGTTGGACGTTTAACTGCCTGAGCTACCCAGGTGCCCCTCTGTCAGTCTTTAATTGGGGTCATTCTGGTGGTTGTGTAGTAGTATCTTACTGTGGCTTGAACTTGCATTTGCCTAGTGACAAACGAGGTTGGTCACTTTATCACAGGCTTGTTGACCGTTTGTGATCCTTTTCGGTGAGGTTTTTTGCCAATTTTTCTATTAGCTCGGGTATGTCCGTTTCTTCAATAGATTTAAAATTTGTAGTATATTATGGGTATGACCCTTACTTTTTCAGTCTCTTAATTTTTTTATGAATAGAAGCATTTAATTTTAATTTTACTGAAACCTAATACATCAGTCTTTTCCTTAAGTTAGTGTCTTTTCCTACCTCATGTCATGAAGATGTTCTTTGTTTTCCTCTAGAAGCCTTAAGATTTTACTTTTTACATTTAGATCCACATAGAATCCTGTCACCAGAACAGCAGTGAAATAGTAGACATGCTAACAGTAATAGTCCCTGCCATTTGTGTGTTTCACCAGATTTCCTTAAAGGAGTTCCCATTTGTAGGCTGTATGAAAGCCTCAAAATCTGTATATATAGCCTAAATGTAAAAACTCCAATTCCATGAGAAAGAAATCAAGTGAATAAAAGTTAAAAAAAAAAAAAAAAAAAAAAGCAGCAACGTTTAGTGGGAATTCTAAAGCAGCACATCAATAAAATATAAAAATATCAAAGTACAAAAATAATGCACTGAGAACTCAGAATAGAAGAAAATGGATCAAAAAGATTAGCAACAATAGGGGCTGACAAATGAAATCGTTAATGTACTGCTTCAATCTGCAAAGTATTGTTGAAAGGCAAGCAAGAAAGAACAGGAAAAATTGTTGAAAGTCAGGGACATAAATAATTCTAGTGTTATCACTTTATAGGTTAGGATTCTAAGTTCACACTCAAGGGGCTTCTTATTTTCTTGTTATTACTTTGTTTTCACTCAGGTAAGCTCTTATCCAGATGGGGAGATGGTGTTTTTGTTATATCATCTATTGTCAATATGACAAAATGGAAAGCTTGTGTTTTATCCCGCTGGTTAAATCTGAATATTGCTTTTTCATTAAATTATTTTTTATATCAGGCCTCTATTTAAGTGCATAGACGTCAATGAAATAAGTAGCTTCAAATAAAAAAAGAAGAAAGAAAAGAAATACAGCGTAATTTAATATCACTCTCACTGTCATTCACTAATATCTCTCTAAGTAAGCATGAAAACCATTTCCTTTGGAGTAGCAAGAAGAAACTTGTGATGATCTTTCGGAATCAGAGTAAGTACTCCATGTGACTGACTACTTACTTCTTCTCCCCACTTATTTTTTTTTCCTTAATAAGTTTAATATCCCCTGAACTCTGGGTATATTTGTGTTGTTGTTGCAAAACTAGTTATCTTTTCAATTAAAATTATTTTAGCAACACTGCAAAAGTTGGAGCCTATCATCCTTACTACAGACTAACCTATAAAACAATGCTTAAAAACAATTTCCTGAAGATTTAAAGCAGGGAGTTAAAGTTACCTCACCTCAGCTTTTTTTGCCATTTAGCTGATTTGATGATGGTGGTCCTACAGAGAGGTTGTTGACATAGTTGATGCTTAAAAATGTTACACATTTGTTAGAAAAAGTTATAAACTTACTATAAATACAAATAAAAATGTTATCACTATCCAAAAACCTTAAGCAATATCACACTCCACTGCATGATACTAATTGAAGGAAATTTCATAAATATTGAATATGATACCCAAGGAACAAATGGAACACTTGTGGAATGTGATAAAGCTTTATGAAAATATTTGATACAAGAGTTCAGCACTTCTAAGCTGCTTCTTTTCTTCTCAGATTCCAACACTAAGCACTCACCTGGAGATAATCTAAAAAGACATTCTTTGTTACCCATGACTAGTCTCTTGACCATGGAGGTGAATAGATTAGAATAAGTGAGAATTTAAAATAGAGGTGTACAGTGAGAAAGAGATATGGAGCTTGTAGGTTTTTCTTTAATAAAAGAAAAAGAACAATACAAAGAGAAAGAAAAAAAAAGCAAACTTTAGAAATTTCCCAAGGCCTGGATGTACCTAGCTCCCTGCTTAGAGTGAGTACTCTGTACATCATCCTAAAGTGGTGACCTATTATTATATACATACATAGAGAGAGAGAGAGAGGTAATACGTGAGCAAAACCATCTAAATATTAGATTCTGTATTGCCTTCTACACACAAACTCATCCTTAGTCAATGGGGAGCCTTTAGAGGATGTTCAGGTATTGACATATTCTAGGATTTGCATGTTACAGTTTCTAGTAGCTGGTTGAGGTTATTCTGGAAATGACAATACCACAAGAAGAAATAGTAATAAAAATAAGAGCTGGAACTTACTGTTTACTATGGGCAAGGCCCTCTTTGAAGAGTTTACCATGTAATACTTATTTAATCTTCACAATAATCATGCAAGACTAATTTCATTATTGGTTTTATTTCATAGACACGGAGGTGAAGTGACTTGTCCCAGGTCACATGGCTTGAAAATGACAGAACCGGGATATAAACATGGGCAGTTGGGATGCAGAATCTGTGTAATGACATCCTATGCTTCCATTATGAAGAGGCTGTTACCAAATTGATGAGATGTAATTTGAACATTAAGTAAGAGTGTTTGAAAAGGGACCAGGGAAGATAAGAGAGATTTTGAGAAATATTTAGGGAATAAAATGAGCAGGACTTAGTAGCTAATAGGATATCATGAGTGAGTGTGATACATGAATGTGGATGATTCTTTGATTCCTGCATTGAATTACTTGTCCTTTATATATCTGAGCAGATTTGTTCCAAATAACGTTAAGAGACTAGACCATAATCTTCAGTGAAAACAGACATGATTTTTGCCTTCAATTTTATAACTCTAGTTGGAGAGATTTTTATTAATTAAATAATCACCCTATTCAACGTAAATTGCTATGGAAGAGAAAGAACACATTTGTGTGTGTGTGTGTGTGTGTGTGTGTTAATGAGACCATAGAACTTTGAGTGAGGCTAGAGACAGAGAAGACTTCATTAAGGAAATGATGTTGGAGCTGAGATCTGAGGGATTGATGGGTAGGAGTTAATTAGAGCAAGGCTCCTCCTAAGTAATGGTGCACCATGCAGCAAGAGAAACTTGAAGAGGAGAAACACATTCAGGAGGGATGATAAGGATATCCATGGTGCAAGTGTCTATTGGACAATAGTGGACATGACTTTGTTGTTGAGAAAAGCCATGAGGACGACATCTGAGGACATTTACATTTTGGGGTGGGAGGCAGGCAGGGGTGGCACAGTTTGATGATATGTGTGGAGGTGAGACTGCCCCGGGAGTATGTGAAATGGGAGAAAAGAGGAGTGGTAAGGAAGGGCTAAACCAGCATTACATTTAAGAGCTGTGTCAAGAAGGAATCACCTAACAATCACCCAAATAAAAGGGTCCAAGAGAAAGGAAGGAAACCAGCCTGAAAAGAATGTGGAGGAAGAGATCATTTCAGAGAGAAAAGTCAGGTCAAACGAAGACTGATTTTGGTAACTTGTCAGTTAATAGTGACCTTGGAAAGGACAATTTCAGTGGAGTGGTAGCATCGGAAGCCAGATTGGGTTGAAGGGAAATAAAAGTTAAGAAAACGGAGGCTGTGAAGCATACTTGCATGACTGTTTTCCAACGGCTTGGCTGTGAAGGGAGAAAGGTGACAGTGACCAGAAAAAGAGCCAGCAAGTTTTTTGTTGCTTTGTTTTGCATACATGCTTTCTGATCAGAAATTGAGTACAAGTTTATATGCCTGAAAGGGAGGGTCATGGAGAGAGGGACCTGAGACCTCGGGCCTCACTGACTGCTGAAGGTCAGAGAGGAGATGGAGAAAGATGGGTTCCGGGCACAAGGTGAGGGAAGAATCCTTCACCAGAGGCATCTCATTATCTGAGTCAGGAGGGGCTGAGTGTAAGGACAGATGCTACTGCTTGTGATGAATATATTAGCCTGCAGCTATTAAGTGCTCAGGTGTCAGGCCTCATGCTGAACTGTGTTCCTGTGGGATCAGTTCTAAGTGTCACTACACCCCATGGGGGAGGAAGCCAGCCCAGAGAGGTTAAGTGACTTGCCTAAGGCCACATAGCTAGTATGTGGCTGAGTTGGAACTTGAAACCAGAGCTGTCTGATTCCCATCAGAGGCGTGAGAAGAGTCTTATCTAAAAGCCTCGTTGGTCTCTCTAGAAGTCATTGGCTGTGATACGGGGGAGTAACAGCCTTGAGCAAGGGGTGAGAATTTGGAGTATGAGGTGTGGGGATGGACAAAGGAATTGCCCAAGGTCACAGGAATTACCCTGGTTCACTGGATTGTGTGCACTTGCCCTAGGGCCATGCATTTGCAATTTACTTAGATCTCAGTGTCCTATTGAGCTTAATTTAAGAGCTTATTTTGCTCAGGGATAATAAACTGGGCCAGAACAGACGCGTATTGTTGGCTGAGCTCTCCTGGCCTCCCTCAGTTGCACGGAGACAAACTGGTTGCCACGGCTAATCTGAGGAGTCTGAGCAGGTCTGAACAGGCCGAAAGCTCTGACTATTCCCCATTACCAAATGCTGTCACATATGCCTTCCTGGTATGCAGGAAGCTCAGGGGCTCAGGGGCTATAATAACAAGACCCTTCCGGATGACAGAATGCACACTGAAACTAACAACATACACTTGCAATGGCTATTTCCAATTTATTCATACGTCTGGAGGACTGCCCTAATGGGGCTGGTAGTGGTCCAGGTTTCCCCCCATGTGAATTCCTACTACAGCAAGAACACACAAACACCGCAGCTAAGGATGATACCAACGATCATAGCAACAGACTGAGGGATTAATATTCTTCTACCAAAGAGTCAACCATAAGGAAGCATAATTAGATAATTGTGAATAAATGCTAGCTTTGCATAAGAAACAAAAGAATATGAATGTTAAAAAGCCCGTAAAATGTTTACAACACCGTAAAAGTTGGTCTCAAAAAGGATTTCAACCCAAGTCCTTTGAAGACTGAGCGATAATAGCAGGGTGGCGAAAGGTCAGAGAAGGACCCATGCAGGCAGCATCCACACTATCAGCCTCATTCTGATTTCCAGTAAGCTCTTTTGTATCTCTTGATAAACAGTTATGTGGTAATGAAACTCTTCAAGGTTATTCCTTTGAGAATATAGCTAGAATTGCCTCTCACTGCTCTCCAGGCAGAATATTCTGATATTATTATTTATTTTGGTGTCTTGTTCTGAAAATGATTTGAGTTATCTTACAAAATTCATAGTCTATACTAGTACAACATAAATATATGAGAAAATAAACCAAGGAAAACAAAACCTAGGGGTAAAGTGTGTATGTGTGTGTATGTGTGTGTGTGTGTGTGTGTGTGTATGAGAGAGAGAGAGAGAGAGAGAGAGAGAGAGAGAGACAGAGAGAGAGATTTTGACATTGATAAATATTTTTAAAAGCAGAAGTTATATATCTTTTAGTTTCTAATTCAACCTAAACCTTCCATAGGGTATCACAATAAAGAAAAGTATGTCTTTTAATTTGACGAAACATAAACTTATATCTGTACTAGAAACATAGGTGGTGAAAAGCCTCTCTTGAGAAAGAGTGAATGGACAGATAAAGATTTCTCATCTCAGACAAAAGAAAATATTCAAGGAAGGGAGCCAAAAAAAAGAAGATTCTAAGGAGAGAGATGGAAAGTAATGCCAAGAGGCAAACACATAAAAAAGATTTAGTGATCTGGCTAATTAAAAATTTAAAAGCTTTATTTGTCAAAAACATCATAAACAACCCAAATGTTCTAAGATAGAGGACAGGTTGAAACAATCTAACTGCATTTGCTGTGTAGGTGGGAATCTGCTGAGCCAGGGCCCTCTTTGGCTAAGGGAGGTTAAACATCAGTTCAAGGTCACTCAGCCGAGATGTGAGCTGACATCTCTCTGCCCCAGAGCACATGCTTTCAGCCATCATTTCTCATTCTTCTTTCCTGGGATACATATCCATTCTCTTTTAAACCTTGTTGTTTCCTTTATTATTTCCATAAATTTTGTTTCATTTTTTATATTCATTGTATTCTTCAGTGATTCTTCAATGATTTTCTTGGTGTTCTGTTAATGTTTATTGAATAAGTAAATGAATATTCAGACTGGTTATTTTTGGTATATAGACTTTTTGTGTGTGTGTAGTCCAAAGCAACATTACATTCTTACTTTAATTATAAATTTTTAAGTATATTCTTTTGGATTTTCAATGGATGAATTAATAGTTTCTGAAAATAGTGGTAATTCTGTTTCCCCCATTCCAGTAACAAAGTTCTTTTATATCCCATGTTTTAATGTCTACATCAGAACTTCTAAGCTATAAGTGATATGGGAGATTTCTGATATTTTTGTTTAGCTCATTAATAAGGATGCTGCTAATGTTTTTAGGTTCATTTTTTTCTGTTAAAAATGCTGCATTAAAATGGTTATTCTCTATCATTTTGAGGACACATTCTTCTATTATTGGTTTTATGATTTTTTTAAAATATAAATGGTGTTTAATTTTATTGATATCTTTTCAGAAACTATCCTGTGGGGTTTTCTTTTTTCCTGTTTGGTTTTATTGAAGTAAATCTTTATGTCACTAAATGTCTTGATGTTAGTAATTCCTTGCATTCCTACTTGATACAAATGCTATATGGTTATGGTAGATAATCTCAACGTAGTATTTCTTACTTTGGTTTGCATAAAAATCACCTGGAACAAATGTTAAAATGCAGATTCTATGGTAACAGTCTTGAAGGTTTTGATTTAGCAGGTGTAGTGGGGGAGGCTGAGAATTTGAATTTTTAGAAGTCCCTCCTCCACCACTAATCATATGGTTATAAAACCACACAAAAACATACACAAACCATATTTTGAGAAACACAGTTTAAATGAACCACTGATTGAGATTTATTAGTATTTTTGCTATTGTTGCAGTAATGGAAAAGGGGAAATTAACCTAAGTAATTTTTCTTTTATTTGTTTGCTTTTATTTTAAGAAGACTTTAACATATTTTGTTCTCTGGTTTTGCTAGCTTCATTAAATAGATTGGGTTTTTAAAAAGATTTTTTAAATGATGTTAACTGTTTATAAAACACGAGAATTTTCTGTTACTTCAGAGTTTAAGAGAATTTAATAGGTAAAATAATCTGACCCTGAGGTATTATTTGCTTGAAGTAATTCTTAGGGAGCTTGTTTTTCTGTTTCTGCTATGGTCACAGATCCCACAAAAAATGCTAATTGAGTCCAGAGATGGAAGAACATCCTAGTTTGGTCAGAATACATTATACAAAAAGGGCTCTAGTGGAACATAGCACCGGAAAATTCATATGGGGCCAGATCACAGAGGACCTTGAGTAGGCATAAAATGAATAGCTTACAAAAAATTCCTATGTATGTTATCTCATTTCATGTTTATAATGAGCACTGCGAAATTTGTTTTATCTCTATCTTCATTTTTATGAATGAAGAAACGTAGTACTGGGGTCTCAAAGCAAGACACCGATCAGGAGACCAGATGCAAGTAAGTGTCAGGAAGGAAAGACACCTTGAAAACCCAAGTAAAATGTTACAGAGAATCACCCATAGTGCTTGAGTTAGATGAGACAGACCGTGGCACCGCGGGCTGTGTGGTATCAGTCCCTCTGAGTATCCTATCCTGCCAGCCTCGAAGTCGGGTTTGCCATCTCAGAACACCTTTTGACGACTAGTTAATCTGATCTAGTCTCCTGTGGTTGTTTTACATCTCCTTCCCAGAGGTTCACCCAAGTGTTATGAGGCTTGAAGCTTATACACTTTCATAGGGCACCTTTAAGTAAAAGCATAAAAAAATTTTCATTTTTGTAAATTTCACGAAAATATCTGATATCATAACACATTGCTCTGGCCCCTCTGGGGAACCTATGCAAGTGAGGGGCCATTTAGTTAAAGTGTCTTTAGCTTCATGATGACACTGCTTCTGACTTTGGGTAAGTGAAGTTTAATGGGAAGTTACAAGATGTAGTAGCTAAAGTATTGACTGATAGAGTAGGGACCTTATACATCGGTCAGAACATTATATGATATATGAATTATATTATATAACATGTAATATATACTTTGTACTATATAATATATATATTTCTTCCTACTGCTGTGTGAGTAAAATCATAGAAGTGTATAGTGTGACTTGTTTAGTAATTCTCAGGGAGATTTGGTAATTTGCCAAATGCCGCACTAACATAATATTGAACAGGTATGTTTGAAAGGCAAAACATTTCCTTACCTCCCTCACTGCTATGGACTGAATTGTGTCTCCCCAAATTCACAAGCTGAAGCCCTGACTTCCAGTGTGATGATATTTGGAGATGCAGCCTTTGGGAGGTAATTAGAATTCAATGAGACCATGAGGGTGGGGCCCTTATGATGGGATTCCTATCCTTACAAAAAGAGACTGGGGCACTTACTCTCCACATTGTGTGAACATAGCAAGAAGATGGCCACCTACAAGCTAGGAAGAGATCTTTCACCAAGAACTGATCTCTGCAGGACTTTGTGGTCTAACATTTTCTAGCCTCCAGAGCTGTGAGAAAAACAAATTTTGTGGGACACTTGGGTAGGTTAAGCGTCCAACTCTCGATTTTGGGATTTCAGCTCACGTCCATGATCTCACAGTTTGTGGGATCCAGCCCAGTGTCGGGCTCCATGCTGATAGCACAGAGCCTGTTTGGGATTCTCTCCCTTTCTCTCTCTGTCCCTCCCCCACTTGTGTGAGTATACACATGCTCTCTCTGTCAAAAATAAATAAATAAACTTAAAACACACACACACACACACACACACACACACACAGATTTTGTTGTTTAAGCCACTCAGTCTATGGCATTTTGTTATGGCAGCCTGAGGAGACTAAGATACTCTCTGTGTAGTTAGATCCTGAAATGAAATGTGCAAAGACAGCTGAGTAAAATAAAAGTAACATGTGAGACATTTTACAAAAAAAAAAAAAAAAAAAAAAATAAATAAAAATAAATCTTTTAGTAGTTTAAATCAATTACACAGTCTGCTAAGGAAGTTCCAGTGTGGATTATATACTTATAATGATGCAACAGTCTTCAGGGTATCTCCCTAATTCTGGCCTCTCTTACAGTCTAGGTAGTTACAAAATCAATTTTCCTTTAAAAATATACATATGAGGGGCACCTGGATGGTTCAGTCGATTGAGCATCCAACTCTTGATTTTGACTCAGGTCACGGTCCCAGGGGCATGGGATTGAGCCCTGAATTGGGGTCCACACTGAGCATGGAGCTTGCTTAAGAGTCTCTCTCTCTCTCTTCCCCACTCCCCTGTTTGCACTCTCTCTCTCTCTCTCTCAAATATATATAAAAAATACATTTACTTTTATTCATCCATTTACTGAGCCATCCATCTGTTTACATATTCATTTATTCATTCATTTTAAGATGCAAAGGCAATGAAGTCATTGTCAGAGACTGGCAATCTAGTGCATAGTCACATATATCTAGAAATAAGATACCTCAGAGTAGGTGTAGACTATGTGCAGAGAACTGTGAGGTCCAGGGAGGTGAGACATTCCTTGTGGTTAGGCTGCAGGAATACACCTTTGAGCTAGACGTTGGTGTCTAAATAAGATTTCAATAAGTGGAGATGAATAAAAAGGCAATTCAGAGAGAAGAAAACTACATTGATAAGGTATAAAGAAGAAAATTCCAAGTTCTTTAAGGACAATTGTATGCCGCTTGGTTTTATTAGTTCAGAGTATATATAGGGAAGATAAAGCTGAAAAACTAATTTTAAGCCATATTGTGAATGTTTTTACATTACAGACTAAGATTTCTAGGTTTTGTTCTGTAGATAAAGGAGAAGAAATAAAGGATTTTGACAGCTATCAAGTAGTAGCAAAAACAACAATTGAAACAAGCACTTGAGTTGTTTTTTTTTTTTTAACGTTTATTTATTTTTGAGACAGGGAGAGACAGAGCATGAACAGGGGAGGGTCAGAGAGAGGGAGACACAGAATATGAAGCAGGCTCCAGGCTCTGAGCCATCAGCCCAGAGCCCAATGCGGGGCTCGAACTTACGGACCGTGAGATCATGACCTGAGCCGAAGTCGGCCGCCTAACCGACTGAGCCACCCAGGCGCCCCCAAGCACTTGAGTTTTGATCTACTTTCAAAATGGCACTGGTGTCTCACTGCTCATCAAGTAGTTGAATAAGAGATATTGAGAGAATTCCAGGCTGTGATCATCTTCATGGTGGTGAAATCAGAGCAGATAAAGTCACCAATGGAGAGAGCAGGTGGAAACAAGACAAGGGGACTGAGGTCAGAATTATATAGGGTGGAGGAAAAAAAACTAGGAAGAAGTATTATGAAAACAAGAATACTACAGTCATGATGCCAAAGGGAGTTTCAAAAGGAGGTATTTTAATCCTGCCTTGCATTATACTTAATATGTTTTCTGTGCTTATCTTTCTTTTCAAATTAAGTTACATTTATTTTTAGGGCAGAGATTATATTTTTATTTTGACAATGTTCAATACAGTACCTGATATACTGTTAAGGATAAGGTTAGGCTTTTAATAATTCTTGCTTATCTATTGCTTTTTACAATATTCAAATAATTATAAAAATGATCATAGTGATCATTTATAATCACTTATTAAATTTATAATGGGCAGTTCTAAGTGCTTTACGTGGATTATCCATTTCATTGTCACAACAACCAAATAAGGTAGTTACTAAGTGAGGTAACATTTGTTAGGTAGATGAGGGTAGAGTAATCACCTAAAAGTCTATGTCCTTTACCCTAAGGAATCTTGAAACTCACTTTGAATTTTAAAACTCTGTAGGAAGTAAAAACATGTCTCATTTATAAAAAGAGATTATTTCTCAAGCACATATTTGTACAAAGCATCATGTTGGCTCTTTGGAGGGGAGGGGGGTAGGGCTTGCCTGTTACCCACAGTTGTTAGAAAAATTTTATTTTTTAAAGCTTATTTATTTATTTGGGGCAGAGAGGTGCAGAGATAGAGAATCCCAAGTAGGCTTTGCACTACCAGCATGGACCCCAACTCAGGTCTTGAGCCTGTGAGATCATTACCGGAGCTGAAACTGAGTCAGAAGCTTAACTGACTGAGCCACACAGGCACCCCTACAAAAGTTTTATTTAAAAAAAAAAAAAAAGAAAAAAATGAGAAAACTTTTATTTTCCTCACCTTTAACATTAACAGTTTTCTCCTACAGAAAGAAAAAAGCTCAGATTTCGTTCCCAGCAGGTATAATAGATAGATTACTTGAAAAATCATCACTGGGCTTTTTCTAATATAGAAATATTAGATTTAAGGTTTCTAGTTAAGGCCTAATTCATAAAAAAAGAAAAAAAAAAACAAGTGTTGGTGAGGATGTAGACATTGGAATCTTGTGCACTATTAGTGGGAATGTAAAATGGTGCAGCCCCTGTGAAAAACAGCACAGTGCTTCCTCAAAAAATTAAAGGTGGAACTATTCCATGATTCAGCAATTACACTTCTGGGTATATGCCTACAATAATTGAGACAAGGGTCCGGAGGAAATATTTGTACACCCATGTGCAGAGCAGTATTATTCACAATAGCCCAAAGGAAGAAATAACCCAAGTGTCCATCAGTGATTAAACAGATAAACAAAATGTGGTAAACACATACCATGGAATAACATTCAGCCTTAAAAAGAAAAGGAATGCTGACACATACTACAACATGGGTAAACCTTGAGGACATCAGTCTAAGTGAAATAAGCCAGTCACAAAAACACAAATACTGCCATATTCCACTTATGTAAGGTGGAGAAGTCAAATTCATAGACAGAAAATAGAAAGTGGTTGCCAGGGACTCGTTGAGAAGAAATGGGGGGATGGGGAGTTGTTGTTTCACAGATACAGAGTTTTAGTTTTGCAAGATCAAAGAGTTCTGGAGATTGGCCGCATAACAATGTGAATATACTCAACACTATTGAAGTATACACTTAAAAGTGGTTACCACACTTCAGAAAAAAACTTTAAACCCTTAATTCAGGTATTCTTATACAAAGTATAAATCTATTCTGTTATCATTATTTCATACACCTTTTGGATAATGTATCCTAATATACAGAAAGCCCCATTTATGTTGAGCAACTGTGGCTGTATGTATCATACACACGTGAATTCAAAACTGAGAGAATAGAAAACCAGCATGAACAAAAGATAAAATGAAGAAGTGCTTATATCCTAACTACTAATAATGTGCTTAACTATTCGAAAGGGGAACTTTTGGAATGCTTTAATTTAGGTTTCCTGATAAAGAGTCTATTTTTGACTTGAAGAACAATTAATTCTACTATAGGCTTCAGTAGTGATGATAATACTGGGACCTGATTATACTTTATAATGATACCAGATAGGGTAATTTTTCAAATGTTTTATTGGATCTATGAAGGGATCATTGTGTGACCTGCATTTAGAAAATCCACTCTCCAAAGAATTATCTGTAGTTAGGTTATTATTGTTAGGTCAAGTTATGTATTTGAAATTGATTAATCTTTTTCTGGGGGTGATTGTCATAACTCGTACTGTTTACAATTAATCCCTTCTATAATCTGGCCCTGAGTAATTTTTATATAAAATCTGAGAAGTCATGCAATATTCATATCTCATATGTAGATACATAATAGTGGGCTGTAGTCTTGCCATTATCTATGGATTAATTCAAATTTGATAGAATTATCTCTCTTCAGAGATAGATTATGAAAGACTTTTAAAGGAACAGATTTCCATACTAACTTTGAACTTAATCAGCTATTTCATAATTATTCCAGGATTGCTACAAGGAATCCCATGGCTTCTTATTATTCATAGCAGCAAGACAAAAATGTGTGCAACCTTTCTTCATTTTAGGAGGTGGCAAAAGGCCTCAAAGATTACCCTTCACATGTTAATATTTCAGAACTTTATTATTTTGGTGCAGTGGTGAAAAAAAGTAACTTTCAAGATTCTTCTGTAGTTTTCCCTTTCTTTATTCTCAAAAGCGTCTTTCGTGTAACTAAAATTCTTTTGGTGCTTCTGGAGTTACTGGAAGAGCTTTCATTTATAATGTTTCACTACAGAAAATATTGAGCTTTTGCTATTTGAAATGGAAGTGCAAAAGGAAGAGTTACTCCTTCAATGACATTGTTTTCCATCCCTGGAACTGCGGCCGACAAACTGGATTCCAGAAAGTTTTAAGGACATTACTGATTGGTCACAACAACCATATAGGAGTCATATTTCCTGGCTCACCTTTTTCCTGTCTTGCTTTTATTTTTTTATTTGCTAATAACTTATACATTTAAAGAATTAAAATCTTATATGCAACATATGCATACTCCCAACACTCCCATCAAATTATACATTGCATTGTTACCTGAGGTAGATAAAATACTTAAATGCATAGGGATGTATGAATTTAACCAGAAATATTTTCACATCCATGCTCTTGAGGTGGTTACCTAATTTGTGAATACATGGGAAGATACTTTGTGTTTTCAACTGTGCATTACAATCTGCTCATATGGCTTTTTCTGCCCCTACTGTAAACTTATGGAGTCAAGGATTGTCTTTCCCTAGTATGTATAATTTGTAAAGACTCCACAGGGTATTGTGATGTAGAACCTGAATAAAGAATCACTGCACTAGGGGCGCCTGGGTGGCGCAGTCGGTTAAGCGTCCGACTTCAGCCAGGTCACGATCTCGCGGTCCGTGGGTTCGAGCCCCGCGTCGGGCTCTGGGCTGATGGCTCGGAGCCTGGAGCCTGTTTCCGATTCTGTGTCTCCCTCTCTCTCTGCCCCTCCCTTGTTCATGCTCTGTCTCTCTCTGTCCTCAAAATAAATAAACGTTAAAAAAAAAAAAAAATTAAAAAAAAAAAAAAAAGAAAAAAAAAAAGAATCACTGCACTAGAAATGTATCCCAACAATATACCCAACAAACGTGGATGTACATGCAGGTGGGACTAATTGACCATGGGGTTCTCCAGATTAACCTTGGCATTCATCTCTAGGAGGTTACCACTTTGGCACAAAAGTTGGAACCTATATGCCATTCCTGGTCTAAAATGTTCTCTGCATTTGCACTGTGATTATAATCTATAAGAACTCTTGGGCAGATATATTTTCTGTGTTGCTACAAAGATATATCAAGTAATTTCATGGTATTTTAAAAAGTTCGTTTTCTAATTAACAAAAATACTTGAACTTGATGGGCTTTTTTTCTGTTCCAAAAGTAATTGTCTTTTCATTACCAGTAACTTAGGTTCATACCCAGAAAATGTGTTGTAGGTCAAATTTTGTAATATTTGGTAATATTTCCCTCTTAGTCCCTCTACCTAAAGAGAAGAATATAGCCTAGTGATGAAGTACACGAACCCTCTATTCTGAGGGTTTGAATCCAAGCCCTAGCTCTTCTACTTACTCTGTGACTGTAGGAAGGTTACAGAACCTCTTTGTTGTCTCAGTTTCCCCAATAGTAAATAGGTATATAAAAGTTGTGAGATGTAAATGCATGAGAAACAGTTAATACTCTACCAGTAGATGGAAGGCCACCAACAATTGTGGATTATTATTGTTATTAGTAGTAGAATTTACAACTATTGTTTTTTTGTTTTTGAGAGAGAAGCAGGCAGAAGGAGGGGGGGCGGGGAGAGAGAGAGAGAGAGAGAGAAAAGGGCTCACCCGATGAGGGACTCAAACTCATAAACTGGGAGATCATGACCTGAGCTGAAGTCAGAGGCTTAACCACTGAGCCACCCAGGAGCCCTACAACTATTGTTTTATACCACCTTGCCTCAAGGTTATCTTTTCCTAGCAGTAGAAATATGAGAAATTTCTTGTTTGTTTTAGATGTAGTGTTGTAAGCACTTTGGGCGTTATTTATTACTATTTAAATACATGTTAAGCTATGACTAAAAAATATGAATATTATTTGGTTCCCAAACCTAGAATATCTCTGGGTGATTTTACTTTCATTCTTCCATCTGTCCTTATCCATCCATCCATCCATCCATCCATCAAATATTTGACAAGTGCTTTCCACAGGTCTTGCACTGGTGAAATAAAGATAAACAAAGTACATGATCTGCCTTTAATGATCTTCCATTCTCTGATGGGAGAAACAGACAGGTAAATAGGCAATTATAATACTGAGTGTTAAGTACCATGAGATGATTGTGCTTGGGATAATGTAAAGGGGGCATGCAGGATGTTTCAGTGCCTTGAAGGTCAGAGAAGGCATTCAGTTTTTCTAGTAATGATCAATTTACTTAAAAGGCATTGTTTTTTTTTAGTTAACCGCAGCCCCAAATTACCTTAGATAAATACATTCATAGCCTTATAGAAAACACTTAGGGCAAACCCGGCTTCTTTCAAAGTTGGAAGAGAAAAACTTCTTTTTCAATCTCATGGCTATTTTACTTTAGGGAGCAGAACACACAGATTATGGCTATTTTGCTGCCTCTCAGTCCTGTTTGGAAAAGGGTGTTGGCGTATTTTATATAGCTGAGTTGAATAAATCCCAGTACTTACCACCGTAATTTACTGCATGTGGAGCTGGCTTGTCCCCTAGATCACAATAGAAATGCACTAGGGAAAGCTTCCATCCCACTTTTATATCTCAGAAATAAATCACTTTTTTCTGTACAAAACACATACACAGCTGTAAAATTTAGTCTAAGCATTAATAATTATTTTAAGTCCTGTAAATCCTAGGTTACTTTATAGTGTAGCCATACAAATCTTTTTTAAAGGTCTTTTATTCTTATCTAGTAAAATGGGTCATTAATTATATAGAGTCTTCATAGTTTTGAATTTAGAAAGCTTTATGTTTCTATAATGTTAGTTTGCTTGCTAATACAAAATATTAAGATACCTATGCTCTGATTTTTCTTTCAATCAATGTCCTCGGAAACAAGAAATCATAATTATCTTATCACTGGGATTTTACAGGATACTCAATATATCAGTGAATCGGTATCAAATTCAATGTAAAAGAAAAAAAGAATGAACACAGTACAAAACCCTTGAATATCATTGCTCCTGGGACATTTGGCTATGAAATTAAATTTAGGACTGACACAGATGTTGCCACAGGCACAGGCACATGCCAGCTGCATACGCAAACAACCAACTTGCCAACTTCACTCTTGGTTGTTGGTTGTCTTTTTTTTTTTTTTAATTTTTTTTAACATTTATTCATTTTTTGAGACAGAAAGAGAACACAAGCAGGGGAGGGGCAGAGAGAGGGGGAGACACAGAATCCGAAGCAGGCTCCAGGCTCTGAGCTGTCAGCACAGAGCCCGATGCAGGGGGTCAGCCCATGAACTGTGAGATCATGACCTAAGCTGAAGTGGACACTTAACCTACTGAGCCACCCAGGCACCCCCTCCCCCCGCCTTTTTTTAACTCTTTTTTAAGAACCACTCTTGGACCAGTTACAAAAAATAAGGAACTAAGCAACACACCCATTCCTTGGTTATGAACCAGAAGTCAGGAGACCAAATCAGGAGAGTAATCACTGAAACACACAAACATGGCTGTTTGGATAAGATGAGTCATTCTGTATGGAAAAGTCGAAATTCGTTAATTATTTTTGAAGGCCACCAATTAAGCCTTCTGGAGAAAGCCTTTCCCAGATCCTCCATGACTAATTCAGTCTTGATGAAACAAAAAAAATGAAAGTGGAAGGCTAAGTGCTCCATATAGGGTACAAAGGAACCCAGTTTTGAAAACTGGGAGGGATTCTTTAGAAAAAGGCTTTCTCAGTAATACTCTCCCAATGAGAAATGGATGAAGATAAAACACTATTTTTATTGTTGCAAACTTAGAAATTGCTTTTTGTTAATTGAATTAGAATTCAAATAGAACTCTAGAATGAGAATTAATTAGAATTTTTAGAATTACTTGCTTCTTAACAAATTCTTAGAATTGCTTGGAACCTTGTTTCTCAGATTTATCAACCTAATCATATGTGACACTGAGATCAGTCAGCCAATTCCCTACATACATTAAAGAAATTTTAAAAGTCACCTGAAAAATGTTTAAATAGTAGACATGGTATAAGTTTCTTAATTACTGTTTAGCACAATATATATAAAATATTCTTTATCTGCCATGATTAATGTAACATTGGCCAGATTTCAAATACTGAATGTTGTAGCGTTTTCCACATTTGTCCTCCCAACAGCTATGCTCAATAGAGTGTTTGTATTTTGTTGATACTGATACTCATGTTTCCTTCTTTCCCAGGACAATAATCAGAGATTTATCATTTATCACACAGCTAAAGAAATCAAGTTTCTCACATGGAGTGTCAGTGGAGCGGCCATGGGCATTTAGAGAGTCTTGTTAGATAAAAGTTGAGTTGAGAATACATTTTGATTGGCTTCAGTGGGATATATTTAGATGGCTCAAAGTCTCATCTGTTTGTAATTAAGCTAGTGCTGGGAATAAATGGAAGTATTTGGATAATAATGAAGAAGCAAAATAAGAAGCTTATCTGGAAATTTATTCCACATCATATAGCTCATATATATGACATTTATTAGGAGTTTTGCCCCAAGTTTAATAATAAGTATAAGAATTTACATTGACATTACCAAAAACAAATATGAAATTGAAGACTTGCTTCAATAGTTCAAGAGCAATGAAATTTTCCTTTTTTTGCTTATCTCCTCGATACTCAGCTCACCTTTTATTTTTATAAAGCTGTTTAAAAATATTACTCTTTGTGGTCTTGTAAGCATGTAAAAACACATTCATACAGGGGTCTTCTGCCCTTGTATTCTTTTTCTTAAAGAAGGCATCCAAATCATCTACAAGTACTGTCAATAATTCTTATACTATCTAGAAATTCAGTTTGCAATGAGTGGACTATCTGTGTTTCTAGCTTATTTTCTCCTTTGTTAATGACCCTCATTTTTAGCATTTTACCCTTTACTGCATTCTATCAGAAAACTAGACTTTCAACTCCCCAGAAATTGGTCTAGATCTTTGTTAATAAATATGTTAAGAAGAGAAGTCACAGGGATTCTAGTCTTCCAAATATGTTCCCCCCAAATTTTCCCTCTCAATAAGCAAAGGACCAGGATTCTTTTTCTCTAAAGTTGGTCTGGGATTTTAGAAAGACCACTTCTAGTAGGACTAAAGTATTTCTGATAGTCAGAGATTCTGACTCAAAAGTGTTCTATGCTAAAAAGAAAAAGATTCTTAGACCTTTAGTGTTTGTAGTCCCCAGTCATTCACTATAACTTGGTAAGTAGCTACAGTTTAGGGTGGACTTTCGAAATTTGCCTGGTGGTCTCTATGATGACAGATTGCAAGAGATTTTTTTAAATATATGAAATGACATTCAGAGAACAAGAATAGTAGTGACAGATTGAATTATTTTGTAGGGATAAAATGGATTGGTGAATGTTGAATTAAAAAAAAACAAAACAACCTAATCTATTTTCCACAAACCAAAGTCCTCTTGAGCTGCAATCCCTCTCTGTGCATAGAAATTATGCTCAACTTGGAATCCTAGAAGGCACAGTCGGTGCCATGTTTCATCAACATAAATAATTAACTGGAGAAGGACATGTAATATTCATAGTGGGAAATTATTAGATTGCAAAAGGAGAGAAAATATCTAAAAATTGAAGAAAAATGAATCATTAAGCTTATGGCATTTCCTTTATGTATATAATTAGTTAAAAAAAAAACAACAACCCTATTCCTTTGGAGCCAATGACAAATGGTGGGTGTGCTAGATTGCAGCACAATTGGACTGTATTTGATGCGTGGTCTGGAACAAAAGGGATTCAATGTTTTGGGTGCATTCTGCCAGGAGGTAGGCATCAGGAGTAGGAGAAGTGAGAGTCATGTTTTGCTTTTTTATTTTAAGACCATTCCAATAATAAGGCAGCTGTGATTTTGGGAGTCAGAGCAATCGTTCAATTTACTGTGCTCAATTAAGTGTCACAACCTGCAAGTGATTTATTTATATTATTGGAGGTTTTCCCTTTTGTGGGTAGGGATTATGGTGATGGGTTCTAGAAAAGCTATTGAATAAATAAATATTTCCTGGCAGATGTTGCTTTTGTGTCCCTAGCCAATAGCAATTGTAAAGCACAGAGCTTAGGGGTTACTGCTAGTGATATTAAATAATGTCATAAAGCTTTGTCTAAGAGTGTCCATCAGATGATAAACAAGCACTATTTCCATGGCACAACGTGGCCAAAAATGGGTCAGAAGACCAACACTTCCATGATATCATTTCTCTGGTCAGATACATGGCATCTATTCCCAGATGTTCTTAGTTGTAGGAGGGGAAAAAAGTGGGATTTTTTCCCCCTCACCATCAAAACCTGTTTGGCAGGAGACCCTGAGAGCTTTAGACCCTTGGAAAGCAAAAGATGGATTACTTTCAAATCCAGGAGCCTCATTAAGATTTTTGAGGAAATGAAAAGCGGTTTGACCTGAGACGGAGCTAAGACTACCTGGTGTGGAGTTTTGGTGCTAGCCAGCCTGATCGCCTTGCTGATGAGGTGATTTCAGGGGGAGCTGTAAAAGGCCGCATTGTTCATGTGTGGCCCCAAGAACAATGAGGTACAAATTAGCTGTGTCCAATCTCAGGAAAGCTTATCATCATCATCAGGCTCTGTTGACATTACCCATCCTGCCAGCTTTCCTTGTAGCTCAGAAAGTAAAATGGGATTGAGGCAAAGGAAGAGAAGTTCAGGGATCTGATGCCAATTTCTCAAAAGGAAAAAAGAGGTATTTTTTAACAGGAAAAAAAGATTGTAGTTTAAAACCATATTTGCAGTAGATATCAATGATACTTTAAAGCATTTAAATGTGGAATATTTGACTTGTCCTAAATACCTAAGAATTTGTATATGAACTATTTCTTAATCATAATACTTTTTTCCTCCTTTGTAATTATGGGTCAATGTAAGTCACAACAGAGTCTTAATCTTCAATTAAACATGATACTCTACCCCAAATGGAATTTAAAGTATAGTGTATACATGACAGACAACCTAGGGAATAATTTGGGTATTATTGGAAATGGCATTAAATTCTTAGGCATCTGTGATGCTATTTTATACACTGGGTCTGCAACTTAGTAGGGTAACAACTCATGCATTGGAATAATAAGGGAAGGGGTTGCCCAGAATAGAATTTTTGGGCTAAGTTTTACCACTGTATTTCCAAAAAGCATCTTATACCTTCAAGGTAACCATAAAGCTTGAAGGTTATAATTTGTGAATGAAGTTTTAAAAATTCTATACATAACAATGAAGAGTAGACAACTATATAAATAATCTATTTTAACTGATAATCTATAAGTGAGTACTGAGGGCTTTTGAAGACATCCCAGTTCTATCTATGGCAATCATTTATTCATGTAATTATTCATTTATCAAACATACATAAAGCCCCTAGTATGTTTGATGCACTTGGTTAGACATCTTATAAAAAATTCTTGTATTATCTTTTCTAAAGCTCTAGTGTATCAACAGCAATTTTAACCCAATCTGCAGAAATACTGAGTTAACACAAAGTGGAAAGTTACCAAGCAGACTGGAAATAGTATGACAAGGAGTAAGAATTTACTAGTATATTCCCAAGCCTGTCTACAAGAGAACGAGCCTCTGCCTTTCAGAGCAATTATTCAACTCACTTAGCTGTCAAAATAATGATAGTAACCACAAGTTAACATTTAGTATAAGCTGTGTGTTAAATGTTTTATGTGCATTAGTATATTTAATCGTCCAATGAGACTTGCAAAGTTACCATCCTTGCTTTTTGAGTGAGGAAACCGAGGCTTAAAAGTTTAGTTAATTTGTTCAAGATTAGGTAAATAAAGTTTGGAACCAGAATGTGAATATAGTCCTTTTTGTCTTCAAAGCCTATAACTCCCATACATAATGGAAAAATATATATACATTATGATAGCTTGATGATGTTAGCCATTAACCATTCTTCAACTCTCGTTCCAAGTTTAGCCAACATCCTCTTCTGATTTACTTAGAACTTCGATTAAATATTTTCCTTACAGGAAGAGAATATGCCACCAGTGATTTTGAATGGGTGATGCCCGCAAACATTGTGCATTTAAAAAATTATAATTGAACAATTGCATTGTAATTTATACTTCCTCCTCTTGTGAATTTAATTAATGTGAGTTGGCCTCTTCAATATAGGCATCACTTCTGAAAATATTTACAAAAAAATTTTTTTTTTTATTTACAGAATTCAGGACCAGATCCTAGACCAAGGTATTTTTGGTATCTAAGCAGAATCCTTACCTTATCATTATTTATGGTCTCAGAAATAATGCAGTAGTTGTGTTTTTTTTTTTTTTTTAATAATCAAAAATTTACAGAAAAGTTTCAAGTATAGTACAAAGAAAGTTTTCTCCTTAACCCTTTTGTTTTTCTTAGAGATCATTTGTTAAGTACCAGCCATACATTTTATCTTCATAAGGGCACAAGTGGTGATCCAATAATAGTGCATTTCTCTTATGATTTGGGGTCTGGAGTTATCGCATCCAAGTGTTTAGATTGGTATGTTTATTTCTCTTTTCAATATTTGTGAACTTAGCAATTAATGCATCAAAAACTTGAGAATACTGTTTTAACGACAAGTCAATCAACATTAAATATTAGCCTGAGTCCTTCTCTGACACAGTGAGCCATGTGCTTTAGTCTTGTCACAAGTATTCCTGCGGCTCTAAGGTTTTCATCAATTACATCTAAATTCTCTGCGGTGTTCTGGAAGACTCACGTGTTGAAAACCTGTGTCAGGATAACTGGAGTCCTAATTCTCATATCTAGGTAGAAGGTGGTTGCTGAAAAGTTAAAGTTTTTTGTACTTCACTGCAGACCTACTGAAGAAGAGTTTGTGGAGGTGAGGCCAAGGAATCTGCAGATTCTACCTGGGTTTCTGTTGCATATAGATGGTCAAAGCCAGTATAATACCTGGTTGGGAAAGTGATGTTTTTGTTTTCATTTTTTTAAGGTAGCCTGTTCACTGGCTTTAATCTACTCATTTATTTGTGCATGTGTACATGTATCTTTAGTTGTGTGCAATTTTATCACAAGTACAACACTTAATGTTTTTCAACACTGCACACTAGTAAATTTTGCGTAAGTTGATCCTTCTTTAGTGGCTTTTTAACTGATGGCTGTTGTCTTGTTGGAGACTCTAGAAAAGTGTTGAATCCGGAAAAAAGTAAGTCACGTCATGTTCCTGTGTACAATATGCATAACTATATGCATAAGCACAGAGAATTGTGTATAAATACGTCATTATACTTACATAAGTAAATGACTCAGATGCTCAGAGTATAAACAAATCAAGGAACTAAGTAAATTAAATACTTTGGAAAATTGCGTATCATGTTTGGGCAACTAACTTTAATTTGTGTGCCGAATTAGGGATTCATGCATGACTTTGGAAAATTGAAAACTGACAGGAAGCCAAAAATCAGGGAAATACACCTGCCCCGCACTTGTGGGTCCAAATGGAGAAGTAGAGCTTGTTAATTGGTAAACATAATTTTCAAAACTACTTCAACCTTCTGCATTAATTTCTTAGCATTTCCATAATGAATACCACAACCGGGTAGTTTAAAACCACAGAAGTTTATTCTCTCATAGGTTGAAGGCTAGAAGTGTAAAATGATGGTGTGGGCAGGGCCATGCTCTCTCGGAAGGCTCTAGGAAAGGATCCTTCATTGCCATTTTCTAGCTTCTGCTGGCTGTCAGCAAGTCTTGGCATTCCTTGGGTTATGGATGTTTCACATTCCAATCTCAGCTTCCTTTGTAACATGGCCTTCTTCCTTGTGTGTCTGTGTGTCTAAATCTCTCTCTTATTGACATCAGTACTGGATTCAGGCCCACCGTGCTCTAGTATGACCTCATCTTAATTGCATCTGTGAAGACTCTATTTCCGAATAAGGTCACATGCTGAGGCTCTGGGTAGACGTAAATTTGGGGGGGTTCACTATTCAACCAATACGTGTTCCTATCCTGTTTTTGTGGCACATTCACATTCAGCTTCCTGCTTCTTTCTCCTATATAATGAACATTTTACTGGTGAAGCAGTTTGTGGATAACTTCATTTTGAAGTTGCCTTTTGCAGTATGAACCTTTGCAGTGACATGGTTCCGAGTATAATTTCCCTCCTTTTAGAACACTCTCAGTTCGGCTAAGAGCCAATTTGTTTTAAAAACTAGAATGCAGAGTTTCTCCAACTTTGTACTATCAAGAGATGCTTTCATTTTTTTCATTCATGGGCCGCATGTTTTTTAAAGAAATTGTCTATCAAATAAATTATATTTACTAGCTAACTAATTCAATTTCTCATGGAATGAATCAGTGATCATTTAATATAATTCCTTACAAGGAAGGAAATTTGATACTTAACCTATGTAGACAAACATACATGGATATAAGCATGATTTTAGGTAGACATTTTGAAATTCTGGAGATAATCAGCAAGCCATTATAAATTATACCTGTTGACATCCAAGGTATGAATCGCTGTTTAAGGATTAATGATAAAGATTTCAGACTTAGGAAAATTGCAGTTAAATTTTCAACTTACTTTAAATGGACAGGGATTCACAGAAGCGCAGTTCACATCTTATCATCTATTCTTGATGAATATTGTAGTTAAGAACAGTGGCTAAGTAAAAACAACATATTAGTCAGAAATTAAATGTGGAAAAGCTTTACTTTTTTTCCCTCCAGATTTGAGATCAAGACATGGAAGGGTGGATAGAGAAAGGTACAAGGATTTCAGAAAGTGAATGAACAATGTAATAGCAAAGAATTATAAATACGACTTCTTTTAAAAAGCAGTATAGGTAGTTAACAGTTTACATGTGTCTACATATTTTGATTTAGAATGCTTCCATACATTACTTTATGCGATAAGGCCAAAATTCTGGGTGCAAAAGGCAGGTATTATTTCCCGTAATTTAACAGAGGAGGACACTGAAGCTTGGGGTTAAGAGATTCACCCCTCCACCAGCCAGATAGTACATAGCAGAATTGAAATTCCAATCAAGAGCATTAGTATTCACTCCACTGTTCCTTCCTTTACCACAGTTAACTCTTGGCTAATAGCGATTCCTGAAGCACTGTCCCTCACATTTTGAACACAGCTACAGGGTCAAAACAAGGGCACACAGCTGAAATTCAAAAAATCTAGTTTCTAATTTCAGCAGCTGTCTGACCTTAGACATTTGTAAACTGGTGTGATAATATTTGTTCTACTCCTCTGGAGGACTGAAAGAATGAAGCAGAACAAAAATATGAAACAAAGACCACATGTTCTGCGGGTGGGAAGAGAAGACAGTTGTGTGTAGGAGTGATAACACCTACAGGGGTTCCTGTAAAGCATGGCTCGCAAGTACTTTTCCCTAGATTTCCTTGTTGCCTGTAATAATAACTCCCCCTTTTTCATTTTGGTTAAATAGCTTTTGTTGTTTTATGTGATCAATATATGCCATTCCAAAGACACCAAGTTTATAGTCTAGTATGGAAGACAGACATACACCAGTAATTTCACCAAACTTTAATAATAGAGGAACACCCAAGGAAAGTATTATGTGATGATGCTATCCCTCATTTGTCCTTTTAGCATAATTTACTTTCAGATCCATTCATAATCAGTATTCAGCAAGATTCTGAACTGTCTGAGGAGGGGCTTCCTGTGAAGTCAAAGTGGTTGGAAGAGGACATTAAATAAGAAGGTCCATTTTAATTCGTTTACAGTTGAGCAGAGTTGCAAGTGACTTGTCTGCTCCCACCCCCTCAAACCCCAATGTCTTTTCTTGTGTACTTCCTTTGTATATGAAGTATTGCCCTTGGATTTCCCTTGGAAGATAATTGGGAAAGTTAAAAATAAATCCATTCCTTTCAAGTTTTCTGAACCTGGAGGATACTTCTTTTGTTGTAAGAGGAAGAAAGGAACATGTATATGTCATAATTGCATAAAGGTGAAACTCAGTTAACATATAACATAGTTTTTTTATCATTAGGCATATTGTTAAAATTGCTATTACCCTGGAATTTAGACATGATGACGCACAGTGGATGGACAAAACCCATCTGCACAAAAGGCAATGTATTAAATGGTTTGAATCAAGACTCCCTTGCTAGCAATAAAAAAATGACATTTTTACATGAGGCATAAAACAACTAACAAACGAAGCTATAATCATGGGATTATTAACAAATAAACTTACTTGACTTTATAGTGCCATAGATCTATTGGAAAACATCCATGTGGTAAGTAAAAAAAAAAAATTCATATGGATTTATATAAAATTCCACAATGCGTCAAATGATTTATTGCAACTTTATTTGTATTAACCCAGATGGTGCACAATTTGGATATGTAACCCTGCATATGAGAAATGTTTTATAAATGCCACGCATCTCTGTTGTGCAGCAGTGATTGCGTGCCAGGACAACATTCCACTCCAGAAGGTCCATGCCAACATGAATAAAGAAGGGAAATGACATCTTACTTGTTGGAGTAAAGAAACTGCAGTGCAAACAGTAACAACAATCAAGCAATCAGAGATGTGATTAAGTAGAAAGAATTCTAAATGACTGGCCGTGGTAGACCCATAAAACATGACCATTACGTCTCACCCTGACAGAAAGAAACTTTGTTTGAAACGACTGTCCTCAGAGTTTCTGCATTAAAAGTCTTTTTATAACCAGCTGTCATTCTACTATTTATTTCCAGAAAAATACCAGAGTGATTCAGTCTTCTTTGTCAGTATCCTTACCGACTTTCAGCTTGGGTGCCAGAGAAATTATTCTGGACTACTCATTTTCAAATTCTTATGTGTAGAGCTATAAAAGCCAAATGAAAGGGCCCGTTTCCGTTTCGCTACATCCTTTATATTTTTTTAAATGTTTATTTATTTATTTTTGAGAGAGAGAGAGAGAGAGAAAACAAGTGGGGGAAGGACAGAGAGAGAGGGAGACACCGAATCTGAAGCAGGCTCTAGACTCCCACAAACTGTGAGATCATGACCTTAGTCGAAGTCAGAGGCTACCCAGGCATCCCTCTCTACATCCTTTTAAAAGAAGCTTCAAGGTGTCTGTGAACCCCATGAATGGCTGTTAAAATGTTGGTGAATTTTTTTTGCTGAGTGGGTCTAGAACTATAAAGACCAGTCTTGAGACCAGTCTTGGTTCTCCATGTAAAACCTGAGGAGATTATAATTATTGTCCATTTTCTGAGGTTTCTATGCTGCTTAAGTCCTCGGAGAGTTTTCTCACATTGGAAGCTTTTCTATTCTTTTTTAATTATTATTATTTTTAATGTTTATTTATTTTTGAAGGAGAGAGAGACAGAGTGTGAGTGGGGGAGGGGCAGAGAGAGAGAGAGAGAGAGAGAGGCACAGAATCTGAAGCAGGTTCCAGGCTCTGAGCTGTCAGCACAGAGCCCAACGTGGGGCTAGACCTCACAAACCGTGAGATCATGACCTGAGCCAAAGTCGGACACTCAACCGACTGAGCCACCCAGGTGCCCCAGAAGCTTTTCTATTCTTAAGAGAGATAGAAAACTGGGGCGCCTGGGTGGCGCAGTCGGTTGAGCGCCGACTTCAGCCAGGTCACGATCTCGTGGTCCGTGAGTTCGGCCCCGCGTCAGGCTCTGGGCTGATGGCTCAGAGCCTGGAGCCTGTTTCCGATTCTGTGTCTCCCTCTCTCTCCGCCCCTCCCCCGTTCATGCTCTGTCTCTCTCTGTCCCAAAAATAAATAAACATTGAAAAAAAAAAAAAAAAAAAAAAGAAAACTATCTCTAGTAAAAGATAGTAAAATTACCTTTGAAAAAAAAAAAGATAGCCAAATTGCTGAGTCAAGATTTAATTAATCAATCATGTGTAACATGATAATTTACTGAATCAAACAGATGGCAACCCTTAGCATGTTAAAGAAAAGCTAAATGTGAAAGGGAAGACAGAGAATAACATTGTTTATGTTTATATATTTTATGCTAAATAAATTAAATGTTTTAACGCAGTCTGAGAATGGAAAGTACAAAAAGAGTAACCTTGCTTATGGGGAGTATTTTTCTTATTTCTAAAATATTGGTTCCTCCACTTATTTTGATTATTCTATCTTAGAACTAGGCTGGGTCATTTTGGCCTGTCAAAAATGAAAGTAATTTGTTGAGAGAAATTCAAGTTATCTAAAATAGACATACAGTAAAATAGGGATGGAAATAATGGTGAAACTATACCACTTCTTTATTCATTCATCAGTCTCTTTTCTTTTTGATAAGTCTGACTAGGGGGTTATTACTTTTTATTAATTCTTTCAGTGAACCAGGTCTTATTTTATTGATCTGTCTTGCTGTGGGTTTTTTGTTGTTGTTTATATATCATTTATTTCTGCCTTTGATCTTTATTTTTTCCCTCTACTCATGGCTCTAGCTTTATTTCCTATTCTTTTTTTAGCTTCTTTAGGTGTAGGGTTAGGTGTGTATTTGAGACTTTTGTTGCTTCTTGAGAAAGTCCTGTATTGCTATATACCTCCCTCTTAGGATCACCTTTTCTGCATCTCAAAGGTTCTAGAATGTTGTGTTTTCATTTCCATTTGCTTCCATGTATTTTTTTATTTCTTCTTTAATTTCATGGTTAACTCATTTATTCTTTAGTAGGATGTTCTTTAACCTCCATGTATTTGTGGTCTTTCCAAATTTTTTCTTGTGATAGTCAACCACAAGAAAAGACCATATTTTATGGTCTGAAAATACGCATGGTGTGCTCTCAATCTTTTTGTACTTGTTGGGGCCTGATTTGTGACCCAGTATGTGATCTATTCTGGAGAATGTTCCTTGTGCACTCAAAAAAAATATGTATTCTTCTGTTGTAGAATGAATTTCTCTGAATATATCTGTTAAGACCATCTGGTCCAGTATGTCATTCAAAGCCTTTGTTTCTTTATTGATATTCTGCTTAGATGACCTGTCCATTGCTATAATGGGGCATTAAAGTCCCCTTCTATTATTGTACTATTACCAATGAGTTTCTTTATTTTTTTTTTATTAATTGATTTATATATTTGGTTTCATTCATGTTAAGGGCATAAATATTTACAGTATTAGCTCTTCTTGTTGGATAGACCCCTTTATTATGATATAATGTCCTTCTTCATCTCTTGTGACAGTCTTTGGTTTAAAATCTAGTTTGTCTGATACATGTATGGCTACTCTGGCTTTCTTTTGATGCCCATTAGCATGGTAGATAGTTCTCCCCTTGCTTTCAGTCTGTAGGTGTCTTCAGGTCAAAAATGAGTCTCCTGTAGGCAGCCATAGATGATCTTGTTTTTTTTTATACATTCTGATACCTTATGTCTTTTGACTGGAACATTTAGTCCATTTATATTCATAGTGATGATTATTGGTAGATATGAATTTAGTGCCATTGTATTACCTGTTAATCATTGTTTCTGGAGATTTTCTCTGTTGCTTTTTAATCTTTGTTGCTTTTGGTCTTTCTTTCATTCAGAGAGTCTCCTTTAATATTTCTTGCAGGGTTGGGTTTAGTGGTCACAAAGTCCTTTAATTTTTGTTTGTTTGGGAAACTCTTTATCTCTCTTTCTAATCTGAATGGTAGCCTTGTTAAATAAAATACACTTGGTTGCATTTTTCCAATTTGGCATGTTGAATATATCATGCCACTCCCTTCTGACCAGCCAGGTTTCTGTGGAGAGATCTGCTGCTAACCTAATTTGTCTTCTGTTGTAGACTAGGGATTTCTTTTCCTTTGTTGCTGTCAGGATTCTTTCTTTATCTCTATATTTTGCAAATTTTACTATGATACATCTTGGTGTTGGCCAGCTTTTGTTGATTTTGATGGGAGTTCTCTATGCCTCCTAGATTTGGATGTTTTTCTCTGTATTAGGGAAGTTTTCAGCTATAATTTGCTCAAATAAACTTTCTTCCTCTTTTCCCTCTCTTCTTCTTCTGGAACTTTTATGATATGAATGTTATTACACTTTATGGAATCTCTGAGTTCTCTAAGTCTATATTCATGATTCAATATTTTTTCTTTCCATCTTCTTTTCAGCTTTATCATTTTCCATAATTTTATCTTCTATACCACTTATTCATTCTTCTGCTTCTTCCATCTTGGTAGTTGTTACATTCAGTCAGTTTTGCATCTCAGCTATAGCATTTTCTCATTTTGGCCTGACTAGTGTTTAGGTCTTTTATCACTAAGGTAAGGGTCTCTCTGTTTTCTCCTGTTTTTTCTCAAACCCAGCTAATATCCTTATAATTGTTGCCTTAAATTCTGCTTCAGCCATATTACTTATATCTATTTTGATTAGCACCTGGGCCATGACCTCTTCTTGTTCTTTCTTTTGGAATGAATTCCTCCATCTTGGCATTTTGTCTAGGTCTCTGTCTTTTGTGTTAGGAAAGCCTGTGCCTGGTTCTATTTCCACTGAAGCTGAAACTTTGCAGCACTCTATGATCAATAAACCTGATGAATGCAGGGGGTGGGGGGAAGGGGTTGTGCTGGTCTTCTGGGGGAGGGGCCTGCTGCTATTCTGGCTGTCAATCACACTTGCCCTAGTAAAAAGATACCTGCAGAACCCAGGGGGCAGGGCTTGGTGTAAGTAGCTCAAGCCTCTACTCTGTGTGCTGTGCCACTCATTGAAGTTTCTCTGTGTTGATGGGAAGAATGAAGAATGGTGTTGTCCGCTCTCTTCTCTGGAGAGGGGAATTTGAGCTCGCTGCTATTCAGGAAGCCTTCACAGAAGAATGAACAACCTACCCTCTTGTGTCCCAGGCTTCCATTAGATCCCTACCTTCACCCTGTCTGTATCCATGCCATCTTCCTACCCAGTGATGGTACAATGCTCCTGTGTTTTATCCCAGGCTTGGGGCTGGGTTTCAAAACTCCAAATTTTAGAGACCTGGTACAGTGTGCACCTGTGCTGATCCTCTGGGGGAGGGTCTCGCTGTGCAGTGGCTGGTACTGGTTTGTCCCAGAAAAGCAGTCGCATGACTACACAGGAGCTTGGATTGTATGATAAAGTATAGTAAAAAGCTGGCATCTAGGTTAGCTTCCCTCAGCAGGTGTCCCTACTTGTATGCTAATGAACAGGGCAGCTCAATGGTACCTGCTGACTCTATTGTCCCCTGAGAGGCCCCCTCTCCCAAATGTGACCTCTCCCAAATGCACTCCAGGAAGGGGAACTGTCTCTCTCAGCATGACAGAGGGGGTCCTCAGAACATGCTGTCCACACCTAGTTCTCTGCCCTCCTTCTCCAGAGGAGCACCACTATGCCCACCAGACTCAATCCTGGTAATGGCACAGACTTCTAAAACTTCAGACTTTCAGCACGGCTTCTTGTAAAAACTTGTGATAATTAGCTCCTTTCGTTTTCCCAGTCAGTGGTTTTTTGGGAAGTGTTTTTCTTGTGCAGATCTCTACATGCTGCTTTATCTCTCTTTCTCTTATTCTCTCTCTCCTCCCTGTGATCAGGGCTCCCTCCCCTCTGCAGCACTCACGATTTGTTTTTTCCCCAAATCACATCACCGCACCTCCTATCTTCCAAGATGTGGGCCCCTTTCTCCTTCTAGTTATGCAGTTTGTTTTCTCAGTCCTCATATCAATTTCCTGGGTGTTTAGAATGATTTGATAATTATCTAGCTGTGCTTGAGAGACAAAGCAAGCATAGGTCCTCCTGCTACTCCTCCACCTTAACCCCTCAGCCCCACTGATCCCATGTTGATAGAATACTGGAATCTCAGGTTTTGGAGGAATTTAAAGGCCATCAGGTCTCCTCTCTCCAGCTTTCCACAGAGTAGTTGCTCAGATTAAGTTATTTGATCATTCAGTGATAGAGAACCGTATCGCTCAGGACAGATTCTTCCATTTGACTAAAGTTGTTTATTAAAAACATGTCCCATAAGAAGTATAGAATGGAGACCATTTTTACACCTTGGAATCTCTAAGCCCAAAACTTGCCATTTTGTCTATGACTCTTAAACATGGCATTCAGACTAGATTATTTATTTTAAGTGGACCAAGACCAGAATCCAGTGTAGTAAAATCATCTTCCTCTTTCTTTGTCCTACATACCTGTTATTAGTTTAAGATAAATAGTTTAAGTTTTAAATTTAATGCTGTAAAACTTATTTTTTTTTTGTAAAATTCTATGAGCATTGACAATTGCATACAGTTACACAACTCTCATGATATCAAGATATAGAAGATTTTATCAATATCAAAACCTGACTGTCTGTAGCCAATTCCTTCCTAACCACTAATCGATGACAGTCATTGATCTGTTCCCCCTACCTATAGTTTTTTCTTTTCTAGAGTGTCATATACATGAAATCATTTTGAGTTTGATTTGTAGCTTTTGAGTCTGGTTTCTTTCACTTAACATAATACATGGAGATTCATCTATATTGTTGAATATTTGTTACATTTTATTGCTGAGTAGTATTCCATTAATGGATGTATCATGCTTTTTTATCCTTTTAGCAGTTGGAGGGCAATTCTGTTGTTTTCAGTTTTTGGTAATGATGAACAAAGCTGCTGACACATTCACATACAGGTTTTTGTGTGAATATAAGTTTTCATTTCCCTTGAGTGAATACTTGTGGGGCAGGGTGCTGGGTCATATGTTAATTATATATTTAACTTTGTAGAAACTGACAAACTACCTCCCAAAGTTGTACCATTTTTCATTACCAGCAGCAGTGTATGAGTCCTACAACATTTTTCCTCTTAAAAAAATTGTTTTGGCTATTCTAATTCATTTGTCATTCCACTTATGTTTCAGAATAAGCTTGCTGATATCTACAAAATAATCTTCAAGGATATTTTGGGGATTGAGTTAATTCTATAGATCATTTAGAGAGAATTGGTAGTGATATTAATATTGATATTTAATCTCCCATTCCATAAACACAGTACACATCTTGAAATTATAAGTTAAGAGCACCTTAGAGAAATGAAAAGAACATAGAGAAAGGAACTTTTCATTAAACATTTATTGCTCTACATGTACTTGAAATTGATTGGCTAAAATACTTTCTCCCACATCTGATTTGAAAATCAGTAAGGATACCATAAAAAAAAATCTGAATCACTCTAGTATGTTATGGTAGTACATACAAAACTCTAAGAAATCTATAAAAAACTCCTTGAACTAATTAACGAGTTTAGAAAAGTCACAGCACACAACCAATCATATTTCTATATACTAATAATGAACAGTTGGGAATTGAAACTTAAGACTATAGTATGCAATAGCACCAAAAATTGAAATAATTAGGTATATATCTGAGAATCTATTGTGGAAAACTAAAATACTCCAATGAAGATATTGACCAGATCCGTTGAATTTATACTGAATCCTTATTAAATTAAAGTGAGAAACATCGTATTTCTATGACAAAAGCCAACCTTATTTGTGAAGGTGACTTATAATTAAGTCCTTTGGTACTGATGCTAAGAAGAGGAAAGTCAGGGATGTATGGAAATAAATGAACTACACAAATGAGAACAAACAAAAGCTATTTACTCTGAACTTGTTAAAAAGGGGTTCAGCCATCATTTGTGCTTGGCAGAAACTCAAAAGCAGAAAGGGGTGTGGTGTGGGGAAGTCATACAAAAAAGTGGAAGGTTTCATGTATGCTCTGACAGGAGGCTATTGGCATGGGGGAGCTGGAGGTGAATTAGTTGGAAAGAGAGCATCTTATGTGATCGATTTTGGGAACATCTTTGGCTTTTTCTTACTGGCCATAAGTTAGAAGCAAGGACAAAAAGATAAGGAAGCTGGGAGTCATGCCCAAGTCCTGATTGTTTGGCGCCCATTGTTGAGAGATTAAGGTTTGGCTTCCTGGGCTGGCGGGTTAGAGTTTTGTTGTCATGTATGTTCTGGCCACTGTCTATTTTTATATTTGTCTCCAAGATGGCATTCTGAGGAAAAGACAATGGAAATTCTCTGGACATATGAGTAGTCCTCAGCCAGCTAAACACAAAAGGAAAGAATATTCTAGGTGTAAGGTACAGCATATGCAAAAAGAGAATCCTGATTTATGTCTGGAAGGATTGATTATAAGTTCTTCACACCATATAAATGGTGCAGTGTTACACAGCATATATATTATAAAAAATTAACCAATTAAATATTTTATCAGTATAAAGCACTCATTTTTTTACATTTTCCTTTGTATTTTCTTATTTTGAGATTGAGATTGCTGCGAGGGACTTCTAAATTCTCCTTTTAATCCCCTCCACACATGGATGATACTCTTCTATTCGAACAATACTGTCAGTCATTTGAATTTATGAAGGTCCCTGCTCCTCTCCCCACACAGGAGTTGTTTAGTCCACACAAAAGCTAGCTCAACTGTCAAGTTCTAAAAGAGCTATCAAATGGTCATCAGGTTCTCTGTGGCTTTACTTCATAGAATTAGGCAGACAATAATCAGTTCTATTGTATATTATCAAAGGCAAAATTTGATACTGGATTATGTGCCATTCTCCATAATGAGGAATAGTTATGAAGGCTGCTGGTTAGAAAATTATGTATAGTAAAAAGACAGACTGCTCATCACTTGGAGAGCTTGACCGTTGCTATTTCTTCTGTTCAATAGCTTTTGAGATATTTCTACTTTGATTTCTTCTCATGGCTTGTTAACCTTTTATTTTGAATCTCTTGTGACCCTTAAAAATTTTTCTGCAGATGGGGCGCCTGGGTGGTGCAGTCGGTTAAGTGTCCGACTTCAGCCAGGTCACGATCTCGCGGTCCGTGATTTCGAGCCCCGCGTCAGGCTCTGGGCTGATGGCTCAGAGCCTGGAGCCTGTTTCCGGTTCTGGTCTCCCTCCCTCTCTGCCCCTCCCCCGTTCATGCTCTGTCTCTCTCTGTCCCAAAAATAAATAAACGTTGAAAAAAAAAATTTTTTTTCTGCAGATTCTCATGATCTATTTAAAATATGAGATAAGTAAGTTAATAATGTGGCTTTCATCTTAAGGAGGTGAGTAAATTCTCTACCATTACATGAAAATTGAAAGATACTTGATGATTTTTTTTTTCTTACAGGACCTGTGTTAGCCAAAGAGAGTGGTAGCTCTTCTGTCTCCTTTGGCCCAGTTTATTGACTTACCTTGTTTTCCAGCAACACCTTCCAGGTTAACTTTTCAATAACTGCCTCCCTCCCCACCACAGAGGTATGTAGCATCTAGCTCATGCTTAGACCATTTCATTTAGGAAATCAACCTGGAAGTGAAGTGACATTCTGGCCTTGGGTAACCAGGGTTTGCACCTTACTTTTTCATGCTGCCAAAACATCAATCAGACACATATGCTGATTATCTACAATCCTTATAATCAAAGCCACAGTTGAGGTTTTCCATTGCATACATTGGGAATAACAGGAGAGTAGAACTTTGACGTGCTGTTAGATGTGGCTATAGTCAGACACTCAGCCATACCCATATTCAGGCTCCTCTGTAGTGCATTTCAATGCCTGGGTCCTTCCGTGCTTCTAGAGTTGAGGCCAAGCCACTTCCATAAATGAGCAACTTCTGTGTATGCCCCGGCTCAGATTTCATGTCCAACTCCTGGGAATTCTCCATGTCTCCAGTCTGAGGTCCTTGCTTCATGTCCAGGTGTAGCATCTTCCCAGGGTGTCTGACAACCCCATCATCGAGTCCATTCAGGGAAATGAGAAGCTTGTGCTGTGGACATGCAGTTTTCCCTTATGGCCCTCACTAGGACAACAACCGAAGAACATCATTCATCGTCAGTGCGTCTTGGGATATTCACTTTTCAGTACACATGTGGAACACCAGCAAAACACTCTGGGTTGAGTTTGACAAAACCCTACAGAGTTCCACTTTATGGTGCTTCCAGTAGCAATGACTGAAAGTCAAATTTCCTGTCATCTTCCAGGTCTTGTTAACTGATCTCCATGCACAGGTGCTTTAATGAGATCACACCTGTCTCCACATTAACAGAAAATAACTTACAGTTTCCTCATAATGTAAATCTATACTTAGATAAAAACACATTTTTTTTCCCATGGAAACTTTAAAGGAATATAACTTTGCCTAAAATAGGGACCAAGTTGTATGTCATTTGTCATATCAAGCAGCTCTCATGAATCACAGTGCTCTAAACATCTGTGTTTCAGAAGAGGACTCAGGCTTTTATATATAGGATTATAAATCTTGGTCTGATCTTTTCCCTCAAACAATAGAGCAGTTTGTCTTAGAAATGAATTGATGACTCCAGTCTGAAATAAGAGCTATTGTACCTTTTAAACTCTTAGCTATGGAGGTTAAAACAGCAGCAACAACAACAACATCAACAACTTATGCCACCAACATCACCACCACCACCACCAACAGCAACAACTTAAACTAGGGCGTACTCACACTATAATTATTTGCTTATGTCTGTGGCACAATCACATTCTAAAGGGCAAGACTGTGTTGAATTTACAGTTGTGTCCCCTGAATCCAGTCACAGCACAGAAGAGGCTCTTAATAAATTCTTATGGAATAAATGAATAAGTTAAAGTTCTTTCCCTCACCATTGGATCCTTCCTTTCCTTTATCCAATCATTACTTATCTTAGTAAGCCCACAGTCTTTTTCCTAGTTGATCTTTTCTTTTCCCAAATGCTCTCTCTGGTGGAGACCCTCAATGTTTTGTGCCTGTGCTACAGTGACAGTCTCCTACCCAGCTTCTTGGCATCTTCTCATTTGAGGGTGTCCTGCCCTGTTATCTCGCTCTAATGGAAACCTGACCTTCTTACCTCTGGTCTTAAAAACCTTCCAAAATTTCCCCACGGTCCAGACACTAATTTCAAACCTGTTTTTGGTTTGGTTTCATTTTGTTTTTCAGAACACTAGTACTTCATAGTAATGATTTCAGCCTTCCATATTTGGTTCAAATTTAATCATTTTAAACATATGTGGTATTTTTTAAAGTGATGTTGGAATTACCCACTCTGGGAAGATATTTATTCTAAGAACAACTAAAAACCCTATACATATATCTAAAACAAACATAAGAAGACTCAGAAGAGAAAGAAAAGAAGTAGGACAGACTAGAAGCCTTAAGACACTCAAATTAGCATTGTGGTGAGTTCCCTGGGCTTCCCTTTTGCCTTGTATATCTCACACTTGGGGCTAAAGAAGTTGGCAACCTGGAAATGTCAAAATGCACAGGCAAAAAAATTCTCAAACAAAGCCTGCTCTGTCTAGCCATAGGACCAGGAAAGGGAAAACCTAGATAGACGAGATAAAACAAACAAACAAACAAACAAAACTTTTGGAAAATAATATATCTGCTTTAGCAAGATGTCACAGAGAAAAACATGGTCCCTCTCCAATCCATGCCAGCAAAGGCCAAATGGGAGCTCAAATGTCAATCCTCATAAGCCTGTAATGAAGCACCCCAAATACCAAAGACTGTGATGGGTGATGTCAGAGGGCAAAGTAGGATGCCGGGACTTTCATATCCACTGGGCAACAATGACTTCCTCCAAGACGTCAGTGGAGTCCACATGGGGAGCCTGGAATTTTTTCTCCATTTGGTAGTAAGGATGCAACTCTCCCAGTCACCACTGGGGGTTAACACCTACTGGAGAGTTAGAGCTTTCAGCACCACAAAGCTGTAATGAAGCTAATGCCCTTTCTCCAGGAGTCAGCGTGGGCAATGTGGGCAGCAGCACCAAAGCATTCTGACGTCTCCCAGTCCGGAAACTATCAGTGGAATTCCCACTTCCACCAGGCAGTCCCAAAGGAATCCTCACCTCGGGTGCCAATGGGTACAGAGCAGGGAATCTGGACTTCTGCTTTCACCTGGCAGTAATGAGGCAGAGCCACCCCCAACCATTTCCATACCAAGGCAGTGTCAAAGGAGGTAAGTTCAAACAGAAGTTTAAATAAGAACCAGAAATCATTATGTAATAACCAAAAAGTTCAGGTTTCAGTTGAAAGCCACTTTTTATACTGCGAACCAGGAAGACAGCAAAAATGAATGAAAAAAAAAAGCCAATATAGATAACATGGAAATGACAGAGAAATTAGAATTTCTGATGAAGCAGCCATCATAAAAATACCTCCGTAAGCAATTCCAAGCATTCTTGAAAGGTAAAAAAAATAAAAGGTTTCAGCAAAGAAATAGAAAATATAAGGAACCAAATGGAGATTTTAGAACTGAAAATACAATAAGAAAAATAAAACACTCAATGGATGGTCTTAATAACAGAGTGTACTGGACAAAAGAAAAAAATAATAAGCTTGAAGAGAAAACAATGGAAAGTACACAGTCTTAATGAAAGAGAGAAAATAGGCTGAGAAAAAAAAAATCCCAAAATAACAAAAGAAGAGAGCTCCAGGGCCCATGAGACTACAACAAAAGATGTAACATGTGTGTAATCAAGGTCTGAAAAAAGACTAAAAGAAAGAAGGTGGGGCCCCAAAAGCACTCATAGAAATAATGGTAAGAATTCCACAAATTTGGCAAAATACATAACCTACAGATTCTTGAATCTAAGCAAATGCAAAACAGGACAAGCCCAAAAACCTATACTAAGAAACATTACAGTGAAACTTCTGAAAACTAAAGAGATAAAAAACAATTCTTGAAAGCAGCAAGAGAAAAAATCATCTCACCTACAGGGGAAAAACAATTTCATTAGTTGTGGATTTCTGTCTTGGAGCCATGAAAGCCAGAAGGAAGTGACAGACATTTATCAAGTGCTTCAAGAAAGGAACTTTCAATCCAGATTCCTATATCCAGCAAAAATGTCATTTAGGAATGAAGTAGTACTCAAGACATTTTCAAGTGAAGAAAAACTAAGAGGATTTGCCACCAATAAACTTTCCCTAAAGGAATGGGTAAAGGAAATTCCAAAAAAGGAAACAAGACAACAAAGGAATTTTGGACCATAAATAAAGATGAAAGAAAATGGTCAACAAAAATAAGGGTAAAGATAATACTCTCTCATTTTCTTCTTCCTTCTCTTGAGTTCTAAGGCAACTATATTACAAACAAGGGAGTTAAGGGAATATAAAGGAAGATATGCTTTCCTTTCTTAATTTGAAATGGTAAAATGATAAAACCATATGTATTTTCTATGTATATGTTTTACATACATATATTATCTAGAGCAACTAGTAAAAAAAAAAGAGACACATTCATTATAGAATATAGATAAACATTATAGACAAATCAAAATGGAATTCTCAAAATAGTACAAGCAACCCACAAGAAGGCAAGAAAGAAAACCAGAGACACTAATTGTACACCAGCAGATAAGATAATCTGGGTTATTAAAGACTTGAATTAAGACCCCAAACCATGAAACTCCTAAAATAAAACATTGAAGGTAAACTCTTTGACATTGTGCTTGGCAATTATTATTTTGGATTTGACACCAAAAGCAAAGGCAACCAAACCAAAAAAAACCAAGAGGGACTATATCAAACTGAAAAGCTTTTATACAACAAAGTAAACCACCAACAAAAGAAAATCTGTGTAATGTGGGAAAATATTTGCAAATCAGGGGCATCTGGTTGACTCAACTAGTTAAGCCTCTGTCTCTTCATTTTGGCTCAGGTCATGATCTGGCAGTTGGTGAGTTTGAGCCCTGCATTGGGCTCCTCTCTGGCAGTGCAGAGCCTACTTGGGATTCTCTCTCTCCCTCTCTCTTTCACCCATTCCTGCTCACTCTCTCTCTCTCTGCCCTTTCCCTTCTCTCTCTCTCTCTCTCAAAATAAATAAATAAACTTTATTTAATAATAAACCATTTAAGCAGAGTGAAAGTAAGAAGATGAAGAAAGGCACATCATAGGACAATTTATCGAAAGAAAGTAGAAAGTGGCTTTCTACTTTTATATTATTATCACTCTTACTACTATTATTATGATATTAATAATTATATAGTGGACTTCAGAGGAAAGAGAATTACCAGAGAAACAAAAGGACATTAGGTAGTAATACAGGATCAATCCATCAAGAAGACAAGCAATCCTGAATGTGTCTGCAGCAAACAACAGACTCACAAAATATGTGAAGCAAAAACTGATAGAACTGGAAAGATCAATAGACAAATCCACAATTATAGTTGGAGACTTCAATCTCTCTCTCTCTCTTTCAGTTTTGATAGCATTATATTAAAAACCAACAAGGATATAAAATAACTCATCAACCTATGGGATTTCATTGGCATTTATAGAACATTCCACCCAATGACAGCAGACTACACATTCTTTTCAACTGTCCAGAGAACATGTATCAATGTAGATCACATCCTGAGCAATAAACAAACTGAAAATTAAAATAATTGAAATTATACACTGTGTTCTGTAATCACATGGAATCAGACTAGAAATTGGTAACAGAAAGATAACAGGAATATCTCCAAGCACTTGGAAACTAAACAGCACATGTAAATGATCCATGAGTCAAAGAGGAAATCTCAAGGGAAGGTAAAAAAGGCATTAGATCGAATGAAAATGAAAATATACTATATCAAAATTTGTGGGACACAGCAAAAGCAGTCCTGAGAAGGAAATTTATAGCACTAAATGGATACACTAGGAAAGAAGAAGAGTCTCAAATAAATAATCCAAGCTCCTATCTCAAGAACCTAGAAAAAGAAGATCAAAATAAGCTCAAAACAAGCAGAGGGAAATGTTGGCTCAAAAGTTCCCTAGCAGCTTCCTATGTAATCTGAAACTGGTCCCCATATGCAGAGGGAAGGGAGAGACCTAAGAAAGAGGCAGGTCATTCCAGATTGGTAGGTGGCAGTTTAATAAGTAAGAGAACTTACATACAAGGCTTGGGTAGCCACAGAGTGAGTAGATTTCTTTACCCACTGGCCACATCTTAAAAGTTTATATAAAGGCTTTTCCATGGGTTCAGTCATGTATACCATTCAGATGTTCTCAATATTGCATCATTAATTATCTCAAGGGTATGTCCTTGGAGCAGCCTCTGAGAAGGGAAAAAGCAGGGGGAACCCACATCCCAAAGGGAGTGAGGAAGGAGTCTCTGATTGCCAGGGTCCAACTGGCAAGTCAAGCAGAGGTTACATCTCCTAAGTGGCCTCCTCTAGAAGGAAGGGAATAATAAAGATAACAGTAGAAATCAATGAAACTGAAAAAAAAATTAAAATGGAGAAAACAATGAAGCTAAAATCTGGTTCTTTGAAAAGATTCATAAAATTGACAAATCTCCAGACTGACCAAGGGAAAAGAAAGAAGGCACAAACTATTAATGTCAAGAAGAGTAAAAAGAAGGTATCACTAGACACTATTCAGACATCAAAGGAATAATAAGAGAATACTACGTACAACTGTATATGCATAAATTTTACAATGTAGATGAAATGGACCAATTCTTCAAAACCACAAAGCACCACAATTCATCCAGTAATAAAATGATCATATAAATAGACCTCTACTATTAAGGAAATTGAATTTGTTATTTTAAAACTCCCAAAAAAAGAAATCTTTAGGCTCAGATTGTTTCACTAAAGGATTCTATCAAACATTTAAAGAATCAACACAAATTTGACAATATCTTTTCCAGGAAGTAGAAGAGAACTACTTGTATTAAGCTAGTATTAACCTCATATCAAAACCAGATAAAGCAGTATTATAAGCAAATAAACAAAGAAAAAAGAAAACTAAAGGCTTCAAACACAGAATTCAGTGATATAAAAAAAAGTCATCGTATAGATGACTAAGTGGGGGTCATCGCAGAGCTGGTTTGATATGTGAAAATCAGTTAATATAATCCATCATATTAACAGGTTAAAGGAGAAAAGTCATATCAATTGACATAGAAAAGCATTGGACAAAATTCAACATGCTTTCATGGTATAAAAAAAATTCTCTGGAAACTAAGAATAGAGGAGACAGTCCTCAACTTGATAAAAACATTACTAAAAACCTACAGCTAACATTATAGTCAATGGCTAAAGGCTGAATAATTTCCTTCTGAAGTTGGGAACAAAGCAAAGGTGTTCACTCTCATCACATTATTCATGAAAGTACTAGGAATCTTAGAATAATAGGCCAAAAAAAAAAAGATATAAAACCATCTAGATTGGAAGGAAAGAAATACAACTGTCCCTATTTGAAAATGTCATGATTGTCATGAAAAAACCCCAAATAATTAAAAAAAAAAAAAAAAACCTCTTAGAACTAATAAACTAGCTCAAAAAAGGTCACAGGAGACAAACACATGAAAATAAAGCAATCACATTTCTATATACTAACAGGAACACGTAGAACCTGGAATTCAACACACAATACCATTTATATTTGCTCCAAAGAAAATGAAACACATAAGCATACATCTAACAAACATGTACAGTTTCTGTGCCCTAGAAACAAGATGCTGATGGAAAAAATCAAAGATCTAAATAAATGGAAAGATATACTGTGTTCATGGATTGGAAGACTCAGTATTATAAAGATGTCAGTTAACCCCAATTGATCTGTAGGTTGAATGCAATTCCTACAAAATCCTAGGAACATTTTGTTTAGGCATAGACAGGTTTATTCTAAAATCTATAGGGAAAGCAGAGAGTTTAGAAGAATGGAAACAAATTTGAGTAACACAAATAAAGTAGGAGGACTCAATCTAATTGATTTCAAGACTATATATTAGTGTGATATTAGTGAATAGGTACATAGATCAATGGAACAGCATAGAGAACCAAGAAATAGACCCCACAAAAATTTCCCTAATTGTTTTTTGACCGAGATGCAAAAGCAATTCAATGGAGTAAAGACAGCTTTTTCAACTAATGATGCTGGAGCACTTGGACAGTCATAGGCAAAAATTAACTTGAACTGAATCACAGATTACTGAATTAAGTGTAAAATGCAAAACTATAAAAGTATTGTGGGAAAAATGGGAGAAAACTTCAGGAGCTAGGACAAGGCAACAAGTTCTCACGCTTGATGCCAAAAGCACAATCTTTAAAAGAAAAAATGATGAATTAGACCTCATCAGAATTGAAATTTTGCTTGTGCAAAAGACTCCATGAAGTGAATGAGAACATGAGTTATAGGTTGAAAGAAAAATATTTGAAACCCATATATCTGAGAAAGGAATAAGATCTAGAATATATAAAGAACACTCAAAATTGAGCAGTGAAACCCCTGACCATCCAATGAGAAAATGGGCAAAAGACATGAAGGGACATTACCCTGAAGAGGATATACTTCAGGTATACTTGAAAAGATGTTCAACACTATCATCCATTAGGGAACTGCAAGCTACTTTGACTACAAGTCTTTGGGAGGATATGAGGTTTCATTACATACCTATCAGAACAACTGACTGTGATAACACCAGAAACTGCTAAGGATGAGAAAAAAACTGGATCACTCATACATTACTAGTGGGAATGTGAAACGGTACGGATATTCTGAAAAAGAGCATGAAGGTTTCTTACAAAAATAACATGCTTATTATACAACCCAGCAATTGCACACTTGGGACTTTATCACAGAGAAATGAAGGTTATGTTTTCACAAAACCTCAACACTAATGTTCACAGCAGAATTATTCACAATCATCAAAACTGAAAAACCTAGGGGTCCTTTAATGGCTGCTTATGGTTAAACCAACTGTGGTACCTCCATACCGTAGAATATGACTCATCAATAAAATGGACACCTTGACAACCTGGATAAATCTCCAGAAAATTATGTGAAGTGAAAAAAAAGGGAAACCTCAAAAGTTTAGATAGTGTATGATTCCATGTATATAACATTCTCGAAATGACAAAATTATAAAAATGGAGAACTGCTCAGTGTTTGCCTAGAGTTTGGGAGAAGACTGAGGTAGGACAGACAGGGTAAGGGGATGTGTATAAAACGGATCCTTGTGGTGATGGAAAAATGTTGTATCTTGACTGTATTAATATTGATATCCTGGTTGTGATATTGTATTACACTGTAGCAAGATGATCTTATTGTAAGGAATTAAATAGAGGGTACGTGGGATCTCTTTGTATTATTTCTTACAACTGTGTAACAATCTACAAATATCTCAAAATAAAGATTTTAATTTAAAACCAACATACAAACAAAAGGAGTGATAGCAAACAACACTCATGCTCAATATGTCACCTACCAAAGATCATAATGCTCCAGATTGCTAACGAGTTTTACCTAGTATTGATGGGGAAGTTAGTTTCATACAAAGGACAAAATTGGCATCTGTGTACATATTTTGATTTTTATAAATATGTAATTGCTTACACATGTTATAATTCTTTATTATTCTTCCAATAAACACTGTAAAATTAAACCAACAAAGAACAAATACCAAAACTCTAGTTTGTGCATGTCTCTTAGTGCAAAATTGTACATTTGAGACCCTGTCCACAGCATGAAGTGTATGTGGTGTGAAATTAAATTCCAAGAATGCAGGCACACTTATCTGTGCATATATTTGATCACTTGTAGAGGGTACTGATCAGTGTCACATCCCAGTGTTTCAGGGATTGTTTCACGATTCTATGATGGTTTTGGTTTTGTGATAAGTAATTATAGCAGTTATTAACTATTTGTAGTAAGTAAAATCTAAAACAAAAATTACTTGTTTCTAGTCCAGGTTATTTTAATTCAATAATATCCCAACACTGCAAGACAACCTTAGGATGCGATAGACCATAGAGAGGTAAAAAACATAAGCTGTGGCTTCGAGAAGACCTGGGTTCTAACTCAAGCTAAACCCAGGCACCAGCTCCTCCACTTGAAATGCTGACATAGTGAGTCCCGCCCTAATCATAGGTGCAGCTGGAAGACCAGGCCTCACCTGCAGATTCCATCTTTGTCCACTGACTTACCTTAGTGCCTTGTAGGAAATTATTGAATGTATATGTGTAATACATATGTGTACATGTAATACAATACATTAATTGAATGTATATCTGAAATCTCTATTTGGTTTAATTGATCTATTTGTCTATCCTTAAACTAATACAACGCTGTCATAATTACTGTAGGTTTGTACTAACCCTTGAAATCCACAAGTGTTGGTTCTCCAATGTGGGTCTTTTGTTTTGGCTATCCTAAGTCTTTTGTATTTTGATGTAAATTTTAGGATCATAATTTTAATTTCTATGTAACAGCTTGCTGATACAATAATAAATTTCCATCCATAGATCAATATTTTAAGTGGACATCTTAAAAATATGGAGCATTTCAATCCATGAACCTCTATTTACTCAGGTCTTTAATTTTTCTCTGAGCTGTCAGCACAGAGCCTGACGTGGGGCTCAAACCCACAAGCCGTGAGATCATGACCTGAGCCGAAGTCAGATGCTTAACCGACTGCAGGTGCCCCTAAAATGGTATTATTTTCAATTGTTTTTTCCTACTATACAGAAATACAATTAATTTTCAGGATTAAGTAAATTCCAGCTTTATCATTGCTATCTTTGTCCATGCCTGAGATTCTCTGCCATTATTTTACTAAGAGCATCACAAAACTTTAGGGTTCTTGCAATGATTGAATGAGTTATTATCTATAAATTATTGCTCAAACATTGTCTAACCTAGAGTAAATGTTCAACAAATGTTGATCATCGTTGCTTTTATTCATCTTCCAGAATAAGTGCTTTCAGGGAAACATTCTCATTATCAAGGACTCACATCAACTGTGGTCTTCAGTTGGCTCTCTTTCTGGAGGAAAGTGATCTTTACTGAGGTAAGACCCTCTTGCAGACTAAAGGTAGTTACAGTGTCATATCCTTTTTCAGAATGGGCTCCCTGTGTCTCTGCCTGGTCTGGAATGAAAGGACAGCTCCAAAGTTAGAGTGTTCCTTTCCCCTTAGCATGGCTTTGCCCTCAAAAGCTGAATTATTCTGTAAAGGGCTAATAGACATCAAGAAATGAATCTGCTCTGCCAAGCAAGTTCAGAGCATTGCCAGATGTCTATAAGGCATCTGTGATTTTACATGTCTTCTAACTATGGAGATAGGAGCTAAGAAGAGGTCCTGCTCCTCATTTGACATTTAAGACAAAATCAAATCCGCAAACAGTGAACAAATTTGAAAGCCAATACAATGCTACAGAGAGAGTGTATATTAGAGATTTCCAAATATAGAAAGACTTCAGGTAAGTGACACAACTTTATCCTCACCTCTGAAGACATTTTAAAGCCCATATGAGAATTTATAGTTTTTCACAAGGGGCACCTGGGTGGCTCCGTTGGTTGAGCATTGACTCTTGGTTTTGGCTCAGGTCAGCATCTTACGGGTCTTGAATTCGAGCCCCACAGAGGGCTGTGCCCTGACAGTGTGGAGCCTGCTTGGGATTGTCTCTGTCTCCTCTCTGTCTGCTCCTCCTCTGCTCACCTACTATCTCTCTCTCTCTCTTAAAATAAATAAACTTTCAAAGAAAAAAAGAACTTAGGTTTTCACAAAACATGAGATTTTAGGATTCCCAGGATGTTGGCTTTATTTTGAAGTAAGCTGAGTATTTGGACTCTACACTGGAATGAGTGTGGAAGAAACCTAAGACTGAGTTAGCTTTCCTCTCTCAGAAGGGATCCTTAAGTGTCACTGGAACATTTACCTACTCAATGTGCTGCTTCTTCCCGGTAGCCCTGGCTTGCTTTTCTATCTTAAGCAAAATGTGTATTTTGTGGAGCTGTGACATTTTGTCAATTAAATCTGAAATGATAATGATTAAATATTATTGTCTGCTACAGGTTAGTAACCCACATGCATGATTCATGATAGAATCACTTTTCCAATCATGACTGCCAAGCATAAACTCAATGTTAAAGAAAGAAAAAGGGCTGTGATACAAACATCAAAAATAGATCATTATCTGAATTTGGCAGTTTGGTTACTTCCTTTCTTTTATGAACTGATTCACACCAGTAGAGAAAGAAGTAAAAAGAAGAAAGGTAACTGTTATCTGAGAACGTATTTAGAAAGTTATATATTACTTTAACATAGAATTCATTTTTTTCTTCTGATTGAAAAGCATGACTTCGTAATGAAATTTGGAAAAAGAAGACAACAATGAAGAATAAAGTGAAAATAAATTTTATTTTTTTTGATCTAGAGAGATCTGCTGTTGACATGTTAGTCTTTCTCTCTCTCTCTCTCTCTTTCTCACAAACACACACACACACACACACACACACACGCATGCACACAGACTTTGTGTATCCCTATTAGTTCATGCATTGTATACCCTGGTTCAGTCATGGACATTTTCTCATGACCTTGAAGTACACTTCACTAGCATGGAGCTAAATTAATAATGTATTAAATATAACATATTAAATAATATAATAATATTACTACATGAATACTATAGTCATAAGGAACACATTATTTTACTTAACCATTCTCACATTATTATCATTTAGGTCGTTCCAGTGTTTCACTATCACAAATAACTTGGCAATTATACAGAATAAATTCCTAGAAGGGGAATTAGTGGGCCAAAATTGTAATTTCTAAAGGCTTTTGGTCCTAATTTGCTTTCTTTAAGGTTTATCAATTTGGGCTAGCATCAACCATAAACGAAAGTAAACACTGCACTTTGCCCTCATTAGCACTGAGAGTTATCATTAAGGAAAGCAAAAATAGGCCAGTTTTAGACCTGAAAAATGATCTCTCATTATTCGTTAAATCGCCAATTTTTATTACATTAGTGAGATTGGACATATGCTGTTAATGTGGGCCAGCAACATTTAAATTTCTTCTTTCATTCATATAATGGTGCTCTTCTCCTATTTTCCCTAAGTTTTAATTATTTTAAAAACAGATTTTAAGATCTCTTTAAATATTAAAGAAATTAACCTGGCTATATTTACAAAAAATACTTGTCTCCCTTTTTGTCTTTTAATTTAAAATGTGCATGTACACACATAGACATATATACATATAGATGTTTATATATATAAACATGGATGTTTTTAATGCAGACAAGCTACTGATATTTTTATTTGCTATGTCTGTCGGTACTTTAATGTTTTAGGAAGTGTGTACATGATATAAATTAAATATTTACCAACTTCAAGTTGTTTTTTAGTTTCATCTTTTACATTTAACTAGAATTTACTTGGATTACTATATGGGATAGAAATCTTTACCTTTTTTGAATGACTAAACAATTTTCCAGCACTGCTTACTGAATAATCATTTATTTTACCACTGATTTGTTAACTCACTTTTATCTTAAAATACACTCTTATATAGGCCAGCATAGAGTTCAGGGCTCTTTTGTTCTATTGTTCTGTCTAGCTATTCTCGGATCAGCATGTCCTGGTTCTCAAAGTAATTGGAGAGGTAAAAATACATCCTAATCTTGTAATCTCAGTGTCGCTTATAAATGCAGTGTTTAATAATAAAAATATACATGGCTAGAGGTTGGCTTAATTGGTAATATCTAAATCTGATTATCAGTGACCACGGGTCTCCTAAACTGTTCACTTCCTCCCATCCTGCCCTAGGTGAGGCTGCCTGGATGAATGGGTCTCAGCCCTGGGTGCACATTGAAATTACCTGGAGTTTCATGGAATTACCTGGAATCATGGAATGTCCTCATGAATGAGCCAAGCAAGTCAAGAAAGTATATTATGAAAAGCCAATCCTTTACTCTTCTTTTTCTTGTTGTGTTTAAATAAAAGTTGATGTTAGTTTTATAACACATTGGGTAGACTTCCTATGCTCTGGAACTTTTGTAAAAGGCTGAGAACTAAAAAAGTTGAGAAAAATCACTTAATCATTGGCCTAGGACTCTTTTATGAATGTATTTATTTGAGGAGCTGAAATTTGTTCCCTGATTCATTTATTTGTTTATTCATTCTTTAGTTTGTTAGCTCACTCAGGAAATAATTATTGAGCACCTCTTATACACCAGACAAGATGCTAGGCACTCAGGACAAAATTTTAAACAGACCAGCAATGTCTTCTGCCTCCAAGGGTGTATAGCCTAGGGGAGAGATGCACAATGATCCAGTTACAACAAATGGGGATAAAATTGCAGCTCACACAATGTAGTGCTAGGTAGGAATAGCCAGGGGTTTTGTAATAGGCAGGTAAATCAGAGAATGATTAGCTGAGAAAGTGAAATGTGAGCTGGGATATGAGTGATGAGATCTTAATTAGGGAAAAGAGGAGTAGGGGCATCCAGGCCAAGACACAAGCACATTCAAAAGTCCTGTAGTGGTAGGTGTCTGGGTTGCTCAGTCAGTTGAGCGTCCAACATCGGCTCAGGTCATGATCTCATGGTCTGTGGGTTCGAGCCCCATGTCGGGCTCTGTGCTAACAGCTCAGAGCCTAGAACCTGCTTCAGATTCTGTGTCCCCCTCTTTCTCTGCCCCTCCCCCATTCACATTCTCTCTCTCTCTCTCTCTCTCTCTCAAAAAACAAACAAACAAACAAACAAACAAACAAAACATTAAAAAAAAAAAAAGTCCTGTAGTGGAAGGAAACAGGGTGGTAGAAGGGACTGAATGGAAGCCCATGTCTGGAGCAGGTAGGGACAGACAATTCAGGGCCTTGTGGACTGCCTTATGAACTTCTGCTTTTATCTTATGTGCAAGTATATTTTAAAATATTAAAGGCAAATCAGGGGCTTTGTTACTTAATTAGATTTGCCTTTCTGAAGTGTGAAGGACAGATAGGGTGGGGTGGCTAGTTTGCAGAGTAAATGCAAGTGAATTAGTTGGAAGGCTACTGATATAATCCAGGAGAGAGATGCTAGTCATTTGCACTAGACTGAGAGTTTGCAAACTGTGGCCAGCAGGCCAACTTTGGCCCCCAACATGTTTTTGTAAGTAGTTGCAACATAGACTATATGTCTATGCAATATAGACAACAAAGCCAATATATTTTTTATTTGACCCTTTGCAGAAAAAAATTGCCATCATAAATATTGAGAGAACTATATAGATTTGAGATAGTTTTTGGATTAGTCACATTTTCTGCTTCTTGTATCAGCTTTGGGATTCTACATCTTTCTAGAGAATCATTTGTATCAATGATATGTTATAATTTAATGCTAAATATTCTAGTCTCTCATAATTGCTTTAATTTCATCAGATTCTACTTATGTGACCTTTTATATTTTGATATACACTTAGATTTTCTGAACTGATTGATGAAACTTGAAAGTCTTAAAGTATTAAAATGGAAACTGCATTCATTTTATAATTTTTCTGTTTTCTCTTCAATGGTTTCTATCTACTTTTCTATTGAACTTTTATGCTTACTATAGTTTTCTTTTTCTAACTTTTTTAGTTTAATGCTTACTTCATTTATTTTCATTCTATATTGCTTAATATTAATACTCAAATATGTACAAGGCTATATATTGTCCTTTGAATATTCCTTTGACTAATATATGTGTATAAAAATATAAATAATAGTTCAAAATAATATTTGTGTATGGTTTCAAATTATTGTTTCATAGTCTATTTTATTTTAGTAATTGCTACTTTATTAAGATTTTACTCTTTATCAAGTGGTGTACTGTTTCATCTCATTTAATTTTTACCATAATGCTGCATAAAAGTCTTACTATTCTCTCCATTTTACAGAACAGGGAATTTAGAAAGGTTGGTACCCAAATTAACACAGTTTATAATTAAAATTTTGCTTTTATGCTTGTCCCAAGCATCCAGTTCACTTTAAGCCAGGTGGAAAAATTATAGTAATCATACTCAGGATTTTGAGAGTCTAGCAAAAATGTGTTAAAAGAAGAGCATGATATTCTACTAGTTGTAGTAAATCCAGTGAGCCAAAGGCCCTTGTTCCTGCCTGGAGTGTTAACTGTAATTGGACAGGAGAAAATGATCTGAAAATATTTAGGGGCTTCATGTCAGAAATGGAGATGAAATGAGATCAGGGAAGAGAGGCTGCTCAAGAGGGATTTTCATGAGTGCCTGAAAGGTTTTCACATAGCAGAGCTCCACCTGAATTGAGGTGGGTTTTCCTAAATCTCCTGGGGATGATTTTTCTGGTAATCTGAGCTAATGAAGCCCACAAACATTTACAACCTCTGACATTCACTGCTACCAAAAATCCTATAATTTCTAGCACTGACTGTGGGATTTTACACATTCAAAATACACTTCTCAGGAATAAATGGGTGACTTCCTGTTTTCTTCTACTTTCTGCCTTTTAGTTTCTGTGCCTTTTGATGCATGAGGAGAAACAGAATGAAGTCATCATGTGTTTGGCAAAGGAATGGGCACCTTTTGGGTTCCTTCAAAATACATCACCTGTATGTAACAGGATGCTATCGTCTGCCATGTTTCTACCTGGTCCAAACACTGATAGGGTGGTGGCTGGGGAAGGAAGATGTGGCATAGAGGTTCTGTCTACCTTCCTCCAGACTGTTAAATTTGCTACAGTAGAAAAAGATACATTAGCCACTGACATGATCTTCGTAGTTCAAATTGTTTTGTTCCCGATTCAGAAAGTAGCCTATTTTTCCTTATTGTTACCATATTCCTCCTCTTCTGATTGTTTTCTTTTTTCCTCCCTACAGAGTAAGGCAGGGATTATCTGCCAGCCACAAGCTTACAATGAAAGCCAGACAATGGTTTTCTTCACTGGTAGACTCCAAAATGACTAACAGTTGCCCCTTAAAGGTCTACTTGCTTCAGGGCGCCTGGCTCAGTTGGTTAAGTGTTCGACTTTGGCTCAGACCATGATCTTACGGGTTGGTGAGTTCGAGCCCAGCATGGGGCTCTGTGCTGGCAGCTTGGAGCCTGGAGCCTGCTTTGGATTATGTGTCTCCCTCTCTCTCTGCTCCTCCTCCCCCTCGCACTCTGTCTCTCAAAATAAGTAAACATTAAGAAAGAAAGAACAAAGATCTACTTGTTTCATTTTTATTTCTGTGCATATTACACATCTTGCTTATCATAAGCCAGGAATGCATGGCCAAATGCCATAGTATAAAATATCTAAATGCCCCAAAGTGGCAAATTGAATTATATCTTAAGACCCTGTAGTTTACTCTCTTTTAAAAATCAGGACACTACAATTATGATGATAAGCGCCACAGAGGAGTTGGAATGAAAGCCTTGCTCATTTTTACTCAGCGGCGACATTTTTATGTTTCCCCTGTCTACCCGCAAAGCAGTAACTCTACAATCCGTGAGCTCCCTAAGTTCATTCTTTCCCGGTTACAGTGGCTAATGGTACGTAAATGGGAGATCATTTTTACCTTCTTCTTTCTAAAATTGGCAGAGTTGTATAGTTGATCAAAATTAGTCCCCAAAAGTTTCCCCAGCATCTTTAAATACCAGTATTATATGATTGTCCAGTAAGTTAATAATATCATTTCACAGTATTGGCACATTAGAGATTTACCTTCTAAATCATTAGATGCTTCTTTTCTGAGAGAAAATGAGATCATTTCCCCAATGTATGAGCGTGGGGAAGGCATTGGTATCTTTAATATTTACTGTTATCTTAGGAACTTTAAAGCTGTGTCTCCTCCATGCATTAGAAAGATAGTTCCCAGCCTGGAAGGACTGTTTTTCTGTCTCTGGTTTTCATTTGATGCCAAAAATAATTGTCTTTTTGCTGTCTTACCAAAATGGAACCTACTTGCTTTGAAATATCTATTAAAGTCATTCTTTTGTGAGAGAAAGCCACAGGGAGAGTTGCCTTCAGAAGACCACTGCTCGAATTCATTTTTGACTTGGAAGGGAAGGACTGATGGCCTGTGGGCTGTGGTCCCTTGGGCTTCTCCCTTCAGTCCATGTGCAGAAGTTAGCCTCTCTGGGCTGGGTGGTTCAGTTGGTTAAGCGTCTAAGTTCGGCCTAGGTCATTATCTCACAGTTCTGAGTTCTAGCCCCCCATCGGGCTCTGTGCTGACAGCTCAGAGCCTGGAGCCTGTTTCAGATTCTGTTTCTCTCTCTCTCTCTGCCCCTCTCCCACTCACTCTTTCTCTCTCTCTCAAAAATAAATAAACATTAAAAAATTTTTTTTAAAAACAAAGAAGTCAGCCTGTCTGGCTGTGTAATGTTACCTGATCAAACAAAATGTGCAAAGCTGTGGGGAGAGAAGGGCCAAGTGAATTGTAGGAGGAGCTAGAAAGGGAGCCAGAAAAGACAGGGCATGACTGTCTAGAGGCAGCAGACAACCTTCTGGTAGGATGGAAATGTCAAGATCATGCTCCAGTGGGCCTCGAGAGCATCAGAGGAGTTTCATAGAGATTTCTGTACTGAAAGTTTGGATTTGGGGCGTTTAGAAGAGAAGTTAGTTTTGCCATGAGTAAAGAAGAGATTTCCTGCCAGAGAGAGAAATAAAAGTGTGGATTATGAAAACAACCTTCCCTTGTGTCCCAGCTGTGCTGAGGGCCAGCTCAAGGTTAAAGAAATGTTGCTGTTAATTGAAGAGACTGTTCCCTTTTGCTACACTTTCTCACTTTTTGCTCTCTGACTTGCTCAACTGCCTGTCTATTACTGGATTTTGTACACATGACCTCTGGAAAAAACTCCGGAGGGCTTTTTTGGGTTTCAACCTTCCAATAGGGCCTTTTCTCCTTCAGTGACTGATGCCATTCTTCTTAAATTGACTAAGTTTATAGGCAGCAAACAGGACAAGAATACAGCACGTCAGAAGCTTATTTCCATTGCCTGGGCTCCCCTTCTTCCTTAGTTGATCTCTCTGACCCTGTTGGAAAAGTTGTGGTTCTCCTTCACATTATATTCTTAATGAGGCTATTTACCCTGCATACTAAATGAGATCATGACTATGTAATAAATTCTCCACTCTGAGCTAAGCTTGAAGTCAGCCTTACAATTCAGCTGCTTACAATTTAACCTTTTCACTGGCAAGAACCTTATTGCTGTACAGATTGCATATTTTAATATTGTCATGATTAAAGAATCAGAGCCACCTAGAGCTTTTTTACATATGGTTAAAAACAATTTTTTTTTAATTAAAAAAAAATAAGGCTGGTTGCAATTGCTTTCTTTTTTTTTTTTTTTTTTTTTTTTTCCATTCTGGGAAACAATCTGAGCAAACCATTGGAACTGGTAAATATCCATGAAGAGTCTCTCTTGATGTGACATATACACACAAACACATATACAATCAAGAGATTTACATACACAAAGAAGCCCAAATTTCTGGTTCTTAGCTCACAGTTTGGCCTATTTTATGTGTAACAGAAAGCCCTCATTGTCTTCTGCACGAATCCGGGGTATTTGGAAATTTTTGTTGTCAGGGCAGAGGGGTGAAGGTGTGCAAGTCTGGAGATTTACAGAAGGGACCGAGGTGTATTGGTGGAGGATTGAAAACAGATGTCAGATGTGGACTTTTGAAGTCAACATCGCCCACTGGGTAATGTGAAAACCTGCCTCCACATTTTGCACATTGTTTAGGAGCACCTAGTGAAGGGATTATTTATGGCAAATGAGAAGAGGTGTGCTATCAACTGAAAATGTGTGACCCCTCAAGATCTTACATTGAAAAGCAATGTGATAGTACTGAAAGATGAGGCTTTTAGGGGGTGATTAGATGGTGACGACGGACCCCTCATGAATGGGATTATTGCCCTTATAAATGAGACCCAGAGAGCTTATCCCTTCTACCACATGAAGACACAGCACAAAGATGGCTGTCTTTGAACCAGGAAGTGGGCCTTCACTGGACACCAAATCTGTCAGCGCCCCAATTTTGGACTTTCCAGCCCCCTGAACGGTGAGAAGTACATTTCTGTTGTTTATAAGCCACCCAGTCTATGGTATTTCTTCTACAGCAGCCTGAGTGGACTAAGACAAAGTGCTAACCCTGCTTCACATTTGAAATGGGTTAAAACAGAGGTGGTACCTGGGTATCTCTGTTTTCTCACCCTTGGGGATGGTCTTGATTTCTTAAAATGCCTTCTCCACTAAAGCCAGAAATCCTATCATCAGCATGGTTACCTCTTTCAGCAATCCTTTTTCCTTTTACAATGAAAGACAATCAGAGGGAGTCCTCTGCACTTTCGTCGGAATGGATTTGTGTTTCCCCTGAGCACTGCTGAGCAGACTGGCCACAGGAAAACACAAGGTGGATAGGGAGGTGAGGGCCAGGCAGGCAGGCACCTCACTCACTCCTGGTCCTGCCCTGCCAACTGAGCCAGAGGCTGTCCATGAGCCGGAAGGTGGGGGGAGGAGGGTGTTAGATGAGAAAAGAACCTCTGGTTTTGTTTCCTATCAGATTCTATCCTTCCCTACAATTTCCCTAAACAGTGAGGCTTCTGAGTCTTGGTCTCCGGCAAGCTGCAGAAAGCCTGGTTGAGACCCACAGGAACGATAGCTGTGCAAGAATGAGGAGGCAGCAGAATGAGCAAGGACTCTAGCAGAAACAGAGTTGATGGCAGTGAGAGAGATGGCTGAATAGGTCTCTAGGGAGAAATGTAGGGGTAGGGTGTGTGTGTGTGTGTGTGTGTGTGTGTACATACAGAGAGGGAGAGAGGGATGGAGTGGACATTCATTCGCTTGTTCATTCATTACTAATGCATGTGATAATCACAAAATTACTATGTGTCCAGCATCACCCTCAGTCTCATCAAATCCTCTATCTCTGGCAAGAGCAGTCATGTATGGAGAGCTACAGTGCCAGAAGAAATGAGTTCTAATGCAGTAGAGCCGAAACGTACACATGACAATGGGACCGCAAAACAAGGGGGTGGTCAGCAAGCAGCAGCAGGAGGCATGGCTCCCTTCTGTGGCTGACACGGGGGCATCCATCCTGGTGGCTGCAGCCTGCAGCCCACATCGTGTCTCCCTCATTGACAGACTAGATCTCCCCACCGTCCCCTCCGCGGCCCATGTCTTAACAGGCTGGTTCAGCCTTCTCTCCATTGCTTCACTTTGAAAGATGGAAGCAATTTCCATCTTGCAGAGAAAATTTTCCATGACTGAAGACACACCCAAGGTAACTGTCACTTCAGCTGCCACATTTTGCAGTATTTATTCACAAGGAAGATGCATTTTTTAAAAAGGCTTATTTATTTTTGAGAGAGAGAGAGAGACAGAGAGACAGAGCACAAGCCGGGGAGGGACAGAGAAACAGGGAGACACAGAATCCAAAGAGGATCCAGGTTCCGAGCTGTTAGCACAGAGCCCGATGCAGGCTCAAACTCACAAGCCATGAGATCATGATCTGAGCTGACGTCGGATGCTTAACCAACTGAGCCACCCAGGCACCCCAAGGGAGATGTATTTTTAAAAGGGAAACCTTGAAATGCATCTTTAAAAATTAACCCTGAAGGCCAAATAGCTCTTAGAAAACTTGCTTATTAAGAACAGTTAAGGAGAGAAATGAAATAGCTATGGAGAAATTTCATTGAGATGACTTTCTCTCTCATACATATATAATGTATACTTATAATAGTATACAATAAAATACATTATATTTTAAATAAAGTGGCTATATATAATTGTATACACATATCTATACCTATCTATTGATCTAAGCTATAAAACTAGCATCATGTTGAGAGGCTAAAAAACTCATTTCTCCTGCTAAACATAAAACAATGTTAAAGATAGAGAAATTCTGCTGCTTTATGAAATTTTTACCTAATGGCCACCAATCACCTCCTCTACCTCTCCCAGAAGTCTCTATTCCTCCTTATGTTCTCTCCCTTCCTCGCTCCCTAAGGATCAGGTGTGCAAAATTTTATTTATCCAATACTCCTTAGTTCATGAATCACTATTGTCATCATCTATCAGAGTGTCTTTTAAAAAAAAAAATCTGATGATTTTGGGGCACCCGGGTGGCTCAGTAGGTTAAGCGTCTGACTTCAGCTCAGGTCATGATCTCACGGCTCATGAGTTCAAGCTCCATATTGGGCTATCTGCTGAAGCCTGCTTCAGATCCTCTGTCCCCCTCTCTGTCTCTCTGCCCCTCCTCTGCTCATGCTCTCTCTCTCTCTTTCTCTCTCTCTCTCAAAAATAAACATTTAAAAAAATCTGATGATTTTCCCTATTGTCTAATTTTCTCAATCCCATTTCCTACTGCCTATAAGCACCTCTTAGTGTATCTACTACATATCTCTTCAAATCCATCTGCTACATACTTATTTAGATAATTACAGATGCTTCAAAACTACACAGTCCTGGGTGGGCATTTAATTTTGCATAGCTGGTATTGTGTTATGGGATCTCCTATTCCTTCCCTCTCTTCCCCACCCAACATATGTTTCTGTAATCTATCCATGTTTCTGTATGCAGATTTAACTCACTGCTTTTGATGCTGCCCAGTATTCCATAATACACCTGTCACATTTTATGTTTCATTCTCCCAACAATGGCAGTACCAGTTTATATGGCCCTAGGCTATTCATTTGCATACTTCCCATGTAGCATGTAAAATTATCCAACTTTCATGATTGGCCAATATGATGTGTTTAAAATTGTACCTCATTGTAAAGAATGGAATGCCTGAGTGCTTTTTTTTTACTTATGTTTCCACTTGATTGAGATATAATTGCATTACATTACATATATGCAATAGATATTATATATAATACATTGTATAAACTGCAATACATATATTATATACATCACAATTATATATTATATGTATATATAATATTAATATATATATTATATATGATAGCATATATTTATATACATTAAATATATGCAATTATATCTCAATCAAGCAGAAACATAAGTAAAAAAATTCAGGCATTATATGTGTATATATAATATTATAAAATATGTAATAATATAATATAGTAATATACAGCATTTTTAATATAATACATACTAACATGATGATTTGATCCACATATATATTGTGAGACAATTACTATAAGGTTAGTTAACACATCCATCACCTTACACAGTTATCATTTTTTGTGTATGTGTGTACATTTAAGATTTACTCTCTTAGCAACTTTCAAGTATATAATATTGACAACTATAGTCACCATGCTGTATAGTGGATGCCCAGAGCTTATTCATGTTACAGCTGGATGTCTATACCCTTGACCAACATCTCCCCATTTCCCCAACCCCTCTGTACCTGGCAACCATCAGTCTACTCTGTTTCTGCAAGCTTAACTCCTTGAGATTCTACTTATAAGTGAGATCATATAGTACTTGGCTTTCTCTGTCTGATTTACTTCTCTTAGCATAATGCTCTGAAAGTCAATCCACGTTGTTGCAAATGACAGGATTTCCTTCTTTTTATGGCTGAATAATAAGGAATGCCTGAATTGTAATTCAATATGTGGAGCACTCAATGGTTGATCTCCTTTTATAAGAGTTACTTATGGATTCGTGTCACTGCAGTAAGATGTCCTCTATAGGAAATTGCGTTACTGTGCCCAAGACTTCACCCCTCCCTGAATCCACACCTTTTCCTTTATGACTTTGAAGCTCCCTCCACAAGACCTAATGTGCAGAAGGAACAGGGTGCAGTGCAAGGCTGAGGCCTTAAGAACATTGAGCATTTCTGCTCACTCTCTAGTACTTTGGTCCTTACCACAAAGGTGATAAGCCTTGGGTAGTATATTATGTTTCTATTACACTATAATTGCCTTATCAATTATCACAAATGTAACGGCTTAACATGATATCAATTGACTGTTGACAGTTTTGTACATCAGAATTCCAAACTGGACATACGGGGCTAAAGTCAAGGTGTTGGCAGGCTTCCTTCCTTCTGGAAGCTCTAGGGAGAATTTGTTTCCATGCCCTTCCCTGCTTCTGGAGGGTGCACACATCCCTTGGTTTGTAGCTTCCTTTTCTGCCTGCAAAACCAGTAACATTGGGCCAAGTTCTTCTCATGCTGCTCTCTCTCTGGTTCTCCTTCTTGTTCTCTGTCTCTCCTGCTCTATCTTCCACTTTCCAAGATCCTGTGATGCTGGTGGACTTTCCCAGGTAACATAGGAGAATTCTACATAATCTCCCCATCATTGAGTCGGTTGATTAGCAACTTGATATCTTCTGCAACCTTAATTACCCTGTGCCATACAACGTAACATATTCATAGGTTTTGGGGAGTAAGATGTTGACATCTTCGGGGGACCATTAGTCTACCTACCATAGGTAGTTCTTAAAAATGAATGATATGTGATTCATTCCACCAACCCGATGGCATGTTCCCTTCTTCGTTACCCTCAGGCATCACCCAGACAGCTCGTGGTCCCTTCCGCAACAACCCAGGAAAATACCCAAGAAATCTCAGTTTCTTTCCTTCTAAAAATTCCACATTTTAGACTATTCATATTTAAGTTCCAATTTTGACCAAGGAGCCAAGATGGAGGAACAGCATGGAAGCTTTTTGTGTGTCTCGTGTACATGAAATACAGCCAGACCAACACTAAACCATCCTACACACCTAGAAAACTGATTGTAGGATTAACACAAGAATCTACACAATAACCTACACAACAATCCACAGATTCAGCAGGTATGCGGCACGGAGAGCTGAACTTGGGGAGCAAGAAGCTGTGAAAGGTAGGGAACCCTTTTCGCAGGCAGAGAGAGGGGGAGCATACGGGAAAAGCACCCCTCCCCAAAAGCAGCTGGAGAGAAAGTGGAAAATTGGAAACAGCCGCAGGGACTAAACTAAAAAGGGAGAAAGGAAAAAGGAGAGGGTTTAAATTCCATTAAGACCGTAAACAAGGGGAGCTCAAAGGCTGCAGCTCTGCAGCTCCATACCTGGCGGTGCTCTGGTGGGAAGGGCGAATCCCCAGGAACAGAGTGGGATTCGGTAGGTTCTCGGGCCACACGGGGAAAAGTGGTCCCACTGCTGGAAGGACATTTGGTAGAGACTGTTGAAGCCACCTGGTCCCAGCAGACCCCAGAAAATGGCCACAATCACTGGTGCTGGAACAAGGTCGTTGAGGGTGAAGCCTGGTGTCAGACGTGTGTTGTGATTTTCCATAATGCCTGAGGCGCTGCTGCTACACTGTCTCGCAAACTCTTTCTGGAGCAGGCTTGCACCTGGCCGCAGTCTCAGGGCACCAGCAGCAGCAGCAGGGGCCAGAGGGCGTTCCTGGGCGCAGCCAACATTCAGCCATTGCTCATTCGGCCGTTGCTCGGTGAGACCCTCCCACAGCGGGGCGGAAAGGGTCAAAGCCGCAGTCCTTCGGAAGTGAGGGGCTGGGGAAAACAGCCGCATCTGAGACAAAACTCGGGAGAGAGGTACTGCCTGGGGCCTGGTCACGGAGAGTGAAAAAGCTGTGAGTGGACGAGAGCTGAAGACAGAAGACGGGTGCGTGATTGCTGATCCGGGAGAACAGACTGGGTAGAGGGCTGACGCCATTTTCACCACTCCCGCGCATGCGCATACACACCTGCAAGCACCGCAGTAGGCTAGCAACGCCATCTAGTGGAGAGCGGAGCTGTTACACTGAACCCCGCCCAACTGGGCCAACTTCGCTCCTCAAGAACACAAGTCTCACCGCCATCTTAATTTATGGACTACAAAGAGCTACGTAGTTTGACTTTTAGGGGAAAACGAAGCAATTTCAGTCCTACTTCAATCTGTTAGCAGGTTCATCTATTCAATTTTCTTTCTTTTTTTTCTTTTCATTTTTCTCTTTTATAATTATTTTCTTTTTCTTGAATACAGAAAGAGAAAAAATTCATTTCTATTTTCAATTTTTACTAAAAATATCTTTCTTTAATTTTTATTACTATATTTTTTACTTTTGTGTAAATTTTTAAAAATTCTACTCTACTTCCACCATTTTATTTTAGTCTACTTCAGTGTACTCACCTTTTCAAGTTTTCAAACAATTTCCTTTTTTTTCTTTTTTTTTTCATTTCTTTTCTTTTTTGTAAATGCAGAAAGAGAAAAACTTCATTTTTACTTTCAATTTCTATTAAAAATATTTTTATTTAATTTGTATTACTATATTTTTTGCTTTTATGTAAATTTTTCCAATTCTATTTTACTTCCATCATTTTATTTTAGTATACACAGTGTATTCACTTTTTCAAATTTTCAAATGAATTCTTTTTTCTTTTCTTTTATCTTTTCCTTTTTTAAATCTTTTTTCTCTTTCATTTCTTTTCTTTTTTCTTAATTACAGAAAGTGAAAAAATTCATATTTATTTTTAATTTTTATTAAAAATATTTTTCTTTAATTTTTTCTACTATATTCTTTACTTTTGTGTATATTTTTTCAAATTCTATTTTACCCCTATCATCTCATTTTAGTCTACCTCAGTGTATTCATTTTTTCAAATTCTCAAATGATTTCCTTTTTTTTCCTCCCCCCACCTTTTTTCTCTAATGTGTCAAAACACTTTCAACACCCAGACCAAAACACACCTAGGATCTAGCATCATCTATTCGATATTTGTGTGTGTGTGTTTAATTTTTAATTTTAATATTTTTTTATTTTAATTATTTTATTTCAACTTTTCTACCTCATCAATTCCTTTTCTCCTTTCAAAATGACAAAACGAAGGAATTCACCCCAAAAGAAAGAGCACAAAGAAACGACAGCCAGGGATTTAACCAACACAGATACAAGCAAGATGTCTGGACCAGAATTTAGAATCACAATAATAAGAATACTAGCTGGAGTCGAAAATAGATTACAATCCCTTTCTGCAGAGATAAAAGAAGTAAAAAACAGCCAGAATGAAATAAAAAAATGCTATAACAGCTGCAATCACGGATGGATGCAGCAGCGGCAAGGATGGATGAGGCAGAACAGAGAATCAGCAATATACAGAGGACAAACTTATAAAGAATAACAAAGCAGAAAAACAGAGGGAGATTAAGGCAAAAGAGCACAATTTAAGAATTAGAGAAATCAGTGATTCATTAAAAAAGGAACAACATCAGAATCATAGGGGTCCCAGAAGAGGAAGAGGGTAGGGAATAGGGGTGGAAGGGTTATGTGAGCAAATCATAGCGGAAAACTTTCCTAACCTGGGGAAAGACACAGACATCAAAATCCAGGAAGCACAGAACACTCCCATTAGAGTCAACAAAACCCGACCATCAACAAGGCATATCATAGTCATATTCACAAAATACTCAGACAAGGAGAGAATCATGAAAGCAGCAAGGGGAAAAAAGTCCCTAACCTACAAGGGAAGACAGATCAGGTTTACAGCAGACCTATCCACAGAAACTTGGCAAGCCAGAAAGAAGTGGCAGGATATTTTCAGTGTGCTGAATCAGAAAAATATGCAGCCAAGATTTCTTTATCCAGTGGGGCACCTGGGTGGCTCAGTTGGTTAAGTGTCCGACTTCACCTCAGGTAATGATCTTATGGTTCGTGAGTTCGAGCCGCACATCAGGCTCTATGCTGACAACTTAGAGCCTGGAGCCTGCTTCAAATTCTATGTCTCCCTGTCTCTCTGCTCCTCCCCTGCTCATGCTCTGTCTCTCTCTCCTTCAAAAATAAATAAAAACATTTTAAAAAAAGAATTCTTTATCCAACAAGGCTGTCATTCAAAATAGAAGGAGAGAGAAAAAGTTTCCCAGACACACAAAAATTAAAGGAGTTTGTGACCGCTAAACCAGCCCTGCAAGAAATTTTAAGAGGGACTCTCTGAGGGGAGAAAAGATGGAAAAATATACATATATATATATATATATATATATATATATATATATATATCAAAAGCAAGAAAAGATTAGAAACAACCAGAGAATACCACCATAAACTCCAACTCTACAAGCATCATAATGGCAATAAATTCATATCTTTCAGTACTCACTCTAAACGTCAATGGACTCAATGCTCCAATCAAAAGACATAAGGTAACAGATTGGATAAGGAAACAAGATCCATCTATATGCTGTTTACAAGAGACCCACTTTAGACCTAAAGACACCTTCTGATTGAAAATAAGGGGATGGAGAACCATCTGTCATGCTAATGGTCAACAAAAGAAAGCCAGAGTAACCATACTTATATCAGACAATCTAGACTTTAAAATAAAGACTGTATCAAGAGATGCAGAAGGGCATTATATCATAATCAAGGGGTCTGTCCACCAAGGAGACCTAACAATTGTAAACATTTATGTGCCAAATGTGGGAGAACCCAAATATACAAATCAATTAATCACAAACATAAAGAAACTCATCGATAGCAATACCATAATAGTAGGACACTTCAACACCCCACTCACAGCAATGGACAGATCATCTAATCAAAAAATCAACAAGGAAACAATGGCTTTGAATGACACACTGGACCAGATGGACTTAACAGATATATTCAGAACATTGCATCCTAAAGCAGAAGAATATACATTCTTCTCCAGTAAACATGGAACGTTCTCCAGAATAAACCATATACTGGGACACAAATCAGCCCTAAGTAAGTACAAAAAGATAGAAATCATACCATGCATATTTTCAGACCACAAGGCTATGAAACTCGAAATCAACCACAAGAAAAAATTTGGAAAGGTAACAAACACTTGGGAGACTGAAGAACATCCTACTAAAGAATGAATGGGCTAACCAAACAGTTAAAGAGGAAATTAAAAAGTATATGGAAATCATTGAAAATGATAACACCACAACCCAAAACCTCTGGGATGCAGCAAAGGCAGTCATAAAAGGAAAGTATACAGCAATCCAGGCCTTCCTAAAGAAGGAAGAAAGATCTCAGATACACAACCTAACCTTATGCCTTAAAGATCTGGAAAAAGAACAGCAAATAAAACCCAAAACCAGAAGAAGACAGGAAATAATAAAGATTAGAGCAGAAATTAATGCTATCGAAACCAAAAATAAATGGTAGATCAGATCAATGAAACCAGAAGCTGATTCTTTGAAAGAATTAATAAATTTGATAAACCACTAGCCAGTTTGATCAAGAAGAAAAAGGAAAGGACCCAAATAAATAAAATCAAGAATGAAAGAGGAGAGATCACAACCAACACAACAGAAATAAAAACAATAATAAGAGAATATTATGAGCAATTATATGGCAATAAAATGGGCCATCTGGAAGAAACGGACAAATTCCTAGAAACATATACATTACCAAAACTGAAACAGGAAGAAATAGAAAATTTGAGCAGACCCATAACTAGTAAGGAAATAGAATTAGTAATCAAAAATCTGCCAAAAACCAAGAGTCCAGGGCCAGATGGCTTTTGAGGGGGAATTCTACCAAACATTTAAGGATGAGTTAACACCTATTCTCTTGAAACTATTCCAAAAAATAGAAATGGAAGGAAAACTTCCAAACTCTTTCTATGAAGCCAGCATTACCTTGATTCCAAAACCAGACAGAGACCCCACTAAAAAGAACTATAGACCAATTTCCCTGATTAACATGGATGCAAAAATCCTCAACAAGATATTAGCCAACCGGATCCAACAATTCATTAAAAAAATTATTCACCACGACCAAGTGGGATTTATACCTGGGATGCAGGGCTGGTTCATTATCCACAAAACAATTAATGTGATCCATCACATCAATAAAAGAAAGGACAAGAACCATATGATCCTCTCAATCGATGCAGAGAAAGCATTTGACAAAAAACAGCATCCTGTTTTGATAAAAACCCTCAAGAAAGTAGGGATAGAAGGAGTATACCTCAAGATCATAAAAGCCATATATGAACGACCCAATGCTAATATCATCCTCAATGGGGAAAAACTGAGAGTTTTCCCCCTAAGGTCAGGAACAAGACAGGGATGTCCACTCTTGCCACTGTTATTCAACATAGTATTGGAAGTGTTAGCCCCTGCAATCAGACAACACAAAGAAATAAAAGGCATCCAAATTGGCCAGGAGGAGGTCAAACTTTCACTCTTCGCAGATGACATGATACTCTATATGGAAACCCAAAAGATTCCACCAAAAAACTGCTAGAATTGATTCATGAATTCAGCAAAGTTGCAGGATATAAAATCAATGCACAGAAATCGGTTGCATTCCTATACACCAACAACAAAGCGACAGAAAGAGAAATCAAGGAATCAATCCCATTTACAGTTGCACAAAAAAACATAAAATACCTAGGAATAAATCTAATCAAAGGGGTGAAAAATCTATACACTGAAAACTATAGAAAGGTTATGAAAGAAATTGAAGAAGACACCAAAAAATGGAAAAAGATTCCATGCTCCTGGATAGGAAGAACAAATATTGTTAAAATGTCGATACTACCCAAAGCAATCTACATACTCAATGCAATCCCTATCAAAGTAACACCAGCATTCTTCACAGAGCTAGAACAAATAATCCTAAAATTTTTATGGAACCAGAAAAGACCCCAAATAGCCAAAGCAATCTTGAAAAGGAAAACCAAAGCAGGAGGCATCACAATCCCAAACTTCAAGCTATACTACAAAGCTCTAATCATCAAGACAGTGTGGTATTGGCACAAAAACAGACAGATCAATGGAACACAATACAGAACCTGGAAATGGACCCACAAACGTATGGCCAACTAATCTTAGACAAAGCAGGAAAGACTATCCAATGGAATAAAGACAGTCTCTTCAGCAAGTGGTGCTGGGAAACCTGGACAGTGACATGCAGAAGAATGAACCTGGACCACTTTCTTACACCACACACAAAAATAAACTCCAAATGGATGAAAGACTTCAATGTAAGACAGGAAGCCATCAAAATCCTTGAGGAGAAAGCAGGAAAAAACCTCTTTGATCTTGGCCACAGAAACTTCTTACTCAACACGTCTCCGGAGGCAAGGGAAACAAAAGCAAAAATGAACTACTGGGATCTCATCAAAATAAAAAGCTTCTGCACAGTGAAGGAAACAATCAGCAAAACTAAAAGGCAACCGACAGAATGGGAGAATATATTTACAAATGACAAATCAGATAAAGGGTTAGTATTCAAAATCTGTAAAGAACTTATCAAACTCAACACCCAAAAAACAAATAATCCAGTGAAGAAATTGGTGAAAGGCATGAATAGACACTTCTCCAAAGAAGACATCCAGATGGACAACCAACACATGAAAAAATGCTCAACATCACTCATCATCAGGGAAATACAAATCAAAACCACAATGAGATACCACCTTACACCTGTCAGAATGGCTAACATTAACAACTCAGGCAACAACAGATGTTGGAGAGGATGTGGAGAAAGAGGAGCTCTTTTGCATTGTTGGTGGGAATGCAAGCTGGTGCAGCCACTCTGGAAAACAGTATGGAGGTTCCTCAAAAAACTAAAAAGAGAACTACCCTACGACCCAGCAACGGCAATACTAGGCATTTACCCAAGGGATACGGGTGTGTTTCGAAGGGACACATGCACCCCCATGTTTATAGCAGCACTATCAACAATAACCAAAGTATGAAAAGAGCCTGAATGTCCATCGATGGATGAATGGATAAAGAAGAGGTGGTATATATATACAATGGAGTATTACCCAGCAATCAAAATGAATGAAATCTTGCCATTTGCAACTATGTGGATGGAACTAGAGGGTATCATGCTAAGCGAAATTAGTCAGAGAAAGACAAAAATCATAGGACTTCACTCATATGAGGACTTTAAGAGACAAAACAGATGAACATAAGGGAAGGGAAATAAAAATAATATAAAAACAGGGAGGGGGACAAAACAGAAGAGACTTATAAATACGGAGAACAAACTGAGGGTTACTGGAGGGGTTGTGGAAGGGGGGATGGGCTAAATGGGTAAGGGGCACTAAGGAATCTACTCTTGAAATCACTGTTGCACTATATGCTAACTAATTTGGATGTAAATTTTAAAAAATTAAAAAATTAAATAAAATAAATGAATGATATGTGAGGCACTTGGGGGGCTCAGTCAGTTAAGCATCTGACTTTGGCTCAGGTTATGATCTCATGGTTCACAAGTTGGAGCCCTGTGTTGGGCTGTGTGCTGATAGCCAGAGCCTGGAGCCGGAGCCTGCTTCGAATTCTGTGTCTCCTTCTCTCTCTGACCCTCCCCTGCTTGGGCTCTCTCTTTCTCTCTCTCTCTCTCTCTCTCTCTCTCTCAAAAATAAATAAAAACATTAAAAAAACGAGTGACTTGTGGAGCAGACTCGATTCTGAACCTTGACCTGGAAATAATTCCCAAGCCCCAGATGAGATCAGCATGGTTGCCCAAGCTGACATGCTGACACATAGGCAAGACATATGGCTGGTTATTGTAGCCCGGAAACAATTGAGATTGTTTGCTACTATTGTGGCAATTGTTGACCTAATCATCTACAAACTGATTTGGCTAAGAATTTTAAGCTGGCTTCCCAAGAGGTCAAAAATTTTGTGAAAATCTGTCATATTCTGTCTCCTCTAGGCTAAACATACAAATTGCTTTATTCTTTGCTCAAAGGATCTTCATTTATATAATTGTGCTGGGTTGCTGTCAGCTCTGTATCATGTCATCACCTTCCTCTAGAGTGAGAATTATCTTCCCCAGAATCCCTTTTTTTCATATGGCTCTGGCAGAGCTTGACAATGAGAAGTACTCCAATAAGATTTGGAAGGTGGAAGAGAAGGAATTAGCCATCAATCTCTGAAGACAGTTGTAGGCAAATGGATGGGCACATGAGAGGTTCAGTGCATCTGCCTATCTAGTGTGGAGAACCATTCTCTTCAGTGCTTCAGGCCGAGATCACCAGTGGTGGCTCCCCTGGCCTTGCCCTTCCCAACTATTCCAAAAGTTGTTTAAGCCCACATTTCCTATATTAAAATCCTTTACGCCAGGGGTATATGGAGTGGCCTCTGTCTTCCTGACCAAATCCTGACAGATGATACGTCAGTAGACACCAATGGAAAATATACTATGTGTCAATGAGGACACTGTCAGGTCTTACTTCTCACCCCTTTAAGGTAGTCTCTTTTATATGGATTATATGTTTGACCACTTTCTCTTCAAAGTCTGCTCATAATAAATTCTCAGAGGCCTCTTATGAGAGATCTTGAGATTATTTTTATAAGTTAGTCATATGAATACATCTTGGCATTATGTTGACGTGGATAATTTTTCCATACATATGATTATTATTTCAATACCGTATATTCCTTCTCAGATTTTTTTCCTTACCCGAATCTGTCTGTGTATGTTTTTATTGAATTTCATTGTGGTTTTGCAAATGCAGTATATTCTTTATGAAAATCATATTGGGCCTTATTTCCTAGTTCCAAAATCTTAGTAACCCTCATAACACAAGCTCTCCAGTAATATGGATAGTATACTATAAACTTTTAGATTAGGTCATCAATAAATTAGTGATTAGGAGAGACCCTAGGATCAATCCATGTCAAAAGCTACCCAGCATATCTCCTCAGGCTAACACAAAGCCATTGCAATGACCAATTAAGCGCAGGTTTTAATCCCCAGAAAAGGTAACATGATCAGTGTTACACTTTCTTAATTTGTGTTAATAGGGATCTGTGGGTTAGGATCAAGGCTTTACTAAAATAAGCATACTAAAATAAAAATAAAATGAAAATTAAATAAAAATAAAAAAACATAAAGCATCACTCAATTCATTGCAATCAATTATAGTACATTTATCAGTATATGATAAATTCTTGACATTTTACATTTAATTCTTTTGTATGATAATGTAAGCTCAAACTTTGGTTCTTCATACTTATTGAAAGTTGTCTTTGCTCACATTGGCTTTTATGAATATGTTAATACTTGTCATCTCTGATAAAAGACACATAAATGACAGGCATATTGGTCAGTTCATTGATATGGGTATTTCTATCACATAACTCATTATTGTTTTGTAAATGAGAAAAGGTGAAAACAGAATTATGATCATAAAGTAGTAAAGAAGATTTCTACAAAATTGATGGTTTGATTGTAATAATTGGTCAAATCCTTCTTCCTCCAAACTCAGGTGAACATGAGGATGATTCCTGCCCTTACCTTCATCTGGTTTTTCCTCCTCTATCCAGATGAACCACTAAACAGCTACAGCCCAAGACTTTGGAATAGCCCCCACCCAACAATGTCATCTGTCCTAAGAGGCAGAGTTTTGGGTTTTTTGGTAAGTTATTTATTATAGCAGACATTCACAGTAAGGTCTTTTTCGTCAGTGTTCATACCTCCTCTCCAGTCTGTTTGCTTATGTTTCTGCACCCTTGCTTCTGTATGTCTTTTCTCCCACTTTGTCTAATCTTTCGGTATTTGTGCTTTTCCGGGATCCTGGAATTTGCTCTATTGCCTTAACTGCTTTCTAGTGACTGCATTCTTCTGGGTCCTGACTCCCTTTCAATCCATCCATTGCCTTGCATTACCCTTGGGTTTCATGGGTCAACACTTCACTATCTTCCTCTGAGCACAGAGTTCTGTGCAACTCAATTCTATGTGGTTCACCTGCTCCTGACTTACCTGGATCTATCTATTACTTGGATCTCTTACCTTACAGAAGGTTGATGGCTTATATAATGACAGTGATGTCCATACAAATTAATTTTAATGGTGCCACGATTTTCAAACTTTAGTTTCTCAGGTTGCACAAAGACCACTAGAAGTTCTGAATTTAGTATGTAAAAACTTTTTCTCAATTAAAAATATTTTTATGCTTCTGAATTTTGTATGATTTTGTCCTAAATGGAAATAGATTTTATCTCTGTAGGAAGAGATGTGTGGAATCAAATATCTGAATAAATTATGTCATGTGAATACAGCAGCCTTTTCAGATGCGCGCCATGTGATAGTCATTGATATTAGATGAATAAAGCCAAGATTGTGTTTGCAAAGTTTGAGAAATAGTGGGTTTATCAAAGTTAGACAGGTTTCTTTCATGTAGGTTTCCTCTGAACCTTTTATATGTTAATTGAATTCTGAATCTTTATGATAAGAGGTAAAGTTTGCAGAATATTGCTGAGTAGTTTGAGTACGGATTCCTTTTATCTGTGCAACACCTTTTTACGTCTCACTAGATACCAGGATTCTATGGAACATGATTTGGGAAATGCTGCAAGATAGGCTTTCAGGGAATGTTTTAATGATAAAGTGCACAGATCAAAATGCTCCCTCTCTACAAGAGAAATCGGCCTCATTGCAGCCTGAGTTAATATTAATACGTGAGCCTGAGACAGGAACTCAGCAGGAGAGTTAGACACAGTCAGGAACTATCAAAAGAATGAGAACCAACTGGGCATTGTGACTGCTCTCTGGTGGAAATGCCTATTAGAGGCAAACTTCCCTTTTCATTTCAAAAGCACAATGCACCCAGACTATGGAACTCTCTCCTGTCTTACTGCTTTATTGTAACAAGAACCACGTGACAGAACTAGTTCCATCCAACTCGCTCTGACATAATGTCCACATGAGGATGCATATACGTTTGAAGCAATATGTTAACACATGCTGCTTTTGAAGTAGAGTCTGTTAGAAGATCATAATTAAACTGGACTGGCCCATCGTCTACTATTTTCTCTAAGTTTTAGTTGCAAATATTCTCTCAAATGCTTAAGATGGCGTAGAGCAGGATATTAGCCATTGTGTTTTCTAATCCTGGTAGTTTTCTGTTTCTTGTGACATTCCTGGCCCCATTCTATTCCATAAATTTCATATCTTGTAACTACTGCCTTAGGGAAAAAATGGGAGAAATAATAATTTAAACAATCAAATTCTTGCCCTTTAGATCTAGTACTTAAGTCAGGACATAAAGAACAGGTCTTGAGGAATAGCTGAAATGCTAGCTATCATGACAATAGTCCAAATGAGAAGTCTGTATGAGAAAGGAAGAAGACAAAAGATTATACTGTGACCAAGGGTTAGTGGTACCAGAACTAGAGAATCAAACCTGAATGATTACACTGATGGGAGGGGCATTCATCAGGATGAATGATTATACTCTGTCAACCATTTCTGAAAGCCATGTAGAAGCCAAGAACCCACAAACCATCATATTTCCATTCCATATTCCCATTCGTGCATTGCTTGTATCAAGCTGGCCGTTAAGCATTGTTCCATTGGTATCAAGGGAATACCTTCCACCAGTCGTTGACAGCTTATCATCCAATAAGAATGATTTCCATCTGTTCTCAGACCTTGCCCCCAGACCAACTTCTGTGAACCACACTTCTTTCAGCAGTCCCAAACACCAATGATCCCCTCAGAGACAGAAGGTCCCTGGTCACCTAAAGGAGTATACATGATGTAGAGGGGAAAGCATCTGACGTACTCGTGTGCTTGTATACACAGAACAGAACTAGTTCAAGATCTCCCTAGGCCAGGTCAACATTGAGACTCCTCATTTCGTGCTATCTTACAGGTATTCCTGCCTCTGGGCAAACTCAGGCTGATGTTTGGCCAAAGAAATGTATTTCTAAAATATATTTTACATTCCTTGACTGAAGGACTTCAAGTTTTTTATTGTTTAAAATGTACTTCCAATAACATTTTGAATTTTTAAAATCTCTAGCTGTAGTTGTAAAATCCACAAGGCAGGACACCTTTCCAGGGTGATGTATGGTAATGGCCCGTAATGTAGGTGTGCTCCTGTCTACAAAGATATTCTGAGAACCATGTGGCACCTACTGGTGGTGGTTCCTCGTTTTAATGGCTTATGCCATATATTGCCTCACCTTCCAAATACTTAAATAGCTGTGTCTCTCTCCAGTGCAGAGCCACAGGGCTGTTCTCCTAAAATTATTGTGAAAAAAATCTTTAGTGTCTGTGTGCGGTTTCAGAAGTGATGAACTTGCTATTAGTCTCATCTGATTTAGGCTCCCAATCTTGCCTCTAAAACTAAAATGCTTTGCATCTGTAAACCTTGAAGTAATCTCTCTAAGCATGTGTGTCTGGAAGCATTTCCATTTTCTTAGAGCAACTGAAGTCCCTAGGATATTTGAAATGCTTAAACTTTCATCTGGCTTGCTGATAATGGCCTATATGCGAGGCATTTCCATTTTTATTTATACGTTAGCTCTTTCTACATGATCAAGTTTCATTGTTAAATTTTCTTTCATGTCACAGGTAACTTTCCCTGAATAGCAGATGAAAAGCTATGAAAATACTGTTGCATATTCCAACATGATATTTTTGGAAAATATCTTTTTCCCTTTGTATTCAAATATCCTGTTTCTTGGAGTTATTAGTCTGCATGAAGTTTGGCTGAATAGATTTGTGCACAGTAAACAATTGTCTTTTTCTTTGTATGAAGACTGGGCTCTTGTTTTAGGCAGTATCCAGGAGCTGAATGGAACATAATACTACAAAATGCCTTTTAAGAGAGCTTACAACTATTGTCTCTTCTTTTCACCACCCTCATGGCCAGAAAGATTACAGGTCTTTGTCCGTTAGTTAACATGTCAATTTGGAACACATTTGAAAAGCTCCATCCCCCTCCCACCCCAGTCGAATTTGCTTCCAAATCAATCAGTCCTGCTAGCGCATTTTTTTTCATAAACCGTAGAAGGTCTCTCCTTTTGGTCTCAACATGCAGCCACTAAAAAGCAGACGGGTAAGGGGATAAGTGTGTTTATTTTTGATATTCTGGACCAAGAATTGATTCTTTAAATCTTTCTTGTTGTCTGACTGTAATGAATTTGAGAAAATTTGCTGAGCCTCAGCTTCTTAATCTGTAAAATGAAAATATTAAGATCCGCCATACCCACTTCAGAAGGATGTAGGTGGCTTAACATGAAAGAACGTTTAACAATAAACATGGCGGTTTATGTTCTAGGCAAAGAAAATGTAAACGTACGTCCTCAGCCTCAAAACATAGTGTGAGGAGCATATTGTGATCCCCCATTTTCAGATGCATAAATTAATTAGAGGCTAATCAAATTTCATTTTACTTGCTCAAGACTCTACAGTTTGTAAGGGGAGAATTCTTGCATGGCAAACAACAATGGAAAAATTGAACAGCCTAGGACAAATGAGGGAAAAGTGGCAATACCTAACAATTTAGGATAAAGTTTGTCATATTTTACAAGTCAGTAAGCGAGACTTTAAAAAGCCATCTAACAGAAAAATTGTTATGGAATATGAGTTAGCTGTTGACAGAAAAATAAAAACGGCCAAAATACCTGTAAATGTTAAACTTAACCCATAATTAAAGATGTGAAAAAAATAGCAAAATCCAATTTCATTATTAATCAGTAATGAAATTTGTTTTTGTGTGTATTTTATGTGGTTCAAAAGGAGAAAACACTGCATTGTCTGCAGTGCATGAGAAAGGTTCTCCCCCCCAGTCTTGAGAATGTAAATTGAAACAAATTTAGGAATGCCTTGTGGTAATGCTATCTATTAAAATTTATGACATCTTACCCTTTGACCCAGCAATCTCACTTTTAGAACTTTACCCTGGAGATATTTGTACAAATATGTTCTTTCCAAACCTATTTTCAGTTAAAAAAAAATTAGAAACAGTAAAAATAACTCCCCATATGGGATTGGTTAAGTGAATTATCATCTGAGCATACAGTAGGATATATGTACTCATTAAATGTAATGGCAAAATTATATATGTGATATGGAAAGAGGTCAAAGATCTACTGTGAAGTAGAAAAAAGTTTCAGAACAATATATTTAGCATTCTGTTGTTTTTTTTTTTTTAAATAAGGTGTATGTCTCTGTATTTTTCAATAGGGTGTATGTCTCTGTATACATATCTGCTTGTATATATTTCAACAACTTCTGCAAGTCTTTCACCAGTTTGGTAACAGGGGTACAGATTTGGGGAGAAGAGTAGAAAGAAGAGCATGAGAAACTTGCTCTCTCCTTCGACGTCCCTTCGTGTTTAGGTTTGCACACCACAGCTGTCTCCTTCCAAGCCTGCTTTCTTTCCATTACACCAGATTACCCTCTGCAGGTGCTTTGTGTATCTCAAAGAGCAAAATGACTATTATTTGTAATGTGTCCTGAGCTGGTCTCATCGAATTCCACCAGAGCACGGCAGTTCTGTTTAGGTCAAGTTAAACGAACTCACTTTTGGTTTCCCTTCATGCCAGTCATTTGCCTGTTTTCACTCAGATCCGTCTTCTGCTTTTCCCTTCTCTGCTTTCAGTCGCAGAGGTCCTCCTGGGCAAGTGATACTTCCCTGGAGGCGCCGTGCAGTCTCCAGCAGGAGATGTTGGCAGGAAGCTGGAAGGAGGGAGGACGAGGGATGTCAGAATACTCCTCCACTTCTCTCTACTTTGAGTGGCACCTTCAGTGGGCAACAGCTAGTTCCCCTCTGACAAGGTTCAAGGGGTTCCACTCTCTGGTTCCCTGGGTTGAAGGATGCCAGCAGCTTCCTGTCCCCGTCAACGTGTTGATCATCTCACCTCCTGTGTTGACATTTTCAGCTCTCTCTCTTAGCACTATTGTAACTAGTATCTTGGATAAAATACCCTCCTGAATTACGTGGCACGATTCATGTATTCCCATGGGACCCTGACTGATAACACAATTTACATTAAGTTTATGGGCCACGAATTTTACTGCTTGATAAACTGAATGTAAAATAAACTGTAAGTGGAGCACGTGTCCTCCTGGAGCTAGAGAAGAAGGAGGAAAGTAACAATTCAGACTCTTGTTATGTGTCAAAAATTTGCATGCTCTTTAAAAAGAAGTCGTCCTCACACTTTCTTTGCAGTATTATTATTCCAAATCACAGTAAAGAAATGGAGACCCAGACAGATTAGTTAATTGGTTTGTAAATGGCAGAGCTGGGATTGAGCTCCAGGTCTTTCTGACTCTAAAGCCCAAGTTATTGCCAAGATGATGTAAAGCTGTTTTCTCTATGCCTTCCTTCCCCTTAGCGCTCTATTTTGCAGGGTCCACCATCCACAGGCCTCCTTTTAGCACAAGTGTCTTATGTTTGCAACATTTACCTTCTGCTCTGCCACACACACACACACACACACACACACACACACACACAAATCCTACTTTTCTGTTGTGTTACTTTTCTTTGACACCTTGCTTTCTCCTAATCTGATAAACAAATTTGAATTGAGCCATTATTTGATGACAATTGTTACTCTGCCAGAAGAAAAATACTGGATTTGAAATGTTAACTCAAGCCTGCAATAGTTTCCTAAAACCATTTATTTGTTTAGCCACTTTTCTTTGCTGAAAATGTGCTGGTTGCTAGATACACAGCGCTGAACAAGACAGATTGCAGCCTAGTAGGGAAGAGAGTCATCAAACAATTTTATTGAGTTCTATGTAGGAGAAATGTTCTGTGCAAGCACATGAGAGGAAATTGTATTGTAGAGTCCAGAAATACTTCCCTAAGGAAATGAAATTTGTGTTGACCATAAAGAAGGCACTAGATAAGTAAAGGCAGAGCAAGTGGGAAAAAGAGAAAAATTATATGACAGCATATATATTGGTCCTGGGGCAAAAAAGAGAATGGCCCATCAGAGAAATTTTTTTTTAGAGACCAATAATGTTGGAGTGTAGAGAGAAGAGCAAACCAAGGCAGGAAAGATAGGAGGCAGCCTGATCATGCAGAACCTCAAAGGACATATTAAGGATTATGGACTGTATCTTTTCTATCCAAGGAGGAATAGAAAACCACTGAAAGGTATTTAGCAAGGAAGAGGAACAAATCTCTTATTCTAAAATGAATTATCTGGCTATATGATAGAGAATGAACTGGAAGAGGGTGATAATGGATGCAGGTAAACCATTTAAGAGGCTTTTTAAATATTCTTGGTGAGAAAAGATGGTAGCTGGAACCATGGGCTGCTGTAGATAGATAGAGAGAAAGAGAGAGAGAGAGAGAGAGAGAGTGATTTAGGAGGAAGAACCAATAGGATTTGGGGAGTCAAGTGGAAAGAGGAATCAAGAATAACTCCTAATCTGGGGTTACCTCCTGAAATGGGGAAAAGTGGACAGAGAGTAGGTTTGACACCAGGAAATCCATGAATTCCATTGTTTTGGATATGTTGAATTTGTGGGTCTTTGAGACATATAAGTGCAGGTGCTGAGTAGGCATTTCTATCTACCTTTTCCCAGCAATCAGGACTAGATACAGAAACATGAGGTTGTTGGTCCCTGAATGATAATTGAAGGCCTGGGGGGGGGGGGGTAGATGTGATTGTCCAAGGAGAGAGAATAGAGAAAGAAGAGGGCCTAGGAGTGAATTCCAAAGAATAAGAAAATTTCTGACCTCAGAGAGTAGACTACAAGGAGGAGAAACAATAAATGAGTTCAACAAGATATTTTAGTTCCATTAGGAACTAAACAGGAGCTCAGAACTACTGTTCAATTTTAGTATTGGGAAGGGGCAGGTTCAAGAGGAAGGGTTATATTGGGCAACATGAACCATTTCAGACACCCAGCTAGACCTTATGTGCATTTAAGTACCCGAGCACATGAACACATGTCTCTCATTCTGAACCACTGGAATGGCACACTCACATTGCTCTTTTTCCTAACTTGGCTTTAGTTCCCAGACTGAAAAGATGTTGCAGAAATGTCTTAGCAAAGATGAAAGACATGTTTAATCTTACCTTCAAGGTTGCTCATGGTGGCCTGGACAGATCGTCAGTGTTTTGCTAACTTCAATCTTAACAAACAAATTTCAATTCCAGGATTTTGCAGTAAATGTAGACAGTAGACAAATTCTCCACCTCCTCTTTATTTGCTATCACCTGCGGGACCAATTTTATTAACTACATACTTATGAGTCTTTTTGAATTGCAACTTGCTCATTCTGTGGAAACTGAAAGGCTGACTGAAGAAAGCAAATTGTTTGGGGTCCTTCTTTTTACCTCTCTATCAGCACATTAGTGCTAAATTCTCTCGCCTCGCCTTGCCTCGCCTCGCCCCGCCCCGCCCCGCCCCGCCCCTTCTCTTCCCTTCCTCAGGGCTGCATGGTGACCTACTACAGCTGTTCACCAAAGGTAGAAGAGAGAGTAGTGTCCCCAGACACTGAAAGTCTGTCCAAGTCACTGCCAGCTGGGACCCATCAACATCAACCTTTTTCACTGTGCTTTTCATAACAAAGATTCTTTCAGATTAAAACTAGTAAGTCAGTATCTTTAGCCTGAAATTCTCTCCTGTTTTAAAGTCCATATTTCCAATGGTTAATAGATATGCCCTCCTTCCAGCACCTCAAATACATAATGACTCCAACAGTACTTTCCATATCCGCTCCGTCAAACAGCTTCCTGCTTCTAACTGCCTTTCTTCAGTTAATGGACTACATCTTGAGTTGTCACCTGGCTTAAAATCTGGGCTTTTTAATTTACTTCTCTTCACATTTCATAATCAGTTGCCAAGTCTGAAAGATGGCTCCTTTCCAACATTTTGCCCACTCATCATTGTCTTTCCATTTTAATGCCATCATACTAATTGCAGGAAGAGGAGTGCTGTCTTCTTCTCTTCACTGCTCCTGTCCTGACCTCCTCTGACATTATAACCAAATGAATTTTCCTAATGTAAGATTTAAATAAATCTTTTTCTTATTTTTTAAACGTTTTTAAAAATGTTTACCTATTTATTTTTGAGAGAGGCAGAGCATGCGTGCACACACACAAGTGGGGGGAGGGGCAGAAAGAGAGGAGAGAGAGAACCCCAAGCACTGTCCATGCTGCCAGCCCAGACCCTGGTGCAGGGCTCAATCCCATGAACCATGAGATCATGACCTGAGCCAAAATCAAATTTGGGAGCTCAACCAACTGAGCCATCCAGGTGCCCCAAGATTTAAATGAATTCTATTCCCTAAAAGCACAATTGTTTGCCTGGCATTATTTTCTGTAAACAGCCTTAATCTACTTGTCTTGATTTCCTTTGTCTTTCATGTCTCTCTAGCCAAACTAGATCACTTTGGTTCTCTCAAATGCCCTTCTTTGAGCTTCTGTTAGTTCAGTCTATTCCCAAAACATTCCATTTTTTCCCTTTCTAATATCAGCTATTGACCCAAATTTCACATTATTTTGCCCGTAAAGTTACCCTTTTTCACACCCTAAAATTATTATTTTTCTCTTCTATATCCTATAAGACTCAGTTTGTATGACATTTATAGCCCATTTATTCATTTGTATATGTTATTTCCCCTAGTAGATTGAAGGAATCGTGGGAGCAAGGGCTGGACCTTATCTATATTTTATCATCCATAGGTACTACATCTATAGTACTTTGTTTTATTGCATTAGCTTGTACTAGATATGGCTATGTGTTTTAGAATACCCTCAGTAATAGTGCTTCAAATAAGATAAAATTTACTTTTCTTTTGCTTAAGCAAATTTAGGCCTGGTAATATAGCTCTGTTGCACAAAGTCTTCCAAGATCCAGGTTCCTTCTATGTTGTTGCTCTGCCACGCATGGCTTTGATCCTGGGGACCATGATGGTTTCTGCACTCCAGAGGAAACACGAAGATGGGCTGAAGAATAAAAGAGTTAAGGGTACACTTGTTATGCCTTTTAAAGAAGGCTCCCGGAAGCTGCTACAAGTCACATTCTTTTCTATTTTTTTTTGGCCATATTTGAGTCACATGGCCACACCTACAGGAGAGGCTGAAAAATGTGATGTAGAATATAATATATCATATCATATCATATCATATCTCATATCATATCATATATCATATCATATCATATAGTATAGTATAACATACTATAACATAATATATAATAACTGATGGCTAATTATAGTCCAAAAATTTATTACTGTAGGAAAAACGAAGATGAAAATAAAGGTATAATTTGGGTGATGATGATGTGTCAATGGAAGTTCATCAATTATAACGAATGTACCACTGTGATATGGGATGCCTACAGTGGGGTAGGTTGGCTATGTGTAGGGACAAGGTGGGCATGGGAACCTTCTATACTCTCTGCTTAGTTTTTCTGTGAATCTAAAACTACTCTAAAAAATAATGTCTATTCAAAAAACTTAAGACATAAATAGGAGTCTCAGCTCTATTTCTCCAGAATAGATTGAAACAAGTATTATGGAATAAATGAATGAATGACAATAGCAGGTGAAAGATAGCAGGTGAAGGTTGAAATAATCTTCCAAGGGAGCTATATTTAGAAGTTTTTTTTTTTTTTTTTTACTTAGTGAACTTCATGCTTAATAATCCTATTATCCTTAATATAATATTCTGTTTTCTGGGTTAGTGATTATAGTCTTATTAACTTGAGAAAAAAAAATTTCCCAAATCAGTTTTTAATCAAGTATAGCTTTACTGGATTTATGTCTAAATCATTTCTTTTAAAAGAGAGAAGGTTTTTCTTCCTATAGTGTATTTTTAAAACTTGACAATTATCATTACATTTGCATGAACTTCTAAAATAGCTATTTCAGCTATTTTACTATAACATAAATTCCTTCAGAATATGCACCTACAACTCTAGTACAGAATTTGAGCTTTTACAAATAGCTCTCTTTAATTGTATATTTTCCTTATGTTTCTGTTGTGAAGTGAGCATTAGAAGGTAATTTGCCTTTTAATATTGGCCAATTTCTGTAGTTTTGACATATTTATTTTCATTTTCTCTCATTCTGCCCCAACTTTACTGATACTCCAAGAAAATAATTGGATGAATGCCTGAGAAAACTAATTTGTTCACTTATTTAAAAAAAAAAAAAAACCCAACAACACCCATTAATTACCTGGGGTCTTATTCAGGTAAACTACCTTACTGAAAGACTACTCATCTACCAGGAGAAGGGGGATGGAGCTGGATAAAATTAGGTCCTGTTAGAGTTGGAATTTTCTGGATATTGATCAGAGCTAAGTCCTGATAATGACTGATGGGAAAGATTGGCATTCAGACTGCTGGTGTTTCTTCTAGGAGAAATCAGAAAGGAGGCAATCTTGTTTTTCCATGCGGGACACTCACTGTAAAACATCCACTCAGACTTTTCTGTCCACTAGCCCTTTCATCAGGACCTTCCTGGGGATTACTCTCCAATCTGTGGATCTAGTTGGCCTTGAGAGAAAGCATTGTACTTTGTGGGAACCCAGAATTGCTCTAAACAGACATCAGAGGCTGACCACAGGGTTAAATTAAATAGGTTTTCAATGACGCCAGTTTTGTGCGGGATTGCCATTTCGATTTTGCACTGACAGGAAAGAGTTTTGAGGCCCCTCCCTGAAATCCATGTGCCAAAGTTAAAGAAACACTTTGGAATTTGTTTTGTACCCTCTGCCCCTCTGCAACACTTTATGATTTAATTCTCTGAATAGAGAGTTTTCTTTAGCAATCTCTTTAAATTCCCTTGATCTTGAGTTCTTTTTCTTCTTAAATGCACCATTGATCAATTGATGTTCTTGTTCTTTTGTACTCTTTGAGGAGAGTTATTATGAATCCATTGTTAAACTCCTAAATGGGTCGAATCAATTTTCCAATTGCCTCAGAATAAATATCAAATTCTTGTCTTCCAGGAGCCATAAGCAAATAAACCTCTCCCCACTAATGAAATAAAGTCTCTTTTAAGTGTTATTGCTGGTAGGAGGGAATGGTTATTTGTCAAATCAAATGAAATATTCTGACTATCTCTTTGAACCTACTCAAAATATGACTTCACAGGTGCCTGTCAAATTTCATTGATCTAAATTGTCTTCTCTTGAAAACTAAAAAATAATGATAAGCTATGAACATCTTTATTTTTGTATCATTCATTCATTTGATACCTGTTTTTGGAGCATCTAGTGTGCTCCATATACAGCTATTTTAAAAATGTTTTTTAAATTCTAGTTAAATAAATCCAGGAGATTATGGAATGCAGCTTGCAGGGGTCTAGATGCTGGAGAATGATGGGGGAAAGAACCAGTTGTGTCAATGGGCAAGTACAGAGAAAGAGAACAAGGTGAGAACTTGGCTGAATGCAGGACAAGTGAAGGCCTCAGCAAAGACAGATAGGAAGTCTAACCCATTGGATCCAATTTTAGATCTGGTTCAGGTATTACAATCAGAAAGTTCAGAACAGTGGACAAAGCTAGTAAGAATGAGATGACAGGGGTGCCTGGCTGGTTCAGTCAGCAGAGCATGTGTCTCTTGGTCTCAGAGTTGTGAGCTCAAGCCCCACATTGGGTGCAGAGCCTATTGAAAGTAAAATTAAATTAAAAAATATATTACAAATTAAAAATAAAGAACACAATGACAGCAGATTGCAGGGAACAACAGCATGGAAAATGAGATAAGGACTGATAATGCATAGGAAACATCTTAGGAGTTAAATATTATCATCAGGGATGTTACAAGGGTCTATATATAGCTGAATAATAGTAGCTAACATGTATTCAATGTGCCAGGCAGTTTCCAACCTATATTTTAATCTTCAGCTATCAAGGCATTAGTTAATTTAATCAGTCTGGTATCCATTCCATGAGTTCACTATTCTTATCCCTATTTCATGGATGAGACAGAACTTCCCAGAGTTTTCAGAACAGGGCTATGAGTACTGCCACTTGATTGCAGATCCTCTGTTACCAACCACTAAAAGGTACTGCCTAGATACCAAATAAGAGGTGTTGGGAGCAGGCATACAGGAACGCACACAGGAGGGATGGAAGGATCATAGGGAGGGAGCAGGGAAGGAGCAAAAGCTTCTTGGAGACTGGTTCATCTCCCTAAAGATATAGAATTTTCCTAAGTGGAGAGGTGGAGCTGGTGGAGACCAGACAAAACAGAAGCAAGAACAGAGTCCCGGTTAGCAAGTTCCATGCTGTGTTGGCAAGGTATATTTGGAGCAGAATATTTGACAAGGGAAACTGAGGCATAAGTTTGGAACCAGAAGATAGAGCACTTTGAATGGGAAGCTCTCCAAGGCAGAGAATGTAAAGAGATAAAAACACAAAACCAGGAACCCAGTCTGGGGTGATTTTAGCGATGAAAGTCCAGGAGGAGGTGATAGAAAGCTATTTTTCAAACATGAGCACGTGAAGGTGAGGGCTTGGCAAGAGTGGTGGCAGTGCACTTGGAAAAGAATATGCTTGCTGAATACACGAATGGATGTAGGATTCAAGAGCCAACAACATGAGGAAGACCAGCATGGTAAGTGAACCAGCATAGGGTAATGGTCAAGAGTGTAGACTCTGGATCCAGACTGCCTAGATTCAAAAGTGGGTTCTGCCTCTGATCTTCCCTTGCCTAGTATCATCGTCTGCAAGATGGAGGATCCTACCAGCAGCACTGGGTTTTTGTGAGTCTTAAATGAGCTTACACTCTGCACTGTGTGGAATAGTGCATAGCATGACATAAGCTTTATATAAACATTTGTTAAATAATTCAAGAAAAAATATCAAGTCATTCTGGGTAAATCACTTCCATACCTTTTATTAACAAATTGGATAGGGTGGCTAGGTGGCTCAGTCTGTTAAGTGTCTGACTTCAGCACAGGTCATGATCTCACAGTTCGTGAGTTAGAGCTCCGCGTTGTCCTCTGGCTGACAGCCCAGAGCCTGCCTGGAGCCTGCTTTGGATTCTGTCTCTCTCTCTCTCTCTCTCTCTCTGCCCCTCCCCTGCTTGCACTCTCTCTCTCTCTCCCTCAAAATAAATAAACATTAAACCCTTTTTTAAAATAAAAAACAAATAGGGTAATTGAGAGGCATCATTCAAATATGTCTAGATACTGACTGTATCAAAAGGCTTGTATTTCACTTAATAAACATTATATGTACTGAGTATGCACCATAAGCAATCTTTGTTTTTTTAAATTATTTTTAATGTTTATTTATTTTTGAGAGAGCGAGAGAGACAGAGAATGAGTGGGGGGGGCAGAGAGGGAGACACAGAATCTGAAGCATGCCCCAGGCTCTGAGCTGTCAGCACAGAGCCCGATGTGGGGTTCAAACCCATAAGCTGTGAGATCATGATCTGAGCCAAAATAGGATGCTCAACCGACCGAGCCACCCAGGCACCCCAACACTCTTTGTTTTTGAGATGTGGAGTGAGGGTGGAACAGTATGACTGTAAGCTCTAGTGTCATCACTATTCTGTGTGCCTATCTTGTGCCTAGCACAGTCTTGGAACAAACATTTTTTAGAGGGAATGGGCACGTGAACAAAGAATCAGATGGCTGAATGGGCATTTTGGGGATGTATAATAAATGATGCAACCAAGCCTGAAATAATATCTGTAGACCACCCACCAGCTCAGTTCACCACTATCACAACACCTTTCCCCACCTTCTGTGTGTAAGTAGGAGTTGCACCTTGTCTCAGCCCTCGTAAGCCTCTCCATGACAGTGTGCCACTGTTGAGGGCAAGAGCTATGTCATATCAAATTTTGCCATCCATGCAAGGTGAAATATCCCTTACATGTTTACACTCAATACTGAGTAAATAAATGAAGAACCCTGGTCTTGGATGGAAAGAATTCTTGTCATCTAGAATACCAAATAGGAATATACAATTTAACATAGAGCCTCTAGTGGGATCACATTTAATTAGCAGAATAAGAAAAATAAGCTAATAAATGACCAGATGGTAATGTGCTATTAGAATCTGCATAACTGTGACTGTGTTTGTGTGCACGTGTGTGTGTGTGTGTGTTTAGAAAGCAGCAGCATTATTGGAATGCTACATCTAAACATAACTATGAGCAGAAGGTATGGTTGTGTTCCTAAACATTACAAAATAATGTATGATGTAAAATCAAAAGAAAGAGCAAAACCAAAAACTAGACTTTGTTTCCTTAAATAAAGTTCAACTTGAGCCCCACAGAAAAAAACATAGAAATTCAAAACACAGTTTTGATGTTGTATGGGAGTTTTTGTTAGCTCTTCGGCAAAGTTGTTGGAGGTATTTCTCATTATGTTTCCAGCCGTGGACATTTTCAGGAAAATAAACAATCATTGGCCTGCCCTTCAAATACCCAATACATGGTGCCCAGAGACAGAGAGGGTTTATCTTTTTCAGTCTTAAATCATGTAAGGTGACACCTCAAGTGACTTGATGTATGAGACTAGAACTATAATAGTGTAAAGTCCCAAAAGAGAGTAGAATTTCATGATGTAGCTTTTCCGAGTCCACTAACTTGTCATTCTTAAGGGTTCATTTCTTAAGGGCATTCTTCACATGCAACTGATGTACCCACGGGAAGAAATCATTAGTATCAATGTTGCAGAATAGGGTATGTTCATAATGTAGGCTATATTCTTTATGAATGTTAGCTTTTGTCATGTAGGGGTCCTACCTTCCTAGATAGATGGTAAATTACATGAGGTCATCTTGATCCGAATATTTACCCCTTATATCTATTATCTATATGGTAATCACAGTGTTCTGCAATAAAATGAAATCTTTATCATCTATCTATCTATTTATCTACATCTATGCAACTATATTCCAAATTTCATGCCATCATTTGTGTCTTACAAAATATCATGGACTGGTGGCTTAAACAACAGATAGCTATTTCTGACAGTGTCAGATGCTGAGAAGTCCAAGGTCAAGGTACTGGAAGATTCAGTGTCTGGTGAGAGCCTGCTTCCAGGCTTGTATACCGCTGACTTCTTGCTGTGTCCTCACATGGGTTTTCCTTGGTATATGCTGGTGAAGACAGAGAGATCTCTTGCTCTTCCTCTTCTGATATGGGCACTAATCCCATCATGGGGGCCCATGCTCAAGATCTGGTCTAAACTTAATTACCTCCCCAGACACCTCTAACTACCATCAAATTGAGGCTAAGTTTTCAACATGCGAATTTTGCGGGAGACACAAACATTGAGTCCATAACAACCTGTAAGATCTCATTCCAGTCTTTCCTTCAGACCTGGTCTTCTTCTCCTCTCCTGCCACATGGGTCCTTTTTCTGTTCCTTAAATACACCAAAATTATTCTTACCTCTAGGACCTTGTGCTTACCAGGACCTCATTTTTTGCCATGTCTTCATGTGCTTTCTCATTCAGCGATCAGTTCAAGTGTCATCTCCTCACAGAGGTTGTCCCTGGATACCTTAGCAGAAGTTTGTTTCCTTATCCCTCTAACATCACTCTAGCACATTATCTCACCTTGTTTTTCCTTCTTGGTACTTATGAATATCCAAAATTATCTTTGTTATTGTTGTTATTATAGTTACTATCTGTGTATTGTAGTAGTATATGACCTGCATAAGGAAAGACCTCTTACCTATACTCTTTATTACTTTAGCTCCAGATTCTAGAACCTAGCATATGATATATAAATATATATGCATATACATATATCTTATGCATTAACATATATATATAATATATATCAAATACATATAAAATGTTTCAGTACTGAGCAGAGTGCCCAACATCCTTGATGTTTAATAATGTTTGCAGAAAGGGGCACATGGGTGGCTCAGTCGGTTAAATGGCCATCTTCGGCTCAGGTCATGATTTCACAGTCTGTGAGTTTGAACCCCACGTCGGATTCTGTGCTGACAGCTCGGAGCCTGGAGCCTGCTTCGGATTCTGTGTCTTCCTCTCTCTCTGCCCCTCCCCTGTTCGTGCTCTGTCTCTCTCAAAAATAAATTAGCATTAAAGAAATTTAAAAAAAATGTTTGCTGAACAAAAGTGAAAGTAGCTACATGGTTTCATGACTTATCTTTGGCAAAATTGTGCAGTATGTTTTTGAATTTAAATTTAATCTAGCATTCTCTGTCTTCACCTTCATCACGACTCTTTCCTCCCCCACAGTCACTTTTGCTTCACCACTGTCAACCAGAGATCAACTGCTGACTCATCCCCAGTATTGCTTAGCTTATAATACTATACCAAGATTTTGGTGGTTCAAGGGACAGAAGTTCTTATAACAGTGGTATAATAGGAATGATAGGTAGATGGAAAATACTTTGGTTGGGCATGGAGAGGCTTCCTGGCACTATCACTATTATTCCACAAAGGTAACGGGACGGAGAGCTGAGATTTTCTTTCTGTACTACAGCAAGAGAGGAGAGACTAAGACTTGTCCATCTAACTGAAGTGACAAGCCTTGCTACATTTGCCTGAGGGGCTCACTGTGTTTCAGGATCTGACCTAAGTTATGGAAAATCTTAGAACCAAAGTATTAATAACAAGAAGCCTTATTTATGTCTTTTTTCATTGTGTGAAGAGACCTCACCTCTGTCTCCCATGTCACCTACTAGTTCCTAATGAGTGGACTAAGCCAATATGCCACAACTTTTTGGCATTCATATCTGCTTATGAATAATAAAAATGCAATTCAAGCATATGCCTTCTCATTCTGTGATCCTCTCATTCTCTGCTCGTGCTCTTAATGCACAGTGTTAATGTCAAATCTGTTTGCTTTAATTATGTTAAGAGGTTACGTTGGAAGGTTATCCATTTTGTCTTTAACAGCACGAAATAGCACTTATATTATCACTGTCACTTTCCGCACATAAACAGGAACTTGATTAACAGTAGCTAACCATGAGAAAATAAATGTTCTCTTAAGCACAGACATTTTTAGTGGATAAGCACTAGGTGTCACTAGTATACTCTCAACCACAATTATCTATATCTTCAGAGGAATCAAAGCTGAGTGAGGCAGGCTGATGAAGAAATACAGGCATGCTGGGAAACAGTGGGAAGTCATACCTTTAACAAATACTATTTATTTGTTTATAACCAGACAAGTGTCTTTAAAAATATTTTAATGGATTATGGTAAAAAAAAAAGTAGGTAAGTGACTTTGAGATATGTTGGAGACCATCATTATATACACCAGAAACACGCCTGAAAAAATTGTGTATGAATCAAATATTTATAAAGTGAATTATGATTTCCTACTGATTATTTTTTAAAAATTTGGATGTGTAATCCCCCCTCATCTTCCCAATGTTCACAGTGCAGCTTCATTTTAAAATAGAAATTATTTTGGAGCTGGCGGAAATGTTCTATATTTTTAAGTAGGTGGTGATTCCACAGAAGTATACACATGAAAAAATTTATTGAGCTGAACACTTAGGACTTGACATTTTACTGTATAAAAATTATACTCCCATAAAACACTAGTAAAAATCATAATTATTCATCTTAATGTTGCTTCCAATAGCTTTTCACTTTTGTAAGCAGATATTCTGTGCTTAAGTAATTATTCTACATAACATTTGCAAGTACTTAGTCAAATGAATGCTGAATGCACCTGGTCTTTGAATGTCTTAAGATATGCCTCAGGGCTAATTCCCACATCTTGGAACTGCTCCTTACTCAAGAAGGACTGAATTTTTAATATTTAAGGCACCACATTGGTGATTTTCACATTGGTATGGAATCATTTTGTTGGTTGCATAATTGACCCTTTCAGTGTGAAGAGATTTAATGGATGTGAACAGGTATACTATTGCTTCAGTAACAGTTGTTTTAAATTGTGTCCATTACTTTGTCTTAAAGCAGAAATATCAGCATGCTCCAAAAGTATTGTTTAAATTAAATTATGTATGTGAAGTTCTCTTAAAGCTCAGGTATAAATGCAATCTGCCGAATACTTTTGCCTCAACATAGTTTATCAGCGTAATTATGTGAGCCTTACCTTTTGGACTTTTTAAAATAAACTGGGTAATTAACCATTTTATTAAATATTTAAAACTAGAATTGAAAGTCTGGATAAAATTCTTTCAAGGAAATTCTTTACGTGTGCTTAAAACAACAACAACAACACACGATATACTCAATCATTCCATGCTTTACTTTGTTCTTTTTAACCAAACCATTTACATCTTGTCGCCCAAAATGGCGTATCTCTTTCTTGATTTTCAGTTTCCTTGTTTGGGAGAAGAAAAAGGAATGGATTCCTCACCTCCTATTGCTCAACCCATGTGTTGGATCTATATTGGTCTTTGAGAGTGACTGTAATGTCTTCATCTTGCCTATTGACTCAAATTCCAGCTCACTGATCCTCAGACTCTAGAGTCTTGAAACTTCCCTTTCACTTTTTACACTTTTCCCAAATGGTTCTATACCTCTAACTATGCTCGCAACAACAGTTTAGACCTTCTCCATTCTTCTTAGCCTTGGCTCTCCACAGTTTTCATACTATATTTATAATCTACCAGTTCTATGAACTGGTGTCTTGCTTCTCATCTGAAACTTGATTCCCAACTACTTTGGAGTGAATACCACCATGGTACAGAATTCTGTATGCTCCTCCTTCACTCTAGAAGACAGAAGTGCCTCACCTATCAGGAAACAATTCGGGGGGAGGAGGGGAGGGAAATATATACGTGGTCATACACGTATACATATATATATATATATATATATATGTATATATATATATATACACATATATATATATATATATATATGTATATATACGTAGTACCTAGTATGTGCCAGGTACAAAGCTAAGGAATGGGATAGCAATATAGGTTTAGACATGAGTCCTAATCTTAGAGACCTTACAATATTCTGGTGGTTGTATACACATAAACTAATCATTTTAATATTGTAACGGATGCCTCCAATACACTAATCTTGTCAATTCCAATAGAAGAGATAGAAGATAATATATTTGCTGCAATCATCTAAAAGTAAGCAATCTTCTTCATTTGTGAGACAAAAGATTGAGAAAGGACAGTTATACAACCATGATGATTAACTCTCATATGGACATTCCTATTGGAGTGGATAAAGAGATCATGCCAAATTGGGGATAATAAGCCAATCACAAATGAATACACACATGCTCACACACACACACGCGATGACAATGAAGACAGAAGTCAGGTGGTACCCACCCTGTGTACTGAAACCACTTCAGTGGACAGGGCTGTGAAGGACAAGATTTCTTTCTGTTTCCCAGGTGCCTCATTACTTTTGTCCAGCATTTCCAATCCCATTCTATTTGGTAATATGCTATGGGAGAGAAAAATGTTAAAGAGTATTTCTTTTCTTTTCTTCCTTCTGAATTTTTTTCTCAGAGAATTGCATTTCCTACAGGATTCCATTGGTAGTCCACGGTGAAGACACAAAAGAAAGAGAAAAATGTAGAAGAACAGCTTACAGGAATGATGAACAAGATGTATTGTGGAGTTAGGGGTCATTGTTGTCTGGTACGGCTATAGATGGAGGCCCCACTAGTGTGTTTTGGAAGGTTGCCGCCATTACTCAGGGCACTCTGTCAGCTCCGGGCATGATGCGGATCCCTGATGCTCCCACGGTGCTGTGTGCCACACGTTCTTGTGTCTCAAGGGCAGACCCAGGCAGGAGAGAGAAGCGTCTGGAGTTGGCAATATGAAAGATAAGTTTGTACTTGATGACACAGACCAAGGAATGATAGTTTAATATCAATCATCACAGACAATTGCAAAAGAACTGGATGTTCACACACAGAAGATATATTACCCATTAGGAGGCAAATCTATCACAAACAGTACCCCAACACTTACTGACTGAAAACTGAATAAGCATCATATCTCCAAGAGCAAATAAGTTCAAATAGATGTGTTTGTCGAGATGAAATTGGGTTGACCTTCAAGTGCCTTGTACTTTTGGGGTAGCAGCAATAGAATAGCATCATTTAGGGCTTCATTATCATAAATAGGAGGGAAACTTTTGGTATTGTTATGAAGTGCTAGTAGTCCTCAACCTTATTTCATCATTGACATGTATATATATCTTTTTGTTCTTTTCTTTTTACTGTTTGCAACACATATGCATCCACACATTGTAGAATCTGGAATGTTAACAGAACCTCAGAGATCATCCATCCGGTGCCCCAAACCTTGCTCATAGGAGAATCACCACCAGGGAGGGTGGGGTTTTCAAAATACAGATTCCCTTGGTTTATCCTTAAAGATCTTTGGTAATGATACTAGTTTCCTTGGGCTGCCAAAACAAAGTGCCACAAACAGAGTAGTTTAAAAGAGCGAAAGTTTACTGTCTCACAGTTGTGGAGGCTGGATCTGAATCTTATAAAGAAATCTTTCCATGATAAAGAAATTGTGGTTTATATACACAATGGAGTACTACGTGGCAATGAGAAAGAATGAAATATGGCCCTTTGTAGCAACATGGATGGAACTGGAGAGTGTGATGCTAAGTGAAATAAGCCATACAGAGAAAGACAGATACCACATGGTTTCACTCTTATGTGGATCCTGAGAAACTTAACAGAAACCCATGGGGGAGGGGAAGGAAAAAAAAAAAAGAGGTTAGAGTGGAAGACAACCAAAGCATAAGAGACTCTTAAAAACTGAGAACAAACTGACGGTTGATGGGGGGTGGGAGGGAGGGGAGGGTAGGTGATGGGTATTGAGGAGGGCACCTTTTGGGTTGAGCACTGGGTGTTGTATGGAAACCAATTTGACAATAAACTTCATATATTGAAAAAAAATCTTTCCATGACTTTCCCTACGTCTGGTGGTCACCAGCCATCTCTTGTAGTCCTTAGCTTGCAGGGGCATCACTCCACTCTGCCTCAGGTACCACATGGCCTATTTTCCTGTATGTGTGTGCCTCTGTGGCTCTTTTGATAAGGACACCAATTATATTGGATTGGGCCCCGCCATATGCCAGTATGACATCATCTTACCTAATTACATGAGCAATGAACCTATTTTCAAATCAGGCCACATTGTCAGTCACTTTAACATACCTTTTGTGAAGGACACGATTCAACCCATAGCAAAAATATTGGAATGGGATTGAGAATCATTCAGGTGATTTGGTCATGGCCATATTTGAGACCTGCCGGACAATCAGTTCAATTCTCTTCTTTTACAGAAGAGCAAACTGAGGGCTAGATGTATCTGGCAACTTTTAAATGAGAGTCAGAACATGCACAAACCATTCACATACTTATGTAAACTGTCACCCTCTAGATTCCCACCTTGATTACTTTGATAACAACAACGCTTCCTTGAATCTGGATTAAGATTACTTAGTATTTGTCAACTTTAATAAAAAGCTCTGTAGCTTTTTTTATTTTATATTTTGATTTTGAAACCTACTACATAATACTTAACCCTAGAGTCTTACATTAAAAAAACAATTCTGGTAGCAAACTCATTCAGGTATTCAAGCAAGGCTGGTATGAATGTCAAATGGATCAATAATGGTAGAGAAATATACAAATGTGTAGACATATGTATTTTATCTAAATCAGTAAAACATTTTTTTCAGACTTGATGGATTCTTTTCCAGATGTGGATACTACTGGAGGCAACACAAATGGTGGCTTAAATGTCACTGATTTAAACAACATGGTGCTTAGGCACCTAGAGCGTATGTATATAAAAACTGAACAATGCATGTGATGTGGGCCTTGTACACTTCCTAATGTATCTGTCTCTCAAAGTTCCCCTCTTCAGCTATGCTCTGAGTCAGGAAGTTTTATTAGGTAGTAATAAAATGGATTCAGAAACAGGGTTTATAGTTCAGAGGGTAAGGGTGTAAGACTGCTTTCTGTTCCTTTGGAATTATGCATACACTGTCATGAAAAGGAGTAAAAATTTGGGGACTATGTCACAAAACTTGGGACACGGGGTGCCTGGGTGGCTCAGACCGTTAAGCATCTGATTTTGGCTCAAGTCATGATCTCATGGTTAGGGAGTTCAAGACCCGCATTGGGCTATCCGCTGACAGCTCAGAGCCAGAAGCCTGATTCAGATTCTGTGTTTCCCTCTCTTTCTGCTTCTCTCTCTCTCTCAAAAATAAACAGTAAAAATAAAAAAAAAACCTTGGGACAGAAGAACCAATAGAATGAAGGATTAATATGGAAATCGTGACGACTGCCCCCAAATATGCTGAAATTCCAGTGTCATCTATAAGAGAAAAGGAAGGCAAGATTGAGATCTCTGTTAAATGATGTATGATCAAGGATATTGATTCAGAACATAATCTCACATCCTGTTTATTCTCTGCTCCATTCCCTCCAATAAACAACAACAACAACAAAAACCTTAAAGACTTGACCACTTTTCTTAGTATAACAATAAAGATGTTGAATAGACAGGATTTTCAATTGCAGGAGCATAAGCAGGGACAGTGTACTCTCTGAGGACAAATATTTACAACCAGCCTGCAAAATTATTGGGATTGAAGGGCACTGATTTGTATGTGCATACGAATAGTTCTGAATGCATTTAATGAAGAGAAATGGCCCTGAAAAAAAAACCAGGCAATTTACACACGGGAAAACTTGAAATTTGTGACATGTAAATTGGAAGTTACCATCTTTTCTGATCGTAAGGTTGCCTCAGATTCATTTCCGGAAAGCTGAAAACTTAGAGTGTGGTATGAGCAACTTGTTTATAGAATGGGATGGCATGCAAAGCATAATACAAATATTAATCAAGTCACTTTCAGAATACCAGCGGTTGGCCTTCAGATGATAGTATGGAGAAAATTCTGAAGGGGACGAACAAAATTAAATATTTTGAGAGACATTTCCAACCTCAGACTGAATTGAGAGTAAGTGGGAAAAACAATGAAAGGTAAATAGCGAATAGCACCAGGCAGAGGAGGCAGTTCTATGGAGCATAGATCGAGGAGGAAGGAGAGGAGATAATGTGGACTCGGTTCAAGAACACTGTCAGGCAGCACATCTCAGGTGGAGGTCTGTGGACCACAGAGGCCAGCATCAGAATCTCCGCCACGTTTGTTAAAATGAAAATTTCTGAACCCTACCCTAAACCTACTGAATCAGAATATTGGTGATCCGTAGGTTTCATCGAGTTCCCTCCCCCAAGTCCCTGGATGGTTTGTATGTACCCTTAGGTTTGAGAGAGAGCATCTTAGATTTTATAAAACATAAAGAGAGGTTCAGAGGTGACAGCTATAGAGAATATAAAGAAGCTGTATGGGCTGGGACGGAATGAGGAATTATAGTGTATAATTGAAAAGGTTTATATGAACTTCTTTAAAGAAAGAGAAAAGAGAAAGAGCAAAGAGCAAGTTCATGGACTGACACTTGATTCCCGGAAAGGAAAATGAAATCAATGATTTAGAGGCGGGTGCTCACAGTTCAGGAAAGAGGGTGGTTTGATCAAACTTGTAAAGAATGGCAGTGGCTTGCGATGTGCCCTTATCACTGAATTCCACACAACTTCAGAATATTGCTTGAGCAAACTTTGGGGGTGGGTAGCTTTGAGTGGCATACAAAGAAAATAATATGAAAAAGCCAGCATATGAAGGGAGCAGTTTCTGTTACTGCCATGGGCCTCGTCAGCTAGTGAACAGCCATGTGTCCTCTCCTATGTGTGACCACTGTTGTCTACCTGCATTCAGACTTCTGTGAAGGCTTTCGGCGACCTTTGCCCTCCAATCTTAGCACTCACTACTTTATAATTTAAATAATCTCCTATAATAATAGAATAATTGCATTGAAAGAAATAGAATTTCTTGAAATTCTATTCTATTGAAAGAATAATAGAATTGAAAGAATAGAATGATAGAATTGAAATCCTCACTAAACAGCACTGCTAGGACTAAGGCTACAGGTCGGTTCTGAAATAATGCTTGAACATCTGAAACTTTGAAACAAGACTTAAATGCAATAAAGTGTGACAAAGAAGTCCCCGAATCCACTATCTGTAAATTTCACAGGAAGTCTGTTGTGAAACAATTGTGGAGGCATTGCTGAGTAGAAAAATATGAATGGGAAAATGTACCACAACTGTCAAACCTTACGTGCTCCTATACGCTCCCTCAAGTTTACATTTATTTACGTGAGAGATTTTTTATTACATAAAAACTTAAATTTTAAATTTCAGAGGCCTTCAGGGATTCAGCCCTTGTGATGCAACTCTCCAGTGTTGCTGGGACAAAAAGTATCTGATAGGAAGTTTTTTAGACAGTTTGCTGAGAAGGAGGACCCACCATGGGGCTTCGTGTGTCATATAAAGCCTCTGAGTGAGGGAGAGAGCGTTGTACTTTTTAAAGTAGCATGGCACTTTTAGGGGCACCTGGGTGGCTCAGTCGGTTGAGCGGCCGACTTCGGTTTAGGTCATGATCTTGTGGTCTGTGAGTTCGAGCCCCATGTCTGGCTCTGTGCTGACAGCTCAGAGCCTGGAGCCTGTTTCGGATTCTGTGTCTCCCTCTCTCTCTTCCGCACATGCTCTGTCTCTCTCTCTGTCAAAAATAAATAAACATTAAAAAAAAATAAAATAAATAGCATGGCACTTTTAGAGAGATCTTTATGACAGCTGAATGGAGGAGGGCACGACTAAAGGGAGAATAACCTGTTAGGGGACTCTAGTTTTGGGATTAGCTCAAAGAAGATCGGGATGTGACTGGGTCAGTGGTGGCAGTTTTGGGGAAGAAGGCATAACTTGCAAAGTACTGAGCCAGTCAGCCAACAAATATTGAGTGAATGCCTACTGTGTGCCAACACTCATTCTCTGCCTTAAAATCCACAGCACTTAGAGTTTGACTGGATGCGTTTGGTGCCAGAGTAGCTAACAATCCACTTAGGGGAATACGAGAAAAAGCGAACTTTCTTCTAAATGAGAAGTCGTGCAAAGGCTATTTAGACCAGTGGGTGTTTGAATTTGGCCAGAAATGAAGGGGAAACTTTTAAGAGGAAGACATGGAAGACAGGGGTGAAGCTGGCTGAGCCGACCAAACCAACAAACCAAGGCCTGGATGTGGGACATAGAGTTCAGTTCGTAGGATGTGAAGCCAGCCTGTCTAATGGAAGCTTTGGGGTCTTACTGGTTTTAATGGAAGATTAAGCTGAATGTTTATATAAGGAATATATTGGAAAGATTTTTGAAGGACTTTGGATTTCATTCTGAATGCAGTGAACGGTTACTGCAACATTTCATAACAAATTCTAGATCACACTGAATAGGAAAAATAAAAGTTGAGATTAGAATTGTGCTATAGTTTGAGTCCGTCCTTGGTATATAGAGCTTCTTGGCTTAAAGATAAACTTCATCTTTTATCAGTTATTCAATGATGGTTCTTTTGCATATTTAGTGTTTCTGGTAGACTGGGTATCTTTTTATAACTTACACAGTATTATTATCTAGGATAAGAATTTTATACTGTCCCAACACCCACCCATTTTCTCCTGTGTAAAAGACTTTGCTTGGATATGTCAGATTACATTATAATACAGTTTGATAGAAATCTACTTTTACTTGTTCTGAACCACCACATCATGCTATTTTCTCTCTCATTGCAAATGTGTATTCCATATCAAGTGCTAGTTACATTTCAAAGAAAGAAATCATTTGCATTAAATCAAATATTACATTATTCTTCCTCTTTCAAAAACATAAAGCAGGTATTTAATCAAAAGGAAGACATTGCCAATTTCAGATCTTTCCTGTCTTTTAATTTGCAGCTTATACATTCCTACCAAGAGCTCATTCTGTTTTATTCTAATATAACTAATAATTTAAAACCATTTGAAAATCATCTTTAAGACTAAGATTGAAAACTCTTGTTTACCTATTTCTATTCAATTTTTGCCTAATAGTGTCTCAATTGGTCTCCTGCACATTGTAGTGGGCTGTGCCTTAAAGCAAGAGCATAAATTATCTTTTTCTAAAACCTTATTCAGAACTTACTGCCTTTAGAAAACCTTCAAGGATTGATTTTGGGCTACAAGTTTTTTGTTCTGCTCAGGGCCACCTCAGAACGTAGTCATTTTGTGCATTTCCAAATCCCACCTCCTAGTCAGCAGCACCCAGCAGCACCGGCAAGAATCATCAAGCGTCTGAAACCAACCCCTCCCACTATGACACAAATGCAAACACACAGAAGAGTCAATCACTAATAACTCCAAGGGACAATAGCTAAAATAAACATATGACAACTGAATAGATTGTAAGTTCCTTCTAGGTAAAAATATCTTTTCATTTATATTGAGTCCATTATAGAACGTAAGCAGGTAACATTTTATACACTTCTCATGTACTCCACCAAGTTCAAGGCAATCCTGAGCTGTATGATGAGAATAGGTTTTAGTGGGGACGTGGCGGAGGAGAAATACTCTGGTTACCAGGGAACAAAGCTTTTGTAACCCTCTCTGAGAGAGAAAGAGAACTCGTGAGGTTGGCCAGAAGAACTGCCCACTATAATGAGCTCGAGGTCATGGCCACTACTTGGAATCCCCCATCCCCCCAACCCACGGCTGAATTTTCACTATTCCTGATGGTGGCAGCACTTCTCAGCTGTTTATAAAATAGCTGGGGATCCTGGAGCTGCAGACTGATTCTCTATTGCCAGGAGGACTGACTGAAAGCATGAACAGGTAGGCAGACATCACAGGGAGGGCAGGCTGCTAGGACATCTACGGTCCCCACTCACCTCTGAGCTCCTCAGATACACAGATAAAACTAGATCGGTTATTTTGTTCGTTCTCTTATTTGTGGCATTTGGCTCTTTTTCTGGATTTATCAGAGGAGCATTCTCTTTAGCCAAGTGTTCACAGGTCAGTAACTACATAGCCTTATTGATCACTTTCTCTTTTTCTATACGTAGGTGATGAAAAACTCCCTGCTGTATGTGTTTTCTTTGGTGTTCTCCACACAAAATGTCAATCTTTCTGTGATCTATATATACAAAGAATTTGTATTTTTCCCTTTGTTAATCTTTTCATAAGATATTGATCCTTCTGTGATCCACATAGGCAAAGTAATATTTAATGGGTGATGGAAAACTAAGAAAGTGCAATAGTAATGCAGCTGCAAAATGAATGTTAAGTTGTTCATAGACAAGCCAAGCTTCCTATATTCTAATCAGGCATTTGACTTGAACTTGTACCCATAGTTATTGGAGCCACATTTTTATCAACCACCACTCTAGTGGCTGTTGTGACATTTTCAAGCTGAGAAAATGCCCTTCCATAGGCTAACACAAAAAAGCATCAGTGGTCAGTGTAGAGTGTTAACCATATATAGAGAGACCACAATGATCTTACCTGGTAGGGATCAGCCTACAAACAGAATCCCTAGTGGTGAGCTACAGTGTCCTAGAACTACTGACACGGTAGTAGAGGGACCTCATTATTACCCTAGATCGCCACTGAAAGCAATGTCTTGGAGATCAAGGATCCATAGAGAGAAATGAAGATTTTTTTAACTAAACAAAGGAGCAAAAAAGAAAGGAGATGAGTGTGAAGGGCCAGACTCTGTTACTTCAGGGACCTGTAGTCTCTGCAAAAATATGCCCAGATACCTGACTCAGAGGAGAGATTAGAAAACCAGAGAAAACCAGTGATAAAAGAGCTGCCTGCTAAGCTAATGATTAAAGAATACAGAAGTCTCCAAAATAGGCTGGTGATTAGCCATCACTGAAATACGACCTGGCCAGATACTAAGTAGCTTGGGACACACATATTTCTTAGGAATTACCAAGGAGGAAAGAGGCATAGCCAATATCCACTCCCTTTCTCTAGCAATTACTTGTCCCATCACATGAATCAACCTGCCGTTCAACAATCAGCCCCCCTCTTCCCTGACCCACCAGGAGCACTGTGACCCTTGACTTTCACCAGGGAATCAAAAGTAACCTGTAAAGAAACACTTTATTTATAACTCTTCAGTGTGGGATGCTTATATAAACAGGGAAGACTTCCTCGCCTCTCAAGCCTCAGGGAACTGGATCCGGGAAAGAGAAATGGCCCGGCAAGGCTCATCGAGTCCTCCAGGACTGCTCAGGATCAGATAGCGGACCTATGAAAGCCTGAGAACATCTGCACCCACCAAAAAGCTGTTTGTGTTACATGCAGGCTAAATGAAAAAATATAAAACAAATGGCGAGAGAATTGGCCCAGAGGTATACCCCAGGAAGGAACATCCCTACCCAAAAGTTGGGTGAGTGAGAGAAACCTGAATGAGGCGGGAGCTAGATGGAGTTTGGGACTTCATTGTAGCTCACAAATACACTTTCGACAGACTCAGTTTTCCAAATAAAACCCGAAGAGGAAATAAAGTGCATGCGAGAGAGCTAATGAAAATGAACCAGAGGATACACATAGCCTTCTCTCATGTTATCTCTACCAAGTGAACTAGGAGAGGGGATAATTTAACCATCACGAGCAACTGTGATTTCAGCAGTGTTTACTGTAAAATATGTAGCCAGTAACTGAAGCTGACACTGACCTTGGCAGAATTACTGAACAATTTTCTACCCTCCATCAATGAGCCTCCTCCATGAAGGAGTCTCACTTCTTCACCCGAGAAACTGAATCCCTTTGTTCCCTCAAATCCTTCTCAAAGCTTACAAAAAGATATTTTTGAACATTAAAGATCTATTTGTAATTAAATATAGCACACCTATCAGTATTTCAAAAAGGAAGTTATGGTATATTTTAGCTCTTTATATAATTGTATATATGTAAAATATATTACAGAAAAAAATCCTCATTGTATGTATACATTTTTACAAAGTTATTTTTTATAAAAAATTGAAGTCATAGACTGAAGGGTTAAAATTATTTAAAAACATTCTTTTTAACATGAGAAAGAATGAATAGTATAGAAGAGTTAATTGAAATATTCCTAGCTATTATTTATTACATGGCCCCTTGTAAAAGTACAATATTCTTGTACACTAGATGTATGGGAACTATAACCCCAAAGCAAAGTATTTCTTTTGAATGATCAGGTATAGGAGACAGAAAAATCTTCCCATAAATTGTTGATTGACACCTCCTGCTAAATCAGCTTTACAAACAACCCCTAGAGAATCATACGTGTTGTTGAGACATCCTCAAATTCAGAATCTGCTAACCCCATAGTAGTGAGCTACTTTGAGGAGTGGTGACAGAATATTGCAGTGAGGTAGAAATGCTCAGGTGGACACATTTGCTACAGGCAGGCCAGGAGCCAACATTCCTGAGAAACCGAACTCCAGGTCAAATGCATTGTCTTCAGCAAAGTTTTTGTGGTCTAACCGAAGGGTATTTATGACTCAGCCAACTCCCTGTATTGAGCATATTTACAGCATACTCTTTAGGGTCTTTGAGCAATGAAATGGTATTACCCGCTGCTGTAAAAAAATGTGTTCAAGCAGCTCTTGTTGAGAAGAAAAACTTTAATTTCTTTTTTTTGGGTCATATGGAATCTAGAATTGAGGTTTTTAACTTGTCATGGTAAGGGAAGATGAATGCAGGTTAAGAACATAGGCAAAAAGAATCTCTGCAGGTGTCCCCAAGATAAAAACGAATATTTTCTATCTAGTTATATATTTATCTTTGGGTTTCTTCCCACATTCTTATCAATAAGACTTTAAGTAAAAGTCTTCTTTAACTATCCAACCTCTTTTCAATTTTGCTACAAAAAAAGATGCACTGGAAGAAATGGCGCCCCCAGAGGCCAGGAGATTGTTGACAGCACAAAGAGTGAGGAGTGCACGAAGGGGACAGTACAGTCAGAGGGATACAGCGGGGACTGGAAGCTTCTCTTTCCCCTTTTCATAGTCTTTAGCCATGGTTAGGTTTCATAGCTAGGGTTTGATTGGACTGAGTGTGGTGGCGATTTTCCTCATTGCTCTTATTTAGTGTGAAATACTGTACTAGATCCTTGGAACACAAAATAAATAAGACATAGTCATCGTCTCAAGAGAGGTCGTATTTTTTTGGCTCACCTTTTTCCTCAAGAGAATTTTGACTTGAAGGATATTTGTCATGTAGCTGCATCAAAATACAAAGTAATTATTTTAAAGCAGCAATAATATTTGAAATCAAACCTTATCTAATCTCCAACCTTCTTCCCACTTCTTACTCCACATACACATAGGTAAGAAGAAGGATGGGGTCAAAAAGGGGAGGAGAAACTCTCATTTTTCATCCTAAAAAGCTTAAAGTCCAAGAGCTAATTTTTAAGGCCAAACAAAAACAACTGTTTCATCTAAATGACTGCATCAAATTGTCTGCATGGAAACCTCTTGGCCTCTTCAGATTCACAGGCTTCAGTAGAAATAAGCAGATTCCAACTGAGTGGTGTGGTTTATTCAGGAGAGATTATTCAGAGCAGCGGTTTCAAGCTAGTGGAGGTACAGTGCCATTGCCTACTTTTGCAAATACTTAGTGTTGAGAGAATTAATGGGAGAATCTTCTTTAGATCTAGAACAACCTTGGAGAAGCAAGGGGTCCTCTATGATTTCTCTTGCTTGATTTGATCAGAATCCTGAGTGAGACCAACAACTGATTTGTCAGCTTTGTTGATCATTCCTTCAGGGTTTTGAGACAGATGGCCATGTGCATCTCTGATTTTCGAAGCCAAGAGGGATTTGCCCCTCTTTTGAATCCATCGCACCCATGCATGCACTCTGGCCATACATTGGATTATAACCAGCTACCTGGGCAGCTCTTTTCACTTGTGTGAGATCTGATCTCCCTGCCAAACTACTCATCTTCCTAGTGCAGGATTCCCCAAAGTATATGCTGTAGAACATTAGTGTCTTGGGTTTTAGAAAGTTTCCCATTGAAAACATGTTTACTGGTCAAATAACTATGGCAGAGCTTGTTCTAAACAATGTGAAATGTATTTATTTACTCCAGGATTTCTCAAAATCCTGAATAAGAGAGTGAGGAAAGTGAATTCACTTTCAGACTTACTTGAATCATACCTCTACTTCTTACTAACTTTGACCTTTGGCGAGTTATTGAATCTAAGGTTTAATATACTCATCTGTGAAGTTAGGATACAAATACTAACATCACAGAATTGGTCAGTGGATTAAACAAGATAAAATACCAAAATTGGTAACATTTTCTATTCAGGGATGTAATTTGTATTATCATTTCCACATAATCATGCAATTTAGATTATATCCGTACCAATAATATATATTTATTTTTAATGTACAAACAAAGCAGAGGAGTTGTTGACAGTTTTGAATTCTACTTAATCACTCCTTCAGTAGATGCCCCATTGGAAATCACATAGTAAATCACTAGGAATTAGCTGACCATTGTGTGTGTGTGTGTATGTGTGTGTGTGTGTGTGTGTGTGTGTATGACCTTAGTGTTACACTATACTGATCATTGGTTTTTCTATTGGAATTCTATAGACCTTTAAATGGCCCTGCACTAATGATGCCAATGTATTTTAAAATACTGAAAAGGTAAACCAGTGCTTTCTGAACACAATGTATTCCCTTGCTAAGAAGCTAACTTTCATCAGAGGTACTGTCCTTTGTTCTCATATTACAGAAAGTTGAGGTACCTGGCTTGTATCTCAAGAGTCACCAGGATATCTGAGCTTTGAATTCCCAGCCACTTACCTTATTTATTGTCACACCATTCATCTTCATCAAGGTGCAATAAATATCTCTGCAGAGATCACAATCTTGGAGATAGTTCAAATGTTAGCTTCAGCCTCAAAAGAACTCAGAATAAAACGTACTCTTTTGCTCTTCAGCATTTTTCCAGGCGGCTTCATAAGAGATTACATTTCAAGGACAGACAGGACTTTTCAAATTCTTCATCTAATACTTCGTAAGCATGCCTTTGGAAAGAAGAGAGAATCATGACTATTGATAAGAAACCTGGTGACATAGTATGGTTTATATCATCTTATTATCTCCCTTTAAATGATAGACATTGCATTGTAAAAGTTACCATAGATAGGTTCTAAAGGATGGCAGCATGTAAGTATCATTATCTTTTTTGCATGAGAGATGGTATCAGATAGGAAACATATGTAAGAGCTGAACAAATATTGTTTGTTGTTTCCTATTAGACATATATAATATCAAAGGTGGGAAATTCCAAACATCTGTAGGAAAAACAGACTGTGATAAAGGTTATCAGGAAGGTATAAGCTTTATGTGGCAGAATGATTGTCACTTCAAACTACACAGTTTATGGCAGTCAACTAACCTAAAAGAAGGAATTGCACACATACAATGTGCCAACTTCATATGCCAAGTTCCAAAATGTAGAACAGAGGGCCCCCATCCTCATCAGTTTACTGTCTAACATTGGAGGCTCAAATAAGAGGCACTAGATAAAGGTGGGAAGCACACTGAAAAACTGCAGGAACTGTGAGAAGAAAAGATGTTAGTGGGCTGTAGGCAGACAAGATGGCTTCCCTGGAAAAAAAAAAAAGAACTTTGTTGGGAACTTTGACCCAGGGTAAGATCACATTGGCTAAGAAGAGGAGGAAAGATTTCTGGAAGTAGAAAAGGAATGACAAAGAGCAACGCTAGTGAAGAGCCCAGTGAACTGACTGTTGTGAGTGAAATGAATTAATAAATAAGGATCATCTTGGAAGGTAGTTTAGAGGAAGTTGAAGGAAAACTCGGAATCTATCATTTGACCTTGACGGATAGATCATGGGTGAGGTGATAGATTCTTTTGCCAAGAAATGACAGTAGGAGAGCAGGGCCACAGGAAAATAAATTGGGTAGTTATGTGCAGCATGAGTTGGAAATGAAAAGTGGGGAGGGAGATAACCAGAGTGATCTCAAGTTGAGGTACTGAGGACTTGAGTGAGAGTCATGGCAGGGAGGTGAGTAGGAGATAAACAGAGAAACACTGAAAGGAAACTTTGGTGATACGTGGGTGATAATCTCAAATGCCAGTCAATGATATGGAGAAAGTATTACAGCCTAAACTTACCACATAAATTACTATAAAATTATAGGTTTTAGAATTGCACTTGAGTTTTTATTCCATTTTGCTTCTTATCAACAGTGTCATCTCAGGAAAATTATTAAACTACTTGTTCCTAACTTTCCCCAAATCTAAGATGAGATTAAAATTGTTTATGTGGAGGCTTAAACAAAATAACATGTAAAACATTGACTAAGAACCAGGCAATTAGTAGGCATTCAAGAGATATTTGCTCCTTGTTCCACTTAATTAACCCTAAAATATCCTAGAGGCAGCTGGAAACTGGAAGGTAGATTTAAGTTTTGTGGCTATAATAGGGTCTGAATGTTTGTATTCTCCCCAAACTCAAATGTTGAAATTCTAATCCCTAATGTGATGGTACTTTTGAGTTGAGGCCTTTGATAGAGGATAAGCTCATGAGAGCCGAATCCTCACAAATGGAGTTAGTGACCTCATAAAAAGTCCAAATGAGACCTCCCTCACCCATTTTGCCATGTGAGGTTAGATGGCCATCAATGAGAAGGCAGGTCCTCTCCTGCACCATGATCTTGGACTTTCCAGCTCCAGAACTATGAGAAATAAATTTGTTATTTATAAGCCATCTAGTTTATGCTATTTTATTATCGCTGCCAGAATGAACTAAGACAGGCTGGAGGTGCAGTTAGACACCGCCCACAAAGAGGTGGTATTTTGAACCATATGGGAAGTGTTCTCATTGAGGAAATAACTGAGTAAGTAGAAGGAAAAAAAAACCTTGAGTAAGTTTTGGAGAAAGCCTAAAGTGAGAAAAAAGAGGAGCTGAATAAAGATGAGTAGTAGGTTTGAAGTGTGCTTAGTATAGCATTTAGAACCTAGTAACCACTGGAGGTATCTGGGTGGCCTGGTCAGATAAGTGTCCAAACTCTTGATTTTGGCTCAGGTCATGATCTCATGGTTTGTGAGACTGAGCCTTGCCTTGAGCTCTGTGCTGACAGCGCAAAGCCTGTTTGTATTCTTTCTCTTCCTCTCTCTCTGTCCCTACCCTGCTCTCTCGCTCTCTCTCTCTCAAAATAAATACATAAACTTAAAAAAAAAACTCACAAACTCTCAATAAATACAAGCTGTTATTGTTGTTGCTATTCCTATTATTATTATTATTATTATTATTATTATTATTAGAGATGGTCAAAGATGTGGCGGTGAACTTTAGAGAGAATAAAGGCATAATAATCAAATGAAGGAGAAAAGTCAAAGTAACCTCCAGTGGTCTATGTTGCAATAAACTGAGGATGAGGACTATAAAACCATTCCATTCAAATGGAAGCAGTTGGTGACCAAACGCCTGACTTTTATAATTCTTGTCTGTAGTTGACATGACTTCATGATTTTGGAGGAAGACTATGCTCACATAGCTACCTGAACTGTGAATGATATATTATTCATTCACCATCACCAAAAATATCTCTTCAACAGATATTCTACTTGCCACAGAAGGAAGAGAGACTCAGGGTCTTTAAAATAAAGGACACCAGCAAGTGATTTTAACATAGGGGAAAATATGAAACTATGAATTAACAAAAAATACAATTTCCTGTGATGATTTTTAATAGAGCCAAACACCAAATATTGGCTTCCCTTGTGTTAGAAAATGAATAAACACTATTGCAATGACCTGAAGGCTTGGATAGAGAGAATAAATAAATTATTGACACATGAGGAGTAGACAATTCTCCATCCACAGTTGAGCTTTTCATTCTTTGTGAAGCAGATGGTCTAAATAAAGCAGCCAAAAATAACAGGTGGGTTTTATTGCATTAAGCCACTGAAAACTCTAAGCATCTACAGTTTAAATCATGTTTAAAATAGTAAGCCTTAAAAACCACCTTTGAAAATAATCTTTCATATTTATACAACACCTTTGTCCACCTTATATGATATCAAAACACAAAGACCAATGAGTATATGAACACATATTTAGGGACAACAAGGGAGAGACAGATTGGAAGAAACAGCTGCTCTTTATGGAAATGGTTTAATGCAGGGCCATTAAACCATGTTGATAGACTCTAACTGATATGGATAACATCACCTCTTCTGGGACCAAACAAAGCTTGGGTCTAAGTCATTTCTACCATTAATATAGTTATCTCACATGTCTGACTTATCTCTATCGACCATGTGGAAGGTAACTACAAAGAATTCAAATACAATGTTTCTTCTATAATTCGCCAAACTCATACGTCTAATTTGGGAAGTTGAATTGCATTTTACTAACATCTATCCTACATCATACTATGTATTTGTCTTACATGTTTTTGTAAGTTAGATGTGATGTTGGAAGAGATTGATGAATGGGTCATCAATGGAGGAAGTAGCGTAGCTCTGCTCGGAGATGATTGCTTTTTACATAGTGTTCCTTATTAATTACATGCATTTGATGACTAGAGTTTTAAAAGTAAAAATCACGTCTCCTATCTCTCTTCCCCAATCTCCCACTTCCCTAGGATAACCACCATTAGAGTAACCTTCAGAATCTGTGCATGTACATTGGCAGTTGAAGAAATGCTCAAACCATTAAACCCACAATGAATTTTAAGAATCTTTTACATTTATAAAACATCTTCATCCTTCTTGAATAATTTAAAACCATAGACACCTTCCTGAGTATGAAGCATGAATTATAAAAAATGAGATTATGTTTCTACTTACTGTTTGCAACTTGCTTTAAAAAAAAATCAACACTGCCTCATGGATATTTTTCACTTTCCTACATGGAGATCTACTTCATACTATTTAATAGCTATGCCCTTTCTTTAGAATATATCGTAGTTTATAATCATTCCCAAATGGATAGGTATTTGTTATTTCCACTTGCCACCAAAATAAATTGCAATTAATGCCTTTATTTATATATACTTACTTGTGCAAGTTTCTATAGTATTTATTGCTAGAGAGAGATTTGACACATCAAAAGTTTTGTGGATTTTTATTTCAATGTCTTCTGGAATAACTATTTTCCAAACTTTCTCATCTTCTTGCACTTTAAATAAGTCATACTTTGCTTTTGTCTTTAAATCTAAAGTGCTTATTTATCTAGGGGACTACTATTTCTTTTATTTTTTTATCTCAGAGCTGACTGCATGCAGGGATAAATTAAGAGTTATGTACTGTTGTTGATAGTGTAGGAGATGGAAGGAAATATGGTGAAGGAGAGTAAAACTGTAAGCCATTGGCACTGCTACTAAGACATAATGATTAGTAGCATGTCTTATACTGATAAATCACCTGATGAATATGCCTCTTGGGCTTTGATTGTCAAACAAAATCTATCTTATATAAGTTCAGTACAAATATAGATGCTTGCCAAAAATGGAGGGGTGGGATTCATGCCAGTGGTACATTTGGTCAAGAAACTATTTCTGACTGACGGCAGAGAGAAGATGTGTGGCAACTTCGTTTCGTGATACTGCATGAAAAAGAAGAAGAAACACAGAATGGAGAAATATAAATAATTCAATCCTTGAGGAAGACCCTGACCGATTGGAAAAATAAAAGGAGAGCTTTCCTTGTAAGCTGGTCAGTATTCCCAGCTAGACTTTATTCTATGGCTGGTAAAAGCTCTGGCAAGGTGTTTGGCTACTGTTTTCCCTTCAAACAGGAAGAGAACGTCCAAAGTGATATACTTCTATCTCGACCCTCTGTACAGTAAAAAGTTATCCAAGGGGCAAAGTGGCCCAAACCAGCCCAGTCTTTCAAATACAGTCAAGCTACTGACTCTAACACTCCATGTTTCAATTCTTTGTGGGCAAAAAAACCCCAAAACAAAACAAAACAAAACAAAACAAAACACCCACCTTTCTAACAATAGCTATGGAGTCTTATCCTGCAGTCATACTTTCGGTATTAGGGAGCAAGAGACTCTACCCTCCACTTGTCTGGAGTGAGGTGTTTAGAAGAACTGGAAAAATAATCCTGTGTCTTAGTTCCTGCAATCTAGATTGTTCTAAGAATTTGCTTATTCCTGGGAAAAGGAAGCCCTCCAACGATGGAAGGGCTTCATAGCAATGAAGTGGCATAAAAATTTGAATTTAAACTTCTGTTGTAAGCTTTTAGGCCAAAGATGGATGAGCAACGGCATTGTTAAAATTCCATTCCCCTTTCCTAAAACCCACCGTGAACAATGAAAAAGAAAAAATAGAAGAGAAAAACTCTTCATCTCCGGTAAAACAGGGAAGTTTTACCATCTCAAACCTACCAACTACTGCAGCAGCTATGCTCATATCACAAGAGCATTTACCTTGTTAGGTCTCAAAGAAACTGGGAACATTCTGATAACTCCTGAAAAGATCCATCTCAAAGGGTAGATATAGGATTCAAAGAAAAAACTGTATGATAGTGGTTGGAGAAAAAAAATGAGCTGACACAACTAACAGAGAAAATATAAGAGAAAATTTACCCATTATAAAGACGAAAGTCACATAAGGAATAGTAGTAGTACAAATCAAAAGGGCACATTCTTTTAAAAATGCAGACAGAATCCTCTGACACATCTTGTCAAAGTTGCTGTACTTTGACAATCCGGAAAATAAATATGAGCACGTGACAAGAAAGGCAAATCGTGTACAAGAGGTAAAAATGGTATTGGCTACAGGTGTCCCCAAAGCAACATTCAATTCCTGAAAACAGTGAACAATATCTACAAAGTTTCAAGAGAGTGATCCAATAGTGTTCTCAAATGAAAGGCAACAGACATATCCACCTAGTTGGCAAGTTTGTTAACAACTTAAAGACCAAACCATTCCTGAGTAGAATGAATACCAGGCAGACATGAGATGAAACATAATAAAAACTCAGATATGGAGAAAACATGGTAAAAAACACGGCAGTAAAGGGGCCCCTGGGTGGCTCAGTCAGTTAAGCATCAGACTTCAGCTCAGGTCATGATCTCACAGTTCATGGGTTCAAGCCTGCTTTGTATTCTGTGTGTCTCTCTTTTTGTCCCTCCCCCACTCATGCTCTTTGTCTCTTTGTCTCTCTCTCTCTCTCTCTCTCTCTCAAAAATAAATAAATAAATAAACATTAAAAAAAAAAACTTCAGTAAATAGTGAATCAATTTAAATCCAGAATTATGGGAATTATGGTTTCCAACCGAAATGAAAATAGATACTATTTAAAGTAGAAATGTAACTTTTTATAAATCCTTTAAATATTAAAATGTAATAAATTATCCTTCATTTTTAAAAATTAGTTTATTTTGATAGAGAGATCACGTGTGCATGCATGCGTGAGCAGGGGAGGGGCAGAGAGAAAGGGATAGAAAGAACACGCTCTGCACTGTCATCACAGAGATCCCCGTGGGGCCCAACTCCATAAACCATGAGATCATGAGGTGAGCTGAAATCAAGAGTCAGATACCAAACCGACTGAGCCACCCAGGTGCCCCTAAAATGTAATAAATTTTAAAATATTGAGTATCTCTTGGGGAAACTGTTATTTCAGTTTTACTTCAATTTATTTTTTTTTATTTAAATTCTAGAATTCATTTCATTTTAAATAGTATATATAGCATGATCAAACTTTTCTTTCTTCAAATGACTACTTTCCTCCTTGAGGGTTTTTTTTTTTATGTTTAATTATTTTTGAAAGAGAGAGACAGAGCATGAGTGGGGGAGGGGCAGAGAGAGAGGGAGTCACAGAATTTGAAGCAGGCTCCAGGCTCTGGGCTGTCAGCACAGAGCCCGATATGGGGCCTGAACTCAGGAACGTGAGATCATGACCTGAGCCAAAGTTGGATGCTTAAACAACTGAGCCATCCAGGTGCCCCAGTATGACCATACTTTTTACTCTATTACCTATTGATTTCTCTATTAGGAGATGTACAAAGTGATATTCGTAGAAGAGTAACTAGAGTGATTTGAAGGTGGTGGGGATGGGTATGGGGCAAAATTTTCTGTTGTACTTTTCCGAACTCCTGGACTTTTGTTAACAAGCATCTATTAACTTTGTATAAAAATGAATTTTCTTAGCTTCAATTCTTTTAAGATGGGAAAGGAAGTCAGAAAGAGAAGGGAATAGGGTAACAATTCTTTACACTTGTTCTAGAAAACCATAATTTAATCACTGACTTCAAAATCAATTTAAAAATTTGTTACAAAATCAGTTTGTAAGTTATTTAATGAAAGGTCAAAATTTTGGCATGCCTATAATCTAAGAACCTCTTAATATTGTGTTGACGTTTCACCATGAAAATAAAATGTTCTTCACTTTTGTCTAGATTGACTACTGTTTCCTATATATTTAAAAAAAAATTTTTTTTACATTTATTTACTTTTGATAGAGAGAGACAGACCACAAGTGGCGGAGGGGCAGAGAGAGAAGGAGACATAGAATCCCAGGCAGGCTCCAGGCTCCGAGCCTGACGTGGGGCTCGAACTCACAAACCACAAGATCATGACCTGAGCTGAAGTCGGATGCCCAACCAACTGAGCCACCCAGGTGCCCCTACTGTTTCCTATATTAATGACAAAAATATTAAGTCAATCAAAAATGAAAATTATTATAGCTTTTCAACTACAGAACTGAATTAGAGAAAACCTTATCATTTTAATTCTATTTTGGGGGGGTTACTTATATGTTTTGAGGGAGAGAGAGACAGAGAGAGAGTGGGGGAGGAGCAGAGAGAGAGAGAGAGAGAGAGCGAGAGAGAATCCCAAGCAGGCTCTGTGTTGTCAGCGAACCATGAGATCATGACCTGAGCCAAAATCAAGAGTTAGATGAACTGAGCCACCCAGGTGCCCCTATCATTCTCCTTTTAAAAATTTATTTTTCACTTGGTTTAAAGCCAAAATAGTTCAATGACAAAGTAACAAGGGAATTAAAATGGCTGAGTTTAAATAGACAGGTGGATTTTGATGTAGTATCTGAAGCTGAAACTATGTTATAAAACTCAGATGATCCCATTTGTCCTGTTGAATTACTAAGCCTTTGCTTCTCATGAGCAAAGCATTTCACCACTGTATTAAAGAATTTTAGTAACACCCAACAACTGCTTGTGGCTGAGAGAGACAGACAGACAGACAGATGGAAAAAGACAGAGAAAGGCAATAGAATAAAAATTAAAAGAAGAAATGAAGTATTGTCTCCCTTTTATAAAACCTCACAAAGCTCATTTAGGCCCGTTCATTAGCAAATTCAGCAACAAATAAAAGACAAGAGAGAAGAGCATAATGTAACTTTCTGAGATTATGTAATGATCAGATTCATGAAATGCTAAAATAGGGACTTTACTCTTCCTCCCCCCATTCCTTATAGTTGAGTAATGACCAGCAGGAATGTCGGCAATGGCCACTGATGACCTTAATGGGTCTCTGAGTGGTCCAGGAAATGTAATTTCAGAGCAGAGAATGAAAAAATGTTCTATCTTCTCTTTCTTCCAAAAGGTTTTATGAAGTGCTTACTGAGTCCCTGGAACTATCTAAAGTGTGATATTAATCTATTTAAGCTGATACAATTGCAATTCCTCTATAACAGTGGTTTTTTAATTTTGAGACCAGGGATCTACTGGTCTATAAATAAGCTTCAGAGGGCTCATGAAATTTCTACATTTCTATATACATGATATATTGAAGAGAGAATTCAGAGATTGCAAACAAATACTCTAGAAGCTGTTTATCTAAATGATACTGTAAGAGAAATAGTTTTAAAAAATCCATATACCTATATTAAATAAAAAAAAATTTTTTTTGAAATGACAACCCATGACATCATGGGGTCAACTAAAACTTCCTAACACACTAAAAACAGGAAGTAAAGACTTATTCTGTACGTTTTACAAATTTTACATTAGATTCTGCCAACCAAGATGTCTCAGAAACCTGACCTTTTCTATGGGGTGACTCGAGAATCATAAATGTATAACCATTCACGGGGCTGGGTGGCGGACATGTTCTCTGACTCTCCAGTGGTAGAGTAAGCTCGGTTTGAATTTCAGGCTAATCTTTCCCCAAATGCCTCACAAATAAAATGAAGTTAACATGTATAGAATAGAATGGTACCATTACATTCTTTGGAAGTCGTAGTAAAACATCATAGGAGCCATGGCACCTATGTGTGTATCATCGTTACTTTAAACTCTATAAATCAACTTCAGGGTTTGCAGATATGAAAGGATGGTTCTAAAGTCCACCAGCTAGAATTCTTCAAATTCCTCAAGCAGACATATCTAAGAGCAAACTGACACACTACCTTTCGGAGTAGTAAATCACTGAGTAATGGTCTTCTGTTGACCTTTTTTTTCTATCTAACAGACGTCATGACTTGATACTAACGTTCCCAATCTTTCCTCATGATGGTGACATGTCAGAACTTCAAGTCTAACCATAAGAATGTTAAGGTTTTGAAAAAAATAAACTGCATCAACTTTAGGGCAAAAAAATGATGTGATCGTGGTAAGTCAAGACGAGAAACTTGGAGTTCTAGAGTCCACTCTCTCTGAGAACCCTGACCTCTAGACTTCCATTTGTGGTCTTCAACCAAAATACATTCCTACATTCTCTAATTGTTTATTCTTCATTTATGATGGGGTATCAACAATAAAAAATGGCATATTTCATTTTCTTTTCTTTTCTTTTCTTTTTCAAAATTGCATAGGATTTGGTAGGAATGAGGGGAAAAAGAAAAGAAAGTTTGTTAGGTTCCCTCCATTGCCTAAGTTTACTTCTTTTTCTGACCCAATGTTGTCTTTCTCATCCCTTCCCCCACGTACTATATTTTTAGACTCTGGATTTGTTCTGCCTTTCTAAAAAGTAGTTGACAGTGTGCTATTGTTCTCATCCTCATCCAGAAACATAGAAAACTTTCTTCACTGAGAGAAATTTTTAGGTGAACAGCTACGAAGAAGTCAGTTAAACTGGCAGTTCCTCTAGACAAAGATGTGACCATAACAATTGACCTACCTGGCATTATCCTAAGCCAAAGAATATAATTATTTACTTTTTAAATTGTTCTGTGCCTTTCCACTGACATTATTAATTTGGAACCAACAGGGCTCCATTAGCTCAGGCACTGTTCAATGCTAACGATGTCTGGGAGATACTGTCTTCTGCTTTCCATAAGCAATGGATGTGGCTGCTTTTTATTAACATTCTTAAAATATATTAGGTTATAGATTATCACATGAAACATACCTGTCAGTTAACAAAGTTGCTATCACCAGCCAACCTACAAGGCTAATGGTATTAAGACATAGGCTTCATACATCTTGGTGGGTGCATCGTTGATCTTTCCCACTTGTGACTAATGAAGACACACTTGAGTCTTTGTGTAACAAAGGTATGCAACACACTATTGATTTATCACTGAACACCAAGCCTTTATGTCTATGAGTTCTATATTGCAAAGGCACCTGGCTAACTGTTATGATTCCTACAAGGATAGTAACAATGGTACATTTACAATAAGCATTATCCTCTTTCCTCCCCTCTTTTCTCCCACCCCCCAACTATTACCCAAAGGATTACGTTTCAAAATGTTGATCTCGATAGTGTTGCAGTTTTGAATAAGAAATGTTTTCATAACCGGCAGATATGGTCCAGAGAAGGTCATATGCGTGGGTTGGTTACGGCATAAACGTGTTGTGGTATTACATAAGTTTGTAAAACAACCCTCCAGTTCATGAAGTACTACCACAGCCATTGTTATGTATTACCAATAATCAGATGGAGTCTCTGGGAGATTTATGAATGTGCCCAAGGTTATGCTAGACTGGGTGGCAGGTCCATGATTTGGACCATGTTCTTGGAAGCCTAGTTAGGTGATCTGTGCAGCCATTTTGTTCCAAAGAGCAACTTGTTCAATAAGGAAAGTATAGAGTTTTATGAAAACTATATAAGAAGATGATGGTAGCATGTGATATGAGCACTGTTGTGCGACAGTGTGACAGAAAAGCTTACTCATCTTTAAATCCCTCTTCAACTAGACTCTAACAAACGCCTAACATTTTAACATTAGTAATACATTCCCTCGAGCAAAGACTTATTTTTTCAGGCATATCTATGTTAAAATGCAAATATTCCAAAAAGGCAAAAATTCAAATGAGGAAGAGAGTCCATTTGTTAAATTTACTTTCAGTGCCAGGTGAGAAGAAATTGAAGGCATGCAGGTGAATATTAAGTTTGGGGAGATTTGTTCTAAATGTGTCAGACGAGTGGGGCAGACCTGAGCATTGTAGGGTGGTAGGGTTTTTCCAGATTAAGTCCTGGGAAGAAGGCAGCATTCATGTGGGTCTCAGGCCTTGGTCTTGAGTATTTGTATTACCGTTTCCTTGACCAAGGACACACAAAAAAATTGGGAAATTATTCATCTAAGGTGCTTTTTTTTCTACTTTGTCTGACCACCCTGCCCCATCACCTCTTCCACTCATTCTTTTTATATTTTTCTCGGCAGTTCTACTGCTCTGGTGGAGGAGTAGGATGACAGGGAGAAGTTTAAGGAAATTAGAGCCTCAGAGTCTGGATTAGGCTGGAGGAAGCAAGACCAAATAAAGTGTGTTGGGATCTAGCTGTGATGGAATCACCACATCAACACTTCTTAATCTTTTGAGTTCTACACACATCTAGATACCTCATAAAACCAGTGGCTCCATTTCCCCCAGAAAAAATGCGTGTAACATGACACAAAGTTTTAAGCGGAACCTGAAAGGATCGTGAGCCACCTGAGTACCAAATATAAACTGCTAAGCAATCTGTGGAACTCACATTGAAAACTCTTGCACTAGATTCCACAATCCCTACTCATAAGCATATCAGTCCTTTTATTCAGGTAGCGCTGGTATCATGCCTGGGCATGTGGTACGTACTTAACTAATTTCTAAATAAACTATGGTAATAGCATATATATCAGCAAGGAAAGAACAAACCACTGATTTATGCAAAACTGTGTATTAATTTCAAGAAAAGATTGATGCTGTTGGCAGACAATTTCCTCTGGACTTGTCAGTGTTTCCACATGGTTTAGGTGTTCCCAGTAAAGGGGATGCTTTGCAAACATGCCTCAGAAGCTAGAGACGGTATCTCTGCAAAGATAGAAACCTCCAGAGACATGCAAGTTAGTAAGGTTTCCTTCCACTCTTCCAGGGACATTTGCTTGCAGTCCAAGGTGGTACTTTTAACCTACCCTTCCCCTGAAAAGGACTGCTTACTGTGCAGAGTAGAGGTCTCTCCCACGCAGAGAATGGCAAATGTGCTGGCTGCCCTATATAAGTTCCAAGTTTCATTGTTTAGGATTCCTCTCTTGTGATGCAAACCCAATACGTGTGTGGGGAAACATCTGGCCCTCATTCTGTCACCTTGTGGAGACTGGGGCACGGGGAACAGATGCTGAGATGGTCGACTGGCAGGTTTTAGCTGTGAGTAATAAAACACGTGTGTCTCTGACCCAAGATCTTGTTTTCGTTTGTCAGTATATGTATGTAAGATGATGGCAAGCTAAGTTGTTACCTCACAAGGGGAGTATTACAGTCCTTTTACACCTGCAGGCTGAACATCAAGGAAGCCAGGATTAAGACAGGAAATTTTGTGTGATTTCACCTATATGACATTCAGAAAAAGGCAAAACAAGTCTTCAGTGATAAAAATTGGAGTTGCATTTTTCTCTGGGGTTTATTAACTGAAAAGGAAAACGAGAGAGTCTTCTGGAATGTTGAAAATGACCTATGTATTGTTTTGGATCGTGGTTACATGGAGATTCAGATCTTTAGTTGTCCACTCAGATTTATGTGGTTTATTGCATGTATGCTATATCTCAATAAAATGTTGCATAAAAGAGAGACCAATAGAAAAATGCATTGTGAATTTTAACAACTTAGGAAGTCAAGTTTAAGAAGATGGCATACATTTCTAAAACCTTTTCGGGGGGTAGATGACCCAACTTTTAGGGCCTATTCTCATTGTTGCATAGAATCAGGGTGGATAGGGCATCACCTAGTTAACTATTCCTGCTACAGAAGCTAGAAAATCTGGAAGGTTTGTATGATGGTTAATTTTATGTTAACTTGATCTGGGCCGCAAGATGCCCAGATATTTGGTCAAACTTTATTCTGGATGTTTCTGTGAGGGTGTTTTGGGATGAGATTAATACTTAAATCAGTGGACTACAAATAAAACAAAATGCTCTCTACAATGTAGTGGGCCTCATCCAATCAGTTGAAGGCCTGACTAGAATAAAAACACCATCTCCTCTAAAGAAGATAAAATTATACAGAAGTCTTTATTTGGATTTTATCTGCAAAATAGTCTTTGCCTGGTTATATAGCAGACAGCCTTCAGACTTGAACTAGAACATCAGCTATCTGGGTCTCCAGCCTGTCAGTCCATCCTGCAGATTTTAGACTTGCCAGCCTTCATAGCTGTGTATGCCAACTCCTTACAGTAAATTTCCCTTCCTTCCTTCCTTCCTTCCTTCCTTCCTTCCTTCCTTCCTTCCTTCCTTCCTTCTGTCTATATTATCTATCTATATCTATATCTATATCTATATCTATATCTATATCTATATCTATCCATATCTATATATCTCTATCTATCTATCTATCTATCTAACCATCTACTGGTTCTGCTTCTCTGGAAAACTCTGACTCATACAGCTTGTCAACCCCCAAAGGTTTAGACCACCATCACTACCTCTGATTCCTTGGCTCTGCCTGAACTGTCATTATGCTCCCCAAATATGGCAGAAAACCGTCTCTCAATCCTTACTTTAACATAGCTAAAGTCTTTTTTTCTTGTGATTTATTATTTCTACTTATGTTTTCTTTTTACTTAAATAGTAGGCGTGCTCACATAAAATCATGAGATGAATGTGCTAAGGCTATCATGTGAGTGGGGACTGAGAAGGGTCAAAATCTGGGATGTCATCAAAACGACTGAACATTTGTTAAGAAATTAATATTTTATAGTCCCTTTAAATCAGTCTGCTTCTTATCATTCCCCTCTTCCTTCTGTATTGTGTTTAATTCTTTTTTTTCCCTCTTGCTAAATATGCTATCTCCACTGACCATATGACAAGATATAGAATAATTCAGCAGTGGCTATTGACTGGAAATATAATTCTGGCTTTTTGACTATCATGACCCTTTTATGAGCACTGGCCTAATGTCTTTAGAAGTATGAAGTACAGAATACATTTATTTTAAATTATTGTATTTAGCAATACCTATTATATTTTACATTTAATCCTACTTGGTCTGTTTCAAAATCCATAAGACTAAACATATTCCTCAGTGTTTATGTTTTTCCTTTATACAGCTTTTCCTTTTATACAGTTTTAAACTGTATAAGTTAAAACTTATACAGTTTTTCCTTTTATACAGCTTTACAACAACCACCATTCACGTAAAAGACAACTTTTACCAACTGTTGTGTTTTCTGGCTCCTATGGTGATTGTGCTAATACCCATTTTAAAAGAAATTTAACAATAGAGAAATGAATCTTTAGATGAAGATATACGAGTAGCCACGATGGCTGCTGACATTTATTGGAATATACACAAAACTTCCTACCATTGGTTTGTTGAATAGTCTATTTTCCTGCTGAAAGAAATAGATCTCATTTTCACCAGCTCAGCAAATGTGGATCTAAAGGTAATTTCTTGAAGCAGATTTCTAATTTGTCAAATAGCCCACAGAGCTATTTTACTTACATATTCCAAATCCTTTTGTGAAAGAGTAAGGTCTACATTAGTGTATACACACACACACACACACACACACACACACACAGGCCATAGCTCTAAAATAGTTTGGCGGCCATGAGAATGCACCTCACAGATCTCCAAACGCAGAGAGAATAATTTACTGATGGCCTCAAGCTTCTGGAGTCTGAAATCCGTCTCCACATTCTGACTGAGGCCCTGCTTTCCACCTGTTGCTCCCAGCCACTGACTGCCACAGCCTGGGTACTGAAGCAGGACCATCCCTGATAAAAGGAGGGCTCCTTTGATGAATGATCTTGGCTCAGGAGCTCCTCCTGCTGAACATTTCTCAGAACTGCAGCACAGGCTGGATGTTCCACCCTACCGTCCGACCTCCGTTGCTTTCCCTTTCTCTTCTCAGGATCCAGCCTCCAACGTGGTCTGATGGCTTTACCAGTCTACCCAAGCATCCTCTCCATTTTCTCTCCCTGGTATTTCTCTTACTAAGTCATTTGCATGTTTAATTCTTGATATCTTGTTTTCTATACCCGATTCTCAAAAGACTCAAGCTAGTAAGTGTAGAGTTTAAGGTTGAAAAAGTTTATTGCGTTGCAGTGTAAAAAAAAAATGCCTATAAGGAAAGAACAAATTAAGGGATAGCTGATAAAGGGAAATAGACAAAAGAAGATAATATGAAATGGGCTTATGGAGAAACAGAGTATCAAAGAGAGGAGAAAGATAGGAAGAAGGAAAAGCCAGAGGCTCCCAAAAAGGAGGTAGAGTCAGACACTAAAAAAGAGGATCAGATGATAAACGTGATGGAAAGAAAATCTGACTCTTACTGTGTTCCCAAACTTGGTGGTGCTGCCAACTTCCTGCTTATCCTTCACCCCCCACCCCGCACACCCCCGGGTGCTGAGAATAAGGAGGTGGAAGAAGGGCCAGAGGTGCTGAAGAGAACAGACACCCACGTAACACCACGTCTTTCATCTCTGGTTATTCCTCATATGGTGGATCCTTTTCATCCCGAATCCAAAAGTTGCTCTAGAAAAACCAGTGTCTGCAATTTCAGATTCCAAAAGGGCAAAAATTAGAGTCTTTTGGGGGAGCTTCTTACAAACATCTGACAGGCTTCACGATTCAGAGATACACCTCTGTGAAGACCGATCTTGTTAAAAATGCAGGATCAACAAATCAAGGGACATGAAGAATTATTAAAGACTGAACTGTAGCCATGTTTTATTTTTACATCCAAAGGAAATGCAGTAGACCCACGATGAACATTTCGCTCTCATAATTCTCCATGTTCTTTATTCTGTTTTTGGAAAGGCTTCCTGTTTCTGATTTGACAAGCCATCTGCCTTGTTAGTTTTGCTTCCTTTCTCAATTTTGTTTTAACCTTTTAAAATAAGCTCTAGAAGCAGCCCAAGGTAAGGCAAAGAGAAATAATGAAGAAAAACATGTGCAAAGGGCTTTGCCGCCACAATTGTCCATTCCTAGTGTTTTTAATTTGTCTCTTTGTTTTGCTTGATTGAAAGTCCACCAAATAGGAACATAATTTCTATGCTACTGCCTGTACACAAATACAATTATTCACTACCTCTTAATATTAAAGTGTAAGATAACTCACTTTTTAGAAATCCTGAGGGAAATGTAATTAGGTATTGAAAACAGTTGGTCTTTTCCAGTCAAGTATGTCTTAATAACTTTTATTTATATACCATGTTGTAATAGTCAAAGCATTTTTACATGCGTCATTCGACTTAACTTTCCTATTTACCTACCCAGGGATTAAATTAGGTTGCAGTTGAGGATGTGGTTGGTGGATTGTATTTGGTAAAATTTCTACAGATTCTGCCAGCTGATCCCTTCCCCTTGGTTAAACATCACAATTACAGGAATCTACAAAAATCTCTAAATCTGTCACACAGGCCACAGGTGGAAAACTGACTTAGTCACAGGGGAAAAACAAACTTAACCTGTTCTTTCTTGGTAAACATTTGCATCTTAAGTGAACTCAATTATCTCTGAGGTTCTGCCTTTGACCTATCAGACTCCCCAAGAAACTTGGTGGGACAAGGAAACATTATTTAGCATGCCATGAGAAGCCTTCGGCAAGTTGCTTAATATTTAAAGGCTGAAAAATAATTACTTTGGCCTCAGTATTAGCAGGTTTTTGCTGTATCCCCTGTGATCTATGAGCAAATTACTTTATTAGAAAATCATTAGAGCATAATTTGCTTCTATATGCTACTGACATCAATTTCCATTTCTTATAATGAAACTACAAGTTCTCATGATATATTATTATTGTAAATAGTATGCTTGCTGGTATTGATTTGAAATTGTCATTAACCCTAACACCTATGCCTTTCTTAAAATGTGGGTGAGTTTACCAAGGTTATGTCACAATTAGGCTCCCTTCACCCTACTTATACACAAAATGCTCTTTCTAAAGACAGGCTGAAATGAGTCTCAAAAATAACTTCCATAAATATTTCTTTTTGTGTTGTCTTGTTTTTATTCTTGGAAAAAATGAAAACCCATCTGAATTTGTTCCAAGCATTTTGAATGTGTTTCTTACTGAGGGCAGAAATGCAATCTGAGCAAAGGCAAATCATAGTTTCAGAAGGTCAGAAGACAGGGCAAAGTGTGTAATTATGTCAGAAGCAAGCCTTGGAACCAGGACTTTTAAGAGACAAGAATGCACAGAACCCCAAACTTCAACTTTCTGTTAGAATCCTGGTCTTGTCATCAAAAGGTGCCTTAAAGGCAAATGTGTCTTGTTTTTCCAACTCAACATATGCCCAAACTTTTACCTACCCGGAGTTTTCCAGGCTATTTTATCCTTGGTAACTGATTATAACTCTCAGAGAGCTGAGCCTAATGCTCAGAACAACAGAAGGGATTCAATGATCGGCCCTTAAGTAACTTGAGAAATAGGAATGTGAATGGGGGAGGCGGGGAAATTTATTATTTCAACATATATATATTGGGTAAAAAGCATGTGGATGTAATAAGTTCAAGCTACGTGTTAAGTCTTCTCCTGTACTACACTTTCAAAATAATTCATTTATTTAAGATATCAAAATCATTTTGCACATGTCCTTTTTATGGTTTCATTTGGCTGTCAGCAGGTAAGAAATGATGCACTTACCCCCTTAACAATAGGGCACACTTGAGAGTAGAAAATAAAACTTAAAACATCTGGTCATCTCAATTACTTGGGATTCAGTTGTTCTGCTTTGGAACATCTTGAAATTCCGCAAAGAGTTCTTGACAATATATTAAAATCCCTAGAGCCTCTTACAGGCAAGTTTAACTTATATCTTATAATTTTCTTGGAAGCACATGAGTTTATTTCATGAAGTTTTTGTTTTTGCTTTTCATAATAGGAGCCTGATTTTTTTATGCCTTCTTTTGCGTCACTTGGTTATGGAAATCATTAGATAGCTCAATATTTTGTGGTCCTCAGACTCTAGATGGTACAAAAAATGTAAGTATTCTGTATCCAATTCTATCTTTCTGTGGATAAGGAAAGGCAAGCTAAATGATGGGCATCCAGTAGCTATTGGCTGAGCTGTAACTAAAATTTCAGGCTCTCTTACTCTGAGAATATTATCCACTATACCATGCTGTCTCAGAGGTTTATCCCCCGGAAAAGGACTTGCAGGACAAAACTAAACAAAACAAAAAACTGGATACTCTCCTCTCTGGTCACCTTTCCTCCTGCCCCCGTTCTTAGCACCAAGGAGTGCCCACCTGACACGATCAAGGAGATCTAAGATAGTAGTTGTCTCTCCAGGCTACCCATTAAAAAGTACCTGAGGAGTTTTCAAAACAGAGAGAAATGGAGCTTCCATTTCTGGCCATAATGGAATAAGTGGCTTGAACTTACTCTGTTGTTGTAAATAAGTGGAAAACCAGAAAGAATACATGAGGTGACTATTTTTATGTGTTGGACAGTCAGAGCCAGAGGACTGTGATATTTGACAGAGTGAAAAGATAAGAGATGTGACCCATTTTGCCCCAGATTTTGCCCTGGGGCTACTTTCCTAGCCTAAGAACAGGCAGGTGGGGTCCAAGCAGAGAGTGGCTATCTTGCTGAATTGAGGAGAGGAGATGGGGAGTCTAGGTCGAGTCTGGTAAAGCCGCTGGTGTTTGTGCAGCAGGACATGAGAGGAGGTGATCCTGTAGATGGCGGTACCAAAAGATAGCATGGGGTTTCCCTGTAAGGGCCTAGTGGAAAGCTGCCCTGTGTATGCAGGGGGGAGGTGGGGTGCTGTCAGCCTGGCAGAGCTGCTTTAGAGACCCAGAGCTGCACGGAACCCCAGAGGCCATGCACCCTTGGGAGAAGTTACTGGTCTGGCCTGGCTACAAAAGGGCTGAATTGTGTCCTGGAAGGTGGTGAGATTGCCACTGTATCTTATCAGGCTTATCAAGCTTGGTTTTATATTTGGCTAAACTAGGTCTATAGTGTTTTATTTTGTTTATCCTAAATTATGGTTCTCATGCTAAGGCACTGTCCTCACTCTCATTACATGGCCTCTATGGGGTTCAACTGAATGCCCTCCATACAAAGAAAACCACATCTAGGCACATCAGAGTCAACTGCTGAAAAACAAAAGATGAGCAAAAAATCTTAACAGTAGCCAGAGAAAAAAACACACATCATATTCAAGTGAACAATGACACAAATGATGGCTCCCTTCCATCAGACATAATGGCAGCCAGAAGCCTGTGTAACAGCATATGTGAAGTGCTGGGGGGAAAAATTGAATTTTCTCCTTCAATAATGAGGTGGAATTAAAAGATATTCAGTTAAGGAGTGCCTGGGTGGCTCAGTCGGTTTAGCATCTGACTTCAGCTCAGGTCATGATCTAATGGTTCGTGGGTTCAAGCCCCACGTCAGGCTCTGTGCTGACAGCCTGGAGCCTACTTCAGATTCTGTGTCTCCCCCTCTCTCTGCTCCTCTCCCGCTCCTGCTCTGTCTCTCTCTGTCTCAAAAATAAACATAAATGTTAAAAATTAAAAAAAAAAAGATATTCAGTTAAATAACAGCTTACAACCATATGGTCAACTAATCTTCAACAAAGCAGGAAAGAATATCCAATGGAAAAAAGAGTCTCTTCAACAAATGGTGTTGGGAAAACTGGACAGCAACATGCAGAAGAATGAAACTGGACCCCTTTCTTACACCATACACAAAAATTAATTCAAAATGGATGACATACCTAAATGTGAGACAGGAAACCATCAAAATCCTAGAGGAAAACACAGGTAGCAACCTCTTTGACCTTGGCCGGAATAACTTCTTACTAGACATGTTGCCAGAGGCATGGGAAACAAAAGCAAAAATGAACTATTGGGATTTGATCAAGACAAAAAGCTTCTGCACAGTGAAGGAAACAATCAACAAAACTAAAAGGCAGCCTACAGAATGGGAGAAGATATTTGCAAATGACATATTGGATACAGGGTTAGTATCCAAAATCTGTAAAGAACTTACCAAACTCAACACCCCCAAATAAATAATCCAGTTAAGAAACGGGTAGATGATATGAATAAACATTTTTCCAAAGAAGATATCCAGATGGCCAAGAGACACATAAAGAGATGCTCAACATCACTCATCATCAGGAAAGTGTAAATAAAAACCATGATGAGATACCACATCACGATTGTCAGAATGGCTAAAATGAACAACACAGGAAACAACAGATGTTGGTGAGGATCCAGAGAAGTGGGAGCCCTCCTATGCTATTGGTATGAATGCAAACTGGTGCGGCCACTCTGAAAAACAGTATGGAAGTTCCTTAAAAACGTTCTACCCTATTGCACTATTAGGTATTTACACAAAGGATACAAAAATACAGATTTGAAGGGGTACATGCACCCTGATGTTTGTAGCAACACTGTCAACAATAGTGATACTGTGGAGAGAGTCCTAAGGTTCACTGAATGATGAACCGATGAATGGATAAAAAGGATGTGAGATATATATATGTGTGTGTGTATACACACACACACATATATATATATGGAATATTACTCAACCACCAAAAAGAATGAAATCTTGCCATTTGCAATGATGTAGATAGAGTTAGAGTGTATTGAGCTAAGCAAAATAAGTCAGTCAGAGAAAGACAAATACCACATGATTTCACTCATAATTGGAATTTAAAAATTTGTTTTAATGAAAATATGGGAATTAAAAAGGGAGAGCAAGGGGGAAGAAAGCCATGAGATTTTTTTTTAATTTATTTTTTTTTTACCGTTTATTTATTTTTGAGACAGAGAGAGACAGAGCATGAACGGGGGAGGGTCAGAGAGAGGGAGACACAGAATCTGAAACAGGCTCCAGGCTCTTAGCTGTCAGCACAGAGCCGGATGCGGGGCTCAAACTCACAGATGTGAGATCATGACCTGAGCTGAAGTCGGAGGCTTAACCGACTGAGCCACCCAGGCGCCCTGAGATTTTTTTTTTTAAGGTAGGCTTCACACCCAGTGCAGAGCCCAGGACAGGGCTTGAACTCATGTCCTTGAGATTCTGACCTAAGCTGAGGTCAAAAGTTGGATGCTTAACCAACTGAGCCACCCAGGTACCCCCAAAGAATAAGACTCTTAATGATAGAGAACAAACTGAAGGTTGATAGAGGGAGGTGGGTAGGGGATGGGCTAAATGGGTGATGGGTATTAAGGAAGGCACTTGGTATGACAAGCACTAAGTGTAATATGTAAGTGATGAATCATTAAATTCTACTCCTGAAACCAACACTACCCTATATGTTAACTATCCAGAATTTAAATAAAAATTTGAAAAAAGAAAAGAAAAAAGAAAAGTTGCCTGCATACCTGCACTATAGGAAATGATAAGAAAAATTCTTCAGGCTGAAGACTAATGTTATCAGATAGAAACTTATAACTAAGTTAGGAATTAAATTAATTAAACTATAAGTGAGGAACTAAGAGAAGCGATCCATATGTGGGCAAATAAAAAAGTACTATATGTCTTTAAAAGTAAAAAAATTATTTCAAGTAAAAATAATACTTACTGTGTGCATATAGAAATAAAGTATATGACAATAAAAGCACAAAAGATAGGGCACAGGTTGGGGCACCCGGGTGGCTGACTTTGGCTCAGGTCATGATCTCATGGTTTGTAACTTTGAGCCCCGCTTTGGTCTCTGTGCTGACAGCTCAGAGCCTGGAGCCTGCTTCGGATTCTATGTGTGTGTGTCTCTCTCTCTGCTCCTCCCCTGCTCATGCTCTGTCTCTTTCTCTGCCTTTCTCCAAAAAATAATAATAATTAAATTTTTTTTTAAATATAAAAAAATTAGGTTACCTAATAACATACGGAGCTAACGTGAAGCTCTAAAAGGAAGCCAAAACGGAACAGCACAAAACAAAACAAAACAAAACCAACCCTGGTAGAACTAAAAGGAGAGATAGACAAATCCATAATCATATTTGGAAATTTTATAATCTTTTATGATGATTAACAGAAAAATCAGACCCTCCCTTCAAAATATAAGGACATCGAACATTTGTACATCACACTAAACCAATCGGACCTAATGGCTATGTATAGAGTTACACCCAACAACCACAGAGCACACATTCTTTTGAAGTTTCCAAAATAGAATTTTGATGAGCCATAAATAAGTCTCAATAAGCCCACGTGATTGAAACACTACAGAATATTTTCTCTGACAAAAGCAGAATAATCTTAGAAACCAATGATAATAAATTATTTTGAAAATCTCTGCATTTTTGCAGATGAAACAAGTAACTTCTACATAACTCATGAACAAAAAAAAGAAATAAAAAGTAAATTAGAACATATTTTGAATGAGTGATAATGAAAATATGACATATTATATCATATTTTCATATATTTCATGATCCTGGGATCATGACCTGAACCAAAATCAAGAGTTGGATGCTTAACCAACTGAGCCACTCAGGTGCCCTGGGAAATTTATTTTAAATGTCTGTATGATAAAAGAATTATTTGAAATAAAAAAATTAAAGTTTGTACATGGAGAATCTAGGAAAGAAATAAAAAAGAATAAACTGAACCCTAAGTAAATTGAAGGAAATTAAAAATAATGACAAGAGCAGAAATAAAAAAGGAAAAAAACCAAACAATTTTTATGAGTCAAAATTTCATTCTTAGAACAGCTTAATAAAATTGATAAACTATTTGCAAGATTGAGAAGAAAAAAGGGGAAATACTAAGTAAAAATGTTACGTGTCAATTCAGATCATATACACATTAAAAATAATAAGGGGGATATTATTTCAAACCTTATGCCAATACGTTCAAGAATCTAGGTGAAATGGAAACATTCACTTAAAAACACAACTTATCAAATCTGACACAGAAATGAAAAACAGAAAAGCTCTTTATGTGTAAAAAATTTTAATTTATAATTAATTTAATTTATAATTAAAATGTAATAAAGAAAACACCCATTGGAAAAAAACCTTCAGGCCTTAATGGCTTCACGGGTGAGTTCTTTCAGGTATTTAAGGCAGGAATAACAATATCTTTCAGAAAATAGAGGTGAAGGGAGTAGTTCCTGACTTGTTTTATGAGTCATCATAACTATAGATCAATATTACTAGGAAGCATAGATGCAACACTTATTAACAAAATACTGTAAGTTGAATCCTAAAATACCTAAAAAAGGATAATTCATTTTGTTTAATCAAGGCTTGTCACAAGAATGTAAAACTGGTTTGTTATTCAAAATTTTTTCATTATATTTCATCATGTTATCAGGAAAAGAAGAAAGATCTTATAATTACTTTTATAGATACAGGGAAAGCACTTGACAAAATTAAAAATATACTCCTAAAAGGACAGCAAGCTAAGACTGGAGGTGAATTTGTCAATCTGATAAAGACCATTTATGAAAAACATACAGCCAACAATACATCAAGTTGTGAAATGTGTAACATTTCTTCTATAAAGTAAGAAACAGGATAAGTAAATTCATTCTTACCATTTTTACTCAATAAAACTTTATTCAACATAAAATTATTACACTTTTATTCCAGCCAGTGAAGTAAGGTAAGAAAATGAAGTAAAGGGCATAAATATTATGAGGAAAAAATAAATTCTGTTTTTTAAAGATTTGCAAAGAGGTTGTTTATATTGGAAGTCCTAAGGAATCTGAAAAATTTGCTAGAATTAATAAGTAATCTGAGCAAAGTTGCAGTATACGAGCAGTGAAAAATCAACATATTTCTACATTATAAGAAAATAACTATTGGAAAATACAGATAAATAAACATAAAAATATTCACCATAGTTTCAAAAAATAACATAATTCTGAATAATTTAACAAAAGAGGTGTAGGACTTCTATAAGTGAAAAGTAAAAATAGTGCTGAGAGGGGAACCTTGGGTGGCTCAGTCAGTTAGGCATCTGACTGGCTCAGGTCATGATTTCGCGGTTCCTGAGTTAGAGCCCCCTGTTGGGCTCTGTGCTGACAGCTCAGAGCCTGGAGCCTGCTTTGGATTCTGTGTCTCCCTCTTTCTCTGTCCCTCCCCCACTCGTGCACTCTTTCTCTCAAAAATAAAATAAAACATTAAAAAAATATTGCTGAGAAGTATAAAGGCTTAAATACATGAAGAGAGACATCATATTCATGGATGGAGAGACACTATATTGTTAAGATAAAAATTTCCTCCAAATCAATCTATAAATTCATGTAATTCCAATCATTCAAAGGAATTCTGAATCTGATTCTAAATTTTATAGGGAAAAGCAAAGAGTCAGTCAATACAATCCCATAAAAAGGAAAATTATGCTTTAGTGTTTATTACTGACTGATATCAAGATTTGTGACTTACAAAAATGAAATAGCCAGGACAGTGTGTTAAGAGCAGACAGAGAGATGAATAGAATAAATAGAGAGTCCAGAAACAGATCCAATTGACTTTCAGCAAAGGTTCCAAGGCAATTTAATGAAGGGAAGAAAATCTTTTCAGTAAATAGTGATAAAAAACTGGATAACGGCACGGGAAAGTAAACTTGATCCCTTTCTCATAACACATACCAGAGTTTGGCAAACTTTTTCTGTAAAAGGTATGATAGTAAAATAGGTATTTTTAACTTGTTGGGCCATAGAATCTTTGTGACAACTACTGGACTCTGTCACTATGGTGAAAAAGTAGCCATAGATAATATGCAACCACACGAATGAAACAATGTTATAGTAAAACTTTATTTAAAAAAGACCTGGTGGGATGGGGCGCCTGGGTGGCTAAGTTGGTTAAGCGTCCGATTTTGGCTCAGGTCATGATCTCGCGGTTTGTGAGTTCGAGCCTCACGTCAGGCTCTGTGCTGACAGCTCAGAGCCTGGAGCCTGCTTCACATTCTGTGTCTCCCTATCTCTGCCCCTCCCCAACTCGTACTCTGTCTCTCTCAAAAATAAACATTAAAAAAAATTGAAAAAAAAAAAAAAGCTGGTGAGACAGTCTTGGTCTGCCAGCTACAGTTTACCAAATCTTGCCATTGAAAAGAAATTAAACGGATCACACATTTACACCAAAAAGTTAGAACTATAAAGTTTCCAAAGGGAAATGTAGACTATTCTTGCAACCTTGAGGGAAATGAAGTTTCTGAGATAGGACACAAAAACACTAACCATGAAAGAAAAAATAAATAAATTGGATTTCTTCAAAATTAAAAAAAAATCTGCTTATCAAAAGAAGCCATAAAGAAAAGTATAAAAGACAATCCACAGACTAGGATAAAAATTTAGCTAAAATTAAAAACATTGACTACACAGAGTGGCCAAAATGAACAAATCAAAATGAACAAATCATAATTAAAAAAAAATAAATTATGGCCTTGAATTCACAGCTTCCTTTATCCACTCCCTTCCCTTGGATCATGATGTGATAGTTGCCGGTAGGGCCACAGACAGAATTGATTACATAATTTGTGAGAACCGGTACAAAGTGAACATGCGTGGTACCCTTGTTCAGAATTATTAAAAATGTCGACACAACACCATCAGAACGGATGAATCAAGAGAGGAGCTTTTCCAAACGTGGCCCTTTGTGACAGCACAGGAGGCATGCCCATGAAGCCAGCCCTGGTCACAGAAATCATACTTTTTAAAAAGCTCTTTAACAATTCTCATGAGCAAACTGGGTTGAGATCCATTCGTAGCACACTGACCTGCGGATTCACTTGGAGTGACCTGCAAATCAGCACAAATTCCAACAATTATGTGCTTGGTTGGTATACAGATTGACTATTATTTCAAAAATTAAGATACTATTGTAATCAATAAAATACATTTTTAACATTACTAAATTAACAGTTTTAAATGCCATTATACATTTCACCATTATGTGTGGGTGAATTCTAAAAGCACACTGCCTTATGATCAAAGAGAATGCTTGCACCTTAAAAAGATGGGATTCACGGGACACCTGGGTGGCTCAGTCAGTTAAGTACTCAACTTTGGCTCAGGTCGTGATTTCATGGTCTGTGGGTTTGAGCCCCACATTAGGCTCTGTGCTGACAGCTCCGAGCCTGGAGCCTGCTTCAGAAGCTATATCTCCTTCTCTCTCTGCCCCTCCCCCACTCTCACTCTGTCTCTCTCTTTCTCAAAAGTAAATAAACATTAAACAAATTAAATAAAAAAAGTTGGGATTCACTGCTTTACTTATTACCAAGGACCACACCTAGGGATTTTCTCATAACATTGATGTCTTCTGACTGCAGGCACATCAATAGAAATAGAGTTCCTTTTCTACTAAAACACCCAATGACTTTATTACGTCCCTAGTGATACAATTCAAAACACAACTCAAAAAAACAGGTCATATCCTAATTATTTATTTTCTTTTTTTTTTTTTTAATGTTTTTATTTATTTTTGAGACAGAGACAGAGCATGAGCAGGGGAGGGGCAGAGAGAGGGGGAGACACAGAATCTGAAGCGGGCTCCAGGCTCTGAGCTGTCAGCACAGAGCCCGACGCGGGGCTCGACTCACGGACCGCGAGATCGTGACCTGAGCCGAAGTCGGACGCTCAACCGACTGAGCCGCCCAGGCGCCCCCTAATTATTTATTTTCTAATGAATGTCTTTATTGTTTATATTTTAGCCAAAAGGCTATGGTAAAACCCTAGATATCCTAGACCAGGAGGTAACAGGAAACAGGAAAACATGTACTGGAAAGTGGTATAATGGCAAGAAGAGGTAGCTCAAGAAGAGTGGTGCTCTGGGTTACCATTATTTAAATAATTTAACTATACACAAGTGATTCATTCAGTAAAGAATGTGTTAGAAATGCTTAGTAAAAGTATCGCAAAACTTCTATAGTTCACCAGTATGTATTAAGTAATTTCGAATGGCTAAAAAAGAAAACCAAGAGATTATGCATTGGATGTAGTTTTTCTGTAAACACATTCACTTTTTTTATTCAACATTGTGTTTTTAGCCATCTATGATATGTCTGGCATTGTTCTGAGCTGTCAAGGGATTTTATCAGTAAACCACAGCACCATCTCCCCCTTCCCCCCCGCCCCACCCCGGCCCATGGATGTCACATACTAGGCAGGGGATTAGAGACGGTTGGTAAAGCATATAAGGGATTCACATTACTGAGTCCTACTGCTTACAAAAATCATTTAAATGGAAGAGTCATACAAATACCAATCCAGAGAAACCAAAGTGAAGGGAAAATATGTAACACACAGGAGAGGTTCATATATAATTTTGGAATGTAGGTTTGAAAAAAGTGAGACTAAACCCCCCAAAATTATTTTCATCTTTGAATAATTCATCAAAATAATGTAAACAAATTCCGTGGGGCAAGTAAAAATTAAGGCAGAATTGCATGTACTAAATGTTGGGACCGGTGGGAAAAGTGAATCCTGGGAATAGTCTGCTTCCTTTGAAAATATTAGAAATTCTCCTTGTGTGACTTACACAGCCTGTGTGTTGTGGATAACTGTTGCAATGCAAAACAGATGATGAATAAGTGGGTTATTATTTTTTCAGTTGAAAGTGTTTCACTACTTTTAAAACATTTTTTAAATCTTAGGAAAATGTATAGGGTATCAAAATTATTAATACATGTTGAGTGCTCACCGTAGTCTAGGCACTGTAATTGACTTATGTACATTACCTTTTTCTGTCCTTCTGACTCCTCTGTGGAGTATTATTGCCATCACTTTAGATACAGGGGAACTGAAGGTTGGAGGAATGTTTACCCACAATCCCAAGGTTGGGAAATGGGAGAGCCGTGATTCAAACCCAGATTATTGTGACATTAAAACACTATGTCAGGGCGCCTGGGTGGCTCAGTTGGTTAAGGGTCTGACTCTTGATTTTGGTTCAGGTCATGATCTCAAGGTTTGTGGGTTTGAGCCACGTGTTGGGCTCAGCACTGACAGCATGGAGCCTGCTTGGGATTCTCTCTCCCTCTCTCTCTGTACCTCCTCAAAATAAATAAATAAACATTAAAAAAATCCACTATGCCATATGTCATATTTACATGTCCACCAGAGACTGTTGTTGATGGCATACATTCATTTGTCCACTCAACAAATACTTAATTGAACATCTCCTATATATATATCGAGTGGGTGCTTTGCATTCTATCCTATAGCTCATTTAACCATCTTGACAACTAGAAGTTCTTTTCTATACCCACTGTCCCGATAAGCAATTGGCTAAAACAGGGTATGACTTATAGGGGTCTTATGGCTAGTAAACAGCATAGCCTGGTTTCAACCCCACATCTGTTTCACCTCACACGTTATCATTGTATCAAAGCTTTTCATGATACAGGTTTCTTCTGCTATCCCAAAGTGAAGTGTTCCTTGAAACTTGTCGTAAGCCAAAATGGCATCAAATGAAGAAACAGTTGCCAATAATCTACATGGAAAAATTTTTTGAGTGTTCCCAGACCCCAAAACTCACGTCTCTTAGGCTTTTCTGATGCCTTAGGACACATCTTGCTAAGGGATGCACAAAATAAATGGAATCAAAGCACAGACGTTCACAGGCACAGTTCAAAGCTGTGGCGGCTTGATGCTGAGATGCTGAGTTCAGTTCCTGGGGAAAGAGCTCGGCGGGGTGGCTCTCGCGGCTCTGGGTGTGCGCTGTCTCTGTAATGACTCGCTGTAAAACTAAGGCTGGATGCTACTTTTGCTTTTCACCTTTCTCGAAAGTTGGAAATCCTCTTCGGATTTCTTTCTGGTAGCAAAAATAGGTACTAGTGTAGGCCTTTCGTAAAAGCAAGGTGGCATAAAGCACAGTTTCGAAAATCTGGAGGGATTTTCTCAATCTGAGATATGTGTATCATGTTTCTTCCCACACTTGGATAGTGTTAAGGGAAGGTAACTTCCCTTGTTCTCCTGCGTAATTATGTTGTGTAATGACATTTGACATTTTTACCATAACTTCCTCTGTGTACTTGTCCCCTCATTTTTCTTGTGTGTCTCTGGAAGGCAAGGCCATGCCTTATCCATCCCTGCATTCTGGTGTCTGATACATTACCAGCACATGGCTGTTGAGTAACACGTTTCACGACTGAGTGCATTTGGCGAATTTTCCAATTTGGCGAATTCTCCAATATATGAGTGAAGTGTTTTTTTTTATTTGGTATCAGGAAAAGACAGACACCTGAAATGCAAATTAGTAAGTCAAGCTCTCATCTTCAGAGAATAATAGAGTCGCAATGAAAAGAAACAGAGACTAGCATCCAGGCTGATTTTGAGACAGTGGTCCCAGGAGCCTAGAGACAAACAGGCATCACCAAAAGGCAGTTTGCTTTGGGCATTGATAGGAAAACTTTCTGAGGGACTTAACAAAGAACTGTGGCTGTCCTTTCTTCCCAGGAGATGTGGATGCAAGGGAACAGAATGATGGAGTTAACATGCAGTCTGAGCTTGATGTTTCCCTTTCTCTCCAAGGCACTCATCAATTTTACATGCTATAAATGCAAGCTGGTGTCTCTGACTGAAGAGAAGGTGAAAAGGTGAAAAGGACTGAGGAATGCCTTTCAGTACACTCATAAAATAAGAAAGCTCGGAAGGAGAAGGTTCTGAGGAGAAAGCAGGAATAGAAATGGGTGTCAAAGGTTGTAGCTATAAAAATGTAACATAGAAGAAAAAAGAAAGTTCTTCTATAGCATGTATAATCTGCTTATTATGGAGGGTAATTCTTGGCATATTAAGGTGTCACAAACTCTGAAGGGGAAAAAAGCAAAAATAAGGTGCAGTAGTACAGGAAGATGTAAATGTAATCCAAGCACAATGAACAATAGAGGCTAAAGCAAAGATTATTCTCGTGTTGGATTGGAAGCCTTTTAGGGGCAGAGACCCTACCACGTACAACAATCTCCAGGACTTTGCACAATGCCTAACACATTAGCGTCTGTTGAATAAAAGAGTAAACATATACAAACACACATACAAACAGGAACCAGGGAGATAGTAGATATCTCTGATATGAGAGGTCTTTTGCTCTCAGAGTACTTAAAAGAAGCAGAAAATAGGTAGACTTTCTTTTCTACTTGAGGATGTTATTCTTGATGACAATGATCAGAAGTTAAACTATTCCTATCAGAGAGAACCAATCAACAGTTACAAATAGAATAGAAAATAGTGAACTCAAGGGAGTATCACCTAGTGTGAATAATGGCAGCCTTAAGAGTATGAAGTCGGTTATCTGATGACACCAACAGAGAGAACCAGCATCAGAAGATTCCTCTGAAGACTTGTAGCCCAGAAGCAGAGAGAGAATACTAAAGGAAACAACGGCTGGAGTGTGGAGGGTGCAAGAAACAGAAAGCTTACAAAAGTATGGGAAAGACAGACTGTACAAGAGAAACAGAATTCACAAGGGATTCCCTGAGTGAATTGCAAAGAGAGTTTGCAAAACTATTGTAATGAATAAAAGTAACAAAAGAAAGCAATGAATACAAATGTAGAAAATCAATATTGAGACACTGAACTAGTCAACCCTTTCCAATAAACAGACTACCAGCGAGGAACCCAAATTTAACTGATTTCCAAACTGTAGGTGCCGGAGAGCATGGGTGCAGTATGTTTTTGAAAAATAAGTAAAACTATAATTAGTAATAATGCCTTTAACTATATAAAGGTTTATGTTCATCCACAGTGTGAGTTAGACTCAGCTAACCTTACTTTGCTTATATGTGTAATATTGGAACTCTAATCAGGCACGTCAGGGTGAACTGAATGAATGGACCCAGCGACCATGCTGTTACCCAGAAGGGATGAACTAGGGTCATGTTTCCCTGGGTTTACCTGACTCTCTAGTTATCTGACAGAGAGGAGCAAGGAGTTATATCCTTGACAATTTGAAATGAGGTAGTTCTTCAATGAATCCTATTAGTCAGGGATTAGTGGTTTGGGGGAGTAGAAATGGGTAGATCTCTGCTAAGGACTGTAGAAGCAGCTTATCAGGAAGCAAAAGAATGAGGCAGGATGGTGAGCAGTTTTACAGACTCATCAGACTCCTTAGATGTTACCCACTTTTCAGGAGAATCAGAATCAAGGCTATCCCCATAAGAATCTTAGAATGCATTTCTAATAGGATGGTTAATACTTTTTTAAAGTAATAAATCCTCTGTAAGATTTGAACTCTCTCCTTAGAAAAATGCACATAAACATAAACTAACAAACAGTTTAGTGGGATTCTGCAAATCCTTTAAAGTGCATCCATGAACACATGTGGATTCCATAGAATGTGGGTTAAGAAGCCTTGTTCTAGTGACTTTTATGTCTTGAGAAAAATCTAAGGGACTTGAGAAAGAAGAGAACTGGTATTTTTGGCTATGTTTTAAATTTAAAGTTGTGACTTCCTAAGATATGAGAATTTAATGTTGTCAAAATTACAGTTTAACTTATGAGTCCAGGAAAAAAAAATTAAGTTTTTTATAACATTGAGATAAGCTTTTTCTGAACATTTAACTGATAGTTTTGAGTCTTATGTAGACTAAATAATTAAAATATATGGCCTCCCTCAAGTATTGGAGTCAAGAATTCTGTGTTACATTAAAAGAAAGAATTGAGTCATTTCAAAATAAATTAAAAAAGAATAAAATGTAGATTGGAGAGATATTTCCTCTAGGAGTAAGAGTCTGGAATGAGTAACAGAGCTAAGAAATGGTGACCTAAAGAGCAGTGAGAAGGAAACAAGAAGGATATTATCTCAAATAAAAATGCAATGATCTGACAGACAAAGACAGAGACACAGAGAGAAACTCCAGTTGGCCTTGTGTTCTTCAGAAAGCTAATTTTCTGTAAACGTATTAACAAATGGAAAGAAAAGAAATCCTATCAGAGGTATCAAAATCACCACAGGAAGCTTACATCCAAGTATGAGAAACTAAAATGTCCTCTTACTGTTGGCAAGTTCTAGAGCCTCTTGAAATGTGAGCTTCAACCCCACTGATGCTAATGGGAATTCTATGTGCCCTTAGAGAAGGGACTCACCCAGTGGAGAGCTGCACAACTAAACACCATGAATGGTGTTAGATATGTGCCCAGGAACTGGATCCATGGCCACTGGCCATGCAAACACCCACGGAGGGAGTAAATCTTGACTTTGAAGAAAGCCGATTGTCAGGAAAAATAAGAAGTCCATTAAAAATGTTCCATATGGATCTAGCGAGTTACCTGGGCGTGATGTGCACATCACAGGCTCATTTAGATGCTGTTGTTTCAGATCTAAACCTCTAACACACAAAGAGAACCCACGCGGTTTGTTCCTTTACTCTGAATGTTATTTTGAGCAATGTCAAAGAAGGAAATCTTTCTTCAAACCATAGAGAGAGGACATAGTCTGAGGAGTAGAAACAAAAGCCATTTTCTTAAGCCTTTGTATTTAGTAATATACCAAGGAAATGGACAAAACTGAACTATCCTCACCATGAACACTTTTAAAACATTGCAGCAAGGTAACAAGTCTATTTGTTTACTAAAATTCTAACTCTGACTCTTCACTTTCGTGGTGGATTAAATTCCATCTAGTTTGGTGTTTAATGTTAGCAAGGTTGATTTCTTTGCCAGGATCCTAGGTGCAAAACTCAACAGAACCCACCCAAAGTGGTAAAGAGTTAGAGCTGATCTTGTGTGAAGGAACCCATACACATAATTTCAAAATGTGTAGAAGAAACAGTGACCTACTTATTCTGCTCTCTGGTGTTTAAAGTGTCAAAATTATATCCCACTTTCTTTGGTTTTTACCAAATAGACACTTTGCTCTTTTAAAGGTAAACATCTCTTAAAATGAGAGTTTTTTATTTGATCACTCATTTGCAATTTAATGTGGTTAACATGTAATATCCTTTCCTGAAAGTCTCTTTTTGTGGCGGAGTTACTACATCAGACATTTGCATGTATTACGTGCAAGAGAACTAGCAAAGTGCATTTTTATTTCATGGTCTAGAAAAGCATTAAAAAAATTTTTTTTGAGATTTATGTTGACACTAATTTATGTCAGAAAAAGTTGCTGTTTTTCTTTTCTTTTTTTTTTTTTTTTTAACGTTTATTTATTTTTGGGACAGAGAGAGACAGAGCATGAACGGGGGAGGGCAGAGAGAGAGGGAGACACAGAATCGGAAACAGGCTCCAGGCTCTGAGCCATCAGCCCAGAGCCCGACGCGGGGCTCGAACTCACGGACCGCGAGATCGTGACCTGGCTGAAGTCGGACGCTTAACCGACTGCGCCACCCAGGTGCCCCAAAAGTTGCTGTTTTTAATGGATCAAGTGCAGTCAAAATCTGATTATTAAGCCAGCTGAAGCTGGATTATTCATGATAGGAGAGAACAAACTTTTAACATATTAATTGAAAAAATATGATTTATGCCAGTAATTGAGCATGAGTATAAAATACTCTCCAAATTCATTTTAAACATCTTTGAAAACACACATATTACACGAGCCAGAGCAATTGTCCACATTTTCATGCTAAATCTGCTGAAGTTTTACCTAGGCTCCCCTCAATTTAAGGAAAACAGCTTCTTAAAAAGACGAGTGAAAATTGCAGCCAGGATATCCTCCATTACTTATTTTCCAGTTTACTATATTTTCCCCTTTTGAAGTTATTAACAGATTAAAGTTACATAAAAAGATTTCTGAGGCATCAGGGGTTTTGAAAATATGAAGGCTCTGAAGGCCACCTCTGCCTACTGATATGGATGCGTCAGAACTCCAGCAGCCAAACTCAGCAGTGGACTACAACAGCAGGAAAAAAAACCAGGTGTAAGTGTTCTTTAAACCCAGGGGTTCTTGAACCAAGGGCATCCTGAACAAGAAATCTTGGGTCCTGTATTAGATCCAGAGGTAAGAAGGCCTCTGTAGAAGAAGTAAGTAGAAACAGTACTGAAGCATGCACGCCATGATTACTGTGAAAATGATCATTGATTTCTTACAAAACACAAAAAACAAAACATGAAATCGATACCATAAATGGTCCTATAACCATTAAAGAAATTAAACTTTAAATTAAAATGCTTCTACAAAAAAATTTTGCAGGCCCAGATGGTGTCACTTGATAATTCTACCAAACATTTAAAGAATTAACACCAATTTCACACTATCTTTTCCAGTAGTAGGAGAGGAACACTTCCTAACTTATTTTAGTATTATGCTGATACTAAAACCAGACAAAGATAGTTTTTTTAAAAAAGGAAAGACAAGAAAAGAAAGAAAGGTACAGATAAATATCCTTCATGAATTTAGAGGCAAAAATTCTCAGTTAAATATTAGTAAATCAAATCTAACAATATATAAAGGGAATTAGACTCAAACATCAAGTGGAATTCATTTCAGGTATGCAAGGCTGATCCAACATTCAATAATCAATTACTGTAATCCACCCTATCAACAGGATGAAAAAAAATCATAAAACCATATCAATTGATACAGAAAATGCAGTTGACAAAATCCGATAATCATTCATGATAAAAACTTTAAAAAAACTAGGAACAGAGGGGAATGTCCCCAAATGGAAAAAGAGCATACAAAAAAACCCTACAGTTAACATCACACTTAATAGTGGAAAAATGTGTGGTTTCCACCTGAGACTGGGAAAAAAGCAAGAGTGTCTAGTCTCACTGGGAAAGGACGAAACAAAACCATTGTTATTTACAGACTACATGATTGTCTGTGTAGAAAATCCCAAAGACTCTACAGAACCCATTTTAGAACTAATAAGTAAGCTCAGTAAGAGTGAAGAAAATTATATTAACATACAAAAGTATCAATAGTATTTCTATAAACTAACAATGAACATTTGGAAACTGAAGTTTAAAATAACATATGATTTATAATTGCTCCAAAAAATAAAATATTTCAGCATAAATCCAAAGGCAAACTTACAAAATCTGACTTGCAAAAATTATAAAATACTGATGAAAGAAATCAAAGGAGACATAAATAAATGAAGACAAATACAACGTACATGGATTGAAAGAATGCAACATAGGTATGATGTTGATTTTTTCCAAACTGATCCATAGGTTGAATAAAATTCCTATCAAAATCCCAACAAGTTTTCTTTTTTTAAACATTGACAAACTTACTCTAAACTTTATTTGTAAAGATGCTGGAGGTGAAAAATAGCTAAAACTATTTTGAGAAAAGAATAAAGTGGTAAACATTATTTACCCAGTGAAAAGATTTATTGTAAAGCTACAGTAACAAATATTAACCATAGACACATGGATCGGTGGATTAGTATTTAGAACTCAGAAATAGACCCTAACAGATATGCCCAACTGGCTTTTGACACAGATGCAAAAGCAATTCAGGGAAAAAGGACAGCATTTTCAACCAATGGTGTTAGAGCAGTCAGATACGCATAGGCAGCAAAAATAAACTTGGATGTGAGCCTCACACCTTATACAAGAATGAACTCAAACTGGATCACATACTTAAGTGTAGAACATAAAACCACACAACTTTTAGGAGCCATTCTTCATTAATTAGGGCTAGCCAAAGAGTTCTTAGGGCTTGACACCAAAAGAATGATTCATAAAAGGACAAGATGATAAAGTGGATCTCATTAAAATTAAAAGCTTTTGCTCTACAAAAGCCCCTGCAAAGCAGATAAAAAGACACGCTACAGACTGGGTAAGAAGTTTTGCAAACAACATATCTGACCAAAGAATTGTATCTAGAGTATTCAAAGAACTGTTAAAGCTCAATAGTTTAAAAATATAGTTAGAAACTGGGCAAAAGACATATATAGACATTTCACTAAAGAGGATACATAGGTGGCAAATAAATACATGAAAATATGTTCAATATATGTTCAACCATCAGAGAAATAAAAATTAAAACCAAGTGAGATCTGGTCACCGTCTATCAGAATGGCTAAAGTTAAAAAAGAAAATAGTAATAACACCAAATACTGGTGAGGATGCAGAGAAGCTAGATCACTCAAACATTGCTCATGAGAATGTAAAATGGCATAGCCACTCTGGGGGAAAAATTGGCAGTTTTTTTTACAAAGCTATACATATGCTCAAAATGTTCACCACAGTCTAGCAATTACATTCTTGGGCATTAATTCCAGAAAACTTGAAACTTATGTTCACACAAAAGCATATTCTTGAATATTCATGGCAGCTTTATGTGTACTAGCCCCAAACTGGAAACCATCCAGATGTCCTTCAAGGGTGAATGTCAAACAAAGTGTGGGACATCGGTACCGTGGAACACTATTCAGCAATAGAAAGGTGCAAGCTATCCAAACATAACTTGGATAGATCTCAAGGAAATTTGAATGAGTGGGGAAAAAAAGCCAATCTCAAAATGTTACACACTGTATAATTCAATTATATTGTATTCTTGAAATGACAAAGGATAGAAAGGAATAACAGATTAGTAGTTGCCAGGGATTTGGAAGGGATAGGAAGGGAAGTGACTGGTTATGAAAGATAGGATGAGGAATCGTGTGATGTTCCATAACAAGGTAATGTTTTGTACCTTGGCTGTGGTGGTGGGCACCCAGATCTAGACATTGATGAAATTGCATAGAACTAAATACATACATACATACATACATACATGCACATATAAATGCATGGAAAGTTGGTGAAATCTTAGTAAGGTCAGCAGACTGTAAAAACAAACAAAACATTGAATTTCAGACAAGACCATTCCAAGACATTATTCTTGTCAGTAACAGCTGTTACCACACTGTCTACAGAACAGCATCAATGAACAGACACATTAACACAAAAGACCCAGTAGGCTGACTCATTTATTGAGAAACTTGCATCTATTGCAAAACACACCTCTCTATTTGAGACACTCACCTCTTTCTTGAAGGTGCTTCCATTTCTAGTAGTTTGGAATTTAGATAAAATAGGGATATGAGCAACGTAATAGGTTAGTAAAATTGTAGACTCTTCATAGTCCTTTATTCCATGTTAAGAGTATCCCCAAATTTCCCCTATTTAAGCAGGACCTGAGTTATGGTCAGCCTCCCATCCCATCCATCAAGTGTTCTGGAGAATTCCCAGAGGATATCTCATGTGTGTCCATTAACAGTCGTTTTATTTTCTCCTTCTCTCCAGCACTCCTGATTGAAATCTTCTACTCTTAAAAGCCCTGGTTGAGAGCATCTCATGATTGCTAATCTCTTCCTTTAGACTGTTGACATCTCTGACAAATATGCTATGTTCAGTGCTACAAATTCACAAAACTGAGTGCAAAAGGGACATAGTATATATTTTACTACAATGAAATAATGGCCTTCTTTCTGATTCTGCCACATTTATCACCTGGACAGCAGAGCAAATTTGCTGTAATGCTGCCTCTAGATAGTTCCTTGAGCCTTTGCACAGAGTCCCTCTTTGGAAATTAAGTGATCAATATTGGATCTAAGGAACTTAGCTGAGACCTACAACTTAGTGTAGTCTCCATGGTGACTAATATCTGATACTCATCCCATACTGTCCTCCTCATTTTCATCCATCCTCCATGTATCCATGGAAACTTGTTTCTTAATTACTCTTTCACTAAAACAAAATTTAGAATGCTTTCTGCACTCGTCATTTTGATATGTTCCTTCTTATGGGAATTGTGACAAGGACTTAAAATTAATGTTTTAAAGATTTGTCATTGCTAAGACTCTCTGAGGCATCGTAGCATATAGAAATCAACTGCTCTAGGAAGGATTTTAGTGGTGCTATATGGACACCAAGAATGGTCTTGAGATACCAGTATAGTAATTGAAAATCTTCATTTAAAAAAAGAGTCAATTACCTTCAAAATGAGCATATATATCCAATTTACCTGGACAGTCAGCTTTATTGGAAGCAAAATGGCATAAAAATAGCTCATAAGGACAAGCACATACATATCTAAAAAGAATAATTAATTAAATCACATTTTAGAGATAGATGGGACTTTTTTCATAATAGCTTTACTGTAATACAATTCACACATCATATAAGTCACCAATTTAAAGTATAGAACTCAATGGTTTTTAGTATAAAGTGGTCCAACTATCACCACAATCAATTTTAAAACATATTCATCACTCAGGAAAGAAATTCTATACCCATTAACATGAATCCCTTTTCTCATTCTTCTACTCCTCTCCCTGAACCCAAGCAACAGCTATAATTTCTGGCCCAATCGGGGCATCTGTGTGGCTCAGTTGGTTAAGCGTCTGACTTCGGCTCAGGTCATAATCTCACAGTTCATGAATTCAAGCACCATGTCAGGCTCTGTGCTGAGAGCTTGGCGCCTGGAGCCTCCATCAAATTCTGTGTCTCCCTCTCTCTCTGCCCCTCTCTTGCTGGCATTCTGTCTCTCTATCTCTCAAAAATAAATAAACATTAAAAAATTTATAATTTCTGGCCCAGTAGACTTGTTTTTTCTGAACTTCCATGTAAATGGAATCATATAATATGTGGTCTGTTGTAACTGGTTTTCTTCATTTAGCAAATATTTTCAAGGTTCATTCACCTTGTAGCATATATCAGCACTTCATCACTTTATTATGGATATGGACATCTCTTTTTATGAATAATATCCCATTTTATGGATATGCAAAATTTGTTTATTGATCAATTTATGGATAATTGGATTGTTTCCACTTTTGGCTATTAAGAGTAATGCTGCTCTGAACATTGTGTTGTACACGTGTTTGTATGGATGTATGTTTTCACATCTCTTGAGTATATCGTTAGAAGTTGAATTACTAGGTCATGTGATAACTCCATTTTTAACACTTTGAGAAATTGCAAAACTATTTCCAAACTGGCTGCACCATTTTACATTCTTAGCAACAATGTATGAGGGTTCCAATTTGTCTCCATCCTCATATTTGTTATTGTCTTTTTTGTTATAGTCTTCCTAGTAGACGTGAAGTGGTATCTCACTGTAATTTTGATTTGCATTTCCCTAAAACTAATAATAATGCTGAGCATCATTAGTGATGCCTATTTATCATTCATATATGTTCACTTAAAGAAAAGTCTATTCAAATCCTTTGCCCATTTTTTAATTGGGTTATTTATTTATTTATTAGAGTTATAAGGGTTTCTGTACATATTCTGGATACAAGTCTCTTATCGGATATATGATTTGCAGTTAGGATTGTAAGCATTGTTGAACATAATCTACATCTTTTATAAGTGTGGAAACTGAAGGCTAGAACAATTGAGCGATCTATTCAATGATGGCCAGTTGATTTGGGGCAGAAGCAGAACTAGGTCAAGATCTCCTTACTACCAGGTATGGAATGATGCTGCCATTTTAAAAAAGCAAGAGCAAAGAAATGAAACAATGTATCTTCCAACATTTTTATTTCTATACATCAGCTCAGCACTAACCTAAATTCTCTCATGACCCATGAAGTAATAGGTCTAACTCCACTGACTTCTACATTAGGAATCACAAAGAGCTCCTTTACGAAGCTCATTAAACCTTCCTGACAAAGGAGATCTTTTCCACCCAAGCAATATCTAACAGCATTTCCCAAGGTGCGTGTTATTGAATTCTATTCAGCCAGGGATCCATCTTGGTGCCTATAAACCCCTTAAAAGGAAAACATGTATAAAATAGTATATTACTAATGAAGATTGAATTCAGTGGATTAGACCACACAAGTATTAAAACCACAAAAGTAGTGCTGGTTTTATTTCTAGGTGTTAAGAAATACTGTATCATTAAAGCATGTGTGACAGTCTAGTTTGAAAAATATAACAAATTAAAGTGGGACTTCTCAAGAGGGATTCCTTTCTGAAAAGGTCAGCTATAAAAAAGGGAGGAAAAAAAAGATTTCTTACTCCCCAGATTACCAAAATAACATCATTTACTGGTCTTGATGCCCATGTGTGAAGTTTTATGGTGTTCACCACTAAATGTAACAAATGTAGTTAGAAGACAATAAACTTCGAAAAAAATCAGTAACAATGATATGGGTAATAATAAGACAGAAAATTGAAAAAATGTTTGCCCTTTTCCAAATACATATTTTACTTTATTTTCAGGTCAGTCACTTTAGGATAGAAGGTAAAATGACTTTTAAAAATTGTACTTCATTGAATATGTATAACAGAGGTGTTTAAAATATAATTTTTCCAGAAAACAAATGGTCCACTATTCTTGTGAAACTTGCAGGAATGTCTTTGATGAATGTTTCTCATTCTATATACCTAATTGTCCTCCTCACATATGGACTTTGAAAAATAGAATATAATGAAATCTATTTTAAAAGGTCCTTTATTTTTGCAGACTATATTTGTAAATTACTTGGGTATCAATTGAGGAAATAGGTAGGAAGATATTCTTATTTTAATAGAACGGGCACAAATTTGCAGATGAAAAAAACTGACAATGGATTTGTAGGAAGGGTTTGGTAGTTTCTCTGAGAGCATACCAGATCTTGTCCTCCCTGGCAGATGTCTTTTATAACAGACAAAATGTCTTCAGATTATCACATCTGAGCTCAGAGGGAGCTCTGGGCTAACATTAGAAGCCTCAGTCATGTTTGACTTTTAGGTTCCACTTTACAAGGTCCTAAAATCTGAGAGTGGTTTCCATCTAAATGATGCAGTGTTCAGTCTCTCTTTATATCCTTCCTACTCACTTTTAGCCTTTTCCCTGGTTCTACCTTGAAACCCAAAGTGAAAAAATTATTGCTGTTCCAAAAGATGCCAGTAGCTCTTATTACTGCATTTCAGTTCATGAAAACAACATTTTGGAAGAAGTAATGTACTTTCAGGGCCATTTTGGTTCTAGATTTTGGTATGGAAGGACAGATAGAAATAACTAAAAGGAATGTATGTAGAGATAATGTAGGAGTTTTTTTCCAAGGTAAGAATAGGTGTTGAACTTCTGTAGAGAGATTTAAGAGGTATACACGAAGATGTGGTGTTTTCTCTGGTGGATCCAAGAACAAGGAGGAAAGAAGCAAAGAGAAAAACTGTTCTCAGGGATGAGAGGGGCTCCACAATGTGCAGTGGGCGAAGACCCTCAGAGAGAGAAGCCAGAAAGTCATCTTTCTATCTTTGACAGAGGATGACCAAGAGACCATTAGGAACAAAGATATGGGCAGCTGAGTTCTTAGTTTTGCTATTTTGTTAATTCCGTTATGAGAGCCTCAAGTCTTTCCTGAAGCTTTTTAAGCACAAAAGCCTAGTTCAATAGGGCTTAGGGGAATAAAATGTAGGGATCTGCAAGACTAGAGAGAGTAATTCGTGAGAAATACCGGGAGGAGATGAAAGGAAATACCTGGGTAGCAGAGTGGAGAGATAGGTGACAGGCGATATCCAGTTTGCACTAAGCACTTCCTACGCATTCTTACAAATTCCTGGAGAAGGCATGGGATTTGTTCAGTCCTGACAAATGGTGACTAGAGTTATTTGGGAATATTTAAGAGAAAAATAACTCAGAAGACAAAAAAAAATGTCTGGGAAAACTTCGATTGTGTTTGTAAATTCTGAATTTCTCTTGGAAAGCTTGGGTCTTCTAGATCATTTTAACCAGGGCACACAATGATGTGTTAGTCTCATTTCCAAACACAGTAGAAAATAAAGAGGTGAATCCAAGCTGCAGATCCCTTTGTCTGAATTTTCTGATTTCTATTTTTGTTGAATTACCTTGGAGATAATTCTCAGACATTAGCAACTTTCTCAAAAAGGTGATTTCATGGCACAGAGTTTTCTCTGGCTGAAGGAGCAGGGGTTTCATTTAGGTTGGATAGGCTTCATAGTCAGCGATCTTAGAATTATATTAGAAGATAATTCCTTGCTGAGTCAACAAATCAGCATACAATATAAGTGAGACACCCTTTCTGGGATTAAAGCAGCTCTGACTGCCCTAAGTGTACAAAGAGAACATTGACCTTTTAACACTGACCAAGACAGCAGAGGAACAGCTTGGCTGAAACATTTGCAATTTGCAGAACAAGGAGTTGGCATGGCTCCACTGAATGATCATTTGCTACATGCCGTGAATCTCAAAAAAGGAAAAGATCTCCGTTCAGTTGTTTCTGTGGCTGTCAAAGTAAACAGGTCAGATGAATTATTGATAGCCTTTGCATCAGCGAGGCACCATTGGAATGACAAATGATAAGAGCAGTGAAACTGTCATATTCCTATTCCCCAAATACTTTTCACAAATCCCTCCCACCTTACCAGACTTAGATCGCTCTCTAACTCAAGGGCCGTCTTTCTCCACAACCACCAAACCCATTTTTTTTTAACTTCCATTCACTTTACCTCGTCCTACAGCTATCCCATGAAGCCTTTTCCAGATAATCCAATCTACAGTAACTCCCTACCTTTTCAGCCCTAACTTCTATAATGTCTATTATTTGTACCATTAATTAAATTACCTAAAATCAGTAAAGTTCCCATACAGCACCTAAAACATACTAATCACCTACCCTCTCTTTGCCCCTACCTCCCCCACCAAAACAAAAGACCATTGGGTTAAGGCTACAAACCTTCATAAAATTGTTAGTTCCTTCCCTACCTTACTACCCTATGGCACTTAGCTCATGCTGCCACATGTGTGCATTCTAGCCGGTTAAGAATCCTACCTCATATCTTCTTTCTTTTCTTATACCTACCACAGTACCATGCACATCATAGGCAGAGTATTTTAATTATCCACTTGCTAGATCTTCCAATTCCACTATGCTACTGGATTACGGACGTGTTGAACTAAATGTTCCTATAGATCAGTATTATACAAAGGTCCTTTTCTTCATCTGATGCCACCAGAGAAATAGAACAACTAGTGGGTGATGCAAACATTGGCATTCACTTGTGGGTTGTGCCCTTGAAGCTCTATGCCAAATATAAACTGTGTTTCAAGTATGTATTCAACTTTCAGGGATATTTTATTCAAAAACAGGTTCTTACTTTTGGATCTTTGGGTGTAAGTTTATAGACCCTTACAAAAAATATATTAAAAACTCCAAGAAAGTAGATTTATGGCAATGTCACACTTACTCAATCCTGGGAAGGAACTCTTCAAATAATTTTTTTCAAGTTTATTTATTTATTTTGAGAAAGAGAGGGAGAGAAAGTGCAGGGACAGGAGCAGGAGAGGGTCAGAGAGAGAGGGGGAGAGAGAGAGGGGGAGAGAGAAACCCAAGCAGGTTCTGTGTTAACAGTGCAGAGGCTGACATGGAACTCGATCCCACAAACTGTGAGATCCTGACCTGAGCCGAAATCAAGAGTTGAATGCTTAACCAACTGCGCCACCCAGGCTCCCTGTAAGAAGGACCTCTTTAGAAGATTCTGAGGGATTCCAGCTGAGCCAACATTGTCATCTTTTATTCTTAATTAAGAGCTAAGATTCATTGGAGCTAATGGGTGTCAGAAATTCTAGCATGACACATTTCTACCCATAACCTGAGTGGTGAGTCCCTTAAACTATATGGTGAACAACAACAACAATAACAACAACAACAACAACAATGGGAGAGAAAGGACTATTTGTTTAACAGAGTAGGATCTCCATCATCCACCCCTAGTTTGAACTAAATATTTTAAAGAAACGTTTTAGAGCAGAGACTTTGCAGAATTTAAGACACTACTGTATTTCTTTATAAACTAACAACATTTTTTTGCCACATTTAAGGAACTAATTTTAGTTATGTGTACACATAGGCTTAGAGCAAAAGAAAATTATGTACATGTATGGTTGATTTGCCAGAAAATCTAGATCATTCAATTCACACCAAAAGAAAAAAAACATCAAATTTATTGGTCTTGCTCTTGAATTTTTCAGATGATGAAATCTGTGTAGACCGGGGCTTCATAAAAAATAAAAGGGTACAATTTATCAGCTGTAGAACAATTATAAAGACTGATAGCCTCCAGGTATAAATATAAGAAGGAAAAAGCTTCTAAATATAATTGTGCTGTTCCAGTCTCATTGATATCCACTGATTAAAAATTTTTCTTTCCCATAAATGGTTCTTCTTAGTTTATATCCTTCTGATTTCAGATATGTTATTTGTCTCCGCCAATCACGTATCCTCACAAAGCCACTCCTCCAAGTATGCACCTGCCAAAGCTCAGTTAAGGGATTTTGGTGCCTCTGCATTTTGTGTAGCATTTTAAACCTCCCTGCTGTAGTCTTTAGACTTTGGTCTTTAGAGGCACATTTGTTGATACACAATTGAATAATGACACTGAGCAACTGCTTTGCTAGAGAACGCAGTCTGTAACAGAATCTTCTAAATTCATATTTTCAGTTGTTTGCTACAGAGACATACAGATTCACTTTATTACACTCTATTAACTACCCCCTGCCATGCCTTTGGCACTCTAAAACCTGCTTAGCAAAAGGGAAATTACATCCATACATTTAAACTCTCTGTGTACTGGGGAGTTTCGAAGTATAAAATGCATTTTTTAAGTACACCTTTTAAAACAACTAAAATGTGGTGAAATCGTCTTTGAAATGCAACATGACAGATGGACAGAAAACTTTACCAGCATGATGGATGGGTCCTTTATTTATTCCTCTGTGAATGGCTGCTGATCATAATCACTTTTATAGCTTGACTGCAACAAAAAGGATTATTTCTTTTGTCCTGGAATCTCAGGATGAGAATATTTGTTCAGAGGATGAAGGGACCAAATTAGACTGAGCTACTGGGGCATAATAAATTCACAGCAATCACAAGCCAGTGTTCTTTAATTCTTAAGACACTATCAACTTTAAATATTCTGATCCTCTCATAGTTAGCTCGCTTATCCTTTTGTCCTTATTGAATTAACTGCCTTTTCTTTTACATTGTCTCCTGAGGGGACCTCATTTTAAATCTTTTCAGCTTAATTCCATTAATTGGCATATTGTCTGGTCTCATGTTCTCCTCCTGGGTCTTGAACTTATGTTCCCCTCAGTTCTTAAACTCCTTAGCTATATTTTGCAGCTTTGAATGACAACTTGCTCCATCTGTAGACAAAGCATGTGCATTCTTATCTTTCACTTCCAGGCTAATGTTTAACAATGAATTCACAGTCCTGGCAGTTTATCAGCCCATTAAATAAGCCCAAGTGCAGAGTTCCTTGATTTTAAAGCCATCATACTGAAATCCAGGGGTATTGGTTCACTAATTTGAGCATAATTTAAGAGCTAACAATTCTACATTATGGGAAATGGATCAAAGGTAGATATAATTTGTCTCTCAGGTCCTCCTGTCTAGAGCTGAAACGGATCTGGGGTCATACTACCTTGGATTTGTATCCTATGTTTGCCATTTATTAGCTAGGTTGACCTAGCTAATACCTCTCTAACTCTCAGTATTCTCTTCTCTAAAATGGGAGTGAAAATTAAAATTCATTGCAAAACAGTGTCATAATGAAAACTTAATGGGATTATCTTTGTAGGATGCTTAATATAATATTTGGCCCATGGTAAATTGTCAGTGGTAGCTCTCATTATCATCATTACAATTAAAGCCCCGTTGCATCCATGAATGGTGTATTTTTATCCTTCCTGCAAAACGCATCTAAGTCCTGCCTTTTCTAAGACTTCAGATTCCACATGGAGAATGTCATCTTGGGAGATAGGCTTTGTGCAACTTATTTGTCATATAGTCTATACCACCATTGCAATCATCCTTTCTTTTTTTCTTTTTTAATATTTTATTTTTATTTTTCCTTATTTTTTTTAAAGATTTTTTTAAGTCTATCCATTTATTTTAAGAGAGAGAGAGACCATGCAAGCGACCAGGAGAGGAGCAGAGAGAGAGAAGAGAGAGAGAGAGCGAGAGACAGAGAGAGAGAATCCCAAGCAGGCTCTGCACCATCAGCACAGAGCCTGACATGGGGCTCAACCTCATGAATGGTGAGATCATGACCTGAGCTGAAATCAAGAGTCAGACACCTAACTGACTGAGCCACCCAGGCACCACATCATCATCCCTACTTTTAATTAAATTGCAAGCACCTTAAATAGAGAGACCATATCATACCTCTTTACAAATACAGGATCAGCACAAATGCCTCCCTCACACACAAAAGTTGGTATAACTATTTATCAACAATAAGTGCATGAGAAGTCAGAATTTATTTTCATCTTATTTTTATGAAGAGGCCAGCCTGGAAGCAGATTCCCACAGGAGATAGAAGCAAGATTATGGAACTAATTAGAGGGAAAAAGCTTAGGGAAAGAAGAGGAGAGATGAATCTATCATATGAGCCAGTCTTCATTATCCATAGATGATAGAATAATTAAGCGATAAACACAGATCTTAATGCCCATATTCACAATACTCCATTTAATAATTGAACGATCCCATTGCATTCAATCATTGAATACTTTCAAACAGGATTTGGAACACAATCTAATATATATTTCAGAGACCAGCCCATGAAAGAGATTGGTATTTAGCCCACTGGTAATTGTCAGGTGCTTTACTAATAGCATATTAAAACAGGATGCTAAGCTGTTGTTCATCACTTGGACTCTAAAAGAGATTTTAGAGCAGTATCCTTAAGGAGTTTCTATCCTAGATAGATCAAAATTCTCAAGAACTCCAAGCTCATCCAAATTCCTAGGGAATCTCTGTTGATGGCATGGGACGAAAGTGGATTGAGAGGGCTGTTTAAGAATCCAAATATTCTCCCATCCAAGTACTAACCAGGCTCCACCCTGCTTAGCTTCTGAGATCAGAGGAGATCCGGCGTGTTCAGGATGGTATTGCCATAGCCTGGGTGGCTCAGCCAGTTAAGTGTCTGACTTTGTCTCAGGTCATGATCTCAGGGTTTGTGAGTTCAAGCCCTGCGTCAGGCTCTGTGCTGACAGCTCAGAGCCTGGAGCCTGCTTTGGATTCTGTGTCTCCCTCTCTCTCTGCCCCTCCCTGACCACACTCTGTCTCTCTGTCTCTGTCTCTGTCTCTCTTTCAAAAATAAATAAACATTAAACAAATTTTTTTAAGAAAAAAAAAGAAAGATAGAATACAAGTATTCTCAGGGCACTTGGGTGGCTTACTCAGGTAAGTCAATGGCTCTTGATTTCAGCTCAGGTCATGATCCCATGGTTTGTGAGGTCAAGCCCTGCATTGGGCTCTGCTCTGACAGTGTGGAGCTTGCTTGGGATTCTCTCTCTCCCTCTCTTTCTTTGCCCCTCCCCCACTTGTGCTCACTCTCTCTCTTAAAATAAATAAATAAACTTAAAAAAAAAAAGAATCCAAATGTTCTCCAAATTTGAAAATTTAGAGGTTGGCCTTCGTTCAGTGTATCATGGCTCAATCTTATTTCACCTCCATTTCTTCTCCTTAACATATCGCTTTCAGTATAAAAATACGAATAGCCAAAAACGAATTCAAAGATTTCATATCATCTACTTAGAAAATCACGTATTTTTGATATTGTAAGTACAAATACTTGAATGGAACTAGATTCTGGCCCTTGAAATCATATTAGACGGTCATTTCTTACAAATTTGAATGGATGGCAAAACAACTTTCATATCAATATGGAGACCGTAGAAGAAATAAATAGTAGTACGTCTATCTCAGGCTGGTCATTTCACAGAGTCAAGTGACAGAGATAATGCAATTAGCATGGAGGACACAATCCTCAGATGAGCAAATCACCTTGACTTTATTTCAAATCCAGAGGGTCACCTTAATATTACTCATGGGGGGGGAGGTCCCAAGTGGATAATAAAGACAGGCAAGAAAATCTACAATACTGATTTAGAAAATGACTTTAAATGCAGGCATCAGAAATGCCAGACCAAGACTGTTACTTTGGGGATGAAAGAAAAAGAATAAGTAGAGGGCTGGGGATAAAAAAAAAAAAATACATATCATTGAAGCAAAGATTATAATAACAAATATTCTGTCTGGCTGCATGTAACAGAAGCACGACTAGTGTATCTTAGTTGAAAAGATGTTTATTTTCCTCATGCCATGATGTGGCCAGAGTAGGGCACTCAGGTTTTGTATGGTGTTTCTGCAAAGCCGGAAGGAGCCAGATTCCTCTCTGCTTCTCCGCCGTTAATGAACAGCTTTCATCCTCATGGCTGCAAGCTGCCTGCTCCATCCTCAGGCAGAGAGAAGAGTGAGAGAGCAAAAGCAAAGGGCAAAAATGCAGAAAAGATACATGCCATTTGAATGTTCTTCCTTTAACAAGCTTTCCCGCAAGTACCTTCCAGTAACTTCTACTTACATGTTGTGTGTCCCTTGGTGGGTATCTAGGGAAGCTGGGTTATTCATTTAGGCATAATGTCACCCTAGGAAATACTTAGAGCCCATTAGGGAATAGGAAGGAGAGAAAATATCCTGGATAGGCTACTGATAATGTCTATCAAAAATGTCTTGTCGAGGAGCGCCTGGGTGGCTCAGTTGGCTGGGCATCCGACTTCAGCTCAGGTCATGATCTCACTGTCCATGAGTTCGAGCCCCGTGTCAGGCTCTGTGCTGACAGCTCAGAGCCTGAATCCTGCTCCAGATTCTGTGTCTCCCTCTCTCTCCGCCCCTCCCCAACTCACGTTCTGTCTCACTCTATCAAAAAATGAATAAGCTTTAAAAAATGTTTTGTTGACATTTTTTCTTACAGTGAATAATGTTTTTAAATTATTTTACAAGTCATGCTGTCTTGTGAGTAATAGATTCGGAGACCCAAATGAAAGTAAAGTTGAATGTCTCCAACTTACTCCTCCCTAGGAGTTACTTCTCCTTCTAAAGAGCAACTTGAATGATCAAATTTCCCTCCCCTCATTCAATCCCCCTATTTCCAAGGATGCCTTTTTTGATCACCTTATTTAAAATTATGACCTCATCTCACCCTGTTCCTGCCCTTTATTACACTTCCTATACTTCTCCTTTGCACCACTCCCCACCTTTTTTATCTTCTAAAGTTCTACATGACTTTCTTGCTTATTGTCTGTCTTCTCTCCCCCCTTAGAAAGTAAGCTGCATGTAAACAGAGACTTTTTTTGGTCTCTTTTGTTCACTGCAGTCTAGGTAGTTCTGGGTGTAGAGTTAATGCTTACTACATATTTTTGAATGAATAAAGGAAGTAATGAAAGGATTACAGTGATTACTAATACAGTACTTAGTTTAAAGGAAGCAAAGACAAAAGTGAGACAATCTGAGACCTTGAGTACCCTTGGTGTGTAAGCACTACGTTGAAACCCAATGATGTTGGCTTTTTCCAAGAGGTGGATGTTGCCAGGCATTGGATGCTCAGAGGGCTGAATTCAGTTAGATGATGTTTTGAACCCATGAAAGTCTATACTTTCAACTGCTAGAAAATTATCTTAAAACATGAGACTTTTTTAGAGAATTCATAGATCGTGGGTGCTTTGGAGAAGGTTTTGTGATTCTAAAATCTCTGAAAGCATTGTGCATTTGGTTTGAAAACTCATCTGAACTTGACCTTGCAATAAAGGGCATATTTTAAACCATCTAATAAATAAAATGTACCTGCATTTAAACTTTTTCCGTACAAAAACGTTAAAAGGAAAGGTTTCAAAACATAAATCCAGCACCCAAGTGAATTGGCTGCAGTTTTATGATCAACAGTAAAAGCTGTCATCTGGTTTGTCAATTATACACAAACTAGAAGGTCTACAAGGAGGTCTCCACACAAAGGACTTTAATGACTCACAAAAAGTCTACATTAGAATATGTGTCAAGGAACAGCTAATTAATAGGTGCCTGGGAAGGAAAGACTGACATTAATGTAAATTAATGACATTATGGAATACGGTGACAATCTACAACTGAGGATTTACATAATCAGTCATTATAGCTCCTGGTTGTCTCCCAGGTCAATAATGTGCAGTTTTAAGGCATGCTAATATGTATTTACTCATTAAGTTACAATGGCTTCTAAGAGAGAGTGTGGGTCTCTAGTTGAATTAATTCATATTTAAATTATAATAGCAGATAACTGCTTTACAGATTGGAAGTACAATACATAAATTCAAAAATGTAGATTAAATATAGGTCATGTAGAAAAGTCTTTGTGTTTCTTATTTGTGTTATAGACAGTTTATGAGCTAACTAAACCATCACGATTAGAGGCTCAATTGAGACTGCATCTTAGATCTGTATTTGTCTTGGATTACTAGAAAAGACTGCACAGGGTATCCTTGGCAAGCATGGAGGAGGTAAAGGGTAGTGAGTCTGGAGGAAGAGACGCATTTGCTACCTTTAATCTGGTCATAAAAGCACAGCAGAGTCTGAAAGCAAAATGCCAACTGTGATGACAACAAATTATTCCAGGTCCCAGGTATTTCTTGTTACCCTTAAAAGTGAAAAATCCCTAAGTGATAATTACATTTGGCACTTTGAAGTAACTAGTCTAACATATATTTTTTTTGCTTCTAAATTACCACAACGAATCACAAAAAACGAATACAAAATGAAGCTTGCTACTTTGAGGAGGCCAATCATATTGACCTACTTCTTTATATAAATCCAATGCTTCCTTAACAAGGTTCTGGCCAGACAGACTCACCTCTCTACCTATTGCAATAGCAAATTTCCTGTGTCCTGCAATTTGTTTTCATGTTTTCAAAAATCTCAAGGGACTATGCTTATGGCAAAGTCTTTACAGCCCAACCCAGAACATGAAAGATATCGTCATTCCACTGGTCATTGCCAAAGTCACCTACGCACAGAAGTTAAACACTGACTTATCTCACTGCCAGTGATAGAGGCCAGATTCCTGCTTTTAAAATGCACATGAAATTGGGTAGATTTTTCTCTTAGAAGCCAAACAACATGTTTTCAGGTTCCCCAATGGCTCTGTCTTTTTGGATGAATGGCCTCTCCTGCTTCAGAGAGGTCACATAGCCCAATGTGGGGCAAATTTATCATATCATAATGCAAATGCCTTTTAAATAGGCTGCGAGGCAATGCTGTCACAGCATTTGGCTGCACCAACACTTCATTTAGGGATCAGCATTAATCCCTCATTTGCATGGACACTGACTTCTCTCTCAAATGACATTAATAGGCATTATAAATCTACTTTTTACTTGCTAGCACTGTGCCAAGGTATAATGCTATGGGAAAGAACTATATGGGAATTGCTTTGGACAGCCAGCCTATGTATATAGTCAGCATCAGCCAATGTCCCGGCCAGTCAGAATTTGATAACACCACGCGGGATACAGAACACAAAAAATATAATATTAAAAATTTGCCAAAGTTAAGGAAAGGATGGTGCATAAAAACAAATTATCTCAGAGTGCCTGGGTGGCTCAGTTAGCTAAGTCTCTGAGTCTAGGTTTTGGCTAAGATCATGCTATCATGGTCCTGAGACGGAGTCCCGAGTCAGGTTCCTCACTGGCCATGGAGGCTGCTTAAGATTCTCTCTCTTCCTCACACTCTGCCCCTCCCTCGCTCACACTTTCTTTCTCTCTCTCAAAAAAAAATTAAATTAAAATTAAAATTAATAAAAAACATTATTATTTCAATGGACTGTGATTGGGAAAGATGGCCTAGTATGTTTTCATATTATCTGACACCTTCAAAATCTGGCCCAGAGAAGAATGTGGGGGAGGTAATAAAATGGGGTAAAATGTGTGATAATAAATGACTTTTAGAAAAAAATATGTGTGGGATCAATAGCATTAGGTCACTTTAATTAGTAAATTCTATCAATTTGAGGGCTGTGCCCCATATGAACTGGTTGTGGTCCATGTTAATCAGCCATTAAATTGCAACAGAGTATATGTTTAGGGTCACACTTTGTCAACAGACAGTAGAGAAAGGAGAAACAAGGTAGATTTTGGCTTAATCCCCACAGAAACTTTTTACATAGACATTTAAATACATCACTAAAAATTAGACTTCACACAAAACTCAGCTGGATATAAATCTAGAGTAATCATTCCCAGTGGCCAGCTGCTGTGTTCCACAGTCCTCTTTACTCTTTGAGTTTGGGGTTGTGTCACCCTTGTCACTCTTGCATAGGATGTATCTTGCCTGATGCCTCCTTTTCTTGTTAATTTTTTAAAAATGTTTTATTTATTTTTGAGAGGTAGAGAGAGCACGAGTGGGGAGGGGCACAGACAGAGGGAGACACAGAATCTGAAGCAGGCTCCAGGCTTTGAGCTGTCAGCATAGAGTCTGACACGGGGCTTGAATTCACAAATCGTAAGATCATGACTTGAGCCCAAGTCAGATGCCCAACTAACTGAGCCACTCAGGCACCACCCACCCCGCGCCAGTGCCTCCCTTTTTGAAAAGAACTATTCTCTCAAATAGGTCTAAAGAGTAGTTCTCAAAATGCATAAAAGTTTCTATTTCCTGGTTAGATGGGGTAATTTGTTGCAGGCCATTGCACACACTTAGAACAACAAGAAAAGCTATATAAAATACCAAACTCATCTTTTGAAAGGTGTCAGTTCCCTAAGCAAGGAGGATAAGGGGAATTAAGATTTCAAAAAATGAACTGCAATCTCTAGTCAGTTTTCCTTGGGGAGGCACTTTCCATGCTGAGTGTGGGATAGAGATAGCATCTAAGATCCATCTGGGTAGAAAACTTCTTCCTGGGGAGTGAGAGACCATGAGGGCTTTTAAAGAGCTTAGGGGGTGAGGAGAAAAAGTTGGAGAGTTGAGTGGCCTCCAACTCCTGACAGGTTTCCCCTCTCAAGTCAGTTGCTGAATTCTGAAGGTGCACAGTATAGACGAAAAAAAAGCTAAGCCACAGAGCTCTGAGAAACAGTGGAATTTTCTTACTCTTGTCTTTGCAAAACAAACGTTAGAGTTCAGAACCTGTCAGAGGGAAGGACATCAATAAGTGTACGAGGCTCTTATTTGAAAGCCAGGGAGGGCTATGACACATGAAGGAGGGTGAATAAGGTGTAAATGTATTATTACCAAAACTGGAAACCAGGCTAACTGTTTCTTGCTTAGACGAAGGTGATTAGCTCCCTAATCCCACCTGTTGAGAAGGGGAAACTTTTATTCCTGTTTGGAAAAAGGTAATTTCATTCATAGCCACTGTAGTTATTTTATATGAAACCTCTATTACTCTACATAAAAAATTTACTAGAAATGCCAAGAGACAGGACCACATAACCAAGAGAAAAATATAGAGGCTCACACATATCCAGATATTAAAGTTAGTACACAAAGATTTTAAATACCTATAATTAACACATTTAGGAAAACCAAGGAAAAGGTAGAAAAAGAGATGAAAAGATAATCTGTTCAGAGTATTGAAATCTTGAAATCATGTACAAATTCCAGGCCTGAAAAAAAATCTAAAATTAATCAGATGAATTAACAGCAGCAGACATAGCAAAAGACAAGATTAGTGAACTGGAAGATGATGTCAAAACGTATCTTGTATGTTACATTGTACTAGCATTCCTAATCAGTGCAATAAGGCAAGAAATTGGAATAAGGCACAAAGATTGAAAAGGAGGGCATATAATGCTCATTAATTGCAAGTGACATGACTGTGTACATAGAAAATGCAAATGGAATGTACAGCAACTGTTAGAATTAATAAGTGGACTTAGCAAGGGCACTAAATATAAGACATTATACAAAATTAAATTGTACTTCTATATATAAGCAACAAAACAATAGAAAATAAAATGTTGACATTTTACATAGCACCAAAAACATCCAGTATTTAGGACTAAATCAAATAAAAACACTACAGCTCAACAGAAGTTGTACAGAGGCTTTAAAGACCCAAGTCAACAAAGGGAATATAATGTTCATAGATTAGATTCATTATCATAAAGATGTATTTCCGCTTAATTTATTGATTCAGCAAATTCTAATCAAGCTCTCAGTAGTTTTGTGGTGTGTGCATGTGTGTATATATGTGTAAACTGGCAAGTTTCTTCTAAACTATATATGAAAAATACTAAAGCCTAAGAGTGGTCCAGGAATATCGAAGAAGGATCTAGAGGACTTACGCTACCAGATAATCAAATTTTCTGTACATCTGTAGCAATTAAAATAGTGTGATATTAGTGCAAGTTTAGACAAATAGATTAATAGAAGAGAAATAAAATAGAAAGCCCACATGTATATGATTATTTGATTTATTACAATAGCTACATTGCACTGCAGTGGGGAGAAGATGGCTTTCTTTCCTAAACGAGGCTGAGTCAGTTCGATATCCATATTTAAAAAAAATTAATCTCTACCCTCTACCTCATAGTACACTCAAAAATCAATTTCAGATTGATTGAAGGTCTAAATGCACACATAATAAGGCTTCTTCAAGATAATATTGGAAAATACCTTCTGACCTTTACCTCTGGGGTGATCTGGAAAGACGGATATTAGCAGAATCTGGGGAGAGCTCTAAAAGCATAGGAAGCTCTTGCAGGGGACCTGGCTGCATGACGTGTCTAGACACACAAGGTCTCAGGTAGCCTCAGTGAGTCCCTCTGGTCTACTTGTGGGTGTGCCTGAGAGGCAGGGAAAGCATGCAGACCCCAGATGTGAGGTTGGTTGGGTGACACGACGAATGATGGAATTCATAAAATCCAGGAGCAAAATTCAGGTCCACATGGAGAATCAGCATCTGAGGTGCAGACCTGCACATGCCCTCCCCACCCCAATTTTCAGCTAACATGGAAGGATCACATAGTAATGATAAACAAAACTGGCTAGCATTTATTAAAGGGCTTGCTGTGTGTCAGTCTCATTATGTGTTTTCCATGTTTTAATTCACTTGATTTTCACAAAACTCTATAATGGAGTTATTGCTATCAAACTCACTTTACAAATGAATATACCAAGGCACAAAAGAGTATACTGGCTTACCCAAGGTCTTAGAGGCAATCCTGGGTGGAGCCAGGATTGAAACTCTGGCAGTTTGGTTCCCAGGAGAATAGGTGTTTTTGGTTTTTTTTAATTTTTAAAAAAATTTTAATGGTTATTTATTTTTTGAGGGAGCGAAAGACTGTGAGCAGGGAAGGGGCAGACAGAGAGGGAGACACAGAATCTGAAGCAGGCTCCAGGGTCTGAGCTGTCCACCCAGAGCCTGATGCGGGGCTCAAACTCATGAACTGTGAGATCATGACCTGAGCTAACGTAGGACACTCAACTGACAGAGCCACCCAGGCGCCCCAAGGAGAACAGTTCTCATTCTTCTGAAGCAATCCTGGAGGATGGACTTAGATGGCAATTTCTACCACCTTGAGGAAACAGGGTACTCGAGTTTAACACTGAATAGAAAAATTACTAAATCTACATTACATTTCTTGTATATCTAACTTTGTGGACTAAAGTCTGTACTCTTCATTCTAGAAGTAAAAGCAGAGGAAATACTCTGAAAAGTGCATACACTGTATCCTAGGCATTTTTTGCAAATGTAATTTTGAATTGGGAGTAACTTTATGTTAATTTTGTGAATGAAGAAACTAGAGATTTATATACACAGAGTTTCTAGGTAGATAATATGGCAGAAGTAAGATTACACTGTGGGATTCTTCATCTGTGATTTATTGCTCTTTTCACCATGACCAGTCCCAACCCATTCTGAAAACAAGCTCAATGAAAATTGAACGCCATTAATTAGTAGATTACACAAATTCTACATTCAAGGTTTTTTTTTTGGTTCCTAGTTATAGATGATTAGGAGAAAAAGCATCAGTGAATGATTAGCTAATTATTTTCTAATTTAGAGGTAAATGTGAATGAGTCAAGGAACAATAATCAGATAGGATTTGCTGTGCTTTCTAACCCACCTTCTGGATAGAATAGTGAAGCCTAGAGATTTTCTTTTGTCCAAGATCCCAATCTTTTGCAAGCTTCCTAAAGCTGTCATCATTTTCAACCACGCCTTTCCGGAAAAGAATATTTCCAGAGCAATTAATAGCCTTGTGTTACTAAGAAAGAGAAGAAGAAAGAAGAAAGCAGGTGTTGATGCCACCAGGAGAAAAAAAGACAGCTCTTCTGGCCTTCACCTGGTCCATTCCTGGCTTTCACAGCAGAGAAGGGACACATTTTCTCAGCCAGGTAAGTCTTCTTTCCCTAGAAACTTTATTGTAGGATTTGGGTGTCAGGTTAAATCCTGAGCCCTCGCGGATTGACAGGGCTTTCTGAGATGAGGTGTGTGAAATGTTCCAATATTAAAGATGATGCCATATTGCAGATAATTTTAGATAATCTCTACACACACTCTTGATCTCATTTGATCTCCATGGTAAACCAACAGGAAGGTGTCTTTTCCAATTTACAGAGGATAAAACTAAGGCTCAGAGAGATCTGGTTGCTTCCCCAAGGTCACAGAGTTAGTAAATGGGAGGATTGAGAGTTGAACCTGAGTGTTTACTGATTTCAAAACTCATGTCCCAGGCTCCTGCCTTTTTGGGAAATTTCTATTTTTTACAAGGTAACAAATAGGGGTTTAGTGTAGTGATATATAGGATTTTTTTAAGACTTAGAGAAACGTGAACATTAATTAGCAAGTTGAAACTGCTAACTTTATGAGTGATAAATCATGATAGGACATGAATTGTATAGCACCTATTTATAATTTTCTGAATAAAAGATATATATAGATATATATAGATATATAGATATATACCCCTCATTTATTATCTTGGTCCTTTCAGCTCCCTTTGGGTACACCAAAGGCACCCTGCTTCTTCTGGATCCAGCCATGTTCAAGTTCACACAATCTCAAATCTCATAGGGCTCCAGAGTGGGAGAATGGGTTTCACTTTAAAATGACTAGAAATCTTATGTCTTAAGTTAACTGAATGTATTAATCTGAGTCAATATTTTCCATTTCAAATGAAACACTCACTCCCTCTACTTATCTAAGGGCGTTAATTTGCTGTAAGTATTCAGGTTAATGCCAGTGTAAGCTTCCTATTGTTGCTGAAACAAATTACCTCCAACTTAGTTGCTTATAGCAACACGACTTTATTACCTTACACCTCTGAAACTGAAATAGGCTTCACTGGGCTGAAACCAAAGTGTAGACAGAGCTGCACTCCCTTAAAAGGCTTTAGAGTGTTAAAAAGAAACAAACAAACCAGTATTCATCTGAGTACATTCTAAAGATCTTATTGCCTTTATTTTAGGATTCAGGAATCACGCAGCATCCGGTCTAGCAGATAGAATGGAACTCCAAGGAGCTGCACGCAGTGAGACTTTTACAGACAGAAGGGAGTGGGAACTAGGAAGTTAGACTAGGCAAAAAAGGCTGGTTGGTTATTGCAAGATTACTTTCCATTTGGGGGATGGCAGGGGTCTATCAGGTTACCTAACTAGTGCTGAGTAGGCGATTCGTGATTGGCTGGTTTAAGATTCCATTTGTGGGAGAGCTGAAATTGTAATTAAAGTGAGTCTCAGTTTGGTGACAAGGATTTAGCTTAAGCAACTCCACTTGGGGCCTGTTGTCTTATCTTTAACAAGGGGAAAACCTTTTTTCACCTTTTCCAGCTCATAAAGCTGCATTCCTTGACTCGTGGCCTCTTTCTGCATTTACAGAGTCAGCAATGTGGCATCTTCAAAACCGTTTTCTCTGTCCTGTAGCCTTCTATCTCTCTGATCTCCTGCCTCCCTATTACAAAAACCTCTATGACTACACAGGGCCTGCCCAAATAATTCAGGGTAATTTTCTCATCTCAAGATCCTTAACCTAATCACATCTGCAAAGACTCTTTTGCCGTATAAAGTAACATCGCAGGTTCCGGGATGAGGACGTGCACACCACTGTGTGGGAGACAGGGGTCATTATTTGACCTACCAAAACCAGAGAGTGTTTTTCTGTTTTACACTGTAACATAGTGGAAAAGAGATTATAGGGCATATTATCGATGTTGAACTATTTGTAAACGTTTTAGGAATGGTTTATTTTTCAACCAAGCTAATTGTAAATAGTCATTATCATATTATAAGTACTTTCTTTGGAAAAGCTAATAATAAACTAAAGCAACAGAAATGAATTAAGCTCCATTTCCTTGAGCATTGCATGGTAATTGTTCTCCAAAGATGTATTGCTGTTTACCTCACTGGTGAAGTAAATAGGAGTCTTGCCCACAAACAGCAAAGGATAATAAAAATAAAACACTTAATATCAGCCACTTGTGATTCAGAGGGTTTTGGTTTACAGTTTCAAAAGCTTTTCACAAAACTAGGAAGTTGCAATAATATTTGAATCCGTGTCATTCAGATGTCTTTGCAACGCAAACAAAGCTCTATCAATTGAACAACCAAACCACTGTTCAAATTAATCAGTAGGAACTTGATAAATTCCACTGATGTAGAAAATTAGCACTTTGCATGTTTCCCAGATTTTGATTTCATTTGGGCGTCTGGTCATGAATTATAACCACTCTTCTTGGACTCGAGCTATTTCACTTGAAATCCATTATTTCTAGCAGAATTATGAGTCTTGTTAGGGAAATGCCAGCTATTTCCATTTTGAGCATCTGCACTGCAGTTCTATTATTAACATGGAGCTCATTTTAAAAAGGGGGGGAAGAATTAGATTTGTGTCTTTGGGGCAGTGGGGGAGGTGGAGGTGGTAGTGACTGAGGCTTTAGTGAAACAAACAAGCTCACAGAGCTGCTTCCAATTGACACAGCTGTCATGTAAATATCTGTCCCTGCTGTATAGCTAAGGGATCCTGGGCTTAAAGACCTTGTAGCCATATGTAAACAATGCAGGGCTGATGACAGGTTTACAGCACTGGAGACAACATGTGCAGCTGTTTCATCCTCCTTCCTAGAGTGAGATACAAATGTTCAGGAGGCAGATCGCAGATGCTTAGAACTGAGTTCTAGAAGCTTACAGGGCTTCTCCTGCTTTTGCATGGCTGCCTTACAGCTCAGGTTCTACAGCCAGGGTGTGAACTCCTCTGGGCAGACTCCCTACTGGGTCTCTCCCTGCTCCCCCTTCCTCTGCTCTAGCTCCAGACCATTGTTTCCCCCTGAGGGACACTTAGCAAAGCATTTCAATGCCTGACCCACACACCTCTGTGCTCTGCATTGATCAGAGGCCTCTCTCCAGATCAGAGATCTAAGAGGCTAAGGCCCAGATAAGTCATTTACTCTGTTCCCTGCTTTTCACCCTCTTCTCTTCACAACATCCTTTCCAGTATTCAGCACAGGCTCATTATAAAAGAATCCAACAGGAAACAAAGTATTATTTCAGCCAAGGTTCACTTGATACAAGTGAAAGCCCCTGTGGATGTGACCTGGAGAACAATTACTATGTAATTTGGAGAACATTTGTTTTGCTTCTCTTTCAGCTCTTAGAATTAAAACTGGGGTGCCTATGCACAATTTTCAGGCCAGTAAACCCCTCATTTTGGCTTTTGGATGGTTATTTGGATTCATCTGGTAAGCAAAGTATTTTACAATCTAAGTTATCTGGAACCCCAAATTATTTTGTTTTCTGGTCACATTATGTGATCATGGACAAAAGCCCAAGGCTAATGTTTAAGCTTTTCCCCCCTTATTCGAGCCATTTTCTTTAGAAATATAGAGGATATTCAGATTTATGAGTTCTATTATTAGACTAAATCGACTTAAATCCAGGCATAACCACTGTGATTTTGGGCAAATTACTTAAGCTATCTCAGCTTAAAACTTCTGTAAAAGTGGATAATCATAGTACTTTTAGGGTTTTTTGTGGATGAACTGGACAATCCATACCAAGTCTTTAGTTTAATTTCTGGCACATAAGAAGCAACCATTAAATATGAGTTATAATTATGATTCTCTTCTTTTAGGAATACTGGCATAAATTAGAATCTCTTTTCAAAAGAAAAATAAAAACTTACCAAATCCATACACATATAGCCTCGCAACATCTAACCATGTAATCACCAGAGATTTACCCCCAAATGAAGTCTTCCCCCAAAAACCATCACCTATTCTGGGTCTAAGATACTATATATTTCTCAGGGAGGTTCTTTTCTGTCCCATCAGTCTGAAATCTCAACCCTATTTTTTTTTCTGAAAAAGTACTAAGACAGGGACCCAAATAAAAGCAACCCAGGAACCATAGAGCCCCTACTTTTATGAGAAAGGAATAGAAAGGTCTAAATGATGGCCCAAGCATTTTACATTGTTTAGCAGTCCGAGTATACATGCCCAGCTACACATTGAGTTGCAAAGCTTTTGTAGACAGAAGTGGCAATTTAAACACACTGGGAATGTTATTTCTTTGGAGAAGCTTGTTTTAGCTTCCAACAATTGACACATAGTCAATCTTATGTGGCATACTAATGTAAATGGTATTCTGTTTTAAATTTCATTTTTTAAAAATGTTTATTTATTTTTGAGAGAGAGAGAGAGAGAGAGCAGGGGAAGGGCAGAGAGAGAGGGAGACACAGAATCTGAAGCAGACTCCAGGCTCTGAGCTGTCAGCACAGAGCCCGACGCAGGGCTCGAACTCACAGACTGCGAGATCATGACCTGAGTTGAAGTCGGACACTCAACCGACTGAGCCACCCAGGAGCCCTCCTGTTTTAAATTTCAAATTCCAATTGCTCAGTGCTAACGTATAGGAAAGCAGCTAACTTTTGTATATTAGCTTTGTATCATGCAACCTGGTTACAATCACTATTAGTTCCAAGTGTCTTTTTTGTCATTAATTCTTTGGGATTTTCTGTACATATGAATGTATTTTTATTGTCAATATTTTGTTGTCTAGGCTCTGTGAAAAAATGTCTGCATTTGCTAGGTTCCTTATATTGTGCAAAATGTATGACTAGTTTAACATTAAGAAATAGATAGTATTTCTTTGGATACTTTGGGTTAGGGAGGAAGCAACAAGTTGCTGAAAATTCATCTTTAATAGCTTTCTAATGATTGCTGAAACCCTTTGTTGACAACGTGAAAGTCATCTTGGAGCCTTGATCGGGAACTGCAACTAAGTAGGACAGCACAACTAAGTGTTAACAGCACTTTTTTGTTTTTATTGCATTTTTTTTATGGTTACCATACATTTATGGCCGATGGTATTAATTTTCTACTTACGGTACTGATTTTAACTTTACCTTTGACATAAATGTCTTTAGGTATAAACAATAAGTTGATACAAAGAAAAATATATATAAAGTAAATAAATAATCATGGATTTTTATGTGATTTGGTGAACATTTTGAAGGAGGTATACTGAAACTAAATGTTGGAATAAATTAGTCAGACCCATAAATCATATTGCAGAGGTAAGACAGTTATTAATGGCACTGAAAAACTGTCATAATGCCAGGCAAAATTATTAAGTAGATAAACAATCATTGGTCCGTAAACTGCAATCCCATTTAGGCTGTGTAATCTTGGTGGCTTGCATAAATGCTTGGCTGAAGTAGAATTCAAAGAACACTTGTGGGACAAAGGAGTGAACAAATGAATTCTGCATTCTCATCTCCTATTGGGCATCACTTTCCCAAATCCTGAAATCTCTTCTCTACCTACCAAGTTTCCACGTTCATAGTTCTTCCCCACGGCTGTCACACTACCTCTGAAAAACCTCAACTATACCAGTAGTTGAAATTACTTTACCCTCTTCCCACAGCTTAAGTTCCCTACCAATTTTAGCTTGATATTAAAAGGATGAAATGGTAAAATAATTCATACTAAGCAATGGAAGGACTGATACGTTTAATTGCCTAAGAATGGATTACATTTTAATAGAGGCCTTTATGAATCCAAAATAATGTCTACTTGATAAAATGCATTAGTGAAAATCATCTTAAAACTAGATGTGTGTCTTTTACATGCTAGCACTCAGACACAAAATAAAGGAATCACATTATTCATTTATCCCCTTACTTTTGAAGTTTTTGTTAAAGAGCAAGCGAATTAGGGGCGCCTGGGTGGCTCAGTCGGTTGAGTGTCCGACTTCGGCTCAGGTCATGATCTCACAGTTCATGGGTTCAAGCCCCATGCTGGGCTCTGTGCTGACAGCTCAGAGCCTGGAGCCTGCTTCAGATCCTGTGTCTCCCTCTCTCTCTGCCCCTCCCCCACTCATCCTCGCTCTCTTTCTTTCTCCTTCAAAAATAAATAAACATTAAAAAATAAATAAAGTGGGGCCCCTGGGTGGCTCAGTTGGTTAAGTGTCCGATTTCGGCTCAGGTCATGATCTCACGCTCCGTGGGTTGGAGCCTCCTGTTGGGCTTTGTGCTGACAGCTCAGAGCCTAGAGCCTGCTTCAGATTCTGTGTCTCCCCCTCTCTCTGCCCCTCCCCTGCTCATGCTCTGTCTCTCTGTGTCTCAAAAAAAAAATTTTTTTTTAAAATTAAAAAAAAAAACTTTTTGAAGAGCAAGCAAATTGGAAGATCTGCCAGCGATTTTCTTAACTTTGACTGGCTGTGTTTCAGAAGCACCTTGGGAGATTTTAAAATTGCACATCCCTGGGCCTTACTTCCCAGATACTTGCCTTCCATTCTACACAACCCGTTCTACACTTAAATTCTTAAGTGACCTATCCAAATTCACGCAGACATCTAGAGACCACCTGGAATTACCTTTCTTAACTCTCAGTACAGGAGTCTTTTGGTTATAGAGACTAGAAATATTAAAAGCCACCCTAAAGATTTTCCTAGGTCATAACATTCTTTGTTTTTAAGAAAAGGAGACGTGTTACCAACAAGAGATAATTTGAAATGACTTAATGTTTTGATGTGTTTTGCTTGCATTGTTAATAGGAAAACATCTCATCCAAAATTCATTTTTTATTTAGTTGGTTCATCCATGGAATAGATGTTTCTTCTGCTTGAGGATTTATGTTTTACTTACTATTTTCACATAGTATCCACCTATTTATGATATATTCTAATTATTGGCTAATTTAATAAGCAAATTTATACAAATAGTAATAACTAACATTTGCCAAGCTTTAATTATCTGCCAGTACTATCTTAACCCCATGTACACGTGTTACAAGAAACTCAAAGGGTATATAACATTATTATAAAAGAATTAGGAAATGAGGAAATAACTGAATGAGGGAATGATAGATAAATATAAACAATTCAGCCACTATTTGGGATTCAATAATTACAGATTATTGAAAAGTCCGCCAAACATTCTAAACACACAATAAAAATTTCCTGAGATAAACTGCTAGCAAAAGACTTCACAAATAAATATCTGCTCAACTGTGATAAAAATACAAGCCAATGTGACAGCTGGGAAAATGAAACGTAGTCTACAAAGCAATAATTAATGTGATATGGTTCAAAAAAGGAGAAATAATTAATAACTCAAGTTACATGATTATGAACTTCCAAAGGCATCCAATTTTGTCAATTTTGTGTGTCTATAAGAGAACTAATGAGGCTAAAAAATTGTATCTTTCATCTCCAAAAGAAGCATTTACCTTTAGCTGAATAAATCTGCTAATAATGTCAAAATCAATTCACAGTATTAGGGATATCTTCCTCCAAGAGCTGTAGGTTTCAAATATTTCTAATTGCAATGTTGTTCTAATAAAAATGTTATAAGCAATGTGTCTACCTGAGAGGAAATTCTCAAGACATATTATATTAAACTTCATAGTGTGTACAGTTCTGTTTTCACATTTGATAAATTTATAGCCTCACATTCATGGCGAAAGAGTGGTTATTTACTCTGTTTTATCTTGTGACTTTAATTTGAAGGTTTCCATATCCTTGCTGATACTGGTAATTTTCAGTATGTGCTAGAAATAATGACTGTGTTTATGACACACTGAATATTTTTATACTGTGCTCTCTCTCTAATGGGGTCACAAAGTATTTAAGCACAAAGAATTTGCAGTCACTCTTCCATCTACAAACAAAACAGAATGCATGGAATTTTAGTGTGAAATCCTAATAAATAAGTATTTCTTGTTCCTAATGCCAGATACAGGGAGCAGAGACAATTTGATGGGATAAGTTGAATCTTTCTTAATAGAAGTACTTTTCCTGGAACGAGGCTTTATATATCATGGGTATACAAAATCAGGAAAGAAATATTTAAAATTGCTAACTTATTATGCATGCATTATTTTCTATGCTATAGCTCAGTGGCAGCAGACTACAGGCCTGCCAACCTCTGCAGAATGCCATCTTACGCTCCCCTATGGAATGAAGTATAGAACAAATCTACCAATTTTGCTATGTCTCTACTAATGAGATCTACTTGGTGAAATGCTTGTTCATTAAAAACCTAAGAACAGAAATAATGGTATACATGGGAATTGAAGTTACAGGATGTCTCAACACTAACACAGTACAAATCATAGTCAAATCATACTTAATAAACAACCCTATATGCTCAGACCATTTAACCATCATGTAGCCAGGGGTCTTGCAGTAAGTAAATTCTGTCCACCTCACTTCTAGGACATAAAACCTAGGCAATGCCTTAATTAGATAGTGATTGGGGAGCTGGAAGTGACAGTAGTAATGGATGCACAGCAGAGGCAAGCATTTTGCTATCTTTCCAATGTTGCTATACACGAATTAATGCCAAACTCAAGTCAAAGAAATATTCATTTGATTTAGACTTTTTTTTTTTTTTAAATCCAGATCATACTAAAATCACCAAGGGAAATTCCCATATGTTTTCAGGGCAATTTGAATACCACCTCCCCATCCTGTAATTTTATTGCATTAGAAACTATTCCTTACTACATTCTCCAGGGTAATAGATTATGCCAAAAGATAAAATAATGCTTACTTAGTTTTAATCAGTCAGAAACTACCTGGGAAAGAAAAAAAGGAAAAGAAGAGGAAAGGAAAAATAAGTTTATTGAATGTCTTCTAGGTGTTAGGTATTTTCATATTTATTATTTAATTAACTAGGTATGTGGGTATGCTAGGCATTACCATTATGATTGCTCCCACTTTAAAATGAAATGTGAAAAACCAAGGGCTGAAGAAGTTAATGAATGTGCTTATAGTCATCGGCTATAATTCATTTGTTTAAATAAACACTTAACAAATAGCTACTATGTGTCAGTCATTTTTCATAATAGTAAAGTAGTGGTGACTCATACAGTTCTGTCCTTGTAAAAATAACATTTTAGTGAAAAAACAGATAATTACATATTGTGGTGGATGCTATAAGACAAATCAAGAGTGTTTGTTGTCATAGAACGTAGCTGAGTAAGGAAGTTCTTCATTAGCTGGATGGACAGTCTAGGCTGTTTTGAGGAGATAATATTTGAACAAAGATAAAAAGGGGTAGGAGTTCACCATGTGAAAAGCTCTGGGAAAAATGTTCCAAGGTGAACAATAAATACAAACTCCAATAAATAGAGATGTTTGGTGTGTACGAAGAACAAAAAAGTTAACTCTTTTGGGAGTTAATAAGTTAAGGAGAGATTAGTCAAGGTAAAGTTGAAGAAATAGGCTGTGGCCAAGTCTTTCCGGGCCATCTAGAACATGATAGCATATTTAGATTTCATTATACATGTATTGACAAGCCATTGATTTTTGCTTGTTTGTTTATTTTCCAGTTTCTAAAATATTGCCCATGGTGATTTTGGAAAACAGATTGCAGAGCTTCTGTTTTTGGTAAGGATTGATATGTTAACCCTCCTGCTGAGCACAAGAAAAGATGGACAGGATGTAAAAATCATCTGCTTGGATACATTAGAGAGCTAATAAAAGCATGAGAAATCATGGGTCTTGAGCCCTTTTAGAAAGAAACGTAGGTGGGGCGCCTGGGTGGCTTGGTCGGTGGGGCGGCCGACTTCGGCTCAGGTCATGATCTCGCGGTCCAAGAGTTCGAGCCCCGCGTCGGGCTCTGGGCTGACAGCTCAGAGCCTGGAGCCTGTTTCGGATTCTGTGTCTCCCTCTCCTTCTGCCCCTCCCCTGTTCATGCTCTGTCTCTCTCTGTCCCAAAGATAAATAAACGTAAAAAAAAAAAATAAATAAAAAAATAAAAAAAAGAAGGAAACCTAGGTAAGTAAGTGAGGCATGTGGGATATCTTTTCTGCAAAAAGTTTCTGCGAAAGCCAAAAGAAACAACTGAGAGAGGGAAGAGCTGAGCAGAAACTTAAAAGCCTTCTGGGGTAGGAGAAAAAATACTGTACTTGTGTCTGCCAAAAATGGGGTGGGAGGAGGGGTGGGGCTTGAGTAAATGCACAAGACTTCAGATTGAGACTCTAAAGATTTTAACTTACTGGTAAGTGTGAATGAGAAGTAAACCAGTTGTTAACCTTAAAAAGCCCAGCTTCAAATAATCTTAATTCCTATGATGGGATTAAAATGACCTGTGACTGCTAGCAGCCCAGACTCTCTGCCAGAAGCAAAGGTAAGCTTTCTCTAGATACAGATAACATTCTCCCAGCCTTCAAGTTATTTTATAGCTTCTCAAACACATGTCTATACCAAGCACACAAGGAGACAAGACAATATGATAAAAAACTAAGAGAAAAGACAGACAATAGAAAAATAAATATTGGGGATTCAGATAATAGGGCAATCAAACATGGACTTTTAAAGAAACGATGGACAATATTGGAACGTGGCAGAGAACTGAAAATCATAAAAATGATGGAAATTCTAGAATCAAAAAATACAATAAATAAGGTCTTAGTGGTTGAGGAGAGAGCTGGTTTAACAATAGATTAGACACAGATAAAGAGAAAATAGGTGAAAAGAAAGGATGACTAAAAGAAAAGTGTCAAGAATGAGAAGCAAAAGAATGGAAAATATGCTTTAAAAAGGTAGGGAGTATAGGGAATATCGTTAGAGAATCTGAAATATAAAAATTCTAATTCTGGGGGGAAAATAGTGGTGGAAAAGGAGGCATAAGCAATATTTGAAAAACTTATTTCCTGAAACTGAGAAAGGACATCAATTAAAGATTCAGAAGAAACCTTATAAACCAAGCAGGAAAAGAAATAAACTTTTCCTTGATGGATGGTAGGAGAAAATAGCTAAATCCAATGCATATTGATAGTATAAAACAATAATAACAATTTATGAGATTCAAATGTACAGTGAGAGATTCATTTCTAGAATGATGGTATGAGAAAAGTCCATAGACCTGCTTGCCAGAGAAACTACCATAACTGGTAAAAATTCTATTTAAAGAATTCTTAGTTATTTAAACTGTCTAAAAACTCTTCTAAGGCACAGAGCAATGAGAAAAAATTACGCAAGAAAATTTACTAAATCTGGGTCAGTGCAGTGGGAGTCTGTGGCCCTTGAGTCCCATACTTCTCTTCCTCCTCCTATAGCTCAATGTGACAAAAACTCCATTCTGGATGAGTGTGACCAAGAATACAGGGCTCTCATGACCTCCAGTCCCCAGTTACAGTACCCCTCTGGGAGGAGCAGACTTCCAGCACTTCTCATGAGCCCCAACGCCAGGTTTCAGAGACTATGTTTCAGGAAAATGCAGCTGGAAGGTCAGGACCTCCATTTTTCTACCCAGCCTCCAAGAACAGAGCAGAAGCACTCTCTTCAGCATGGCTGACTGAGAATATGGGAGCCTGTTTTCCTTGCCCTCTTCCCAGCTTGCTCCTGGGACAGGGATTCCACATCAGGAGAGGCAAGAAAAGTAACCAGAGGCTACCTCCCCAGACATAGTGCCCTGATTATAAAGCAGGATGTCACTACCAGGGAAGTAATTGTTATCTCCACTTCCAGCCCCTGAACCAGAGGAAAAGAGAAGGTGTAGTATTAACAAAATAATAGACATATTCATCAGTGTCCAAGAACTCTGGATGGAATAATAAACAAAACATAACAATGACAACAAGAATGAAGCAGCCTAAAAGCTCTAGAGAGTGTAAAACGGCAGAAAGATTTTGGAGGGAGTCAAAATGTGGTGTGGGGTCACTTTCTTGCTTTTGGGGTGGTTGCCTGAGTGTGAACCGTAGCTGCGGTACGACATGGAAAGCTGCAGCTGCTTTAGAGAGTTCATCATTTTACTGTCTGGGTTACCAGGGGAAAGAGCCCAGGGCGACTGCACTCATTGCAAAGTGAAGGGTGGAATCCCAGGAAGGAGAGGAATGGAGAAGGGCAACCCCAACTGTTATGGCCTGAATCGCGTCCCCCTCAAAATTCATATACTGAAGTTCTAATTCCCAACATGACTGTGTCTGGAGATAGGGCCTTTAAGGAGATAACCGGTTGTGAGATCATAAGTGTGGGGCTCTAATCTGATAGAATCACTTATAAGAATAAGTGCCCTTGTAAGAAGAAGATGAGACACAAGAGATTCTTTCCTCACCTGCACAGGAGTAAAAGCCACGTGAGGACACAGACAGGAGGTGGCTGTCTCACCAGCCACCAACTCTGCCGGCCTCTTGTTCTTGAACTTCTAGCCTCCAGGATGCTGAGAGAATAAATTTCTGTTGTTCATACCAGCCAGTCGGTGGCGTTTTGTTATGGTGGCCCGAGATGACTAATACGCCAACATTTTTGTGAAAATTCTAAGAAATTCTCTGGCTGACCAAGGAATCACACATGGTTGTATGGCTCAGAGCGGTTTGCAGTTAGGGGCTGGCAAATCAGAGCTGAGATTGAAGTGGCTGCCCACCAGAGGGGAGATTTTTGTACCTTGAAGGATCTCTTATACCTGTTTTTTTTTTTTTAATTTTTTAATGTTTATTCATTTTTTTTTTTTGAGAGAGAGAGAGACAGAGTGTGAGTGGGGGAGGGGCAGAGAGAGAAGGAGACACAGAATCCGAAACAGGCTCCAGGCTCTGAGCTGTCAGCACAGAGCCCAACGGGGGTGCTCAAGCTCATGAACCTGGCTGAGGTCGGATGCTTAACCAACTGAGCCACCCAGGCGCCCCACATACCTGTTGTGTGCACAGCCTTTAGCATGTCTCTGCAATGTAATTGGTAAAGAGCTCAGGGCAGGTTTGAAGCCGCTGTCCCACAGCTGCCCTCAGCAGGACCGGGCACTACACAGATGACCGCAGACCCCACCAACTTCCTGGGGTAGAAGAGTCTCTCAGCTCCTCTGCTCTGCTCCCAGTCTCAGGCAGGCTGCTGTCTTACACTCAGAGGAAGGTTCCATACACCTCCCGGGGCTCAGGGCATTCCCATGAGGAGTTGGAGGTGGGGAGATGCTGATTGTCTCTATGACCTCACTTTTCTAATCTCTCATTCCAGCCCACACGCTGTTAGGAAAGTTTTGCAAAGTTGGGGTGATTTCTCCTTATCTCTCTTTCCTCCATTGCCCTGGGGATGAAAACAACCATGGGACTCCTTTCTTAGAAATTCTCTATTCCATCATTTAGCTTTCTTATTCTTAGCTTTCTAATGAGTTTTTTGAAAAGAACTTTTTGTCTTTTTTTAGCTATTCCACATTGCTCTCAATGTTAGCCCGAGTGTGCTAAGTTTAATAGTTTTGTATTTTTCAAATAACATCTTTGGAGTTTATACTATTTCCTCATGCAGCAAGTAAGTATCTCCTGCTTCTTCCCTCTATCTGTAGTAAAAAATGAAGGAATAAAAAAGGTTGTCTGTAGAAAAGTTAGGTGATTTCATGCATATTATAAATAATGTTTAATGTAGGCAATTTTTTTGAGAAAAGCAAAAGGAAAATGCATGGCAGTTGCAAAATTACTTTCCTTCAAAATGCTTGTATTTGTTTTGTAGGAATGAATTTACTACTCAACATACATTTTCAAGCTCTTTAAAAAATTTTCTTAATGTTTCTTTATTTTTGAGAGAGAGAGGGAGAGAAAGTGTGAACAAGGGAGGGGCAGAGAGAGAGAGAGACACAGAATCCGAAGCAGGCTCCAGGCTCTGAGCTGTCAGCACATAGCCTGACGTGGGGCTTGAACTCAAGAACTGTGAGATCATGACCTGAGCTGAAGTTGGACACTTAACTGACTGAACCACCCAGGCGCCCTGATGTATTTTCAAGATTTTAATAATTTTTAATATTTATGTAGGAAATGCATCATTATTAAGCTGCCCCCAAAGACCAAAGGTATCATTACACTGAGATATAGCAAGACAAGGTGGAGCAAAATTACTTGTCCCCATGAAATAAGAAGAATTATGTCAACGTTGCTTTCAGGAAGACATGGCCCAAACATAATTGTGGTATGACACTCTTTGTTTTGCTGCCTTATTTTGGTGTTATGATGAGAAACCCAATACTGAAACATGGGGGAAATCTCAAGCACGTGATCTAGGAAAGGTAGGTAGAGCTGATGGTTAACATATTTACCAGACCAGCATGTACATCAGCCTATGGCTTTTAACATTTAAGATAGAGTTGAGTAAGTATATGTGTTAAAGATTCTTCCTGTTTTGCTCACTGTTGTGCATCTGATGCTTATTACAATTTCTAGGACAGAGTGGAATTTCCGATTACTGAAATACAATGACAACATAAATGTTTCAATTTCTCACTCTGTGTTTAGAATCAGCTCTTCTTTATAAAACATCTATGCTATTGAGATTCTACTCTAAGAATTAAAGTCAAGATAGAAAAAAAACTCGCAAATGTTTGGTGCGAAAGGGGACCTTGGTTCATACTCTAATTATGTGTTTGTGTGTGTACACATTAAGGCCCATTGAGTTGACATGATTTACTCAAAGTAACACAGCTAGATAATGGCAGAGGTGAGTTGATTGCCTATTTAGAAACACAATTCTGTTCTTTAAACCATACTCGGTAAGAAGGTAGGTTTTAGAATTAGACAGGTATGGATTCAAATTGTGGCTTTGCCACTTAACTAACTATATGACTTTCAGCAACTTACTGGTGGTCCATGAACCTCTGTTTCCTTATTTATCAAATGAGGATGGTAATAGTATCTACCCATTTGGATTATTGTGATGATTAAATAAGAAAATACATAATGCTTTCTGTGCTTTCATGTAGCATTATAAACTATCATAATAGTAATCGTTGATGTTGTAATTATTTTACACTATTTTCCACTCGCACAAACGCGTCGATGAACTTGCTTTTTGTATAAAGGATAAGTAATAGCTAATGAAATTCCCAGAAAGTAATGAATCAGCAACCTTGAAGCAAGAAATCTGCTCCCTCTTTATTTAAAAAAATTTTTTTAATGTTTTTTAAATTTTATTTTTGAGAGAGACAGAGTGCAAGTGAGGGAGGGGCAGAGAGAGAAGGAGACACAGGATCTGAAGTGGGCTCCAGGCTCTGAGCTGTCCACACAGAGCCTGACGCGGGGCTCAAACTCATGGAGTGTAAGATCATTACCTGAGCTGAAGTTGGACACTTAACCATCTGAGACACTCGGGGTTCCCTCTGCTCCCTCTTTAGAGATTAAGGAAAGCTTTGTGGTAGCTACCAAAAGAATGGTTTCTTTCCTTAACAGATTCAAAGTTCTGTTCCTTTCAGTCCTAACTACTGTGGGTAATGGTGCAAGATAGACAATATTAACCATGTTCTGGATTAAATCAGACATGACACACTTTAGCTAGCCCACACACTTTAAGTGGATCTCTTTATTTTGTGTGAGGGATTACTGAAAAAAAATTCCGGTATTTGTGAAAGACTTTAAGAGTGTTTAGATGCAAAATCAATAGCTCTTGAATAAAAACAAGAATCAGATTAAGTTCATGGGTAGCGCTGCTACATGCTAAAATGGGTTGCGTTTGCTTTTGTCAATAAACCATAAATCCATAAATTATCTTAATAGGCATTTAAAGGACCACCGTATTTACATAATTGAAAATAAAGTGAGGTCAGATTTGAGTTGACAATACAGGAGCGATTAAGATAAAAGGGATAACTGGAATCAAGGAAATGAATGGAGTTACCTCAAGAGAGCAAAGAGGCCAGACCAGATCCTTAGAGAAAATCTTAATTGGGGATCAGCAGATGTGAAAAGAGCCACAGAAAGAGAGAGAGAGAGAGAGAGAGAGAGAGAGAGAGCGCAACAGCAGGCTTTGAAGCAAGAGGAGAAAGAGAAGAGCTTCATTTTGGAGGCAAGGGAGATTTTCTAGAAGAAAGTAAAGAATCAGTAGTGTCAAATACTGTCACACTAACACCTACAGAATTTTTATGCACAAGTTACTTAAGGATAAGAAGGAAAGCTAGTAGCACATCAGTCTTGCAACTGCATTTGTGTTGAAAGAATATAATTTTTATTCCGATTTCATTGTATTGGGTAGGTTGACCAGGGCTGAGGGGGCGGTGGCACAAATCATTGGCGAAAAACCTCCAAGCCACATTTGGTGCCAAAACTATGCAATGGAAAAGCTGAGTTACATGTAAAATAAGAAAAGGACCATTATATATTCCAATAAAGGGCCATTGGTGACTTTTGCAATGAGTAAGTCAAAGAATTGTATATAATGATGAAACAGAAAGTTTGTTAGAAAAGGTGGCCAGAAAGAAGAAAGGTAGAATGGTAGCCTGGTGGGGAGGGATGTGTGGAGAAAGAGCGGAAGAGAGACAGGATAGAGTGCAGGGGTGATAATAACGTGAAGTCAGAGAGGTTTACAAATGGCAGACATCCACATTAGTTGCCATTGACCGTATCACTGAAGTAGGAGGCAAAGGCAGCTGAGCATGAGTGTGCTGAACTGCAATTATGGATTTGAAATAAATGGAAAATGTCCAGATTATCTGCTGCACAGAATAAGCTAGAGAGTTAAGTAGGAGTGAATAAGAGGAATGATGAACATACCAAAGACCTGGCTGAGGTTGAGTAATCACTACAAATGGCATTGCACCATTTAAGTGGTATGATTTTAACAAATGACCCGATAAGGTAGAGTATATTATATGTTGAGCAGTAAGACCTCACAATGGATCATTGAGTTGGAAGTTAATCTTTGAGAGTATATCTGAAGTTCCTTTCATAACTTTAAAGGCTGCCTCCAGACAGCATTTAAATAGGGATAGCTAGGAGATAGAGGGAAGTATTTTTACCATTCAATCAAAAAACTATACTTTGTTTTCATAGAAAAAAATAATATAACTTCTCTTTGAATTCAAAGGACTCCAATGTATACAGAGATGTCCATATGTAATGTAGCTAGAGATAATTCGACAGCTTTATCAGTTAACCATCGCTGGATATTTACAAACCAGAGCATGGTGTAACTTCTCTTAAAGTGAGAGCTGGTAGTAGTTATTACTGAAATAATTATTTGTTTTCAATTCCTTTGCATTTGCCGAGGGTCCATTCTATGCCAGGTCTTCCATAAGGCTCTGAGGTTATCAGGATGAGTAAAATGGAATTCTTCCCATCAAGGATCGCACAGCACAGATAATACGATAAAATAAAAGGAAAGAAAACATGTGGGGCACTCTGATTATGGTGCCCCCTAGAAACCATGGAACACAAGTCACTTTATTCTAACATTCACTTTACTCTAAAATGAATAACATTTACATGAATCTAGGGAGATTTGGGAGCCGTGGTAGGGAGGAGAGAAATTTTTCTAACAGGTGTGGAGTGGAGAGGGCCTTCTTTGTGACAGTACTGGACAAAACAAAGGGGATAAAATGATGAATAAGGCACAGGCAGTTTCAGGTCTCAAGTGGCTTTCAGTCTGTTGAGAGGCATAAACACAAACACACATTCTGAATGCACTGTGTTAGGTGCCATGATGGTGAGGGTGCTGGCAGGATGGAAATACAGAGCAGGTGCTGCCCACCCGGGGGGCTAAACAGGATGGGGAGAGTGTCACCAGCATAGAGTGAAGATTTCCTGCAGGAAGAGATGGCTGAGTCCCAACATATACAGGAATGAGCCAGGTGACCTGGTGAAGAGAGAGGAGGAGAACATTCCAGGCAGAAGGTACAGCCCACAGACATGGAAGTTTAAAAGAACATGGTTTGTAAGAAGAACTGTAAGCAACTTAATGTTTCTGGCACCTGGATTTTCAAGCTGGAAGAGGCAGGTGTGCTTCACAGGGCCTGTGCCCATTTTATAGATGAGAAAGGTAAAGCTTCCAGAAAAGAAAAGTTAGCACTGTGACACAGCTAACAGTGGGACCAAAATTCCAACCTTGTCAAATTCACAGCATTTACTTTTCACATTTCCTCAGAATTAATTTTTACAAATATGTATTTATAATGCTTACACCATAAATTGGACAATAAACACTAATTTTTATTGTATCTGTTTTTGTTTAGGAAAAAATACTTCCTCAGAATTACAAAGGTATTCGTGAAATCAAAACTAAGTAACAGAAGAGAGGGAAAAAAGAATAGACAAAATATTTATGCATATGTGAGAGAAATGATCCAAATATATCATACTAAAATAACTTAAGGGGTGCTTGGGTGGCTTAGTTGATTGAGCATCCGACTTCAGCTCAGGTCATGATCTCATGGTTCGTGAGTTCAAGCCCACATCGGGCTCTCTGCTGTCAATGCAGAGCCAGTTTTGATTCTTCTGTCTCCTTCTCTCTGCCCCTCCCCTGCTTGCCCTCTCTCAAAAATAAAACATTTACAAAATAAGATAGCTTCAATTACTTGTCCATTTGTCAGAAATAACTATACCAAAATTATAATTAGTAGGTTAACAGTGTAGTGATAAGGTGTGTGACAATATCCTCTGGACTGAAAATATCATAGACAAATAGAAATCGCCCTTTGAAGACTTTCTGGTTGTCAATTCTCTGCCTATGTAGAGAACTACCTCAATTCGTGATGAAATCATTCCATCTCTTTAAAACATTAAAGTTAGGGATTTTTTTCACCTTGTCTCAGCAGGCTCCCAAATTCAGAATCAAGTAACTTGTCATCAGCTGGTCTTCATTAGCAAATTGCCATGACCCATCCAAATCTGATGCTCAAAAACAGTACTGAAGGACCAGGGCATGCTTTATTATTTTTTCCCCCGTTACAGTAGCTAACAAATTGGGCATGAAGAGAAATGATGGCAATGTGATGAAAATAGGAACAGGGTAATTAAAATGAGATAATTTAATAGTGTATACCTTAGGCAAGAGGAGAATGAACTTCTAAAATGTAACCCATTAAACCATAGCAGAAGCAAAGGAAGCAATAAAATCCTACAAATGCTACATAACCTTGGAGATCTCCCTGGGCAGACAAACAACAGACCCCTTGATGAAAAGTGATATTCTAATCTTCATGAACTGGACACATGAATAGAAAAGCAATTATAATACTGACCCATCGTACCGGATAAAAACACCCACACTCAAAAATAAATGACACAACGTGAAAAGATCTGCTTAGATGTTTTCCACCGAGCAAAAGAAATTAGAGCAGAAGCATCTAGATAGCCTATGAACCAAAGCAAGAAGAGTCAGGTAAGTAGTATTGACTACAGTCTACTTAAAAGGTCTGGTTTTGGGGGCACCTGGGTGGCCCAGCCAGTTGAGCATCTGACTTCAGTTCAGGTCATGATCTCATGGTTCGAGCCCCGAGTCGGGCTCTGTGCTGACAGCTTGGAGCCAGGAGGCTGCTTCAGATTCTGTGTCTCCCTCTTTCTCTGCCCCTCCCTTACTTGCCCTTTGCCTCTCTCTCTCTCTCTCTCTCTCTCTCTCTCTCTCTCTCTCTCTCTCTCAAAAATAAATAAACATTGGGGCGCCTGGGTGGCGCAGTCGGTTAAGCGTCCGACTTCAGCCAGGTCACGATCTTGCGGTCCGTGAGTTCGAGCCCCGCGTCCGGCTCTGGGCTGATGGCTCAGAGCCTGGAGCCTGTTTCCGATTCTGTGTCTCCCTCTCTCTCTGCCCCTCCCCCGTTCATGCTCTGTCTCTCTCTGTCCCAAAAATAAATAAACGTTGAAAAAAAAAATTAAAAAAAAAATAAATGAACATTAAAAAAAAAAAAAAAGGCCTGGTTTTTAAGGAATGGGATTTCAGGTCAGGGGCAGTTTCTTGGTTAGCATAGACACTAAAGCCCTAAATATACAGTTTATTTAGTTTCCTGTTCTGTTTTTCTTTCTTTTCTGTAAGACATTGTAACTGTAAGAAAAGAAAAAGTCAAGAAACGTCAGGCACAAGACACAAGATCTCCAAATCCAGCTGAATAATCATTCAATGCATGAAATACACCATGCCTTTATTGTGTAAATTTCAATGGCCAACTTATTACACATTTCAGAAGATTTTTAGGAGATTTCTTTCTAATCCATGTTGGATGGAAAAAAATTTTTCAGAAGACACTAAACTTCTCTAATAACACAATTGGAAAGGGGACCAGCCTAAATGAATAGAATGTCACTTTTATAGAGGGTCTTAAATTAAATTTTATTTCCTGACTGAGAGTTATATATGCATACAATTAATAATTAATGAATGCCGGGAAAGAGAGGTTCTTCCGGACTGGAATTTAATGGAGAGAAGAGGATTATTTATGAATGGATCTATTATGTAAAATTTGGTATGGCAAAAATGCTTAAATAAATTAAAATTGTGTGATTAAACCTGTAGATTTAATTTGTGTGCACTTAATACATACCATAAGAGCAAATGGTAGTTAAGGCCAAATCTGAATACACACACAGTTTGAATTTGTGAAGTTGGAGATAATGAGGTTTTATTACATAGAACATAAGTATTTGAACTTTCTTTTTTTATTTTTTAAAATGTTTTTATTTATTTTTGAGAGAGAGAGAGACTGAGCGTGAGCAGGGGAGGGGCAGAGAGAGAGGGAGACACAGAATCTGAAGCAGAGCTGTCATCGGATGCTTAACAGACTGAACCACCCAGGTGGCCCCATTATCTGAACTTTCTAATGTTATAAGGAGACACTTGGCTACAACATGAAATTATGTACCATAAAAATTCTTGGAGGTGGAAGTATGGTAAAGAATGGAAGAATATCTTTAAATGATACCAAACTTCAAAGATTTTGGAAAGACAATTTCTCACAGTGGTAGAGACTAAGCTATTTACTCTTTACATAGGATGCATTAAATCACGTTAAGTGAATAAGAATGAATGAATGAATGAATGAATGAATGAATGAATGAAAAACAGAAAAGCAATTTTAGTACTGGTATATGTTTTACCTCCAAAGACTAAATAAACTACTGGTTACAATAAGTAAACCTCTTCAGGAATTTATTCACATAGTGACTTCCAACTCTAGAGACAGATCACACGACAACCTTGAAGAGTGAGTTGTCACTGCATTCTGTAGTATGATAGGGTTGTGAAAGGGTCATTAAAATTGCTGTGGGTATCTATGCAATTTGCCAAAGTCCTCTCCTCTGATTCTTAGACAGTAGTCACTCCCTACTCTGGACTTAGATGTACTGATCTAAATGTAAATAGCTGTGATATGCCATAACAATATATAGTTTCCTTGATTTCAAAATGAAGTGACATTGCACTTTAATTCTAAGTGATACTATTTAGTGTACTCTCCATATTTTCCACTCACTACTCTGGGAAACACATCCTCAGCCTTTCCAACTCAGTCCGTTGTTCAAAGAATCCTCCTATGAAATCTCTCTTCATGTTACTTTTCTCCGTTGACCTATTTTTCATACCATTTCTCTCTTCCCTCACATTACTGCTATTTCCCATCCAAATGTGTCTGATCTGGTCCTTCTCTGCCCTTCAATATTTAGCAATATGAAAACTTAGTTCCCTCAAGTATGAGTGTAAAAGAGTACTAATGATTAGTTAAACTTGTCTTCCACACCCACTTAACAACTTTTCATGGTTAAATCTGAATATTGAAATTCAAATAAAATTTAATGAGCATATGTTATGTAGGCAAGTGTATGATATTATGAGACATCATCTTCCTAATTTTATGGCATCTGAACAGACTTGGATTAAATAACTGGCTCAAAGTCACATAGTTCAGACTGGATTCAAAACCATCACTTGTGACTACAATGTAATCTGCTATTGTCATCTAATAAGTGTACTATAATTAGGAATAATCAGGCAGATAGAAAAACTGTAGGGGAGATATTTTGGCCAAATGCATGCTGTGATAGTTTGAGAGCTCGTTGGGATAGGTAGATACTGACTTCGCTGATATATATATTTATGCTTGTCCCTGGAAACTCTTGTATCTTCCAATATGGTAGCCACTAGGCCCATGTAGCTATTAAGCTTATGAAACATGGCTGGTGCAAATTAATATGAGCTGCCACGTAAAAAACACTCTGATTTCAAAGGCATAGTTTTTTTAAAAAATGGTACACACTTTCACGTTAACATTTTGTATGTTGTTGACATGTTGGAATGATGTTTTGAATACATGAGGTAATATTAAAATTAGTCTCACTTGTTTCTTTTTACTTTTTTGACATGGGTATTAGAAACTTGCTGATGTGGCTCCCATGATGTTGCCATTGGACAGCACTTCTTTAGATCCTGTGTTCTGTGTGATCCCCAACTGGCAGTATTGCATCCACTGAGACTTGTGAGAAATGCAGAATCTTGGGCCTCACTCAAGAACTACTGAATCAGAATCTGCATTTTAACAAGATTCCCAAGCTATTTGTATTCATATTACAGCTTGAGAAGTCGTTTCTTGACTTCAGGAGAGTTGAGCACAGACAATCGTGTGTTCCTCTATGCTTCTGCAATCCCTTGAGCCCAAGGGTCCATGTAGAAATCACCACAGTGCTTTAAGCACCTACGATAGGTCTTCTCTTGAGGGCTTATTCAACGGTTATTAAATAGTGTTAGTATTAGTATTTATCTGATTTATCTGATCAGTAAACAATCAGATATTCCTTTTCTACTACTCTAACTGCTTTTCCCATACTGGAATGACAATGGCTGCAAATACTGCCTGTGTGGCAGTCGGTACCATTGAGAGTTAAAACACTTCTATGTCTCCTACACTAAAGGCAATGGGAGACAATGGCCAGATGAAAACAGTAGGACATATGAATTTCATGTATACAATATATCTCTTCCTGAAACAGAAAGGAAGAACTGGGATGGGAACAATTGCATGAGAAAGTCTAGCAATGCGGCGAGAGTCTAATTGTCAGCCAGCTCTCCTCCGGGAGCAGAGTATATGAAGGTTATTGCTCAACAGTGCAGGCAGACAGCCTGCTGCCTTTGTCTGCTTTGCAATTTACAATTGGGGGATGAAGGGAAACCAAGCAATATTCTTTTCTGTTTCCCCTTTCCTTGTTCTTGTTACCAACAGTACTCATTCTGGTTTGCAACTCTGCCTCTCTCTACTCATCGAGGAATTTAGATGGAGTTTGTTGGTTCTGAGAGCAAAGTGTCATGCTAATGAATCACTAAAAAGAAAGCTGGTCTAATTATAGCCAAATGCTGCAAAATAATCTTACTTATGATTGCCCCTGATTAGGTGTAGGCTGCTGTGTTCACTGCAGGGGACTGCAAATTATCACTGAAAGGCAAGGTGCCCACTGACTTCCAGGAGGGGAAGGACTAACAGAAAACAAAAATATTGCAGCTGTGCTCTATTATCTTGCTGTTAAAGTTATGTCTTAAAGTTTCTATAGCTTGAAACTGGTATTGTACAATTAATGCTTATTAGTGAGATGATATCATGTTCAATAAATATATATTAATCCACTGATAGCTAAGTATGCACTCATAAGCTACCATAGTATTATAGGCATGTTGCATTTACGTATAAGGGATAGTGATTTGTTTAAGCCACTGCCAACGAAGGTTGATCTGTTCTAAATCTAAGTGGAATATCACGGAACTCATCAGGGGTCACAAGAGTATCGATCTCAGCTTGCTGAGAACACGCTCTAGATTTGAAATGGTTCTGGAGAACTTACCAGACTTTCAGAGACCTTCTTTCCAGTGACCTGTCACTGCTTTCCAGGTACTCCAAACAGGAATGCATTGTGTTTTCTCCTTGTCATCTCCCCATCTCTGCTGGGTTCTAGTTTCCTGTATCCCTGCCCCCATCCTGTCAATTCAGCTCATACTATTCTGTCAGGGTCTCCCTAACCACAGTCCTATTTTAAGATCTTTCAAGATGAAGCCTTCATTGCTTCTTGGCATTTCTTTCTTTGTTTTCTGGCTCAGATTTTAGAGGAACTATAATTTGCTGAAGTCATCATTTCAAGTCAGTCCAGCTTTGTGACAAGTTGGCCATGCGCTGGGATCACAGGCGGGGACATTTCCCTAATATATTTTGGGGAGGGCCAGACATCATAGCTGAGAACATACAATGTGTAGGTACTGCTCTAGGGGCTGGAAATACAAAAATGAGTATGACAGACATAGTCCCTGAAATTGCCAGTAGTAATAAATGCTATGGAGAATATTACCATAGAGGAACAGGAAGAAGATTGACTGACAGATTGGTAGATAGGGTGAACAGAGAAGGATTCTCCCAGCATATCCCATTTAACTTGCCATGTGAATGAAAAGAGTCAGTCATAGGAAGATCAGGGTAAGATGATTCTAAGCATAGGACACAGCTTGTGCAAAGGCCCTGGGGCAGGAAGAAGCCTAGTATGTTCAAGAAAAATTTAAAAAGCCACCATAGCCAAAGATCTGTGGTCAAAAAGGACACTGATATGAAATTAGGTTAGAGAGGTAGGCAGGACCAGATGCTGTAAAGCTCTGCAATCCAGGACAAGGTGTTTGGACTTTATTCTAGGTGAAATGAGAGCCACCAGAATAATATGATCAAATAATCTTACTTCACAAGCCTGTGTTTAATAATTGCCTTATTTTTGTTGACTTTAACTCAATTTATATGTATCAAAATGGCCAATAAAACTGAGAAGATGCTCAACTTTATTAATCATTAAGGAAATGATTAAAACACAGTGGGATTGTAGTGCACATCTCCCAGAATGGTGAAAATTTAAAACGATGAAAAATATCAAGTGTTGGTCGTGTAAACTGGTAAGCCGAACACCACCCCCACATACCACCCCCCCCACACACACGTATACTTACATCTCATGACCCAATAAAAATGTATACATATGTGCACCAGAAGACTTGCACTAGGTTGTTCCAATAGCCCCAAGCCGGGAACCATCCAAATGGATAAATGTGGTGTAGCATACCCACACTACTCTATAGCAGGGGTTGGCAAACTACGACTCGTTGGCCAAATCTAGCTCAGTGCCTGCTTTATTACCGGCCCTTGAGCTAAGAATGGATTTTACATTTTTAAAGGGGTTGTAAAAGCAACAACAGCAGCACAAACAAACAAAAACAATAACAACAACAAAGAAGAATATGTACCAGAGGCTATATGTGGCCTGCAAAGCCTAAAATATTTACCGTCTGGTCTTTCACAGAAAAATTTGTGGACCTTGAACACAGCAGAGGGAATGAACAAACTGTAGCTACAAGCAACAATGTGAGTGGATTCACAACATGCTGAGCGAAAGGAGTTCTGTCGACAAGGTGTACCTGCCCTATAAACAGACAAAATCAACCTGTGGTCTGAGAAGTCGGGTTAGTGGTTATATTCAACCAGACTGGTAACAGGAAGACGGGGTCAAGGGATGCCTCCAGGGTTCGCCAAGCTGCACACTTATGATATGTGTAAGCATGCATTATTTGAACAATTGACATCTGACAGATTAAAGGAAAATGCAGCCTAAGTTCTTGAAGTCCCCCCTCTTCTCTCTCATGTATAAATCTTGAGGATTTCTGTGGTAGCCAGAGAGTTGAGGAGAGACTTTTCATCTTTGGTCTATTGTAGTTACAGTTATGTCCTCATTTTCTGAACCATGTGTTTCTTTCAGGAACTGCTATTTGAGTATAAAACTAGGATTTTTTTTAACCCGATACTTAGATCCTTGTAACTTAGGCCCTTCCTTACTTCCTTATTCTTGATTGTAGTCTTTCCCTCCCATCTCGTATCCAAGCCACTAGGCAATCTATGGGCTCTACCTTCCACACAGTTCCACAGTCCAGCCATGATTTTCTGCCCTCAAGGTTACAAACACGGTGCAAGCTGCCATCATATCTAGTCTCTGAACTAGTTTATTGGCTTTTACCCTTGAGTCCCACGTGTGTGTGTCCAACCTTTGAAAACAAAGGTTGTGTCTCTGCTCGGGTCAGAAACCTTGAGCAACTGTCCTGTTCACTCAGAATAAAAGTCAGAGCCCTCACAATGACTAAGGTCGACGCTATTTCTAGGTTCTCTCCTGCAAACACACATTCACTCCCCTCTGCTACGCGGGCCTCCCTCTCTTCCTCAAAAATATCAGGAACATTCCTGCCTTGGGGCCTTTGAACTAGCTGTTCCCTCTACCTGGTTTGCTCATTCTCCAGATATCTCCAGAGCTAAGCCCTTGCTTCCTTCAAATTTTTACTAAAGTCTCACCTTTTCAAAGATACTAGCACTCAGGCTTTTTGTGATGATTCTATTTAAAATTGTCAGCAGCCCCTGTTAATCTCTATGATCTTGCCTTTTTAAAAAATGTTTATTTATTTATTTTGATGGGGGGGGAGATGAGCAGAGAGAGAGAGGAAAGAGAGAAGCCCAAGCTGACAGCGCAGAGGCTTATGTGGGGCTAGAACCCATGAACTCTGAGATTACGACCTGAGCCAAAATCAAGAGCCAGCCATTTAACCCACTGAGTCACCCAGGTGCTCTATGATCCTGTTTTGAAAAAAAATAAAAATTCAGTTATTGCATTTGAACGTCTTATCTACTTATTTATGATGGTCATTGTTTATTATCTATCTTTTCCAGCTGGGACAGCTTTTCTTGAAGGCAGTGAGTTTTTACTCATATAGTGCCATATCCCAAGTGTCTATACCAATGCTTGGCACACAGAAAGTTTCAGTAAATATTGATGAATGAAAGAATGAATGGATGGAGTTCTGTCTCACAGGCACACTATTCCTCTAGCATCTCTGAGTCTTGCCACATCTCTGAGGTACTGCTATCGAATGAAATGTGTCATCACTACTCAAGGGCCCAGTCAGTGATCACTATTCCCCATCCAGTATAGGGAATCATGTCTTCTTACTCTCTGGCTTCTATGCTACTTCTGCCAGAACACGTTTAGAGAAGCAAAGCCATGAGGCAGATTATTTTTAAATATCTAAAGCTTCCAAACTTGGCCCAAACCTTCTCTGCTTAGGATAAGGAAGAGAAAATGAAAATACAAACACCCAAAAATAATTTATCCCAACACCCATAGATGTCTTTATATTCCGAAGAGAGTCAGGTGTGGAAAGCTTCAGAGCCATTGTGGATTGGTGAGTTTTGAGAACAAAATTTAAAGGTCTCAGCTTCAGGCCTATTGACACTGACTTCATTTTCTGTGGCTTTATAACCAGGAGATTTGGTGTCACTTTTATAGAAGACCCAGTATTTATACTTTATTTCAGCTGGGCATTGAAAGTTAGTAGTTTGTGCTTTATGATACCAAATATTTTTTAACTCCATGTTATGCTGTCACATAAAATATACCAATTTTTCTGAACTTGTCTTTCAAGGTCATGTTTAAACAATTATTTTATTACGTAAATGAAGCCTACATGTGCTGAAAAGTGGGAACATGATGCCAGATTTACAATGGAGAAACAGATATCCACAGGAAACTCAGGTTCAACATTTATTTTTATTTTTATTAGAGAGAGAGCACAAGCAATGGAGGAGCAGAGGGAGAGGGAGAGAGAATCTTAAGCAGGCTCCACGCCCAGCCCTGAGCCTGACGGGGGGGCTCTATCTCAGGACCGTGAGTTCATGACCTGAGCCAAAATCAAAAGTCAGACACTTAACAGACTGAGCCAACCAGATACCTTCCAAGTTCAACACTTAAACGGTTTGGTACTTACTAAGGTAAATAATAAGGCTACATTATCACAGGAAGATGATTTTAAATGCTACTATAAAATGTGTTTTGTTCTATGACTGTAACTCCAAGCAGAGATCTCATTTGTTAGTGGGAATGATAAAAACATATTTTGATGTTAGTTGACTCAAGTGAAAAGGTTTATCCTTCTATGGAGAGAAGAACAAATGGGTGGCAAGGCAAAGGCTCTAGCAATGCACAGCAAGTGAATGAAAACATCAGAGTCACTAAGCAGAGATAACAATAGTGGTTACACAAAATCACCACATCGTCTATCATGGGTCCTTTCTTCATTAGAAATGTTCACGATATGAAATTTTCTGTTCATCAAATATATCTGGGAAATGTAACTCATGAACCACACCAAATAAATGATATTTTAGTAAAATCTTCATAACTTTTTCATTTAAAAAAAGACCACACAAAGTTAGTCATGTATGATTAATTAGCATTTTACTCTAAAAGATCTGATAAAGGGGCCCAGAATTCACTTTAACTATTTTTATTATCATTTTGTAATTGGGTGCCCAGAGAATGCTCCTATATATCATAACTGAGATACTAAGGCAGGGGTGCTTGATCTGCTACAGAACATACCAGACTTCAAATTTAGGCTCAGCAATCAAGTTGACCTTGGGCAAGTTACCTAACTTATCCAACACTTAGTTTTCCCACCTATAAAACGAGGATAATAATAATGCCCACTGCATAGGATTATTGTGAAGATTAATTGAATAATATATAAAACATGCAGTTGAGTGTCTGGCCCGTAGTATAAACTCAGTAAGTGCTAGTTGTTGTTATTACAGTTTTTTTGGTAATTAAGCTTTATAAATATAGCTTTACAAGCTTACAGTATTGATTTTTTTTTTGCACTCAGGTACAGAACTTTACATTTATTTCCATTAAATGTCTTCTCATTAAATGCAGCCTATCCCACAGGAGTACTGATGCATAGGGGCACTTGTACCCCAATGTTTATAGCAGCACTCTCAACAATAGCCAAATTATGGAAAGAGCCTAAATGTCCATCAACTGATGAATGGATAAAGAAATTGTGGTTTATATACACAATGGAATACTACGTGGCAATGAGAAAAAAAGAAATATGGCCTTTTGTAGCAACGTGGATGGAACTGGAGAGTGTGATGCTAAGTGAAATAAGCCATACAGAGAAAGACAGATACCATATGTTTTCACTCTTATGTGGATCCTGAGAAACTTAACAGGAACCCATGGGGGAGGGGAAGGAAAAAAAAAAGAGAGAGAGAGAGGTTAGAGTGGGAGAGAGCCAAAGCATAAGAGACTCTTAAAAAATGAGAACAAACTGAGGGCGGATGGGGGGTGGGAGGGAAGGGAGGGTGGGTGATGGGTATTGAGGAGGGCACCTTTTGGGATGAGCACTGGGTGTTGTATGGAAACCAATTTGACAATAAATTTCATATATTTAAAAAAAATGCAGCCTATCCCTACACATTATTAATATTGTCTTCGGTCTCACATTTATCATTTGACTCCTTTTCTACCCTTCTGGCCTCCTACTATTCAGAATCCTGATTGTCGTGTCCTCTAAATCTTTACCCAACTCAGTTGTAAAAATGGCAGGCAAAACAGGGTAATATTCATATCCCTAAATTTCAACCTCATAAGTTTAATTAATAGCAGGTCAAAAATTAGCTCTCTTTGGGTAAAATCATTCCATCTGTTAGAAATCTTTGAATATTCTTTCATAGAGTCAACATTGCATGTATCACGTTATACTTCAAATACTTTTGTACATTTCTCACTTCCTCTACTAAACGGTAGTCTTCTTGTTACTAGGGATTATGACTTACTCATCTATTATTTATTCATTTAATCCCACAGTACGTACCAAACAGAGTACCTTGTATATGCACTTGGTCAGTAAATGTTTTAAGAGTTAACAGAATGAAAAAAAAATCAAAGATGGACATATATTTGTCTTAAAAATATTATGGTTCAATTGCAAAAAAGGTTACATTCTTCTAGAAGGGGATAAACCCACCTTTGAGATCAATAAAGTGACAGTGATCATAAAAAGGTCATCCTCACATCTGTTTCAGATTTCCAAGCATCACATCCTTCTTGCTCTCTTCCACCTTAGACTCTCCTGCTGTGAAGCTTAATTAAACCATGTTTGCGAAGCATATTGAATTCTTTGGAATAAAGATTGCATGGAATTGCATTATGTGTTCAGTGATGTTAGCATGTCTCTTTGGTCATGTCTATGAATCCCATGCTACTCCAAATTGGAAGCAGCAAAGCAATAGATAATCTGAAGTGATATAAAAATATAACACATTTCCAGTGACTGTTTCTAGAAGACTTTAAAACGTGTTTTCTTCTAAAACATTTATCCCTTATGGCCTCTCTTGCTAAAGGGCAATGAGCAGAGCTTGGAAACCGATTCTAACTCTGCCGATAATTAACTTTATTTCATTTCACTATGATGGATGAATTGAATGACCTTGGACAATCACTTTACATTTTAAACCTCAATGTCTTCCTCTGTGAAACATGGTGTCAGAGTAGATGATCTCTCACTTACCTTTAATATCTGCCAAACTGTCAAACAAATAGGGTTGTGTAAATTTCTTATGCACAGATTCATATACACCATTGTATATGACATCACAATTATAATTCCAGGCCTCATAGATTAGGATGAAAAATGAGTTCATAATTTAAGCAGAAGTGATTTAGAGAAGGATTGTAAAATTTAACTGATTGTCTTAAATATTAACCACCTGCAATGTCCTCCCACTTATTCTTCACATTGGATACATCCTGGCCATCCTCTCAAGTACAGGACTATGGAGGGTCCCTCTTCTGGGCTGTTCTATGTTGTCATTTACATTTATTCTCTACATGTTTTCATTCTCCATCTAAATTGTAAACTCACTGAAGAAAGGCCTCATGTATTACTTGTTTCTATCTTCAAAAGGACATACATATCTAGGCATTAAGACATCTTGAGCACTCAGTGATTAAGTAGACTTTATCAATATCTGATTACTATATCAGTCGCAATACCATTAAACGTAAGCAATTTTAAATGCCCATGTAATATATCATAATGAGAATCAACATGGGTCCAAAGCTTGAGTCTGCCACTTTACCCAAGGTCTCTACCTCTCAATTTACAAACCTGCAAAATAGTGAATACTTGCCTTTTAGAGATGTTATGAGTGTTACATGAAATAATATGAGCAAAGCTGACACATACCAGATATTTGACAAACAGTAACTATTGGTATCATTATTATTAGAATGATAATGGTAGACATGCACTTGGCTTTTGTACATTTGCACAGCTAATCAATGGTCTTCAATTTCTGTGTGACCAAATCTCTTGCTGAGTTCCTCAAATATTTAGCTATTTAGGAGCTACCCCTGGAGAGTCTGACTCTGGTGGTCCTTGAAACTTGTTTTGAGAAATGCTGTTTCACAGTTGAATTTTTCCTAACATATCCTTGTTCTTAAAATTCTTTAAAAAACTTTCCTCAGAGTCCCAGAGTTGTCAAGCATTTGACTGTTTACTAAGTATTAAAATATTAAAATATTTTGATGCATGCTATCTTGAAAGGTAAGTTGCTTGTGGAAACAAACTAGAAGATACAAGCTTGAAAAACAGGGATGAAAAATTAACTAGTGCAATTTTCCTAACCAAAGGAAATAATTGCTTTCTCATAGCCTGAAAACTACACAAACTCTTTCCCCCCTCATATTATAACTGCCATTTCCAACTTTCAAGTATGGCTAAGACCTCAGGTTACTCATATATTCTTTGAGCATCAATATTTTAGACAATTATTTTTAAGGGCAAGGTTTACATTGCATTTCATTTCAGTCTTCTACCAATTGGCAATATCACTATACAATTGATAGTGTCAGTAAATTGCTTCAACCAATACTTTTTGATACATTGTTCCTTAGCTGGACTTTCAAGCACTTCAGAATTTTGAGAGCAAACCATAAAAGATTAAGGGCGTCAGGGCAAAACATATTAGAATTGTAGATACAAGCACTTTCTATCAGCACAGATTTTTGAACTGTAGTTTAACTTTAGTCTTTCAACTTTTTTTAGTATTTAAACTTTTAGTCCTTTCTTCAGAAAATCTAAGACATTGTGAAGAATACTGAGGACAAATAAACTGACTTTATCCAAGAACCCAAGTCATTTCCTATTAGTGCCTATTTGCATTAGTTGGGGGTATGAGTTTAATTACCATAAGACAGGAATCAAAATAATGGTAGTTTAAAGAAAATGAAATCACTTTGTCTTCACAGAAAAGTCTGGGTTAGTCATCCAGGGCTGGTGGGGAGCATATCCCAATCATCAGAGTCTCACATTGCTTCCATCTTGTTGTGTGATCACTCCCAACACAGAACTTGAATTTCACTGTCCATCCAAGGTGGATGTCCCAAGTCTTGCCAATCATCCTCACTATGGTCCATGGGAAGGGAGTCCTTGGAGGGGTTAAGCCTGCTTCTTCCCTTGAAGTACACCTATAAATTCACTTACATCTAAAAGTTCATTCACTTCCCAATGGGAAGAACTTAGTTGCATGATCACATTTAGCTTCCAGGGAGGATAAAAATGTAATTTTTAGCTAGGTTGTCATATACCTAGCTGTGATTCTATTACTATCTATGAAGTGAAGAATGGATTTGGGGACACATCTAGCTTCCTCTTCTATACCTGATCTTCATTGAGTTCAAGTGGACTGATACAATGTACCATGAGTGCCACTGAGTCAGTGTATTAACTGGAGACCTTAGGGTCATCTGCCACCTAACGAGATTGTATGAAAGGTAGAAATAGTGTTAAGAAAGGGTGTACTAATGTATCAGAGACAAAATGTGCTTACCTTATATCAATTATTTTCCCAAAGGTTAGCCTGATGACTTAATGGTTTGGAAATGTTTAAATAGTTTTTGGTCTAAGCATCTAAGTTGTTAACCAATTAAGGGAATCAAGCATTTTTATTACATACCAAAATATAGAGAAGCTCGGGCCTTGTCTAGGAGAACCAGTACCAACCTGATATCAGGCATTTAACTTTATGATCAGACCAATACACGCTCACAAAAATGCTAAAATTTGGATATACACATTTATACTCACTCTGTCATATATCCCATGATCATTCTGTAAAAGTATAAGAACTATTCCCTTTCGCAGTTGCTTAGTATTTCATTGTGTGAATGCACTACTGTTATTCAACTAGTTCCCTGTTGGTGATAATTTAGGTTGTTCGCAGTGTTTGCTTTTATCAATAGTGCTACAATAAAGGGCCTTGTGTGCATACTATCTTTTTTACAACATTAAAAAAGCATATCACTGGGAGGGAAGCTTGGAAGTAGCATTGTATATCTTTAGGTATTTAAAAAGATTTGCATTTGTTCTACAGATTAACATTGTAGTTTATGTTAGCCTGGGTTCTTTCTCTTTCAGGGGCATAGGGGTTCTCTTTGTTGGCTTTCCATTATGAACAAGAGTAAAATAGGTCATCAACTTTTTTTTCCCTGCCCCCTTTTCCTCCTTAGCATCTATTTTGAAGTAATATCCTTTTATTCTCTGTTTAAACCTATGATACTATTAATGAGTCTATTCGATGTTTTCATGTACTTTCTTCAAACTTCCCCCATATTCTGTTGACTAGCAGAGAATCCAGCCATTACATACCACATCATCTTCCTTACAACTGTTATTTGGTCTGAGTTTAGCAGTTAAATATATATTTAATGCCAGTCCCTATGTGGGTGTCACTCCAACAATGTTGGTTATTTGAAGTGTATTGTCTAATAGAGTTTTGGAGAATGCACGTGGAAATAGTATTTCCTGAATTTTTGCAAGCTCATACATAATCACTTGTCTTTGGGATTTTGTAACATAAGGATAAGTTTGGATCAAATCTCTTTTCCTGAGTATCTTAAATATGTTACCCATTTGCATTCTGACATAAAAGCCAAAAGGTCTGATATTCTTTCCTTTATAAGTTGCTTGATCCTTTTGACTGGATGTTCAAAGGTGACACTATATATATATATATATATATATATATATATATATATTTCTTTAAAGTTCTTTTTTCTTTAAAGTTCAATTGTTTTACTAGAGTATATATCAATATGGACCATTCTAGGTCAATTTTCCCGGATATATAGTAACCCTTTCCAATTTTTGGTTTCCAATTTTTTTATCCCAGGAAATATTTCTTGCTTTATAATTCTAGTGTTTGTCTTATTCCTTTGCTTTGATTTTTCTTCTTTGGCAATTTCTATTTTATGCATAGGAAATCTTCTTTGCCCATATTCTGCATTTTTCACTTTCTCTTGCATTCTTTGTATCTCTCTTCATCTGTGAGTTTTCAGTGTTTCATCCTTTCAATTATCTGTTAAAGTACTACCTGTGGGTTTTTTTCACTTTTGAGTTCCTTTATAGTTTAATGTTCACAACTGAAGTGATTTTTTTTCTTTTACCTCCAAATCTTTCCTGCACTTCGATAATCTCTTTTTTAAAATTTTCTTTCTCCAATTATTTCACTATTGCATTTTTCTAATTGCTGCCGATTTGGCTTCTCTAAGACTTCTATCATTTTTCTTAATTTCTTTTACATTGTATTTAAATTAGGCTAGGGACTTCAATTGCTCTGTAGCTGTGTCTTTCCTTTCTATATTTTATAGTAAGCTTGTATGAAATTGTCTACAGTGCTTTTCCATTCTTATGATAAGTTGGATGCATTTTCTTCTTTTCTTAGGAGAAGAGGTGAGGCTAGATTAGATTTCCCAGTCTCATAGTTCTGGGACTCCTGTTTCTGTGTGCTTGTGAAGTGTTCAGGTACACGGTCTAGTACATGCTGCGGTTTTCTAGTTCTATTCCTCTTTAACATTTTTAAAACAATTTTTTTAATGTTTATTTACTTCTGAAAGGGAGAGAGGGAGAGACAGAGAGATGGGGAGAGAGACCATGAGCCCGGGAGGGGCAGAGAGAGAGGGAGGCACAGAATCCAAAGCAGGCTCCAGGCTCTGAGCTGTCAGCACAGAACCCAACACGGGGCTTGAACCCATGAACCCTGAGATCACGACCTGAGCTGAAATCAGAAGTCCGACGCCTAACCAACTGAGCCACCCAGGCACCCCTCCTCTTTAACATTTTTATCTAGAACTTCTCTTTTCTTTGCCCTATGGTCCCAGCCTTAGTTCATTTTGATTCTACTCCTGGAAGTTTCTCCTCAGTGTCAGACTCTGCTATTCAGTTAGTGTCGAAGTGCTTGGGGCCCAGACCGCTCTAGCCGTGACCAGCATACTTGGTCTCCTACACTCATCAGTGAATTGGAGATTGCACAGACTCCCTGCATGTTTCAGCTCCTGGTCTCAGATTCACATGTTCAGTGTTGTATGCAATACTTATTGGCTATTCTCAGTTTGCTAGCAGTCAAGCAAACTGCTCTCCTTCTCTTCTGTGTGCCTGATTTAATATGAATCTTGGTGCTGTTGAATTTTCCTACTTGTATATCTTTTAGAGTTCATGGGGATTCCTTGCTACTCAGTTTTGTTCTATATGGTTGCTGTGGGACTTTGGTTAGCTATCCTACCACAGTTTCTGTGTGGGATTCAATGTTGTTATGCTACCAGATATCTTCCTAGATTCCTCATCCTTGACCACACATGTTTTTCAGAAAATGGAGTGAAAACCAACCCACATATCTGGTTGAATGAGATTACCTAGTGGTAAATATCTGAACTCACATTTGTACAGGATATAAGATTCCACACTGCTCCATTTTTAAAAAAAAATCCCCCCCCCCCGCCGTCTGCAGAGTCCTCATGTGGCAGTGGAAATTATATCAGTTTTTGTAATAGCAGAGGCTCTTCAGTCAAGTGGAAAAGTCACAAGTATTCCATGTCATATATAATGAGTGAAATTTCAATAAGTAGCAACAAAGCAAATGTGTATAGGTTCAAAATGGCGAGAACAGAAGCTAAAGAGACATTGAAGAGAGGAGTATAGAGTGAGAAGCACATAAAGAAGGGGATGTAGGATGGAGTCAGAAGGATTCTGAATAACATACCAAAGTCTGAACTTGCCAGCAAAAACTTTTGAGAAAGGGATTGCTGGGTTTTTTTTACTTATGTTTTAACAAGATGAAATTGGCAGTAGTGTAAAGGATGGTGCGAAGAAGGAGCAGGGGAACTAAGGCCACTGTCATAAAATTCAATATATTTGAGTGCTTGAAGTAGAGAGAGGGAATCATTTGATACAGGTAAAACAGTTTCAAAACTAAGCATTATTTTTACTTTAGTAAAAGTGGCACAAATCATAAAAAAAACATTAGGCTAGAGGGAAGGTCTCACAGTCAATGGAAAAAGAAAATCATCCAATGTGTTATCTATGCTGGAATATAAAAACCCACCAGTTGATAATAAATTGGTACAGCCACCATGGAAAACAGTATGGAGGTTTCTCAGAAAACTAAAACTAGAACTACCATATGAACTGGCAATTCCACTTTTGGGAATAAATCTAAAGGAAATAAAAACACTATGTTGAAGAGATCTGAGCCTGCATGTTCATAGCGGTATTATTTACGATAGCTGTTATAAATATGGAAACAACTTAAGTATCCACAGACAGATGAATGGATAAAGAAGTTGTGATATATACACATATCACATATATCACGTGTGGTGTGTGTGTGTGTGTGTGTGTGTAATCCAGCCATGAAAAAGAAGGAAATCATGCCATTTGAGACATCATGGATGGTCCTAAGTGCATTATGCTAAGTGAAAGAATTCAGACAAAGACAAATATTGTATGATCTCACTTATACATGGGAGGTGGGGGGTGGGGAGGGGGAAATAGGTGAAGATGACCAAAAGGTACAAACTCTCAATTATAAGATGAATAAATACTAGGGAGTTTATGTACAACATGATGACTATAGTTAACACTATTGCTTGGCATATTTGAAAGTTGTTAAGAGAGTAGATCCTAAAATTTCTCACCATAGGGGAAAAAAAACCCCTTTATTTTCTTTTTACTTATTTTGGTATCCATATGAGATGATGGATGTTAGCTAAAATTATTGTGGTAATCACTTTACAATATATGTAAGTCAAACATTATGCTATATATCAATTATTTCTCAGTGAAACTGGAAAAAACCCTACCAGGTAATGTCTCTCAGAGAGGAAGGATATAATGGAAAGTTACCTTCCATCACAGCCTATGTAAAACACAGAAACCTTAATTCTTCTGGGGAAATTACTCATATTTACCATTAAGAGAAACTCTAGGTAAGAATAAAAGGTGAAGTATTTTCTACTATGTTTGCTTGTTTAGAACCAATTAGCTGTTTCTGGAAGAGCAGAGATTCAAGAAACAATGGAAAAGTGGTTAGATGAGCAGGAATATAAACTAGTGTTGCAGGATTTTTTTACCTCAATACCCAGGGTTCGTTGTCTTGCCGCTTCGAAGAATGAATTAGTGGACACAGAATAAAATAAACAGCAGGCCAAAGTTTATTAGAGTATAAAATAAGGAAGTAAGAATAGTATGAAAACTCTCTTTATAGAGAGGGGGTATTCGAAAGTTAATGCCTGCACACCGCAGGCAAAGGACTCCACCATTTTATAGGGTTTTGGTCAGCCCCTTTCCTTCTCCCTTGGTCCTTCTCAAGTCCTACCCTTATTGGCTAGATAACCCTAAAGGCTTAGTCATTCCTTTTTGATTTGGCTTGTTTCCATTGTATGAGGGGTGGTCAATGGCCATACCATTCCTTGTGGGTCATTTTTTTTGTTTGTTTGTTTGTTTTTATTTGTGAATCAATTTACAAAATTTTTATTTTTATTATTTATTTATTTATTTATTTATTTATTTTATTAAATATAATTTATTGTCAAATTGGTTTCCTGGGTGGGTCATATGTTTTAAGGCCTACTTATTTTTAGTCAGATCTTCTGTTTGTCAATTTTCTGAGGGAAACCTGAGGTGGAGTAGATGGCATCTGAGTAGATGGCGTCTGTTACATTCTGAAGAGGAACTTTATGCCTGAGGGGTTTGCTCAAGGTCAGATGCTCCCAGAAGAAATGTTTTAAAAATATGTGTTTCTCCCCACCCCGGGAACTTCAAGCCCTACCCTTTCCCTTTCTGCCTACTGAATCCTATCTTCCCTATCATGCTAGGGAGCCTCAGTCAAGGGACTGAACTTTTAAAAATAATAAGTACTGCAGCAGATTTTGTGGCTGCTGTGCCCAATGTCCTCTCAGCTGATCTCCAGGTATATGTGCGGAACTTGGGGACAGTTTGCATGCGCTCGGATGGCACCCATTACAGATACCAGCCTCTTTCTGCTTTCCTCCCTGAGGGCTTTCTTTGAAAACTCTTTTACTGCTGGAAAGCTTAAAGATCCCCTTTCTCAGCTCAAGCTCAGGACCACCTGGAACTGCCCAGTATTCAATACTGAGAGGACACTCCTCAGCCAAAGAGAGACAACAATCAGCAGATGAGCACCCAGCTTTTCCATTTCTTGGTGGTAAACTCTAAGCTGCATTCTATAAGGTTTCTCAGAGGTTCTCAGCAAGACTGAGCCCCAGTCACCCACAGTCCACCCCACTATCCCCCTATTATTAGCTTTCTTCTTTTCATGTCCCATTCATCTCACTTCCTTCTTGTGTTTCCTGGGACCACTTTTCAAATATATCACCTGTACCCAAGTCTTTGTCTTAGCCTTCTTTGAGACAACCCAAATGATGACCAGTAAACATTTTCATCTTTCAAATTCCTCCCGAATTGTTTTACCTCCTGTTTCTAAGTTCCACTGCAAACTTCCTGGCATCTAGAGCTGATCTATAGTGCTTAATAGAATTTTCCCCTCAGTGTAGCAGCTGCATTTTTTTCCATCCACGGTGCCTAGCCTATTTCCTGGCATAGAGCAGCTGGTTATTAAATAATTGTGGAATGAATAAAGGAAAGAAGTTCCCACAGGCATGCCAAACTATCAGGGAAATCTAGCAACAACCAACCAGAGGATGTTTATGCAGGAGTAGGGCATCAGGAAGTGACAGAAATCTCAGGAAGCCGGTAATTGCATCAGTCAAAAATAAATAGCAAGAAGACGCAGAGACAAAAATTCAGGAACAAGATTCTTTCTCCAAAGAAAATAATGGCTCATAAGAAAATGCTCAGTTTCAGAGTGGGATGGAGATGATGAAGCCTCGTCATAGTATTCATTTAATCCTTATAATAGTCATATAATACAGGTATTATTTGCTTCACTGAATGGATAAGAAAAATAAACCCTAGAAAAGTAAATAAAAGTGGACCAAGCTTATACAGTAAGTAGTGATTGGAGATCAAGAGACTGGTCCCCTGGTGGTGTCCTAGCTGTAATTACTAGAAGTCACAACTCCTAGGACTCACAGGGATTCCTATTTTGACCATTCAGGCACTAATGTTACACCTTGTGCTCCATTTCCACTAGGGGAAGCTGATCCTCATGTGGAAGAATCCTGTCAAGGCAGGACAGGTGAGTAGACCAGCTCTTCCTGAAGAAAGAGAATAATAATTTGGGCCATCATATCTGTTTTGGAATTCAAAGTCTTACTGTTTCTTTGAAACAATGGAAGGAATGCCCTGACAGTGTCACAGATGACCAATTTGAACAGAATTTTTAAAAATACTAATAAAGAGGCATGTGCTATTCTTTTTTCCCTCTTCTTCTCTTTTGTTCTGTATTACTGAACATAATTCCCTCAATTTTAATGGAAGTGAACTCTCTCTTCTTAAATCAGTGTTCTCTCTCTCTAGGATTCAAAATTGCAGTGCTGTTTTGGAGCCATCATTTTGCCTCCATAGTAGCAATTTCCCTAAATCTTTGCCTTGTGGCCTCAGTGAATGCATTTGGCAGGAGGAGCAGGCTGATAGAAAAAGGGAGAGCTTCTGTGAACACAAGTACCTTGGGAAATCAGCAGTGATGTGAAAAGAAATACATAAAAACCATCCACCACAGTATACCTGTTTTTAATGGGACTTCATTAAAAGTATATATTTTTTTAAAGTTTGCCTCAGCATGGCAGTGGGTTTCTACAGAGGAAGTTTTGAGGGCACTTAGAAATTTCTTTTCACGTCTCTTCTTTTTAATTCACTCACTACAAGCTTTGATAGAGAAAAGGAGAGTAACTGCTGGTTCATATTAACTTTGTAGAAGGTTTTATATCATTTGCCATTGATTTTCTAGAAACTTTAGATTCAAGGCCTGGTTCATGAAATGAGAAGTTGAGTGATCAGAAGAGTGGGCCCAGCATGAGCTGCCTTTAAGGGCATTGTACCCAAAGAGGTGTGCATCCTGGGATGTTCTAGAACACACAGCCTTTACCAATACCTCAGCTCAGGGGAGGGTCCTGAATGCAAGGAATGTCTGGCACAGAGATGGCCCTCAGTGTGTGTCTAATGAATAGATGAGTATCTAGTGCAAGCAAAACCCCTAAACTCAAGAAACAGAGCCAGAATCCAATAATGGGAATTACAAACAATAAACACAGGGGATTTTAAACACAGCAAACATTGGCTGCAACAGGACAGAGATTTTTTGTACAGTAGTGGAAGAAATATTTCATATATGGAATGAAGTCAGTGTGAGAAGGACTTTAACTGCTGGAAAGAGGAGCTTTCACTTTAACCTACAGGCAATGGGACACTAGTAAAGATTTTTAAAATAGTGATATCAAAGTAATTCTTTAAGATGACTTAGAAGTGTGGTTTTGAAGGAAAGGAAATACGGGCTTAGCAACAAGTCAGGAGTCTAGCTCGCACAAGAGAATGTAGTAGTCAGGAGCATATGCCTCGGAGTCAAAGATCTGGAATTGCATTCCAGATGTGCAATCCACTATTTGTGAGACCTTCTGTGTCTGCTTCTTCACACATCATTTTTCTCATCTGTGCGGGTATAATCCATTAATTCACTCCGTATTTTTGAGTTCACCCTTTTGTCCATTTCTGCTCTAGAATCTGAGCAAACAGGTATAGGTATAAATTGGATGGATTACTCATGTATAACCTTAAAGTTTAGAGGTAAAAAGGGGAGGATACAAACAGTAAGAAGATGAACATACAATTAGTAGAATTAGCGTAAATATGTTAAGACAAGAATGAGTGGGGCACACACACTTAGGGATCTGAAGGAAGGTCAGGATGTGCTTGTGGGTAAGGGGGACAGTGACATGAGAAGAGGGCAGATGGCTAGGTAAGGATCAAATAATGGAGAGGGTCACAAGCTAGGCTAAGAGGACTAGATATATTTTAAACAGGATGAGAAATGTAGAGAGTGTTTTTGTAGCTCACTATTGCTGAGTAGAAAGTGGGTTGTCATGGGACATGGGTCAGAGATGGGGACTAGTTTGAAGCTACAGCAGACATCTGGCAAAGAGGTGATGATGCCCTGGAATGGGACTGATAATGAGAACAAAGGGAGAAGCATAGATTTGGGAAATGTTCAGGAGATAGAATCAGTAGGACTTGCTGAGAAATTGAGTTTGGACAGGAATGGAAGGCAAGGAATCCAAGATAATCCCTACATTTCTGGCTGAAACAACTGCCTATAAGGTTGTGTGTTTGGTTTTGTTATCGGTGTTGTTGTTTGTAAGGTAAGTACAAGATGGGGAGAAGCAAGTTGACAAATCAAGAGCATTTTTGCAATTTTAGTTTATAGTGTATATTAGACATCAAAGTGGAGATGCTAAATGATATGTGTCTGCCTGAACCTCACTCCAGAGAGAGGTCAAGTCTAGAAATAAAGATTTAGCAGTCATCACACATAGATGATATTAAATCCATGGGATTGGATGAAGTCCCTAGAGGTATAAAGAAAGGTAAATGAGACTGTCCAAATACAGTGGATTGGCTAACAATGTCCTTTCCAGACACCTAATGTGTCTTCCTGTGCTGCAGAGCCTGAAAAACCAATGACTATGTTTCCCACTCCCTTCAGTTGGGTTCCAGGTGGGATTTCAGTTCCACCAATCTGATGTGCTTGTTCAAGTACAGAGTTTAGAACTGAGATATGTGAGGAGGGAGGTAGGATCTGGGCATCATTTTGTGAGGACCGAAATTACTGTGGTTCTGCAGTCAGCAGCTATAGTGACAGCTTCCCAACTCTGAAAGCAACCCCTAATTCTACAGTTTGCTTGTCATGCTAGGGATGGTAGCATTCTCGGAAACTTAGTTCCTCAGTGAGAGTCCTTTCTGGAAGCTCAGACAAACATTGCTTTCTTTAGCTCACTTAAAATGATGTAAGGTATTTAACCCCCCACTTAAAAGAAGACATCTTTCTGCTTAAACTAGCCAGAGTGCATTCTGTTCTGACCCAGTCCATGCCTTGGCTCATCCTTGCATTACTTCAGCATCAAAAGGTTCAAAAGAAGGGGAGAAATCAGTGATTTAGAAGGCAGGAACGACTGAGAAGGAATAAATAAGAAGAAAACTAAAAGTGTGATGTCATGGAAAATGGGTAAAATACGTTTGTTTGTTTTTTTTTTTTTTTTCTAGAATATCATTTAATGCTGAGTGGTCAGCTTAGAACTGAGTGATAAAGTGCAAAAGATGGCAAAAAGATCATTGGTGAGCTTGTAAAGAATCTTCCTGGAGTAAGGGAAGTAAACAACACAGGGAATGATTTAAAATTGAACATGATCTAAATAAATGGATTTAGTACCCACAGGTGACTTTTAAAGATGCTTTAATGTAAAAGGGTTAGAAAACTGGGGAGGTATTGAGCAGAATAGGTGTTACATGATATTTGTTTCCTTGTCTGTTCATTTTAGAGACAGGAGCTACACAGCACACCTGTAGGCTGATTGTAGCCTCCTCTCCAGAAAAGAAGATGGATGATGTGTGAGAGAGGAGATGATTGTAGGAGCAAAGTATTTGGGAACAAAAATACTTTGGTTAATCTGGTCACTTTTCTTTTCTCAGCGAACTATGAGGTAGTCATTAGCTGATAATGAGTTGGGGTTGTAAGGTGGAAATGTTTTGAGGGAAAGTAAAGGTATGCAATGGTAGTTTTGTTGAGTAGTGATAGCAACAAACTAAAAAAAGAGCTATAGACAACTCATTTAAATCTCAGGCCATGAATTTTCACTGACGTTGGTCTGCATGGTTATGTGTTGTTGTTGTTGTTGTTGTTGTTGTTGTTGTTGTTTTCCAACAATGTGTGTTTAGCTGCTTGCATGCAGGCACAAAATAGGCTGACAGTAGCATTTAAGCAATATCCAGGCTTAACCAGATAATACAGTGGAAGGAGAGGGTTATGAATATTTATAAGGGAGTGATTATAATTATGGAATGTGGAATCTAAGTTAGGTAAAGAGCAATGTGGGAAAACAAAATGAGAAATTGATGGTGAGAAATTTACAGGTTCAACAGATGATGCACTGATGAAGTTGAAGACTGATTGGAAATGATAAAGTAGGTGAACTGGTTAGAGGAGGGGATAGTTGAAGTTGAGGTTTCAGAATCAGAGAAGTTACTTATGTCAAGGTGAAGGGTTTGACCATGAAAATAGGTGGCTGAAATGGAGCAGAGAGACAATGGCATTGGCTAGATTATTCATTAGGGTGTTGAAGTTATCAGAAATGGTGATAGGAGAAGCAGTGGAAAGCATGCAGTGATCCAGGGTGAAGATCATCAGTAAATGAGCAGGAGTAACTGGGGTCAGTAGATGATTATAGCCAGGCAAGATGTTGGGTAGTTTCCTTCTTCTTTTTCACCCAACCTCTATGCCAACTCAGAAAGAGGAAGAATATCAACAACTACCTAGTAGAATAGTTATGAACATTACATGAGATAACATATATTAAGTACCTAAAAAATCTGTCAATTTAATGTGTGATTTAATGTATTTTTATGGTCACTATGAATAAATCAACCTACACTAACAAAATGTCTAATATATAGTGGTCATGGTGTTGGATGTTATTCACTTTTATTTTTTCTTTCTTTCTTTATTTGACCTAGAATCAAACATTAAGGCTTCTGGACAAGACCTTGAAAGCCACTTCATCAAAGGTCCTCAAATTAGACAAAGATTAGAAAGATACATAAAAAGTACCCAAGAAGCTTATTAAATATATAAACTCCAGGCCTCCATTCTGGATCATTCTAATTCTTTACATCTGCAGTGACACCTGGGAATCTGTGTTTTTAATAAGCTCTCTAAAGGATTCTGATACAATGCCAAGTTTAGGAACCACTGCTGAGCATCTGTTTGTACCGGTGAGGAAACTGGAGGTCAAGATCACAAAGCTGGTAACCAACATCATTAGGACTTTTACCCACAAGCCCTATTTCCAAGCCCAGGAATTAGATCCTGAAAGATAGTGGCACATCGATGCACTGGGATGGAAAGTAGAATCAAATATTATACCCATTTTCTTTGTCTTCTGCCTAGGTGGATACACTGAGAATAGCCATGGCAAGAGAAATTCGTCTAGGCAACAAACCAACTATGATAGCAAAGTAGGTAGTATGATTCTATGCCACCAATCAAATGAGATATATAACAAATGTGTCAGAAAGATGGTATGTAAAGCAGAGGGTGCAAATAACAATGATGTGAACTGATAGTTCTTACAATAATCCAGAGTTATAACTATGGTGGTGAAAGTACCATAGGGTGGTAGACATAAATTAAAAAAAAAGTTTAGAGGAAAAATGACAGGTATTTTGACTCGGTATCAGTCTATGAGATGGACAAAGTCCATATGTGAAAATCGAGTCAAATAACAGGCAACCTTCCCTCCTAGTGAGGTGATTTCAAACCCTGTCTGCATATCAGGATCATGTCCTTGGTATTCTGAGTTAATTGATAGGACTCACTATGAATTTGAGATACATATTTAGCAAACAGGAATCTTAAAGTATTTCTGTTTTGTAAAAGCTCTTGAAATGATCAGGTTTTAGCTTACAAGTGTATCCTCAAGATTCTACAACCCTGATATGTATGATATATGATACATATATATCATATGATACATATGTATACATATGTATGTATACATATGTATCATATGATATATATATATATATATATATATATATATACATATATATATCCCAGCTCTATAGCAGTATTAGGAGATCAAAAATGGATTCCAGTGGACTGTCATTAAAGAAAATAGTAGCTGCTTCACTAAGTGCTATCACCATGGCAAGTGGTTTCAAACAAAATAGTGTGAAAATAGTCACCATGTAGCTGTACTTTAAAGTTAAGAACTGAATACTACCTATAGGATATGTTGCCTCTCTCCAAAGAGGACAGAACACTTTTCTGTGAACTACTACTAATAGGGTAGGCAATGATATTGCACATAAAGGTCCTTATTCTTCTCCAGTATTCTTACTGAATATACAATAGCAGCAAACTACATTGTCTGTCAAACATGCCAAATGATGACAGCTCAGTATGTTATCCAAGTTCACTTTATATATTATTTTCTTGCTTTGCTAGACAAAGAAAATTATTGTAACTGGGAGAAACAGGTACAGAGAAGAATTATGACTCTCTATACACTCTTATTTTTTAATTTACAAGTAGAGAAACTTTAGGCAGAGACAATGATGTCTAAGATACCTCGAGGACATTATACAATTGAGATGGAACACTTTGGCCTTCTCTGGAGATGAATGATGGGTTCCTCCAAATGTTGCTCATGACCTAAGGCTTTATTTCAGTATAAATAAGGAAGATGCCTCTAGAAACAGTGTGTGAGGTGAATCTTCCCTAAGAACGAAAGATGCTAAGACTGGGAAGGAGGAAGCCTTAAGTGGCTATAACTTTTACATGTACCCAATTATCTCTAATAATGAAAATGCCTAAAGCCTGAGAAGGTGAGATGCCATTGTCCTAATCAGTGCCATAGATGCTATCCACATAGAGACTTTGATTTTGAGTTCTAGCTCTGAGAAGTTTCTCCAAAGAGCTGCTGTTGGCTGGGACCTCACAGACCATGGAAGATAGGCAATTTTTGAAAGACTGAATTAGGCACACATGATATTCTGTTTCACTCTTATTTGGCTTCATTCTTTGTGTTCCTGCTTTGCATAAATCAGAATGTTCAAGATAGGAGAGGCATTTCAATATGGCAGCATAAGAAGATCCTGAATTTACCTCCCTCCATGGACACAACAAACCTGCAGCTATATATGGAACAATTCCATTTGAAAAGAATATGAGAATCATCTAAATATCTACTCCATAACAGAGTATAAAAGGGCCACAATGAGACAGGAGGAGAGGCAGCAATGTGGTCTTGCCAAAAACCACACCCCTTGTATGGCAAATCATCATCGGAAGGGGTCTCACAAATACAGAACTCCTCCTTAAGGAATGAGGAGACTGTGCCCCACATCAGGCACCCCAAGCCTTGGGACTTACACCAGAAGGAAAAGCCCCCAAACATCTGACTTTGAAAACCAAAAGGACTTGTGTACAGGAAAACCAAGGATTGTAGGAAACAAAGATTTCACTCTTGAGGAGTTTGAGTGCAAACCCGCTTGCCCCAGGACCCAGACAGAAGCAGCAGTTTAAAAAGAGCCTAGACTAAAGGTGAAGGAGGTTCATTTGCTAATCTTAAAGTATCTGCAAGAGGGGCAAAATCCTGTTGGGACCCTCTACATGGATGGAGGTGCTGGTAGGTGCCATTTTTGTTTTCTCTCTTTACCTTGCTAGTGCCGTCACTGGTGGGTGCCATTTTTGCACTCTCACCCTATCTTGCCAGCACCTGCCTCCCCACACCACCACCATGTCCCTTCCAGAGGCAGTGAACAAACATCTCCACCCCCCTTGCATTGCTGCCATGATTTTCTCAAAGGTGGGAAAGTATCCCACCTCCATGTACAGAGACATGGGCTCAGAGGTGGCAGGCAGGAACCTCGTACCCCCACATCACTGCTGTGGCCCTTCCCAGAGATGGTGGTTGAGTGAACCCAAAAAGACCCACCTCAAGACACATTATAATTAAAATGTCAAAAGTTAAACATAAAGAGAGAAACTTAAATGCAGCTAGATAAAAACAACTTATTACCCACAAGGGAACCCCTTTAAGACTATAAGCAGATTTCTCAGCAGAAACGTTGCAGGCCAGAAGGGAGTGGCATGATATATTATAAATGCTAAAAGGAAAACAAACTTCCAAACAAGAATACTTTACCCAGCAAGGTTATTCAGAATTGAGGGAGAGATAAAGAGTTTTCCAGACAAGCAAAAGCTAAGGGAGTTTATCACCACTAAACTGGCCCTATAAGAAATGTTAAAGGGTCTTTAAGCTGAAAAGAAAGGGTGCCGATTAGTAATAAGAAATCATATCAAAGTAAAAATCTGGTAAAGGTAACTATGTAATAAAGGAAGTGGATTTAATTATTTATAAAGCTGGTATGAAGGTTAAAAAACATAAGTAGTAAGAATAACTATAACTAAAATAATCAAAGGATACACAAAATAAAAAGATGCAAAATGTGACATCAAAAACATAATGAGTACAAACCTCATTTGCATATATATATATATATATATATATATATATATATATGTAAGCTGTTACATGTGGACACACAAAAGGTAACGAGAAAGGAATCTAAGCCTCACACTATAGAAAGTCATCAATCCACAAGGAAAGAAAGCAAAAGAAGGGGGAACAGAGAGGAACTACAAAACAGAAAACAATTAACAAAATGACAGTAATGACTTTAAATGTAAATGGACTAAATTCAATCAAAAGACAGAGTGGTGGGGGTGCCCGGGTGGCTCAGTAGGTTGAGCTTGCAAGGCTTGATTTTACCTCAGTTTGTGGGATCAAGCCCCACATCAAGTCTCTGTGCTGACAGTGCGAAGCCTGCTTAGGATTTTCTCTCTCTCTCCCCCTCTCTCTCTGCCCCTCCTGTGCATGCAATCAATCAATCAATCAATCAATAAAAAGACAGTGTGGTGGAATGGATAAAAAAAAAAAAAAGACCCATGTATATGTTGCATCAAGACTCATCTCAGATCTAAGGATACACACAGATTTAAAGTGGAGAGATGGAAAAAAAATGTTTCATACAAATGGAAACCAAAAGAAAGCAAGGGTAGCTCTACTTATATCAGACAAAAGAGTCTTTTACCCAAAGACTGAAATGAAAAGCAAAGAAGAGATTTACATAATGATAAAGGGGTCAATCCACAAGATGATATACAGTTGTAAACATTTGAGGGTTGATATTGGGTTTCCTTGTCTTGTGCCTGAACTTAGTGGAAAAGCTTTCAGCTTTTCACTATTGAGTGTGATGTTAACTGTGGGCTTTCATAAGACCTTTAATTATATTGAGGTATATTCCCTTTATACCCAATTAGTTAAGAGTTGGATTTTTTAAAATTATTGAACTGTGAGTTGTTTATATATTTTGAATAGAAGACCTTTATCAGAATAGTGTTTTGCAAATATTTTCTGCAAGAGTGCAACTTGCCTTTTTATCTTAACGATGATTTTCAAAGAGCAGAACTTATTAATTTCAACAAAGTCCAATTTGTCAGCATTTTATTATAGTTTATACTTTTTTGTATCCCATCTAAAACAAACAAACAAACAAACAAAAAAGCCAAAAAACCTTCACCTAGCCTAAAATCATAAAGTGTCTTTTATGATTTTTGATAGAAGTGTCATAGTTTTAGTTTTGCATTTGGGTCTATGATGCATTTTGAGTCAATTTTTATAAGTGGTATGAAGTATGTATGGGTCAGGATTTTTATTTTGGCATATGGGTACCCAATTGTTCCAGGAATATTTGTTGAAAATGCTATCATTTGTTTGTTGACTTGCTTCAGCACATTTGTCAAAATTCAGTTAATCATACATGTATTGGTCTATTTCTAGGCTCTCTGCTCCACTCCATTGATCTATGGGTCTATCCTTTGTTAATACCATTCTTTCTTGATTACTATAGCTTTATAGCAAATACTGAAATCAGGTGGTGTAAGTCTGATACCTTTGTTGTTCTTTTGTTTGGGTTGTTCAAAGTTCTTTACTTTTCCATGTAAATTTTAGAATTAGCTTGTTGATTTTTTCAAAAAGTCTGCTGGTATTTTTATTGGAATTCTGCTGATTCTATATATCAATTTGGGAGAGTGCTGACATATATAACACTCTTCAGTTTCAGGTAATGAGGCTGGTATATCTCATCTTTTATTTAGGTTTTATTGGGCTTCTCTCAATATTTTATATTTTTCAATATACAAACTTCCACATCTTTTATTGGATTTATCCTTAAGTGTGTTTTTTTTGGGGGGGGTGCTATTTTATTTTATTAAAAAAAAATTTTTTTTTCAACGTTTATTCATTTTTGGGACAGAGAGAGAGCATGAATGGGGGAGGGTCAGAGAGAGGGAGACACAGAATCTGAAACAGGCTCCAGGCTCTGAGCTGTCAGCACAGAGCCCGACGCGGGGCTCGAACTCACGGACCATGAGATTATGACCTGAGCCGAAGTCAACCGCTTAACCGACTGAGCCACCCAGGCGCCCCGGGAGGTGCTATTTTAAATGGATTTTTTAAAACACTACAATTTGCAATTTTTATAATTGAAAATTGTAATTATTTATAATTAGTAATTAATTAGCATATAGAAATATAATAGAGAATTGTTTTCATTGATTACTTTTTATTTTTTTATTCTTCAAAAATAAAAAATTTGCTGTACTCATGTAATAGATCTAGTAGTATTTTTGTATAATTTTTTATTTGCATTTTATTCCTTACGTATATGATAACAAATTCCTTGCTAAGTCAGTATTAGATCAGATATACTTATATATTATATATATATATATATATATATGTATATATATATATATATATAAAAATTCATACAAAATATATCTTAGCATATGCTCTGAGTTGAGGATCTAATTTGGCTTTTTCCTAAGTAGTAACCCAATTATCTTAGTATCATTAATTCCATAATCTTTTTTTTTTTCTAATGAATTGATACCAACTTTATTTTAAGTTGTTACAAATGTTCTGTATTCTTCTCTACTAATCCATTATTATTTTAGCAAAGCAAACAGTGTGGAATAATCTGAGTTCAGATCCACTATTGCCACTGTCACATTAGCTTGAACAAGTCACTTAACCTCTCTGAGCCTCATGTGACTGAATACTGGTAAATTGTGGACAAGCAGACTTCCAGAAACGTTCTTCACAGGAAAGGGAGATTTTCCCCCTTTCCACCTACTCTCCTTATTCCAGAATGAAATCTATAAAATATGGCCAGATATCTAGAACCTTCTTGGACCATGTGGTGAGGATGTATGTGAAGATCTAGGGTGGTGCAGTAAAAACAAAAGAAGCCTGGTGTCTCATGATAATGGAGCTGCCCTGAACTGTTTCTCTCTGGACATCTGTGTGAGACACTAAAGCTTTGCTTCTTTAACACACTGTACTACAATTTATATTACTCACAGGATTTCTCATTTTCAATGATATATTTGAATCCCAAATTCAAGAATGTTTATTTGCATGCTTAAGTATTTTGAGCTTAAGGTCTTTTGCATTAAGAATAAAAAATAAGTCTCTCATTGTCTATCAGTTCTAGTCTGCAAAACCAATATTTGCTCCTTTGAATCAGGTTGTTATCAATTAACATGTTAGTAATTGGTGCAACTTTGAAAGGAAAGATGAATAGAATCTTAACCATCAAACAGAGAAAAGCACTGGTTTTTGTTCTGTTTTTTTCTGAAACTCCCCTAACATGAATTTCATCTGAAAAAAAGTGCCATTGCTTTAGGTTTAAGTCATAAAAATAGATTGTCAATGAAGAGAGCAAAAGCAGGCAATTCAGTTTCCTGAAAGAGTTTTAATAAATGGAATTTCTGTTTGGCATTTTGCATTGATCACCTACCCACAATAATTAACAATCTTCTTATTTATACTGTATTGAAAATCGAAGCTCAGAATTACACTATTGTTCATTTTTCTTTTTTAATTTTTTTAATGTTTATTTTTGAGAGAAAGAGAGAGAGAGAGACAGAACACAAGCAAGGGAGGGGCAGAGAGAGGGGGAGACACAGAATCTGAAGCAGGCTCCAGGCTCCAGGCTCCAAGCTGTCAGCACAGAGCCTGACGCGTGGCTCAAACCCACGGACCACGAGATCATGACCTGAGCCTAAGTCAGACGCTTAACCAGCTGAGCCACCCAAGCACCCCATAATTTTTCTTAATATTAATCTTCAGTCATTATAAACTGCCTTCATATTGTTTTCTGATAAAGTCAGAAGTACCAATTGCACTAAGTGAATTGATTACCTTAACTTCAAGGCATGAATTATTTAAGGGATCAAAGTATTCATGTGCTGCCTTTAGATATAAAGTCCAAATAAGGAAAATAACTAGTCAAATGTTTCCTTTACCTCAAGGCTGTTGGCCATACTTTGACCTTCCTGTGGCTGTTACACTGGAGCTTACTCTCCAGGATGGACACCAAGAGTGGATATGAGGTAAGGCTAGAGATAAAGCATCTAGTGCAATGTCCCTCCAAAGGATGCATTTTGGGGGTACTGCTCTCTGATGCTTCTAACATCCTGTGTCAAAGAGAATTTCCACCATTTCTTTTTTACTTGCTAGCCCAAGAAAATATCCTACTAGATAACAATGCATAACTTAAATGCACTTAATTTCTGATGGCACACCATTCTGCATTAGCAGACTCTCCAGAGTGGCACAATGGGAAAGTCCCCTTTTAATAATTTACATGAAGTCAGTTTCATGGCAAAGCACTTTTTGTGTGTATTTTCCAGTTAGAAATCTCTGGATCTCCTTTTAGGGATTTAAGTCTTAACATTCATCTTTTTATACCTCACAGAATTTAAGAATATTAAAATTTATGATTCTAAAACTTGTTCAGCGATAGACTGTCAAAAGTATTGTGAAAAATCTCAAAGCAAACAGTTGCTCTATGAGTTGATTCACTTCTTGGGCACATGTTGTGTGCTAGATAGTGGGAATAAAATACATAATCTATATTTCATCCCCAACAATCTAGTCTTGGTGTGGAGACACTGGCATGAGAATAATCATCACAATCCCTTGAACATATAGGAGGCCAAGACTAACTGCTTAAAGTATCAGGAAAGGCTACACAAGAAATTTTTGTTGTTTAATAATGAGAAGGAATTCACCAAGTGGAGGAGATAAACTATGAGATCTCCTGGTTCCCCAAGTGATTCCTGAACTCATAAGGCTCTGGTATATCCCAAAGAATATCCAGTTGGCTTTGAGCCATCCGAAAGGAAATGGGAAGAAACAAAAACTTATTTATCAGGTTCGATGGACAGATAAGAGCTATTTGCTAAGAGTTCTATAAGCATTAACATATGCAATCTTGGTTAAAAAAAACATATAAGCATGTACTATCATCTTCTTTTCACAAATAAAGACACTGAAATTCAGAGACATACAGTATAACATATCTAGTAATTGACAGAACCAGGAGTTTGCCCAGCTTTGTGTCATGTAAAAGTGTCACCAAGAGACCAAAATCCTTTCTATACCCATAAATCTGTCTCTGGGTTTTTAACAATCTTCAGTATGCACTGAGAGAAGAAAGGTAGGGTGAAACTGAAATTCCAAAAGGGGCAGTATAGCTTAGGGTTTATAGTAGAGTTTTAAAGTCAGACAGTTCTGGGGCACGTGGGTGGCTCAGTTGGTTAAGCATCTGACTTCGGCTCAGTTCATGATCTTGCAGTTGGTGGGTTCAAACCATGCATCAGGCTCTGTGCTGACAGCTCAGAGCCTGGAGCCTGCTTTGGATTCTGTGTCTCCCTGTCTCTCTGTCCTGCTTGTGCTCTGTCTCTCTCTCTCTCTCAAAAATGAATAAACACTATGAAGAAAGAAAGAAAGAAAGAAAGAAAGAAAGAAGGAAAGAAAGAAAGAAAGAAAGAAAGAAAGAAAGAAAGAAAGAAAGAAAGAAAAGTCAGACAGTTCTGGGTTTAAGTTCCTGACCATCCTACTCATGAGCTTGGACAAGGTACTTAGCTTCTCTAAAACTCAGTTTCTCTGCAAAATGTGAATACTGAAAACATCCACTTTAAGGCAGTTGTGTGAGAATTACTTCAAAAATGCATACAGAAACACTTGGCTCTACATTTGACACATATATCTACTTAATAAATATCAGCCAAACTCTACTCAAGCAACTGAATATGCCCAGAACTATGAAAATTTGTTTGGCTTTCTAACAGAATTCAGATACACAGGAGCTATTATTCCAAATCCCTGTGAAAGAAATCAAGTCTCCCAAAGGACTGTTAGAATTCAGGGGTTCAGCTCAAATCTAGAATTTTAGCTTTAAGTCTGACTAGACGTGTCGTGGAAATTTCTTGACCACCTAACCATTCCTAAAAGTCAAGAGTAGTAAAGAGTGGTCTGGGAGTCAATTGTGAAGTTACAGGTTTTCGGCACCCAGGTGAATGGGAAAACCTGACTGATGGATACCATGAGAGCATCAGGTCACTGCCTTGCATGGACAAGCAGATCCACTAGAAGCTGAAGCACTGCTTCCAAAACCCCTAACTGGACATCCATTCCATCCAAAAAATTAGGGAAGAGAGCCAAGAATTCTGATTGAACGGCATCTGTTACATGATTGATAGAAATGTCTGAGCACCCCACAGATGGCCACAAAACACCCCGGGGCTTAGTGGCAAGTGACTCTATACAAATCAAAAAGTGTTACATTATTTTTCTGATCCAATATTCTTAGAAAAAAAACGAATATTTATTTCTATTTACAACAGGAACTCTCAGAACTCTTATTGGTAGAAAAGTATAGGATCATGAAAAATGGATATATAGGATCGCTACATATATAGACAGAATTTTAAATCCAATACACTACACAATAGATACATTATATATGTCTATGTATATATTTATGTACATGTATATGTTGTATATACACACAATTTTACATGCCAGTATCACCTTGTGTTCTATTGATTCTTTGGCTATTTTTTTGCTCAAAATAAACCTTACATCTAAATATCAGTATAATTAAGCTAGTGATTTGCTTTATATAGGTGCTTAATTGCTTTAATGATATCAGATGGATTACAATGAGAATAAAACTAGGAAAAACCATTAAGTGACACAGGTGCCTGGTTTGCTTAAGCATGGAGTCCTCCAGGCCCGCGTGCGTTGTAATATGCACTGCCTTTCAATCTGCTTCAATCATTTGAAGCATTTAGTAAGTGTAGCTGAAAGGAAACTCAGATCATACGATTTAATCTCTCATTTTAGAGTTGAGAAAAACGACACCCAGAGCGGTTGTTAGTTGCTTAAGGTAACCACATTAATTAACAACTTTGCTAGAAACAGAAACTTCTACAATATCCAGCTCCTCAGGAAACATTCCTAACTCTGTAAACTTTTGAATAACTTGAATAAAAGGCTTAGCCACAAAGCGAACTCAAAAATCCACAAATTTTTAACTCATACACCTTAACCATCAGAAAGACTTTTTTTTCCCTTCAATGTTGTATTAACATTGGCATTTGGTTTGAGCACTAATTGAGTCCTACTTTTTTGAGTAACACACTTTCAGAAATGCCTATGAAGTTTATGATACATCTGCTTATATAATTTAACAAGTGCTTCAAATTCTGTGTTGTCATAAAGTTTTCATAGCAAACTTTCAGTCTCTTTTACCTTTTTCATTTTACTTTGTAACTTTCTGGATGATGGTCACCCATAAGCAATTTGCATACCATCCAGTTTCCCTTTTATGCACTAGACTAGTAAGCCAAGCATCTTCTTTGTAACTGTAGCTCATTACTTGCTTAATAATTAAATAAAACATTTAATTTAATAAAATAAGTTATTTAACAACTATCTATCTCACCACTAGACTGCAAGCCCATTCAGGGAACCCAAAGATTCCTTTATGCCTTGTACAAAGCCCTGCACATAATTGGGTATCAATAAATATTTTTTGATGAATGAATGGAATACAGACTGATTTTATTATTAGTCTCAGGGAAAAGATATAGAAATATAGAACCTATACTTTGTCACTGATCAAATGCCTCAAATGTTTCCCAGTAGATGTGACATGTTTGAAATACAGCATTTTTTTCTGTTATGTGTTATTAAAACTGTCATGAAGACAGATTTGATTAAACTTGTTGTTTAATAGTATTGTCAGGGTTTAAGTCTACCCTGCTAAAGGTGATACTTTTCTACCAGTTTCACTAGATAAAATTGGAGAATAGCCTAGGGTATACTTGCAAATAACCATCTCTTTGTTGCTCTAACCTTTGTGTTCCAAAGGACTGCCATGTGACTAACTGAGTAGACAGTGGAAGAGGAAGATTGAGTTCCTATTCCCAAGCTGAAAACATACGAATGAAGCAAATCAACTTGAGGATGTAGTCATGCCATGTGGCTGTAACCCTGTCATCAATAATATGCATCTTGTCCAGGACTTTAAGAAGGGAACTAGCTAATCTAGAAGGCCTGGAGTTGTAGCTAGAAAGCATCCCATGAAAAAACCAGCACCTGCAGTCAAACCTACAATGTTATTTCAGACAGCATTCTTTCAGGTGCGTTCTTTCAGGTGTGTTCTTTCAGACAGCACCTAGCCAAGAGGAAGAGGATAGTAGATTGGATTTGGAGTTCCGTCTACCAACATCTATCTGATGACCTGAATCCCCCACTCCCACTGGAAACCCCCTCTCCCTTGCTGGAGGATTAAAGTTCTTTGCTTTACTGATGTTAGTCCCATCCATATGACCAGCATTGAAAGCCAGTGAAATTGAAGCTGAAGTTATGTGTGTCCCTACTGAGCAGAAGCATGGCTCACTATGTCTCTTCCTTCTTCATGAGATCAGATAGAAGCTGTTCCACTAGTTGGGATCCTAGAGGAAAGAGGACATGCTGCAAACCTCAAGCAACCCATCACAAACATGTGATTTTAGCATGAAATAGAAATTGTTGATTTAAAGCATTGAGATTTGGGGGTTGTTCATTATCACAGCATAATTTTTGGCTGACAGACATACACAGAAAAGCTGATTTTTTTGTTATGTTCCATACGTTTGAAAAAGATTTTCTCTGAAAGGGTGTAAAACTGGTGGCAGAAGAGACCAAAAAATAAATAAGAACCATCAAAAAACCAAAAAACCCAGAGATAAACCTGAATGAAAAAATGCCAACAGAAGTTAAAATAAAAATAAGAATGAATCCAAAAGATAGATAGATAGATAGACAGATACAGAGATACAGAGTCACAGAGATACATAGATGATAATGTATTATATCTAGATCGATATATAATACAGATCTATGTATGGATCTAGATATAATACATTATCTATCATCTATCTCTATTATCTATAGATATAATAGCTTTTATCTATTAATCTAGAGAAAAGAAAATAAAAAAACAGAAGAGACTGGAAATTTAGCCACTATATCATACGACTGATAGACATAACTACAAAATCGTGCCTTTGCCTTTGTTCTGAGAAAAACTACATGATCCAGAGTGACACTGATGTTCTGATGTCATTACTTATGTACCTTGTGCAATGAGTATATCAGCTTACCTAGTGCCCTAACCATGGTTTTTAAAATACCATTTTCTAAAAAAAAAAAAAAAAAAAAAAAAAAAAAGCAAACAAAACAAAACAAAACAAAAAACAGGGTTCATTATAGAGGCCTGAAGCATCTTGTAGTACCAGAAATAAAGAAGTGATTAAACAAGAGTGGGGGGCCTATAGAAAGAATAGACTGCCAACCTGAGAAAGCTCCCAGTTGTCAAAGTGGAACAATTTGAGTACAAAATAAATAATAATGGCCTTGGATTTTAACCGATAGAATAACAAATTTTCATGAGTGCATAAATAAACAATAGAATCAATAAATATGTAGGGAAGAAAAGACAGCCCTTCCTTGCTATAGAATCTGAATTAGTAAGTGTACAAAACAAAACAAAAAAAATCATTATTAGACAAACACCACAGTAACAATTGTCTAAAACTAGATCCCACTGATGGATATTAAAATTGGTGGACAGATGTCTGAGGAGAAAGATTTGGATAGTATGAAAGTATTAATGTTACAATGGAGAAATCTGGAAAGCAACACCATAACCAAGTGATTAAAATGAATATCATCACTAATAAGACACACCTACATCATGAGCCTCTTGATATGATGCACAGAGAAGTAGATGTCATTTCTATGGTGTTCCTGACAAAAATGCATAAACTGATTCCAGTCACAAGAAAACACCAGGCTCAGTTTGAAGGACACTCATCAAAACAACTGCTCAGTGCTTTTCAAAAGAGAGATTGTGGAAGATAAGCAAGAGTAAGGACTGTCACAGATTGTAGACTAAGGAGAAGAACAATTAAATGCAAGATGGGATCCTGGATAGTATCCTGGAACAGGAAAAAAAACATTTTTAAAAATAGTGAAGTTTGAATAGGGTCTGGAGTTTAGTCAATGGAAGTGTAACATGTTAATTTCTTTATTTTGTGTTTTTAAATTTTTTTATGTTTATTTATTTATTTATTTTTTTTTAATTTTTTTTTCAACGTTTATTTATTTTTGGGACAGAGAGAGACAGAGCATGAACGGGGGAGGGGCAGAGAGAGAGGGAGACACAGAATCGGAAACAGGCTCCAGGCTCTGAGCCATCAGCCCAGAGCCTGACGGGGGCTCGAACTCACGGACCGCGAGATCGTGACCTGGCTGAAGTCTGACGCTTAACCGACTGCGCCACCCAGGCGCCCCTATGTTTATTTATTTTTAAGAGAGAGACAGAGAGAGCGTGAGCAGGGCAGGGGAAGAGAGAGAGGAAGACACAGAATCCAAAGCAGGCTCCAGGCTCTAAGCTGTCAGCACAGAGCCCTATGCAGGGCTTGAACTCATGAACCATGAGATCATGACCTGAGCCGAAGTTGGACGCTTAACTGACTGAGCCACCCAGGTGCCCCAATTTCTTGATTTTGATCATTGTACTTTGATTATGTAAAATGTTACCATTAGGGGAAGCTAAGTGGTGAATATACTGGTATTCTCAGTCCACTTTTGCAAATTTCCGTTAGGCTAAACAAGCAGGTCAAAATAAAAAGTTAAAGAAAATATATCCCGAATCTCAATATTTCTCATCACCTTCATTTCTACCACTCTTGGTCTGAGCCTGCTCTTGTGAATTGTTGGACTAGTGTCCTAAATGATTGCCCTGCTTCTATGCTGCTCCCCCTAACTCCCCACAACCATCTCTTGGACACTTGAGACCAGGTCACTTTGCTGTTCATAATCCTCTAATGACTTGTAACTTCCATCAGAGCAAATCAGTCCTTTCAAAGGCCTACAAAACCCATGAAATCTGACTCCTCATTCTCCTCTAACCTGACTTCCTACTTTTCTCCATTTCATCATATCTTTCCTGCCAACTCGATTCCTTGCTTTCCTTGAACACTCCAGATGCATCATTCCTGCCTTAGAGTCTTGCACAAATTGTTCTCTTAGGAGCTCCTCCCCGCTCGCCTGTCTCCCACCCCCCACCAGTGTCTTATTTTCTAGCTTGGATTGATTGATTGATTGATTTAAGATTAAAGTTTATTTATTTATTCTGAGAGAGAGAGAGAGAGAGAGAGAGCGCACAAGCAGGGAAGGGGCAGAGAGAAAATCTGAAGCAGGCTTGAAGCTGTCAGCACAGAGCCTGTTGTGGAACTCCATCCCCTGAACCATGAGATCATGACCTGAGCTGAAATCAACAGTCTGAGCTTCAACCCAGTGAGCCACCCAGGAGCCCTTTTAGCTTGAATTTATATCTCTTCTTCTTGATGGAGCTTTCAGTAACCACCCTATGTAATGGCACAACAGCATCATACCCTCATCTCCTAGAAAAGGAGGACAGCCTTTCTTTTTTTTCTATAGAATGTCTCATCTTCTAACAAACCAGAGTTTACTTACTAGTTATGTTTACTTTTTCCTATCTATGTCCTTCCTTCCACGGCCCTTCCTTCCAATTTAAGCTCCTTGAAAGAAAACACTTTTGCTTTTTTCACTGATGCATCCTTAGGATCTGAACAATAATAAGTACATAATGAGTGCCCAGTTTACGATTTCAAGTAGTCTGATACATTTATCCATTAATATTATAAGTAAAAACTGGAAGGTTAGGCATTGTGATTAATTCCAACAGATAAATCTTTACAAATATTTAGGATCTTAGGATCTTTAGATCCTAAGAGTGGCACAATACAATCTCTTTTTTTTTTTTTTTAAAGTGAACAAATATATTCAACCGGATATTTTATTGTTTCATGCAACAGCTCTTGTGGGCTTCTGGGGAATATTTTGATAGCCTCTTTAATAAGCTGGATTCTGTGCCATATTACTAAGTAAAATTACTTACAACTAAAGCTAAATGGCCATGATCAATGTCAAGGCATAAATTTAATACTTCTTGCTTGATTTTTATGAATAAGAGTATAGGTCATATGTAGCTGTGTCTCACTAAATTTTATTGGACTATTTGTAGGTTTTATGGACACCAGCAGCAATTGTTTTAGATTTTTTATTTTCTAAAGAAACTACAAACTTTGTTATTTTTCCCAACAGATCCATAAAGGCCATTATTCCTTCCTTGATCCCATGTGGATTGTTAATTGGTGCTATTACACTTCTCAAACGGTTTAGAAGCAATAGATACTATGTGCCTTTAACTGGCACTAGTCAAACTTTTTTTGTAAAATCAGCCAAGGTGATGAATATTCTAAATCATTGGGCTAGTTTTTATGAGAGGCTTTGCCTCTTTTCTTCCTCTTCTTTGCTTTCATTTCTTTATCTTTGTCCCTTTTTTGTTTTAATGTACAGGAGGTAATGGGTAAGGGTAATGTTGCCTGTTGACAACTCGTTTCTAGCATGCAATCAAGCTTCTAAGCAGCATTGTGTTTTGTTTTCTATTCGTGGTTGGTTGCCCCCTTTAACCTTATCAAAGCAGTTAAATTTCTTCAAACTGTCAACCAGAGCCATGTCAGCATCTTAAAGACAGCCACTGCTGACATGGCTCAGCAAAGCTGAATTGATCTTCCACCCCTTGAGGCACCGCGCACAGCCAGCCTATGCACCACCACCCGGCGCTTGACTTAAAGTTCAACCCTCGTTGTGGGGAAGGCAAGCTGTGCTGCTCTGTAGCAGTATTTAAAAGTACTTCTATTTCCATGTGTAACACTTCAGCTTGTCTTGGGCCTTGGAGGTACCTAGAGGAGTGAAGTTCGAGGAAAGAGATTGAGAGAGACAAAAGTAAATACATACTGTATGTCCTGTGGCTTAAATGATAATCAGACCAAGTACACTCTTGCCAATTCAAATGACATGAAGTGGCACTAATTGAGTGCTGAGTGCTTTCTTACCAAACTCTCAATACTTTTTCTTCTACCCTTCTCCAAGTTTTCCTTACTTGAATTATTCTGGTCCATACTCCATCATGCTTAAAGGCTCGGAAAGACAAGTTCTTAGAAAGGATTCTCCAAAACAAATACTTCTGCCTCATACATTTTCCTTATTGTGATGACTAGAAACATTTATTATTCTCTAGGATGTCTGGATTTGAGGGGAATAGTTTTCAGTTTCAGTAAGCAGCCACGCTTAACATTTTTTAAGGGGGCTCCACAACCAATGTGGGGCTCAAACTCACGATCAAGAGTTGTATGCTCTATAGACTGAACCAGCCAGGTGCTCCAGCACACTTAAAAGTAGTCATCACAAAACTTTTTCCACAATGTGGTCTATCCCTAAGTGACTTGTGTGTCCTCCTGTCATGGAGTTCTTTTTTAGAAGAAATCTTGTGCTATAAAATTTTACTTAAAAACACTTGCTATTGGTTTACTGATAGTTTTCCATAAAAATTTGCATTTGAACTTACTACACTAAGTAATTTCCAGAATATGATGGACTCTTGGGCTATCATAAGCCCTTTTGGTAAAAACTAAAATTCCTTGAATTTAGTGATCATGTATTGAGAATCTTCTATGAGTCAGGCATTGGACTTACTATTGGAATTATAAAGATAAATAAGGTAGTTCTCGCTCTCAAGGAGCTTACAATGTAGTCAGGGACGATAGGTAAAAACATAACAAAAATGCCAGGTGTTCATTGTTCTAGGTAGGCAATGAGGATGATAATTTTCCATGGATAGTGTACCATAAATCCCCACACTGTTGAAAAAGAAACCCCAACTCTATAGCTTTGAAACAACTATTATATAAGACTTCAAATTTGATGAAATAAAGGACACATTTAAAGTAATTTCTCTAAGACCCAAAGCATCTTGGTTGACTAAGTTGTGTGTAGCATTCCTACAGGGAATATGATATCCAGGAGCCTAGAAGGGAGACTAAAAAGTCTCAGAAGTAATAGAGTGACCATGATACTGATTCTGACTTAATCCTACCCTAACCCTTGCTTTCTTATCAGCATACCACATATTTCCACTGAACAAAGTACTATGTCAGTGTCCTGATTTTTTTCTTCCTTCAGTAATATTAATAAAATTTTATTTTCTCTTCCCTCTCCTTTCCTCCTCTTCCTTTCTCTCTCTCTGCACCCCCCTCTCTCTCCACAAACATATGCACATATACACACATAGTATATATATAATATATATTATATATGATCATGGGAGATTTTACTCTTTAATTATCTCACAATTTGACATATAGAGTACCTTACAGTTACTGACAGTTTTTAGCTTTCTTTCTTCCAATCTTATTTAATTGCATAGATTCATCACAGCTAATGAACTTCAAAACTGCAATGCTTAACCATTGGTTTAGTGCTCAAAGGTCAAAAGCATACAGGCATATGTTGCAAGATAGTGATTGAAATGACCTTCAATTGCCTTATTTGTTCATAATTTGACCAGTGAAGACTGCTGGATTTTATAAATCATAGGAAGAAATCAAGACAATTCGCTTCATAAAGGGCCCATGCATTAAAAAAAAAAAAAAATCAATGATATTTGGCATTCTATCTAGGAGTCCATGAAATTGCCAACTGGTAGAATTTTAAGTACTGTCTTTACGTACAGTGATATATCCATTCAGGAGCCTTCATCTGATTTCATTTTCATTTCACAATCAAACAGTAATTACTATGCTCTATCTGCAACTATTTACAATACATATCCAGCTATCATTGTGGTATTAGGCCATGCTTTTTATTCATTCTAGAATTTGCCAGAATGTTCTATGTGCTTTTTTTTCTTAGTAGAACTTTAAAAACTATTTTAGTCAAATGTGAGCACTCTTATGTGAAATTTATGTGAACTTTTCATGAATACCTGTTCAACTTTATTTAAACCAAACACAGATCCTTGGTAAATCTTATTTACATATTTCACAGTATCCAAACATCACTTCCCTGAAGCCTTTGCAATGATTTCAGGAATCACAAGAGACCCTAAAGTCTTCATGTAAATTTGATTTGAAGAAGTGATTTAGCCCAGCATATAGCAGTCACCTCTCAAAGTGAAACCTTTGATTACAGGTCTAAACAAAGGCAATTCAATAGGCTTTAAATGCTTGTGATTTGGGAGTTGAGTGAAGAAGAATGTGTTTGTTTTGTTTTGTTTTTGTTTTTTTACTTAACAACTTAATGACAATAGTGTGGCTGAGAAAATTGAAAGAACTGAGAGTGAAGGCAGACAGAGCAGTGAGGAGCCTATGGCTGTGTCAGCCTGGAAATGATGAGGGTCTTGGCAACATAAATGAAAGAGAGATGATTTTTGCCAGGTAACGAGAAGGATGACTATTCAGGGCTTGGCAAATGACTTTAAATGGCTGTAGAGATGAATAAATCAGAAATGACTCTGAGATTCTGCTTCAAGGTCTTGAGCACAGCTAAGATTGAACTCATTACCTCTTCATAAATGCAGCTCCTCCTCCTGACTCCTGACATCCTCATCATCTCAGTCACAGAGGATCAATTTCCTCTAAAGTGCCCTTTTTACAGTACCCTCCTACCTGGTTATTCTGCTTTTAGTCTCTCACACCTTCCCAGATTGGTGTAATCCATAAATTGGAAATAGAGCTCATTTCCAGTGGCTCTGTGCATCTCCCTAGCTGGGTTGGCAATCCCCCATCATCTTCAGCCAATGAATTTGGAGAGTTTGGGGTTAGACAACAACAAATAAACAGGATGACAAATTGGTAGATATCATCATGATACATCATACAGTTTTCAAAGTATTTTCACATTTGATTTTTACAACAGCTCCCTAAAAGTAGGAGTTTCTTTACAATGATGTGTATGAGACTCAGAGATTTAACTCTCTTGCTGAAAATCACAGAGCTACTAAATTTTGGTAAACTTTAGTGGAGTTATAATGTAGAAATTTGCAATCATTAAATAGTTCCTTCTTTTTCTTGAGACTCCAATTCCCCTTATTGGATACAATAGGTTATGAGGTCTAAATACGCCAGGATTTATGAGATTAGTAACTAGAGATTATATGGACTTCAAATTTTTTCCAATCACGCTATGAACTTGACTCATGGTTTCTGCTGAAGTTTTGGGGTGATGGGGTTTGTGGGGTCTGGAGCCAATGACCAAGAAAGAATTCTTGAAGACGTGTTTGGTGCAAAAAGGTGATTTTATTAAAGCACAGGGACTGGACCTGTGGGCAGGAAGAACTGTACTGCAAGTATGGGGGGGGGGTGACCCTATTATGGAGTCAGGGGAGATAAAGTCAAGAGGGAGTTTCCACAGAGTCTTTCACATGCTAAAAACTTACTGGAGACCTAGCTATTGTCAAGCTAAGGTTGTTTTCCTTCTAGCAAAGCAGTAATATTCAGACAGCAGGGAGTTCCTGGACTTTAGGCTATTGATGGAATTGCCTTTTTCTGGTAAACTGGTGGAGACTCTTAGTTTAATCATCTGTTGTTTGTTTGTCCTTTCCCGTTTTGGGTAGCCAGGAGTGTCCAAGGAATATCACACATATCCCACTTTAGGTGGGGGGTGCTGTTAGCCTGAATTTTGCCCTCACATTGCCTCATGTTCCTTATCAGTTTGCAAACTTTTCCTTTTGTATGCTATGAAAAGTTTCTAAGGCAGAATCTAAAAGGGGCATCTGGGTGGCTCAGTCAGTTAAGCATCTGACTTCACTTAGGTCATGATCTCACACTTTGTGGTTTCAAGCCCTGTGTCAGGCTTTGTGCTGACAGCTTGGAGCCTGCTTCAGACTCTATGGCTCTCTCTCTTTCTGCCCCTCCCCCATTCAGGCTCTCGCGCTCTCTCTCTCTCTCTCTCTCTCTCTCTAAGATAAATAAACATTAAAAAAAAACTTTTTAAAAATAAAATGAAAGCACTTATTTAATACTTTCCTGTCACCAAGAACCAGAATGAATCACTAGGCTTCCCATTCTCTAAGTTTATGTGACATTCAAAGTAGCTGGCATGATGTCATGAACAGCCCAGTTCCCCTCTCATCTCTGTCTACAGATCTCAGACTAGTTGTTTGATAATGGTAAAAATGAATATAGATTATCAATGGGTGAACATACCTCTTTCCACAATACTATTAAGTTTTGTTTTTTTTTTAATTTTTTTTTTAATGTTTATTTATTTTTGAGACAGAGAGAGACAGAGCATGAACAGGGGAGGGGCAGAGAGAGAGGGAGACACAGAATCGGAAACAGGCTCCAGGCTCTGAGCTGTCAGCACAGAGCCCGACGCGGGGCTCGAACTCACGGATCGTGAGATCATGACCTGAGCTGAAGTCAGACGCTTAACCGACCAAGCCACCCAGGCGCCCCCCACAATACTATTAAGTTTTTAACATTTGCTAAATGTGATCAGAATTACCAAATCAACTTCTTTTATGAAAACATTATATATCAACATCATTCAATTATCCATTTATTTAACAAATATGTGCTGGGCATCTACACTGTTATACATGCTAGGAATTCAACAATAAGCTAAAAGATAAGGTTCCTATTTTTTCACAGCTTATATTTATTGGAGGAGACAAATAATATACAAATACCAACATTGCTGTTTAATATAATATTTCAGAGAATGATAAGTTCTATGAAGACCAATAATTAAAGCTAAGTCTACAGAGTTTGATCTGGGTGGGGAGGGTGGTTTGGGGGTTTTCCATGTTTTTAGTCAAGATGGTTAAGGAATGTGTCTCCAAGGAAGTGGCAATTTAATAAATCCGTGACGATCCATGGAAAAGTTTGGGGAAATGTTGGAAAAAAAAAGATAAAGTTAAGAGAAAGGCTCTGAAAAGGAAACACTGAGTATTTGAGAATTGTGAATGAGCAAGAATGGAGTAAGAGCAGCATCAAATAGTAGAAACAAGTTCAAAGCGGTAGAGAAGGACCAGATTATGAGAGGTGTTTAGATTATAGAAGTGGTCAGAAGGCTGTGGTGATCAAATAAGGTCCCCCTCCCTCAGATATTCACACTCTAATCCCCAGAACCTGTGAATATGTTATTACAAATGGAAAAACATCTTTGTAGATATGATTATAGTAAGCATTTTGAGATAGGGGGTTTATCCTGGATTATGTGGCCAGACCCAATATTATTACATGAGATATTAAACAACTTCTCTTGACTTTGGTTAGTGAAAAAGTGGTGATGACAGAAGCCGGATCAGAATGATGATATGTGACTGGCATTGAAAATGGAGGAATGAAGTCACAAGCCAAGGAATGTGGATGGATTCTAGAAGCTGGAAAAGACAAAGAAATGGATTCTTTCCTAGAGATTCCAGAGAGTAATGCAGCCCTACCAGCACCTAAGATTGTAGTCTACTGAGACCTGTGTCAGATTTCTGATTTACAGAAATGTAAGATAATAAATTTGTGTGGTTTTAAGTCACTAAGTTTGTGGTAACTCTTACAGTAGCAGTGTAAATCCAATAGATGGGTTTTGAGCAAGGAGTGATATGCTGTGCATGACCCATGTTTTAAGTGGCAACCATGTGGAGAATATATTGTTGGGGGGGGTACAAAATGGCAGCAGGAAGACTAATAAAATGCTATGCTAAAAATAACTGTGGTTGCTTGTACTAAGGTAGCCAAGGTAATGGCAGTAATAAGTTGATAACATTTGGGATAAAATTTGGGTGTAAAATCAGCATAAAGGTGGTTTTCAAAGCCATAGGGCTAAATGAAACCATCCTGCTACACTGTCCAACACAGTAGCCGGTAGCAACATGTGGCTCTAAATTAAAATGAATGAAAATTTAAAAAATAAATATTTAATTCCTCAGGCACACTGGTCCCATTTCAAAGTTCTTAATAACCAAATGGGGCTAGTGGCTATCATATTGAAACAGCACAAAGAACCTTTCCAGCATTATGGAAAATTCTGTTGGACATGGCTGATGGTAGTAAGACAAGATAGAGAAGAAAAACAAAAAAGAATCAAAGAGAAATTCCTGGGTTGTTATTGTTCGCAGAGTCAGGGATAGGGTAAAGGAGCCAGCAAAAGAGACTAAGGAATGTCCAGGGCTTATCTTTTCTAAGATTTAAACTTAACATAATACAAATTAGGATAATACATTTATAATAGAAAATGTGATTGTATATGTGATTAACATAAATGCGGTTTCTGCATAGTTTTAGCTATTTAATTCACTTAATCTGGAAGTATTCACTTTCTTGGAGCTTCCAGTTGTTGTGAAGTCCATTTTAAAATGGAACCTTGGTAGGGGGAGGCCTGGGTGGGTCAGTCAGTTAAGCCTCTGACTTTGGCTCAGGTCACGATCTCGCGGTTTGTGAGTTCGAGCCCCGCGTCGGGCGCTGTTCTGACAGCTCAGAGCCTGGAGCCTGCTTCAGATTCTGTGTCTCCCTCTCTCTCTGCCCCTCCCCTGCTCATGCTCTTTCTCTGTCTCTCAATACTAAATAAAATAAAAATAAAATGGAACATTTGTTGGGGCACCTGGGTGACTCAGTCAGTTAAGCATCTGCCTTTTGATTTTGGCTCAGGTCATGATTTCCTGGTTCATGGGTTCAAGCCCCATGTCAGGCTGTGTGCTGACAGCACGGAGGGTGTTTGGGATTCTCTCTCTCCCTGTCTCTCTGCTCCTCCCCACTCTTTCTCTCAGAATATATAAATAACTTAAAAAATTAAAAAAATAAAATGAAGCTGTAGCTCTGAAGGACAGTCAGGAAAGCAGAAAGGCAACAAGGGCAGCAGTGGCATGGTGCAAGAGTAAAGTATTGCATCCTTCATAATTTTGTACTGGACCATCTTTGAAGGAAGAAGAAAAAGGAAATGAGAAGAGGAGCTGATGAAAAAGGAAAACTAAATTAGCTTGAGCAATAGAATTAACACATTTTCTCTGACCATTCCCAGACTCACACAAAGAAGCTTAAAGTTTTCTTTTCTAAAATTTTTCTTATTTGATAATCATTTACGTTGCTTACAGATGATCACCAGCTGAAGATGTACCAAATATCTACTGTTCTTCAGCTGCAGTAAAACATTCAATATCTTAGAAGTGGTTGACCTCTGATACCATATTATTTGATGGTTTTGATGTGTCCTTGTAAAGATCAGGAAGAAACAAGAATCTCAACAAGAAGTCAGACCTTAGGTGAGAGACAAATGAGACTCTGAAGCTAGAGGAGTGCTTTAAAAATTGGAGAGTCAGAGAGAGGAAGAAAGTAGTACAGGTAAGGGGAAGGGCGCCACCATTTTGATTGTTATAATACAGTATATATAATAGTTGTTTAACAAGTATTTCCTGACTTTATTCAGGCTTTTGAAGTATTTTTTCTGTTACAGAATAGACTCAAGCAAAATAGACTCAAGTTTGGCTTCCCTTCTACCTTGCTGACACCAAATAAAGTAAATTGAAAACAAGAACTCAATGAAATTAACTAGGAAATACAAAATTTGCTGAAAGAAGAGAAAATAATTAGCTATATATGAGCTTTCATTCAACACATATTCATTATTTACTCTTTGTCAATCCCTGTCCTTTGCTGCAAGACATACAATGAATGCAAGACACAGAGTTTTCCCCAAAGAAACTTGCATTCTACTTTATATAGAAGATTCTAAGGATACAAATTCTGGGTTTTTATCTTATCCAGAAAATTTCTCTTAGATGCATTCTTAAAGATACAAAAATTTCAGACCAGAGGGTGAATATTTGTCATGATCTCTAAATTAGTGCAAGACAATTTTTACATGATTTTTATTAACATATTATTAGGTTAAATCCCAAAGATATAGATAATTCCCTGTTTCTTCAATTAGATTTAGCCACTATCTCTATGATAGTTTATATGGGAAGTTCTCCTATCAAGGTCTGGGTAATGAGAACATAGCCATGTCACTTAACTCACCATTGAATCATCAGCGATGTTATTCTCACTCAAATCTTTGAATACAGGAGACTACTTTACCCATAGTTATGTATGTATGTATCTATGTATCTATGTATTTATAAGTTGGCTCCCTGCCCAGTGCAGAGCCCAATGCAGGGCTTGAACTCACTACACTGAGATGGAGACTTGAGTTGAGATCAAGAGTCAGATGCTTAGCTGACTGAGCCACCCAGGCACCCCACCCATAGTTATGAATTTAAAGGTTAAGCATTACATGTCAGTCAACCAAGAAATACATTGGTACATAGCCCAACTTTGCTCAGGTTATCTAATAAACTTTTTGTAGTTGTTGTTCTTTCTCCACTTCTAACGTAAGGCAAATAGAGATGGAGAGAGTTTTCTGTCATTCCCTGTTTAGAGCATTCTTAGAAATTTCCTTCGCAGTATTTAGCAAAAAGTTAAATACTGTAGCTGTTCATTATGGAATATAAATTATCATGGTTACAGAACTGGAAGGAGATTGGAAGTGTTTTATATTTGGGATGGGATAGATGCCATAAATTAGACATTATGATAGAAGTAGATTATACGGAAATTGTGTGGCTCAAACTGGTACCCATAATTATCCTGGAACCACAGCGTGGAAGGGAGGGTTCTAGTGGCAGTAACTCTAACCAGCTTCTCAAATAACTTCTATTGAAGATTATGTATTTTAGAGAAAAGGCCACTGACCTGGAATCAAGAGAGCTAAGTTCTAGCCTAGAGTAGTCAAAATAGCTCCATAATATTTGGGATAGTTTTCAACCTTCAAATTTGATCATTCTTTTACCTATCTTGTATTCTTACTTTCTTATTATTATTGGAAGAGATAACAATGGAAAGGCCATGCAAATTATGACATGGTCCACACCCTAGTTAATTACAACTTAACAATGCTCAGGATACATTCTGTGCGTTTTGAATTTGGTTTTTCACTGTAGGTGATGTTTGTGTGGGTTTGCTCCATTGCAGACCAGAAACTGCAAAACATGTATAAGACAACACCTATTAATTAGAAATTATCTGGGGGACACCTGGGTGGCTCAGTTGGTTCAGTGTCTGACTTTGGCTCAAGTAATGATCTCACGGTTTGTGAGTTCAAGCCCCACATTGGGCTGTCTGCTGTCAGCACAGAACCCACTTCAGATTCTCTGTCCCCTCTTTTTCTGCCCCACTCACACTCTCTCAAAAATAAGTGAAAACATTAAATAAATAAATGAATAAATAAATAAATAAATAAATAAATAAATAAATAAATAAATAAATTCATCTGGGAAGTCTTGGCAGTGTCCACTTCTCCAGGTATTTTTTGCCTCCTTAAGGGATTCTTCATATTGCTCTGTTGACCTCTTCCCCTTTGAAACTAGATATTCTCTGTCTCTCTCTCTCTCTCAACCACCACTAGTTTTTGTGGTGAGGTAATGAGAATAGGACTTAACAGCATGGATTTTAGTGTCAGAAAAACCTGGGTCCAAATCCTGATTGCTCATTTACTAATGGTATGACCTTGGATCATTGCTTAACCTTCCTGAGGTTCTGAGTTTCCTAAGATTCTCTGTATGTAATGGAATAATATCACCTATTTAATAGAGCTGTTCTGTATATTTTTCCAGCTTTATTAAGATATAGTTGACATATAACACTGTGTAAGTTTAAGGTGTACCCATAATGAGTTTATATATATTGCAGAATGATCACCACAGTGTTAGTTAACACATCCATCGCCTCACATAATTACCATTGTGTATTTGCAAGTAGTGAGAATTTTTAAAATCGACTCTCTTAGCAACTTTCAGGTACATAATGCAGTATTGTTAAGCGTAGTCACCATGATCTACCTTAGATCCTCAGAACTTAATTTGTCTTATAACAGGAAGTTTTTACTCTTTCACCACTTTTGTCCACTTCTCCCAACCCTCTGCCATGGCAAATGACTGTTCTGTTTCTATGAAATTGTTTTTTTAAGATTCCACAAATAAGTGAGGTCATATAGTATTGGTTTTTCTCTGACTTATTTCATTTAGCATGATGTTCTCCAGTTTCACCCATGTTGCTGCAAATGGCAGGATTTCCTTCTTTTTATGGCTGAAAAACATATATATATATATCACTATATTAATAATAGTAGTATTAGTAATAGTACTACCAGTAATAGTAGTATATAGTATATACTAATATATTAATTATATTATTAACACATTAGTATATATTAATAATTATATAATATCAATTAATTTTTATTATTTATTAATTAATTTAATTAACTATTGAGATATTATTATAAAATAAATAATATTTATTAATTATTTATTAAATATTGATAAATTTTATTTTTGATATCATATTTATATATAATATCTTTATAATATATAAATGTATAATATATTTATAATATTATAATAATATAATACATGTTATTAATGAATTATTAATAATTTATAATCATTAAAATCATTATAAAATAATAAATTTTTATTATAAAAGAATTAATTTAATTATCGATTATTAATTATTATTTATATTATATAAATTAATCATAATTAATTAATCATGTTATATTAATTAATTATATTATTTATATTTATATTATATTAATTATATTATATTTAATTATATTTAATTATATTTAATATTTAAATATATTTAATAATATATTTAAATTATATTTAATAATATATAAATATATTTAATAAATTAATAATATTTAATTCTATTTAATTATATATAATATTTTATATATTTGTAATTATATATTTTCTATTGATTTTATATTTACATATTATTAATTAATTATATTAATATCTTAAATATATATTTATACATAAATATTATATATATAATATATCATACAACTACATATATAATATTCCACTACACACACACTACTTTTCCTTTACCCATTCATTTACTGAAAGACATAAGACATTTAGGTTATTTCCATATCTTGACTATTGTGAATACTGCTGTAATAAATATAGGTGTATAGATATCTCTTCAAGACTGTGATTTCATTTCCTTTGGGTACATAACCAGAAGTGAGATTGCTAGATTATGGGGTAGTTCAATTTTTAATTTTGTGAAGAAACTTTATACTGTTTTCTCTACTGGCTATACCAACTTACATTCCCACCAACAATGTACAAAGGATCTCTTTTCTCCACATCCTCTCCAGTATTTCTTATTTCTTATCTTTTTGAAAATAAATATTTCAACAGGTTTCAGATGGTATCTCATTTTGGTTTTGACTTGCATTTCCCTGGTGATTAGTGATGTTGAACACCCTTTCATGTACCTGTTGGGCATTTGGTTACATTCTTTGTAAAAACATCTATTTAGATCCTATGCCCATTTTTTTATTGGATTCTTTGTTTTGTTTGTTTGTTTTTTGCTACTGGGTTATATGAGCTCTTTGTATATTTTAAATATTAACCCCTTATTAATATATAGTTTGCAAATATTTGCTTCCATTCCATAGTTTGCCTTTTCATTTTGTTGATGGTTTACTTTGCTGTACAGAAGCTTTTTAGTTTGATGTAGTCCTGTTTGTACAATTTGCTTTTGTTGTTTGTGCTTTTAGTGTCATACCCAAAAAATCATGGCCAAAACAAATGTTGAGATTTTTTACTATATTTTATTCTAGAAGTTTTATAATTTTAGTTCCTTCATTTAATTCTTTAATCCAATTCAAGGTAATTTTTGTGAGTGGTGTAAGATAGGGGCCCAGTTTTACTCTTTTGAATGTGGCTATCCAGTTTTTACAACACCACTTATTGAAGAGACTATATTTTCCCATTTAGTATTCTTGGCTCCTATGTCAAGTAGTAATTGATGGTATATGTATGCATATATTTCTATGCTTTTAATTCTGTTCCATTGATCTATGTGTCTGTTTTTTATTCCAGTACCATTCTGTTTCGATTACTATAGATTTATTGTATAGTTTAAAATCAAGAAGTGTGGTGTCTCTGGCTTTGTTCTCCTTTCTCAGGGTTGCTTTAACTATTCAGGGTCTCTTATGATTCTATATGAATTTTAAGATAATTTTTCTGTATCTGTGAACAATGTCATTGGACATTTGACCCAGATTGTATTGAATCTATAGATGGTTTTGGGTAGTATGAACATTTTAACAATATTAATTCTTCTAATCCATAAACACAGGATGTTTTCCCATTTATTTGTGTTTCTTCAATTTCTTTCATCCATGTCTTACTGTTTTCAGTGTAGAGATCTTTCATCTAATTGGCTAAATTTATTTCTAAGTACAATATTGGTTTTGATGCCATTGTGAATAGGATTCTCTTCTTTATCCCCTTTTCAGATTCCTTTGTTGTTAGTGTGTAGAAACACAACTCATTTTTATATGTTGGTTTGTATCCTGAAACTTTACTGAATTCATTTATTAGTTTCAATAGTTTTTGTTAAGAGTATTTAGAGTTTTCTATATATAAGATTACATCATCTGCACATAAAGACAATTTTACTTGTTCCTTTCCAATTTCGATGTTTTTTATTTCTTTTTTGTGTCTGAATGCTCTAGCTGAGACTCCCAGCTCACAGGCTGGTCTTTGCAATTTGGTAGGCGATTGATTGGCTGTGTTCCAGTGTTGAGTGAGGTCACAGGTTGGGTTCTCTGTTTAGGCAGGACCCCGACCTGTACCCTGTAGCTGGTGGGGCTGGAGACTGTGCTCTGCATTAGGGTGGGGTCACTGTCTATGTTTTCTGGGAGGGTGGTGCCCCAGGTTACTTCAGCAATTTGGCAAGGCCATAAGGTGGGATCTGTTGCTGGGCAGGGTTGTAGGTTAAGTTCTCTGGCTGTAGGCTGAGCTTTGAGGCTGTCCACTTTCTCTGTCTAGACCCTTTTGTTATGTGGGACCAGATGCTATGCTTAACAGTTGGACAAGGCTGCTGGATTGGCTCTCTATATGAGCAAACTTTAGGATGGGCTTCACCACTAACCAGATTCTCTAGCTAGCTTCTTGGTGACAGGTCATTGGAGATTATGCTCAGCAGTTGAGCAGGTCTGTGATCTTGCTCATCTGCCCAGGGAGACTGTAGGATGGTGCTCCTTGGTCACATCCACAAATGTGGGCATCTGTTGTCATACTTCTATTGGGACAGGGCTGGAGGTTATGCTCAGCAGTTGGGTAGGACTTTGAGCCTTCTTCCTTGCCCAGATGATATAGAATGGACTCCTAGGCTGGTATGGCTTGCTGGCTGGGGACCCAAACCAGGCAGAACTGCCAACTGAGCTCCTCGGCTAGACAGAGCCATTGGCTTGGCTTTACCGATGGGAGGAGCCAATGGCTCAGGATATCTGCTGGGATATCTGCTCAGCAGCAGCTCCAAGCAGAAGTGCAATCTGCCAAGATTTGAGCTCTGGTTTCTATAAGCCCTGTCCCCCTTCTTCATCTCTATCTGATCCCCTGTAGTCAAGCCCTGTGGATTCTCCCATTGATCCTCATGAAGCGAGACCTGAGTGTATCGCCTAGGAAGCACCTTGTAATGCTGGAAGAGCTACATGTCCGCCTTGGGCTCTTTTTTCCCACTGGAGGAAACCGGAGGCCCAGGAGTGCTTCCTCCCTGAGGCTATACTGGCCTGGAGGTGGGGCAATGCAGTCAACATGAAACCACTCTTCATACCCTTCCAATGTGGTCCTTCTCAGTCTCTCTGGGTGTGTTTCAGTCTCACCTCCAGGTTCTTGAATTTTCACGATAGCCTCTTGTTTATGAATAGTTGTTAATTCTTCTTCTGATGAGGGGGGCTTAAGTTGGGAACAACCTATGTTGCCATTTCGATGACATTATTCTGTTCTGAGTATTAAAATGAACAGTTCAGTAAACGATTTAGTGGAAGAACAAGCACATTATATCTATTACTATTATTATATGTGAATTCTCTCCTTCTGGGCTCACTATGGAACAGATACTTCTGAAATAGCTTTTGTACCACTCATTCTGACAAAGAGATACCATCCTATTGGTATTTCGACATATTTTAACATGATTTTGCTTGTCCATGCTATTACTAAAGAAGTTAAAATATTGTAAGCATGGGTAGTTATAAAGTTATAATTAGTATAAAGCTAAAGTAGTGCTAAAAATTATGCCAACATATATCTATATTCTCCTTTGGCTTACACATAAAATGGAGCAAGAACAGCTTGGTCCTTCACTGACTTTTCTCTTGGATGTTCTAGAAGCCAGTCTTTCCTACCTCTTGTTTTTATTCCTGTTTTTCACCATGATTCTCTCCCTCCTTTCAGCCTCCCCACCTGATAACCACACATGCAAGTACTCGCACAGTGAACAAATACCCACGCATAGGGTGGAATGTGAATAAAAAAAGAAGATAAGTTCAAAGCAGTGGCATGAAACTCAGAACCTAAGCAAACTTATATTCTTGAACCTGTGTTCAACCTTGTTGGACACAAGTAACGGGGACCTTCACAAACTGGCTTCATTAAAAAGTGGCAAGAGAAAGATTCTTGTACTTCCAGAAAGAAAGGAAGTGATCAAAGCAAAACAAAACCCACAAATGTCAAAAGGACACTAGAGTCAACTGAAAAGCTCCCTCTGGCCAAAGATGAAAAATTATGTGCAGTAAAATATATGGCACAGTATTGGGTTATAATCTAAAGTATAAAATAAATATCCATGACTCTCTCTATACATTGTGTGGATATAAATAAATGATTGAATAAATAAGACAAGTCTCCCATGCACAAAGAGTACAAATAATATATAGAGATACTCTACCCTCAAGAAGGAGAAGCATAATTCCCTACTCTTTAAATGTGGCTACTCAAAATGTGGACTCCTTTGAAAGGGTACGGTGTGAACAGAGCAGAGAAAGAGTAACTTTACAGTGAGGGAAACCTGACAAACATTGCCTTGTGCAGGTGACCAAGGTCAATGTCATCAATGCTAAGTCATTTGATAGCATGTACCTTTGATGATATGATGACAATGGTACCTTATCTCTGCGATCTTCCTCTCAAAAACAGATGACTTTAGTGTAATCATGAAAATAACAGACAAATCCCAATGAGGACACATTCTACAAAATATCTGACCAGTACTCCTCAAAATTGCTAGTCATTCAAAGCAAGGAAAATCTGAGAAATCGTCAGTCAAGAGGAGCCCAAAGAGACAGGACAATCAAATGTGATGTGGTGCTTTAGATGGGATCTGAAACAGTTTTTAAAACCAGGTCAAAAACTAGGTGTGCACTTTTAGTTAATAATACTATATCATACAGTTCATTCACTGTAACAAAAGTTCCACACTAAGGTAAGGTGTTAATAATGGGGAAAATTGGGTACACGATATATAGGAACCCTCTGTACTATCTTTGTAATTTCTCTGTGTATTTAAAACTGTTCTAAAAAATAGTTTATTAAAGAAAGAAGTAGAGGGGGTGAAATATGCCTGGTTGCTAAAGTGAAAGGGAGTCTTTTGGAATCACAGGTAGGACTCATGGCTGTTCCCATGAAACCAGGGCTAGGGAACAGAGAGCAACAAGGAGCAAGGTTATCCTTTTCATTTTTCGGTGACTACATGGTATGCCATCTATGCTTCCTTTGGCATATTGGCTGCCCTTTCACAAACTGCTTCGTCTCACTACAAACTAACTATGCACGTGCTCCACCACAGATGCCCTCCCTAACCTCTCAGTCACCACACCCGTTAGCAAGCACCTCAGCTGCCTTAATTCAATTTGTTTTCTTCAGATTAGATACAGAATCCCATTAGTTGCCAGCCAGCCAGTGGCTTGTCTGTCCTTGAAGCAGGTATATAACCATAGTCCAAATAGTCTTGTTGTGGGGATACAGGGCCACGTGGTAGCCTCTTCTAATCTCTCAAAGAGAAAGTTCTTGAAATAGGGAAGGATAAAACAATGGAGGATAATAGGATGGGTTTGGTACATGTGACAAAAGCATAAAACACACAAACACACACACATATATGTATCTATATATATATATGTATATATATATATATATGCTATAAATTATGAAGTATAATATAAAGAAACAACAGAAATCCTCACTATATGTTGTCACAATACAGCTGTGTGCCAAGGACAAAATCTTCATATCATCAGATACTAAACATAGATGTAACTCATGAGTCTGAAGTATTCGGCAGATGTGGGCTGGGCTCGGCAAGGCTGGTCATGCATCCATAGTCATCTGTGGGTAACTGCCAGAATAATCTTGTCTGGTGGTTGGCTGGCTGTCAGCTGGGCCAGGCTAGCTTAGACATGTTCTCATGGAAAGTCACAGGGGCACTTTTAAAAGGGCACTTTTTAAATGGCAGGCACTTTTAAAAACCTCTACTTGCATCACAGCTGTGAATATGCACTGGCCAAGTCAAGTCACGTGATGCAACTCAGGATCAGGGGTAAGGAAAGTATACTCCGTGAAATGCTAAGGATTGCTGGGTCACATTGCAGAAGATGTGGAGGCTGGGTCACATTGCAGAGGGGGTGGGAATGGTGAAGAATTTGGATCATTAATACAATCAACACACCACATAAAGGCAACATCTAAGTAATCAGATGGTGGGATTAATTGGAGAAGCCCACCCAGAGGAAGGGATTTTGAATAAGTGTTTAAACCAAGTTATAGGAGAGCACATACAGGTGTATTCATCATCTGGTCTGATTTAAAAGTATCTCTACTTTTGCTATTATGGATAAAGGGATCAAAAGAGGACAGGATGTTGCAGCTTCTATGTCCCGGAGTGAAATTATGATTCAGTTATTAACTCTGCGGCTCAGTAGCCCAAAGAAGTAATGTCGCATCCTTCGATTTGGCCTTATCTATTGTGACAAGGCTCCGGGGAGCTGATGCGTATGAAATTCATTTCATGTCTCATTCACAGAATGCCTGAGTTTTGAAAACACCTTTATGATGTTTCAGGTTTCAGTTACCTGGTGTGTGATCTCACAAACTCACAGTCTTCAAAAGAAAGAACATTAACTTCTCCTCAGAAGCTTGAGGTTCTTTGTTACAGGAAACCCAGGAGGCATCATTCCAGGAGAAACACACAGGAGCACATAGGTCACTTTTGATAAAATGCCATATATTCTAAGGGCAATAGAAATATGTATTTTATGCAAACTCAAAGTTGAATAGATGGTATAGGTTTAGATAAAACAGATTCAAATCATCCTTATACAGAATACATTAACAAATAGAGCATAGTCTTCCCCTATCAGGATTCTCAAAATACTTCGTATAAATAAGAAAAGTGGCATTTTTTTTTACCAAGGAAGCAAATAGAAAAATAAATGTGCAAGTAAGACAATAACATTTTTAGAATCTAATAGGAAAAATAAAATTACATCTTCTTTCCATTAAATGAGAAAAGAAAGAATATGCAAAAGATATGAACAAATGTGTAACTTCCTCCATTCCTTCTGCAGTACATTTCCAGTGTAATTTATCAGGTTTATTTCTTTCCATGGTTACCACAAACCACAATAATTAGACCTGAATTTTCCTGTTTTTTTTTTTTTTTCACTTCCAACAATCTGTTGAGAATAGGGCTAAGTATTGAATGCTTGGCATTCCACTCACACCCATGGTAGACATCACAATTTCATCTGGGGGCTCTTTTTACCAGAGGCTGGACCAGGTCTCTAATCCACCTTCACTCATTCTCTTGGTTAACTCCACCCTGGGATTAGAAGTAGCAACATGAGGAAACCATTTTGCCCTCCCTGACCCATTATTCCTTCCTCCATCTGTGCTAATTTAGCCAACTCCTACTCAGCCATCAAATTTCAGCTCACTTACCACCTTTCCTGAAGCCTTTCCTGACTGATCATTGTTATTTTGATACATCACCTCCATATTCTCAGAAAATCCTGGGTATACCTCAGTGAAAGAGCTATTTGCACTGTATCATCTTCTGCGTTTAGTTCTCTATCTCACACACCAGTCTATGAAAGAGACCTAAGAAACAAAGAAGAGAGAACAACTAAACTGTGTTTTGTCTGTTGATGGCAATGAAATTTCACAGCACAGTGCATAGAACGTGGAGCCTAACAATTTTGGTGAATGTGTGTGTGCCTGCAGGGTGAACGAGGGAGGGACTGAGTGACTTAGAAAGTGAATGAATAAGAAAAGGAAAGGCCCAGGGCGCCTGGGTGGCTCTGTCGGTTGAGCCTCAGACTTTGGCTCAGGTCATGATCTTGTGGTTGATGAGTTAGAGCCCTGCGTCGGTCTCTGTGCCGACAGCTCTGGGGCCTGGAGCCTGCTTTGGATTCTGTGTCTCCCTTTCTGCTCCTCCCCTGCTCACACTCTGTCTCTCTCTCTCAAAAATAAAGATTAAAAAAAATTTTTTTTTTAAAGGCAAAGGAAAGGCCCATGTCTGCGTGTTTTTATTCATTCTCCTCACCCAGAAAATGACCAACTGTTGGTGACATTTTTCAGAGCTTATTTGTAGCAACAACAGTCCAGCTAAGAAATACCAGCCTCACATAACATGTCTCCAAAATTCTTGGGCTAGGGTGAGGGGTTGGAGAAGCAGGGAGGTGCTGACAGAAGAGGTTTTATTTTTGGCTCCATTGAAATCAGGGAGGCTTGAGGTTTATTTATTCAGGCAGCCCAATGGCACAACCAGAGCAACAGGGCTTGGAATCATTGGGAGATTCCAGCTTACCTGTATCAGGTTACTTAAAATTTTAAACCTCAGTTTCTGCCTTTGTATACTAGGGATAATAAGAACCACTTTCTAGAATATACTCTGAGGTGCTGTTGTGACATGACAAGCCACCTAGATCACTGCATTCCTCCTAATCAGGGGGACACTCTGATATCGGCAGAAACTTCACAGCTATCGGAGGCCACAGAAGAAAGATGGTACACCTTCCAGCATTATTTTATTTAAGCACACGGGGGACATATTACTTTTGTATTGAAATAAACATGTATATTACATGTATAGAATGCAAACTGATCATGAATATTTATAATGCTCATGAATATTTATAGAACATCATAGGACTTCAAAGACATTTCATGCTTGGGTCAGGGAGCAACAGACTCTACTCTGAATCACTCAAGGATTCATACTTACTGTTCTCTGCTAACTTTCTAAGTTAGAAAAGTCGGGAAAGCCCTGATTATGGTAGATGATTTCAAACACCTCCAAAGAGCCTATAACTGTGTAAGGTGGTCATAGCTTTAAATTTTAAAATTATATATTTACAAATTTTTCCTTAGAAATGAGTCCTGTGATTGGGTCCTGCTGATAGATCCAAATCCAGTAGTGGATATGTTGTCTTATTTTATAGCCCATGTGTGGGATTCTTCAAGTATATTTACATAATTATTTCCCCAAGCATCTAATTAACTTCTTTTTTTGCCATTCATGAATGCAAACCACATCTCTTCTTGGCAGATCCCAATAAGTAAACAATAGGGATGAAGAGGAATGTTAGACTTTCTGCTCAGGCAGACTAATACATACAACAGTGGTAGAAATTCAGCTTGCAGAAAAAATAAATTGGAACTCAGCTAGTGGGGAAGAGTTTTCAAACACAGCATGCACAAGATGTTATTCTATGTTTGCTTTTAGGATTTGAGAAGCAATTCCATGTTGGTGTTTCGTGAGGATGAGAAATCGCCACCACTGTTTAATTTCATATAGTCAGCAGACTCCTATAATATGCGACCAGATTAATAGAGATGCTTAAAAGACAACAATATGTTTTTAGCTACTACACACACACCCGAATGCCCTCCCTTTACACACAATATAGATTTGGTTGATTGTTAAAAAGTTATGATGTTAAAAGCCATAGAGCCAAAGTATAGAAAAGAAATTTAAGTATAAAAGTACTATAAATACAGAAGCCAAAGTATACAAGATAAATTAAGAAGAGAGAAAGCAAAGATTTTTCAAGGTAGAACTTAAATTTACTATGAAAAATACCTGACAAGATGTGGAATAAGCAGATTAAAAGTATATTTGCATTTTCCCGGATTCTATCTGCACCTGCTTCTAATTTCGTTTGTAATTGTCAAATTTCTGTTTCATGTTCCTTGTGCGAGAGGTTTTTGGCTGCTTAGAGAGCATTTGTATTGTGCTCGTATTTTAGGGCTGTTTCCCATTAAAAGAAACATACAGATAGAATAGGAAGACCTTAGGGTATCAGAGTCTGGAAAAGTTTTAAATATCATTACTGGGGCGCCTGGGTGGCGCAGTCGGTTAAGCGTCCGACTTCAGCCAGGTCACGATCTTGCGGTCCGTGAGTTCGAGCCCCGCGTCGGGCTCTGGGCTGATGGCTCAGAGCCTGGAGCCTGTTTCCGATTCTGTGTCTCCCTCTCTCTCTGCCCCTCCCCTGTTCATGCTCTGTCTCTCTCTGTCCCAAAAATAAATAAACGTTGAAAAAAAAAATTAAAAATAAATAAATAAATAAATAAATAAATAAATAAATATCATTACTGTAGTTTGCTCTGAGTTCTGAAACTGAAAAATAGATCTTAGAACCAACACTTTCATTTTTACAAATTTGTTCCAGAGACCTAACTATCTTGTGTCATCTACAAAAGTCCTGTCTTCTGGTTTACCTGGAAAAACTGATTTGGCTACAGATAATTATGAGAAAGCTTTTTCTTTCTGTTCAAGACCCAGAGGATGCCTTTAAAAAAAAAAACAATTTATTTTACAGGCTCACCTGATTCACTGATAAAGGAATACTCATGCTTGATAAGTACTTTGGGCCTGATGATAAATGCTGTAGTTGGGTATTATCTCTATTCAAGTGCACAAAACCCTAGAGAATGTACTGATGGCTAAGACTGCATTACGTGAATAAGGCTTTCGTGCAACTTCAGTGGTCTGCCTGATGAAATGGCTTGCTTGATCAAACGGTCAATGAGATACCTATAATTCAAATACCAATGACCATTTGGCTGTTGAGAGATTTTTAACCCCTATTATGACTTCTAGATGAATAATCTAATGCCAGGGTCCAAAGACACTGAAATTGTATCCTGTACTCTGGTCTCCTTCACCTCTCAGGACAGATTGCCTCCAACATCCAGGAGGAAGAGAAAGAGAATATTACAGAGGAACTAGTGTCCACTTTACCTGAGCCACATGGTTTTAAAGACATCTCTTCTGAACTGTTAGGAGTATGAGAAACGCATACACAGTAAAACTGCCTAAAGAATGAATATTGGCCAGTATACTCAAAAGTATCTAATTCAGGGAGCAAACAATGCTAAAATTATCTGCTTGGATTTTAAGTTGTCAATGCATTAACCCTTTTCAAAGAGATGCACACTGAAAATTGAGCCAAGCCTGCGGTCAGATGAATACTGGAATCCTTGAGGGATCATCTGGAATGAAAACATCACACTCAATCAAGATCTAGAGTAGTCTGGATTTATATTCCATATATGCCTTAATAGATGTGTGAAGTTTGTTTTTTTAAGGTTTCAGATTGATCTGCTTTACATGACACTGAAAAGATGCATTCAAAATAATCAAGAGCTTTAGGCATAATTCAAATTTAAGTGGCATTGAAATGACAGTAACAGTGAACTCAGCAGGCTATCTCTCTAGTATAGCTCTGTTCCTTCCCTTCCAATATGGATGCATCCATTTCAGGTTCTTTGACGAAGCCACAAAATCAGGTGCTTACTCTGGTAAACAAATGTTACCACACGTTTCCATTTCTACAGAATTGTTGTCATGGTGGAGATTTTTAAATACATTTTTTAGGGGCGCCTGGGTGGCGCAGTCGGTTAAGCGTCCGACTTCAGCCAGGTCACGATCTCGCGGTCCGTGAGTTCGAGCCCCGCGTCAGGCTCTGGGCTGATGGCTCAGAGCCTGGAACCTGTTTCCGATTCTGTGTCTCCCTCTCTCTCTGCCCCTCCCCCGTTCATGCTCTGTCTCTCTCTGTCCCAAAAATAAATAAAACGCTGAAAAAAAAAATTTAAATACATTTTTTAAATGTTTATTTATTTTGAGAGAGAGAGTGTGTGTGTGCAAGCAGGGGAGGGACAGAGAGAGGGGGAGAGAAAGAGAATCCCAAGCAGTCTCCTCACTGTCAGCACAGAGCCCAAAGCAGGGCTCGAACTCACGAACCCAGAGATCATGACCTGAACTGAAATCAAGAGTTAGATGCTTAAATGATGGAGTGACCCAGGCGCCCCATGGTGGGGATTTTAAACTACTTGTCCTTTTAGCAGGAAAACAATTGGCATGGCTGGGCAGAAGGACAAGGAAAGGCCCTAACACAGGAGAGTTTCCTTTCTTCTGAGAAACAGGAGGAACAGGAGATGTGTGAGAGGAGACCCTGAGACTCCCATCTTGTACGCCCTGTCACTGAGTGACTGAGATCCTCACAAAGGCACATTGTCAGCACTTCTTTCTGCTTCCCTCCTCCTGCCATTTAATACATCTACACACTTCCAGTTTTCCAGCATGTTAGCTATTGCTACCCTTTCTCATTCTTCCCAGACCGCTTTTATTTATTTATTTATGTATTTATGTATGTATGTATTTATTTATTTATTTATTTCTGCTGCTAAAGAAAAAAACATTAATAATGCTTGCTAAAGAGGATAGACTTCATTCAGGGGATCTCTGCAGAGGGGGTGGGTGGTTTGCAGTAGGGGGGAGGGATGGAGTGCAATGCCTCACACAACAAGGACAAGAGAAGCAGAGTTGGGTTAGTGGGTGGGAAATTATTCAGAGGAAACTAGCTAGTGAGACACTCTTGCTACAATGATGCATTAGGAATCTTGCGGAAGGCAGGCTAGAGGATAAGATATCAAGGGTGGGAGATTTCTCTAAACTGACCCAGCAAGATTTTTGCTAAACCTGGACTAAAGGGGCCACAGACAGAGCCCAATGTTGGGGCCTTGAGGGCTTAGAGGAGCCTGACTAGAGTCAGGTCAAGGAAAGAAATGTTGTCATCATCTAAAATAAAGCCAACATTGGGGCACCTGGGTGGCTCAGTTGGTTAAGCATCCGACTTGATTTCAGTGCAGGTCATGATCCCAGGGTCATGAGATCAAGCCCACATTGAACCCCCGAGTCAGCTCCATGCTGGGTGTGGAGCCTGCTTAAGATTCTCTCTCTCCCTCTTCCTTGCTCCTCCCCCACTCCCTCATGTGCACATGTGCTCTCTCTCTCAAAAAATTAGAATAAAATAAAATAAAATAAAATAAAATAAAATAAAGCCAATGGCCCTTAAAGTTCTGCCTTCCAGCAGTGCTCACAGGAAAGGCACTCTCCATGAGATTCCCTTGCCCTTATAGGGACTAGTGTTGCCCTCGATGTCTGAGCACAGTCGTAGCCTACACACTGGCTGGAATCCTAGGTAAAACTGCCGATTCCAAACTAAGGCACAGGTATTTTTGTTTCCATTTTCTGCCACATTATTTCAGCAGAAACCTAGAGTCATCTTCATTCTTTATTTATATCTTTATTGCCCCCCACCCCTAATGTGTTAGCCGTTTCTCCACATTCTACCTCCAAGATATTTCTCAAACATTTTATTTATTTCCCATGGCCACCATCTGAAATCATCTCACCATCTTCTCTTTCCTAGATTCCTACAACAGTCTCTCAAATGGCCTTACCACTTCTTTTCTTATCCCTTTCTATTCCCTCCAAAATTTTCTACTCAGAGGTGGGAAAAATGGTATTTTTGAAACAAAAGTTAGATCATATCATTAAGAGAAAAAAGCCTTCATTGGACTTTCCATTGCGCTTATCATATAATCCAACTTCTTGCCTTGGTCTATAGATCCATGCAAGACTTGACCTCTGTTTTTCTCTTTAACTCTTCTTGTTCCAATCTTCCTCTAGTTTTTTTGGTCCAGTCCACCACACGCCTCCTTTTTTTTTCCTTTGAGTCTCAGGGTAAATGTCCCCTCTAGAAAACATCCCTAGAATTGTGTTCCTCTCTCTCTCAACTCATTTGTTCTTTTCACAGCACTTGTTAAACTTGCATACTATGTGTCTGTCTTTAACTTGTTGGCTGCCTCCCCTCGGAAACAATTAGCTTCATAAAGACTATCACCTATCTGTCTTATTCATTACTGTAAAACTTGTCTGATACAAAGTAGATACTCAATAACTATTTTATGAATGAATGAATGAATGAATGAATGAATGAATGTCTCTAGGGCACTTCCCCAAAGTCCCTTAGATGAGTATTTCTAGTTAGAGTACTATAGTCTTGGGACACCTAGGTGGTCAGTCAGTTAAGTGTCTGACTCTGGATTTCAGCTCAGGTCACGATCTCATGGTTCATGAGTTCAAGCCCCATATCAGGCTCTGTGCTGACAGTATGGAGCCTGCTTAGGATTCTCTCTCTCTCTTTCTCTCTGCCCCTCCCCTGCTCCAGTACTTGTGTGTGCTCTCTCTCTCTCTCAAAGCAAATAAATAAACAAAAGAGTACAGTAGTCTTATTCAAAAACCTTTTTGTCTTTGCTTTTAGAGAGGTTTAAAATTATTTTTAACAAATATCAAATTCCACGCTCAACTTCTGGAACCATATTCAAATTAAGTTCATTAATGAGTACAGTGGTTAATGAGATATGGATGGCATGAGAAAATGGAGAAGAGGTGTGTGTTCAAAGAAATCTATTTTTATAAAACTATTTTAGTCTGCTTTCCATATTGTGGCACAATCTTGCCAACAAATAAAAATTCCGTGTTTACTGTTATACCCAGAGTGACTCCAGAGTTACCTGGGTTCTAATAGTGACCCAACGGTGAAGTAGACTTGCTCTTCCACAACCTCAAGTGAGATTAGGAGCGAGCCTGCCCTGAGGTTGTGCCTGTTCCGGAACTGTCTCTGCCAGAGGTAATGATCAGCAGCGAGGGATGGCCAGTGCAGGGCTCAAAATGCTCTGCAAGGCCAAGACAGCTGGCTGAGGCAATTTGGCCTCTGACAGAAGATTTGGCAGGTGCCTGAGACACACACAGTGGATTACCTGCCCTTTCCTAAAATAAATTCGGTACCAATCAGCATTTCTCTAGGGATAATCATGAAATTGAAGCCATGATCATGTCATCAAGTATCCATCTCAAGAGAATCCAAATTATGCAACCTGTGTCACCCTGGAAGGTTCAGTCACGTACACATTCAGGGCAAACTTTTTGGATGAATTGCAGCAGCTGCTTATCCTAAAAAGCTGAACATAACCTTCATAAGCAGCTCCTTGCACTCATTCTTTCAAAGGTCATATAACAGTTTCTGTTACTAATGAGGAATTTTAGGTAATCTTTATGGAAGGGGTAGTGGTACAGATGTAGGTAAACTGTGCTCTCATCATGAGGTTTTATTTCCATTTGCAACCAGTCACCTTTTTAAGATAAAAGCCTCATTTGAATTAATTGTAACAGGTACCACCAGTTTATGTGACACTAGGTTAGTGAATGTGATTAATATTTCAAACACCTTAAAAAGGGGTAGTACTAAAGTACTTTCTGTAGAAATATCTCTAACAGAAGATTGCCCACTATTTTTTCCCATTTGCTCAGCTGTATTTTTTTCTTGACATTAATAGAACCCAGTTACTATAATTATCTCTCATATTTGACTTTTAAGGATTTCTTTTCCTCTAGCTCCAGTTTAGTTTTTTTTTCAAAATAAAATGCCACAAATTGAATATGATGATGCAGATTTAGTCATATCAAATAAATGATAATGAGACTATAGCCCAGTATAATGGAGGGGAAATTAGATATAAAATCAGAGCTATATTCATATTAAATGAAATCTTAAGTTCTTTGCCAGGCCTCTGTGTGATTATTAATGGAGTAGATGATCCTTACATTCATCTAAACACTATGGTAGCTTTGGGAAATCTTGGGATCAAGTTTGAAGGAAGAAGCAAAGAGAAGAACAAACTGTTATGCCAAATTCATAGATTAACAAGAATTTGGAGGGGAGAAATCTAGGGAAACTGAAGACGAGAGATGAGAAGGAAGAGGAAGAAAGAAGAAATAGAAAATAACCAAATGAGTGATTAAGGAACAATCTCAACTGGTAGGGTGGGTAAAAGACCTTTTAGGGAACAGCATAGAAGTTTTTTGTGTGTCTCACATCCATAAAATACAGCCAGACCAACACTAAACCATCCTGCACACCAGAAAACTGGTTGGAGGATTAACACAACAATCTGCACAACCTGAACCACAGAATTCAGCAGGTACGCAGCACAGAGAGCTGAACTTGGGGAGCGAGAAGCCGTGGGGAAGGAGGTGCTTTTGGGGGCGGAGAGAGGACGGAGATGGGGTGGAGGAGAATACAGGAAAAGCCCCCCACCCCAAAAGCAGCTGGAGAGAAAGTGGAAAATTGCAAACAGCCATAAGGACTAAACTAAAAAGGGAGAAAGGAGAAAGGAGAGGGTTTAAATTCCAGTAAGACCGTAAACAAGGGGAGGTCAAAGGCTGCAACTCTGCAGCTCCATACCTGGTGGTGCTCTGGTGGGAAGGGTGAATTCCCAGGAACAGAGTGGGATTCGGCAGGTTCTTGGGCCACACGGGGAAAAGCGGTTCCACTGCTGAAAGGACATTTGGTAGAGACTGTTGAAGTCCCCTGGTCCCAGCAGACCCCAGAAAACGGCTACATTCGCTGTTGCAGGAACAAGGTTGTTAAGGGTGAAGCCCAGTGCCAGATGTGTGTTGTGATTTTCCATAATCCCTGAGGAGCTCCTGCTACACTGTCTCCCAAACTTTTTCTGGGGCAGGCTGGCACCTGGGCGCTGTCTCGGGGCACCAGCAGCAGCAGGGTCCAGCAAGTGTTCCTGGGTGCAGCCGGCACCTGGCCATTTCTTGTTGAGAACCTCCCACAGAGGGGCAGAACGGGTCAAAGCTGCAGTCTTGCAGTAGTAAGGGGCCAGGGAAAACAGCCGCATCTGAGACAAAACTCAGGAGAGAAGTATTGCCTGGGGCCTGGTCACGGACAGTGAAAAGGTGGGGAGTAGACAAAAGCTGAAGACAGAAGACAGGTGTGCAATTGCTTATCGGCAAGAAGAGAGTTCCAATACTCGAGACTGGGTAGATGGGTGAAGCCATTTTCACTTCTCCCGCGCATACGCGTATGAACCTCTGAACACCACAACACTCCACCCCAGTAGGCTAGCAGTGCCATCTACTGGAGAATGGAGCCGTTACACTGAGCCCCAGCCAACTGGGCCAACCTCGCTCTTCAAGAACACAAGTCTCACCACCTACTTAATTTATGGACTATAAAGCGCTTCATAGTCTGACTTCTAGGGGAAAACAAAGTAATCTCAGTCCTATTTCAATCTGTCAGCGGGTCCATCTATTCAATTTTCTTTATCTTTTTTTTCTTTTTCACTTCTTTTCTTGAATACAGAAAGAAAAATTCATTTCTATTTTCAATTTCTATTAAAAATATTTTTCTTTAATTTTTTACTATATTTTTTACTTCTGTGTAATTTTTTTCAAATTATATTCTACTTCCATCATTTTATTTTAGTCTACTTCAGTGTATTCACTTTTTCAAATTTTCAAATGATTTCCTTTTTTTTCCTTTTTTCTCTTTTTTGTTTCTTTTCTCTTTCTTGGATAAATTGATTTTAATTTTTAATTTTTATTAAAAATATTTTTGTTTAATTTTTTCTACTATATTTTTTACTTTTGTGTAAATTTTTCCAAATTCTATTTTACTTCCATCATTTCATTTTAGTCTACTTCAGTGTATTCATTTATTCACATTTTCAAATGATTTCTTTTTTTTTCTTTCCCCCTTTTTCTCTAATCTATCAAGCCCCTTTCAACACCCAGACCAAAACACACCTTGGATCTAGCTTCGTTTATCTGATGTGTGTGTGTGTGTGTGTGTGTGTGTGTGTGTGTTTAGTTTTTTAATTTTAATATTTTTTTTAATTTTAACTTTTTTTTACCTCATTAATTCCTTTTCTCCATTCAAAATAATGAAATGAAGGAATCACCCCAAAAGAAAGAGCAGTAAGAAATGACAGCCAGGGACTTAACCAACACAGATACAAGCAAGATGTCTGAACCAGAATTTAGAATCACGATAATAAGAATACTAGCTGGAGTCAAAAATAGATTAGAATCCCTTTCTGTGGAGATAAAAGAAGTAAAAGCTAGTCCGGCTGAAATAAAAAATGTTGTAACTGAGCAGCAATCTCAAATGGATGCTGTGGTGGTAGGGATGAATGAGGCAGAACAGAGAATCAGTGATATAGAGGACAAACTTATGGAGAATAATGAAGCAGGAAAAAAAAAGGGAGATGAAGGCAAAAGAGCACGATTTAAGAATTAGAGAAATCAGTGACTCATTAAAAAGGAACAACATCAGAATCATAGGGGTCCCAGAAGAGGAAGAGAGAGATATAGGGGTAGAAAGGTTATGTGAGCAAACCATAGCGGAAAATTGTCCTAACCTGGGGAAAGACACACACATCAAAACCCAGGAAACACAGGTGACCCCCCCCATTAGATTAAACAAAAACCGACCATCAACAAGGCATATCATAGTCAAATTCACAAAATACTTAGGAAAGGAGAAAATCATGAAAGTAGCAAGGGAAAAAAAAGTCCTTAACCTACAAGGGAAGACAGCTCAGGTTTCCAGCAGACCTATCCACAGAAACTTGGCAGGCCAGAAAGGAGTGGCAGGATGTATTCAATGTGCTGAATCAGAAAAATATGCAGCCAAGAATTCTTTATCCAGCAAGACTGTCATTCAAAAGAGAAGGAGAGATAAAAAGTTTCCAAGACAAAAATTAAAGGAGTTTGTGACCACTAAACCAGCCCTGCAAGAAATTTTATGGGGGACTCTCTGAGGGGATATATACATATATATATACATATATATACATATATATACATATATATATACACATATATATACATATATATACATATATATACATATATATATACACATATATATACATATATATACATATATATACATATATATATACACATATATATACATATATATATATATATATATATATATATATATATATATCAAAAGCAACAAAGATTAGAAAGGACCAGAGAACAGCAACAGAAACTCCAACTCTACAAGCATGATGGCAATAAATTCATAGCTTTCAGTACTCATTCTAAACATCAATGGACTCAATGCTCCAATCAAAATACATAGGGTAACAGAATGGATAAGAAAACTATATGCTGTTTATCAATATACCATTTACAAGAGACCCACTTTAGACCTAAAGACACTTTCTGATTGAAAATAAGGGGATGGAGAACCATCTGTCATGCTAATGGTCAGCAAAAGAAAGCTGGAGTAGCCATACTTATATAAGATAATCTAGACTTTAAAGTAGACTGTATCAAGAGATGCAGAAGGGCATTATATCATAACCAAGGGGTCTATCCACCAAGAAGACCTAACGATTGTAAACATTTATGTTCCAAATGTGAGAGCACCCAAATATATAAATCAATTAATCACAAATGTAAAGAAACTCATTGATAGTACTACCATAATAGTAGGGGACATCAACACCCCACTCACAGCAATGGACAGACCATCTCATCAAAAAATCAACAAGGAAACAATGGCTTTGAATGACACACTGGATCAGATGGACTTAACAGATATATTCAGAACATTTCATCCTAAAGCAGTGGAATATACATTCTTCCCCAGTGCACATGGAATGTTCTCCAGAATAGACCACATACTTGGAAATAAATCAGCCCTCAACAAGTACAAGATGATCGAGATCATACTGTGCGTATTTTCAGAACACAACACTATGAAACTCAAAATCAACCGCAAGAAAAAATTTGTAAAGGTAGCAGATACTTAGGAGACTAAAGAATATCCTACTAAAGAATGAATGGGATAACCAAGAAGTTAAAGATGAAATTAAAAAGTTCATGGAAGCCAATGAAAACGATAACACCAGAACCCAAAACCTCAAAACCTCTGGGATGCAAGAAAGGTGGTCATAAAAGGAAAGTATATAGCAATCCAGGCCTTCCTTTAGGAAGAAAGATCTGATACACAACCTAACCTTATGCCTTAAAGAGCTGGAAAAAGAACAGCAAATAAAACCCAAAAACCAAAACCCAGAAGAAGACAGGAAATAATAAAGATTAGAGCAGAAATTAATGCTATCAAAACCAAAACAAACAAACAAACAAACAAACAAAAAACCCAGTAGAACAGATCGATGAAAACAGAAGCTGGTTCTGTGAAAGAATTCACAAAATTGATAAGCCACTAGCCAATTTGATCAAAAAGAAAAAGGAAAGGACCCAAATAAATAAAATCAAGAATGAAAGAGGAGAGATCACAACCAACACAGCAGAAGTAAAAACAATAATAAGAGAATATTATGAGCAATTATATGCCAATAAAATGGGCAATCTGGAAGAAGTGGAAATGTCTCTAGAAACATATACACTACCAAAACTGAAACAGGAAGAAATAGAAAATCTGACCAGACCCATAACCAGGAAGGAAATCGAATTAGTAATCAAAAATATGCCAAAAAACAAGAGTCCAGGGTCAGAGGGCTTTCCAGGGGAACTCTACCAAACATTTAAGGAAGAGTTAACACCTATTCTCTTGAAGGTCTTCCAAAAAATAGACATGGAAGGAAAACTTCTAAACTCTTTCTATGAAGCCAGCATTACCTTGATTCCAAAACCAGACAGAGACCCCACTAAAAAGAACTATAGACCAATTTCCCTGATGAACATGGATGCAAAAATCCTCAACAAGATATTAGCCAACTGGATCCAACAACACATGAAAAAAATTATTGACCATGACCAAGTGGGATTCATACCTGGGATGCAGGGCTGGTTCAATATCCACAAAACAATTAATGTGATTCATCACATCAATAAAAGAAAGGACAAGAAACATATGATCCTCTCGATAGATGCAGAGAAAGCATTTGACAAAATACAGCATCCTTTCTTGATAAAAACCCTCAAGAAAGGGATAGAAGGAGCATGTCTCAAGATCATAAAAGCCATATATGAACTACCCAATGGTAATATCATCTTCAATGGGGAAAAACTGAGAGCTTTTCCTCTAAGGTAAGGAACGAGTCAGGGATGTCCACTCTCACCACTGTTATTCAACATAGTATTGGAAGTCTTAGCCTCAGCAATCAGACAACACAAAGAAATAAAAGGCATCCAAATCAGCCAGGAGGAGGTCAAACTTTCACTCTTTGCAGATGACATGATACTCTATACGAAAAACCCAAACGATTCCACCAAAAAACTGCTAGAATTGATTCATGAATTCAGCAAAGTTGCAGGATATAAAATCAATGCACAGAAATCGGTTGCATTCCTATACACCAACAATGAAGCGACAGAAAGAGAAATCAAGGAATCGATCCCATTTACAGTTGCACTAAACACCATAAAATACCTAGGAATAAATCTAACCAAAGAGGTGAAAAAATCTATACACTGTAAACTATAGAAAGCATATGAGAGAAATTGAAGAAGACACCAAAAAATGGAAAAATATTCCATGCTCCTGGATAGGAAGAACAAATATTGTTAAAATGTCAATACGACCCAAAGCAATCTACATATTCAGTGCAATCCCTACCAAAATAACACCAGCATTCTTCACAGAGCTAGAACAAACAATCCTAACATTTGTATGGAACCAGAAAAGACCCCGAATAGCCAAGGCAATCTTGAAAAAGAAAACCAAAGCAGGAGGCATCACAATCCCAGAGTTCCAGCTATACTACAAAGCTGTAATCATCAAGACAGTATGGTACTGGCACAAGAACAGACACTCAGATCAATGGAACACAATAGAGAACCCAGAAATGGACCCACAAATGTATGGCCAACTAATCTTTGACAAAGCAGGAAAGCATATCCAATGGAATAAAGACAGTCTCTTCAGCAAGTGGTGCTGGGAAAACTGGACAGTGACATGCAGAAGAATGAACTGAACCCCTTTCTTACACCATACACAAAAATAAACTCCAAATGGATGAAAGACCTCAATGTAAGACAGGAAGCCATCAAAACCCTTGAGAAGAAAGCAGGCAAAAACCTCTTTGATACTGGCCGCAGCAACTTCTTACTCAACACATCTCTGCAGGCAAGGGAAACAAAACCAAAAATGAACTACTGGGACCTCATCAAAATAAAAAGCTTCTGCACAGTGAAGGAAACAATCAGCAAAACTAAAAGGCAACCGACAGAATGGGAGAACATATTTGCAAATGACATATCAGATTTAGTATCCAAAATCTATAAAGAACTTATCAAACTCAACACCCAAAAAACAAATAATCCAGTGAAGAAATGGGCAAAAGACATGAAAAGACACTTCTCCAAAGAAGACATCCAGATGGACAACCTACACATGAAAAAATGCTCAACATTACTCATCATCAGGGAAATACAAATCAAAACCACAATGAGATACCACCTTACACCTGTCAGAATGGCTGACATTAACAACTCAGGCAACAACAGATGTTGGAGAGGATGTGGAGAAAGAGGATCTCTTTTGCATTGTTGGTGGGAATGCAAGCTGGTGCAGCCACTCTGGAAAACAGTATGGAGGTTCCTCAAAAAACTAAAAATAGAACTACCCTACGACCCAGCAATTGCACTACTAGGCATTTATCCAAGGGATACGGGTGTGCTGTTTCAAGGGGACACATGCACCCCCATGTTTATAGCAGCACTATCAACAATAACCAAAGTATGGAAAGAGCCCAAATGTCCATCAATGGATGAATGGATAAAGAAGGGGTGGAAAGGAAAGGAAAGGAGTGGATAAATGGATAAAGAAGGGGTGGAAAGGGGTGGAATGGAAGGAAATCTTGCCATTTGCAACGATGTGGATGGAACTGGAGGGTATTATGCTAAGTGAAATTAGTCAGCCAGATAAAGACAAAAGTCATATGACTTCACTCATACGAGGACTTTAAGAGACAAAACAGATGAACATAAGGGAAGGGAAACAAAAATAATATAAAAACAGGGAGGGGAACAAAACAGAAGAGACTCATAAATATGGAGAACAAACGAGAGTTACTGGAGGGGTTGTGGGAGGGGGGATGGGCTAAATGGGTAAGGGGCACTAAGGAATCTACTCCTGAAATCATTGTTGCACTATATGCTAATTTGGATGTAAATTTTAAAAAATTAAAAATAAAATTTAAAAAAGACCTTTTAGGAAGGATATTTAATATATAATTTCTAGTTTTTTAATTTCTTCAATGTAAAGTTCTTTCATTTTCTACATCTTTAGTAAATTTTGCTATACTCTTTCCCTTTCCCTCTCCCTCCTTTGGTCCCTCTGCCCCCTTCTTCCCCTCCTTCCCCCTCATCTTCTTCTTCTATTTCTTCCCCTTCTCCTTCTTCCCCTTCCCCTTCTTCCCCTTCCCCTTCCTCCCCTTCCCCTTGTTCCCCTTCCCTTTCCTCTCCTCCTCCTCCTTCTCCTTCTTTTCTTTTCTCTTCTTCTTCTTCTTCTTCTTCTTCTTCTTCTTCTTCTTCTTCTTCCCCTCCTCCTCCTCCTCCTCTCTCTCTGTCCCTCTCTATCTCTCTCTCTCAGCATAAAACTGAGAAAGATCCAATTCTATCCACACTCCACATATCATAACATGGAACAAGGGTAGCATGCTTAAGACAGCAAAAATGATCCATTACCTGGGTCAAATAAGTGGAAGTTAATCCCAGAGCCAGGGGTGACCATGAGAACATAACCCTTCTTTGATTTTACAATTATTTTTAAATCATGCCCAACCTGGAGAAAATTTAAAGACAAGGAAATACCTTCTATAAGATGTGAAAGGGCTGTTGCCAGCAGAGAAAAAGCCATCTCTGGAACTTTCTCAGCAACTAAGGCTAGCAATGTTTAGAGGCAGTATAGCACTAAGTTGAAACTCTCCAGACACATAGTAAAAAAGAGATCATTGCAGGAAGGGCAATTAATGAATTTCTGCAAATAGCATTAAAACTCCAGATATAAACAAGAGTTCATTTTAATAGCAACTGATGTGGGATATAGGCAGGCAGGATGTAGGAACAGGATAATAAAGCAGAGAACTTGAACAAGAACAGGTTGGAGACCAAGGCCTTAGAAACATCTGTCCACAGCCTTTGGAGTCTCCATTAGTTCTTTTGTGTTGAGTAATTGGGATTTAATTAGGCCAGCACAGTATATTATTTGAGTGTGTTATATTAAGTAAGGTCAAATATCAATAAACCCACAGTGTAAGCTCATTCATATTCAACTAATTCTATGCCTCTTTTTTGAAGTCCTAAATCTCTAACGTTCTTCAAAATGTGATGTAGAACATATTTGGACTGAGAGGCCCCTATCTAACAATTGTTGGCCTGCTTCTAGGACCCAGAGAAGGCAACCAGGTTAATTACACCCTTCACTAAATACTGCACTATAAGGTTCATTCTCGCATAGAGTTCACATGAGATATCAAGTAAATAAAAAAATAAAAAAAAATTAAAAAAAAAAAACAGTGGAAAAAAAGAGAAGACCAGGAAGGCACATCCATATGGTACTTATCCAATAGCTTCTCTGCTTCATACACAATGAAAAATGATTATATGGTGGCATTTGGCAATCCAAAGAGAATCTTAGGTATTGATGCCTTATATAAAACTCTTTTTCACTCAGAGGTTCATTAGTAAAATCTTCACAAAAGCAGAATTAGAATGTTTCTTGTGAAGTATTATCTCACACACATGCAAAAATTGGTTGGCCAACAAGATATTAAAAAGGATGAGATTTAATAATTGCCTTACATTTTTTAAAGGCTTTTTTCTTCTCAGATAATGAAACAATAATAACAACAAACCAGAGAACTCTTGACACAAAGGGACAATCTCAGTGTCTCACAGTAATTCAGATATATGGGCTTGTTATGGTTCCAAGTGATGTTCTTCTCTTCTATCACCATGGAAATTGACATCAAATTATTTTCAATATATTTTTGAAAGGAGAATGAGCGCTTCCAGCACATAATAGAGGTATTCATACCATGTAATGAAACTGACCACTGTGCTAATGGAAATCTACTTGATGATGAATGGTATTTTAAAAAATCTTTCTTTATTCCCTAAAAGCAAAATGCATTGCCTTGCTTTGTAGGAAAACCTACTCAACAACTCTGCAAGAAGTGAGGAGGAGCAGAGAAGCTATTCAAGTTTTGGTCTCACATCCGAGAGAGAAGTAGGGAGATGAAAGATTTCTTTTCAATTTTAGTTTCTTTTCATTTAAAAGCAAAAGAGGAAAGGATATACCGGCTTCAGATGTATCTGAATAGAGGAGATGAATTAATAAATGTTGTACACACTTGTAGTCAGAAGGGAGTCTGTGAAAAGGAAAAGCAAGATGCCACTGGTTGATGAATGCCTGAGGCTTTTTGAATGAAGAAAACATTAACATTCAGATGCAATTCTAACCAAGTGGTCGCTTCAATGGCACAATTAGCTGGTGCTTTCCAGAGGAGCCACGGAGGGACAGAGTAGCTGACTTTCTATCAACTATATTTCCTTGTCCCTTTCTTCCGATTAGAGTACACATGCCTTGAAATTGTACCTTTTCTTCTCCTTTATATTATTATTTTGTCATTTCCTGATGTCTGATGGAGAGGGACTTTCTCAATGGTTCTTTTATCACATGTAATAGGTCATAGATTAATACCCCAAGAATCTATCCCCATTTGTATGTCTACCTCACTTGTTATCCACGGAATATTCTATTTCCCTGGGTTATGGACATGGCCAGACCTGCTGCAATGAAACTTCAAACAGGGCTGATGATGCAAGAAAAAGTCCATTACAGAAGTTCATACCTATGGTAGGGCAGGAGACGATGCGTCCAGAACACAGATGTTAAGTCCAGGTAGGGTAAGGTGATGTAGATCCACTGGACCACCTCCTCCTTCACCTTAAAATTCTTTTAAATGGGTCTAGGCTCTTTTGGTCAGGTGGAGTCCTCATCCCATGCAAGCTCCTGAGACCAATGAAGTATGAGCATCTCTCCCTGAGATACAAGGGAGGCCTTGAGGAAATTTGTATGCATTTATTTATTCGCACTGTGTGTTTGTTTATTCAATAGTGGAACAAAGTAAAAAGGTAATCCCAGCCAATCCTAGTGGTCATTTTAACCAAATTCTAAGCAGAGATAAGACTTAAAGGACTGGCCTGGCTTATCCACTTTTTGTCCCTTTTTCTCCTCTTGTGACCCGCAGGGGAGATGTAAGAAATTACCATCCACCTCTCAATCTGTGCAAGAAAATGGTAGCCAGGACTCAGGGGCTGACTCTGCGGCCCTGTCCCTTTTAATGGCAGGAATTTAGAGTGGCCTACTGTCCCCCAAGAACCATTTGCTGCAGCTTTGTAGACGACAGAAGAGGGAAATACTTGTGAGATTTTTCAGGAAAGGAATATGCTGGACCTCCAAATCAGTCTAGCGTATTTTGGTGTCTTTCAGTCAGAATATTTGAGAGTGTTTCAGTGATTATTTATGTTAAAGTATTATGCTAATATTCTGCCAGAGTCAATCAAGTTCCCCTTATGAATCTGATATAACCCCTATCACTCACCTTTACAATTAATGACTTTTTTCCACAAGAAATGCATAGAATTAGTGTGTGCTCATTGTGATTAGGTGTGTCCCATGGTCTTCCTACTGCTTCACTCTGAAATGCCTCCATACCTGTAAAGTTTGCATTGCATCGTGTCGTCAATATCTACAAATTCCACTTGATTCCATAAAACTGCAAAATAGTAGTATGATATTAAGAACGCTTTGAAATTGTTAAGAACAATAGCATCATTTTTTTTGTATTTTGTCCTAAAGTTGGCTAATAGCTTAAACATACATCAGTCCTTTACTGTTTAAGACCATCTTGTGATGTATCATCTTAAATGGAGACAAAAAATTGAGAATATGAGAATTAAGATCCATAGGACACAGAAGAAACTCAAATCTCATTTCTCTAAGTCTAGGGTGTTTGGGACTACTTTGTGACTATCTCAGTATTCCTAGGAATCCATCAATTCATTTATTCCAAAAATATTTCAGAACATTTACTCTATGTTGGGCACTGCACTAGTGTTGAAGTTGTGGTGAGAAATAACCAAACATGCTTCTTGCTGTCATGCAACTCAGCTAACAGTGAACAAATAAATTATTTACTGCCATATGCGCTGTGAAGGAAATTAGATGGCATGAGGAGAGTGTGTAGGGGCAGGGGAGGGGAGTCTGATCTAGTCATGAGAGTCAGGGAAGGAATTCCTGGAAAAGTGATACTGGAGATAAAATTAGAAGAACATATACAAATTAATCACAAGAAGGGAGGTGAGAGCATTTTAAGACAGCAGCAAAGACATTGAGGTTCAAGAGAACATGATGAGTTTAAGAAACTGATACATCTTGGGGCGCCTGGGTGGCGCAGTCGGTTAAGCGTCCGACTTCAGCCAGGTCACGATCTCGCGGTCCGTGAGTTCGAGCCCCGCGTCGGGCTCTGGGCTGATGGCTCGGAGCCTGGAGCCTGTTTCCGATTCTGTGTCTCCCTCTCTCTCTGCCCCTCCCCCGTTCATGCTCTGTCTCTCTCTGTCCCAAAAATAAATAAACGTTGAAAAAAAAAAATTTAAAAAAAAAAAATAAATAAAAAAAAAAAGAAACTGATACATCTCTCACGGCTGGACTTCAGGAAGTGAGAAGGTGAGCCATGAGAGATGAAGCTAGAGATATAGTCAACACCAGAATACTTACAGATACGAAGGCCATGTGTCTTATAGCAGCTGGGGCTGCTATAACAAATTGCTATAGACTGGGTGACTTAAACAACAAACATGCATTTCTCATGGTTCTGGAGAGTGGAAAGTTCAAGATCAAGATGCTGGCAGATTCAGTTCTGGTGACGACATTCTCCCCACTTTGTAGACCCTCTTTCCCAACTTCTTGCTGTGTCCTCACGTAGCAGACAGCAGAGAGAGAAGAAGCTCTCATGTTTCTTTTTCTTTTGAGAGAGAGAGAGAGAGAGAGAGAGAGAGAGAGAGAGAGGGAGGATCCCAAGCAGGCTCCATACTCAGTGTGGAGCCGGACGTGGGGCTCAAACCCACAACCCTTGGATCATGACCTGAACCAAAATGAAGAATTGCTCAACCGACTGAGCCACTCAGGCACCTCTCATGTTTCTTTTTATAAGGGCAGTGATCGCATCATGAGGACTCCACTATCAGGTCCTAATAATCTCTCAAACTCTCTACCTCCCAGTACCATCACACTGAGGATTATGATATCAACATATGAATTTTGGAGAGCCACAAACATTCTGTCCATGATAAAGATACTGATTTTTATTGTGACAGCAGGGGAGAACCCCCACAGAAAAGTCCTCTGCAAAGCAGATGTGATTTATATATATATATATATAAATATATATGTTTATGTATATATATATAAATATATGTATATGTATATATATGTATATATATGGAAATACTAATTGCTATTTTCAGTGTTTTTTTATCATGAATAAGAATTGAGTTTTAACATACAATATTTTATTTTCTATGGACATAATCACATGGCTTTTCCTCTAAGAGTTATTAATATGATTAACTCCAGTTGGTTATGATAGATGTTATTTGTAAAAGGACATTGGATTCTCTTGTTAATTTATTAGTTTTTCATCACTATTCATAGGTGAGATTGTGCTACAGTATTTTTGTATATTCTCTGTTAGTTTTGGTATCAGTGTAAACTTGTTTCATAAAAATACTTGGAAATTCTTCTTACTTTTGCAGTGCTCTGGAATGGTGAAATAATGGCTGAGAATACCCAACGTTGCAAGGTTTGGGGGTGTTATGCCATGAAGCCATTCAGTACTCAGGTTCATTTTTTTGTGGAAGAACTGTTTTATAACTTTCTCTGGATCTTATATGAAAATCTATCAGGAATGAATTTCTATCTTTAGATTTATAGTTAGAATTTTTAGATCTTCTATTGAAGTAAATTTTGATAAATTGTATTTTTTCAGGAAGTTAAACCTTTCACATAGATTCTCAAATTTATTTACATAGAGTGATGGAAATAAGTCTCATTTAAAAAGTAATTCCTCTTGGGGCACCTGAGTGGCTTAGTCGGTTAAGCATCAACTTCAGCTCAGGTCATGATCTTGTAGTTCACGAGTTTGAGCCCTGCATCAGACTTTGTGCTGGCATCTCGGAGCCTGGAGCCTGCTTCGGATTCTGTGTCTCCCTCTCTCTCTCTGCCCCTTTCCCCCTCTCGCTTTGTTTCTCTCTCTCTCTCTCTCTCTCTCTCTCAAAAATAAATAAACATTAAAATTTTTAAAAATAATAAATAAAAATAAAAAATAATTCATCTTTTGATGACTAACCTTCCTTATTTTATGAAGTTTCGCTTTCTTCTTTGATAAAAGTTCAACTTGCTAGAGATTTATCTATTTTGTAACAAACAAGACTTTAGATTTATGATGTAATAATAGTTTTATTTTTGTTTTCTAACTCATCAATTTTGGTCTTTTTTTTTTTTTCATTTGTGTTTGAGATGCCTGTGAAGTTCCAAGTGGGGTTGTCAGGTCAGCAATTCCATTTCTGTCTGGACCTCAAAAAGAATTTTAAGTGGAGATATAAATTTGAATACATTATGTGTTCCAGTTACTATCACTATGTAAGTTTCCCCAAAATTAAGGGAAAGGAAGAATTATTTGATTATGCTCGTGGAATTAGAATCAGAACACAGAAAAGGCACAGCAGAGATGACTTGCCTCTGTTCCATGATGTTAAGCCACAGCTGGGAGGACTTGAAGGTAGGAGAGTTCCTAGACAAATGCAGCAGACTAGAATTATCTGCTGGCTCCTGTGTTCAGTGTCTGGTGCCCAAGCAGGAAGAGCTTGATGCCTAGGACTGCCCCTGGAACAGCCAGTCTTTCTCTGGACTGTCTCCCTTGCAGCCTGGCAACCTCAGGAAAGTTAGACTTTTTACTTAGTGACTGGAGATTCCCTGTCCTGGGTGTTCTAGTAAACAAGACAGAAGACATCACTTTGTATGTCTTACCCTTGGAAGTTACTCAGAATCCATCCCATTGCATACTACTGGTTTATAAGCAAGTCAAAACTCTGCCCAGGTTTCAGACAAGGGTATTTTGATTTTACCTGTTAATTGGAGAGTAGCAAGATTCTAGAAGGGCTAATAAGACAGGGGATATATCCATGGCCATCTTTAGAAAATACAGTCTCCCACAGTATGTAGATCACCTGAAGCCCCTAATTGTGGATCAGAAAGCCTCAGAAGAGAACAGTAGAAGGTCTCAAAGTTGGATGTGTATTCAGAATCACCTGTAAGATTTCCTAAAACTTAGATTGCTACTAAGCTTCTGATTTAGTAAATAGGGCTTGAGAGTCTAGGGTGAGGCCTGAAATGTACGTTTCTAAGTGAGTGTCAGGTGATTTTGATGCTGCTGATTCAGAGACCTCACTTGGAGAGCCACTGGAATAGAACAAGAGGAAAGGGAGGCTGGGAAAAACCTTGAAGAGATCCAAGAAAAATTGAATGAGCCAATGAAGTTTACCAAGAATAAGCACATAGCAAGGGTGTGATGTCATAGAAGCCAAAAGGAGACAGCGTTCCAAGAGAGGTCAAGGTGGGGAAGAGTTCTCTCCTGGTTAATTCCATTACCCAAACTTCATTATCTTCCTTTCCTCCTATAGTTCTGAGAGTTTCTAATTTAATTCACATCGGAATATAGGATTTACTTTTACTTTATTTTGACCTGAATTCTATATGTAGACCCTTCTTGTGGCACACACATTTCAAAGTCAAATTTATTTGAATCAGATATATAAATCAAATAATATGTCATAGGTACAGGGATTGAAAGCCTCTAATTTTCTAATTTTACAAAGAGTGGTAATAATCCATTATTATATAAGATTGAAGATCAATTATATTTTACATGATATGAGATATGACATTACCTTTGCACTTGAATTTGAGTACAACTAATTCTCTCGGAATCTACATGTACAATAAAACAATAAAGTCAAACTAATATTCTGACTAAAAACTAACCAAGGAATTTTCTGATTTTCTCACTCTGTATCTACTCATCTTTGCTCACCATATCGTCACTCAATGTTCGGTATGAGACATAAATAGAACCTAGTCTAAGCAAAGGAAATATTTCTAGACAAAACTGTTGGAATTACACCTTCTTTGAGAGAATGGAGAGAAGGCTGTTACAATTTTGTAGGAAGTGTTTCATTTGGCATTGAAAGGCGCCTAAGGGTTTAAAAATGGAAGAGAAAATAAAGAGCTAGTGATGATATCAATAAAAGACTTGAAATAAACAAATGTCCTTGTAAATGCCTCTACCTCAAAGTTACAACTTTATATTGTTCTACATGGAATGAAAAAGGTTGTCCCACAACAAATTAATGTACACTAGTTACATACCTTGCACTCTGACACAGTTTCTAAATTTTCTTGTGGCGTTAGCTATTCTTTTATTTGACATTACAACTTCACATAAATTTCAATAAGAAAACTCATATGTAGGGGCGCCTGGGTGGCGCAGTCAGTTAAGCGTCCGACTTCAGCCAGGTCACGATCTTGCGGTCCGTGAGTTCGAGCCCCGCGTCAGGCTCTGGGCTGATGGTTCAGAGCCTGGAGCCTGTTTCCGATTCTGTGTCTCCCTCTCTCTCTGCCCCTCCCCCGTTCATGCTCTGTCTCTCTCTGTCCCAAAAATAAATAAACGTTGAAAAAAAAATTTAAAAAAGAAAACTCATATGTATACTATCAAGTCTGCTTTTTGTTCCTACCTATGATTCCAGAGATAGGTCAAGATGGAATAAGAGACAGTTTACAGTGTCTAAAATTAAGGCTTTATCCCCCACTGCAATTTTATAATCATATTTTTAATTAGTAATGACCCCCCTCTTTTTGTAGATCCCCTTTAAATTAATTTGTACTTGAATTTAGTAAGAAAACCTATCCTCACTCCTCACAAGTCAGGGCTTGTTGCTTAGGGACAACAACCGTGTTCTAAGGCTGAGGACCTCAGGAAGACTTTCTACTGATTGCATCACCCATTGGCAGTTAATCACGCTGACTAAATCCATACCCCTCACCCCTGGCAGGGGACAGATAAGAACTGGGGCCCCTCATACTCAGCCTGCCCACATCCAGATTGGCTCAGCAGCTTACAAAGGGCAGGACATTCATACAGTAGTTGTTGATCATGGCCAGACATGGACTGGGAGTAGGGAGAGAGGGTGGTAGGATGTGGTGGGGACGCAGCGCCAGACAGGCACGTACAGTTCAGTAACGGCAATAAGATGTATATAAAATAGCTGAAACGCAGGGCGCCTGGGTGCCTCAGTTGGTTAAGCATCAGACTCTTGGTTTCGACTCAGGTCATGATCTCACAGTTCCTGAGTTCCAGCCCTGCATCAGGCTCTGCGCTGACAGCATGGAGCCTGCTTGGGATTTCTTTCTCCCTTTCTCTCTGACCCTCTCCAGCTTGCTCAATCTCTCTTTCTCCCTCTTCCTCAAAAAATAAATAAATAAATAAATAAATAAATAAATAAATAAATAAATAAATAAATAAATTTTTAAAATAGCTGAAATACAAGGTTGAAAATGAGCATTCCTTACATGTTAAATACCAAGGTTTGAAGGAGAATTAGCTGTCCATGTGGATGATAAAAAGAAAAAGAGAAACAGTCTTTTTCAAAAAAAAAAAAAAAAGGCACAGGGAAGGACAGGGGAGAGTGAATTAGTGGAAAACTTTGATAATATTATTTCCAAGTTAAGCTGATCTGTACTACTTCCTTTTAGCCACTTAATTGTTTCGCTTTTTCTCTTTTTAAAAATAGTATGGCACTGGAATTGTCGTTTGTTCCCATATGTCACACACAAGGCTGGAAAGCTGGAGTTTTCCCACGTCCCTCAGTAGCAGGGCAAGCACTTTTGTGCTAGTCAAAGATGCGTGCTATGCAGTTTTCTCTTCTCACAATGCATTCGCGCAATTACTCAATTCTTACAAGGAGGCAAGAAAACAGATAAACAAGTAGCTATAGACTCTCAAGAGGAAGAAAGAGATCAGGGTTGTCTTAATGTTCCCAAGTACAACATAAAAAAGAGTTTTCAGACTCCCAGACCATTTCATCCACTTTGTAAAAGCAATAAGGTAGACAAAGATATGCTCATTTCTATTTCAATAATAATATGTGTCAGGATCATTTTGCATGAAGGTTAGCAGAACCATCCATCATTTCAGCAGAACTGCATCTTTTCTTGTTCAGCATTGATAGATTTTTATTTTAACCTTAGAAGTTCCTCTCAAGGGACTCTATTAGGGACACTGTCATTTTTTATTCTGCTCGGTTACTTCTCCTTTGTAAACTTTGATGTATGCAGACAACACATTCTGGCTAGGGAAATTTAATTAGGTAAGTCTACAAATTAATTGTTGCAATTAGACTGCTTCTAACTGCCTGGTGTTATGAATTTATTTATGCGGTAATTATTATCAGATGTCGGGGATAAAAAGCCTACAGACTTAAAGGTGCTACCTTTCAGATGTATACACAGTACTCCACATTAATTAGCCACAAAAAAATAAAAGCAGGTATTAAAATAAAAGTGAAGAAGAAAGAAAAAAAACCTTGCCTTCATAGTCCAAGGCACATACAGATTTCGACAATCAACTTGTTAACAAAACTTAAGGGGATTGTTTTCTTTGTATATTGGCAACATTCAAAATGTTAGACTTTACATAAATTACCATAAAACAATTTGCTAGTATATAAACTAGATGAAAATACAAACTCCAAGTCTACTGTATAAAAGGCGTCTAGTTTTTGTTTGTGGTAATAATTATCAGGGCAAATTTGAAGATTCTGATGATTTTCAGTAAATTTTGTGTTTAATTTTTAAGACCGTTTACCTTGACACCTTTTATGGAGAGCTCCTGAGGACAGAACAATAGCACTTCAAACCATAGTCTCAAATCTTTTCTTCTGTAAGGAGGGGCGTTGTGGCTTTTAGTGGGGAAAGACAGATCTAATACCATCATTTAAAAGAAACCAAGTAGGGAGAGGCCACTACTGGTGACAACCGAAGCCTATGCACAGAAGTTTGAAAGTCAGATAGTAAACTGAGAGTAAGTCACTAGGAGAAATGTAAGTTGGTGTAATTTTCTTGAAGGGCAATTTTGAAATGGATTCCTAGTCACTTTAGAATATTCACTACCTTTGACCCAGTAATTTAAAAGATGTGATTCGACATTAAATAAACAATAACAAATTTTAAAATAGCACAAATAGACGCCCTCAGGTGGCTCAGTCAGTTAAGTGTCCAACTTTGGTGCAGGTCATGATCTCGTAGCTCATGAGTTCGAGCCTTGTGTTGGGCAATCTGTGCTGACAGCTCGGAGCCTGGAGCCTGCTTCAGATTGTGTGTCTCCCTCTCTCTCTGCCCTTCCCCTGCTCACACTTTGTCTCTCTCTCTCAAAAATAAACAAACATTAAAAAATAAATAAAATAAAATAACACAAATACTCATCTCAGCATCAATACTAATAATTCCCAAGTCATAGCAATTTATGTGATCATTATAATTACCATTATTATTAATTATTGTGCATGCAAAGACTGGAATAAGCAGCTCATCATTTATTACCACATTCATTTAACAAATATTTTCTTTTTCTTTTTTTTCAACAGATATTTCTAATGCCCTAGATTAGAAAGTGCAAGACACTTTTCTATGCAATCGAGTCACAGACAGAAAAGTTCCTTCTTTCCTTCTCTCAGAGAGCTTGTATTCCTTTGAGGGAAGGTACATCATATACAGGTAAAAAAAAATAGCTAATATTATTTCAGAGCAACATCTGAGTGGGAGGAAAATGAAGCCATGTGAGGTACTGAGAGGGTCTTGTGTGGGAGATGTTCTGGTGTGGGAGATGTCCTCTGGACAGAGGAAACAGGCCTTTCTGAGATGGTGATATTCGATGAGAGACTCAAAAAAGTGAATAGTGCGTGCAATGCTGGAAGAAGAGAACACCAGATTTCATATATTTTACATAATACTGACCTACTGATATTTTGCAAAAAAAAATAAAAATAAATAAGTTAAGATTTTACAAACTTACATAATATATAATAATTTCAAAAATAAAAATGTATAAATGTACTATGACATCAGCTAACCCACTGATTCATAGGTTCAAAGGTCAAATGAACATCATATTTCTAATATAAATGATTTGCTGATAAAATTATTAGTGGGAAATTATTGCTTGAAAACAAGCTAATCACCTCCACAACGAAGAAATTTTAATTAATCCTGAAATTAATTAATTTTAATTAATTAAAATTTTAATTAATCCTGAAAATTTCAAAGGTCACATCATGTGGTATGTTTAGTAAAATCAAATCCCACTAATGCTGTCATTGTTTTGTACCAAACATGATTGTATGCAAAATTTTCAGACCAAGTTTGTTCTGACTGTCCACTATTGAAGACGACAGTGAGAAGCGGTTTTTGTGCTAACGTCAAATATTTTCTTCTGACTCTCCTAAAACTCCCATTTCTTGTTAGATATCTTTGAAGAGATCTTTTGGGAAAACTTTTCATGTTTAATTTGGTATTTTTAAAGGGACTATAGTGTTTTTGTTGAGAGGAAGCTGTCATTTTAGTTTCCAAGAAAGGCATGTAGTTGGTCATTTCTTGAGTTTTATCACAAACTGCCTGAATCAATATCAATACTCTCATATTTATATTCCACTCATTCAAAATATCTTTGAGCTGAAGTGAGAATTATAGACAATCTGCAAAACCATAATCTTCTGTTGTCTGTAGGCACAGACTCCAGAATGTGTTCACTGGGCTTTTTTTTCTTTTCATATACATTAAATAATTGATTTTCTTTTTCTTTTTGGGAGGAGGAGGAGGAGGAGGAGGAGAGAGAGACAGAGAGAGAGAGAAAGAGAGAGAGGAAGAGAGAGAGGGAGAGAGAGAATCTTAAGCAGCCTCCACGCCAAGCCTAAGCCAGATGTAGGACTCCATCCCATGACCCTGGGATCATGATCCAGGTGGAAATCAAGAGTTGGATGCTTAACCCACTGAGCCACCCAGCCAATTATTGGGGCCCCAATAATTGAATTTTTATCTTGATTTCAAAACACCAAGAATTCCAATTTCAGATTATTTTTATTGGTACAACAATGTGATACTAACAAAAGTACCAGAATTTCACTTCACAAGAATATCAGACATGCTGTAATTCTGGGGCACAGAAAATCAAGTATTAAAGCTCCACGGTGGGAACTAGCAAGGACACAAATGTCCCCAAAGGGACATTAAAAAAGAGAAGAAAGGTTGGATTTTGCACTGCAGCTACAAGTCAGAGACAACACAGAGGGCCCCAGGGGTTTAGGTAAATAGTTTGGATTTTATTCTAACTATTGCGTTTGTATAAGCTTGTAATTTAACTGAAACCTGATAATGATATGATGTAAAGTTGCAATAAAGATACAAAATTATTACACAACAAGATTTTTACTATGACTTTTGTAATGACAAATGGGAATTTAAAAAAAATAGAATAAAAATCAAACTAAAATGCAAACAAGTTTCCTGTAGGTGGGAGAACATGCATGTTCATAACTGTCCCTACTTTTCTTACATTAAAATCTTTTCTGGGGCGCCTGGGTGGCGCAGTCGGTTAAGCGTCCGACTTCAGCCAGGTCACGATCTCGCGGTCCGTGAGTTCGAGCCCCGCGTCAGGCTCTGGGCTGATGGCTCAGAGCCTGGAGCCTGTTTCCGATTCTGTGTCTCCCTCTCTCTCTGCCCCTCCCCCATTCATGCTCTGTCTCTCTCTGTCCCAAAAATAAATAAATGTTGAAAAAAAAAATCTTTTCTGATCAGTATGTGTTATTTTTTAATGGAAAAACAAACTTTTAAGAAAACTCATGATACTTGCTCGAATTACACGGGGAATTTTTAAACTGATAAACCACCACCTGGTGGGTACCCAGTTCTTTCACTAACCATTTGCCATGAAAGAGCTAAGTGGGAAATATGAAAAAAGGAAGTTGAGGCAACAGAAAGAACCCAGATGAGAAGCTGGCTGGATGATGCCTGCAGCACATTACCCAAGAGTGTCCTGCGGAATTCCAGCTCCAGGAGATGAAATGTGTGTTTCACAAAACAGCATCCTTATGGTCAATTCTCTTTGGGAAACACTCATCATAATGGAGCCCCCTTTTGGAAGTGCCTAAGATATATTCACAGATATAAGCTGTTGAACAATTTGGGAGTGAAGAACACAGAGGAATTTTATTTAACTCTGGTTTTCCTGAATTTTTTGAGCCAGAGGAAACTTAACTGTTTTCTTTTCATAACACTGGGGGGACTGGTTCCAAGGTACAGAAGTTTGGGGAACACATTCTAGAGAAAGGCCACACCCTCTCGAAAGCATCCTTAGTTAGCCTGTGAAGTGTAACTGAATGGAGATAAAGAGGTTTCTCTCAGACATTAGCCTGATCTGTAATGGAGGCAAGTTCTGTACTAAAACTAGGGCTTTATCCTTAGGCCTTTAAAAGACTAAGAGGTATCTAAATTCAAGGTGATGAAAATATCTGAGTTGGATCCCCCCATCTCAATACCCAAAACCCAATATACTATTAGAAATGAAATAGGTGGAGTGGGGGTGGGCGCTGCCCCTGGGTGCCTTAATTGGTTAAGCATCTGACTCTTGGTTTCGGCTCAGGTCATGATCTCTTGGTTCCTGAGTTCAAGCCTGAGCCTTGCATAGGGCTCTGAACGCACAGCACAGAGCCTGCTTGGGATTCTTTCTCCCCCTCTCTCTGCCCTTCCACCCCCTCTCAAAAATAAATAAATAAATGAACTTAAAAATTTTTTTTAAAGAGAAATGAGATTGGGGAGTAGATTCAGTCAAGAAAATGGAAATTGGAAATGGAAGAGAAATCAAATCAGTGTGCGCTCAACTACTTTCCCTTGCCTCTCCATTTCCCCGAAGTCATAACCCTTCCCTCCCCACCCAGCTGATTTTGGTTAAGCCTCACAGGTTGCAGTGATATTTATGCTGGCCTTCATAATGTCAACGAATCACCATCAATCCTTCATTGTGGCTGTTCTTCGCCATCTGTTTTCTCTTCCTCGAGCTATGCTCCACCCCCCACACACCCCCACCCAGCATCCACACATATCCTTTCCTTTTAATATGTGCAGAGATACTCATCTTTGGTTTCTTTGGGGACAGAGCTGGCACTAACATTTGCTCATCCTTTATCGGCCTTACGTATGTCAAAAATCCTGGCCAAAGATACAATACATGGCAGCAATTGAGGTCAGAGTAAAATACATAATCATTCACGGTACAGAACAGTCAGTTCGGAATAGTACTTTAGAATGGTTACTGGCTGAAAGAATTTGCACTAAAACTCATTGGCCAAGAATGTGCAAAGCAGTCTGCTGCTGCTCTAATTCTTTGGCTCAGAGGATGAGATAGCACTCAAAGCACAGGGGAGGAGGAATATATGTATATATATATACTGTGAGTGTACTGAAATGGACTGCTTTATCTGTATATACCAGAAAATTATTCACAGAGGAGGAGATTTATCCTGAATGAGCACTATGCAAGGATGATAGAAAATGGGGTCAGGGGTGCTGGATGGCTCAGTTGGTTTGAGCGTCCAACGCTTGATTTTGGGTCAGGTCATGATCTCATGGTTCATGAGTTCAAGCCCCGCATTAGGCTCTGTGCTGACAGTGCAGAGACTGCTTGAATTTCTTTCTTTCTCTACCTCTCTCTCTCTTTCACTCTCTCTCATAAATAAACATTAAAATAAAATAAAATAAAATAAAATAAAATAAAATAAAATAGGGTCAGTCTATCCTCCAAAATGGCTTTTGTGGTGAAATACTTCAAAGGCTGATCTTGTTCTCCTTGTACCCTCATAGAACGATATGTACTGAAATGCAGCTCTTGATCAGACGGACACAATCTGGAAGAAATGTAGTTTGTTACATCATATTCTGTCAGCCTAACTTGGACCCTGTAATCCTGGGAATTAAAACATGCTACTAGCCAGAACATGAATAAAAAGTAACCAGTTTGAGGCGCCTGGGTGACTCAGTCAGGTAACTATCCAACTTCAGCTCAGGTCATGATCTTGCAGTTGGTGGGTTTGAGCCCCACATCAGGCTCTGACCTGACAGCTCGAAGCCTGGAGCCTGTTTTGGTTTCTGTGTCCCACCCACCCCCACCCCCCACCCCGCCCGCCCCTCTCCTGCTCACACTCTATCTCTCTTTCTCAAAACTAAATGAACATTAAAAAAGAAAAAAGAACCAGTTCAAAGAATATTGCATGATCAGGTGGACCAGCTCTGCCATGTACCTGCTATATGAACTTGGACCTATCAATAATTGCTCAGGGACTTAGATTTCTCATCTGCAAAATAAGGATAATTATAGTAACTGCCTCACTTCACAGAATCGTATTAGGATCAAATGTATTTGTCAGGTTTTTTTTAAACAACTATCTAGCAATAAGATGCATGAAGTACTGGAAATAAATAAAAATAAATAACTGTTATTCAACATAATTTTAAATAAAAATATAAAAGTCCATATCAAAAAAACCTATTTTTGGTCAGTTTCGTTCAACTCTAATTTTTCAGAATCATCAATAGTGTTTTGATTTATATTTCTATTTTGGCAGACATCCATGAACACTTCTTTATAATAAATTTATGGATATGGGAGGCTGTATCATGGAGTTATGCACACATTTAAGGCTTTTGGTGCATATCAACAAGCTGCTCACTGGTGCATGAAAATACAGTTTTCACACTAACATTGAGAATCTTCATTGGATGTTTTTTTTTGCCAGTTTTTATGTAAAAATATGTCTTTTTTTGCTTTAGATTGAATATTAGTAATACTTGAGTTTCTGTTGGTCATTTCATTTCCTTTTTACAAATTGTCCAATTTGGGGGCACCTTGGTGGCTCAGTCAGTTGAGCAACTGACTTCGGCTCAGGTCATGATCTCATGGTTCGTGGGTTTGAGCCCCATGTCAGGCTCTGTGCTGACAGCTCGGAGCCTGGAGCCTGCTTTGGATTCCGTATCTCCCTCTCTCTCTGCCTTTCCCCTGCTTGTACTCTCTCTCTCTCTCAAAAATAAAGAAACATAAAAAAAATTTTAAAAATTAATTGTCCATTTTGAAGGATACTTGTCTTACTTGCATTGGTTTACAAGAGCTATTTATCGTTGAAAATATTAGCATATTGTCTGTTGCTAATCTGCAATATTTCCCAGTTTTTCTTCGTTTTCTAAATGGTTTTTTAATGCCCAGAAATGGTGTGTGTGTGTGTGTGTGTGTGTGTGTGTGTGTGCGTGTGTGTGTGTATGCACACCTGTGTTTACTTAAGGCAACAAGTATCATTCTTTGTCATTATGGTTTCTCCCTTCTGTGTGCACTTATAATGATCTTCCCACACAGAACCATGTGAATAAGCACCCACATTTTCTTTGAAGAAATGGTTTTTCAGTTTCATTTTTTAATGTTTAAATGTCAAATCCATGTGGAACTCATGTTGATTATGATGTGAGTCGGGGAGGGAATTTTACTTCTGAATAGTCTCGGCTGCCATTTAATCTCCATGTTTCACTGAAGTAGGCATTGAATCATTATTTTCTTTCTCTTTATGATTTAATGGTGGAGTGAAGGATGCCGAGAGAAGTGTGGTTAGTCAAGTGGATAGCAGGCAACTTCTCCCAGGTGATTTCCACATGTTGCTTATAGCAAGTAGACTTGTATGAGCTGAGGCTATGAACGCAATACTTCAAAGAAGAACTGACTTTTGTTCACGTTTGTTTTAATCCAAAAGGAAATTTTATTTTTCAGATGCAGTTTATGACTAGGCTTAATAAAAACTGTCATCACCTTCAAATTCAGGTGGAGAATAAAGAATCTCTCTTCTACGATAGCATGTTAAGGGAAGGCTTGAAGTACTTTCTCAGATGCCAAAGCTATAATTATGAAAAGATATGTGCCTTTTATCCAAGCCTACTCTGAGGATATGCTATCAAGTAAGCATGGGCACACACCTACACTTCATACATGAGTTTGCAAGGTGACAAAATATCCAGACAACAATTTTTTTCAGTTCTTAGTTGAATGTTTATTTCTATTCATCTAAATGGAATGACTAGACTGCCGCACTCTGATTTAAAAATCAAAATAAAGATTACTTGTCAGGAATTGTTAGAAACCCACATCTGGTTGAAATTTATTTTACTTTTATTTCATTTATTTATTTTTAAAATTCTAGTATATTTAACATACAGTGTAATATTAGTTTCAGGTATACAATCTAGTGATTCAACAATTCTATACGCTACTCAGTGCTCACGATGATAAGCATACTTTTAATCCCTATCACCTATTTCACCCATGCTCCCACCTACCTCCCGTCTGTCAACCACCATTTTGTTCTCTGTTGAGTCTGGTTTTGTTTGTTCATTTCTTTTTTTCTTTGTTCCTTTGTTTTGTTTCTTAAATTCTACATGAGTGAAATCATAATGGTATTTGTCTTTCTCTGACGGACTTACTTCACTCAGCATCATACCATCTAGATTCATCCATGTTGTCACAAATGGCAAGATTTTATTCTTTTTTATAGCTGAATAATTTTCCACTATATATATATATATATATATATATATATATATATATATATGCCACTCTTTTGTTATCCATTTGTCTAGTAATGCACACTTGGGTTGCTTCCATATCTTGGTTATTGTAAACAATGCTATAATAAACATAGGGTGCATATATCTTTTGGAACTAGTGTTTTTGTATTCTTTGGGTAAATATCCAGTAGTGGAATTACTAGATCGTATGGTAATTCTATTTTTAAATGTTTTGAGGAACATTCATACTGTTTTTCACAGTCACTGCATCAGTTTGCATTTCCACCAAAACTCAGGAGGGTTCCTTTTTTCCTACATCCTCACCAACACTTGTTGTTTCTTTTGTTTTTGATTTTAGCATTCTGACAGGTGTGAGGGGACATCTCATTGTGGTTTTGATTTGCATTTCCCTGATGATGAGTGATGTTGAACATATTTTCATGTGTTTGTTGGCCATCTGTATGTCTTCTTTGGAGAAATGTCTGTTCATGTCTTCTGTCCATTTTTAAATTAGATTGTTTTCTGTGTGTGTTGACTTGTATAAGTTCTTTATATATTTTGGATATTAACCTCTTATCAGATACATGATTTGAAAATATCTTCTCCCATTCAGTAGGCTGTCATTTTGTTTTGTTAATGGTTTCCTTTGCTGTGTAAGATCTTTTTATTTTGATATAATCCCAATAGCTTATTTTTTGTTTGTTGCCCTTGCCTTGGGATACATAGATGTAAGAATATTGTTTTGGCCAATGACAGAGAAATTACTGCCTGTGCTCTCTTCTACGATTTTTATGGTTTCAGGTCTCAAATTTAGGTCTTTAATCCATTTTGAATTTATTTTTGTGTATGGTGTAAGAAAGTGGTCCAGTTTCATTCTTTACCATGTAGCTGTCCAGTTTTCCAACACCATTGGTTGAAGAGACTGTCTTTTTCCCATTGCATTATTCTTGCTCCTTTTGTTATAGATTCATTGGTCATATAATCACAGGTTTACTTCTGGGCTTTCTGTTTTGTTCCACTATAGCTTGTAATATATCTTGAAATCTGGGATTTTGAAACTTCCAGTTTTGTTCCTCCTTTTCAAGAGGAACAAAATTTCCCTTTTTCTTTCTTTCTTTCTTTTTTTTTTTTTTGGCTCTTTGGGTGTCTTTTGTGCTGCCATACAAATCTTAGGATTATTTGCTACAGTTCTTGAAAAATACAATTGGTATTTTGATAGGAATTGCATGAAATCTGTAGATTGCTTTGGGTAGCATGGACATTTTAACAATATATGTTCTACTCCATGAGCATGAAATATTTGCCCATTTGTTTATGTCATCTTCAATTTCTTTCATTAATGTTTTATAGTTTTCAAAGTATAGGTCTTTCAACTCCTTGGTTAAGTTTCTTCATAGGCACTTTATTCTTTTTGGTGCAATTATAAATGGGTTTGTTTTCTTCATCTCTATTTCTGCTATTTCATTATTAGTGTATACAAATGCAACACATTTCTATATATTAATTTTGTACCCTGTGACTTTACTGAATTCATTTATCCGTTCTAACAGTTTTTTGGTGTAGTCTATAGGGTTTTCTATATAAAGCAGCATGCCATCTGCAAATAGTAAAAGTTTTACTTCTTCCTTACCAGTTTGGATGCCTTTTATTTCTTTTTCTTGCCTGATTACTGTGGCTAAAACTTCCAGTACTATGTTGAATAAAAGTGGTTAGAGTGAACATTCTTGTCTTGCTCCTGCTCTTAGGGTAAAAACTGAGAGCTTTTTAATATGATGTTAACTGTGAGTTTTTCATATATGGCCTTTATTATGTTGAGGTATATTCCCTCTAAATTATTTTGTTGAGGGTTTTTATCATGAATGGATGTTGTACATTGTGGAATGCTTTTTCTGCATCTGTGGAAATGATCATATGATTTTTATCCTTATCACATCCTCTTGTTGATTTGATGTATCATGTTGATTGATTTGCAAATATTGAACCACCCTGCCATACCAGGAATAATCCCACTTGATTGTGGTGAATGATTTTTTAAATGTGTTGTCGGATTTGGTTTGCTAATATTTTGTTGAGAAGTTTTGCATCATTTTCATCAGAAATACTGGCCTGTAGTTCTTTTTTTTATTTCTCTTATTTTGGAATCAGGATAGTGCTGGCCTCATAGAATGAAATTGAAAGTTTCTTTTCTCTTGTGTTTTTTGAAATAGTTTAAGAAAAATAGGTATTAACTCTTCTTCAAAGCTTTGAAGAATTGACCTGTGAGACTATCTGGTCCTAGGTTTTTTTGTTGGAGTTTGTTTTTAATTTCTAATTCAATTATATTGCTGGTAATTGGTCTGTTAAGATTTTCTATTTCTTTCTGATGCAGATTTTCAGAAGTTATATGTTTCTAGGAATTTATCCATTTCTTCTAGGTTGGCATATAGTTTTTCATAATATTCTCTTACAATTGTTTGTATTTCTGTGATGTTCGTAGTAATTTCTCCTCTTTCATTTCTGATTTTTCTTATTTGAGTACTCTTTTTTTTTTCAATATTTGAAATTTATTGTCAAATTGGTTTCCATACAACACCCAGTGCTCATCCCAAAAGGTGCCCTCCTCAATACCCATCACCCACCCTCCCCTCCCTCCCACCCCCCATCAACCCTCAGTTTGTTCTCAGTTTTTAACAGTCTCTTATGCTTTGGCTCTCTCCCACTCTAACCTCTTTTTTTTTTTTTTTCCTTCCCCTCCTCCATGGGTTTCTGTTAAGTTTCTCAGGATCCACATAAGAGTGAAAACATATGGTATCTGTCTTTCTCTGTATGGCTTATTTCACTTAGCATCACACTCTCCAGTTCCATCCACGTTGCTACAAAGGGCCATATTTCGTTCTTTCTCATTGCCATGTAGTACTCCATTGTGTATATAAACCACAATTTCTTTATCCATTCATCAGTTGATGGACATTTAGGCTCTTTCCATAATTTGGCTATTGTTGAGAGTGCTGCTATAAACATTGGGGTACAAGTGCCCCTATGCATCAGTACTCCTATATCCCTTGGGTAAATTCCTAGCAGTGCTATTGCTGGGTCATAGGGTAGGTCTATTTTTAATTTTCTGAGGAACCTCCACACTGCTTTCCAGAGCGGCTGCACCAATTTGCATTCCCACCAACAGTGCAAGAGGGTTCCCGTTTCTCCACCTCCTTGCCAGCATCTATAGTCTCCTGATTTATTCATTTTGGCCACTCTGACTGGCGTGAGGTGATATCTGAGTGTGGTTTTGATTTGTATTTCCCTGATAAGGAGCGACGTTGAGCATCTTTTCATGTGCCTGTTGGCCATCCGGACGTCTTCTTTAGAGAAGTGTCTATTCATGTTTTCTGCCCATTTCTTCACTGGGTTATTTGTTTTTCGGGTGTGGAGTTTGGTGAGCTCTTTATAGATTTTGGATACTAGCCCTTTGTCCGATATGTCATTTGCAAATATCTTTTCCCATTCCATTGGTTGCCTTTTAGTTTTGTTGGTTGTTTCCTTTGCTGTGCAGAAGCTTTTTGAGTCCTCTCTTTTTTTTTTTTTTTTTTTTTTGATGAATCTGGCTAACATTTTATCAATTTTGTTTATGGTTTCCTGTTTTCATTTATCTGTTCTATTGTTATTTTAGTTTCTATGAATTTAATTCTGTTTTAATCTTTATTATGTCCTTCCTTCTACTGTTTTTGGGTTTTGTTTGTTCTTCTGTTTCTAGCTCCTATAAGTGTAAGGTTAAGTTGTCTATTCGAGATTTTTCTTGCTTCGTGAGGTAAGCCTGTATTGCTATAAAGTTCTCTCAGTACAGCTTTTGCTGCATCCAAGATTTTGGACCACTGTGTTTTCATTTTCATTTGTCTCATTTATTTTTTTATTTCCTTTTCCATTTTTTTTAGTTGACCTACTCAGTGTTTAGTAGGATGTTATTTAACCTCCATGCACCTTTGTTCTTTCCAGATTTCTTCTTGTGGTTGATTTTTAGTTCATAGCATTGTGGTTGGAAAAGGTGTCTAATATGACTTCATTCCTTTTGAATTTGTTGAGACTTGTTTTGTGGCCTAATATGTGATCTATTCTGGAGAGGTTCCATGTGCACTAGAAAAGAATGTGTATTCTGCTCTTCTAGGTTGGAATGTTCTGAATATATCTGTTAGATACATCTGGTCCAATGTGTCACTCAAAGCCACTGTTTCCTTGTTGATTTTATGTTTGGATGACCTATCCATTGATGTAAGTGGGGTGTTAAAGTCCCCTACTACTGGGGCGCCTGGGTGGCGCAGTCGGTTAAGCGTCCGACTTCAGCCAGGTTACGATCTCGCGGTCCGTGAGTTCGAGCCCCGCGTCAGGCTCTGGGCTGATGGCTCAGAGCCTGGAGCCTGTTTCCGATTCTGTGTCTCCCTCTCTCTCTGCCCCTCCCCCGTTCATGCTCTGTCTCTCTCTGTCCCAAAAATAAATAAACGTTGAAAAAAAAAAAATTTAAAGTCCCCTACTATTATTGTATTACTATTGACTACTTCTTTTATGTTTGGTAATAGTTGCTTTATGTATTTGGGTGCTTGCCTCCATGTTGGGTGCATAAATATTTGCAATTGTTATGGGTTTTTTGTTGGATTATTCCTTTATGATTATGTATTGTCCTTATCTCTTGTTATAGTCTTTGTATTAAATTCTATATTGTCCAATATAAGTATTACTCCACGAGCTCTCTTTTCACTTCCATTTGCATGATGAATGCTATTCAACCCCTTCACTTTCAATCTACATTAGTCTTTAAGTCCAGACGACAATTTTTAAAGTTTGGTTAAATATCTTGACTGGAATTACATTGTGAAGGCATCAGGATATTTAACTAAACTTTAAAAACTCTTGTCTTGATACTTCTTCAGCTTGTGATGACATGAGATGTAAAATGCCTGCATGATGAGATGAAGTGAAGTGAATGGCATAGGTATTATGACATGGCATTAGGCTACTACTTGACCTGATGATCTGTCAGAAGGAAGATCTTCTGTTTCCAGACTTGTTGGCCACAGGTAAATGAAACTACAGGAGGCAAAACTGTGGATAAGGGGGGTGAAACTACCTGAGGACTGAAAGCGAATGAGTTCTTCAAATAAGACAGAAGACCCCAAAGCAGTATGTTGAGGACTGAGCATTGGAAACACCATATTTTCATGCATAGAGGGATAACATCACGTTTCAGAGAAACGAGGATTTTTTTTTTTGTTACTCCTTGTCTAGCGTCTATCACTCTTCTGTTACTTTCTGCTGGGGGTCCACCTCTCCCCACCATTCAGTGTACTTTCACTGGCTCCGCCCCAGCTTAGGAAGAAGGCAATTGATCCAAATATTGCCAGTCTGACCTCTACATTCTTGGATATGTTACTCAATTAGAACACCAAGTCACAGTGGTATTTTTACTGGGTGTTCTGGAAGAGTTTTGTGTTCTTCACCTCTGGATCTAAATCTATAAGCATGTGGATTCAGAACTTCTGGCAAGCCTTTTGAAACCATTAGTCAAACAGAAAAGCATCACCTATAAACAAAGAAAAAGCTAGTCCTGGTTACATCCCATGAGCTACGAGCCTTGGATAGACCTTCATCCATAGCTTTGTTCACATGTAGAATTTTCAGTTCTGTAAACTAATTATTCTTACCCCAGTAAATGAATTTAGGATTTGGACTGTCTGTTACTTGAGACCAACTATAGTTGATATAGAACATATGTAAACTTTATTTTCTTTACTTTGTAGTACTGGGTGTGAAAAGCGGTAAGCAGGACATTGTTTGCTTTCTTTAAATCACTCTCTGAAATTTTAATAGTTGTCTTCTGGGGACATTGGTAGCCAGTTACACCTGCTTCAAATGGTTAATTATCAATAGGATTACCTCTTCTCATATGTGTGTTTGTATGCATGTATGGTACATACATTTGTATATGTACACACGTATATATGTATTAACCTGTGCTTTTTCTGAAATGACAAACTCAAAATAATACCATGAAAATTATTTATTAATTATATAAGGTGACATAGAAAAGATATAAATAATTTAGTACTGTTTTGCTTATATAGGATTTGCTTAAAGTTTTCTGGGTATTACCATCAAGAATGAGAAAATCAATTCATGATGTTATTTCTCTTATAATTAGAAGCCACTCGTTCCTCAGCTGAGTGCTTTAAAATATCAGAGGAATTTGATATCAAAAGCCATTTGAAAACTTTCACTTGTGCTTTCATCACTTTATGAGTGACACAGATTATCAAATATCTCGTAACAATTCTTCAAATTAAATATTCCCATTTTGTAATTGTACTTCACCTACGGTTCTCATGTGCTTCACTGTTCTTATTGGGGGGCAAGAATAAACAGACACTGGTAGTCATATCATGTACAAATTGACACTGCAGGATTTTCTTTTTGGAATATATGCTTTCTAAAGTCTTAGGTTAGACAAGATAATGAAACAAAGTATTCACCAACTTGAGATTTGCAAGACTATAATTCTGGCTATCAAAATGGTAAGCGTAAGGATGACATCTCTCAGAAATGGGAAAAGATAACATATGTAAAAGCATTAGTGAAATGTTGACTCCAATGTATTTTTATTTCCAGATGTGTTTAATTGCTTTAAATATATAAATGCACCATTAGGCAAAGCCAAAAGGTCTCAGTTTGGATTTTGATAAGTTCACTGTTTTTCTATTGACAATGAACATTTAGGATGTTTCAAATTTCTATTTGGGAAAGGAAGGAAAGTTTTGCTATTAGGGAGAGATAGCCTATGGAAATGCAAATAAGAAATCTATCCTCATAGTTTGCTTTCACAGATGATTAAAATATATTTTATTAGGAACACTATATCTCAGCTACTAATAAATTCTGGCCACAGATTAGGGTCTCTAACCGCAGAGCAAAAGTCTCTAGAAAAGAGCCTCAGATGAAAAACCAAATGATCTCAGAGGTGGGAGAGGCCTTAGAGATCATCTGACCCAATCCTCTAATTTTACAGTTGAAGAAACTGAAGCCAAAAGAGGTTAAGTAACTTACTCAAGGTCATACCACTAATTATTGGCAGAGTAAGGAGCCAATAGGTCTCTATTTTATTTTTAATTCTGCTTCTGATGAACTTCATGACATAAGCCAAATACCAAATTTCTTAGTACTTAAGTTGCTTCTGTTTAAAATGGAACTAATACCCCCTGATTTCTCCATATTTCAGAAGCATATTGCTAGAGTTGTGTGAGTCATGAGCAACGTATTTCAGCTTCTGTGAAAAGCAAACTATTCCTTACCAATCTATCAGTTAGAATTTTTTGATGACAAGCAACAGACAACACATCTAGCTTACCTAAGGAAAAGTGACTTGACCAAAATGATATAAGGGGGCTCAGAGATTAAGAGGAGATGCTGAATAACTGGCTTGGCACAGATGAGAATGAGTGAGCTAGAGAAGGTGTTGGAAGCGGGAATAGCTCTTAGCACCAATGATGGAAATATTCTTTTCCAGCTGTCACTTCCATCAGTGTGGGCCTCCTACTGGGATCCAAAATTCTGGAAAGGAGAATTGATTAGCTCAGATTAGATCACAAATGTACCTCCTTTCTCCCAACAGATCAGTGAGAGAAATCTATCACAAAGAGCTTCCAAAGCCCTGTTGGCTTCCTTAGCAAGAGGAAAGGGCACCCCAATTACTAGTCTGTGAAGATGACACACAAGAAGTTAATGGTAAATTCCCCAAAGAAAATGGAGATGATATTAGGAAGAGAAAATTATGTACTGACTAACCAAGAAAATAACAAATGTCTACTATGTCCACCATATTTAAGTTGACTGGTGAATTTTGCATTTGATGATATAGTGCTAGAAATCAAAACTATAAACTTAGGCCATGTGTAGTTGATATAAAATAGCAACTTGGTATTGTTCTGATGGCCAGTTCAGAACACTCATCAAATCAATCAAGTTTGCCACATAAGAAAGCCACAGTCACTGTATGAACTTTTAAATGGTACATTTGCTGATTATGTAGGCACAACTTGCTTTCATGATTCTTTTAATACAGCTATCATGAATGTTAGCTAAGATTTAAGGGATAAAGACAAATGTTTCCATTTGAATTAGATATAGACCCTAAACTTGGCACCTGTTGATCAAGAAGCCAGTACAACCTGATCTTCCACTAATTTGACTGAACTTAGTGTATAAGCATCTCAAAGTGACTCTTGGATCTGAAAGATATAGGATAGTGAATTAACTCCTCCATATCAAGTTTAAATAGCTCATTTTTCCTGGGCTGCAGCAGCGATCATTTTATTAGAGAGACTGAGGACCTTGGGGCACCTGGATGGCTCAGTCGGTAGAGCACATGACTCTTGATCTTAGGGTTGTGGGTTTGAACACTATGTCAAGTGCACAGATTACTTAAAAAAAAATCTAAAAAAAAAAAAGACTGAGGATCTTAAGCAAAATCTTCTTTCCCATCTTTGGCTTAAATTCATTCACCTTCTAAGGAAAATAAAGATATTTTAAAAATATTGATGGTGTGAATATATTTTTCTTAAAAATATGTATGCACAAATTTGAAGATACTAAACTAAATAATATATAAAAGGGGAGTCCAAAGTATATTTATCTTTAAATATCATGTAAGGTTTTCTCCACTATTTGTCCCCAGCTCACATCCAAATTCCACTATACTTGGGTCACAGTCCACTTCAGGGGCAGCATGATCTTTTAAAGTGAGCAAGATCATGTTACTCCTCCATATGAATTCTTCACTGACTCCTAATAACCTTCAGGTTGGCATGCAACTTCCTTCACACCGAGGCATCCAGAGCCCCTCAGGGTCAGCTCTCTGCTGGCTTCTCATCCTCCGCTGTCCTTACTTGCCACCCATGCACAGCTACTTGACGTCTCCAAACTTTGTCACTTAATCTCTTGCTTCTCCTTCCTCCACTAGAACTCTTCTCCTCCTTCTTTACTAATTCATTTCTCCTTCTGGGTCTCCACTCCAGAAACCACTCCCTGATCCAAATCCCTTCTTTGATAAACTTTATTCATTATGGAATTTTTAGCTCAGATGTCTTCCCCTCCAGAAACTTTTTTTGACCCTCACAATTTTAGGTAGGAGACCTCATCTATGTCCTTCTAATAACACTGCCTGCATGGCTGTCATCAAAGCTCTCATAACCCTATACTGCCATACGTATTAATGAATCCAGCTCCTTCGTGAAAACTGTGACTCCTTATACAACAGGAAGCGTGTCTTACTCCTCTCTCTACTCGCAATATCTGACACTGTACCTGGCACAAAACATGTGATAAATACATGTCTACTGAAGACAACAGAAGCACTATTTTAAGACTAAGGAGGCATCATTATTATGCTCATCCTCAACTCCTGCCATGATTGAAAGTAAGGGAAAGGATAACTACATCTTCTCTGCTTAAAGAAAAATTACAAGGGGATGCTCTGCCATCACCGTGTACAAAAGTAGGCTTAAGAGCAGTTCTCAGTCATTTGGCCTCCTATCTGGAATGGGTGATGATTCTGGAGCTTTCATGCAGCAGGAAAACCTCAGAAAACTTCTCTCACAGGGAGTCAGGGGATGATTCGAAAAGCATTGGCTTGGATTCTTCTAGAGTCTATGATAGAGGAACAAGAGAGTGCAAACACAGAGACCCTGGCCTGGTCTCGTTGTGAACTGATGTGATGGCTTCCCAGTGAAAAGCAAAAGACAGACACTAGGGTAGGCTGTGCCTGGTACTTTTTAGCAGCATAGGAGCTGTGGCCCCTTGTACACAAGGGCTCAAACAAACAAACAAACAACAACAACAAAACACAGAAAGGAACACCTCTCCTGTGATGCTTGCAAATAGATGAGTTCATCAGGATAAACTAGAATGGAAGGAAAGAGCAATATTTGACATTAAAGGCTACTAATCTTTAGATCTGTTTTCCTTTTTCAGACTTGCTAATGACATTGGTGAGGTTGAAGAAAGATGAGGTCAGCTAAATCAGCAAGTTCCTGGGTGTTGGCTGGCATGACCACCAGCATTCCTGTGCTTTTGTTTGCATCTTACGCAGAGCCTTTCTCCATTCTAATTCACAAGCAGCTGGTCCAGAGCTTCACACAATACAACATATTTTTAAAAGCTGGCATCATTTGGATTTTCCACTCACAGCAAATTTGAAAGCTTGGCATTTACATTCCCTGAAGTATCTATCTCTAATGAAAACAATGTCAGAGCCTTGAGCACTTTGGCATTTTCTGGACACGCTATAAATATACAGGATATATTTTATCACGTACTGTATGTTAGAACACAGGGACAAAGAACAAGCACCAGGGAAAATGGTTTGAGGCGATCCTTTTAACATATTTTCCAAGGCCATTTCAAATGACTCCCTAGTCCTTGAACTCCCTGGTGATCATTTTAATAGCAAAAAAATAACATTTGGTAACTGGCCTGGACTGCAGGTTACATTTGGCTTTAGCTGATATAAAGTCTACTGTCTTTTGTTACTAAGGAGACAGTATTCTAGCCTATTATAAAGGTGTTTAAAGCTTTCCTAGTACCATATCCCTAAAACTTTAGAATGCTGCTAAGTATGTCTGTATAGGGTTTTTTTTAACCACCTATCATTGAACTCATACTCCTTCCATTTAATTACCCTTGACTGCTGACTTGATAACATTAATCCTGTGCTGAAACCTTGGTCAACTAAAGGCATCTGGCAGGATGAGGAAAAGTACAGAACGTGCTCCAGATGAATACAGCTTCATCTCCTCATGGAGCAAGATCCATCTTACTACAACTCACTTCATTATCTGGTTGGGTGATTTCTGGAACCAGTGAAAACAGGGCAAGACTCCTGGGGGCAGACACACTTATGAAAATAATTTTAGTCTCACTTCTGATCTCCACCCCCTCTTTTGAAACTTCAAAGAAAGCTGAGCAAGCTGGTGATATTCCAGGCTGGATGGCTGCCATTTGTGAATAGCCTTATAAGAACACTACCCGGAGTTCTTCTGATTTGCCAGAATCTGTCAATCAGATACAATTATCAGACAGATAATGGAGTTGCTACTTGGAAGATGTCCCTTTATACAGCAGGGGATGCTCCACTTACCCAGGATGTAGTCACTGGCTGAGCAACAGCTTTGCGTGCACTGGATCAAGGTGTGGCAGTACCAGTGAATGCTATGGAGAACTCAGCTAAAACAAAGTGTCACATCGTGTGTCACCATGGAAGCAGCATCTTGACAGAGCAGTACCTGTGAAAGTGAAATGTTTAACGATGAATAATTGTGTCTGAAGCCTTCTTACTCCACATTTCCATGGAAAATGAAACCACGGGAGGCATGAAAATCTCTAAAGGGCCTTTATACATAGATTAATGTGGTAATTCTCTCATTACTATGTTCTGAAGAAGAGCTTCTTACACCAGGCTCTGTGTTTTGCCTTCAGTTATAACATGGCTTTGCATTAAGTGTTTTAATAAAATGTGAAATTAAATGATCATCCCTGGTGATATTCAGCCTTGGTTCAGGTAAGGAAAAAATGTAACTTCCACAGTACATGAAAGCCAAAGAGATTATTTCACCCCCAATGAAGAGATCATTGGTCAAATGACATGGTTTCCCATGAGTCTGCACCTTTCCATTAATTGGGAATTTGTTATTACTCTCTCCTTCACCTTTGAGAATTATACGTAATGTAACCAATTTATAGCTGTCGAATACATATGCTGTCAGAAGCTAACCAATGTGATTTATTCTTTTTTGCACATATAACCAGGTAGTATCGGAAAAGGCAATTGTTAATAGTGATAGTTTATGCCATTTTTTAAACTCTCTGTGCTTCTTTCTGTTGTAACGGTTAACAGGAGACAAACAGAAGTTTCCACGAGCAGCATCATGTATTGACTGTGGACACATTAGTACTAAATGACATGAACAATAAAGGAAGACGGGATAGGATTCTTTTGTAGAAAAACTGATGAAACATCTTTTCATGTGACTCATTTCAAAATGATGAAACAGTGCTTCAAAACTGTTGAGATTTTTGTTTGTTTTTAAAGTTAGTGGTATTGACTAAAGAGCATGAAGTCTATGGATCTCAGGGAAGCAGGAAGAATTTTTACAAACTGACGGTTCTCCAATTCTTTTGTCTAACGAGACAAAGCAATGCAGAGACTGACAAACCTGAAAGACACCACTACAATGATGGCATTCATTCTCAACCAAGTCTCATCATTGTTGCTCCCTGATGCTTACACAGTAGAAGACTCAGCTCTGAGACCAATGACCTGAAGTGACAGTTTAGAACATGTTCTCAAAACTGAGACTTCCTGGGTTCGAATCCCGGTCTGCCACTTATTACCCTTGACTTTCCTCCAGTTTAGTTTCCTTGTCTCTAAACTGATCATGCAAATTTCATATTCCCATATGAACATGAAATGACATACTATTGATTAAGCACTTAGGACAGACCTTGGCATATGGTAGATGTTCCATAAATGTCCATTGTGGTCAGATGTAGAACACTGAACTCCCATAAACTCGAACTCTGGTCTCTAATTTCATGACGGGTCATAACTGATTTATCTGGACAATGGTGTAATTCCCCTAACTAACACATATGTCTAAGCAAGGAAGACCTGGAAGCTGTCACATTGAACTCACCGTTTTGGAGAATGTCTGGGGTCCAATCTGTATGACACACTGAGTAAGTTAAATCTCACCAGTGTCTCTCTGGGCCTCAAGGACATTGTCCATTTTAGCACAATTGAAAGCTCTAGCTCTCTGTGGAGACTGAGCCAAGACCTAATGACTATAGTGAAATGGCTCCCTGTGGTAGATTTCATGTACAGGTGCTTCATTTGCATTCTGTAAGTGAGAATAAAGAAAATAATGACAAAAAATGCAAATAATCCTCTGTGGTTATAACAAAATCACTTGTTATTTTCCCCTTTTCCTTCATCTGGCTACAGCATTATACAGTGACTTGCACAAACAATGTTCTCAAGAGCTATTTGTAAAGTAAATTAATAAATACACAGTGTAGTCCTGCACAAGAAGCACACTTATGGCTATGTTGTTTTCACTGGGAGTTTAAAACCAGGTTCAGGGGTGCCTGGGTGGCTCATTTGGTTATGCATCTGACTCTTGGTTTCAACTCAGGTCATGATCTCACGGTTCATGAGTTCAAGTCCCATTCGGGCTCTGTGCTGACAGTGTGGAGCCTGCTTGGGATTCTCTCTCTCTCTCTTTCTCTCTGCCCCTCCCCTGCTCACACACAATCTCTCTCTCAAAATAAATAAATAAACGTTGAAAAAAATTTTAAACCAGGTTCAAGCCTCTAGGGCGCACACACACACACACACAAAGTTCTTTGCATTGTGTGCCAAATATGTATACCAACTGATCATTGGGAAAAAAAAAAAAAAAAGGAATCTGCTGATTACAAAGCCAGATGAGAATGTAGAATTCACCTAAACAACATGCACACGTTACATATTTAAAAATGAATATTTGACATCTAGGATTGTTACATTATTAACTCAAGGTCACAAAATAAATTAGGGGCAGAGCTAGAACTAAAATTTAGACTCTGTCCAGACCTCCATCCACTCCATCATCATGCCTTTATTGGTAACATTACTCTGAACTTGCTTTCATTTATTCAGATAAATGCTGAGTGAAACCTTGTGAGAATCTGACAACATACCCTATCTTTATTTCTTGCCCCAACATCCCAGACTAAGGTCAGATTGTTAATCTTGTATTACTTCTTGATTCAGAAATTGACACACAGTTTAGTTCTTTCCAGAAGGATTAATGGGTTTCCCTTGTGTTAAAAGATATTTACACCACTCTTAAAAATACTGAGTAGCATTACAGAAAATAAATCAACGAAAGTTCAAGTTACCTTTCCAATATCAATCATATGTTGACAAGTCTGTCCCTTTCAAATTACAAATTGTTAAGAACTGTCTAGCTGGTTGCAATTGTTAGTTTTCAATGCAAGTCTTCTGTGAAACCACTACTTCTGCTAAAGGGATAGTTTGTTTTCTGCAAAAGATTTATTTAAATTTCTTAAGAAGTTTTGTGTGTGTTATATTCAATTTTCATGCACTATAATCACATCATTCCTAGTACCCTCTTGTCTGGCAAATTTGCTCTCTCACCTTCTGATAATATTTGGACATATTTCTTTATATGTTTAAAAATGTGCTAAAAGGAAACTCATGTCTTCATTTGTAATCAAAACTGTTGCTCATCAATTAATGAGCCAGTTCTTAATCATGGTAACTTCTGCCCATTGGAAAAAGGAGCATTTTGGCTAAAAACCCACTGCTGCCACCTAGTGTTACTGGACAAGCACTGCCTCAGCTTGATCCCTTGCCTTTGTGTGGCAGAGATGCCATCCTTTGTATTGAGAGGGAGAGAGAAAGGGATCAGTTACTTTAGCAATGATCTTAGTAATTAATTATTTAGGAAACTTTTGTCTCCTTCTATTGACTCTTTTATATTTGAATAGTCTGGGTTCCAGACATGCTTCTTTAATATGCTTGGCATTTGAATTCTTTGAAGACTTTAAATTGATGAATACTAAAGACAATGTGGTAGCTTAAGGCAATCATTCATATTGATGAAGTTCACTATAAATAGATGTATGCTGCAATAACCCACATGTAATAGCAATGTGTCCTTTTTATTCTATTCCTATTGATTCCAAACCCCCTGAGGATGTTGTTGTCAATAGCTGAGACAACAGCATCAGATGAAACTCACAGACCACCAAGACATTTTGCATTGCATGGCAAAGACAAGCCCAAGATAGAATCCCACTACTGTACTCCAGCTGACTTGATCATAGTACAATAATTTTTCTGTGTGAGAAATTATTTCATTGAATAGGAACTACCTTTCAAACGGTCTAAAATAATGAGATTTAAATTACTTAAAAGATTCATATCTATTTTATAGGGATGATTATATGCCATTCAATAGAAGCTATTCATGGATAGTTGTTTGAAACATAAAGGGTTGGAGTTCCATGGTAAAGAGCAAGCTGGAGTGGCCAGTGTGTGATGACATGAGAAGTAGGTACTGAGAGAGGGAGGGTACTGTGATTACCTCTTGCCTTGCCGAGGTGGAGCAGATGTGTGTGTCCAGAGATCCAGGAAGTCTGTCTGAGAGGGAGAATACCAGAAAAGGGAGCTCTATCTCAGAAACAGGGGAAGCATAAAGCAGTAGGAAGGGTAGAAAACTGAGGGTCTCCAGTTGTGGATTGTTCCATTAATCTGATGTGCATTTTTGAGCCATCATCTAATTCTGTTGGGTCTTTCCTACCCTTGCTTATTCCCACAGACCATACCTGCACAAAATAAAATTGGGAAAGTATTCTTTACTGATGAAACTAAATCTCTGGAACATTCTCTTCTGAAAATACAAATAACATGAGCTCTTTTGTGGTACCTTCAGCTTTAAGATATACACAAAGAAATGGGCTCCCAAATTTCAGGGCTAAAGCCCCAATAAAAGTTTACGTCTCATTTGTATACTAGTTAAACACAAGTGTTCTGTAGGGAATCACCTGTGCGGAGATGCGGGGACTTGTACTTTGTGGGACTTCCATCCAGTAGGACCTTGGGCCCTTTCACTCCAGCCAAGGGTGGAAGGTCAGTGAGCGTGGAGAATTGCATGAGACATCTGTATGCTCAGACCCGGTATTGCTTTATATCACTCTCACCCTCATTCCACTGGACAGAACTCAGACACATGACTATACACATGCTTCGTAGGCTGAGGAAATATTATCTGGCCAAGATTTGTGCTCAGGAAGTAGAGGAAGTCGGTTTTGATGAATATACAGCAATATGATGAATATAGTACATACATATTTTTCAGATACCGCATGTTTGTCAAACTCAGAACTCAGCAAGCTACAGCCTCTGGTAAATCTAGCAGACTACTTGTTTTGGTGTATCCCATGAGCTAAGAATGCTTATTACATTTTCAAATAGTTGGGGGAATATAAGAAAGAAGATATACAATGGCCATCACTTACGGTCTGCAAAGCTTAAATATTTATTATCTGGGGTCCTTTATAGAAAATAATGGCCAACTCCTTCTACCTGTATCATTTAGTGTCCTGGAAAGAAACAGATGTCACCCTCAAAATAACATCTTCTGAGGGGACTTGTATTCATTTTCTGCTGTAGCAGAACAGGTTACCATAAATTTGGAGGCTTAAAACAGCACATATGTATTATCTCGTAGTTTCTGTGGATCAGGAGTCTGGGCACAGTCTGGGCACAGCTGGTCCTTGCTCAAGGTCTAACCAGTTTAAAATCCAGGTTTTGGTGGGGGCTATGGTCTCATCACAGGGTTGAACTGGGGCAAGATTCTTTTCCAAGAGACCTCCTGTTGTTGGCAGAATTCATCCCCTTATAGTTGTAAGACTGAGGTCTTCATTTTTATGCTGACCAAAGGCTGCCCTCAGGTTCCAGAGGCCACCCACAGTTCTCTGCCATGGAACCCTCTCCATGGGCAGCTCACAATAAGACTGCTTTTTCAAGGCCAGAAGAGCCTTAGGTAGTACAACCTAATTGAGGAGTGACATTCCCTCACCTTTGCGATGTTCTATTGTTAGAAAAAATGAAAGATTCCACCTGTGCTCAGGGAGAAGGGATTCCAAATAGGTATGACCCATTTGTGTGTATGTGGGGGGGGGGGGGGTAGGGGCCTGAAGGTGTGTCAGCCACAGGATATTTACAAAGGTTTAGCAAAGTTGAGGCAAACCCATAAGGGACAGGGAAACTCTAGACTGGGTGAAGCTTTTGCCACTGTGAGGCATGAAGGGAAAAGGGGAGACAATGCGCCCAGAAGTGGGTGAGACTTCTAGCCGCAGGAGAGGACCACCTGTCAGGACCTGCTGCCCACAGGAGGAGGCCGAGCAGAAAGCTGGGAGTGGAGGGAGGGGGGAGTAAAAGCCAGAGCTTCTCTTTCTTTCAGTACTCCGTCTGCTGCCTGACCCACCCCCACCCTATCCAGCAGAAAGGCTGAGGGCAGACTGGAGACTGATGGAAGCAATCCACAGAAATCAGCCTCTTAGGGCAGAGAACAGGGTAGAAACGGTTGGAGAATGGATCTGGAGGAGCAAATGAAAGAAATCCCAAACATAGGGCTTTTGTCTTCCTCAAGTTTCAAGGACAAGAGCACGTTTCAAATGATCAGTCTAATATTTGTCCACAGCAAAATCGAGAATCACCAGGGTCTGCAACCATACAGAAGACCACTAAGCCTCCTCGGAATCATCTGAAGACACAACACAACTTGGCTCGACTCAGAGGTAGGTTGATCTCAGACAATACTGATGCTTACCCGGCTCCTGGAAAGAAAACCGCAGCGGCACATATTCCAATCAAATGATGCAGTTGGAGAATGTTCTTTACGGAAAAACATGAATACAGCTCCACCCAACACCGGGAGCAGGGGACACCTGCTAGTACTTCCCCTTTGCATGTCTAGCTTAGCGTCTGTCCTTAAATGAGTTATGAGCCTTTTCCCACTGACTCAGGCCTGCTTTAGAAATAGAGGCACGCTCCATCTGGGGAAAGGTGGTATTTAAAAGACTAGCCTTTCAGTAAGCAAATTTCTAAATGGTAGAGCCATTTGACTACTAGGTTGGCTTCCCCAGACAGCTGCTCAGCAACATCAGCTGCAGCTTGGAGATGATGTCTTTAAAAAGCAGGACCATATTGGATCTAGAATTGCTAATAGATAATTAGGGAGACAAAGGCAAAAGAATTAAGGCACATCATTCTTTGGCATGTTTCTAGACGTTTTTTGTTTTGTTTTAGGCATATAAGAGAAGAGATGGTGATTATTCAAAAGTGAGTTTGGAATTGCTATCATTCTTAACTAGTACATTCATAGAATGTAAGTATGTCTTGTATATAACAATACCAAAAGTACTAGAGATGCAGAAAGTGAGAACAGATTTTAGAAACAAGGGTTTGAGCAGGAATCTACTGCTAATAAAAGTTCAGTAAATCCTTTGGTTAATACAGGAGGCTTTCCTTCATATCACTTCCTCTCACACCCTAACACCCAATAAGATATTGCTGCCTAATTGAAAAGTTTTCTAATAAGAGTTTAGGTAAAACTAATTTAAGAGAACTCATTTGCTAAATATAATAACATGGCAGACTCTCTATAGCAACTTTACTGGTTTCCTATAAATAGAAAATTAATTAATGGTGAAGAAAATAAAGCAATAACCACACCAGACTGTGAAGAGAAGTATTATTTTAATAATAATAATAAAAATAATAATAATTATTATTATTATTATTTGTATTAACTGTTAGTTCATTACAGTAAATTACAATGGCCATGGGAAGTTGGTCTGGATACCAAATTTACTTATTATTCATGCTACTGGAATCAGATACCATATGAGTTCATAATGATGAGATATTTTAAGTCTTACCATAAAACATGTAGCGTGTAAAACTACGAGCAGCAAAGTTTTCCTATCTCCCTGGGCTATACAAATACATACTTAAAAATGAGTATCTTGGAGTGCCTGGGTGGCTCAGTTGGTTAAGTGTCTAACTCATGATTTTGGCTCAGGTCCTGATCTCATGGTTCGTCAGATCAAGCCCCGTGTCAGGTTCTGCGCTGACAGCCCGGAACCTGCTTGGGATTCTCCCTCTCCCTCTCTGCCCCTCCCCTACTTGTGCTCTCACTCTCTCTCAAAATAAATAAACTTTGGGGCACCTGGGTGGCTCTGTTGGTTAAGCGTCCAACTTTAGCTCAGGTCATGATCTCATGGTTCATGGGCTTGAACCCCACATTGAGTTCTGTGCTGTCAGCTCAGAGCCTGGAGCCTGTTTGGGATTCTGTGTTTTCCTGTCACTCTGCCCCTCCCCTAGTCAAGTTGTCTCTCTGTCTCTCTGTCTCTCTCTCTCTCAAAATAAATAAACATTAAAAAAACTTTTAAAGAAAATGAGAATCTTTAAGAATTAGGTATAAAGGAATATTTTAACTTCTTTTTTGAATCTTTTATATCAAATATTACTTTTATACTACAAAAGTAAGATTTATTTTTTAAAAATCAAACTGGCATAGGGAGGAGCCAAGATGGCGGAACAGCATGGAAGTTTTTTATGTGTCTCACGTCCATGAAATACAGCCAGACCAATACTAAACCATCCTACACACCTAGAAAACTGATCTGAGGATTAACACAACAATCTGCACAACCTGAAACACAGAATTCACCAGGTATGCAGTGTGGAGAGGTGAACTTGGGGAGAGAGAAGCCACAGGGGTCAGGGAGGTGCTTTTGCAGGTGGAGAGAGGAAGGACATGGGGGGGAGATAATATGGGAAAAGTACCCCCCTCCCAAAAGCAGCTGGAAAGAAAATGGAAAAGTGGAAATAGCCGCAGGGACTGACCTAAAAAGGGAGAAAGGAGAAAGGAGCAAGGAAAGGGTTTAAATTCCATTAAGACTATAAACAGGGGGAGTGCAGAGGCTGAAACTCCGCAGCTCCATACCTGGCGGTGCTCTGGTGAGAAGGGCGAATCCCCAGGAGCAGAGTGGAGTCCGGGGTTCTTCAGGTCACACGGGGAGAGGCGGTTCCCCTGCTGGGAGGACACCTGGTAGAGGCTATGTGGGTCCCCCAAAGGCAAGGCTCCAGTGGACCCGGGAGAACAACTACATTCCCTGGTGCTGGAACAAGGTCGTTAAGGGCGAAGCCGGGGGCCAGATGCGTTTCGTGATTTTCCATAATCCCCGAGGCGCTGCTGCTACACTGTCTTGCAAACTTTTTCTTTTTCCGGGGCGGGCTGGCACCCGGCTGCAGTCTCTGGGCGTCGGCAGCAGCATGGCCTCGAGCATTCCTGGGAGCGGCCGGCACCTGGCCATTGCTCGGTGAGACCCTCCCGCAGACTGGCACATCAGGTCAAAGCCTCAGTCCCTCAGAAATAAGGAGTCGGGAAAAACAGCCGCATCTGAGACAAAACTCAGGAGGGAGGTGCTGCCTGGGGCTTGGTCACGGACCGTGTAAAAGCGGGGAGTGGATGGAAGCCGAAGACAAAGGATGGGCGGGTGATTGCTGATCCGGGAGAACAGAGTTCCTATACTAGACGCCATTTTCACTGCTCTCGCGCATGCCCATACGCACCTACAAGCACTGCAACAATCCAACCCAATAAGCTAAGCAGCGCCATCTAGTGGAGAACAGAGCCATTACCAAGCCCCGCCCAACTGGGCTAACCTCGCTCTTCAGGAACACAAGTTTCTCCACCTGCTTAGTTTACAGACTATAAAATGCTTCATAGTTTGACTTGTAAGGGAAAACGAAGTAATTTCAATCGTATTTCAGTCTTTTCACTCTTCCATCTATTTAATTTTCTTTTTTTTCATCTCTTTGTCATTTCTTTTTCTTGAATACAGAAAGAGAAAAAATTTTTATTTTCAATTTTATTAAAAATATTTTTAATTTTTTTCTACTATATTTTTTCTTTTTTGTAAATTTTTTCAAATTTTGTTTTACTTCCATCATTTCATTTTATTCTATTTCAGTGTATTCATTTTTTCAAAATTTCAAACAATTTCCTTTTTTTTTTCTTTCCCCTTTTTTCTCTAATCTATCAAGCCCCTTTCAAAACCCAGACCAAAACACACCTAGGATCTAGCTTCATTTATCTGATTTGTGTGTGTGTGTGTTGTTTTTAATTTTCCAATTTTAATTTTTTTATTTTAATTTTTTTACCTCATTAATTCCTTTTCTCCCTTCAAAGTGACTAAACGAAAGAATTCACCCCAAAAGAAAGAGCAGGAAGAAACAATAACTAGGGACTTAACCAACACAGATACAAGCAAGATGTCTGAACCAGAATTTAGAATCACGATAATAAGAATACTAGCTGGAGTCAAAAATAGATTAGAATCCCTTTCTGTGGAGATAAAAGAAGTAAAAGCTAGTCTGGCTGAAATAAAAAATGCTATAACTGAGTTGCAATCTCGAACGGATGCTGCGGTGGCAAGGATGGATGAGGCAGAACAGAATCAGTGATATAGAGGACAAACTTATGGAGAATAATGAAGCAGAAAAAAAGAGGGAAAATGAGGCAAAAGAGCACGATTTAAGAATTAGAGAAATCAGTGACTCATTAAAAAGGAACAACATCAGAATCATAGGGGTCCCAGAAGAGGAAGAGAGAGAAATAGGGGTAGAAGGGTTATGTGAGCAAATCATAGCAGAAAATTGTCCTAACCTGGGGAAAGACACAGACATCAAAATCCAGGAAGCACAGAGGACTCCCATTAGATTTAATAAAAACCAACCAACAACAAGGCATATCATAGTCAAATTCACAAAATACTCAGGCAAGGAGAGAATCATGAAAGCAGCAAGGGAAAAAAAGTCCTTAACCTACAAGGGAAGACAGCTCAGGTTTCCAGCAGACCTATCCACAGAAACTGCCGGCCAGAAAGGAGTGGCAGGATGTATTCAATGTGCTGAATCAGAAAAATATGCAGCCAAGAATTCTTTATCCAGCAAGGATGTCATTCAAAACAGAAGGAGAGAGGGGCGCCTGGGTGGCGCAGCCGGTTAAGCATCCGACTTCAGCCAGGTCACGATCTCGCGGTCTGTGAGTTCGAGCCCCGCGTCAGGCTCTGGGCTGATGGCTCAGAGCCTGGAGCCTGTTTCTGATTCTGTGTCTCCCTCTCTCTCTGCCCCTCCCCCATTCATGCTCTGTCTCTCTCTGTCCCAAAAATAAATAAACGTTGAAAAAAAAAATTAAAAAAAAAAAAAAAAAAAAAACAGAAGGAGAGAGAAAAAGTTTCCGAGACAAACAAAAATTAAAGGAGTTCGTGACCACTAAACCAGCCCTGCAAGAAATGTTAAGGGGGACTCTCTGAGGGGAGAAAAGATGAAACAAACAAACAAACAAACAAACAAAGACCAAAAGCAACAAAGACTAGAAAGGACCAGAGAACACCACCAGAAACTCCAACTCTACAAGCAACATAATGGTGATAAATTCATATCTTTCAGTACTTACTCTAAATGTCAATGGACTAAATGCTCCAATCAAAAGACACAGGGTAACAGAATGGATAAGAAAACAAGATCCATCTATATGCTGTTTACAAGAGACCCACTTTAGACCTAAAGACACCTTCCGATTGAAAATAAGGGGATGGAGAACCATCTGTCACGCTAATGGTCAATAAAAGAAAGCTGGAGTAGCCATACTTATATCAGACAATCTAGACTTTAAAATAAAGCCTGTATCAAGAGATGCAGAAGGGCATTATATCATAACCAAGGGGTCTATCCACCAAGAAGACCTAACGATTGTAAACATTTATGCGCCAAATGTGAGAGCACCCAAATATATAAATCAATTAATCACAAACGTAAAGAAACTCATTGATAGTAGTACCATAATAGTAGGGGACATCAACACCCCACTCACAGCAATGGACAGACCATCTCATCAAAAAATCAACAAGGAAACAATGGCTTTGAATGACACACTGGATCAGATGGACTTAACAGATATATTCAGAACATTTCATCCTAAAGCAGTGGAATATATATTCTTCCCCAGTGCACATGGAATGTTCTCCAGAATAGACCACATACTTGGAAATAAATCAGCCCTCAACAAGTACAAGATGATCGAGATCATACTGTGCGTATTTTCGGAACACAACACTATGAAACTCAAAATCAACCGCAAGAAAAAATTTGTAAAGGTAACAAATACTTGGGAGACTAAAGAACATCCTACTAAAGAATGAATGGGATAACCAAGAAGTTAAAGATGAAATTAAAAAGTTCATGGAAGCCAATGAAAACGATAACACCAGAACCCAAAACCTCAAAACCTCTGGGATGCAAGAAAGGCGGTCATAAGAGGAAAGTATATAGCAATCCAGGCCTTCCTAAAGAAGGAAGAAAGATCTCAGATACACAACCTAACCTTATGCCTTAAAGAGCTGGAAAAAGAACAGCAAACAAAACCCAAAACCAGCAGAAGACAAGAATTAATAAAGATTAGGGCAGAAATTAATGCTATCGAAACTAACAATCAAACTGGTATAAAGTAGATAAAGTGTAGCCAGAAACTTGTTTCAAACCAACAAAATACAATGGAGAGCTTTACGTTTTCTGAAAGGGAGGTAATGGTGGATAATTTATCTTATCCAAGAGACACTTGCAAATACCTTGCTCTCAAATCCACTTTAATTTTATAACTATATGGTGACATAATACAGTGTTAAGTGGAATTCAGTAGTTATCTATTTAATTTGGACATCAGTAAGATTTCAGAAAATATCACATAGGGCATGGATTTTCTAGAGCAAAATTGGTATTTATGTTGACCAATCTCCCCTTAGTGTAGTCAGATTTTTCACTTTATATTGAACGAGATAGAACTAGCACAAGTGTTATGAATTTAAAATAGCACCCCTCCATAGCTTCCCACCCTCCTTACCTCTGTGTATGTAATATATGCAGTGCCTGGTCCAGAGCCCTGCTGCTAAGTCAGCCCCTTTGTAGCTCTGTCCTCCGTTACGTTCCAGACTTCAGCCACACCCTGAGTACTCGTCATGATCAACATACGGAACTGGGTGCTCTGACTTCACCTTCCATATTTCTCTACCTTCACCTCATGGCACATGAGAATTCCTCAAATGGAAAGAGCTGCCTTTTTTTTTTTTTTTTCCAGCCGTGTAAACTCTTCCTCATCTTATAACGTGAGCATACCCTCTTCTGTACAACCTGCTCGTCACGCTCATGCAAAAATTATTCATTCGTTCTGAGATCACCTAGCACTTTGTAAATATCATAATATTATTTAAACTGCACTGCAATTATTTGTTCACATGTCCATCTACACCACTGAATCCAAGATAGCTCCTTCTCACTTATCCCTACCCACCACTAGCATGGTGGCACAAAATAGTCTTTAATGAGTTTTTGTTTAATGAATGAGTGATTAAATGAATGGCTGAATATTAAAGTTGCCCTATTGGGAATCAATAGTCTGTTTTATAGCACAGGAAAGAATACTGTATTCAAAAGTTTACATATCGGTCACCTGTAATTTAGGGAAATATTAAGAATAAATAACAGGGACTAATACATCCTTAACCCCAGCATATATGCCAGTTTTTAATCTCTTGGACCTATGTATATGCAGAGATAGCTCTAGTTTTCTAGCCACCTCTGCTAAAGCTTAAACACATTAACAGGAATGGCATGGCCATGTGAGATCAGCAAAGAAGGGAACTGAAGTTCAGAAGTTCATTGTGGGAGAAAATGCAATAGAAAGAACCCAGGCCCACTGAATATCTCTAATATTGGGCAGAAAAACAAAAACTTTATAATCTAGGTTTTTAGAAACCATGCAGAGCCGACACAAAGCATGCGCTGTAGTGTTTTCTCGATGCCAGTAGAGGGCAGCACATACTTCATTAACTAAGGAAGCAGGGTGTGCCGAATTCCTACTTTTGCAGCCAGGGATTGGAATAAGTGCTCTAGCAGCAAAGATCCTAGGATTCTTCCACTTCAACACAAGTTTCCTCAAGAAATTGTATTCTGTAAATATTTTCTGTGTTAGCATCATTTTATCAAATTGTGTTGCAGATTTCAAACTGCGTATTTATACTTTGATGGACAGTGTGGCAGAGTGGAAAGGATGTAGCCCGTGGGGCTAGACAGAGCAGACTTTTGCATCTGGAAGCCACCACTTGCCAGCTGTGTGATTGGGTCAAGTTACTGAACCTTTCCAATCTTCCTTTTTCTCGTCTTTTTTTTTTTTTTTTTTTTTTTTTTTTAAGTTTCTATTTACTTATTTTGAAAGAGAGGAAGAGCAGTCAGGGGAGAGGCAGAGAAAGAGGGAGAGAGATCATCTCAAGCAGGCTCCGTGCTGTCAGCAAAGAGCCCCAGGTGGGGCTCCATCGCACACACTGTGAGATAATGACCGGAGAGCGGAAACCAACAGTCGGGTGTGTAACCGACTGAGACACCCAGGCGCCCGTCTCATCTTTAAAACACAGATGAGAAGATCTACCTCATGGGCTTAATGTGAGATCAAATAAAAATACCAGTGTCAGCTGCCTGTTTTGTAGTTGTCTCCCCACTTCCATTTCTTTCCCAGGTAGAAAAGCAAGTATCTCCAAATGCGTGCCATACGCAAGTATCTTGCAAGACACCAGGTCAGAACCAAAAAGTGCCAAGTGAATCAAATTCCTCTGCCAGCAGCTCTGGCAGAGAGTATTAAAACCCTAAGAATACTAGTAATCATAATGTAAAGTTTCTTGAAAATAATAAACGCCTCACACACTGTGGAATTATGGAAATAGAAAAGACAAAGCCATTTAACAATGTGTGATAGAGCACTGCCGCATTTCCCAGGATCTGGTAGGAATTCAAGACATGTTAGTCTTTTTATTTTATTTTGTTTTACTTAAAGTTTATTTACTTTGAGAGAGACAGAGACAGTATGAGCAGGGGAGGGGCAGAGAGAGAGAGAGAGAGAATCCCAAGCAGGCTTCATGCTGCCAGCATAGAGGCTCAAAACCGCAAACTGTGAGATCATGACCTGAGCTGAAACCAAGAGTCGGACACTTAACCTACTGAGCCACCCAGGCACCCCTAGTCTTCATTTGTAACAGCCAAAACATGCAAGCAATGTGTTAATTGATAGGTGAATGAGCAAAGAAAATGTGGCATTATATATATAATGGAATCTCGTTCGGCCATAAAAAAGAAGGAAATCTTGCCATTTGCAACAACATGGATAAAACTTGAGGATATTATGCTAAATGAAATAAGTCAAACAGAGAAAGACAAATACTGTAAGATCTCACTTACATGTGGAATCTTAAAGAGCTGAACTTGTCCAAACAGAGTAGATTGGTGGTTGCAGGTTGCAGGGGGAAGGGGAGAGAATGATTGAAGTTGGCCAAAAGGTACAAACTTCCAGATATTAGATGAGTAAGTTCTGGGGATGTAATGTCCTACATAGTAACTATAGATAACAACACTCTGTTCTATACTTGAAACTTGCTAAGACAGTCAATCTTAAAAGTTCTCACTACACACACGTACAAATGGTAACTATGTGGTGGTGAATGTGTTAACAAACCTTATTGTAATAACCATTTGCAATATATGCATATGTCAAATCATCACCGTGTACACCCTAAACTTATAGAATATTATATGTTATTTATATTTCAATAAAGCTAGGATTAAGGAAGATGTTAGTTCTTACCTTCTGCACATACCTACATCCCTCAAGATGCTATTTAGTATTATTTATCGTAGTCTGTTTTTATTAAAAATATTTGATCACCATTTTTAACATAGTAATATTTTATAAACGTGACATTAAATAAAAGCATACTTTTAATTTCTCAGTCTTGTCCAAGTCTCATAGATTTTACTACACAAAAGGTTTGTTATAATTGGTTTTTATGTTCCTTTTAAGTTTAAAGCTAAAGCTTTATTTCACCAAGGATGCCAAACAAGTGAGAGCCAATAACAAAACCAGGGTACCAGACTGTGGATGAACAGCTGAGAAATTCAGTGCAAAGACAGCAGAGTCCAGACCCATTGGGTTTTTTTTTTTTTCCTTTTATCTAATAATTTATTTATTTTTTATAATTTACAGACCCATTGTTGACTTGCCATGTCAGTGCAGACTCGACAAGCTGGGAGCAGCTCGGCACAAGGGGCCTTTGTGTCTTTTCTAGTGGCGCCTGGTCAAAGGACAGGGCCACAGCAATGGGCATTGCATGCCATATCTCAATGCTCATGAGAACTATGGAAATAAGTGAAGCGCACTCAAATGAGAACAAGAAGAGGTTCTTTATTCAGAACTTTCCCTTGCAAAGGGGGTCGGCCACCATCACTCGTGTTTGGCCGCAGCTCGAAGAAAGGGGGCAGAGCTTTCCAGTGGAAGAAGGAATGGCCTCAGGTACACACTGATTAGAGGCTGTCGGGATGGGAACACTGCAGGTGGGCTACATAGGAGTGAGGCATCTTCTGGGATTAGTTAGGGGTGCATATTTGAATTTCTCTTGTTGGTTTTAAGTTGCAAGAAAGGGCAGAAATTAGTTGTTAATCACATCCGGCCCTTTTTTTTTTTTAAACAATTTTAAATGTATATTTATCCTTGAGAAAGAGATAGACAGAGCGCAAGCAGCGGAGGGGCAGAGAGAGAGAGAGAGGGAGACAGAATCTGAAGCAGGCTCCAAGATCTGAGCTGTCAGCACAGAGCCTGATGTGGGGCTTGAACTCATGAACTGCGAGATCATGACCTGAGCCGAAGTCGGACGTCCAACTGACTGAGCCACCCAGGTGCCCAGTGTCTGGCCCATTTTGATTCAATCATCACATGGTTATGTTTGGCCCCCAATTATAGATAGTAGGTTGGCCTCCTGGGCTGGTTGTAGGTCAGAGTTTACATATGGTCTGCTCATTGCCCCTTTGTGTATTGAGTCTCCCAACATGACAGAAATAAGCACCAGGCCAGTGAGATACCTTTCTCAATCCCTAGATTGAGATCCCAGAGATCTCCTAGTCTCTGACCTCTGACCTCTCTAATTGTAACCCTGGGTGAGTCACTTATTCTCTCTGGGCCTCATATTTCTTCTCTGAAAATTGACAGTTTTCATCTAGAAACTGTTCCCAACCACACGTTGTGAGTGCATAAATGGAAGGGAGAAATGGTTCTGGGGAAGGAGCATGCTGGTAGTGACTGGCACCAATGCAGCAAAGTCAAGTGAGTGTTGGGAGAATGTAGCTCAGGTAAATGTTGTTACCTGGCAGGTATCTTTCTGTGGGAGAAAATGGTTGAAAACCACTGATCCAGTTAAATCTGTCAGCTTCCTTCCACTCTAATTGCAGTAAGAACCAATCCTTGGGGCGCCTGGACGGCTCAGTCAGTTAAGCGTCTGACTTCAGCTCAGGTCATGAGCTGTCAGTTGGTGAGTTCAAGCCGCACATAGAGCTCACTATTGACATCACAGAGCTTGCTTAGGATCCTCTGTCCCCCTTTCTATCTGACTGTCCCTTGCACTCTCTCTCTCTCAAAAATAAATAAACATTAACAAATTAAAAAAAAAAAAAAAAAGAACTGATTCTCGGCTATAAACTACCCACCTCTCAGTCTGTGTGTGACGACGACTATGCTTTAGGGGTGTGAGAGCAAAAGTAAATGCTGTCCTCGTGATTGCCATGGGGTCAACTGGCAGGGATGTGCTGATCGGAGGCCAAGATCAAACAGTGATATTGATTTAATCATTAAGTTCCTCTTGGTTTTCCAGTCTCACTGATGTTAATCCTCTTCTTTTTCAAGTGTTTAGTTGTCCTTGTGGAGCCACAGCCTCTGATAAAAATTAAATTACTATTGTTTATTTCTGAACAAAATGTTAGGTGAAATGCCATGTGCTGCCCTCTGCAGATTATTGAACTAACAGACCACTGTCAGTCATTTGGAGTAGTTTTGCCAGAAATTGTGATGAATTTCTTTCTTGAAAAAAAATGTTTAATCTCACTGACATAGTTCTGTGTGTACAACATTAATGTTTATTGTTTTTAGTAGATACCAGGTATTTATCTAGGTCCAAAAAAACTATCCACAAATAAAAGCAGGTCCTAGTCCTTCCTGGGGCTCATACTCTAATGCTATAAATTGTACTTAAATACTTAATATTTCCAAAGTGATAAGTATTAGGAAGTAAGATAAGGAGGTAGAGGGTGATCAAGGGTGTTACTTCCATGAACTCGTGGTAGATGACTTGTCTGATAAATTGATACTTGAACAGAGACATGCTGAAAGTGAAGGGAAAAGCAATTTGGATATGAGGGGAAAGCTTTGGGGCAAGGAAATAAAGTACCACAGCATACTTCGCATGTTCCAGACACAGGATGGAGGCCAGTGTGTCGGAGCTGAGGGAATAAGGGGAGGGAAGTAGCAGTGATCACAGTATGAGAGGCATAGAGAAGTAAGATCTTGGAAGGTCTTGGCATCGTGGTAAGAATTTGGGGACTTGCTCTGAGTAAGATGAGGAGGCATTAAGGGTTTTGAAACAGAGGAATGACATGATCTCTTTATATTTTATTTTATTTTGAAATGTTTATTTTTGAGAGAGAAAGAGAGAGAGAGAGCATGCAAGTAGGGGAGGGGCAAAGAGAGAGAGAGAAGATCTGAGATGGGCTCTATTCTGACAGCAACAAGCCCGATGCGGGGCTTGAACTCACTAACTGTGAGATCATGACCTGAGCTGAAGTTGGACACTCAACTGACTGAGTCACTCAGGTGCCCCTGATGTCTTTATATTTTAAAGCATCACTCTGGTTTTTATGCTGAGAAAAGACCAAAGGAGGACAAAGATGGAAGAAGTGGGACAAGTTGGGAGGCCACTGCACTGCTGTAAACGTGGTTTGGACTGTAAAAGTCCACTTGGCTTGGACTAGGAAAGTAGCAGAGAGGAAGGTGAGAAGTCATCTTACTGGATGTGGGGTGTGAACAAAAAAAAAAGCGGGACCTGGGTGGCTCAGTCGGTTAAGCTTCCAACTCTTATTTGAGGTTCAGGTCATGATCTCACAGTTAGAAAGTTTGAGCCCTGTGTTGGGCTCCACACTGACAGCCTGGATCCTGCTTGGGATATTCTCTCTATCTCTCTCTCTCTCTCTCAAAGTAAATAAATATACTTTATTAAAAAAAAAAAAAAAAAAAAGGAAGGCTTGAGCCCTCAGACATTCAAATATTTGGGATCTGGAAGATAAGGTGGAACCAGTAAAGAATCTTGGGAAGGAAAGAAAGAGATTCAAGAGAGAATGGTAGCCTAGAGTCCAAGTAGAGAAAATGTTTTAAAAACAGAGAGGTCACCTTTTTTAAATGATGTCAACAGAGTAAGACGAAAAGCAGAGAAGTAGAGGCCATGAGTATGAGAGATTCTCTGAAAGAGTTATGCTGAATTTAAAATGGAGTATTACCTCAGAGGCACATGGAGAAAGTAGTGGGTTTTTTTTTTTTTTTTGTAATAAGGTATTTTGGCATGTTTATATGGTAAAGGAAATTATCTAGTAGAAAGAGTAATTTATGACACAGGAGAGAGAGAGGATGCCTGCAGGAGTGTTGTCCTCAAGTAGTCAAGAGCGGATGGTACTCAGGTCCCAGTGTAAGGACTAAATAGTGTGTGCCAAGTTCATTTCAACAGGAAGAAGGGTGGAGCTACTCACACAAAGGTAAGTGGGTTGGTAGATATGTTGATGGAAGAGTAGGGACATTTTCTTCTCCATTTTACAAAGGGAATAAAAAGCAAAGCCGTCAGCTAGGGTTGAGGAGAAAGGAGAAATTGTTGCAAGTTTGATGGTCCCTGGCCGCTGGTACAGTTTATGAAATGAGTTTTGTTCCCAAGTCAAATGATATAGGGCACATAAAGACTTAGGACTTTCATAAGCCATGAAATTAGCATACTTTCATAAGCAACTGAGACAATGCATTCATTTTTTTCACTTAGGTACTCATCAATCATTTCTTAACAAACTTTTATTGATAATCTGTGATGTGCTCACTGTGATCAACTCTGGAAAAATTACACCCAAATAAGTCTTAGTCACTGTGATTACAGAGGTGATTACAGTCTAGGGGAGGAGGCAGAAATGGGGGAAAAATAATACTACATTTCTCTGTATTTGATTATAAAACATGTCATCTTTACAGTGATCATTCTTCACTAGAATGTAATCTTTTCAGTGATCATTCTTACTAGATGTCTTGGGACATATTGGGAAATATTCTGTCATGTTCTACTAACAATCACAGTTGTAGGATTACATGTTCCCATTTTTGCTTAAGAAAATATGGTTATTATCACCATTACTGGGGCACGTTCAAAGTGCTAAGAGAGCACAGAGTAAGGTATTCAGTCTAGCTAGAGAGTTAGAAAGAGGTTCATTCGAGGTAAGTCTTGAAGGGTGAGTGCAAAGACAGCATAAGCCATACACCAGCAAGAAAATATGTCAAACCCAAGCGGCTGAGAATAACCTGAAAGCAAAGGTAGTCTTTACTCCTCAGGTAAGCAGGAGTCACAGAGTTTTTATTTAGTGTTTCATTTTTAAGCAGGAAAGGAATGACATAGTTGGATTTTGCTTTAGATAGACCAGTTAGGTGGCTGTGTGGAAGGCAATGGAAGGAAGAAGGGCTCAGTACGGTGTTAGATGTAACAGGTAAGAGCCTGATGAGGACCTACAGTAGAACGTGAACACTGCTGGTGGAAGGAATGGATGGATTAAAGGCACATTTCCCAAAGGGTGATACATGGTGTGCTGGCTGATGGTAATACAGAGTAAAGGCGCATAAGGGAGTCTAAGATTTCCCCAAGTTTTCTGCCTTACCCGATTGGGTGAAACAAATTATAGAGGGCAAGTTTCTTTGCTTTCTCTCTCTCTCTCTCTCTCTCTCTCTTTTTGGTTGTGGGGGGGGAGACTATGATGTTTTGATTTTAGCATTATGTTTGATTTGTAGGTGTCTACTGGCCAGTGAAATACAGGACATAAATGAAATATACGACAGTGTTCTGGAGACAAGGATTTGGAAGTTATAGTTGTGTAAGTGCCAGTGAAAGCTTGGGGGATGATGATCTCACCAAGTGTTTATGTCTGCAATGAGAAAAGAAGACTGAAGTCTGACTCTGCGAGGAAATACTAGTAATTAAGAGGCAAGTCAGGATGAGCCTGTGAAGGAAAGACATGACCAACTTATCCAGTGTTCCAAGGTGGCCTGGAGCCAGATTTCCGGGTTAAGCCATGAGTCAGCCAACGGTGGCTTCAGTGAAAACAGCTTCAGGTGTCATAGCCACGTGGAAGAGAATGGAGATTTAACACCAGGGGTGGTGATTGTACATGTATAAAAAAAAACCCTGCACCCTATAACCTCTACCCAAGTCCCTTCTTGGAAACCTAGAAAATAAAACCCAAATATAGTTTTACCTGGGCCTTGAGCTAGGCGTGTACAAGAAGGAAACACATGTACAAGAAGGTACGTCTGTCTCTATTCCTTAGTGGCTCTTTCTAAATTGCTCTGTGATAAGGCCATATGAACAACTTATAGGAAGAAACATTTGGGATATAATTATTCAAACTCATTACATTGCTTTGTTTTCCAAACTGCACATTTTTAAAAACCTCAGAAAGAAGAACAGTGTTTATATGCTACTTTTCCATATAACTGATCTTTTTAATACAGTATCTCATTCAACTTCCCAATAATTCTATGGATTTGATAATATTATTATTATTAAAACGTGGAAGTCAAGCCTCAGGACAGGGTAATAAATTTAGCTTCAGGTTGTCTGGCTAGGAAAAGGCAGAGCCAGGATTTAATTGAATCCGGGTAATCGAACCTCTGTGCTCTTTCCTCTGTATTAACTTGCTTATTCAGCAGATGATGCCTGGACCCAGAGAGATTTCCTTTAATTCCACAAAAAGCAAATTGCTGTTTTAACTGGGCTAATTCCCCTATAATTTGACAAATCAAAGTTGAGAAAGACCGTATTATTTTGTATGTAGATACTGTTCAAAATTTAAACAAGAAGCATTTACTATTTCACATTCCAATGTCTATAACAAATACATAAGGCAAGTATTGAGACAGAAGAGAAAGTAGTATTTTCAGTAGTATAGGAAGTTCCCTCTGAAATACCACTCAGGTGACTCGATACTGCAAGCAATGAATGTAATTAAGCTTTACACAGTTACCGTGCACTAGTGTGACGTAAGAAAAGTACTGAGTGAATGATTTTAAGGGTTTTCTGTCCATTTACAAAGATCCTCAGGCCATGTGGGAGACGATGGAATCTTTAAATCCTGGGGGAAAAAAGTATGAAATCATTAGATCAGGGTCACAGAGAAACACCGACTTGGAGAAAGTTTGAAAACATCTGCAGGTTATACAGACAAGACCAAGTGTTTTGTGCTGTTCATCACCAACAATTCAAAAGATTTTCCAAGAATATTTTGACAAGACTTGAGGTTTTTAATATTTAGGAAGACCCCAGACATAACACATGAGAAAAGTGGTATACTGCTAACGTTTCAAACTGAAGTCTTTGAAATCATCACTGAAGGTCACGTAGACTTCTGAAAGGGATGGTATGATTTAAGAGAGAAAAGTTAGGAGGACAAAATGAAAAGAAGTGATGTACACATCCCATAAAATCAAGACAAAGGACTGGTGTCAAATAGTACATTGTTGGGGAAAGCTCCTCCCTGGTGGCTTTTTCTCGAAGTGGCAGGAATTCAACTCCGGTGACTTTATTTCCATTCATATGAATTCCATCCAGCTGCCCATGCATATACCTTGCAGCATACACTTGCAAATACCTGGCCTAATTCCTGATTTCTGTAAAGCTACCATTTCTTTACACCAACTTGGGCTGGGGTCTTTGGAAATATTTGGAAACATGTATATTTCTTTCATATGTATATGGAACTTTCACCATATATGCAAAGGGAACTCTTTAGAGTCTAGCCTGCTTTCCAGACATGGAAAAGTAATTAGGGTAGTGGTTATTGGTAATGGGGTTGCTATTTTGTCCTTCCTGGATGACATCGAATTTCTATCCCCTAAGGATAAAACAAGGTGACTCTAAACTTTACCGGAATAAATCACTTCTGAAAGTACAAACTTCATTCTTTCATTGTAATCATTGACTAAAATGGTGGCCAAGGGTAAACCAGAGACTGAGAATTTCTGTCACCCACAGAACTGAGACCATGTTACTTGAATAAATGACATGTTAAGCCATGCTTAGCCATTGTATTTCCTGCTGAGAGTTTTGACAAATCATAGACTTCAAAATGCCATCATGGGGGAAAAATGAATTCTTTAGGAAAGAACAGTATTTGTCTTCCTCAAGTATAACTCATCATTAAGAACAAGTGTCTGGAAAAGAAAACAGTTCTTCAATTGACATTGTAACTTTGCCCCTTTTATTAACATTACAACAGAATTTTTCAAGGAAATCTGCATGCCCTTATTAGTTCTCTTGATCACTTGCCAATCTGTAATTAGTGAAGCAGCAACTTGTATAAAAGATTTTTAAAATGAATAATGCAAACGGGAGAAAATCATGCCTCTTAAAAAGTAATCAAAGTCTTTAAAAATTTTTAAGTACATTTTTAAACTATACTATCCAAGAGAGAGAGCGAGAGAGAGCGCACACACGTATATATAAAGTATGTCCTTAGTAAACACGAGTTAAAGAAGATGCAAATACACAGCTTACTATTTAAAGATTCGAATTTTATATAGATTTTGATTATCAAGTGTGTATTACATAGTAGTTATACTTACTATCTAAGAGGGTGTATTTTAGCTGTGTGTTTTTTCAACAAAAACAAAATAAAAACAAAGGATAGTTAATATATTTCAGACTATTCAGTGGAATGCTTTTCTGCTTTATGACATTGAGTCTTAGATTCTTTCTCTATTCTAGCCAAAACTCACCTTGCATCTCTCAGATAAAGGACTTGCCGTCTAATGTCGACTTTGCTTAATGGCGCTAATCTGCTTCATTAACAAGAAGATCAGGTAAAAATTGACATACAGAGTACTTAGCCTTTAGATGAGTTTGTTGGGTTTTTCCCCCCCCCAGATCAATGTCATTTTACATATATTACCTCATTGATCTCTAACATTGTTCAAGAATGGTGTTTTACATTTTGCAGAAAAGCTCCCTCTTATTAAAACAAAACAAAACCTTGAGTCCTTCTGAGATTCAACTTTTAATGTGTACATCTACCATATGTTAGTTCCTCGAGCAAAATTTGAATTGTGCACCTCCTAAATTCCTAAAAGGATTCTTCTGTTTGACTGATGGCAGAGATAGCATGGTCCATTCACTCCCCCTGTTGTTCTAATTTGGCTGTCCCCCAGGTGCCACATGTAAACCTTCAGTTAGGCTTTACCTGGGCTCACGACGACTTTGATCTTCTGGCTGAGTACGCAGAACTTCATTGCTGAATACAAAGTATAGTTGATTGATACAACGGACAGACTTTTCAGTTTATTGTAAAAGCTAATCTTCAGATAGATTTCTCAGTGAAGGTAACAGCCTGCCTTGACAACTTGGTGAGCATAGTATCATCATTTCACACAAAATATATGGCAGGCATTAATTTTCAGTGTCAGATCAATTCATTGACCACAACTATCAAGAGCACAAAGGGACTAGACAATTAATTCCTTTTTGACATGAAATTACTATATAATAGAGCTGCAACCTTCACTCTTTCTCCAACCAATTGTCTGATACTATGCTTTCAGAGGTCATTGAAAGCATGGGGCATAAAACCTTTGACCAAAACTCTTGTCATGTTTCTAGACTTGTTTGCTGATTGATTTCTATCAAATCACTGTTTTCTTTTCAAATGCCCCACCCCCAAATCTTCCAAAAGTGCTATTGCTAAGGTAGAAATATCAGAAAGGCATAAATTTAACATTTTTAACCCCTCCCCTGTAATTTGAACAATTAAAAAAAATTTTAAGAGTGTATATGCACTATTTTTACACAATATATAATATTTTTATTTTTATTTGTTTGTTTTGCTGCTTCCTCTCAGAAGTAGGCCATCTCCTGAGACCTGGAATTTGGTACTCTAAAGTTTACCCCTAGGATGAATTTTAAACGTGATAATTTGGAATATTTTGATGGAAGCTGTATTTTCTGAGATGTCATCAAAGAGTCAGATGAGGCTATCAAATGGCCTTTCCCACACTGCACACCCCTATATATCTAGCTTAATACCTGCCATGTAGTGGACATTCGATGAGTACTTGTTAAGTTAATGAATGAGTTCCTTCTAAAGACATTGTGGTAATGTCTGATTTACATAAATTGATTCCGGCAAGTTGAGCGCAGATTGTATTTGTCAATGTTAGTCATGTTCACTCTGGTTAACAAAGGTGGTTTTTGTATTTCCCTGGGAATGCTGACGATGCAAAGCATTATGGCAGCATTCTAATCTGTGGAAACTAGGTGGCATTGGGAATGAAGACATAAGCCAAAGGGAGCTCAGCATAGACATTGAAAATGTAGACTCCAGAGCTGAAGTGCCTGGATTGGAGTCCTGGTTTTGCTCTGAAGCCTTGGACAAATTATTTAAACTCTGTGTTTTATGGAAGTGATCATAACAATGTCACCTTCATAAGCTTAAAGTGAGAGCATTCAATGAGGTAAAGCCACTAAAACAGTTCCTGACACAAAGTTTATGAACTAGGAAAGGGAGAGTATCTCTACCATTGGCGTCCAATTTCAAAAATTAGTTTTCTTCTTCTTCTTCTTCTCCCATTGGTAGCCAATTTCAAAAATTAGTTCCTCCCCCTCCCCCTCCTTCTCCTTCTTCTTCTTGTAATTGCTCCCCTTCCCTCTAGGGGCCAAGGGCAGGCAACCCCAAGATGGACCACTTTGGCATGAAGATTATTTTGATCTGAAGGCAATCAAGACCCTGCAGTCTTAAGAGAAATTTTTTGCCCCTCCCTTAATTACAGAGAAGAATCTAAATTGGGGGTCTTTCCTAGAATAATGGTTATTAGCAGAGATAAATTTTATCTGAGTGACCAATCTGTGTGGTAGGATAAACATCGAATTACCAAACATCTGCTCTTCTTATTGCCTGTGAATTACCTTTCTTTCCTGTGAAGTCCCAAACCCCTTCCCCTTTTCCTTAGTTCAGAATGACATACACACCTCATTTTGCCTGACTGTCTCTCAGATTTCCATGTCTGCATAGATTCACCATATATATATGCTATTAAATTTGATTTTCTCCTGTTAATCTGTCTCATGTCAATTTGATTCTTAGATCAGCCAGAAGGAACCCTTGAAGGGGACAGGATTTCTTGCTGCCTGAAAAATGTAAATACTAAAATAAATCAAAATATTTTTAAGTATATTTGCCCTCTTCAATGACAGTTGTGTTCCCATGATTATAGATCCTTCTCCTGGGAAATCCCTTAGGACAGCTTGCACTAAGCACTCAACACTGAGCTCTTCATGACCTTGCAGGATGCCCAGACACACGAGTTCTCAGATCTCTGGTGGAAATTCTCAAGTCTCTCCAACTATATTTGTGCTGAGAATAATAAGATTCCCTGAATCTATATTAAGCGACACTGTGCTAAGTGCCTTGTGTACATGATGCCACCACATACCCTATCCAAGATGGAGCATTGTCACCTGATAGGACTCAGTAAAATCTCACAGTCCAGGAACATCCAACTGTTCTGCCTGTAGCAAACATCTGAGGCCATTAAGGGATTGGAGGTTAAGGAGGTAAACCAGCTTTAAACAGCCCACCATAGGCTGGTGATAATTCCAGTCTATGCCCAGTTTCCCACAGGTCTTATGACTTCTGATGCAAGCCACTCAATAGAGCCCGTTGGTCCTGAATGCCCCCAAAATTCTGACCCTCCAAATCTCAACTTTCATAGGCTCAGATCCAGCCTTCTCTTCTGAATTGGCCTTCAGCTCCAATTTTGACTGATAATATCAACCACCCTTGGTCTGAGTATATCAGCCACTGAGTTTCTAGACTCCTAACCTAGAAACAGATGATACTGCTTATGGCCCACAATAAGGAAAATTGATTCACATAGAGACCATTTACACTAGCATTCATATTTGGAATACTTAATCCTACCCATGATGTTTTGAATAGCAGTGGACAGGTCTCCTAAAAAATATCTTCTTTATTGCCCATCTGCCACAGTCCCCAAATGTCACCATTTAAGATTTAATCAGTCACTTCAGTCTTAACAGTGTTCTACCTATTCTAAAGAACTCTTTGAGTTTCTTGAAAATTCTTGCTCCCTCAGACTATTTGTACAGGCCTCAATATCATTTGCATAGATCACCAACCATGAAAATATGAGACTCTATGACTTTATTACAGTTAATCTTATTATATCTATTATATTTAATATTCAAACTAAATCTGGTCACATTCATTATAACAGTCTCAAGATGAAGAAACTGAGGTTCAGGGCAGACCACACAGCTTCTGGCTAGCCAAGAAGTAGATGTGACTGATTCAAAGGCCATTCTCATTTTATTTCCATACCTCCTGCACAAATTTGGTTGACTTACATTTACTGATTTTAAGTTAAAAGTTTGAATTCATCCAAGTAACCTTTTATCCTTACTTTGCCTTTCTCCACAGTTGTTTTGATTCTATACAAACATCGACCCTGCTCACCAGTTAATTTCAAAGGCTTTTTAAATGTCAGGAGTTGAGCTGAGATTTCATGAGTCTCCAGTCTCTGAACAGGTCATTAGTCCAAAGCACTTTTTAGGCCAACCCATCCGCCCCTAGTGGCTCCAAATGCCAGTTAAACAGATGCCCACCCTTGATAATATCTACTTAAAACCCAAAGAGTAAATCTTAGAAGTGGCTCTGCAGATTTGACTATTGAAAGACTAATGGGTCCATATAAAATAATCTTCTCCCAACTTCTGGGTTTAGGAAAGCCCTAAAAACAAATTAACTTTAATGTTTTTCCAAGGTTTGTTAACCTTGCTCGCTCAACAGCTGCTCTGCTTTCATAATGAAAGAGAAACGAAGCCATAATGGCCCTAAGGTTGCCAAAATTTGGGGGTGAACAAGCTTTCTGTGCTCTTCAAAACATTCCCTCTCCACGAAGTGTGATTGTCAGATTCCAACAGTCTCAGGACATTTACATCCCGGCGGTGATGAATGCCACAGATAGACAGCAAATAGAACTGCAGTGAAATTTAATGTTCACTTTAGATGCTCCAGTTCTTATTAGAAAAGGTCACCCATTGTCCCACTCAGATGATTAATGCAGACTCTTACATCTTTATGGGATATTTCCGCAATATGTGCTGTCTAAGTGACTGTTTGTTCCTCATTTCAGACTCTACCAGTGCTTAATACTCAACATGAATTTAGATGGGTGGAAAAATGCCACTTTGCAGCTTCAGGTTTTTGTAGATTTCCTTGTTAAAAGGAAGCTTAAATCATGGGATCCAAAGAAAGTTCAAAGCCCATTTTCATCAAATTTCCCATAGCAGTTTTCTTTAAATGTATGCTGATAGCATAATTACTATGATAAACAAACCCCTTTTCAGTGGCACTTGGAAAATTCAAACCTGAACTATTTTCTTTCAGATGCTGATTAGTTAAATCCTGCCAGGTCAGTAGTAGTAGCAATAATCCGTTATTTCCTATGGTAGAAAAAGCCAAATTTCTAACATCATAAATACTCTACCTTACCTGCTAATGAGTTATAACATGGACACACAACACTGCTTGTGATATTTTTTAACTCAGGAAACTTGTTTTTGTCACTTTCTGGGGTCGAACAAAATAACAGCTTTTAGATTCTCTCCCTGCACCTGTCCAAAGGATCCTTAGAGGACAGAACTTTTCAGTATCGACCACACAAATTTAAACACCTGGATCTCTATTTCTCTTGTTTTTGTTATCCTTGCCTCTATTTTTGGTTTTCTTATTTCCCCAAACTTGGGCATTGTGGAAGGACACAGTGCTTAAAGCCCAAGGTGATATAACTTTCATTTGTATAACATTCACCTGGCTATGCAAATTCATTACCAAGTTTCTACCGTTGCCCTGGAAAGTTTCATGGAGCCCAGGATCTTAGGTGGAGGAAGATTTTCCAGATGGAGTTGACTTGGAAGAATTTGCCCCATCACTCAAATGGCTTTTTCTCTGTGTCATTTTCCTTCTGCAGCGTACTAATGGTTTGTTATGTGGCTGCTTGATGTGAGTTGCATTTCATACACTACCAAATTCAATATTCGTAGGCCAAATTGTTTTAGGTTCTGTCACTATGTTGGACACAAAGAACCGATCAAATTGTCAACAGTCAATGTGAAAGAATCAATTATATAGATCTAGCCCAGAGTCGGAGAAATGTAGGTAGTAAAATAAGATTTTCTTTTCTTTTTCCCAGTCCTGCTGGCCAAAGAGGTTAAATCAGTTTACTTTAAATGCCATTGCCCGAATTTGGACCTGGTCATGTGGATGAGCCCAAATCAGGTACTAGCGAGTACTTACTATAATTTGTCCTTTTGTTGAAAAGACACAAGAAATATCAAAACCTCTCTTTTTACAATTATGTGTAAGACTTTAAGCATAAATTCAAAACAAATGGATATGTGAACAATCATTCCATTTTTACTACAAAAAAAAATCTTTGGCTTAAAAATGAAAGTTTAGGCATCCAAATTGGGAAAGAGAAAGTAAAATCATCTCTGTAGATGACATCATCTTATATATAGAAAATCCTAAAAATTACACACACACACACACCTATAAGGACTCATAAATGAATTCAACAAAGTTGCAGGAAAAATTAAACTTAAAAACACAAAACACGGTACATTCCTATACAATAACAATGAACAATTCAAAAGGAAATTAAGAAAGCAATAGCATTTTCTTTAGAGTGGTATCTCTCTTGGTTTGGGTTGCTATAACAAAAACACCATAGACTGGGTGGCTGAAACAGCAAACGTTTGTTTCTCATGGTTCTGGAGGCTGGGAATTCTGAGATCAGGGTGCTGGCATGGTTGGGTTCTGGTGAGAGCTCTCCTCCTGGTTCACAGGTGGCTGTCTTCTTTCTGTGTCCCCATACAGTGGATATTCGAGAAACAGGACGAAAGCTCTCTCTTATTTCTTCTTATAAAGAAACTGATTTCATCATGGAGGCTCCACCCTCATGACCTAATCACCTCCCAAAGGTCCCATCTCCAAATACCACTGCACTGGGAGTAGTTTCAACATATGAAATTTGGGAGAACACATACATTCAGGCCATAGTCACATCAAAAAGATTCCTGGGTGCCTGGGTGGCTCAGTCAGTTAAAGTCTGACTCTTGGATTCAGCTCAGGTCATGATCTCACGGTTGGTGGTATCAAGTATCCCCCCCCCCCCCATCCCGTGTCCAGCTCCATGCTGACAGCAGAGAGTCTGCTTTAGATTCTCTCACTCTCTCTGCCCTTCTCCCTCCACCCCTCAAAATACACAAAACTTAAAAAAAAAAAAAAAAGATTCCTAGGAATAAATTTAACCAAGGAGGCAAAAGACTTATACACTTAAAACTATAAAATGTTGCTGAAAGAAATTAGAGACACAAACAAATAGAAAGATATCCTGTGTTTGTGGGTTGGAAGACTTACACTGTTGAGATATCAATACCACCTAAAGCAATCTACAGATTCAATGCAGTCCCTACCAAAACCCCAGTGATTTTTTTTTTCAGAAGTAGGAAAATCCATGGATGAAACTAGAGAGTATTATGTTAAGTGAAATAAGGCAGTCAGAGAAAGACAAATACCATATGATTTCATTCATATGTGAAATTTAAGAAACAAAACAAACAATCATAGGGGGAAAAAAAGAGAGAGGAAAACTTGGAAACAGACTCTTAACTATAGAGAACTGATGGTTACCAGAGGGGAGGGGACTGGGGGAAGGGTGAAATAGGTGATGGGGATGAAGAAGTAAGCTTGTAGCGATGAGCACCAGGTGTTGTATGTAAGTGTTAAATCACCAAATTGTATACCTGAAACTAACATTACACCATATGTTAACTGAAATTTAAATAAAAACTTAAAAAAAATGATATTTGTGGTCAAGGGACCACAAATAGCCAAAAGGATCTTGAAAAAGAGGAACATCCTTGAAGAACTCACACTCCCTGATTTCAAAACTTATTGCAAAGCTAAAACCCTGGCATAAAGTGTGCTACTGGTATAAAGGCAGGCATATAGAGCAAGAGAACTGAATAGAGATCCCAGAAATGAATACACATATACTTGTTCAAATGATATCTGACAGAAGTGCCAAGACCATTCAACGGAGAAAAGACAGTCTTTTAAACAAACAAATAGCATTGGGAAACTGGAATATCCACATGCAAAAAAATGAGGTTGGACTTTTACTTGGTTTATCTACAAAAGTTAACTCAAAATGGATCAATGCCATAATACAAGAGCTAAAAGAAACCATAGGGGAATAGCTTCGTGATGTTGGATTTGGCAATGAAACCTGTTGAATATAACACTGGAAGTGCAAGCAACAAAATGAGAAATAGATTAATATCCGATGGAGAAAGAGAACTCCTTTAACTCAATAATGACAAAAACCAACCTAATTAAAAAACAGGGAAAGGATTTGAATAGGCATTTTCCAAAGAAGATATACAGAGGGCCAATAAGAGTATAAAAAGATGGTATAAGAGTACCAATAAGAGTATAAAAATATCATTAATCATTAGGAAAATGCAAATCAAAAGCACGATGTGACACGGCTTCACATGGTTATATAAAAACAAAATAAAGCAAACATAGAATAAGCAGTGTTGTCAAGAATGTGCTGAAACTGGAAATTTCGTGTAAACTTGTAGGAATTTAACATGGTGCAGCCACTTTGGAAAATAGTTTGCCAGTTTCTCAAAAGGTTAAACATGGAGTTGTGACCATATGATCCAGCAATTCCCCTTCCGGGTAAACTATACCCAAGAGGAAGGAAAACATATGTCCACACACAAATTTTTACACCAGTATTCATAGTAGCATTACTTAGAATAGCCATAAAATGGGGGAAAAACAAGTATACTTCAAGCAATTAATGGATAAATAAAATGTGATGTATTTATACAATGAAATATTACTTTACTATAAGAAATAAAGTACTGACACTTGCTACACCACAGATGAACTCTGAAAACATTATGCTATGTGAAAGAAGCTAGACACAAAAGGCCACATGTTGTATGATTCTATCTGACATCCAGAATGAGCAAATCCACCAAGACAGAAAAAGTAGGAGCTGGAGGGAGTGGGGAATGGGATCTGACTACTAATAGGTAGTTTCTTTTCGGGGTGATGAAGATGTTCCAGAATTAGATAGTGATGATGCTTGCACAACTTGGCAAATGGGAGAAAAATCACTTTAAAATCGTATACTTGATAAATGTACTGTATGTCGTATGAATGATACCTTCATTTTAAAAATGTATACAGCTTAATAAAACCCAAAACACACACATTTGGCCTAATTCAAAGGACACTTGCATGGCAGCTGTACTGGCATTTGAGCTTTCTCTACTACGCTCCCAAAAAGGTCAGAGTCAAGACTGTTACTGATAATGAGGAGGGCCCCAAGCAGGTGAGAGCCTGCATGTAAAACAGGAGAGCACCCCACCCTACTGATGGTGGGATTTGCATTCATTTGCAAGGTGATGATCCCAGACCAGCAAACCCAGAAATTTGTATGCACCTTCCCATCTTTGGTGGCTCTGCTGTTGGCGTGGTGAAGGGATGGATATAAGGGACCAGATCAGGGGAACAATAATGTATTCGTAAATAGTACTGTAGAAAGCTGAAACTTCTAATCCATGTATTCTTATATAGTTCCAGTCTAAGTGGACCTCACTTCAGTCCCACTGAGTGTATGAGAGTAGAGCTCAGGAATTTACTTTTTTTTTTTAATTTTAGAGAGAGAGAGACTGAGAAGAGGAGAGAGGGGCAAAAGGAGAGAAAGAGAGAATCTTAAGCAGGCTCCATGCTCAGCACAGAGCCTGACACAGGGCTCAGTCTCGTGACCCTGGGATCATGATCTGAGCCAAAACGAAGAGTCAGACACTCAAGTGACTGAGCCACCCAGGCGGCCCCTTGGGAATTTACACTTTTCATAAATATAAATATCCCTGGCAATTAAAAATAAATTTTTAATGGTTATTTATTTTTGAGAGACAGAGAATGAGTGCGGGAAGGGTAGAGAGAGAGAGGGAGACAGAATCTAAGGCCCAGGCTCTGAGCTGGGGCTCAAACTCATGAACCATGAGATCATGATCTGAGTCGAAGTCGGAAGTGAGCCACCCAGGCGCCACCCCCAACCTATACACCAGCAATTTTTATTCAAACTTAAGTTCAACTACCACTAAGTCTTTTTCTTCTAACTTAAAATGCCAAGTCTATAGAAAGTCAAAAAATATATAGTACAAAGAATGCCCACATAAGGTACATTTTTTATTTTTATTTTTGAAATGTTTTTATTTTTGAGGGAGAGAGCATGCACACACGTGCACATAAGCAGGGGAGGAACAGGGAGAGAGGGGGACAGAGGATCTGAGGGAGGTTCTGTGCTGACAGCAGCTCAGTGTGGGGCTTGAACTCATGAGACCTCATGAGATCATGACCTGAGCCAAAGTCAGACGCTTAACTGACTGAGTCACTCAGGTGCCCCTGAAGAATATATTTTAGATTAGATTCGCTAATTGTTAGCACTTTGCTAATTTTTTCTATTCTCTTAACCATCACTTTGAGAGTTACAGTCATAATGACACTTCAAATATTTCAGCTCGTATCACCTTAAAACAAAGACATTTCCCTTATAAACATAATTTGTCACACCTGGGATATTTAACACTGATACACATATATTATCAGATATACGATCCATGGTCCTATTTCTGCTGCTGTCCCTATAATGTTCCTTATAGCTTTCTGGGGTTTTGTACCCAGGATCCAGTCAAAGATCAAATATTGCAACTAGTTATCACATCTCTTTGTTCTCCTTCAATCTACAATAGCTCTGTAATTTTTTTTTGTCTTTCACAAGCCTGACATCTTTGAAGAGTGTTTTAAAGAATGTTCTTCAATTTGATTTGCTTTATTGTTTCCTGATGACTAGAATTAGGTTAACTAGTCTTGTTAAGATAATGTGTATCCATCTGTCCGTTATTGGTAATGTTAGGTTTTATCACTTAGTGTGGTGTCTACCAGATTTCTCTACTGTAAAGGTGTGTTCCTGTGTAATGAATAATCTGAGGGTGATACTTTCAAACTACTTATTCTTATGCATAAGAATCTTTAACCAGATTATCTACAGTTACCTCAGCGATCATAGATCTGTGATTTCTGTAGTTACAATAGAAATCATTAAACTCTGAGTTTGGTTGTAATATTTCCCTCTTAATAGTACTTTTGTATCTTGAACATAGTCTCAAAGTCTAATAAAGCCATCCTTCCTTAATAGGATTGTTTTTCTACATAATCAGAACTTGAGATACAAACACCTCTCTCTCCTAAATAATTTCAGTTGTCCAAAAATTAGTGTTCGGCAGAACACATTTTCTAACCCATAGTTCTCTAAATCACCGTAATTTGTTAAGTGTGATAAATGATGACCTGGCTATCATGTTTATTTTTGTAATCTTAGTCCTTTTATAACTAGGTTTTTTTTTTTCTGTTCATAAATCCTACAGATATTGAACAATTTTATAGGATAACTGATTTTTTTTTTTTTAGCAAATGAAAAGGCAATGCATTTTTAATCTCTCTTTTAAGAATTGCTGAAATCCAATTGTTGCTGTGAAATGCACTCTTACAGACTTTAAATACACTAAGGTACATCATGTGACAAAGGCAATATCTAGCATGGACTTTGAATCTACTTTCTCCCATCCCTTACATAGATATTTGACTATTTAATCTTACGTGTTCAGGTAAGATTATCTATTTGGCTATAATGGGAATGTTTTGTCATTAAAAAACCTGTAAGTTTCTCACTTATTTTACTCAACCCTGAAAAATCTCAACTGGGAATGCAATTCTATTATTTAAGGAGTATGGGAATTTACTTTCCTCCAAGAAGTGTTAAATTAGAAAGCACCTGATTCTCTCTGTAGGTCCTTCCCATCTGGTTGAGTTTCTCTCACTACCATGTTGATGTGCTAAGTAAATAACTGGCTGCCAGTTGGGATATGCATCAGCTCAGTCATTACCAGCCTTTGCCAAGCAGGAGGCCCAGGCCACAGCACTTGGCTGTCCCAGTCCAAGGAGCATACTGTTTCGAGGATGCATCGGCCCACAGTGATCAGCACCATGCGCTGGCTCCCCTTCCACGCCATAAGCTACCACCACTGCATTAAAGTCCATTAGCATTTTGTTGCCCCACTTAAGTGGCAGTTGCTGATGAAGTTCAACATGACCAGTATTTATTAGTCGCTATCTAAAGCAAAGCACAGTGTAAAGCACTGTTGGAGGTAATAAAATAAGTGCAATCCCTTTCTTCGAGTAAATTACAAACCAGTAAGGAAATGGGATGATTTTTTAAAATAGCACTATTATGTCTCAGATTCTGGGAAATGCCAGGCAGAAAAAAATAGGGCAGAAAGGCTATGAAAATTTGAAGGATGAGAAAATTACCCACTAAATTGAGAGCGAGGAACTATCTCTTTAGGTGTTCCGAGAATATGGGATTTTCTGAGGACACAAAATTATAGGAAGGCTTCTGCTCCAAACTGCTGAGAGAATCACGACTTTCAAGTAGCAGAAAACACAGCATAGTGGGGAGTTAGCCCCTCACCATATTAGGCAGGTTATTTTTGTAACTTTCCAAATCAAAATAACAAGACTTGGACACATTCATTCATTCAACTATTCAATACATTTTATTAAATGGCTGCTAGAAACCAGCGAGTGCACTAGGACCAGGTGCTGTAAGAGTTAACGAGATAGTCCAGTTGGGTGGTATAGACGAAACAGTGCAACAATTTCACCGCGGTTGTCTGTATGTGCAGATGAGATGGGAGTTCAGAGGAGGAACACCTCACCCACACTGGAGGTTTCAAAGAGAGAGTCCCAGACAGAGGTATTTCCAGACTTAAAGCCAAAGCAGCAGTATTCCAGCTCAGAAAACAATAGAAGCCAAAGCCCTTATTGTCCCAAACACTGTACTCCTATGTCACAAAACCCTCCAATTGCCTTGAACTTAAACTGTTCACCCTCCGGTGGGCACAATAATATAATCTTCACTGTGCAAAATATTATCGATCCGTAAGAATACGACATGCTGCCCAATGTAGAAGGCATGTATTTACCACAATCTAGAGATATCAAATACTCGTGCAAATCAAATCAGCCCTTAAGTACGGTGCACTGGTGATGGCCAGCTGGTCAAACAATTATGGATTTTATTTTAAATACGGAAAGAACAAAATTATTTATGGTCATCAGAATTCATAGGGCATTTTTTTTAGGAATGAATTATGGACTATTGGTAAGAGAAAAAGATCAGAGAGGTCTCAGCACTTAATAAAGACTACAGTGGTGACCCGATTTTCGGTCTGATTTAGGAACTGTGAAGCGAGTCTGGGCTGTGCTCGGGATGCAGAGGAAGCTCATTTTGGATGATCAGTGAAGTGAGGGAGGTCGAACATTCTCAGTGCAGCAGTTAAGTGATCTTGGCAGTACCAGAGAGAACCAAAGAGATTTGTTCTAGTTAAAGAAATGAATATTTGGAACTACTTGTGCGGCACTCAGGGGAACATTTTTCTTATTTGCTAACGTGAAGTAAAAAGTAACTTCATCACATTTGCGGAGGTCTCTGTACAAGATACAACTGAAAGGGCTGGGTAGATTTCATAAAGGCATCTGTGATGAATTGCTCCCTTGCCCAACCCCAAGTGTGAAATGGGGAGTATGATAGCCTCTTTTCCTGTTTCTCCGGGACCTTGCTCTGTTATCAGCTCTTCCCTCTCTCATGTATCTTCAATCTCTTCCACTCCAGTGAAGCCTCCTCAGCACTGGTATATTCTCACATCTTTGAAAACTGTTGAATATAATGGGGTATTTTCTGACCACGCTTCTCCCAGCTTCTCTCTTGTTGCTCTCCTTCCATTCATAGCCACGACTTGACAAATATTCTGTATTCACCATCTAAACTGCCTTAACTTGCATCAGTTCCCAGACTGTTGTCTGGTCCCACGTTCTGCCCTATCTGTTCAGACACTGATCATCATGGCTAAAACTGATAGACTCTTCTTGATGCTTTGTCATTGACCTCTTGGTGGCACCTGATTGGTGACCGCTCTTTTCTTCATGAATAACCTTCTTTGGCTTCTGAAATCTCTTCCCCATCTCAAGCTCTCTCTGAGATCACCATTTCCCCCCCACTTTAATATCCCTCCCTTAAATATTGTTGCCATTAATCAGTTTTTGTACAGCTTCAAATATCTTCTTTCCCCTGGGGAATTCCAAATCTATGTTATCAGGATAAGATCATCTCCTGAGTGCCAGGACTGTAATGCCACCTGCCTGTGGACCAGCTCCATCTGAATGTCACATAAGCACTTCAAACCCTATATGGATGAAATCAAAGCTATCATCTTGCATTCCTTATTCTCTCCACTGCTTAAAATTGATCAGCTTGCCTTTGGGGAATATTTTTGTCTATCACTGACCTTTATGCATGCATTTTTTTAAACGTATCTATTCTGCTTACTAAACCGTAAGTCCTCTAGGGAAAAGAGCTCTGCCTTATTTGTTTGTGTATCCTCAGCAACTAGTAATGCCATCATTATTTGGGAACTATAAATGAATGGAGTGAAGTGAGGTCCACTGTGTAGCTCTATTTTTTTTGCATTAAAAAGAAGCATATCAGATCAGAGTCCCAACACATGGTTGAAGGTGCTTCCCGGCATAACTGCTCAGTGAAGTATCTCTTTTATTTTTCCAGCCAGCTCTCAAACACTGCCATGTGCCAGTGTTCTCTTTCCCAGGCAGGTACAGAATGCAATCCCAGGAGAACGTATAAGGAAAGAAAATTGCCCATAAGAGTACAGTGATGAGGAATGAGTACATTTACAAAGGAAACGCAGAGCCATGCTCCAGGGAGAAGTACTAGTAGGTCTTTCTTCTGTTTTGATATTTAACATTCAGCAGACTGAAAGCATTCAGTCTGTAGTAATGGAAAGCAGCCTTGAAAAATGTGAGAAGATTTTATCATTAAACCTTACAAATCATAAAAATCTCAAAGGAAATGAATTTAGTTGGAAAGATAAAATTGCTATAGGGTAACATCAGGACTTTCAGCCTTCAAAAGTACATACATGTCAGTATCCAAGGACCCTTTGGGGTTTCTATCCCACATTAAAATAAAGAACTATGCAGAAGATTGTATGAAAACACAGAGGAGGGGCACCTTACCTGGTCTAAAGGAGTCAAGAGACTTCTGCCTGAGGGAGTGAAACCTGAGAAAAATTTTGAAAGTTAACTTTTGAACTGGGTATCTAAGCAGAAGGAAGAGCTCATACTAAGACATGGGGGCAAGGGTGGTGGTAAATATGACATCTCATTCAGGGAACAATGCCAAGTTTGGCAAGACTTATGTGTGCTGTGAGTGTACGGGAGGTAAGTGAAGGGTGTGGAAACATGGCAAGGAACAAAGCAGGAATTTCCCCGTATATTGTGTTTTGTAGTTTGACAAACATGGTACGTGGGGAGCCACGGAAATATTTAGAGTAGGTAAGTGGCATGGTCAGATTTATATTTTAGAAAGATAATTCTGGAGCCAACATATGGGATGAATTTTGAGAGGAATATGCCTACAGCCAGCAAGACGAACAAGAAGACCATTGCAATAACTAGAGAAGAAAGCATGTTAGGGGAAAAAGTCAAAGAAACGGATTTGATAGTAATCCAGGAAGTTGAATTCTAGAACTTAGCGCACTGTGGAATAAAGAAACGGTGTAGGATAATTCACAGGACTCTAGGTCCATTCAGTCATTCAAGATATATATCTAGTTCTATATATAGTACTATGTCCCAGCCTCTGTCAATACAATAATAAACAAGGCATAGTCCTAAGCCTCAAGGAACTCAGTCTAGGGGGATTACAGACAAGTAAAAAGGGTCAAAAGAAGTATGTGGTAGGAAGTTCTAGCAGAAAGTTGGGATTTGGTAAAACGTTTCTAAAAGAAATAGCATTTAGGTGAGATCTTAATGACAAAAAGTGCTAAGTAAAATGGGCTAGGGAAATATTCCTTAAAGGATGGAGTAGCATGTGCAAATGCTAGAGGTAAGAAAATATATCTTGTTTGTTTAGGAGACGGAAAGACCAGGTAACATCATACATCAAGACAGGGAATATAGGAGGCTAATGAGGCTTAGTGGCGATAAGCCTGAATTTGTGCATGTTGAGATGGAGAGGTCCATGGGATGTTCAAATGGAAAGACTGAGTCCTGGAGTTATCATCATTGCCTAAGGCAAATAGAGAAACAAATTTGAAAGACAAGGCAGGAGGTAAAGCTGTGAGGGTGGAAAGATTTCCCGGAGAAGAAGAAGAGAGAGTGTGAAGGATACAGACCCAGGTAACAACCATATTTAAGGGAGAGATGGAAGAAAAATGTCAAATGACACAGAATCAGGAGGAGACAGAGAGAGATCAAGGGAAATCTAGAAATCAAGTATTTGAGGAAAAGAGATTCGACCCCACTCGATGAGGCTGAGAGCTCTAGTAACATAATGACAGAAAACTACCTATTGGACTTAGCGTTTTGAGATCATCTATAACCTTGTCAAGAGCACTTTCGACGGAGTGGGAGCCATAGAAGCCAGGTTAGAAGGAGTGGCTGATAGGTGAGCAATTGAAATGTTGAGTATAGATTATGCTTTCAAGTAACTTGATTGTGAAGAGCCAAGGAGAGAGATGGTAGCAACTAGATCACTGCATGGAGTTGGGAAAAAATTGGTTGAATTTTTGTACTGAACAGAGAGGCATAAACAGCTGAGGGGTATGAGCCAAGAGAGAGGGAAGGTAAAGAGTTGCCATAAGGACCTGGAGGAGACAAGGAAGGATGAGATATACATTATGTGGAGGATGAGCCTTGAATTTCAAAACAGCTGGTCCTCTGGAGTTGGAAAGAAGAGGTAGAGGCTGGATGAGAGGAGCGGATAAAGTGGTAGATGGAGTTCTAAAGAGCTGAGGGAATAGTGTGAGGATCAAGTGATCTTCTCAGGGAGGGGATGGGACACGAAAGCAGAGTGTCCTTGTCTCTGAGTTCAGTTTCCCAGTCCCCTCTCACATTCTGAACTCCAGCCCTCACCAGACTAAACACCTTTGTTTTGTCCACATTCCAATGAGGTCATTTAGTAATTGGAATGGTCAAATGTCAGCTTACCTGGAACACTACAAATAAACTTTGGAGGCTTCCAGAAGCTTTGTTTGTTTGTTTTTTGGACATGTATCATTTAATAGACTAAATAGAGAAACAAATATTTACGCAGAAAAGACATAGGAAATTTTTTTCTCCACTAGATATTAGTATTTGTATTTTATGCATAATAATTACACTCCAAAGCTATAGACATGATCATGATTATGTGCAAATGACTGTCTTCAGCCCCAAACTTCAAGGAGTTTAGAGTCTGAAACTTGTTTCCTCCAGAATTAAACAATGATACAATTTTAAGTTATTGTGGGTTTGAATATATAATAGTTAATGGACAGTCTATCAAGCACTCCATAAAATGCCTTATAACTTGTATGAATCATAATACATGCTATCTAATTTTTAAAATCTACTTTAAGTAATGATCTGAGGACAAATTGTCCAAAGAACTGGGTTTTATTTTTTGTCTTTGTTTTCAAGGTGCCCGCTTTTGTTGCCCCCAAATGAGCAATCTCTTGGTTGGCCTCCAACTGCCTGGAAATTCAAATGGTTCTTCTGAAGATTTGACACTGACTCTAGTCCCATTTAATAATTTTTATGAACACCTTAACCACAAAATTGAGAGAATTAAGCAATGAATGATGCCAGGATGGCCGGACTGCTAACATCCCAGAAGAATGAACTAAAATTACAAGGGACGGAGCCCAATTACATAAACAATCTACTCAAAACACAGAGAAGCTCAAGAGAAACTTAGATTAAAATTATACATTCTTACCTGGTTTATTGCACCTCCTCTTTGTGAAGGAGAATGATAATCATCGTTTTTATGACTTATTGCCGGTGGATTTATTTGCTCATGTTGGTCACAGTCATAGTGGATAATAGTGTGCTTCTATGTAAAGCACAGATCAAATCTTCTGGTCAAAAATTTGAAGGGCATTCAGTTAGAGCAAAGCAAATCAGTATTAAGTGGCTAAAATGGGATGAAATTCAGCAAAGAGTGGTAGATAAATACTAGTGGCCCAAACAAGATAGAGTTTCTCACTCATGTAAAATCTAAAAGTGAGTTGCCCGGTACTGGGATGGTCGCTCTGTGGTGATGAAACCCAGACCCCTCGTGTCCTGTTGCTCCACCAACTTCAACCTGTGGCTTCTACTTACAATCCCGGATGTCTGCTCAATTCCCGCTCACTAGGTTTACATTCCAGCTGAAGAAAGAAAGAAAGGAACAGAAGCACATGCCCTCCCTTTTACATCTTTGACACGCACGCACATTTGTGTATGTATGTTTGTGTGTGAGAAAACATACATAACAAAATTTACCATTCTAACCATTTTATGTGAACAGTTCAGTGGCATTAAGTACAATCACATTGTTCTCCAACCATCACCACCATCCACTACCATAACTTTTTCATGTTCCCAAACTGAAAGTCTGTACCCATTAATCAATGAACACTCCACTTCCTCCTCTGCCCTCAGCCCTTGGTAACCTCTATTTTACTTTGTCTCCATGAATTTGACTACTTTAACGTACCTCACATAAGTGGAATCATACAATATCTGTCCTTTTGTGACTGGCTTATTTCATTTAGCATGTCCATTCATCTATTGAGCAATTGGGGTGTTTCAATCTTTCTATTGTGAATAATGCTGCTATAAACGTGTGTGCAAATATGTATTTGAGTCCCTGCTTTCAATTTTTGGGGGGACATATATTACTATATATATGTTATAGATATTATGATATCATATGTATACACACACACATATATATGTATGTATATATATATATTTGAGACTATATATATTATTATATACAATCTGGAAGTGGAATTGAAATTGCTAGGTCATATGATGATTCTACACCTAATTTTTTTTGAGAAATTGACATACTATTTTTCATGGTGGCTGCACCACGTTACATTCCCATCAGTGATGCACAAGGTTTCCAATTTTTTCACATCCTTGCTAACACTTGTTATTTGCTGGATTTTTGTTTTTTTAAATAATAGCCATTCCAAAGGGTATATTCTGGTATGTTATTGTGGCTTTGATTTACATTTCCCTAATGATTGGTGATGTTAAACATCTTTTCATGTACTCATTGGCCATTTGTATATCTTCTTTGGAGAAATGTGTATTCTAGTCCTTCGCCTATTTTTTTTAAATCAGGTTATTTTTTGTTGTAGTTGTAGGGGTTCTTTATATATTCTGGTATTAATCACCCTCTCTTTTAAAGTTTATTTTCTGGAAATCACATATGACATTTGTTTATATTTTTAGGCCACAACTAGCTTCAAATGAGGCTGGCAGACGTAATCTATTTTAGGAGGCCATGCACCTAGCTAAAATTCAGAGGTTTTATACTTCAGGAAGAGGATAAGAACAGATGTTGGAAGTGAGCAGTCTCTGCTGAAAAATTTACATACGGGGTCTCTTTTTAACTAGGGGCTTTGTCTATAGACCTTTTTGCTAAAAGGGGAGTACTAGTGTCTATCTTATAACCAATGTCTCAGTCAGGTTTTCCCATAACTTTGGGATTACCATGTGTTTTTTTTTCTGAATTTTGCCCTCTATTTTAAAAACTAGCAAAACATCTGTCAACTACCTATACACACACCTACACACACACGCACAAAGACATATAATAAATGTTATATATACGTGCATATATTTTTTACATTATTTTTATACTTATTTAAAAACATATAGCTGTATAAATAAATAAGGTCACCTAGTTTAGGTCCCTTCTGCATTAATTCTTATTTATTATTCCTCTCAGGCTAATAGGCACTTGATTTTACTCTAGGCTTTGACTGAATTTTCTTTCAATTCCATCTGAATCACTAAATGTCCAGAAAATTTTTTAAAAATTATGTTGAGGTATAATTGACATATAACATTATATTAGCTTCAAGTATACAACATAATTCAGTTATTTGTACACATTGCAAAATTATCACAATAAGTGTAGTTAACATCTGTTACCATACATAAGTATAAAATTTTTTTGTGATGAGAACTTTTAAGATTTACTCTTTTAGCAAATTTCATATATGCAATACAGAACTTTTTTAATGGTGCCAGAGTTCCAAAGAATTTAGCAGTGTGGTGCCCCAACTTTTTGCAGAAGTGTATTTTTTCTCATGAGCCTATTGCCTCCCTACCTTGCAATGACAGGGTATTCAAGTGGCTCAGCCATTGGGGTTTACAATGAACATCTTTACAAATAATACCACAAGTTGTGTATTTTGGAATATGAGGACTGGATCAGAGTTCAGGAGAGTGAAAAAGAGATTTATAAATTAAGAATATAGCAACATTGGGGTGCCTGGGTGGCTCAGTTAAGCAACCAACCCTTGATTTCAGCTCATGATCTCACAGTTCATGGGATTGAGCCCTGCATCAGGCTCTGGGCTGCCAGCAAGAGCCTGCTTGGGATTTTCTCTCTCTCCCTCTCTCTCTTCCTCAAAATAAACAAACTTAAAAAAATAATCTGGCAACATTAATAACGATTGTTATTGTTTATAAGGATTTTTCAAATTTTATTTACTAGCTTTAACCCATCAAGGTTAAGGGATCAGGGCCACCACTGTCAAGACACCTACGCTCATTCTATTCTGACATGTTCAAGATATGTTTGGAAGATGAGGTTTTCTCTCCAAAGGAAGAAGTGCGGTCCAGGACAGTATGGACCCATTTCCAAAGGAAAGAGTGATTCTTATTAGAGCTTTCTGTTTTCTCATGGACTAATATTTGAACTCTGGGAAAAAGAAGTACCACTGAGCTGTGATTAAAATCTAAAAAACTAATAGAAAGCATTGGGTCAGAACTGCCTCACTGCCCACCTATATCAGATCCTGGCCAGGACCTCTCTTGGGGGTGACTGTTGGAACCTACTGAGGTAAAGAAGGGACACAGGGCCAGAAGAGCAGGCAGGTCCAGCCCACATATGTGACAGAGAAGGCACAAGAAAGAAAACCATAGGGAGGAAAATGTTGAGAGTCACATACAAGTTGAGGGCTACCTCATGAGTGATCTTAAACACCGAAAATGCCCAAAAGGAGAAGGGGAAACTGATGGGACTTGGATCCCAGAATTACAGAGGGCCAGACATGTGCCCTTATACTAGTCTCACTGTGGTACATCAGCATCTCAAACTGTGTGGTCCAGGGAGCCAGGGTCTCATTGGCATGTGATCCCTAGGAGAGGGAGCTGGGGGAGAGGAGAGGAGGAGTAAATTTCATTTAAATTAAGACATTTTAAAGACTAAAATATTAATCTCATTTATTTTCAATATTCAAATCAAATTTTAAAATGTTTTACCACGTGAAAATATGACTTCATTGAGGATTTCACATCTTTCACACATCTGAGATGTCTGGCTAGAAAGGAACACGTGAGCCATTTTTCATCTCACTGACCACAGGGTTTGGGTCATTTATCAACAACAACAACAACAAAATATCTTGAAAAAATTAAACCAGCAAAAATATATAAGCTGTCTTAAAATAGAAAACCTGGTGGCAGAAGTACCCTCAATTTCTTTGGCACAACGAAGCTAGACGGAGCATCTGTACAGTCTGTTCATACACCCTTTTCATAGATGGCTTGTGAAACCAACACTCAGACTCACACGAGAGCCTTAGGGGAAGCCAGATTTCACACCTCCAACCTTCAAAGTTCTAACATAAGGAAGAAAATCTGATGTCATGTCATCTTTAAGACACTTCGTGTAGAGATAGGAGATGCTGGTCCCGGAATGTCCAATACCTGCCAGGGGGCTCTGCCTGGTGACGTGTGTGTTCACGAAGGAAAATGCCTACAATCGTGAAGGTCTTTCAACGATGCATCTGGAGGCAACAACAGAGAAGACAGACAACCCTCTGGCTCTGTAATGAAACAAAGAACCTGCATCCCCAGAGACTCATCCCACTTCATAAACACTGTAAATGGAGGCCACATTGTCTTGAGGAAGAGGACAATGAAAGGAGAGTCCCTGACACCATTATACTGCCATATGTCTAGCACAGGAGATCATAAAACTGAACGAGAGCAGTGTGAACCAGTGAGCAGTACCCTCCCTTGGATTTATGACTAACCTGCTCTTCATTTTCACCCAGTGAGGGCACTCATGTTAATAAAATGCTTTAAAATTCTGACATGAGAAACACAAAATATTATCATTGCTAAAGCCTATATAGTTCTCAGGGCTTCACTAGAAATGTCAGCTAAACCACAGAAGAGAAAAAGCAACAGACTCCCTACCTTATTCAAAAATCAGCGCAGGGGCGCCTGGGTAGCTCAGTCAGTTAAGCCTCCGACTTCGGCTCAGGTCATGATCTCACGGTCCGTGAGTTCGAGCCCCGCGTCGGACTCTGTGCTGACAGCTCAGAGCCTGGAGCCTGTTTCAGATTCTGTGTCTCCCTCTCTCGCTGGCCCTCCCCCGTTCATGCTCTGTCTCTCTCTGTCCCAAAAATAAATAAACGTTAAAAAACAAAAACAAACAACAAAAAAAATCAGCACATGAAAATATCGGACCTCAGAGAAAAAAATGGTCTCTTTTGTAACAGCTTTTCTGGTCATAACATAGACCTCACCTGCAGTTACCTAAATGCAACACGTCTCCCTCTGAGCGAATGCCTGAGCCCAGACAAGGTCAAGCACACTCCCTCTCAGGAGGCATTAGCTCGTGACTCCTTTTTAACAGCAACACTTTAGAAATGACTGATGTGCACACCCAGAGGTTCTTAATGGACCAGTTGCAATCACCACAATAGGTGCTGTTTAAGGAGCTGTCTTTCATATTTGCTGTGCAAATCATTTCTGTAAATGTGTGGGTTTATTGATCTGAATAAACCATCCCTTGACGTAAAGAAGGTAAGATCTGTGTTAGTCATCGAATATTTCAATACCAATAAGGCCGCACGTTGGAAAAGTTGTTCCCTTTCAGACTGATTGCTTCTCATTTTGTTTGGTTGATTTTGTTTTAGCTCCGAGTCCTTAAAACCTCTAACTATACGGTTAACATCATTCAGGAAAAAGGCCTCAACCCTTAATTCTTTTCATCATCTGCATAGCTGCTATTACAACGCCGGGTATAGAGCAGGTATGTTAAATGAAGATTTTGCCCCCAGATCCAACACTCCACCATAAATTCACTGACCTACTAGAAATGGAGATTAAGAACAAATAGAAAGGATCTGTACCAAAGTTTAAAAGTTCATTTCAAGCCAGTTGAGGTTAAATAGTGCAGTTTCACACTATGGCAGGATAATTGCAGGAAAATATTAAAGCACTGTGCAGATTATCTTGGTTTTTTATTCCTTTACAGTGTCTTCACACATGATGGATGGTTAATAAATAATTTCTGGATGGATTTATTTGGTCACACTCAGTCAAAACATAAGTCCCAAATTCGAGGAAGTTCTTTTCCACTATGAAAAACTGTGTGGGGAAAATTCTTCATGTACTTCTGCCTTAGCAAGGGAAATCAGAGGCATCTAGCACGAAAGAAATCCTTCTCATGTTACCCTACCCACACCCTCCCCTAATTATTTTATTTTATTTTTTTACAGCTGCTCCTCTTCTCCGTTTTTTTTTTTCCTTTGATTGCTCATCAGCAAAAGTACCCATTTAATTAGGCACTTATATACAATTTTTAAAAAATATTGTGTATTCATAGACTGGTTGGTATTGCATGGGGTGGCCCTAGGTGGCTGGGGAGGAAAAGATTAGTGTTTAAAAATTAGACAGTAGTAGCACTGGGCTACTAAGCAATTCTGAATATTACATATTACATAATTTCATATGAATAGTCCCTGAGATGCACCAGAATAACCTCACATGTTTTACTGTTACTAGGCATATATTCCTCACATGTGAATGTTGTCACTTTAAATTTTATTCAGAAGCTTGTACGAAGTATGTGGTGAACTGTCTGGTTACCTAAAAGGTACATGATTAAACAGAAGTTTAAGGTTCTCTGAACATAATACCAAAGGAGTTAACTTAGAAAAATGGTTTCCTATAGTGAAGAGGGGTTGAGACCATCGTTGCTTATGAATTTGAGCTGTGGTTAACCAGCTAATTAATCAGAAAAGGGAAAGACCCATATAACTACTTGTTCTCTATAGGTCTAATGAAAAGTTCCCAATAATTTAAGTGCCACAAATGACACAATAAAATTTGATTGATTTATTCGCTTTTAAACATAATATTCCATTATTTGAGGTACCAAATTTCACTTAGGTTTACATTTTTGGTTTAGAATAATCATTATACTTTATGTCCATAAACTTGAGTTCCAAGTTATCAGCATTAAAAGCTAACTTATTTAGGTAACAAACAAATCAGCTTTTATTGGTTATTTTTTAGAATCACCTAACAGAAAAAATTAAAACAATCATACACAGATGTAAACACCCAGCTTGCAAAAGCAATTTCTTAAATTGTTTTAAAGTCATGTGCAATTTCCAACTTCTTCATATATCAGAAAGAACATATGTAAATATATTCAGTTTGGCATTTGTGGGAGAAAATCCCTTAGATGCAGAATTTCATTGGATGCTCAGATAGGAAAGTCATTTTGGGTTTTGCTTAAAAATTAACACATCCTCTTGCTGACATTTAAGACCAGTAATTGGCTGCAAAGTGCTCAGTGATGCTTTTAGATGAACTGTGGCATATATCTATATCTACCTATCTATCTATAGATACATATATAGACAGATGGAAAGATAGGTAGTGAGAGATAATGTAATTCTCTACTACATCATCCTGTTGCTACATATCTTATGCCACCTTGGTATTGTATAATATACTACTGTAAATTACTGCCTTTTTTCTCAAAAACTTTCTGGGATGGTAAAATTTGAACCACCTTTTCCAAATCCTCATAAAACTAGCCGCTGGGGAGAAAGGGAGAGGATATAAACCCCAAGAAAGCTCTCTCGCACAGATTTCACTACCTTTTCATTATTGTAGATCATTATATCTATGGGGTGCCTGGGTGGCTCAGGCTCAGTCGGCTAAGTGTCCAACTTCGGCTCAGGTCATGATCTCACAGTTTGTGAGTTCAAGCCCCACACTGGCTTTGTGCTGACAGCTCAGAGCCTGGACCCTGCTTCGGATTCTGTGTCTCTCCATCTCTCGGCCCCTCCCCTGCTCATGCTCTGTGTCTGTCTCTCAATAATAAACATTAAAAAAAATTGTAGATTATATCAAATTTTTATGGCAGTATCCAGCCAAATTTTAATTATGATATGGAAAGACTAAAGAAAAAGGAAAGAGGAAGATTGAGAGAAAAACACAGAATCCTCTATCACCTAAAAAGTATACACTTCTATGCAAAATGTTTTACTTTTATTAATAAATTCATATTGTGGAAGAGTTGAGGGCAAACATCCAGATAAAGGGGGATGCAAGAGGCAGGCAGTAATTGGAGAACATAGCAAATTGTCTTGTTTTCTCTTCAAATTTTACCCCTATTATTCATCTCCCAAACATTTAGAAAGGATACAGGAAACACAACCAGCAACTGCAGTCCATCAGAACTTCGTACTTCTATCCCAGAAGCATGCATCACTTAAAGAATATTCAGCTTTAGTTTTAATGTAGTTGTATAACAGATATGCATGGAACACCCATGTGTCAGTTTCTTAAATGTTCCGCTTTCACATTCTACTTACCATGTTCCTTCTTGCCCAGACACACAACAGTGTTACCTGAAATCTCTAATCATGACAGAAACAGGTAATAGTGGTGAATATTGGAAATTATTCTATTAACTCTTGGAAAGAAAGGACTACTTGTCAGAATTGTACAAAGTTTTTATTGACATAGCACTCATTTTTTCTGTATGCAATATTTGATTACCATATTTGTAATTTTCCCTGAACATAGAAAAATTATATGTACTTTAGATATCTTTCAGTGTATATTAATATTTAGGTTCAAGAATCTAAGGAAAGTCATACATGTGCTTGATTATTTATATAGAAGGCTTTTGTTCAACATAATGCATTGTGTTGACTACATTATTTAAACAAAATCTGATTTGTAATGACTATTTTTCAATAAAGAATGTTTTAAAAACTTGTGATTCAATGAGAGCTGAACGTAAAGATCACATTTTTAAAAAAAATTTTTAAATTTAAGTAGGCTTCACACCCAGCATGGAGCCCAACATGGGGCTTGATCTCACAATGCTGAGATCATGACCTGAGCTGAGATCAAGAGTCAGACGGTTAACTGACTGAGCCACCCACACATCCCAAGGACCAGATTTAGTTGTTTTTTTGTTAATTTTTTTTAATGTTTATTTCAGAGAGAGAGAGAGAGAGAGAGAGGAAAGGAGGGAGGCAGAGGGAGAGAGGGAGAGGGAGAGGGAGAGAGAGAGAGAATGAGTGAGGGAGGGGCAGAGAGAGAGAGGGAGACACAGAATCCGAAGCAGGCTTCAGGCTCTGAGCCGTCAGTGCAGAGCCGGACACAGGGCTGGAACTCACAGATCGTGAGACCATGACCTGAACTGAAGTTGGATGCTCAACCAACCAGCCAGGTGCCCAAGGACCACATTTAGTTGTAAATATATTTAGTGGAACTCTGAGGATCCTATTCCTCCACACTATTACCTTATAAATAGCAGTCCTGATTGTTACATAATGGTGGTTTCACTTTTCAATGAGGAAGGAAAAAAGTTAATGAGAGTCTCTCAGTTTTTTCTGAGCAGAGTACAACAGAAGGAGTACTCTGGAGAACAAATGTTATTGGGCTGCAATCCTTATCAAAATAACACCAGGATTCTTCACAGAGCTAGAACAAACAATCCTAAAATTTGTATGGAACCAGAAAAGACCTCAAACAGCCAAAGAAATCCTGAAAAAGAAAACCAAACAAAGCTGTAATCATCAAGACAGTATGGCACTGGCACAATAACAGACACATAGATCAATGGAACAGAACAGACAATTCAGAAATGGACCCATTAACATATGGCCAACCAATCTTTGACAAAGCAGGAAAGAATATCCAATGGAAAAAAGACACCCTCTTCAGTAAATGGCATTGGGAAAACTGAACAACTAAATGGAGAAGAATGAACCTGGACCACTTTCTTACACCATACACAAAAATAAACTCAAAGATGAACCTAAATGTAAGACAGGAAGCCATCAGAACTCTAGAGGAGAAAACAGGCAACAGCTTCTTTGACCTTGGCCACAGCAACTTCTTACTCAACATGTCTCCGGAGGCAACGGAAACAAAAGCAAAAATGAACTATTGGGACCTCATCAAGATAAAAACCTTCTGCACAGTGAAGGAAACAATCAGCAAAACTAAAAAGCAATAGAGGGAATGGGAGAAGATATTTGCAAACGACAGATCAGATAAAGGATCAGTATCCAAAATCTATAAAGAACGTATCAAACTCAACACCCAAAAAACAAACAATCCAGTGAAGAAATGTGCAAAAGACATAGATACTTTTCAAAGAAAACATCCAGATGGCTAACAGACACATGAAAAAATGCTCAACATCACTCATCATAAGGGAAATACAAATCAAAGCCACCTCATACCTGTCAGAATAGCTAAAATGAACAACTCAAGAAACAACAGATGTTGGCAAGGATGTAGAGGAAGAGGAATCCTTTTGCACTGTTGGTGGAAATGCAAAATGGTGCAGCCACTCTGGGGAACAGTATGAAGGTCCCTCAAAAAAATAAAAACTACTCTATGAGCCAGCAATGCACTAATAGGTATTTATCCAAAGGATACAAAAAGGCTGATTCAAAGGGTGCACATGCACCCCAATGTTTATAGCAGCACTATCACCAAAGTATGGAAAGAGCCCAAATGAATTGATTAATGGATAAAGAAGATGTGGTATATATAAACAATGGAATATTACTCAGCAATAAAAAAGAATGAAATCTTACCATTTGCAACAACATGGGTGGAACTAGAGTATTATTATGCTAAGTGAATTAAGTCAGTAAGAGAAAGACAAATATTTGATTTTCATATGTGGAATTTAAGATACCAAATAGATGAACATAAGGGAAGGGAAGCAAAATAATATAAAAACAGAGAAGGAGACAAACCATAGGAGACTCGAATATAAAAAACTGAGGGTTGCTGGCAGGAAGGGCTAAAGAGGTGAGGAGCATTAAGGAAGACACTTGTTGAGATGAGCACTACATATTACGTGTAAGTGATGAATCACTAAATTCTATTCCTGAAATTATTGCACTATATATTAACTTGGATTTAAACTTAAAATTAGGAGCGCCTGGGTGGCGCAGTCGGTTAAGCGTCCGACTTCAGCCAGGTCACGATCTCGCGGTCCGTGAGTTCGAGCCCCGCGTCAGGCTCTGGGCTGATGGCTCAGAGCCTGGAGCCTGTTTCCGATTCTGTGTCTCCCTCTCTCTCTGCCCCTCCCCCGTTCATGCTCTGTCTCTCTCTGTCCCAAAAAAAAATTAAAAAAATTAAAAAAATTAAAAAAATAAAAAACGTTGAAAAAAAATAAAATTAAAAAAAATTGCAGTATAGGAACTGAAATAAATTTAAAAAAAACTAAAAAAGTACCACAGATTTGTAAGACGACAACATTAGGGGCAGCTAAAACTGGATGGGAGGTACACAGGAATTCTCTGTACTATCTCTACAACTTTCCTGTAAATCTAAAATTATTCCAAAATAAAAGGTTTGAAATTAAAAAAAAATGTTGGGGTCTATTCAAATTACAATATTAGCTTTCAGTCTTTAATATTAAGAATACAAAACAAAACAATCTCCAGCATTTTACCTAGGGCAAAGCTAGAAACATGTTTTCAAAGAATTTAGATCTTTCAAGGAATGCTATCGCCCATAGTTCTGAAAGCATGGCACAAGAAAACCATATAGATTGTTCACACATTTTACTTATGCTTAAGATATTAAAAATATACCTAAACAATGAAGAAACATACCATACTACCATCAGCCAAAGAAAGCAATCACCCATTCAGCAAATAAAACCAGAAATTGCATAACTGTTGTTTGAACTATGGATTATAATTTTGGGAAAGCAATATGGCAATATGTACCAACAGTCCTAAAATATTTGTATCCATTTTTAGCTTATTTTTGCAATGCTATAAAACATTTGAAATTCTCTAAAATCTTAACACAATATTAGGATTTTAGTAGAATACACTAATATTCATTAGAAGCATGAAAGTAAGGGCATGGCTGAATAAACTATATCACATGCATAGAGATAATATTACTAAGTTATTGTAAGCAAGTTTTTGAAGTTTTCTTTAAAGTTTTATTGATGTGTAAAATTCATATAAAATTCAAAGAGCTGGATGAATTTTTACAAAATAAACATGCATGTGTATCCATGCCCTAATCGAACAGAAAATTACCTTCACTCCAATGTGTAAAAAGTTTATAAAACTTGGTTCTATATGTAGAGTGTTCAAACCAGCATCATCAACCTCACATGGAAATGTTAGACTCTCTAATTTGCATATACTCAGATTCCATCGATCTACCCAATTAAAAGGCCAAGAAATAAGGCCCAGCAATCTTTGTTTTATCAAAGTCTAAAAACTAATCTAGAGAAATGCATTTTGTTCTAGAATGCAAAAGGTGCTTATACATATTTTAATGATATGGAAATCGTAATCAGATGGAAATAAATGGACATAATGGACATAAGGAAAGAATACAAGTCAACATGACAAATGATGGTAGTGGTTATTGCTGGAGAATAGGTGGTTTTTATTTTTTATATCTGTTTTTGTATTACCCAGATTTCCTGAAATGATTGTAATGCTTTGGGCACATTATTAAATGCATTTATTTTGTTTTTTTTAAAGTACATCATCATCAGCTAAACCAGAACAGCTTTCTTACGATGGCATTGTACAGTCGGGTTGCCTGAACTTGCTATCATTACAATTTCTGTAATGATACAAATTCTGCATAGCAAACATCTACATGTGGGGTACATAAGAGAAAACCCTACCCTATTATTCTTTAAATATTTGGGAGAAAAAAGTATAGACCATTACCCACTGAACACATTGATGGCTACACAGATGGAAATAAATATTACCTTGCATGAACATAGGAGGCAATCTTGAAATTGGAAGGCAAGTTAAATCCTCAAAGATTTAAAATTTACTAAGCCTTTTTATTTTAAGGAACATGACCTTTTCTAAAAGAAGCTTTTCAATCCATCTCTCCCTAAAAGGCTAAAAAGAAATAGTTCTTCATCATAGCAAAATGGATATTCAATGAGGATAGATTGAAAGAGCAGTTCAAGAACCACAGACTATGGAACCTAACTCCAATGATAATGAAGTAATTATAGCAGCTCCTGTCAGTGCCCAGCCCATATCCCTCCATCCTTATCCCTCAGAAAGCAGGACTTCCACATGCCAGTAGTGGGTTCTCCGTGCCTGAAGGTTTTCCTAGAAGGCTGCTCTATACTAGGGCTCACAGATCATAAGTGCCAAGGATCAGCCCTCAACCAACAACCAGCAGTGTGTGTGTATGGATATCTCAACTCCCTCAGCCTGAGTGGGGTAATTCTGAAGTACACATCTCAACCTTTCTCAGAGATTCCCTGTGGGATTCAACTTCTCTGTGTTAACACAGATACTTCATGGGCTGCCTCCCTCCCTGTTTCACTCTGTTTCCATGCTGGTGTTTCTTGTACCTTCCCAACAAAAGATGTGATCTTGAACCTTTGTCTCAATGTGTATTTCTTGGACAATGCACACAAGTGTTCATCTGCTGAATAATGTAGAAAATGGGATAGGCATTATTTACATCTATTAAAATGCATTTTTATAAGCCTTAGGTATTACATTCATCACCATGATTGTAATTATCAGCTAAATTAACCTTATTAATTAGCTATTGCTTCTTGAAAATTTGAGCAGTCCTCAGTTTTCCTATGAAGATTTAAACCATTATTTGTTTGGTGAAAGGGGCATATGTGGTGTGATAGTCAAAATTATTTAACAATAGGAATGACATGATTGCTAGTATGACTGTAATGATAAACAATGCTATAGAACAAGACCAAATCCCATTTGCTACATGCTAACCATTTGGTAGCAGGTCTTAGAGGAGATTCTGGAAAAATGGAGGGGTATTTGAGTCTCAGGCAAGAGGATATTTAATCAGTTTAGAGCAATTTCAATATTTTAAATGTTTATTTTTGAGAGAGAGATAGTAGGGGAGGGGCAGAGAGAGAAGGGAACAGATTATCCAAAGTAGGTTCTGTGCTGACAGCAGACAGCCCGATAAAGGGCTCGAACTCATGAACCACGAAATCATGACCCGAGCCAAAGTTCGATGCTTAAGGAACTGAGCCACCCAGGCGCCCCAGAAGAATTGCAATATTTAATAATCAGTAAAGCTCTACTAATGCATACCAACTGAATAATAACATATACAAAGAAAGATCTTGAATACTCACCCTATATATAAATGTCTTCTTTTTGTAATACAAATCTAATTTCCGATGGGATCAACATAGTTAGCATGTAAAATAACTGCCAAGAGGCACTCTTTCCTTGGGAATCTAGTTTTCAAGGAAAGCAAACATGAAGAATATGGATAATTTTAAACTATAACATAGAAATGCTTTCAATCCAGCAAAATGACTATCAACAAAGAATAAGCCCTCCAGTGATGTGAGTGCCACTCCTCAACATAAATGAATATAACATGCCTGTTGAAATACAAAAGCCTCCTGATTGAACCACCTCCTTATTTATACTCTGCTATAAACACACAAGGAATTCACCCTGTGCTGAGTACTGAATAAAAAGGTGAATAAAAATACCCAGTTGCTAAAAAGGTTTGTAATCTCCAAATACCACACAGGAACCCAGAGACCAGTAGTTAGTTAAGGCTTAAATATAGGGTGAGTGGCCACTGTTATCAACATAATTTCCTACAAACTCGGGCAATTAACGTGTGAAAGATGACATTGCATGAAAAAAATACTGTTCCTACCGCAGTTGTAGAGAAAAGAAAAAAGGGGCGGGGGAAGAAAAAGGAAAAAGGAAACTTGCAAGTAAACTCTGGCTTGAAAGATTCAGAATTTACACTTTTCAACAATGTTTTATGAGCCTCAAGAACACTTTCTTATCTAGAGAAAGAAAGAAAAGTCAAATTGAAATGAACTCTTCCTGAACTCAAGCAAACAGATGAAGCAAGTGATTTCTGTATTAGATCTCAACATAAGCTATTTAAAAAAAAAAAAATTCTGCATCCAGTAAAGGTAACACTTCTGAACAAAAGGTTCTTGTCCCCGTCTCTGACAATACACACTGAGAATTTATCTTTCAGCTAAAAACAAAGTACTATCTAATAATCACAATAGAGCACAATTAGCAACTTATCCTTTAGGCTTCAATTACAAACAATTCACTTCAATATTTTTTCTCCATTCAACCTCAGATGTATAGTATTAGATGAATTATATCCCTGTACCATGACACTGACATCATTGACCCATACCTGACTTGCTTTTATGGGTTATTCAATTTGTTTTTTGAATGTAACAAGCACGTGTTAATTCACCACTTCAAAACAAAAGCTTCGATGTGGAGCATGACTTACATCTAATTACATGGTGCCTCCATTAGTACATCCCTCTTGGCTCTACTACACAAGACAGTCATCATCCAAAATTCTGTTCATCATTTCCTAGTTTTCATTTGAAAATAATTTGTTGCATCTGCGTTTGTTAGTTTATTTTAGTTCTCTTTGATGTTATAAAAAGGATAGCATGCTACATGTAACCTTTTGGGACTCATTTTTTTTCCTATTTTATATTGCTATGATTTTCTACGTTATTGCTTGTTGCTTTAATCTATTCGCTTTATCTGTTAATGTTCTACTTTGTGAACATGCAGTGTATTTATCTACTCACTCATAGATGGACATTTGAGTTGTTTTCAGTTTTTACTATTAGAAATACTATTAATGATATTTTTGTACATGTTTCTTTTGTAAATATGCAGAAGTTTTTCTCTAATGGAGTTTTCCCCTAGAGTGGAATTTGCTGAGGCATGGTAATATCAATGCTCAACTTCAGGAGACAATGCCCAAATTACACTCACACTAACAATGTATAAGAAACCCCAAGGAATTATATCCTCCTTGAAGTATTACTGTGTGGAAATACTGGCTAACTTTGGTTTCCTATTGTGAAATATAAAATAACTTGAGATTAAAACAGTAGTAATAGTGAGATAGAAAAATTTGCATTTATGATAATCCACTAGTAATAATTTATACACCACAAAATTATAATGTAAACATAACTATAGTGTCTAATTTTTTAGACTGTTCTGTTTCATTTAACCAAATAATTTATAAATTGCATAAACTATAAATCATAAAAACAGTCATCATTTTTAAAAGCACAGATTTATGAAATTTCTCAATTTATCAATAGATAATAGATTTGGCACTGTTACTACGATCCCACAATATTTCATTCACCAAGAAGACATCTTTTTCAAGCTTCCTCTCTGGTTTTTCTCTTTCCACTTGCTGTTAGGGTCATTATCTCTCAAAGGGCTAACAATAATCTCCTTCACTCCTACACTAAATTCTCTCCCTGAGAAATCCTATCCAGTTTCATTGGCTTAAAATACCATTTACATACTCATGAACTAATTTTTTTTTTTTTTCAATCCCAGTCTCTCTTCTGAGCTCTAGATCCCAATTTCCATTGACAAACTGGACAAAATCAGTACGTTCTCATACATCCCCAAGCTGTCCTTTATCTTCTATATGTAATTGTCCTCATCATTCCTCTAGCCAGCAAAGTAGGCATCTCAATTTTACTTCTTCTGTACCTCATATTCAATCTTCATTACTTATGGAGTTACTTGATAAGATTTGTTTTCATAAATGAAGATGTCCATTTGCTACCCCCAATCAATTCAAATATCTCTCTCAGGATAGAGACCATGGCTTTGGAAAAGTCCCCTAAATGATTCCAATGTCAAAGTTGAATAATTCTGCTTTAATCCAATAAACGTTTGGGTTTTTTTTTAATTAAAAAATTTAATGTTTATTTTTGAGAGAGAGAGAGAAATCACACAAACAGGAGAGGGGCAAAGAGAAAAAGACAGAGACACAGAATCCGAAGCAGGCTCCAGGCTCTGAGCTGTCTGCACAGAGCCAGACATGGGGCTCAAACACACAAGCTGTGAGATCATGACCTGAGCCAAAGTCTAGGCTTAACCAACTGAGCCACCCAGGTGCCCCAATCCAATAAGTTTTTGAATGCCATCAATTCTATCTACTGACAACTTCCCTCATCTGCCTCTTCCTTTCTCTCCTCAGTGCCACTTTGGCCCTATCATCTCTTACATGAATTATTCTGTACTTTCCTTACTATTTCCATCACCTTCAATGTCTCCTCCAAGCCAGCTGTAACAATGGGAAACCATGAGAGAGTCGGGTATTGTTTTGCTTTTGCTATTTGGTTTTGTTGACTCAGTCATTACTGTGTGTTAATCTGAACCTCAGGTACTATAGTGGCACAGGGATTAAAGTACAGAAACAATGAAAGAAGTTGATGACAAAAAAAAAAAAAAAAAAAAAATAACCAGATTTGGAAATGGGAAAAGACTTTAGGTTTGGGGGAGTAGAGGAGGTCTGGAAAAGCATAAATTTATAGGTCAATTTATAGTCTAGGATAATGGTGACCCCCTTACATAAAATAAAAAGTGCACAGTAGGAGGAAAGTTTATAGGATGAAGAATTCAGTCATGGGTATACTGGCTAAGATGCCCAGGAAGAGGCAATTTATTGCTTGATTTAAAGACTTTGCAGTAAAACAGAGGTGATGGTTGAAGTTATGGAAGACACTTAGGTTGTAAACAAGGGAAAATTGGAAGGGCAGCAAAGAATAAAGGAAAAGACCCACATTTTGGAATTGTATGACAAAGAAGAGCCAAAACAGAAGTTTAAAATGGGGCAAGCAGATGTTCACTTGGTTCCCCAAACAACTAGATTTTGGTAGTCATTAGTGCTGTTCTGCAAATATTTCCATTTTTACTCCAGGCACTGTTCCCAACTGAAATTAGACTCAGCTATCTAACTAACTTTAGGCACTGAAATGTGAGTATCAATAATGTATGTCTCTCTAGGTCACTTGCACCTGCTTCAGTGATTAGGAAGCACAAAGTAGACACTCCCTCTGTCAGCCTGGATGCCTGAATGATTATTGTGAGCAGAGCCCCCAGCCAAGCCGTAATGAACATGCAGCATGAAGGAGAATAACTGGTTAATTCAAACTATTAAGATTTGGGAGTTATTTGTTAATGCAGCAGAACCTAGCAAAAGTCAATCCAGAATTCTAACTTCTATCATGAAACTTCAAAGTCCTTTCTTATTTCTGCTACCTCCTCAGAAAAACAAAAAATCTTCATTGAAACAAAATGTTTCATAGAAGCCAAACAGAAAGAAGATGGTGGGGAGGAGTGATGGTAAGACACTAAGAAATCATTTTAAAAAACAAACCGTAATTTTAGAATACTTATGGCAAAACTACAAAATGTAAGTAATTTACAAAATAGTGGGAATTGGAGAAAAAAGGGTGAGGGGCATAAACTGTTCTTCAGAAGTTTTTTTTGTGGAAGAAAGAAAGGTAAGTATGAGGTGTTATTAGGTTGGTTTGTGGGTGTGCTTGTTCCCTTGATCATTTTAAGGATAAAAAACATTAAGGAGATTTGTTAAAAGAAGGAGTAAGGGGTTAGGGAGGAAAATATTAAATATGTAAGAAGGAACTCATACTTAATAGAACAAAGAATAGAGGTTTTGATGGAGGACAGAATTCACAGCCCAATTAGGAGTATAAATGGTCTATGTCTCATAAACTACCAGGTAGCTTTTCCTAACTTGTGAGTTATGTGTCTATAAAGAGAAAGAGTTAAGAAGCACTAATACACACAAATTATTGCTAAATAACTATCACTGCTTGTCAACCTATAAATAAATTGAGGCTCACTTAAAGCTGTAGCCACTCATTCTATGCCTGCCTGAGGGTATATACAGAGGGCATCCAGTCCCTCTCCAGTCTGCTGTCTTTCAAAATATATAGAAGCTCCTGTCCCACTGCCTTCTCCCTTGCCATTACCATTGGAACTTCTCTCTCTTATTGTGTTGGGTTAGAAAGTACAACTTTTGGAAAACCACCAACATAGTAAAATAGGGAGTGAGTGCCAGCATCCTACATCCTGAACATAAAGAATTCTAGGTGATTTTTCACTGCTTAACAGTCACTGAAGTGTTTTGTTAGTCTGTTTTTACATTTAGTGATCCCAAATATCAGAGATATACTGGTGAGGAAGAGGAAGATGCTATTTTTGACTTAGCCAGGCCCACAGATTAATGCTATTTAGACCACAGAAATGATGTAGCCATTGGTTGGTTACCTTCTCAGCTGTAGGTTTGAGGAGGGAGTTGGACAGACATTCAAGTAGACGAGGAAAATATAGACATTCTGTCTGTTGACAAACGGTGATTCTGGAGAAATGGCTCCTTCTTAGAAAACAGAATGAAGTAAAAAAAAAAAAAAAAACCGAAAAACATTAACAAGCAAGGCATGAGGGGAAAAGTTACTGAACAAGGCAAAGTAAATCACCTTGTCTGTGGCATACTCAGAAACACTATGAAAAACATTACAGATAACAAAACATTAAATATATTTTTGGCAGTCTCAATTGAATTCATGAATCACAAAATGAAAAAGAAAACTGATTAAAAACAAAACTGGAAAACAGGATGACATGCAAAGGGAGAGAGGTGAGATTATGAAAGACTGCAGTTAAATCAGTATTAAACATCAGATTAAAGATACACTGGAGGATTTAAAATGTGTCGTAGGATTCAGGATGAGTTCTCCTTGAGTACAAGGGACCTATTACAAGGAACATGTCATGGTACAGAGTAGTGAATAAAAAATAAGGACATAGAAAAATTATACAGTAATACATTAAATAATTCCATCAATAAACTTGATCATTTTAAAATCTAAAAATATTAAACTATTTCATAAAAATCAAAAAATTACGGGTGGAAGTGGTGGCAAATAGAGGATTCTAATGAGTAGGAAGATGGCGGCTAGGACACTGAGCTCATGCATCTTGCTGATCACTTGGATTCCACCCACACCTGCCTAAATAACCCAGAAAACCGCCAGAAGACTACCAGAACAGAGTCTCCGGAGCCAAGCGCAGACAAGAGGCCCATGGAAGAGGGTAGGAAGGGCGGGGAGGCGGTGCACGCTCCACGGACTGGCGGGAGGGAGCCAGGGCAGAGGGGCAGCCTGCCGGCCAAGCAGAGCCCCCGAGTCTGGCTTGCAAAAGCGGAGAGGCCGGACAGAGTGTGTTCCAACAGCAAGCAGGACTTGACATCTGGAAGGTTATAAGCTAACAGCTCTGCTCAAAGAACAGGAGGGCTGGAGGACAATGGGAGGGAGAGTTGTTGAGCCCCGGACGACAGAACCCAGCTTGGCGGGGAACAAAGGCACTCGCCAGCACCATCTCCCTCGCCCATCCCCCAGCCAAAATCCTAAAGGGAACCGGTTCTTGCCAGGGAACTTGCTTGCCCACAAACACCCAATGCTGTACTTCTGCGGATCCATCCCTCCAAGCGGGTCTGACTCCCTCCCAGTGCCGCAGGGCCCCTCCCGAAGAGGATCTCCGAAGGAAAAGCGAGCTGAGCCTGCCCCTCCCACCCTTGGGCACCTTGCCAACCCACCCCAGCTAATACACCAGATCCCCAGCACCACAAGCCTGGCAGTGTGCAAGTAGCCCAGACGGGCCACACTACCCCACAGTGAATCCCGCCCCTAGGAGAGGAAAAGAGAAGGAACACAACAGTCTGACTGTGGCCCCAGCCGTGGGCTGGGGGCAGACATTAGGTCTGACTGCGGCCCCGCCCACCAACGCAAGTTATTCAAGACAGCACAAGGGAAGTGCCCCGCAGTCCCACACCACTCCAGGGACTATCCAAAATGACAAAACGGAAGAATTCCCCTCAAAAAAAGTCCAGGAAATAACAACAGCCAATGAACTGATCAAAAATGATTTAAACAATATAACAGAAAGTGAATTTAGAATAATAGTCATAAAATTAATCGCTGGGCTTGAAAACAGTATAAACGACAGCAGAGAATCTATTGCTACAGAGATCAAGGGACTAAGGAACAGCCAGGAGGAGCTAAAAAATGCTATTAATGATCTGCAAAATAAAATGGAGACAACCACGGCTCGGATTGAAGAGGCAGAGGAGAAATAGGTGAACTAGAAGATAAAATTATGGAAAAAGAAGCAGTTGAGAAAAAGAGATAAAAAAAAAATCCAGGAGTATGAGGGGAAAATTAGAGAACTAAGTGATGCACTAAAGAGAAATAATATACGCATAATTGGTATTCCAGAGGAGGAAGAGAGAGGGAAAGGTGCTGAAGGGGTACTTGAAGAAATCATAGCTGAGAACTTCCCCGAACTGGGGAAGGAAAAAGGCATTGAAATCCAAGAGGCACAGAGAACTCCCTTCAGACGTAACTTGAATCGATCTTCTGCACGACATATCATAATGAAACTGGCAAAATACAAGGATAAAGAGAAAATTCTGAAGGCAGCTAGGGATAAACGTGCTCTAACATTTAAAGGGAGACCTATAAGACTCGTGACCAATCTCTCTACTGAAACTTGGCAGGCCAGAAAGGAATGGCAGGAGATCTTCAATGTGATCAATAGAAAAAAAAAAAATGCAGCCAAGAATCCTTTATCCAGCAAGTCTGTCATTTAGAATAGAAGGAGAGATAAAGGTCTTCCCAAACAAACAAAAAATGAAGGAATTTGTCACCACTAAACCAGCCCTACAAGAGATCCTAAGGGGGATCCTGTGAGACAAAGTACCAGAGACATCACTACAAGCATGAAACCTACGGACATCACAATGACTCTAAACCCATATCTTTCTATAATAACACTGAATGTAAATGGACTAAATGCGCCAATCAAAAGACATAGGGTATCAGAATGGATAAAAAAAAAAAAAAAAAAAACAAGACCCATCTATTTGCTGTCTACAAGAGACTCCTTTTAGACCTGAGGACACCTTCAGATTGAGAGTGAGGAGATGGAGAACTATTTATCATGCCACTGGAAGTCAAAAGAAAGCTTGAGTAGCCATACTTATATCAGACAAACTAGACTTTAAATTAAAGGCTGTAACAAGAGATGAAGAAGGGCATTATATAATCATCACAGGGTCTATCCATCAGGAAGAGCTAACAATTATAAATGTCTATGCACCGAATACAGGAGCCCCCAAATATATAAAACAATTACTCACAAACATAAGCAACCTTATTGATAAGACTGTGGTAATTGCAGGGGACTTTAACACTCCACTTACAGACACACGGATAGATAGATAGATAGATCATCTAGACACACGATCAATAAAGAAACAAGGGCCCTGAATGATACATTGGGTCAGATGGACTTGACAGATATGTTTAGAACTCTGCATCCCAAAGCAACAGAATACACTTTCTTCTTGAGTGCACATGGAACATTCTCCAAGATAGATCACATACTGGGTCACAAAACAGCCCTTCATAAGTATACAAGAATTGAAATCATACCATGCATATTTTCGGACCACAATGCTATGAAGCTTGAAATCAACCACAGGAAAAAGTCTGGAAAACCTCCAAAAGCATGGAGGTTAAAGAACACCCTACTAAAGAATGAGTGGGTCAACCAATTAGGGAAGAAATTAAAAAATATATGGAAACAATTGAAAATGAAAATACAACAATCCAAACGCTTTGGGATGCAGCGAAGGCAGTCCTGAGAGGAAAATACATTGCAATCCAGGCCTATCTCAAGAAATAAGAAAAATCCCAAATACAAAATCTAACAGCACACCTAAAGGAAATAGAAGCAGAACAGCAAAGACAGCCTAAACCCAGCAGAAGAAGAGAAATAATAAAGAATCAGAGCAGAAATAATATAGAATCTAAAAAAACGGTAGAGCAGATCAATGAAACCAAGAGTTGGTTTTTTGAAAAAATAAACAAAAGTGACAAACCTCTAGCCAGGCTTCTCAAAAAGAAAAGGGAGATGACCCAAATAAAATCATGAATGAAAATGGAATTATTACAACCAATCCTTCAGAGATACAAGCAATTATCAGGGAATACTATGAAAAATTATATGCCAACAAACTGGACAACCTGGAAGAAATGGACAAATTCCTAAACACCCACACCCTTCCAAAACTCAATCAGGAGGAAACAGAAAGGTTGAACAGACCCATAACTAGCAAAGAAATTGAATCAGCCATCAAAAATCTCCCAACAAATAAGAGTCCAGGACCAGATGGCTTCCCAGGGGAGTTCTACCAGACATTTAAAGCAGAGATAATACCTCTCCTTGTCAAGCTTTTCCAAAAAATAGAAAGGGAAGGAAAACTTCCAGACTCATTGTATGAAGCCAGTATTACTTTGATTCCTAAACCAGAGACCCATTTAAAAAAAGAGAACTGCAGGCCAATATCCCTGATGAATATGGATGCAAAAATTCTCAATAAGATACTAGCAAATCGAATTCAACAGCATATAAAAAGAATTATTCACCATGATCAAGTGGGATTCATTCCTGGGATGCAGGGATGGTTCAACATTCGCAAATCAATCCATGTGACACATCACATTAATAAAAGATAAGAACCATATGATCCTGTCAATAGCTGCAGAAAAGGCCTTTGACAAAATTCAGCAAACTTTTTTTTTTTTTTCCAACGTTTATTTATCTTTGGGACAGAGAGAGACAGAGCATGAACAGGGGAGGGGCAGAGAGAGAGGGAGACACAGAATCAGAAACAGGCTCCAGGCTCTGAGCCATCAGCCCAGAGCGTGACGCGGGGCTCGAACTCACGGACCACGAGATCGTGACCTGGCTGAAGTCGGACGCTTAACCGACTGCGCCACCCAGGCGCCCCTCAGCAAACTTTCTTAATAAAAACCCTTGAGAAAGTCGGGATAGAAGGAACATACTTAAACATCATAAAAGCCATTTATGAAAAGCCCACAGCTAACATCATCCTCAATGGGGAAAAACTGAGAGCTTTTTACCTGAGATCAGGAACACGACAGGGATGTCCACTCTCACCGCTGTTGTTTAACATAGTGTTGGAAGTTCTAGCATCAGCAATCAGACAACAAAAGGAAATCAAAGGCATCAAAATTGGCAAAGATGAAGTCAAGCTTTCCCTTTTTGCAGATGACATGACATTATACGTGGAAAATCCGACAGACTCCACCAAAAGTCTGCTAGAACTGATACATGAATTTAGCAAAGTTGCAGGATACAAAATCAATGCACAGAAATCAGTTGCATTCTTATACACTAATAATGAAGCAACAGAAAGACAAATAAAGTAAGTGATCCCATTCACAACTGCACCAAAAAGCATAAAATGCCTAGGGATAAATCTAACCAAACATGTAAAAGATCTGTATGCTGAAAACTATAGAAAGCTTATGAAAGAAATTGAAGATATAAAGAAATGGAAAAACATTCCATGCTCATGGATCGGAAGAATAAATACTGTCAAAATGTCAATACTACCCAAAGCCATCTACACATTCAATGCAATCCCAATCAAAATCGCACCAGCATTCTTCTCGAAACTAGAACAAGCAATCCTAAAATTCATATGGAACCACAAAAGGCCCCGAATAGCCAAAGTAATTTTGAAGCAGAAGACCAAAGCAGGAGGCATCACAATCCCAGACTTTAGCCTCTACTACAAAGCTGTCATCATCAAGACAGCATGGTATTGGCATAAAAACAGACACATAGACCAATGGAATAGAGTAGAAACCCCAGAATTAGACCCACAAACTAAGGCCAACTAATCTTTGACAAAGCAGGAAAGAACACCCAATGGAAAAAAGACAGCCTCTTTAACAAATGGTGCTGGGAGAACTGGACAGCAACATGCAGAAGGTTGAAACTAGACCACTTTCTCACACCATTCACAAAAATAAACTCAAGATGTATGAAGGACCTGAATGTGAGACAGGAAACCATCAAAACCCTAGAGGAGAAAGCAGGAAAAGACCTCCCTGACCTCAGCCGTAGCAATTTCTTACTTGACACATCCCCAAAGGCAAGGGAATTAAAAGCAAAAATGAACTACTGGGACCTTATGAAGATAAAAAGCTTCTGCACAGCAAAGGAAACAACCAACAAAACTAAAAGGCCACCAACAGAATGGGAAAAGATATTTGCAAATGACATATCAGACAAAGGGCTAGTATCCAAAAATCTATAAAGAGCTCACCTAACTCCACACCCGAAAAACAAATAACCCAGTGAAGAAATGGGCAGAATACATGAATAGACACTTCTCTAAAGCAGACATTCGGATGGCCAACAGGCACATGAAAAGATGCTCAACATCACTCCTTATCAGGGAAATACAAATCAAAACCACACTCAGATATCACCTCACGCCAGTCAGAGTGGCCAAAATGAACAAATCAGGAGACTATAGGTGCTGGAGAGGATGTGGAGGAACGGGAACCCTCTTGCACTGTTGGTGGGAATGCAAACTGGTACAGCCACTCTGGAAAACAGTGTGGAGGTTCCTCAGAAAATTAAAAATAGACCTACCCCATGACCCAGAAATAGCACTGCTAGGAATTTACCCAAGGGATACAGGAGTACTGATGCATAGGGGCACTTGTACCCCAATGTTTATAGCAGCACTCTCAACAATGGCCAAATTATGGAAAGAGCCTAAATGTCCATCAACTGATGAATGGATAAAGAAATTGTGGTTTATATACACAATGGAGTACTACGTGGCAATGAGAAAAGAACGAAATATGGCCCTTTGTAGCAACGTGGGTGGAACTGGAGAGTGTGATGCTAAGTGAAATAAGCCATACAGAGAAAGACAGATACCATATGGTTTCACTCTTATGTGGATCCTGAGAAACTTAACAGAAACCCATGGAGGAGGGGAAGGAAAAAAAAAAAAAAAAGAGGTTAGAGTGGGAGAGAGCCAAAGCATAAGAGACTGTTAAAAACTGAGAACAAACTGAGGGTTGATGGGGGTGGGAGGGAGGGGAGGGTGGGTGATGGGTATTGAGGAGGGCACCTTTTGGGATGAGCACTGGGTGTTGTATGGAAACCAATTTGACAATAAGTTTCATATATTGAAAATAAAAAATAAAAAATAAAATTAAAAAAAAAAAAAGAGGATTCTAGTGAGTGGAGCGCCTGGGCAGCTCAGTCAGTTAAGCGTCAGACTCTTGATTTCGGCTTGGGTCATGATCTCACAGTTCATGAGAGGGAGCCCCACGTGGGGCTTTGTGTTGACAGCACAGAGTCTGCTTGGAATCTCTCTCTCTCCCCTCTCTGTCCCTTCCACACTCATGTGCTCACACACACACTCTCTTTCTCTCTCAATAAATAAACTTAAAAAAAAAAAAAGATTCTAATGAGTGAAAGAATAGTCAAAGACTGGTAGAAAAATTGGTCATTGTGTGAAAGAAAAGAAAGGCAGTCACTAATGGAACAAGATAGTAATAAAGAACTTCCTAATTTATAAGAGGAAAAATTAAACCAAAATATAATCAAAGTGACAAAAATAAAGTTAAAAAAAAAAGGGACAATGTAAGACAAATAGGAAAGATGGAAGATACTACATCAAGAATATCAATCATTACGCTAAATGTGAACTGAATTCGCTTAGAAAAGGTAGGTCATAGATAAGTCAGAATCAAAGCACAGCTATAGGCTATTTACCTGAAACTACTTCAAATGAAGTGATAAAGGAAGATTGAGTATAACGCGTGGATTCTCGCGCTCTCTCACACACACACACACACACACACACACAGAACAGAGCAAGGGCACTGTTAATACCCCACCAGGTGACATTTTAGATTAAAGACACAATATAGGATAAAGAGGAACACTTAACGATACAAAGTCACATATAAAGGAAATATCACAGACCTAAGTGCACATGTACCACATATCATCACAATTAAATATATAAAGAATAGAAATGCAAGGCAGGAATTATAAACTTGCAATGTAATATAATGTGAGGTTTCCCTACACCTCTGAATTAGTCGAAGGTTATAAGTTAAAAAATGTACACTGAATTAGACATATATTATAAATAAAAATAAGAACCTAGAAGAGTTGACTAATACAGTCAATAAACCTGATTAATAGCTACACAGAACCTCACATCTAACAGAAAATGCATAATTTTTGGTTGCTCACGGAACATTTACAGAATAGTCTGTAATTTGGTCACAGAGAAAACTGTAATAATTGCTCAGAAGTTGGTATTTCACAGGTCTCTATGTCTGACCATAATCCAATGAGATTTGAAATAAATAATAAAATTTGACCTGAAAAAAATCCAGAAGTGAAAAAAATCCAAAAGTGTATCCTGTTACTCATATATATTTAAGTTCAATATAGGAAATAGGTGTTGTTTCAACTATATACAGAAAGAATTATTTAGTGAATGGTATGATTGGCCACCACTCTGGAAGTGAAAATGGAAGTTATATAAATTTTCAGATATATATATATATATTTTTTTAACTTTTATTTATTTTTGAGACAGAGAGAGACAGAACATGAACAGGGGAGGGGCGGAGGGAGAGAGAGAGACACAGAATCTGAAACAGACTCCAGGCTCTGAGCGGTCAGCACAGAGCCCGACGCGGGGCTCGAACTCATGGACCGTGAGATTATGACCTGAGCCGAAGTCGGACACTTAACCGACCGAGCCACCCAGGCGCCCCTCAAATATGTTTTCATGTAAAGTACAAAATAAATTCCATACAAGAAAATACGAAGAGATTCTTACTCACTTGAAAGACCCGGAAAAATATGAAATATAGATATAGAACAACATTATCAAAAGCAAAGCCAATCCATAAATAATATATTTTGGAAAAAAAATTGGTAAAGCAGATAGCTATAATTAGTAATTAGAGAGTTAGTTGACATAAACGTTTCTAATATTGCCAGGAAAGCAAACCAATGGAATATTGAAAACAATTCAGAAACAAGCACTCTTGATGGCCAAAAATATATGAAGAGCTCAGTCACAAATAGGGAAATACAAACAAAAGATTGAAGAAATTAAAAGACTCAGAACATATACTGTTGGTGAAAAGGTAAGAAAATAGTATAGTGGGAATACGAGGCACTGGCCATTTTTGGAAATCAATCTAGCAGCACTTCATAAAATTAATAATTGGCATACCTTTTGACCCAGCAGTCTCATTCTTGGTAATGAATCTCCTAGAAAGCAAATCCTGAAGTATATAAAATGATTCAAAAGAGAATGGTTAAATAATGCTGGCTTATCTGTAGGGAATAATATGCAGCTATTAAAAAGAATGAATGTGAACTATAGGAATTCGTCTTTGAGGAATTTCTGGACAGTATCTTCAAGAAAAAAAATACAGAAAAATGTAAACATACCACTTTTTAGAAAATGAACAAGAACAACGGAAACCCTGGATGTAGAGAAAAAGATGGAAGGATGCATTCCAGATGTTAACATGTATTTTTGTGTGGAGGTAGGGAGGGGCTGATGGATTAAATACACCGAACATTCCTTCTTTCATAGCCAGTGAGGATCACGAAACAATGAGTCGGTAATCCAATTCGATTTTTTTTTTTTAACTGTCAAAATGTAGGCAATACACCTGCATACATTTAAAACAGGCTGCTCAAAACCAGTTGCAGAGTTTCATTTATAAAACAGAGTATTTCATCTTCATGAGGAGACATTTCTTAAAAGACAAGATTTACTTTCAAAAGTCCTAGCACATCCTCTATTGGTCTGGAAAATTAAATGGGCAGGGAGTGAGTTTTTTGTTCTAGAGACTAAAACTGAAATCCTTTATTGTTTTTTTTTTTTTCTTTTTGTCTGACTCCTTGTCCTTTACTCTCCCTCAGTATGAAATTAATGGTCAGATGCACCTGTCCATCTCACCCAGTTGGTTAATTTAGAAGTGAAAGTCACTGATTCAGCAACACTGTGATTCCCGCAGTTCTAGAACGATAGCAATAATTCCAATTAAAACTCTACCTATTCCTAGATGCATAAACCCCTTTTTAAAAGACAATTAATGCTTCTTCGTGTCATCTCTGGGTTTTCAGTATCAATGATAATAGCTCCGCTTTGAATCATTTATTCTATGAAAAAGCAGAAATAGGAAGAAGAAAAAAGCCTGCCATTTGTTTCTCTAGAGAGAAATTGCTTGGAAAGCTGTCAAAGATTCTTTAGGCTAGATTAAGGAGGGTAGATTTTACAGGAAATGAAGGTGAGGCAACAGATGAGGGTGGGAAATTCACCGTGATTTTTTTTTTTTTTAACATTAGGGTGCACAGTGCATTGATGATATGTATTTGTATGTAGGCATGAAAATCCTTATGCATTTGTAGGAATTTGGAAATGCACATGCTTTAAGTATAAAAATCTTCAGAATGAAATCAACTAATATTTTAGTAGCTCACAGCAATGGTAGGCTCCCTTGAGTGAACATACCATTCAATAGGATAGATCTTGAGTCATCTTGATTTACAAGTATAGACAGTGAATAGTATCTCAAGCTTTCTTACAAAGAAAATAGACTCTTCGTGCTTCAGATCTATCTATACCTAAGAATTAGGTTGTCCTAAACAGGGAGAGATTCTTGGTTACTTTCTTGAAGGTAATTATTTTTATCCAGACTGAAACCAACCAATTAACAAGATACTTTACTCTCTTCATATTTACTAATAAGTCTTTCTCTTACTTTGTTCGTGTGTTAGATTTCTTTCTATCTCTTGTAAGAATCTATGGTTAGAGTTTATTTTCTTATCCTGTTGTCTTTTATTATGGAATTTTAAGCTATTTATTCTATAGTGTTCCATATGTCTAATCTTAATTGTGAAATTTCATTTCTTACAGTTTTACTATTCTTTCATGTTTTGTTTTTTTTTTTTTTGTTATGTGGACTGTAGTTGTTTTTAGAGATTTGCATTCTTAAGGATTTTGAAATATGCATACTCTTGGATTTTTAAAACTTTTATGGGACACTAAGTTCTTTAGAAATATGCATTTTTTTGTTCTCAAAGTATGAAGCATTCTTTTGATACTGCCAATATAATTCTAGGTATTTAGGGAATATTTATATCCCTTTATAATAGCCTCCTCTTTTATAATATGGACTTTTTTAGCATTTACAAGGACTGCTTTGGTATTCAACTTAAATTTTTAACTGATTTAAGTGTCATTTCAAAATCATTTCTTCTAGAACTCAGAATTTTTACTTTGATCTATCCTTTGGCTACAGAGTGTTTTAGGGTAATTTTCGCAGAAAAATTCCTGAGAGAATGCTTGCCTAAAGCTTCTGGGTATGGATTTCCTGTGGCACAATTCTTTTCCTCCCAGTCCTGTGGCTGCTGAGGTCTATTTTCCCTTGATATCTCAAATTGCAGGGAAATATAGGGAGATTTCCCAGAAATTTTTCCTACAAGATTTGATTTTCCTCAGAATTGAAAGAAAAAAAAATCATAGTGTGTTAAGTCATGATTCCCTTTTTCCATCATTCTTCTCAGTTATAATGTTAGCATTTTTTAACATGTTTAGGTTTCTTTTATTCAGAAATATTTGTCTTTCATTATATCTGTTATTTCCTCTTTTTATTTGTCCTTTCAGTGGTTTCAAACACCCCTAAACACCACAAACTAAACACAGACACGTAGGGATACTCAGTTTAATCACAGAAATTCACTTAGAATAATTTAATGTACAAATCCTGTTGTCAATATTAACATCTGTTTCATCCCCAGAACTGGTATCCTGTCTGCCACAGTATGAATACATTGAATGTCTAGATTCTTTCTGGCCAAACTCCAGGTTTGAGCCCAAGTTCCTCACTGATTGTCAACTAGCTCAGGTGGATGGTTTCCCCGTGTAGCTTGTGAATGCTGTCTGTACCTGGTGCTCTGACTTTGATCATAGCTACAAACAACTAGTATTTCTTTGTCTTGGACCTTAACTCTAGTCCCAGTACGTCTTCATTATTTTGTCATAGCCTTCAACTTTTTCTGGCTATAAAATTAGCATCCCCCAAACTCACTTCCATAGAAGAAAGCATCATACACGAAACGTCTATATAATTTAGATCACTGATTAGTTATTAGCTATGAAAGAAAACATACGTAGACATAGGAGATACATGGTATAAGACTGCCATAGGTCTTGTTACACTACTCTGAATACCAGGTTGTAAATTGCAGGTATAATGTTGATGCTTTTTTCTAGGTGATAGGTCAAAAAAGATAAATGAAATTTTCCAACTTTGTCTATCTTTCTCGCAATCATGTAGTGATAAAAAGCTGAAGCTATGTAACAATCATGTCTTCTTCCTCAGACAACAAAAGAGTACCTGCAAACTTTGGAACTGGATGAAATGCACCTTGCTGAATCTCTTACCCTTAACGTGCAGGCAGTTCCATCAGAACTCCAGGCGCTGTGGTGAGATACCAGGTAATATCATACGCTCACTGTCGTGGCTCCCTATTTCAACCATGCTATGCCTGAAAACAACAGTTAGCCTATTTATTCTAGGGACTCTTTCACCCAAAAACTCAGTTTCACCTCCAAATTGCTCATTTTGTAAACTCCTTGAGGATGGGCACTTCATCTTTAGTATCTTCAATATATATGTATTGCTCAATAGAAAGCAAATGAGAGAGGAGAGGGGAGGGGATGAAGAGAAGGAAGGGAGGGAGGGGGAAAAAGAAGAAACAGTCATTGATCCAGATTCATACCCATTTGCATTCTGTAGCCTTCACTATATCAAAAGTGAAATCCTCAGGTGAAGTATATTAAAGTTTAAACTACAGTGAAAAGTTCTTCTCACAAACATGTCTATAGCAGGTGCATACTCTCTCTTTGTAACTTTGCTTGGTTCCCTGGAGATATACCTCTTAAGAAACATACCTCTCTCCAGCGTCTGAATAGACCTGGCGCCTCTTCCCCAAGCCCAGTATAGGAGGCCCCAACTATTCTGGTTGCTGTCATCACCCTCAAGACCATTGCTGTTCTATTTTAACCTCAGTCCTTTCAAGCACTTTGGAATTTGAGATAACCACACAGGTCCCTGATGTACTGAAAACTGCCCAAAGTCTACTTTCTCTTTTGTTCTTACTCCTTGGCTGACTGAGAACATTGTATCCAGCCCGTCTCCCTGTTTCCCCCATGAGATTTGAGATGGCTTGTCAAAGAAAAACAACAGTGAAGAGAATAATTAATGATCCTTTGATGCCTGCCAGCTCTGAAGAGGTACTTACCTGTGGGCTTTTGAGTGTTCCATAATTACTTGACAGTACTAACTGCTTGTTCACCTTGCCAAGTTTCCACATTTCCTTTGCGTTACTGTCGATGGTATAAATATGTGCTAGGTCCCCACTGCGCTATAGTTCAATCTATTCAGGTAATTCTCCATTAAAATGATCCCAGTACATGTACAGTGAGCTTCAGAAATGTGTAATCGTGGTGGCATGCCAAATACTTTCTCTGAGAGGTTTGAGATAACCGTAGACAGCCGGTGAGATGTTTTTCTTTCTTCTGCTTCAACACACAAAGGAATTTAGGAAACTTCTCCCTTGAACAGACTTCAGCTTTTCTTTCAGAGAAATTCAGAGTTCTTTCATCTCAGTTTGCTAAGGGCTGGGTCACTGAGGAGGAAATAAGTCAGTCTGTGTTCTACTAAACATGGCTACTACTTTCTGAAAGACGAACAATACAAGAATACATAAAAAAATAAATGGGGGTTCAACGGGGACAAGTATGAATTGGTATAAGTATACCAAAGCTTCTTGATCTCTCAGGAGTTCTCAATACACCCTATGCTTTGCTCTAGCCCTGACTTGTGAGTACAGGTTAACATCAACAGAACCAGAGATCAAGTGGTCAAGAGGGATGGAGAGGCAGATGGAAAGAATAGCATTTCTACTGTCAAGTGACTATTATTTGGACAAATCAAAAGGCCAAAGAAAATCACCATGAAATTTTATTTTACTTGAAAAAATGATAAATTTCTTCCATAAAACTAATCATTTTTCTGTTTTTATATCTAAAGACATGTTGCTAAGTATCTTTTTTTCTTGAGATACTGTTTTTGTGAGCATAGAAGTTTTTATCCGAAGTTCTGTTTTAAGAAGTTCAGAAGCTCCTCTGTATCCCTATTCACCTTCCAATATGAGAGGATCAAATGCCTCACCTTATAAAATCAAACAACGGGACGGGTGGATAAGAAGTTAAAGGGCTTGTCTTGAGATAAATCACCCTGGGAAGATGTTTTCCAATTTCCAAAGCCCTTTGGGAAAATTACGGCCCACAGTACCACCATGTATTTAGGGTTGTCATGGATCACTGTGCAACTGTGTGCTATGCAGCTCTAAGAAGCTTCCACACTTAGACTGCAAGGTGATGTCTACACTGTGGCCTCAAACCCATATTTATTATTATATAAACCTGAAAGAAATAGTTTTCATTCTAGGGGAATTGAATTTTTTGAAAAACTTATTCAGAATGCCACTCAACTGTTCTGTTGGAAGGGTAGGTGGGGAATCCTTTAGGCCCACCCATTCTTAGGTCCCTAGAAGGGTTTTTAGGTCTCTGCAAGAAATAGTACAAAAGTGAAGCTTTAAGAAAAAAGGTCTGTATAAGAAAAAGACCCATTTTACAAGATTAGTTGAAACCAGGGAAGGCGGTGTAATAGAAAAGGCACTAACATGGACTTCAATATACTTCAAATTTAGCCATGGGTGACAGACAAGGTCCTGGGTTCAGTCACAACTGTTCTAGAAGTGGGACTAGATAAATGAGAGGTGTATGAGCCTCTTTTGAGCCACGGACTCTCTGGGAGTCTGAAAAAAAGGTTATAGGGCCTTTCCCTCTACCTTGACAAAGCCATAATTAAACTTTCCATGTTCAAGGATGAAGCACTCGATAAGCATAAGGTCATTCCAGACCTCAATGTTATTTTACATTTTTTAACATCTTAAGTCATTTTAAAGTCTAACAAGAAAAGTTAACTCTACAGTATGTTTGCTTCCTGAATGGGTCAGTTGCTTCCCTCTGCTTATAGATGCAGAATAAGATTACATCCCCAGCGCTAAATAGCATTATGGCAAAGTTTGTTACCTTAAAAAAAAAAAAAAAAAAAAAAAAAAAAAAAAAAAAGACTGGTTGTCATGAGTATTCCCCTCCCCTGGAAATATGCTCTACAAAGTGAGTCCTTCTGAAGTGACACTAGACCACAATGCGCATGAAGACAGCTCTGCCCATCAGAAGACACTACCTGCAGGTCTACAGTTGTGTCTGTTTTTTTTCCCAGAACCCCTAGCAGAGCCCTTGCCCACCCATAGCACATGAGAATTACAGAAAGCAGTAGCAGTTGAGGAAGTTTATGGATAATGCAAAGAAAGAAAAACTACATAAGATCTCTACAAAATCTATTTCTTTGCCCATTTAAGAATATTTGGTCTATTATTTTTAAATATACTATCTACATATGTCAATACACCTAGAAAATTTCAAGAATACACCAAAACAGAGGTTATTTCCTGGGAGTGAGGATGCAACCAGTGGGCAGAAGTCCTTTGCTATGAACATAATTTCTGTAGGAGGGTCCTCACCACCTACACACTGCTTTGGTAGAGTAGGAATTGTGAGAGAGTTAATGCTGATATCAAATGTAATCCCTAGACTTTGCCCTCCTTGGGAGGAGGCCCTGCGATTTTAGGACCCTGGCCACTTTCCAAAGTAAGTACTCGATGGAAGTTTGCTGAATGAATGAATCAACCAAGCAATTAACCGATCAAAGTACCTTAGCCATGGTTCCTAAATTACAGCTACAGGCCAACTCCACCCAAATTTCTTTTCTTGCTTCATGACAACCAAGTAAATCAGAATTCATATTTTTGTTATGCATAAGCTGTAGGATTTGGGGCAAATTCTTAAGTTTTTTGAGTTTCAATTTCCTCCATTGTAAAACAGAGATGATCTTTCTTTTGCATAGTTGCTGTTGAAGTTAAATACAATAATATCCACAGAGCATCTATCTAGCTCAGGGCCAAGTGAATGGCAGGTACCACTATAGTTAATACCTTTTATTTTTTTTTTAGGTTTATTTGAGAGAGAGAGCACAAGCAGAGGAGGTAGAAAGAGGGAGGGAGGAAGAGAATCCCAAGCAGGCTCAGCACTGTCTGCACAGAGCCCAACACAGGGCTTGAACTCATGAACACTTAAGATCATGACCCGAGCTGAAATCAAGAGTCAGATGCTTAACCGACTGAGCCACCCAAGCTTAATTCTTTCAAGGTTTACTTTTTCACCCCCTCTTAAGTGATGTGCTAGGAATTTAACAAAATTCTGCAAATTATTCAGCTCCTGCTGGGTGATAAACTGTCCCAGACTTGGATTGTACTCCCTTTGAGCACTTGCAGAAGTGGATGACAATAATTTAAAAGACAACACAGCTGAGCTGATTAATCATTTAGTGCCCTACACTGAATCACATGTTTCTTTGGCTTCCCTAAGGTGCTTGTATATTTCCCAATGCCCTTCATGTGACACTTAATACAACACGTTTGCCCTTCAACAGGAAATTTCATTCAATCATAGCATTTTGAGAGGGACAAAAATAATGAAGTTGGGGAATGAATGCCATCTTCATATAAAGATCTAATTTCTTATAATTCCTTATTCTTTTAAACACAAGACAAACCCAAAATGAATTTTAGCCAGTTCCCATAAAAGCATTTTTTACTTTGAAAAGTCAACCACATGTTTTCTAGAATGATAACTACCTTGTCTTTACAGGCTACCTGTTTAAGTTTCTTAAAATTTTTAAGAAAAATATTAAGAAAAATAGCAACCTTTGGTCTAATCAGAACCATGTTGGTCCAAATACTGAATGCCTTCTTACATTCTTTTTGAAACCTAATAGTCTGAAAGTCTAGACAGACATTTCAGTGATTAAACCATTCAGTCAATTCAGTTTTAAATCAATTAGGTATGACTAACCCATTCTGATATCGCCTAACTCAGCTTACTGCCTTGTCCAAACGTGGTAGGCACTAATAAATATTTATTGATTTGAGTTGTTCTTTGAAGTGAAATGTACTTAGGCTGAAACTAGAGCAAGTGATTTTGATAATGCATGTGAAATGCCTAATAGCTCCTATTAAGTTCTTTTCCAATTTATGTGCACCTTTCTCTGATTAGTGAGTTTCATTTGTTCCTGTTACATTGAGCTTGGATTTAGATGCAGATTGGCAAATTGCTTTCCCAATATCTATTACCTATTTTGTGTTAATAACTACTCATTGGGCTTTAAGTCATTTCCCCCTTCATCTTTGTTCTAAGCACCCCTCCTTTGTGAACTAGTATTATATATTATTTATAAATGACTTTAGGAAAAAAAAAATGCCATGGATGCCCATGAGAGAATTTTTCGTACCAGCAAGTATGATTCATTAATAAGTGAGTTCACTTTGAAAGGGAACTCATTAATGTTTTCACTCCTACAAGACAATAACTCTAAGAATCAGATCTGAACAAATGATGATTAGATGAAATGTAGGATTCAGATTAACTGTGAAATTATTACTTCTGGGAATCTGATTTAGTACTTTTTAATTTTTAAATATGAGAGCATGATATTTAGGAGATCAATAAGTCTAAGGAAAGGATAAGATTAAGAGATCACCCAGTGTGTTCTTCTGTTAGCAAGGAAGGTTTTTTTATATACAACCATTATACAATTATGAAGTTTATCAAAATAGCTACCTGTTGGATTATCCCTTTTGATCCTTTCTATTTGGAATTCCAGTTAGCTACTACCAAATCACCAAGAGGCATACATTTCTATTATGTGATTGGCATTTAGTCACTGTAACCAAAATAAAATGTAAAATGTGTTTTTCTGTGTGACAAATATGGAATTGCTATCCAAAAACTGAGGTTAGAGTTGGCTTTACAAAAAGCAGTTCCAAAGGTGGGAAAATGTAGAGTCAATGTATATAAAACTCAGGTTAATTTTCTTATCCTCTTTCTGAAGAATTACATAGAACACCACAGGCATCCTCCTAGGATTCTCTTGATAACTTTGTGATCACATATAAACAATGTTTTACTGAGACACAGAACCCTATAACACTTCTATAATACTGTACTTAGATCTCAACAACTGGCACACTGCCCAGGGCCCCACATTTAATGGCCCCTTAGTACCTGGGGCCAGTCGGGGCCAGCAGCGCCACCTAATTGGGGTGCCCCAAGCCCGGACAAGGACACGCATGGTCCTCAGTCCTGATTTCTAGGATGTTCTCTGGGCACCCAATGACCCACTACCGCCACACATGGCTTGACCAGATGCCCTGAGGAACTCAGTCATGTGTATGGGATCATCCTTGTGGTAGGCCCAGATTCCAGCGGACAACATGGCAAGCAGATCTCTCTGGTTCTCTGGCATTATGTTTCTTTCATGGGATCAGATGAGGTCAGCCCTCAGAAGAGTGCTGACATAGTCATCTGAGAGAAATTCAATCATGTCAGACTTAAGGCAAGACTTGAGTCGTGGATGGAGGCTCATGTGTGACTCTGGTCATCCATATTTGGATCTCAACATTGCCTCTGGTTTCCATACCTGGGTATATAAGAGGGTGCCAGGCATCCCCAGGTGCTCCTGGCTGCTGGCACCCAGGGCAGCCCCACCCCCTTTATAGCCTCCACACCAAGCTTCAGGCTCTCCTGTTGGTGAATGTACCTATCTGCTCCCAGGGCTTTTGAGACCTTTGTTCCACAATACCAATAGGCATTGCCAACCTATGTCCTCTCTTGCCTCTGATCCATGTGGTTGTTCTGTTTCGCTACAGATGGTCCTACGTGGTGCTAGAGAAGGGATAGACATTGCTTGCACAAATGAGAGTGTTGTGCTCACTGTCCCTGCCCCATGGTCCTTACAGGTGGAGGTGTATGAGCAGCAATTAACGTTCTAGGAATGCAGTGATTGCAGCCTAAAGAGTGATTGGAAGATGTATTGTTCTATGCTTACACTATAAAATTCTGACAAGTATTACATGATCAGAAAAACAAATTGCTCACATTTTCCTGCATGCACTAAGACTGCCTTTGTGGTTCTCATCAATGAAACCCAGCAACAACCCTTGTTTGACAGCTACTAGAAGCCAGTATTCACAGTTAGTACAATGGATGATGCAGTTGCGTGTAGTCAACGTTAAGTAAATGGTAGTAGGTAACTGCAAAAGCAAGAAAATATACATTGCTTCAAATAGAAATACAAAAGAACTATGGGACTGTAAGAAATGACAGCATGGCCACCTTTTCCTCATGGTGGGAGATGTAGAATTTGTCACCAGAGAGCATATTTGACAATAGAAAGATAGTCCCTAGGCACATCACATGTGCTAAATGGATAATATATATGAACTTTTCTATCCATAATTTTATATCAATAAACCCCTATACCTCATGAATGCCTATTTTCACATTTAATACTGCATTTTTAAAATGAAACAGTCTCAATAGGCAGGGACCTATCAAAACAATATTTGGCCAAGGCCTCACATGCCCTAGCAGTGGCCCTGAGGTCTTAAATTTGGAGAAGATTTTCATCTATATCCTTATGCAATGCAAAAACTGCTAGCCAGTATTTGTCAAGTCTCATCAACGTCAAGTACACGGAGAGAAAACTTACCATAATCTCATAAACAGTTATAATTTGGGTGTCTTAGCTTGGGTTGCTTTGACAAAATACCATGGACTGGGCTGCTTAAACAACAGACGTTTATTTCTCACAGCTCCAGGGGCTGGGAAGTCCGAGATCAGGGTGCCAGCACAGTGGGGTTCTGGTAAGAACTCTTCTGCCTTGTAGCTGGCCCTCTTCTTTCTGTATCTTCACAGGGGCAAAGGAGAGGGAAAGGGAAGGAGCACTAGAGCACTCTCTTTGGTCTCCTCTTATAAGAACACTAATCCTGTGATGAGGGTCTCGCTTCTTAAATTTTATTTGAATCAAAGTTAACATATAGTGCAATAATTGTTTCAGGAACAGAATTTCATGATTCATCACTTACATAGAACACCTAGGGCTCATCCCAACAAGGGCCCTCAATGCCCATCACCCATTTAGTCCAACCCCCCTACCCAACACCCCTCCAGCAACCCTTACCTTGTTCTCTGTATTTAAGTCTCTGAAGGTTTGCCTCCCTGTTTTTGTCTTATTCCTTCCCTTCCCCTGTGTTCGTCTGTTTTGTATCTTAAATTCCACATGAGTGAAATATGATCTCTTTCTCTGACTTCACTTAGCATAACACACTCTAGTTCCATCCACGTTATTGCAAGTGGCAAGATTTCATTCTCATTGCCAAGTAATATTCCATTGTATATATTTAACACATCTTTATCCATTCATCGATGAATGTACATTTGGGCTATTTCCATAATTTTGCTATTGTCCATGGTGCTGCTATAAACATTAGGGTGCATGAGTCAGCATTTTTGTATCCTTTGGATAGTCAGTAGTGCAATTGCTGGGTCGTGGGGTAGTTCTATTTTTATTTTTTTGAGGAATCTCCATACTGTTTTCCAGAGTGGCTGCACCAGTTTGCATTCCCACCAGCAGTGCAAAAGTGTTCCTTTCTCCACATCCTCCCCAACATCTGTTGTTGCCGGAGTTAATTTTAGTCATTCTGACAGGTGTGAGGTGGTATCTCATTGTGGTTTTGATTTTTATTTCCCTGATGAGTGATGTTGAGCATCTTTTCATGTTCTGTTAGCCATATGGATGTCTTTCAAAAAGGGTTCATGTCTTTTGCCCATTTCTTCACTGGGTGGGGTTTTTTGGGGGTTGATTTTGATAAGTTCTTTATGGATTTTGAATACTAGCCCTTTATCTGATATCATTTGCAAATATCTTCTCTCATTCCATTGGTTGCATTTTAGTTTTGCCGTTTCCTTTGCTGTACAGAAACGTTTTATCTTGATGAGGTCACAATGAGGTTCATTTTGGCTTTTATTTCCCTTGCCTCCAGAAACGTGTCTTGTAAGAAGGTGCTGTGGCCAAGGTAAAAGTGGTGGTTGCCTGTTTTCTGCTCTAGGATTTTGATGCTTTCCTGTCTTACATTTAGGTCTTTCATTCATTTTGAGTTCATTTTTGTGTATAGAGTAAGAAAGCGGTCCAGGTTCATTCTTTTGCATATTGTCGTCCAGTTTTCCCAACACCTTTGGCCAAAAAGACAGTTTTTCCATTGGATGTTCTTTCCCACTTTGTCAAATATTAGATGGCCATACATTTGTGGGTCCATTCTGGGTTCTCTATTCTGTTCCATTGATCTATATGTCTGTTTTGTGAAGGCCTCACTCTTATGACCTCATCTAAACTTAATTAGTCCCCAGAGGCTCCATCTCTAATTACCATCAAGTCAGGAGTTAGGGCTTCAACATATAAATGTGGGGAGGGGGCAGAATTTAGTCCATAGCAGTCAGTTCTCACTCATCAAAATTTTGTTCCTAACATTAAATCACAACCTGTCTTTGCATTATGTCCTTATGCTGGGGAAGAAAAACTTTCCTCTACCCCCTTTTTCTTTTAAATTTCTTTTTAATGCTTATTTTTGAGAGAGTGCATGCACGAGCAAGCGGGAGACACAGAATCCAAAGCAGGCTCCACACACTGAGCTGTCAGCACAGACCCTGATGTGGGGTTCAAACTCCCCTAAGTGCAAGATCTTGACCTGACCTGAAGTTGTATGCTTAACCCACTGAACCACCCAGGTGCCCCTCCTCTACCCTCTTGAGATAGGGCTTGCAAATTAAACTCACAGATTAGGTAGACAGTTTTTATTAATACTTTTGTGCACAGTTCACAGAAGAGTTGAAAGTCAAAGAAACTGACTCGTTAGACTCAGGGGGCATGTATGTCCTCTTAATAAAGGAAAGAGTTTGGATTTCAAGGCATGATAAACTGTAGAGAAATGACTAGGAAATAATGGGAAACTAACGGAATATAAGGGCTGTTTTGGTAAGGTCTGTTAATGCAAACTCGGATGGGTGTCAGCTCCCTGACTTCAATGTTTAGATCTTCTTCCCTGGTATGGGGAGTGGGGGTAGGGGGAGAACCTTCCTCAAAGGGAATTTTATGTCCTGTTTTTAAGCAGATAAGAACAGTATGGAGAACTCTTCCTGCATCATTTGACTTCAGCTCAAAATAATCCTCATGCCAAAGTGTCATATTTTGGGGTGGCATATTCTGATCCCCTTCACCTACAATGGTGACCCTCAGCTCTCACTGTATGCCCCACAACCACCTGAGGTGTTTTAGGAAAGTTAAAGGACTAGGTTCATGCCTCAGTGATTTGGTTTCATTTGGTTTGAGTGGACCAGACATGGATCTATTTAGAAAGTTCTATGGGTGATCCTAATGTGCAGCAAAGCTCTAGCAGGATCATCTGATTTTATATATATATATATATATAAATCTATCTCACAATGCTGAGGACCTACCCCAAGCTAATTAAATCAGAATTTCAAGAAATGAGGCCCCAGATTTGGTCATTTGGAATTTTACAAAATCTCAGCCTTCTCCTCAGTGAGTGCTGAGAATCACCACTCTGGAGCAATTTCAGCTGGTGCATTTAATCTCTACGTGAGGACAATGTACAATCTCTTTCATCCAAATTGATGGATTCTTTCAAAACTGTACATGGGGCGCCTGGGTGGCTCAGTTGGTTAAGTGTCCGACTTTGGCTCAGGTCATGATCTCACAGTTCATGAGTTTGAGCCCCATGTTGGGCTGTGTGTCTGACAGCCCAGAACCTGGAGCCTGCTTCAGATTCTATGTCTCCCTCTCTTTCTGCCCCTCCCCCACTCATGCACATGCTCACGTACTCTCTCAAACATAAAATTGTGCAGACACAAACCTAATCAGAAGTCTTATGAAATGCCAACATTTGTTCCATTTGACCTATGGAGTGCTACAGTCCTTATGATGTTCAACCACAAGTTCCACTGGATTTTAATTGGGTTGGTTCACTATTTGAGTGGACTTGTCCACATCCCCTGAAAAGCGGTGTCCTTCTAACTTCATATATTCTTATGTATCCCTAGATGGACCCTATAAGAGTCAGGGGATGCCCTCGGAATTGTACCCCAAGGAGATTTAGGATGATGCCAGAGAAGTTTCTGCAGCCCCTTCCCTGCCTGCCTTTACAAAGCAGGACCAGAACTGCAAAATTACCCTCCAGAAGTTGGGAGGCAAACCAGGCTGGCCGATAAGTTGAAGAAACAGGAGCTGGCAGGCTTAGAAGGAACACAACCAAATCTCAGGCATGTGTTTATCCAATCGATAAATGCCAGGGCTCTTGAATAACTGTTGTTTAAATTCATTTCTCAGTGGCAGAACAAAAGGAGCCTAATGAAAGCAATGCCGTTAGAGAATCATTAGAGTCAGTGAGGAGAAAGCAGGCTTTAAGGTCATCACTCTCGGGGAGACAACATCCAGACCATCTTTTGGTTCACAATAATATAAGTAGGCAGTGCAGTGGTTAGGCAGGGCCGTTTGTCTGTCTGTAGAAAGATTACATAGAGGACAATCAATAGCTTCATGGCAGAAAATCTCCCTGGTTTCTGCAACCCTTTTGCTGAATCTTTTGTTGCTGATTCGGGTTTTGGTAATAGGAATCTCATCCAGAGTCTTTCAGCCTTGGCATCTTAGGAGCAGTTAAGCCAAGCAGAAAGGCCACAGATCAAGCCTATTGTCTGCTGGCAAAGGCTCCATTGAACCCTAATGAGCAGAGGAATCCAGCAAACAAAGAATCCTTAGTGTTTTGCTCAAATGAATCCTCTACCAGAGGCCAAGGGAGTCATTTTGATGATCTGAAAAGGCAGTGATTAGAAGGTGCATCTATTATGAACCAGAAAGAAAAAGAAGGAACAGAAGGGAATAAGAATGAAAAAAAAATGCAGACGAGAGAGGATGAGACTTCCCCACCTGCGCTGTTTACTCAAGAGTGTATTGGCAAAAAATTGAAAAGCCTAGGATCCATATGTGGAGAGGCCCGTGGCGTCCTCTGCACGAAGGCAGAGATTTGCTATTCGTCATCTCCCAGAAGGAGACTAGCATTTGTTTTTCAACTAGTATTCACAGCATTTAAAAAAAAATTTTTTTTTTTTTTTTTAACGTTTATTTATTTTTGGGACAGAGAGAGACAGAGCATGAACGGGGGAGGGGCAGAGAGAGAGGGAGACACAGAATGTGAAACAGGCTCCAGGCTCTGAGCCATCAGCCCAGAGCCAGACGCGGGGCTCGAACTCACGGACCGCGAGATCGTGACCTGGCTGAAGTCGGACGCTTAACCGACTGCGCCACCCAGGCGCCCCTAAAAAAATTTTTTTTTAATATTTCTGAGACAGAGACAGAGCATCAGTGGGGGAGGGGCAGAGAGAGAGGAACACACAGAATCTGAAGCAGACTCCAAGCTCTAAGCTGTCAGCACAAAGCCCAACGCAGGGCTTGAGCTCACAGACAGCGAGATCATGACCTGAGCCGAAATCGGACGCTCAACCTACTGAGCCACCCAAGGCACCCCGTATTCACAGCATTCTTGACAAGCAAGAGAAGGAAGGGGACAGACTTATCTTTTGATGCATACAACGTCTAGAAATCAAATACTCTTTTCTCTAAAATCTTAGGCATTCTTATGTTCGTTGTTGTTGTGGTCTGAATCTGTAATCTCTATTTGGGCTTTGCCCTTATTTCTTCCTCTAACCCCAGTGACCACAATGGGGACCCCTGGATGATTTGTGTGCTTTCACTTTGGGGGTCAGGCTGCAGCCTGAGACCTGGGTGTTGGCATATTCAAAAATGACGAAAAGGCATTTAACCACTGCAATTACAAAAAGCCAACATAAGCATCAGTCACCTTCACCTGGAGAAACGGAGGGTGACCATCGCCAGAAAGTATTTGTTCATCATACCACAAATAAAAAACAAACACAGACAAGCAATATAAACAACCACAGAAATCTACGCCATTTACTGAGCACTTACCATATGCCAGGGAAGAGATAAGCTCATTCAATATCCACAGATATCCTGAAGGATAAAGCTATTTTTATTATTTTACAAGTGACAAAATGGAGGCTAAGAAAGCCGAGGTGCTTGCTCAAAGTCACACAGCCACCAAGCAGAATGGGGACTAGGACTGGGCTGGCTGGCAGCTCCATCCTCCGAAGAGCCTTTCCTACCTGCCCTCCAATGTTTTTTGCCAGGTTATCCTTTTCTTCTTGCAGAGATTGCCTCCCAAAGCTGTCCCTTCTTGAAACTCTGATAAAAGATCTGCCTTATTGCTCCCAGAAGCAGGCTTCACCTAGGGGGTAAAATAAATACATCTGGGAGGTCCGGTTCCTTCGCACCTGATCCATTTTAAATAACTTCCTCTGAAGACCTATGGAAAGCAAAGGGCAGCGAGCTAGAATGACATGGTTATCTTAGAGCTATTGGCTCCACTGTTCTCCTCCTGGAGGATTCAAGGAGAGCCACGGCAAAGTCACTTCTGCTTCAAGATTTGGCCACACTGGTCCAGCCTGGAAGAAGGAGCACACTCAGAATCAGGAGTCTCCAGTAGTTTCTTGAGGAAAATCATACACCAAACAAAACATCTGCTCAGATGGAAGCAAGCAAGGAGTTTCACATTGCTGCACTGTGGCATGGTAGTCTCTCTGGTTCCCTTTTGATTATAGTCAATATTAGGGTTGCCACATTTAGCAAACAAATACAGGATACACGGTTGAGTCTGAATTTCAGATAAAAAATGTGTAATTTTCTGAGTGTAGGTAAATTTAAATTTCAGGTAAATAATTTTTCAGTATAAATTTTTTTTTTAATTTTTTTTAACATTTATTTTTGGGACAGAGACAGAGCATGAACGGGGGAGGGGCAGAGAGAGAGGGAGACACAGAATCGGAAGCAGGCTCCAGGCTCTGAGCCATCAGCACAGAGCCTGACGCGGGGCTCAAACTCACGAGCCATGAGATCGTGACCTGAGCTGAAGTGGGACGCTTAACCGACTGAGCCACCCAGGGACCCCAGTATAAATGCTTTTAATGTAAGTGTGGCCTGTGTAATATTTGGGGCATTCTTATACTAAAAATTTTCATTAAAAAATTACTGTCATTGGGCACCTGGGTTGCCCACTTGGTTGAGCGTCCAGAAGGGGCACCTGGGTGGCTTAGTCGGTTAAGCATCCGACTTCAGCTCAGGTTATGATCTCACCAGTAGTGGGCTCAAGTCCCGCATCAGGCTCTGGGCTGTCCCTCCTCCGCTAGAGCTCTCTCAAAAATAAACATTAAAAAGTTTTTAAGAATTATACATATATATGCAATTTTTCTGAAATTTTAAATTTACCTGGAAATCCCATATTTTATCTGGCAACTATAGGACTCACGATGAGGAGTCTACACAGGATCACAGAACTGTCAGAGAGCCAGACAGGGAGGAAGGTAGGGAAGCAACACCTCAGGCATGGTGCAGGTACATCCTGATCTATGGTGACACCAGGGCTGCAACAATAACTGTTATAGGGTAGAAAACGACCTGGTTCAGTCCCAGAAAGCTCACTGGCATTGCGGTTTTGACCTCCTTTGTGGAAGAATGGCTGCCATGACAGTTCTGCTAAGGACCATACAGGGCCAAACCCACCCCCCCCCCCAATCCTGTTCCATAGGAGAAGACTCAGTAGACCACCCTAGCTATGCCCCAAAACCAATACAAGCATAAAAGAGAAACAACCTGACTACCCCTCACCTTCCCACCCCTAGTGCAGTTGCCCTCCCTGGCCTGCCTACTCCCTCACCTTGGGAGTGTACTTCTGCTTTAATAAAACTGGGCAGTGTGATTTGCTGCTCTTCTGTCCTGGATTCTTCTGATGAGAACAAGAATCTCCCAGTGGCAGAACCTGGAATAGGCCACTTGTGTAAATAGACCTTTTACCTTTAAATTAAAAAAGAGAGGGTAATGTAGGTGCATTTTTTTTTTTTTTTAACAATCTATTCAGAATACTATGTGAGAAAACTAAAAGGCCTACCAATTTGTTTTGCATTCTCTTTGTAATTATATTGTGATTTCATTGTCATTTGATTGCAATCTTTTTGTCATTTCATTATATCAATTTTTCTGGAATATTCTTTAGATACACATTCACTCATTCATTCATCCCCTCAATACACATTTATTGAGTACTAATGACATGCAAGGTATTTAACCAGTAGGATATGAGCCAAGAAGCATCTTCAAGAAATCTGTTCAACAGGGAAAATAAAATACAAAACCAAAATCATAATATAGGCAGCATTAAAAAAAAAAACAGTTCTATTAAAATACCATTAAGTGCCTGAAAATTCAGGGGGAATGCATCAGTTTTTGTCTGAAATTAGAGGCAAAGGGTCATGGGCAAAATGGACCTCTTACTTGGCCATGTTGGAAGAAAGAGAAAAGTTGCAATCGCTTTAACACTTCCGTTGCCTAATATTTCACGTGAATGGCAAATTGGCACATTCACGTTTCTAATACAAAATTATTTTTTAAAATACAGAATGCCCAGTGTCTCTGGTGACCATTTGGTGATCCTTCATTGTTTTGCCTGGGTGGTTTTATTTTTCATGTCACAAGTACTTAGCCTTAAGCACATATTAGTAAGGGTCATCATGTTTCACCATTTTGCCACAGTCAACAAATACTGTTTTCATATCTGGGCCTTAACTCTATACCACTCTCTCAGTGCCTCACCTAGGAAAGCTTACATATTTTCCCAGGACCTGTCTTGTCTTTCTTTCATCAATAGAATGTAATATGTGTATGACTCCTATCTTCCTACCAGGAATAATAATGAATGTGGTGTCTGAGAGATGCCTCCAAGGACCTTGGGGGTTCTAAACTACTGAGGGGCACCTGGGTAGCTAAGTCGGTTTAGCCTCTGACTCTTAATATTGGCTCAGGTCATGATCTCAGGACTGTGAGTTCGAGCCCTGCATGCATCGGGTCTGCATTGAGGGAGCCTGCTTAAGATTGTATCCCTCTCCTGTGACACCTCCTCCACGCACGCTCGACCTCAAACAAAAATTATAAGATACGGAGAGCTGTTACATATAGTTCCGCCCAGCTGCCACACATTCCTCAGATTGGTGGTAGTTACAAGGGGGCTGTTAGCCAGACATTTTGACTCAAATTAAAGTGCCTTTTGCAACATGCAAAACTGCTGTTGTTTGTCCTTTAGCAACGGGTCTTGAAGCTTTGGCTCCTCGTGCTTATTGGGTTTGCAGTGTGTGAACTAGGGCTGCAGAGAGAAATTACTGCTGCTCTCATTACCGTGTGTGTGGATTTGGGCTCTAGCTGAAGTATTTGGTTCGTTGATTTCTGCACCAGAATCCATTTTCTTCTGTGCTGTTAAATTATTGCTACTTCTTTTTGTTTATACAGCTCCAAGAGACTCCAAAATATGTGTTATTAATTCAACATCCTTCCCTGATAAAAGATTATTCCATGAATATCAAGAATAGGCAGGCAATCTTCAAAAATCTTTGTGTTTATCCTTCATTTTAGCCAATCTCAGCAATGTTAATACAAAACAAATCCCTAGACACTAATGGTAGTGCTCACAGGCAGACTTTCACAGAAGAGTTCAGAGAGGTTAGTAACTATTTACTTCAAAATACCATTTGCCTACCAATGTCGAGCCATCCGAGGGATCAATGGACTTTTATCTGGAAGCCTCTAGGGGACAATTTCAGTTATTCTGTTTGCCTCCCTATGGCATTTTTCCTTATTATCCATCAGGAATGAGTCATAGTCACATTTGACAATAAACTCCATTTCAACCTTTTTTTTTTTTTTTTTTTTTTTTGCTTCGGTGTTATTACAGTTAAATTTCAAGTATTGTGCATGAAGTAATTGTCAGTATCTGCCTGCCAATTAACTGATAAAACCCCCTGGAATCTCACTGTAACACATGAGAGAGATTGGAAGGAAAACCTTGTTTGGAAGGCAAGTTTCACACGGTTGCTCAGTGACAGTTGGGATTACCTTGTGCTCCAGCACAATTCCAACCGAGAAATCTTTGTCACGTTTAATTGACAGTTTAGTGTTATAATTATGTATTAGTCTATTTACTCCAGCCGAGCATTAAGGTAAGCAAATACTTTGCTTTTTCCCTCGTAAGAGTTAGGAAAGAACATGCTGGGTATTCCCTTATCTACTGTCTGCTGTCTGCCTGTCTTTTGGGAATGGCATCTCGAGTTTTACGTATGGGATCAGTGTCACAGCAGTGTGGATCACCACTTGGGACTCACCAAAGCAGGAAACTCCAGGTGCCTTCTCTGCTTAAGAAACAGAGCCTGATCTTGATCCTAAGGACATGGGTTTAGGATTACTTAATATGTTTAAATGCTCCTCTCCTGGCCTTCCATCTTCTGTATAATCCTATCCAATTCTTATCTTCTAAGGGTGCCACTCTTACTTACAGGGAGATAGTGTGTCTGCCTGACTGGAAAGACATACCTGAGAATTGTGAATTCTTCCTTGTTAAAGTTTGGTTCTTCCACAGCCCCCCCACCCCTCAACATTTCTACTGTTTGAGAAAAAGAGAAGAGGGAAAGGGGAGGACACGTGAGTTTTCTCCCATTGTCTTCCTGTCATCTATTTTTAAAACTGCACCTTTTCTCCTGAGAAAAGGGAAAGTGCCTTCTTTGCATGGCTGAATGTGGCTATGCAGAGGTCAGCCTTGAGTAGGAAGTTACACTTTTTGTAAAGTAGGTGAAAGTCCCTGCAGGGCACCAGTTTTTAATATTGATCTTTTTCTCTATCAAGATAAAAAAAAGTTTCTTTAGATTTGTGAGTGAATAGGATTGGGTTCCTATTCGTGGATTCCCATCTCAAAAGCCTTTCAGCTATCTGGACAGGGGTAGCTTCTCACCTCTCTAGGTTGCTATATAGACATACTAAATGAGATAAGGACGCTTCAGAACTATGTAAAAAGTTAAAAATTATGTGCGATTATTAACATCACCCAAGGAAAGAAACACGTTAAGATATCTAGTACCTGAGAACACCACCTATGGGCAAGTCCAAACTTTTAAAGGAGAAAATAAACGTGGCGTCTCCACACACAAACACATTCACACCAGTCACGGATGTTCACCATAACCCCAGGATTTGCCCTGTTGAAGTTCATCAAAATGCAAATACTACTGAGAGGAGTATCGCGTAAACCACCATCTATCAATTCAAATTAGTTTACAATATCTAGAAGAACTGTGAGTAAATGAAGCAGAGGGCCTCTAGACTGACCTAATTAAGTAGATACTTGGGAGAGAAGTGATGGCGGATTTGCAAACTAAGACGATATTGGGCAGTGATTCAAACGCTACTGTGGGGGCACCTGGAGCCCCCGAGTGGTAAAGGGGAACAGAGGCAGGGTTGGGGGGAGCATCATGGTAAGTGGCATGGAGTGAGTAAGAGACACTGTCCTAAGCTTCCCTGTACTCATAGGAAGCCCTGGAGTTGAGTGAGTAGCTCAGGATAAGAATCAACAGGCCAGTGGGAAAATGTGGGGCCATTTCCTTCACATCTATGAGGCTACCTCAGTGAGTTGGCTAAGATATAAATCTTGATTTCTGTAAAAATTCACTGTTAAGAAAAGATTACTATATATCCTCTGGTGATCTGTTAGACCTGGGAGTTAATCAGTGGGAAACAATCACCTCCGAATGTCTTTGCTGCTGACTAAATAAATGTAAGATAAAATTAGTATAAATGGGTAACAAGAAATGATTTCCATATTTCACTGACAAGTAATGTTAGGAATCATTATCCTAATGGCTTATGAACTTCCTGTATTATCAAATGACATTCTGGAGTAATATTATGATCAGGAGAAGAATTTTTCATCCCTGCATGACATAAGCAAAGAGGTTCTGTAGTGTTTTAAGCATGTATATAGATATAGATACCTTAGAACAATTTCACCCCCTTCAAGAATCACTGTTTTGTTAGGACAAAGAGGTATTTAAGGGGCGCCTGGGTGGCGCAGTCGGTTAAGCGTCCGGCTTCAGCCAGGTCACGATCTCGCAGTCCGTGAGTTCGAGCCCCGCGTCGGGCTCTGGGCTGATGGCTCAGAGCCTGGAGCCTGTTTCCGATTCTGTGTCTCCCTCTCTCTCTGCCCCTCCCCCGTTCATGCTCTGTCTCTCTCTGTCCCAAAAATAAATAAACGTTGGAAAAAAAAAAAAAAAAAAAAGAGGTATTTAAACTTACCGATGCAATCTACATATTCGGAAGACCCTGAAAAGCTATAGTCATCACAACAAATGTTTTTCTTCCCAGTTTCTTAAAAGTGAGAACTTTGCCTTTATGACTTAAAGAACGGTAACTGCTACTCTGAATGATGACAGGGAAGGAGCCCAGAGAGAGGAAGAGTGAAACGGTCCATTCCCCCCACAGGATGACCTTCCTGTTAACAACTGGGCATAATTCCAGTGTTGTGAATGGTAAGGTTATCAAACGGTTTAGGGTATGTCCAGCCAATTGTCTGAAGGAAGTTTGTACCCCCAAGGCAGAAGGTGGAGCTGAGGAAGGCGGGATTAAATGTGGCCCTCTGCCCTCCGTCATCAGGATGAAGGCTGTATGTGTCTCTGAGGGGGACCTGGAGTTTGTGCCTGGGGCTTCTGGCTCCTTGCAAGTCTAAGTGGAGAGAACTGGGCCAGAGCTCTCGGTGCCGGGAGGAAGCCCTGGAGGGCAGCAGATCAAAATGAGCATGCTGGGGAGAACCTGGCTAGACGAGGTGGGTGGTCTCTGCTGAGGGCAACAGCAGCCCAAATGACTTTCCAGGAGGACATGCTGGTCTCTTTGGCCTCATAGCGGGGTGCCACAGTGTGTCTCCCCCCCCCCCCCCCGCCCCTTAACTCCTGAGCCTGGGAAGGGGTGGTCTTGGCAGCAGAGGATGCTTGGGAGGAGTGAGGCTTCTCTTCAGCATCTGCAAACATGATAATGTGGAGGCCCACACCTCCCACAGTCTGGCACAAAACCACAATCTGAGGACTGTGGCATCTGGACCCAAGGTCCCAGTGAAATAAAATAGCTGGAGGAAATGAATGCACAAGGATGTGACCCCCAAGCTAATAAGAGAACATAAAAAGTTTTTGAGAAAGCACATAATGCATCTCTGAATCTTAACGAATAGGAACTTAAAAGTCCAGTAAAGAAAAAGTCATTAACATAAAGGAACAGAATTATTCACTTGACAACCTCAATATGTAAATATAGATTAAATAGTACCCAAATAGGATTTTTATACATCAAAGAAATATTTTCCAAAAAATGATCACATTGTGGTCTACAAAGGAAACTTTAGCCAATGTTCCATAAATGAGATTTATTTTTTCCTGGAATGTATTATCTGATTAAAAAAAAAAAAGTTTAGAAATTGATCATTTTAAAATCACTCCATGCATAGTAAATCCTGAAAATTAGTAAACAGTCCTGCAATTTACAGTTAGAATATAGAAGACTCTACAAATGAGATTTAAAAAAAAAAATTACAAACGAGAAAAGGGCTTCACATAAGCAGGTTTAAACGGCCCTTTCTCTTGACCTTACCTGTGAAAGCAATACATCAGTGGGTGGTACCCTTTGGAGGCCTGAAAGGTTCAAAAGGTAAACATGTCTTCCAAGGGAAGCAGACTTTGGCCCAATTATCCTAGGAAAAAAAATAGAAGAGCATAAGGCATTTAAGTCTGCAGAACTCTCTATTTTTGATGGCAGAGACTTATGTTTGTTTCCTTTGTTATTTTTTTGTATGTTCTTGTTTTGAATTAGTATCATCTTTTGTGTATACATACACACACACACAGACACACACACACACACACACGCACTCTGCCATGCCTTAATGGTACTTTGGGGAGACAAGATATTTGAAGCCAGACTACAAAGCATTGAAAGGGGAGAGAATGGCTCTATTTGAGATCTACTTGGGTATGAAGAGGAGAGAAACCTTCTTGCTGAAAAGGCAAGGAACGTGATGCCACAGCCACATTTTCCCCCTGGAGGTTTATTCCCCTGGCCCCAAATCTTGGAGGTTTCATAACCTACCTAGAAGTCTGTGCATGTCTAAAGCCAAACAAGAACCTTCACGGAAAGTTCTTTTGCTCAGTCCTTCGCAACTTCCCTGAGTTTGAGGTGGCCACTGGCTCTTCTCATAATTTCACTAGTTCCAAACATCATTTCAAACATGGTTTCTATGGAGCCTTACTTGCTTTGAAAAACGTACCAAAGCATATGGCCATCGTGGAGATTATTCTCCATGGTCTCTGCTCAGTCTCCAAATGCAGTCACTTGCCTCCTACCACAGATTTCCTAGGAAAGCACTATCCTCCCTATATGTAGCCCCCTGAGCAGCCAAGATTGCCAGCTGTCAGAAACCAGAGCAGCTGGACACGAGGAGGAGCTTCCCTCTACAATGTTAACAAGTCTGGATTAATAGACAAAACTCTTTCAAAAGTGAATTTTTTCCTTGTTCTTATGGAGCTCCGTGTTAAGGAATAAGGTACATTCCCCTGAGAAATGAAGGGTACTGAGAAAGCTCACTAGCATTAGATAGACTGTTGCCAACTGTTCACACCACTGCAACCTGGAGAATTAGAGCCTTAAATGCACTGCCATTAAGATCGCAGGTCAGTTTGCATACAGCAGAAAAGAAAAATACTTCACGGATACATTTTTAGTGTCTTATTTGGTCAGATCTTATTTTGCACCATTGTGACGGAGCTGCATACTGTCCCAGGCAGCGTTTGTGGTTGGCTCTGAGAGAGCCAAAACTGCAAGAAAAATGAGTGACTTTCCACGTGAAAAATATTGACGATTGTCTGCATTAGTTAAGGCTGTATCAGCTCAACTGCTGTAACAAACTCCAAAATGCATAAAGGTTCAAACGCCACAGAAACTTAGTTCTTGTTTACGCAAAGTCCAAACTACGTGTTCCTTATCAGCGGGCACCTCACTTCCAAGGGATGATCTCCAGGGACTGGTCACCTTCCAAATTGAGGGTTCCAAGGCTGGAGAATGTCCCCTTTTGCAGCCAAGCAGAAAAAGGCAAAAGCACAGAGCATCTCGAGGGAGGTAGCTGTGGGCTTGGTGGAAGAAGGCACACATTACTCATGCTTCTATTTCACTTACTAGAAGTAACAGGGCACCTGCGTGGCTCAACCAGTTAAGTGTCCAACTTGAGCTCAGGTCATGATCCCACGTGAGTTCAAGCCTCGCATCGGGCTCTCTGCTGTCAGTGCAGAGCCAGCTTCAGATCCTCTGTCTCCCCTTCTCTCTGCCCCTCTCCTGTTAACATGCACTCTTTCTCAAAAATAAATAGGGGCACCCGAATTGCTCCGTCGGTTAAGCATTCAACTTTGGCTCAAGTCATGATCTCACAGTTCACGAGTCTGAGTCCTCCATTGGGCTCTGTGCTGGTAATGCAGAGCCTGCTTGGAATTCACGCTCTCTCCCTCTCTCTGCCCCTTCCCTCTCTCTCAAATTTTAGAATCTTCAAAAAAAAAAAAAAAAAAAAAAAAAAAGTTCATAGCAGGGCTACATGTGGGAGGCAGAGAAACAAAACTAAGGTAGGAACTCAAAAAAAACATGGGTTTGGTAAATATCCAGCAGGCTTTCCCACTCTGGTCTTCTAAATTCATTTTGGCTACCGTTTTCGTTAGAACTAAAACTATGTTAAGTATCAGCGTCACCCCCCACTAACTTGAAATATATCCTGCAGGTGGTACCACCACACTGAAATTACCACTAAAGTTGTGCTCCGATAGGGAGGATAAATCACCTGTTCTGAATCTTGTCATGTATCTTTCCTAATCAGGCATCCTTCTCATACAGCTTTGTCTCTTCTCTTTCTGCCCAGAGATGTGATTTTATTCTGTGCTGCACTGTCCCTCTCCCAGAGGACGTCACGATAAAGTCTATTCACTTAAGCAAGCCAGGACACAGGATAAGCTCATGCAGTTTCTCCTGTAACTAAGGACTTTATCTCACCAAATGCTCCATATCCTCCACTTGCCAAACCAAAACTGCTGCTGCCCTCTCATGAACCCAGGAGAAGGTGACCGGTCAGACAGCTACCCCTTTCTCCTCATGCAATCCAGATGCTGACACCAAACCCTATCTGAGCAGAAGCACAAACGGGAAGACGCAGGAAGTGTCAGTCTGGCTGCCACTAGGCACCACTTGATGTTTGTGGGGACTGACACGGAGACGCACTCGTGAGAAATCCCCCTGTGGCAGCGCAACAGAAGTTTCACATCCACCCTACAATCACTTGCTGAGCTATTTGCTCTGCCACAAAGGTTTCCATCAGCAGAAAGGACAGCTGGAGTGTGAGTATGAAAATGCCACTTTAGGCTGTGTTTGCTAAGACCCACAGAAAGGGAGGCTCACGAGTCTTCAGGGCAGTTCCTGTAAGGATCTTCATGAGGCAACTTGTCTGAAAGAAGAAAGCAAATCCAGAAAACAGAAGCTTGGATGCCCAAGTGACAGACACGCATCAGAGATGTTTAGACAGTTTGGGTGCAGAAATGACGTTTCCAGGGCACAGTCTGATGTGCAACCAGTCATTATAGGGGTAACTTACAGCAGTGTGTGTGGCATTGGCAATCTCTGTTGCTGTCTGCCAGGTGAAGCCCCTCCTGCCCCCCACCCCCCAGCCTGTCCCCTGGCTGGGCAAGTTGCAGGAAGTCAGCCACTGAACCCTGCTCCTCAGGAAGGGTGCTCAACTTCACAAGCAAGCTCACTCTGCTGTCTCCTTCCTTTCGTTACCTGTGCTCATTCTGCATTCTAAGCCTCTCCTTGGACTCCACCTCGCCTTGACCTGTCAGTCCAGCCCACCCCTTCATTTCCTCACATTTCCCAATCCATCACACTGGACCCATTTTCCAGTCCAATCTTCTGTTCCTGTTTCTTACACAAACCCCAAACAACTATCCTACAGCTTGAATAAAATATCATGACCAACTTTTGTTACTCTGTATTTCATAACTTAAAGATTTCCTTATGTCTTCTCTTTCACCTCAAGACATACCTGTCTTCTGCCTTCTTTACTTTTCCTGAAGACTTAACCTGTACTCTCACGTAGGAAGCAGCTAAGTAACCTGACCAAAAAATTACAAAAATGCGTTCAGTTGTGTCATATGTAAAAGTGCCCTATTCCCTAAGGAACAAGTCTGCATAAAATAGAGATGTTTTGAATATAGTGCTTTAACAAAGCAAGTGGGTCTAGGAGTGGGGACACCTGGCATCTTGTAGGTATGGAGGGAACATGTTGGGGAAAGATAAAATTTCTATTGTCCTTTACATAACACAATAAAGTGACTCTCCTCTGCTTACGTCTAGAGCCATCATGGTCTTGATGTACGTATTTATAGTTTCAAATAAACTGACAATATCTAACCATATTCATTCAATGTACAAAGTATAGAAGTCTAGGGAGACACTAATTGACCCTCTGCATGACTGAGAAATGCATGTGTACTCCTATGTATCATGTTCTCAATTCATTTGGCTTAGTCCATGGGTATCAGATTGAAATAGATGAATATAACTAAGTGATGAAAAATCCGAATGTAGAGATGAAATTAGCAAAAACTGCATAAATAAGCAATTAAAAAGTAAGAGATGATTCCTCTACAGGGATTGATAGAAGAGTCAGTAGAAAAATTCAAGGCAAGAACGGGCAGTATAGTCTCCCCCCACCCACCCCGAACAGTCCTAAGTATACAAAGGCTGGGTAAGACGCTAACAATAGTGAGACCCATTTATTACAAGGAGGAAGGCCAATTTGCAGTAAACTCCAATAATCAAAATGCCTTCACGCTGGCATACGATGAAAATTGATATGCATAATAATGACTGTAAGTCACTGAAAGATCCTGAATGCCTCTGAATCACTAAAAATTTGATTGTGTTCAGTATAATTTTAGGGATAAATGCATTTCTGAATAAAGAGACTTAAAGAATGTCTCCTTTTGCAAGGAGCTATTTCACTCAGAGCCGTAAAATTTTGGAGCTGCAACATTGTCCTGTTGCAGTACCAAAGCTGAGTTGTTAATTCAGAACACACCCAACCAGAGAGCAGAGGGTTGTCAAGAAGTTTGGGGAGGACACTTGCAGAGGCAGGGGTGAAGGGGAAAAAAGCCCAGGGAAGCAGGCCTAGCCTGGGATTCAGAACAACACGATTTGCCAAATTCCAAAGAGGGAAAATCCATAGAGCTAAACCCATGTAATAAGCATTGACAAACATCCACGGATAAACCACCACAGTACGGGAACTAGAAACAAGCTGCTGAGTAGTCAGATGTAATATCCTGACCCTTCTTATAATCTACATGGGGTCTTAGTGGTTGTCAAAACCAGCAATATCCTCTCTGCTCTCTCCCACATGGCAATTTACCAATGCAGAAAACTAGAGCTTAAAGTAAAATGAATGGTCCAAGGCCCACAGCAGTCAGAAGTAGCAGAGCAATGACTTACATTTGAGTTTTATAGGTTCTGTGCAATATTCTCTCTTCTATGAAAAGCAATCTCCAGGCAGACATGCCTGAGGGCTCAAACTGGTGATCCACTCAGTTCTTTTCTTCTCCGGACAAGTAACCTGATGGCCAGAGGAGGAAACTCAAGTCAATCTCAATCTCTGCTTTAAAAAAAAAAAAAAAAAAAAAATTCACTCTATAACACAAAATGTCTCAGACCAGATAGTTTATTATCCTTGGGTTAATCTCCCTTCTGGGAGGAAAAGGGGGGGGCAGGGGGAGAAGTGTTCCTCACGGGACTGTAAATAACATCAATCCACTCACTGCACCCCCACTCTTCACTCAGGCAGACCTAGACTGTTAGCCCTAAATTAATTTGGGGGGGGGGGGGAAGGCATGGCTGGGTCTGTCATCATAAATTCATTCTTAAAACTGTTATTTAGGGTCTATTATGTGCCTGGTAATGAAGGACAAGATAAATAAGACATCTTCTTGACCTCAAGGAACTTAAAAATTTACATATTATTTCCCATGTAAATAATCAACTTTTAAATCAACCATATAACAGAAAAGTGACTTGCTGTACTGCAGGGCATGGTGATGATGATACAGTCTTGCTGGCTTTAAATGTTTTCTTCCATTTTCAGGTAAGCCATGATTTTTGTCAATGCAAAATAGTTGATTTCCTTGATATACTTGCATTAACTCAAAGTTTTACTAAATATATTATGCTTATATTTAGTCATACCTTATGCCCCATATTATGTAACGTAGATAGTGGGTTAAAGCACAGTGTTTTAGAACTCTTAGCTTTTTGTTAATTATGAGAAAACAATCCTGTGGTTTAAAATGGTTAGTGCAAATCTCACTGAGCTGGACTCTCCTTGAGACAAGGTCAGTCTTCTCCCAGGCAACAGAGTCTGGCTGCTCAGCTATCTATCTCTTCCTTAAGCTAACCACCACCACCTGGGGTTTCTTGTGTTCTATATATTTATTCTCCAGTTCATAATTTGAAGTATGGAGACTGAAAACAACTGGCTCTTCATTTGCATTTTTCCCCCCTCGTAAGTGACAACCAAGAATTCACCAGGCCCTTTTTTCTCCGTTCAACAATTACTATTTACTAGAAAGTGATAGGAGTATGCTTGAGTTTTCTGAACCAAAAAGTCATTGGATAGATTTTTTAATAATTGAACGTTTGGAATAAATACATTCACAAGTATGAATCAAGTGCAAGACGGCCTGAAGAGTCCTTCTCTGATTCTACTGCTCACACCCACTACTGCTTGTTTGCCCAAGGGGTAACCACCAATCATAGCATTGTTTCACATGATGTGAGAAGATACAGTATGTTCATATTTCTCCCTCTTCACACCAATTTTATCACGTATGTCACCCTGTTCCACAACTTGTTTTTGTTTTCTTTTGCTTTAATATATTTTGGAAAACTTCTGTATTAGTGCACGAAGTATTCTTTAAGTACATATTGAGTTGTTTCTCAAATATGGTTTTCTCAAATGTAAGTGTTCTGTGTAGGGAAACCGAAACAACTAAACATTCCATTCCTGCTCTCAACTAAATACACCCCTGACCTCCAGCTCCGTAAACTATAGTGCATTTGTTTTTAAACACACACTATGCAATGCTCAAGGGTCAGGAAACATAACTACATATATACTTGAGATCGGTGCACTGATGTTTTTGTAGCTAATTTAGGTATGTAAGATATCAATGACTGATTCTTCACTAATCCACTAACGGTGAGGAGATCCAACTCTATCACCGAGACAGCTAGAATAATCGGATAGTCCTGCCATTCAACTCATTGCCTCAAAGTGTGGACAGAATCAGTAATATAATTGCCTTATAAAGTCCTCAACTCATACACACCTTGAGTTGATACTTGTTGATAGCTATATAGCGTACCAGATGTTGTACTGACCTCTTTAGAAGGATTCTCTCATTTAAAACCTCAAATATTATAAAATTATCATTCTACTTTTACAGCCAAGAAACAGGCAAAAAAGCATGTGTAATGGATCACAGTACACAAAATTAATACAATCAGTATTTCAAACACAACCCCAATGCTTAGCACTCATGTTCTACTGTCATAGTCTCCTCCTTCACTATACTAACCAACTTCCTCTAACTCTCAGCCTGGAGTCGTACCTCATACAGTTTCTGAGCCAAGTGGGCCAGGGCTCACCTTCTACTCCAATGTGTACTGGTTAAGTCATTTTGGATAAGGCTCTGAACCTCACCCTGAGCAACTGAGATTATGAAATTTAGAACTGTTGAGTCAGACATTTTTCCATTTTGTGCGATGTTCCCCCTTGGTGTTGTACAATGTATTATAAGGATCAAATGAGAGAATCCACATAAAACTAGTTAAGTCTTTGGCACAAATAAACACCAAATAATGGAGAATTTAATATGAATTTAATATATATTATATATATAATATATATAATATATAATACATAATATAAGTATATAAATAGATGAAAGACTGTTCCTGAATTCCTTATTGTGATGACCTTAACCTTTGGGACATTGGAGACACTCAAACATCAGAGGCTAGTATGGTCTCCTAAAAGCTAGTTTTGCTCACAAGACATCAAGTGTAAATGCAAATCTATTGACTCACAGTAAAAATGATACCCTCTGGGGGAAAACACACACACACACCACACACACCACACACACACACACACACACACACACACACACACACACAGCAGCTAAAATAACTACCCCAACTTTAAACCAATTTTATTGTTGGGGGCACAGCAGAAGCTAGAGTTTTTTCAGATACTGGAAATTCAATCCCACTCCTGATCTCTTACCTAGGGACAGGTAATAGTTCCTAGCGGAAAAAGTCCTTTTAACACAGGGCTTGAGGCTTTCAAAAAGATTTCAGTCATTTTTTTAACAGCTTTATTGAGATATAATTCATATACCATACAATCCATCCACTTAAAAGTGTACGATTTGATGATTTTTAGGGTACTCACAGAGTATCGTAACCATCTCCAGATCAATTTTAAAACATTTTCATCACCCCTAAAAGAACCTCTAAACGAATTAGCCATCACTCGCCAATTTCCCCTTCTTCCCCCAGCCTCTAGTAATCACAGTTCTTTTCTGTCCCTCTAGATTTGTCTATTTCAGACATTTCATATAAATGGAATTATATATGATCCTTTATGAACTGCTTTCATTTAGCATGTTAAGGTTCATTCGTGTTGTAGTATGTATCAATACTTCTTTTATCACCAAATAATATTCCCCCCATATACCTATATCACTGTTTATCCATTCACATTTGACGGACATTTAGGACACTGTGAAAAATGCTATGAACATTCATATACAAGTTTTTGTGTGGATAGGTTTTCCTTTCTCTTGAGTATATACCTAGGAGTAGAGTTGCCAGATCATAGGGTAACTATGATTAACCTTTTGAGAACCTCCCAGACTATTTTCCAAACTGGCTGCATCATCTTACATTCCTATAAAAATTGAGCCATCTTTAAAGCCTAATTATCTCATGTTTGCTCTTTAAAAAAAAGTGGCTTTGCTTCAATCTATCATTTTATATCTGTTTGGCCAAGATGTTGGGTTAAGCAGTAAGGCTACTAAAAGAAAATATTATCACACATTAAATCACTAAAACACTTTAACATCTCCTGTCACTTCTTCTGTTGACAATGCAGTCACACTTGTTGTCCAATCCCTCGGTTCTAATCCATTTTTTCCCTCTCTGAACCTTATCCAACAGAGTTCTTGGCGTGAAAAAACAATTCACGGAATCTGTGCATTAGTTACCCCCGTGCGAGTGGTTTTAGCCTTTGTACCAGCCTAACTGCTTTCCTGCTGCTTTTACAAATGTAACCTCTAGATTCACAGTTATAGTTTGACAAGAAAATGAATAGACGGTGCCAAACAACAAAATGGAACAAAAAAAATAAAATTTTTGTGAAATCATGTTTGACTGGGTTATTTATCATCCGAGAAAATAAAAAGTAAACCAAAGCAAAACTTAATCATAAGTACATCTGTACATGTCCTCCGTGTTTGTAATTTGGAAAACCCATAAAATCTTATCTCCTAGTAGTTAGGAAGATATGTTTTCTACCAATATGGCAAGTAAAGCAATACTACTTACTTTTAACATGGATTATAATGTAAATACATAATTATTTCCTTCTTACAATTCATATTGGAAAGCCACATACTTGTTCTAATATTTTCATTCTAGCATCACTCCTTTGGTGTTGCCTTCAGAAGCCACCCAGTGCGTTTAAAGCAATTCCACACATATATATTGGGTGCCAAACCTCTTAAAGACACGGTGCAAAGCATTCTTTTGAAAGAATTTTTAGAAGCTATTATTCTTTTAAATGTGCTCATTGGAGGCAAATATTTCTCCATGGATGGTGGATTTTATTTGGGGAAATGGTCAAAAGTTATTCAAAGTCAATTCTGATGGATGAGATGGGAAAGATCCATCAAATACAATGACATTCTTAACAGTCAAAATTATGTGTGACTATAAATTTATGAGGCTGATTTTCTGGTGTGGTTCATTAACCAGATCTGAAGGAAACTGCACAAGAGGAGTTCTAGTAATGTCCAGGGTAGTGGTGGCAATGGCAAGGCGTGTGGTGACAAAGCAACTGTTTTGATGGATAGCACTCTAGATGTGTTAGTCCTGGCATGTTTTTAAAACACACTCCTTGCTTATGGTCACACATTATATAGTGCCAAAATATACTGGGTCCAGGAAAAATTTAGCCACATCCATAGCTGGGATAATGTTATTTTCTAGCGTCTATGCTTCCATACCTGACAAAGCCAGAAAACAACTGATGGTACGTGTGACTTGTTCTTTGCCACAGCTTGACTGCTGCCCATAACTGACCCAGAGAAAAACATTCCAACTGACAGGTAGGTGCCTTTTCAGTGCTCACTTCACAGAAACTTCTCCAGATGGTGCTACTTTTAGAAGTGGTCACAGAAAGAGACCTTGACCCTCGTTTCAAGATTGGGAGGAGTTTAATAGACCTTTAAAGGAAAAAGTCACAGTGGAGTGCTACATATTGACTACTTACTGAATTCTGGGTCTTACCCAACTTCTTCGGACTATACTTGCCCTGAAAGCTTTGCTTTTATAACCTAGTCCAAGACTGTAGGTACGATGCATTAGTTCCTTAGGGCTGCAAGCAACAAATTACCACCAAGTAGGTGGCTAAAAACAATAGGAGCTTATGGTTTTACTAGTCCGGAGCTGTGAAATCAAGGTGGTGGCAGGGTTTTTTCCCTCTGGAGGCAGAAGAGGAGCCTGTTTCATGCCTCCTCCCCAGTTTCCTGTGGTTGCTGGAAATCCTTGGCCCAGTTTGGCTTATCGACGCCTCATTCCAATCTCTGCCACCACCTGCACATGGCTTTCTTTCCCCAGCATTTGTGTTCAAATTTCCCTCTTATAAAAACACCTGCCATTGGCTTAAGGCCAGAATACTAGGACTGGCTAAAATAAAAACGGATTCTTACCTGCTACTCCATGAAGGTAGAGAATCTATTAATTTCTTTGTCTACTTCAACTTCTAGCACAGGGACTTACACACAATAGGCATTTAATAATTATTAAGTAATGGATGACAACCAGCAGTAAGATCTAAAAAGGTTTTAAGCTCCATCATGGGAAAACGTGTTATTACAAGTTATCTTTTCATCTCTGAGCATTGAGGATAAATGTGATAAAGAAAGGGTCACAATTGCTCACAGAATTGACATCCACTCCAGAGAATGAGGAACTACACCTGGGATACTTCACTTATTTCCCAGACTCAGATGCTATTAAAGGTCTTTAGATGCTTTGTTTCATCCTTCTGTGATAGCTGTGCTGGGGTGATGACATTTCATCTTGAATGTCTAGAGGCTTGTTAGCAGAGACCCTGTCACCGCCAGGGATCACAGCATTTTTGTGCTCAGTCCTTAGGGCACTGATCTTGGCTGTACAGCTGGACTCAGCAGTAGACGCCACATGGTCTAACATGACAAGCAGCTGGATCTCTAGCCAACAGGCAGAGAGTTATTTCCTGAAATGAATGGCAGTTTGCAAAGCAGAGCAGGGGGTGGCTCCCCAACCCCCCCCCCAATCCTCGTTTTCACTAAAATCAGCTCAACTTCAGCAATCACAGAGATCCAAAGGGAATAAAAGAGGAAAAGGTAGCTTATTTTTACAGCACAGATTGCAGCATAGAGCTACCGTGTCTGTTTAGAGCAGATGAAAATGAGCAGCCCAATCTACCTATTTCTGCAAAATTGACCTGAGGTAGGACTGAGTATAAAGCAGAGGAACAGAGATAGATAGGAAAGGTAAAACACCCACGTATACAAGTAAACTTTCTGCAAAGTATTTCCTATGCACACTCTCCGTAAGCAAAAATATCAATATAGCACAACTTGTTTAACCATCTGTCTTTGTTAAGGGATAAGACTTCTGTCCCCCAAAGCAGTAAATCAGGAAGTGAGCCATAGAATGACTATGGGCTTCAGACCATATTTGTTCCGAGTTGAAACCATCAAAGAAGTAGCAACTTCATTTCAAGCTCAAGTAAAAGTATACATGCATCTCAATTTGAAGAGTGCTCTTGAAAGTTATAGGGATATCTCCTTTATTTCCAAAGAAAGTAAAATATCTACTGATTTTTTTTTTTTTTTTTTTTTTTGGTCAGTCAATGGCTTGTGGCACTTTAAGCCACCAGCGGTGGAGATGGCAGGGGTCTGATGTATAGCAGGTTTTAACTTTATGTCTGAATCTTTTGAAACATCGTTTTTCAAAAAGCATTTCAATTTTCATTTTCCTATTATTGAGAGCTGAATTAGCAAACATATTGAGAGGATTATTTAAGTACAATATTTTACATTGTAGAGTTCATTCGTACCATGCATTCAAATTTGATGAACTGGGTCAGAAAGACAAGCAAACAGCACTTGAAATATTTGCCTTATAGTTATAGACACAGAAATTACTTGTAGTCCCAAATCTTTTGAGGTCTCTGATATTTGAAATGTCAAACAATACATGAAAGCAAAATAATTGTAATTCAAACCAAGATGGACAACCTCAGTGGACAACAATATTGGATTCAGGTTAAGTCTGTTTAAATTATTCAAAGGTGGGGGCGCCTGGGTGGCGCAGTCGGTTAAGCGTCCGACTTCAGCCAGGTCACGATCTCGCGGTCCGTGAGTTCGAGCCCCGCGTCGGGCTCTGGGCTGATGGCTCAGAGCCTGGAGCCTGTTTCCGATTCTGTGTCTCCCTCTCTCTCTGCCCCTCCCCCATTCATGCTCTGTCTCTCTCTGTCCCAAAAATAAATAAATGTTGAAAAAAAAAAAATTTAAATTATTCAAAGGTGGAGAGAAGAAGCAAATAGCAGAGATCTACCTGTAATAAAAAATCTGACCTGGTATCACAGGACTAGGTCTGGCCAGAGACCTCACGCTTTCATTGGCTGAAGAAGAGGGTCTCAAGTAATAGTTACATATGGGCTTTTACACACTTTAAAACATGGAGTCTATTTTTAAGGTATATTTAGAAAACAGAAGAGCTCTCATTGGTAGCCAATTCATTGAAACAGTTCCAAGTGGAGCTATGCAGACAAGAACTACACATTTTAGAAAATGCAAAAAATATGTGTGTTATGTAATAATTAAAAAAACCCCTTCAAACCTGGTCATTAAAACAAAATTCTGGATCACTGAAAATACAACAAAACTGTTTAGAAGAAGACAAACATTGGGAGGTCTGATCAAAAAATGGTAACATATCAATTATGGTAAGTAATATAGATAGAAATCTAACTGCAAAAGTAAAAATGACAAACCACTAAAGTATGTAAAATATGTATATATTTGAAATCCTAGAAAAAAGTCATTGCCTTCCGACGTACACTACCAAAATTGACCCAAGAAAAGTTCATAAACCTAGAAATAATCTTTTAAAAGTGATAGTCGAAGGCAGACAAGATGTACTTCTTTTAGTTCATTGTTAGGGGGCGCGTGGGTGGCTCAGTCGGTTGAGCCGCCGACTTCAGCTCAGGTCATGATCTCACATCTGTGAGTTTAAGCCCCGCGTAGGGCTCTGTGCTGACAGCTCAGAGCCCGGAGCCTGTTTAGATTCTGTGTCTCCCTCTCTCTGACCCTCCTCCGTTCATGCTCTGTCTCAAAAATAAATAAACGTTAAAAAAATACTTTTTAATTTATTGTTAGATATTCTTAAATTTCTTAAAAAGATTCTATTTTTAAGTAATCCCTACACCTATTATGGGGCTCTAACCCTCAGATCAAGAGTTATACGCTCTAAGTTAGCCAGGTGCCTCAGGCAAGATGTACTCTTAAGAAAGAAGGAGTCCAAATGATTCCGTGGGTAAGCTCTTCAAAAGCAATGATAATAATAAAGATAGTTCTAATGCAGAAGATCAGAAAAAGAGAAAAAACTCCTTATTTTCAAACAGTATTATCTTGATCCTAAAACAAACAAGTCAGAAGCACAGGAAGGGTATATAAACCAGATACAAAACACACAAAGGCAAATAATTCCCAATTAGAATACAGAAACCTATACAAAGAATAATATGAGTGAGGGGCACCTGGGTGGCTCAGTCGGTTGGGTGTCCAACTTCAGCTCAGGTCATGATCTCACATCTGTGAGTTTAAGCTCCGCGTAGGGCTCTGTGCTAACAGCTCAGAGCCTGTTTCAGATTCTGTCTCCCTCTCTCTCTGCCCTCCCCTGCTCACACTCTGTCTCAAAAAAAAAAAAAAAAAAAAAAAAAATTAAAGAATAGGAGTGAAAATTTTTCAACATTAAGGCATGCAGCTATATAGATTATATATAAAAATTACATAAAAGATATCACCAAAAGACATGTAAAAATGAATCAAGATCACTACTCATTCTTAATTTCTTAGAAAATTAGAAATAGAAAAAAACTTGCCAATGTGAAATAGCTACTAAAAACTGACAAAATACATGATTTTTATTAATATATCAGAAATCTTACCATTTAGGGGTGCCTGGGTCGCTCAGTCAGTTAAGCGTCCAACTTCAGCTCGGGTCATGATCTCATAGTTTGTCAATTCCAGCCCACGTCGGGCTCTGTGCTGACAGCTCAGAGCCTGGAGCCTGCTTTGGATTCTGTGTCTCCCCCTCTCTCTGCCTGTCCCATGCTCAAAGCTCGGTCTCTCAGTCGCTCCATAATAAACAAACATGAAAAAAATTAAGAAATCTTATCTTTTAATTGTCAGGCACAAGATATTTTGGTTGTTCTTACTAATACTCATTAGTGGAGATCCTTGTCAAAGCAATAATACAAATAAATTGGGAAAACTATGTGAAAAGAAATAAAATGCTAATTTAGATTCTAAGAGTTTCTACCTAAACATATTTTACACTTACATGTTTATATAGGATATATATATTGTTTATATAGGATATATATATTGTTCATATAGGATATATATATTGTTCATATAGGATATATATATTGTTCATATAGGATATATATATTGTTCATATAGGATATATATATTGTTCATATAGGATATATATATATTGTTTATATAGGATATATATATTGTTTATATAGGATATATATATTTGTCTATTTGTATATTTGTATATATATTTTTATATTATATATATTTATATTATATATATTTATATATATAATTGAAAATCACATATCAGAATGAGGACCAACATAGAAGATGAAGCTCACCTATAGTGTAGTAATAATCAATTAGAAAGTACAATCAGAAGGGGGAAAAAAAAGATACAATTCAGAGCACAATAAAACCATAAAACATCTAGGAATTAACTTAAGAATAAATAGCAGCCTACTTGGTGAGTATTTAAAAAGTTTGCTACAAAATAATGTGACAAATGCAGTAAGTGCAGTCAATACCATTTTTCCAAAGAAATGGTACAAATTTATACTCCCCTCTACCCCTCCTCCCCATCCAGCCCCAGCCATGCGTGAGAAAGGCAATTTCTTGCAGTATTTGGTATTGCCCTCATGGTTTTAATTTGCATTTCCTTGATGACTAATGAGGTTGAAACTAACTTTTAGGTTCACAGTTCATCTGGAACAGACTTTTCTACATATTACAAAATAGAATTCATTATTTTCTACTAAGCACATACCATATTGATCCAGAAATAGTTTAAAAAGAATCTTTAGTCCACTATACTGCAGTATCACCATGTATGTGGGTCTATTTCGGGCCTTTGTTTTCTACTGGTCTAACTTGTTTATCCTTGAACCAATTTCATACGCTTTTGTGACAGCCCTACAGTAAGGCTTGAGGTGTAATTTTTAAATTTTTAATGTTTTTTTTTTTTTTTTTTTGAGAGATAGAAACAGAGCATGAGCAGGGGAGGGACAGAGAGAGAGAGAGAGAGAGAGAGAGAGACAGACAGACAGACAGACAGACAGACAGACAGACAGAGAAGGAGACACAGAATCCAAAGCAGGCTCCAGGCTCTGAGCTGTCAGCACAGAGCCTGAAGCAGCTCCAGAACCCAAGGACCCACAAGATCATGACCTGGGCCAAAGTCAGACACTCCACCGACTGAGCCACCCAGGTGTCCCTAAGGCTTGAGATTTAATAGTGTAAGTCCTCCAACTGTATTCAAGACTGTTTTTACTATTTGGGGACTTTTTAATTTTTACTTATGTTTAAAATAAGATTGTCCATTTCCAAAAAAAAAAAAAAAAAAGTGCCTCTGGAATCTTGAGATTACATTGGATTTAATGACATTGTAAAAAGTTATCTTTAATAAGTCTTCCAAAATATTAAGGTCTTATTTCTATATATAATTATATATTTCTCTAAAGTTTTATAGTTTTGCTTATTCCTAGATACACAATATTTTAGATGCCCTTATGTTTTTCTACTTCATTTTTAGTTTTTTGTTGCTTCGTAGAGAGATGTTATCGATCTTGTATTTAATGGTTTTGCCAACTTCATTTATTAATTCTAAAAATCTATACAATATTTTGAATTTTCTACAACAATTATTGGTTTTAAGTCTTTTTCCAATTGTTGTTTTATTTCTTGCCCTAATGCGCTAGCAAAGAAGTCCACACAGTGTTGAACTGAAGTGATTGGCAGTCTTTGTTCAACTCAAGGGGCAGATTCAATATTTCATTATTTGAGGATAGCCATAGGATTTTTGTTACAAGATTAGAGGAGCTCTCTTCCATTCCTTTGCTGATTTCCTAAGAGTTTTAATCATAAATATGAAATTTTTTAAATGCCTGTTCTATATCTAATTAACCATAGGATTTTTCTTTATTCAGTAATAGTGATTTACAGCAATTGATTTGTCAAACATTAAGTGCAATTTCTGTTCCTGGAATTAACCCAACTTGGTGATTATTTTCATATCACATATTTATATGTTTATATATACTTCATGAAATAATTATATATTTTTATGTATTGAATATATTCATGTACCCTTTTCCTAAAGTTTTTTATATCTATGTTAAGAAAAATCGCTGTGTAATTTTTGTTAGTATCAGTTATGCTAACTCCACAAGGCAAATTGGGACTGTATCCTCCTTCCTCTGGATGATTTACCTAAGTTTATTTTTATTCCTTCAACATTTGTGAAGAATCACTGCTTATACCCTCAGAACCTGGAGATTTTTGTTATGGAAAAGTTTTAAATCATGGATCCTATTTTTTTTTAGATATAGGACTACTAAGATTCTCTTTCTTTTTGTTTTGGTTTGAACTGTAGTTTTCAATGAATTTTTCAAATTCACCTAAATTTTCAAATTCATGGGTCAAATGTTCATATTTATCACAGCATTCTAGCTAAGTCATGATTAATTTTTATCTGACAGAAAATAGGACAGCAGTGGCTAAAATCTTAGATTTGGTAACCTACTGAAGATTAATGACACAAATCTAGTAAATGTTTCTGCCTTAAGTGTCTGCTGCCTTCTCAGATCTCCACTAATAGTGAATCAAGGTGATATCACCATCAGAAGATACAAGTATTTGTTGACATGTGGATATAGTTTGCTCACCTAATACTTCATTACTTAACCTGCTTTTAGACGTTTTGGTGCAATAGGATTGTATTCTTTAAGTACTATACTCTTCCCCACATGACAAGGGTTCTCTATTTCTATGCTACATAGTGAATTCAGAGCCTACTGTCTGCAGATTAGGCTGTTGAACCGGTCAAAGATTTTTTATTCAGTATCAAAAAAAAAAAAAAAAAAAACCCTGAATTTAAGGAGACAAAATCAATTCACAAGCAATTCTGAGTTTTAATAAGTATCCAAGTGTTCAGCTCTTGAGGAAAGGCAATTGTAATCATATGCATGCCTAAAATCTTTAACCAGGATGAAAATAGTTGCATTCAATAACTCATTTTTCTGCAGTAGCTGTGAATGTAAAAGGTGATCTAGATAGTTTGGTTTTTATTTGACATTGGCCTTGAATTATTTCTTGGCACCCCTTCTCCTTGTTTTAATACTGTATCTTCATCCATGCCACAGTTAGCTTTAAGTTGACTACTTGGGATAACAATTAGTGATCTTTTCTGGAGATATACTTTACTTGAAAATGAAGGGAAAAATACATAAAGTATTTCCAAAACCAATTCTTACATAGGCATGTATAGACATGGTTCTTTTTAAAACTGAGGTCATGTATGGTAGCCATATTTTTTCATCAAATTAGTATATATTGATGTGAATTATAAGTCAATAAAGCACTTTGAAAACAAACATTTTGGCATTTGAACGTGTAACCTATCCTGAAAAACAATTTTCTTGACTAAAAACATGGGGCATATTTCTAATTCAAGTAACTACCTGTGTTTTTATCTTTCACTTAAAAGCAGGATTCTAGTTACTGTTTACTTTTTTCTAGTTCCAGAAGCAGTTATAAATATACATGTAATTACCCCCCAACTTTTCTAAAGTACAGGAGTTACCAAGAAACCACAAAACTTAAAAGCAGACTTCTCATTCTATTATGGATTATGAGCCATAGAACATGAAATGGTACTGAAATCTCTTTGGCCTCCACATTGAATTTTCAAAATCATTTCACTTCTACCCTGCTGGGGAGAAGGGGAACCTCCCTCTCTGAGGCACAGGTTTCCTATCTATGTCACCCTCTGCCTTTTACCATTGTCAACAGAGGCCCTTCTGATGTTATGTTTATCATCTTACCCTCCCCCCCCCCCTTTAATGTTTTGAGAGTGTGTCCTCAATCAGAGGAGGGGCAGGGAGAGAGAGAATCCCAAGCACGCAGTGCAGGGCTGGAACGTGGGGCCCGAACCCCTGAACCATGAGATCATGACCCAAGCTGAAATCAAGAGTCAGCCGCTTAATCAACTGAGCCACCCAGGCACCCCTCTCCCCCTTTTTCTTAAATTCATCAAGGAATGGGGAACCATCTCATTGTCTCATTCTCATATCTTAGAATTATTTTCGATTGTATTCTCTCTATAAAGGCAATTTCACATTACTATTAGAATTTTAAAGGCTTATAATATCTGCATCATCTTTTGAAGGTGCAAACTTTATTCACATCCATCTAATCTAGCTTTCATAGTAGCCTCTTTCCTCCCCCCCCCTTTTTTTTAAGGAAGAAATAAGCTTAGAGGAAACTTTTTCCCATGGTTCCACAGCTTAGACTCTGGCCTGGCTGCATTTGAACCCAGGTGTTGCTGAGTCCAAGAGATTTACCTGTTTCTTTTACCATGAATTGTTAGCACTCAAAATTTTTCAGAGAATATCATGACATTTGATTTGGTTTCTCCTATGGTTTTCTTCTCTATTTGATTTTGGGAATAAGAGGGGATCATTTATCCATGTTTAAAATGGTGTACCTTTGCATATTTTCAGATATAGTGTGCGATCATAAGTTCAGAGATCAAAGAGAAATTCAGTGCAGGTAAGCCTTAGAACTGCCCATTACACAAATATTTATAAGCATTTACAATATAGGTCCATGGAACCTTGAGGCTATGACAAACAGAATCTCTGCCTTAAAGCAGCTTATTTTGAAGATTACAGATACGTTTATAGCTTAAAGAGAATGTATCAAGAGGTCAAGTCTTTTACCACACACCTATAGCATCTCTTTCAGTGCCCAGCCCGCAGATCTTCATTAGTATTATATTAATGGATTAATGTAGTTCTAAAGTATGGTCCAGGATCCCATTGGGGTCCATGATTCCCTTTTTTGGGGTGCATAAGGTGAAACTTGAATACTAAAACATTTGTTGCCTGTGTTATTCTTACAAGTATTCAGAGTTTTTAGAAAGTACATGATAATGTCACTGCTGCTAATGAAATGTGTATTTACACATGCTTGCATTTTAAAAATGCCTCTTGCAATTCCTAACACTGTAATTGTTGATACATATAACCCACATAAATAAAACCTTTTTAGGGTCCTGAAAATATTTGAAAATGCAAAGGCTCCTGAGACAAAAAACATATAGAGGTTGCTAAATAAATATTTTTCAAATTCAAGAAATATGTTTGCCATACTAGGATGTGAAAGAGGGGATAGAGAAATCACGGGTTCAACTTTTTAAGATATAATTGTTTTGGAATATGCAATATTAGTTCCAGGTGTAGAACACTATGTATATACTGCAAAATGATCACAAGAAGTCTAGTTAGCATCCATCACCACACATAGCTACTATCTCAGCAACTTTCAAATTGACAATTAGAAAGTGTTTACTTTTTGGGACACCTGGGTGGCTCAGTCGGTTAAGCATCTGACTTTGGCTCAGGTCACGATCTCACAGTTTGTGAGTTCTAGCCATGCATCAGGCTTTGCACTGGTGGTGTGGAGCTTGCTTGGGATTCTCATTCTCTCTTGCCCCTTCATTACCTGTGTGCTTTCTCTCAAAATAAATATTAAAAAAATGTGTTTACTTTCTAACTGTAATAAGTTGAAGCGTCTCACACTGTGGTCTCAAATGTTTAACTATGCCTCATTTCCCTCTCCCCAACTTATTCTTTTATTGGGATAAATCATTTTGCATAGGTGGTTCTGCATCTGATGGGATCAGTATGGTATTAGTACTATGTCATATACTGTGATACCAATAAATAGGAGTTGTTCTTGCACTTTTGTCTTCCACCCTATGTTTTTGGTTAATAAAAGTATTTCTAAGCAGAGTGGAGAAATGCTTGGGTACCAAATAGCTCCCACCAAACAATATTCTGATAGGGTAAAATTAAACCTCAGCCAGCATTTTCAGAGCCTATATGAAGGCTTTCAAGACGATTGGAAATATGCTGAGCAAAATCATACTAAGACAAGACCCATCAAACTGAATACATTTAAAACACCACCAAGAGGTGTTGGTCAAATGCATATGTGCAGTATTTGATAAAATCACTTTTTTCCATCTACAAAGTTATCTTGGTCATTTGCAGTTGATAAAAACATTAAACTCCTCTTGGACATATCATAGGTGACTTTTCTGTCCAGTGTACAGATGGTGTACTAATAGTTTCCTCCTCCAATAGGGATTCTCTTTCCTTTATTTAAATGTATTTTTTCCAAATACTGTGATTTTAAGTGAAAGATAAAGACACACCTGGAGATCTCAAGTATCATCTGGTTTGTGTATCTGTAAAATGTGTTTTGCCTCATTCAAAAGGTTTTAAAAATTCTACAGGCATTTCTTTTCACAGTTCGTGAGTTCGAGCCCTTTGATGGGCTCAGTGCTGACAGTGTAGAGCCTGCTTGGGATTCTCTCTGCCCCTCTCTCTCTTCCCCTCTCCTGCATTGTCATGCACATGCTCTCTCAGAAAATATTCTTGCATTCAAAATTGAACTAATCAGGAAGTGAAGATCAAGCAAATAAGGAAAACCATACAAACAAAAACAAGTCAAAGGTTAACTTATACATTCTAGAAGCTGGTTTTGCCCCAAGAGTTATCCATAAATTCAGGGCTTGTTAAGGACAGGTCTCACATCAGAGCAATCCCTTGGGTCCCATTCTGGGGTGAACTTGAATTTGCCATGAATCACTACCAAGAATGTTTACAAAAACATGTTCAGCAGAAATTCAAAGCCTTGAGAATTTCCATTTAAAAAGTTTCACATTCAGAGGAGTTTGGGAACCAGTGGATTCAGGGTGATATGCCTCATGGAGTTTCAAATGCATATTAGTCTGTTAAGAACTCTGAAAACCCTTCCAGTGAAGAATTTTTTGATTTTTCTGGAACCAATCATGTCCCCAAATTTACGCTATCACAGAGCCCCCTTCCATGTAATTTGTATGAAAGATTCTTGCAACTCATGTTCTGTGGAACATTTTTTTTTTTAAACATTTTTGAGAGAGAGCACAAGAGTGAGGGAGCATGCACTCTCACGAACACAAGTAGGGGATAGGGGGAGAGAGAGACACACACACAATCTGAAACAGGCTCCAGGCTCTGAGCTGTCAGCACAGAGCCCATCAAAGGGCTCTGTGGGGCTTGAACTCATGAACCGTGAGATCACGACCTGAGCCAAAGTGGGATGCTTAACCAGCTAAGCCACCCAGGTGCCCCAGTGGAACGCATTTTCAAAAATATCGACCCAGGATAACAATCTGCCTCTTGGGCCCGCTCCCAACTGGGGAGGATGTAGGGGACTTCCTGCAGGTAATACTCTAAACCGAGCAGCCCAGGGAATACCCTTCATTTCATTGTATTTCTCCTTCTGCTTGCCTTGCTGAAGCCCCACAGCAAGTATCGTTAAAATTCTCTTGATCTCAACAATGTCACTATGGTCATTTCTGCCTTGATATTTTATAGAATTATAACATTTTACATAATCTGTATGGAATTCACTTGGATGAAATAAGAAATCATATAATTTTAAACCTGGAAAAAGAACCTAACTCATAAACGAGGAAAGTTAGACCCAGCGCCTTTGTCACTTGCCCAAAGTCATACAACCAATTAAACATTTTATGGGGAAATAGAATTTAATAGAAAGCTCTATCCAGCAATGTGCTGTATTTGGATCAGACTATGCTACCCTTAAAGTATAAAGTCAATTCCAACCCTGAGTGGTTTTAGTTCCAAAGTAGGCAAGGAAAAATGTCAACTGTGGGAAAAAACAAAGATGAAATGTAATAGACAAAAAGCCCAGCACCAGAGCTGCCCTGCTGTGTCTCATCCCGGATATAGTAGCAAAGAATATTGTTGAAGTCTTCAGGCCAACATTGCAACATCTGAGCATTTACACTGGCATTAGTCAGATGCCATGTGAATTGCTTGCCATGGGCACTCTGGTACTGCCTGGAGTTTTCTTATGGGACTGATAGGAAAAGAATTGCCTGTGAATTCATTAATTCATTTCCTCATGACCTCAGGGTGAAGAGTCTTCGCATCTGCTGATTATTACAGTAGAGGTTCAGTTGTAATGGTTATCCCCCACTTGGAATTTTATCAGTTGCTTTATATCAAAACTGTCATAGCGTCCTCCTTTTGCGAAGAACTAATTTTGTGAAGAACTAATTTTAAAACACTCCATTTATTTCAGTGTCCTGAAAACTCAAAGTTTAACTGAACTTAAATGAAGACAGGTCTGATCTCCAACATTTCCCTCCTTTGGATGTTCCATCGCTTTTACATTTCCACCACTATGACTAACAATAAAATTCCATAGACGCCTCTCTCTCATTTCACTCCCTTTGGCTACTTACCATTTGTTCATTCCAGATGATGATCATTAGCACAATCATTATTATCATCTTCAACAAATAAGCACGGAGAGCCCACAGGGTGCATGCCACTAGAGGAAGGCTATTCCAACATGGAAATCACGTGGTAGAACAGATGAAGCCCAGAGTGGGATTTGGAAAAGCACAAGCTTTGTTTATGGTCCTGCCCATGATATGTTGCCTGGAATTGCTTCAAACATGTAATTTCTTGAGGCTCTCATTTCTACTTCTCTGCAATGTAAATAATGCCCATGCCTACCTCTTGTCTCTCCCTATGGATTTTATAGGAAATCATACAAGGTATAAAGCTTTATAGAAATACTGTATCAGGAGATGTTGTAGGATTATCTTTTTTGCTACAATCCTATGCTATTCACATTTTAACAGCCTTTCTTTCATTTCCATTCCAGGCCACAAGAGCTAGGACTTTGGATGCCAGGATTACAAATAAAAAAGTGTAAGCCCAGCCAAACAGCTGGGGTTTGGGGCACGCGTGTGGACACACTACTCTTCGGAAAGCCTTGTTTTCCTCCTGAAATGACTGGCTGCTTTACTAAACTAACTAAATTAACTGCTTGTTTTGGCAACATAAACCTTAAAAAATGGCTGAGAACAATAAAACCATGTAGAATGGCTCATTTTCCTTTTTCCAAAAAAAACTGTGGTTGTTTAATGTGTGCCTTATGACATGCCTAAATAAACTTAATCCAATTTTTTGAAAACATCCAGTCAGTTAAGGTGTCAAAGTGTTATTTACATTGTAACTTGTTAGTCCTTTTCAAGTCATTCCTGTCCACCCCTTCCATGTTACTTGGGATAACCTCTCTCTCCTCTCCCTTAGTCAATCATTCCTAAGATCATACCTTTATCCCATCCTCTGGCACTTCTCACCTCCTGCCCTGTACTGAGCCACTTCAGGAAGCGTGTGGCAAGGGCAGGGCTGAGGGAAGGAGAGGGCATGCCCCACAACCATGCCCTCCTCACTTTTCCCAAAATTCCAAGGGTAACTGTGGTCCCTACAGTTCTTAGGACTCCTGCCACACTGCTTTATCCTCTACTATGATCTCCTCTTTCTCTGCATCTCATAGCCCATTTTGCCTTCTCTCACAGAATGTTTATCATACACACAAGGCATGCTCTCACATGCACCTTCGTTTCAGCCCATTACACACTCCAGGACCTAGCTACTGTGAACACCGCTACCAAGGCTCCATGTTGCCTTCTGAGTCTAAATGTACAAAGAAACACTTACCAGCCTTTGTCTCACTCAAATTCTTGAGCATTTGATACTCTTGCCTAGACCACTCCTTCAAAACTCTCCCAATTAGCCTTTGACACAACTTTTCCTTCTCTGACCAATTGTTTTCCAGATCCTGTTCTTCTCTTGCTCCCCTCTCTCCTTCTGTTGGCATTCCCTAAATATCAGTCACTTCCGGACTCCTTACACTGCAGTCCTGCCCTGGGTGTTCTTATTCACGATCTCTATGTTCTGTCAACTTCTTCCTCCTAAGCCCCAGACTTAGGTGAGTCGGTGCCTTGTCAGATCAACCCTCCATATGCCTAGGAGGAGAAGTCGTCATGGATCAGACAGTTTCCCTACTCCAGGAACGATGACCAGAGTGCCTCACTTAGTTATATAAATTAAGAGCAAGCAGCACTGCTTACCCTGGGGGTTGTGTATAATGGCACCTTTTGGGAGCATTTTATATGTATGTGTGCAGTTTAATGATCTCCTGTCCACTTTAATGTGCAGCGCTCAAAGGACGGATTACTCCATTTGCAAAAGCAGCACAGGGGTTTTCCAGGGTGAAGATGACTAAGGCCTCTGACACATTCCCTGCAACACTAAAAATGGGGCAAGTGTGCCGGGGTGGTCCAGGTCAAGGGTGTATGTCAAGAAGTCACAATTCTCCTGGAACAACATTTCCATTGGTGTGTGTCTTAGTTCAGGCTTCCATAACAAGTATCACAGGCTGAGTGGTTTGAGCAGCACACAATTTCTCACAATTCTGGAGGCTGCAGGGAGCTATAAGGCCCAGTAGGCCACTGAACTTCCTGGCTTTCAAGATGGCCACCTTCTTGTATCCTCACATGGCAGAGAACAGGACTAAGTCCCATGTCTCATCTTTTTAGAAGGGCATTAATCCTATCATGAGAGCACCACTCTCATGACCTAATCTAACCCAAATTATCTTCCAGAGGCTCCGTCTGCAAATACCATCACACTGGGGGTGAGGATTTCAATGCATGAATTTGGTATATGTGGGGGGAGGCAGAGAGCAAGCATCCATAACAGGATGGAAGAATAGGTAAGTATTGAACTGGCTTTTGACCGATCAGGGAAGATAATGTAGATGATGTTCTGCTTCCTGGAACTTCTACCAAGGTTGTGCTTTCAAGGAGGAGACTATAGGAACGACTGAAATATGCTATCACCTTAACAGCTCTGGTCTATTATGAGCTACTGTTGACCGAGCATCTAACTTGAGGAGGTTAGCATTCCTAAAGGAATCTACAGCACTGGGGGCAGGGAGTTGCTCTAGCAACTAGTGGGTCATCGGAAAGAGAGGACTTGGGAATAGGTTACTTGCTCACAGCACTTAACCTAAACCTCAACCAATGGATACACGCTTTCCCACCCTAGGCCATGTGTCCTCACCATCACAGAACATCTTCACTGATGAAAGACCTACTTCAATAGACAATGCCCCACTCATCTTCACAGGAATTAGGAGAAGGACATATTAAAGAGCTGTAGGTTGCTCAGGGAGGGTAGCCCAACTTCTGTCAGGGGTTTTCCTGACCACAGCACTAGCAATTAGTCCTCGTGCAAGAGGCAGCAAGAGCAAACAGAAATCCCCCCGCCCCCACTTTTAGGCCTACTTTTTGTCACATGTGTCACTACCTCCCTTCTGAGTGTAGGCAGACCTCTCCTAAGCAATGCATCTCGAGGGCAGTTCTACTGCCTGTGGCTTCCGTGCTTAAGCTAAGGGCATCCACCTGAGTTATAGTTTGCATCTCAATGATACAGTTACAGTTTATATCTCAGTGAGCCAGGTGTAGTGAAGAAGAGACTTCTCCCGTCTACCCATATTTAAACCTAGATACCAGTAATTCAGAACACAGGGATTACTGGACATAGAAGAGATGCTTTGAGATAAATTTCACTTCCTGCTAACTGACCAACGTGTGAGTTCCTGCATTACTACTCTGAAGCTGTAATTACAACCCACACAGTAAAATCTGGTTGTCCAGATGCATTTGGGTCTATGGTACCTATATGCTGAGGTCATCTAGGTGATGGACAGCTGGCACTTGTACTTGAAACTCAAAACACCCTAATGGAATTCATCTTTCCTCCAATATATCAGACACAACCTGAATACTCAAGTCCAACCTGGAACTATCATTAGCTCCTCCTTTATTTTTACCCCCATTTCAGTTTTGCCATCAATCCCTTTCACTCTTTAAATTGAAGGAATCCCACACCTCCTAGATCATTCTTATCTGTCAGCCTGGATGGTTCCCTGTTGTCTTCACAGTTCAGGCCAGAAATTAAGAAAGACCAACAATACCCCTTCCATCCTGGTCTCCTTGATCTCTACTCTCCTCCTCACGTAAATACTAAGATAGATCTTAAGACACAGGGTTTCATACCTCTGAGTCTTGTTCCCAAAGCTTCCCAAGGCCTGGAATGCTCTTGTTCACTACTCCAAAGACTAATCCTCAAGCATTCTTGGAAACTCAGCTTAATCCCTTCTCCCGCTGAAGAAGGACTTTTCTACCACTCCCTCCCCTCTAAGGACAGGTGAGGTTGCTTCTCAGACCTTCTCAGATCATTTCCAAAATGCTTAACTCATGATAGTGTAACAGTGTTATTGTCTCTCCGTATTTTATTCATCTGTGCATCTCCAGCACTGAGTAAGTGTCGTATATTTGGCACTTAATTACGGTTTGCTGAATGAATGCATGCAGAAAGGAGAAGGCTGAGGAAGTCCATGCAATGCCAGTCTGGCCCTTATTTGTTACTAACAAACCTCAAAAGACCTGCACAGTTGAGGGATGAGAGGAGCTCTGAGTCTGTGCACAGTTCAGCTTAGAGCAGGAGAAGAAAGACTCAGTTGGAAATCATCAACGAAAACCACACCTTAGTTGATCCACTGAAGTGTAATACCCAGGCTACATTAATGTGATTTACCTAGAAGAGCCGAAAGAAATTGAGAGGAAACAATACATATTCTTTTAAACTGCTAAGTACTCATTGCAAAATTCATTAAGGCAACTTGGATGAAGACCATCAAAAAGCGAGAGACACTCATAGATTTTTAAATAGAGATAGGAAAGGCTGAGTTTGTATTATATCCATGGTCTCTATAGCTCAGCTCTATTGAAAAGTCTTCTAACTTACTAGGTCAGGTAGAACAAATAGAAATTCACTAATGATAATCCTACACGAGAATTTAGTGACCACACACTTTCATTTACATATTAACAGAAACAGCAAGTATTTCACTATATATCTTTTCTATTGCTTTGGCAATATTTATATTCCTATGTTCCTTATTTTCCATTTATCTTCAAACTTTAAGCCAAATATTTAGTATGTGAATTATGAAAAAAGGGCCTACTAGATTTTAATGTATTATAAAAATATCATTCAAAGTTACTTCTCTATTCGATTTCATTCCTCCTTGCATTTTCTCAATCCTTCTACATTGCATAAATACATACTTTGCATCATTTACTTTCTGTTCTGTGAGATACTCTATTGATTTTTATCAGCATTGAAGCTCAATGCCAAGTTAAGGGAAACTGCCAAGGTTGGAAACGTTTTCCTTATATGCATTCAGAGAATCTTGAAACTCAAGGTCACTTTTTGAGATAATCTGAATATTTCTAAGGTTTTAAGCTACAAAAAAAAAAAAAAAAAAAAAAAACCCAGACAACTCAACCTGTAAGTTGGGATGGATGTCTCATCTTAAGTCCATCTACAATGCACTCTGGGCAGGTCTCCTTGAGCCCTACTCAGGGAATTTTTTATCAAGAGATCAGTGGTGTCTTTCCATTATATACTGCAGGGACATCTAAGCTCCAAGAAGCAACCCATGTGGTGGGACTAGAATAAATGTTTTAAGTTTGCAGACAGTTATAATACGTGGGAAGCATCTAGTTCTTGTTAAAGATAAATTTTAAATGCGTAAGACACTAGGTCTCAGAAGCCAAGCTATTATAAATCCCCAAAGGGAGTCCTTCCACTGATTTCATCACAGGCATAGTGAAAGAAAGTAACCTGCCTTTCAAGTGTCACAGCATTCTACCTTAAGGAATTGAAAGGGGACTTTAGTACTAAGAGTGGATATGACACCAAAAGCATTCATCCATGCACTCATTCTGTAAACATTTAACGAACACCTATATAGGTCAGGCTGTTTATTAAGGGCTTGGAAATGAAAAATTACCAAGACCTGTTTCCTGACCCAAAGAATACCAAAGTTCATAAAGGAGACTGGAGGAAGTTGAGTGAGCATAAGGGTAGGATAAAACAATCACAACAGTCAAAAAGTCAAATAGTAAAAAATCACTGTGTTAGACATATCAAAGGTTTCTAAAAGACAACTCTGTGCCAGGCTGCATTCCAAGTGGTTTTTAGGCATTAACCCATTTAGCCCTCATAGTTCTCCATGAGGGAGGCTACTGTTATCCCATTTTATACATGAGGAAACAATCTCAGAGGAGTTAAGGAACTTAAGCAAGGTGGAACTAGTGTTTGAACCAAGGCAATCTGATATTCGTATTTAGAAAACATTAGGAATTCCTACAATCCAGCAAGAGGCAGACATCCCAAATGGAAAAACAGGCAAACCGTATGACCAGAAACTTCTCATCAGTTTAACCTGGGATAGCAAAAGAGGATTCAAAGAGATCTGGCAGCATTGAGTAAAATAGACACCACATATAGGCAACTACATCATCCTATTTCTATGGAAATAACTACATACGGTTCACAGACATCCATATGCAAATAAAGGTGTGGAGGACAGTTGAAAGAACATGTTGAATGCATGGAATATTCAGATAGTTATGACAATCCTAAGTGATAAACTCATTCTTAAGTATATCACGACAGCTACAACTTATTAGTACTTATTTCCCAGGCATTATTTCCAAGGGCTTTATTAACTCACAAAAATGACTGAGACACTATTGTTACCCCAGTTTTACAAATGAGAAAAAAACTGAGTCATACAAGGATAAACAGGTTTCTCCCATAGAAATTTTAAATGCTGAATATGGGATTTGAATCTAGCACTAACTATATAGTCAAAGCTCTTACTATAATTCTTAACAGTTATATACTGTATCTCCAAACAGGACAATAAGAGGAATCAGAATTTATATGATGGTTTGGAGTGGGGAGAACACGTGTGAGGTTCTGGTATACATTATATATCCACAGTCATTTGAAAGATCATGACAAAGATGGGGATCTGAGTAAGACCGACTGGGATAGTAAAGACAGAACATATTTTTTAGTTTCTGCCATATGCCACTAACTGTTAAATGCTTCTATATTTGTTATCACGCTTAATGTTAAACTCTGAGATAGGTATTAGAAGTCTCCTTTTAGACTTGAAATCTAAGACACAGGGAGGCTAAATACCCTCCCAACTTACAATTGTGGAGCTGTGACAGAAACTCATCTAATTTCAACGTCAATGGTCTTATTGCATCATCTCTAAAATGGATCAGGTGGTCCTATCTCATGACCTACTTAGATCAGTGTTCTCATCTCTAGCTAGTAACATACCAATTAATCTCTTCAGTTTAACTTATAAAATATGAGTAACAGGCATCAGTGACCACACATACAAGGAATTGCATTCTAAATCTTCTAATTGTTACTCTTAGTTGTCCAATACAAACACTAAGTATCTGGATCAACATTTTTTTGGTGCCTATTTGAGGTTGGAAGGTTTTCCAATGACACATGGAATCTTTCATTCTTTTAACAAGATACTGATTTTACAATAACTTTTCATTTATTCTTATTTCTACTTGCCAACTGGTCTAAAGATAAGTGGGTTTTAGAAATGGTGGCACGTACTCCAATACATCACCCCCTTCACATCTGGGTTCCTTCCTTTCCACCAGAGCGGTCTTCCAAATCTGAACAAACACAGACTTTATTTCTCTATGTCTCCAGTATTACTCTATCTTGACAGTATTTTTTATGATACCTGAAGGGACAGGGAAAATAGATGGGTGAAACTATTTCTCCCTCTTTAATCAAAACCCACCAGAGTTTTTACCAGCTGTGTGAGTGCAGCACAGCATCATTAAAAAGGGACTTTGAAAGGAGATAAACCAGAGTGTGGATCTCAGATATGCCATTTATAATCCGTGTGACTTTGGGCAGATAATTCTCCAAGCATGGTTTTTATAACTTTAAAAATAACGTAATGATACCTACATTTTCGGGTAATTCTGATTCTAAAAAAATATGTAACTTGGAGGGCAGTCCAAGATGGTGGCACAAGATCCTGAACTCACTTCTCCAATGGACATATGGACTCTGTAGCTACAGATGGAAAAATCACTTCTGAAAAAGACCTGAAAAATAGCCCAACAGCCCCTTCAAAACAATGAAAGGGCCACACAGAGATGGGTAGGAGAGGCAGAGATGCTGTGTTACCAAAAACCCCACCCCAAGAACAGTGAGCCACAATCAGGAAAGATCTCACACAGCAAGACTCCGTGAGTGAGGGACTGGTGTTTTATAGCAGGCACCATAACCCTTGGGACCTGCGCTAGAGATACAAGTCCCCTAAAACCTCTAGCTTTGAAAAACAACGAGGATTATGTCCAAGAGATCCAAAGGGCTGTAGGCAATGGAGATTCCACTCTTAAGGCACTCATAAGTGACCTAACTTGAGGCCCAGCACAAAAGCAGCAGTTGGAAAAGAGCCTAGACTATTTGTGAAGGAGATCCATTTGCAAATCGAAGGATCTGCCCGAGGGTCAGGAACCTATCAAGACTCTCTCCAGATGGAGGTTGTGGGCACCATTTTGGTAGTCCTACTTCACCTTGCTAGCACTGGCAGGCACAGCCAGTTCCTGTGCTCTCCAGCTGCCCTGCTAAAGCCAGCAAGCTCACTGTCACACAATGACACCTTACACCTATCAGAATGGCTATTCTCAAAAAGCCAAGAAAACAGTGTGGAGGTTCCTCAAAAAATTAAAAAGATCTACCCTATGACCCAGAAGTAGCACTGCTAGGAATTTACCCAAGGGATACAGGAGTGCTGATGCACAAGGGGCACTTGTACCCCAATGTTTATCAGCACTCTCAACAATAGCCAAATTATGGAAAGAGCCTAAATGTCTATCAACTGATGAATGGATAAAGAAATTGTGGTTTATATACACAATGGAGTACTACGTGGCAATGAGAAAGAATGAAATATGGCCCTTTGTAGCAACATGGATGGAACTGGAGAGTGTTATGCTAAGTGAAATAAATCATACAGAGAAAGACAGATACCATATATTTCCACTCTTATGTGGATCCTGAGAAACTTAAAAGACCATGGTAGAGGGGAAGGAGGAAAAAAAAAAAAAAAAGGTTAGAGGCAGTGAGCCAAAACATAATAAACTCTTAAAAACTGAGAATTGAGGGTTGATGGGGGGGTGGGAGGGAGGAGAGGGTGGGTGATGGGCACTGAGGAGGGCACCTGTTGGGAGGAGCACTGGGTGTTCTATGGAAACCAATTTGACAATAAACTTCATTAAAAAAAAACAAAAAAGCCAAGAAGTAACAAGGACTGGTGAGGATGAGGGGAAAAAAAGGGAACTCATGCACTGTTAGTGGGAATGTAAATTGATGCAGCTACTACAGAAACTAGTATGGAGGTTCCTCAGATTATTATAAATAGAATTACCATATGATACAGCTATTCCGCTTCAAGGTATTTATTTGAAGAAAATCAAAATACTAATTCAAAAAGACATATCCCTATGTTCACTGAAACATTTACAATAGCCAAGATATGGAAGCAACCTAAATGTCCATTGATCAATGAATGGATAAACATGTGATATCTCCCCCCCCCCCCTCTCTCTCTCTCTCTCTCTCTCTCTCTCTCACACACACACACACACACACACACACACACACGGAATGGACCTGGAGTATTAGCTTAAATAAGTAAGACAAATACCATAGAACTTCGTTTAAAATGAATAAAATAGAAACAGACTCGTACAGAGAACTGATGGTCCCAGAGGAGAGTTGGGGCAGGGAGACAGAGGAAATAGGTGAAGGGAGTTAAAAGGTACAATCTTCCAGTTATAAAAGTAAGACATGGGAATGTAATGTATAGCATAAGGAATATAGTCAATGTTAACTTTGGTGACAGATGGTAACTAGATTTGTGGCCATTTCATAATCTAAGTATCAAATCACTACTCTGTACACCTGAAACAACATTGTAGATTATTCAATTTTTAAATAGATCAAAGTTTAAGAATGTTTACTACTCTGTAAAGACCGTTCATGGATGTGCAATGTCTGTCTCCCCTTCTTTGAAAGATAAATTCGTGAATATGTCCATGTAGAAAACTAAATGCTCCAACCTTGCATCTACCACACGTCTAGTACGTTCCAGACATTAGGATGTAAGCTGGTGTTACGCTTTTCTGATGCTTGGTGTCTGGACCTAATGCCTGGAGGTCCCACAGCCACCCTGGAATAGGAGGGGACCCTGAGGATGGAATCCAGGTGACACAGCATGAAGAAGGAAAAATACCAGACCTTTGATGATTTCGTAGAGCCACATACTAGTTAGCCCTGGGCTGCCTGCTTCTAAATGCTCTTACATAGAAGAAAAATCTCGCTTAAGTTACCTTTTTGGAAAGGGGTACTACCTCTAGGATACTCTGTTTCAAGTAACTGAATAGGACTTCTAAATGATACAACTGCTATTAGAATATACAGACTACATTTTAAAGATTCTTATCACTTAGTACTAATTCCACTTAATTATTTTTAACACTCTTGTGTAAAAATCTCTTAAAGGCTCTTATGATCTCATGGCTTGTGTAGGCTAATGGCCCCCTAAAAGATATTCACGTCCTTATCCCTTGACCCTGTGAATATTAGCTCATATGGTTAAAAAAAAAAAGTCTGATTAATTTGAGAATTTCATAAGATATGTAAAGATACTGCAATGGGGAGATTTATTCTTGATTATCTGGGTGGGCCCCAAATGTAATCACAAACGTCCTTATAAAAGGAGAGGCAGAGTAAGATTTGACAAAGAGGAAATGGCAATGTGATCACATGGGCAGAGATTAGAGTGACATGGCCCTAAACCATGGAATGCTGGCAGCCACAGAAGCTGGAAGAGGCAAGAATGTGTTCTCTCCTGTAGCCTCTGTAAGGAACATGGCCCTGGCAGCAACTTGATTTCAGCTCAGTTGTATGCATTTCAAGCTTGGCTTCTAAAACTGGGAAAAAAATAATTTCATTTTAATATGCCAAATACAAAAACCAAAAACCCCATATAGGTGATAAGCTCTTTGACATAGGTCTTGGTAAGATTATATCTAGATCCAATTCTGAAAACAAAGGCAAAGAGAAAAAATAAATAGGACAATGTCAAACTAAACAGCTGCTACACAGGAGAAGTCATTAACAAAATGAAAGAGCACCCTACTGAATGGGACAGGATATTTGCAAATTATGCATCTGATAAAGGGTTACTATCCAAAATCTACAAGCACTTCATACAACAGCAAAAAAAAAAAAAAAAAAAAAAAAAAAAAAAAAAAAAAATTTAAGAATGGTCAAATGTTCTAAAAAGATTTTTCCAGAGATGACATCCAGGTGACCAACAGAAACCTGAAAACATGCTCACGTCACTAGTTACCAGGAAAAGGCAAATCAAAACCACCGGGAAATACCACCTCAAACCATTCTAACACCTGTAAGAATGTCTAGTATCAAAAAGACAAGAATTAACAAGTGTTGGCAAGGATATAGGGAAAAGGGAACCCTCATGCACCATTGGGAATGTTTAGTGCAGCCACTGTGGAAAACAGTATGGAGGTTCATCAAAAAATTGAAAATAAAGCTACCATATGATCCAGCAATTCCACTTCTGGGTATTTATCCAAAGGAAATGAAAACACTAATTTGAAAAGATATCTGCACCCCGTGTTTGCTCTAACATTTACAACAGCCAAGATGTGGGAACAACCTGTGTCCATTGAAAGTTGAATTAAGATATGGTATGTATATAAAGGAATGCTACTCAGCCATAAAAAAAACTTGCCATTTGCAACATGGATATATACACATACATATATATGTGTGTGTATATATACACACAGATATATAGATATGATGTGCCTAACATAGCCAGCCAGCATATAAGCCCCCAGTGAATGGACATAACCATAGCTGTATGACCTTGGACAAATTACTTTGCACCCCCTCTTATATAATTTCCAGCCAGCTAGCAACAGAGCCAGGCCTGTAACAGAATCCTTTTATTTTGCCCTTTGCTCAAGTTCCTTTGGTCTCTCCCATTCTTTCCTACTTTTAGCATTTCAATAGTCTCTCTTTTTCTAGTTCCTAACTCTTTACTCACACGAGTACTTTTTTTTTTTAATTTTTTAACATTTTTTTTTTTGAGAGAGAGAGCGCAAGTAGGGGGATGGGTAGAAAGAGAGGGAGACACAGAATCCAAGGCTCCAAGCTGTCAGCACAGAGCCCTAGACGGGGCTTGAACCCACGAACCGTGAGATCATGACCTGAGCCAAAGTCAGACACTTAACCGACTGAGCCACCCAGGTGCCCCTCACACAAGTACTTTTATTCCGTCAATGATCAATTTTTTTTTGGTAGTGTCCACAACATCTGTAGACCCGTTTGGAATCTGAAATATATTCTGATAACCTCAGAGCTCACTTTCTGGCACGGTCACATGCACGTGGTATTTGGAGGTTAAAAACATTCCTTAGGGGTTTTTAGTTCATTTCTTTGCAACCTTGGGTTCTTCATGCTTTATGTAATTAGTTTATCATAAGAATGGTAATGTTGAAAGAAGTTTCTTTTGAGCAAAGCAGCAACTGAAAAACTGTTGCAAAAAGTCACAGCAGTAATAAGACTATTGCTGAGCATGGGTTTATTAGAAAGTAAAATAAACAGCATCCTGCATGCGGACTTCATCCTCATTAAACATTCATACTGGAAATGCTTACCTTGTCTATAGCCAAGATGTTATCCTTTGCAGAAGGGGTAAAAAAAAAAAAAAAAAAAAAAAAAACCCAACCTCTAAGCCAACATACTGCAAAGCTTTCCAGGACTTTGGGAAAGCAGTGTTATGTAAAATCTTCAAATATGTTAGCGTAAGCAGTTTGGCCTTCAAATGATTTCAACCACCTTGGGGCAGGGCATGATGGTGAGGTAGGCATCTCAGAAGAGAATGAATTGACTTGCATTCTGCCATGCAGAGCAATGTAAATAAAAATTCAAGAGGCCTTTATGCCACTACCATCATGGTATGTGAGTCACTTGGTTTAATATGTTAAGAGGATTAGTGCTAAAGCTGCATGAACTTTGAAATAGCCCAATGAAGCTTATGTGCTTTCCAGTTTAAATTGGTCCTCAGCAAGACCTCTCTGATCATCAGGAATTTGGCAGCCTGGGTACTCTGCCACCATCTCCAGAGCAAGGTCGAGCCCCCTGGGTGTCAACAGTGTAGCCTCCTTTTTTATTCGAGGGGGAGATGGAGAGAAGACTAGAAGAGGAAGGGGCAGGGGTCATAGGAGGTCACGGTGAAAGCCAAGATCCAAATTACTGCTTCATGCTTTCCCAAAGATCACACAGTTTAACCAAATTAAATTAAACAACCACCTCCCCAGCCGTTGCATCTTGCTTATGGCTTAAGAGGTCAAAAGGAAAACCCTTTCTTTACCCACTTAACCTAGGGGGGCTTCAGTGAGCATGAATGAATCTTCCTTACAGGAATAAAGGCATCATACTGTGTGGTTCATGTGGAAAACACACTTGGGAGAAGGGGGAAACTCACTGTCAAATGGCTCTTTCCTTAGTAAAACCTCTAAAGTGTCTACCTTCACACTTCAACCTAGAAACATGATTAATAAGGCATAACACCCATATATAAAGGCACACATATGTGTCCGGGCATTCAGTGTCCCTATGTGTCTTTGCATAGCTGTAGGATCAGCCTAAAACACATACTCCCAGCCAACACAGGCTAAAAAAGAAAAAAAGAAACTCCTGTAAGGCATGCCACCTCCAGATTTCATGGGGCCTTTTGCTGGGGGTGCCAATGGTTTTGGAATGAGTTACAATGAAATACATCATTCAGGAAGCAGCTGGGCAACCTGTTCCTGTGACTCTCCCGGGTGTCCTTTGAAGTTCCTGCTTCTGCTTCAAGGATATCAAATGACCGGAACCTTTCTTTGTCTCCAGAAGCAGTCAAATAGGGGAAGCCTGCTCAAACACTTGAGCCAGTGCTACAGACTACCATCACAAAAGGCAGTAGCTGAGAATAGCAGTCAGTCCAGCAAAAGGAATTTTAAAGAATCAGTGTAATTTGCCAATTGAGAAGGCTTCTAGAGTCAGAGGTGGTCGTTTTCCACAAAGTGAAGACAATCTAGCTCATTTTAGAATACAGAGTAAAGAAAGGAATAAAAAGGTAAATGCTACTTGAAAGCTTTGCAGTATTAACTCAGAAACAGCAAGGTTCTGTGTTTAGATTTCCTTCTGATCTTTTGTCACAGCAATGGGTTTGTGTAATAACTGTCATGTTCTCCTTCTCCCATCCCATGTCCACTGCTACTAAGTGAATTCATGAAGAGACCAAGAGCTGCTTCGACAACATAGAAAATTAGTTATAGAAGCAATGAATTTTTTTTTTAGCAGAAAATATATTGTATTTTTAACAAGCCATGACTTCTCAGCTGAAAGTGACATAATGCAGGATCAATTGTATGGGCTCAAATGCTTGCACTCACCACAGATGTATTTTCATTTATAATTATGTCATGCAAAGAGCATTGCTAGGGCCCCATTCCAGACAGACTGGAACACCCACCACGCCATGCAATATGACTGCAGTTGTTAACTCCTTTGGGAACTTTCCAGCAAAGTTTTTTTTTTTTTTTTTTTTTTTTGGGGGGGGGGGGAGCCAAAACCAACAAAGAGACCAAACGTGTGCAGCATTGCTCCAGGGTTACTGGAAATCTGTGAACTTCTTAAAATGTAATTCATTAAAAAAAGTTATCAATTTATATAGGTATTAAAATTTACTTTCCACATTTTCCTAGATTTTAATGAGAAGTTTAGATCTTTAAGTTGAAAGTAGGATGAGGCAGTTCTGAGTTTTTGGCAGTAGGGTGCGATACCAAATCTGTCTTTCGATATCAACTCTCATTCTGCTATGTGGCTCATGACCTGATTTGAAATGCTTAAAAAATCCAAGATGGCTGTCTTCCTTTTTGACTTAAGCTTGTAGCCTTTGCTTAGGTCCAACGCTCTTCCCTAAGGTTGGCAGGAAAGAAAGGGTTCCATAATACTATTAACTCTGAAAGAGTAAATATATACAGACAATGGCCAGACCATATATGAAAGTGGAACTTTCCCTAAATAGCCAAAGCTATTTGAAAAAGTTTCTTAAGAACAAAGCTGCAGGCATCATAAATCCCTCATTCCGAGATATACTACAAAGCTATAGTAATCAAAACAGTATGGCACTGGCACAAAAATAGACACAGGTCAATGGAACAGAAGAGAGCCTGGAAATAAATTCACATTTATATAATCTATGTCAAAGGAGGCAAAAATACACAATAGGGAAAAGACGGTCTCTTGGATAAAAGGTGCTGCAAAAACTGGGCAGCTACACGCAAAAGAATGAAACTAGATGACTTTCTTACACCATACACAAATAGAAATTCCAAATGGATTACAGACCTAATGTGAAGACCTGAAACCATAAAACTCCTTTTAAAAAAAAAAAAAAATAGGCAATCTCTCAGACACTGACCTTAGCCACATCTTTCTGGATATATCTCCTCAAGCAAGGGTAAGAAAAACTAGGACTGTATCAAGCTAAAAAACTTTTGCACAGTTGTTTTGCACAGCAAAACAAAATGCAACCTATTAAATGGGAAAACACATTTGCAAATGATACATCCAATAAGGGTTAATATACAAAACTACAACAGCTAAGAAAAATAATCCAATTTAAGCATGGGCCAATGACCCAGAGACATTTTTTCTAAGACCTACAGATGACCAATAGACACATGAAAAGATGCTCAACATCACTAACCATCAGGGAAATGCAAATCAAAACCACAGTGAGATGTCATCTCATACCTGTCAGAATGGCCCGTATCAAAAAGACAAGATATAACAAGGGTTGGCAAGGATGTGAAGAAAAGGGAATCCTCTTGCACTGTTGAAAACAGGAAGGAATTTCTTCAAGTAATTGATAGAAATACCATACAATCCAGTTATTCTACTTCTGGCTATTCACCCCCAAAAAATGAAAACACTGATTCAAAAAGATGTATGCACCCAACTGCACCCAACGTTTATTGCAGCATTATTTACAATAGCCAAGACATGAAAGCAACCTAAGTGCTTATTGATAGATGAATGGATAAAGAACGTGTGTGTGTGGGGGGGGGGGTAATATGTGGAGGGGGTGTGCATGTGTAGATTACAAAAAACAAAATCTTGCTCTTCTTGACAACATGGTTGGACCTAGAGGGTATCATGCTAAATGAAAGAAGTCTGAGAAGGACAAACACCATATGATTACACTTTTATGTAAAATCGAAATAAAGCCAAAAACAAAGAATCTAATATAAATAAATGGTGGTTACAGAAGTGGAGTGGGGAATAAACTTCCAGTTATAAGTCAGGGGGACAAAAAATACAGTACAGGGAATAGAATCAATATTGTAAAACCACTGTAGGATGACAGTAACTGCACTAATCATGAGCATTGTGTAATTTACAGAATTGTCGATTCACTATGTCATGTCTGAAACCAATGTAACCGTGTAGGTCAACCAAACTTCAATTAAAAAAAGATAAAAGTTAAACTGACTCATGACCAGGAAACTATCCAGAAAATTCCCTTTATCTATAATCATCAGCACAGGAAGCCACTCTGATAGATCAGACTTGTAGGAAGTCAGACTGCTATTTCTAGTAATGATCTATAAGACGACAGTAACTTTTTTTTTTTTAACCATCAGCCCAAATTGGCCAGCACTGGATGAATACCTGACCACCCCTAACCAATCACATAGGATACCCACTTCTGTTAGCCTGTCAACACAAAGGTTCTCTTTGTGATTCCTTGATTTTAGAGAATAGCTATATTGTCAGGATTTACACACTTAGAAAAGAGACAAAATCATGTTTAGGATCCAAACAGTGAATCCGCATCCAGTCAGAAAAAGAGAAACCACTCCATGCATTTAAAACAGAAGAACTTTAAAACATTGGTTACAGATGAGTGAAAATTGAGGTTGTAAGGAAGGGTGACAGAAGAACAAACAGTTGTTAATCTAGAATCAGGAAGCTACCACCCGACCCTCCTGAACTGGATCCTGTGAGCCCACATAGACTGATACTTTGATGGAACCCCATCACTCCGAAGCAGAAAAAATGAGAGTCATGCTCCTATTTTGCTAGTAAACTGCCAGCAACACTAGAGCCCGTGTCCACTGGGAACCCTAGAGGCTACTTCAGAAGCATTCCAGTATGGGCTTTACAAGCTCCCACCAGTGCTTTCAGTGAAAGAGCACACCAGGAGGACAGCTGGCAAAGGCAGCTTGGGAGACGGAGTCTGCCATTTCCAACCCCCAGGGTGAAGAGAAAGGCAAGTGTGGAGCTAAACACAGACACTGTCCAGCACAGATAACACATTTTAGCCTAAACTGGGTCATAAATCCCAACCAGAAGAATATTCTAAATGTACCAAACTTTCTCTTTGAATCAGATTTAAAAAAAAAAAAAAAAGTTGAGCTCATGACAAAGATTGCCAGTGCCCTGAATGTTCCCAGGAAGAAGTGAATGATGGAGAACTAGGCCAAAAGTTCTGAGCCCCAGTTATAGCTGATAGAGGTGCGAGCTAGAATCCTGTGAATGATAGGATTCATGCATATGAAGCTCTGACCCCTCACCCGGTTTTTGACTCACCCTAGATCTGGAGTCTGTACAATAGCTATCCATAGCACATCCACTGGAAGATTAATTCCTCCAGAGGATCAGGGCCATCAGAAGATGAGAATGAACCATTTATATTCTTTTTCTGTATCCCATTTCATCAGCCTTATTTACTGACTATGCAGGCACAATTTCAAGCACAGGGAATATACTAAAGAACAAACCCCTGCCTTTATATAGTGTACATTCTACGGGGGGAAACGGAAACAATTGTATAATTCAAAGGTGGTATTATGAAAGAGTAGGGACAGGAGAGAGACCATGCAGAGGCAGCTTTGCCATTTTAGTTAGGTCGACAGGAAGAGCTTCATTGAAGAAATAACACTGTAGCAGGATTCGTGCACAGAGAGATGGGACACTGAGGCTCTTCTTCCCAGGGAGTAAATTTATTCATGCCAGCACAGGCTCACTCAGAGAGCTAAGACCCCAAAAAGGTTGAGCTCCGAGCACAGCTGGGTGTAGCCTTTTACGCAATTTCTACTTCTTTGTCTCCCATACATGGTTACACATACGGTCTGACTGGACACAGTCCATGTTACAAAGTCATGCCAGAGCTATGCATAGGTGTATAGGAGTTGACTGGGCCACGTTGCACATTGCCTTTGTTCTGAGAAGGTCTCTACCACATTCCTTAGGGAGGGTCTCTACCACCTCAGTTCAGCAAATACTTCCAGAAAGTGAGCTAGGGAGTCATGGGAACACCAAGGGAAGATCCACCTGGCAGACGGAATTGCAAATTCAAAGCCCCTGGAGCACAATGTGCTTAGTGTATTTAGCAAACAGTTTTTGTGTGGCTAACAGAGAAGCAGCAGTATGGTCAGAAGCAAAGTCAGATCACAGGGAGCCCTGAAGGCCCTTTAAAAAAAAAAAAAAAAAAAAAAGCTCTTCCTCAGAATGAGACAGAAGGGCAGTGGTGGGGGTGGGGGAAGGAGACTGGCCCAGAAGAATGACAGGATCATCATGGAAGCTCTCTGAACAGGTGGAGGGAGCATGTAGGGATGCAGGTGGTGAGGGCAGAGGCAGGGAGGCCAGTTGAGGCACCGTTGCGATATTCCAGATGAGAGATGCCCTGAAGTAGTGGTCATAGAGGTGTTAGTAGTTTGTTCACATAAATAGAAATAGGAAATTACTCAACCTAGCCAGAATTATATCTGCAACACTCCACCGAAAAATCTAGTATAAATATAACCCTCTTGTGATGCTAGGTTAGCAGTATCATCTTTAGACCTAAGTATGATACCAAAATTCACTTTGTATTTGCACTCTCTATGCTCCAACTGCTTCACTTTGAAAATGTGTTACCTTTAGATAATAAGACAAATAACTAAATGCATTTCACATAGAGAACCTATCCTTTTCCTTGCTTATGGTGCGTTTTCCAAACTAGGACCCTTTTAACCAAAAAAGACTGAATGCTTGTGTTCATCTGTATTTTTAGCACCCACAGACGAAAATACATAATGACAAAAAGCTACTATAAAATCAGTAATGCTTGAAAATGCCATATTTTATAAGTACAAACAGCATCTCCACTCAACTGAAAAGTAATTGCAGGTGTATGCACAAAATCAAATACTTATAATTCACTGACCACAGGTGCATAAGGTTTAAGAGACCCTTTGTCATTGTCATAGAAATAGCCTCTACAGAAAGTGAAATCTACGTTACACAGCTTTGTGATACACCAAATTCGACGTCCCATTTAAATATTTAGAAGTCACAAATTGATTAACAAAAACTAGGCACCATGGTTTATATGAGTGGAGATGGGGAATTTTTTTTGAAAATGAAGGAATGCGCTATCCTCATACCCAAGGTGATCACTCCCTTCAATAAGTTATGGGTTCTATGGCATGACGACTATGAAAGGAAGCTCTTCTTAAATGTCACCAGTTCCAGGTCTCAAGTAGAACCAAAATCTTTGGTCAGTTAGCAACCTCCTATAGCTAAAGAGGTAATTTAAAACCTGTCAGCCACCTTGGGTGGCTCAGTTAAGCATCTGACTCTTGATTTTAGCTCAGGTCATGATCTCCTGATTCGTGAGATTGAGCCCCATGTCAGGCCCTGCATTGATAGCAACAGAGCCTGCTTGGGATTCTCTCTCACCCTCTCTCTCTGCCCCTACCTGGATCATGCTCTCTCAAATTAAACTTTCAAAACAAAAAAACAACTTGGCAGGCACAACCACAATGGTTTCCTTAGAGGTTAAGTTCTTTATAAAGTAATTAAGTAAATCATACCTCCTAGCATTCATATTTTTCATGTTAGATTTAGAACATACACATGTGGTATTGGGTATGGATAATATGTAAGGATTTGACATAGTAGGGTGTTCTAATGCATAAGTCTTCTAATTTTGATGGAAAATCTAAGGGATTTATTTCAACTCAATTTAACCTGAAATCTTGTAAATTTGCATATAGTACTGAAACATGTAAAGAATTGCTTCTCAAACCTTGCTATGCATCAGAATCACCTGGAGAGCTTGCTACAACAGCTTGGGGGCCAATGCCTAGGTTCTTATGCAGGAGGATCTAGAATGGAGCCTGCGGATTTACATTTCTAGTACATTCTCAGGTGATGTGGATGCTGGCCCAGGGACCACACCTCGGGAAACTGATTTACGGGATCTTAAGATTCACTTTATTCATAAGTTAAGTGTATTAGACACAGAAATGACTGTAGAACTTTGGAAAATTTGTTAAATCCAAGGACTTTAAAAAGGCAATGTTAAATTGATAAATACAGCTTAGAATGTTTAAAGGAGGTTAATGATCTAAGTTGGTAAAGGATACCAAGCATTAATAGCCTGAACAATTTACCAGTGTTATATAGAGAATATTAAGATTTTTAAGTTTAAAGAACAGGCTTTGAAGGACTGAGTCCATTGAAGTGAATATTACACGTAAAACCCAAGTCACTTCTGAATAATTTTTGTACACAAACCTCACTAGACCTAAAAACCCAGCACTGAGAGTTGTCACTCCTTTTTCCAGGGCTTCTGAGCCCGTGAATTGGGAACCTTTGGCTACAACTAGCTAAACGTTCACGCTTTCTCTAAACCATTTGATGCCTCTTCAAATGGCCTTATTCCTCTGCTCAGAGTCGGGGCTCGCTTTGAAGACAGTGGACTGAACAAAGAGTCCACATCTTGATCGACTTTGTCTGCCACAGGAATGAATCTCCTGCAAACGCCCTGGGAGCTTTTCTCTCCAGCTCCCCTGCTAACTGTCATTGTCTTCATGCACTGTCAGAGGACACCACAGAAAGAAGAATGGCATGTCAAGATCAATCTTCCTCCAGAGACACTCCTTGAAATAATGTTGAATAGCTGTGCTTTTGGAAATCTTCACTTCTGAGACCAATTATCTCCCTCTACAATGTATTCAGCCTTCACCAGCTTGGCTTCTGGACCCAGCTGTTTTCTGTAAGGCCAGATGTACTGTGAATCACAGATGTGATCATTTAAATTAACTAAACTTTCTATGTTTTTAAAAGGGGACATTTATTAGCCTTCAGGGAATATAGTCCTTGGTTCATTCTGCAGGTTAGGAAGCACCTAAAGCTACCTTCTAGTTCAAGAGGAATTAAAGTTAGTGAAGGTCCTAAGATTTCCATAGGATTCCATCTTCCATTTGGAAGCTAACTTGATTGAATACTAAGTTTCAATCTATTGCTTGAGGCCAGATCCACCCCCTATGGTATCCTTAGAGTTTGGACATATTTGAGTTACCAAAGCAACCTTTTTGGGGGACCTTAATTTTTGGATCTAATCTTAAGTGAAAATTTACAGAAAGCCGTCACAGGAAAAAATCTATAGTCCATTTCCTTTGGGCTTCAAAACAATAGTACGTGCAACTGGTCTTAGACAAATGCTCCATTGTAAAAGTTGTGCCACCACAGTAGACATGGGCAAGAACAGATTCTGTAATGAGATGCTTCGAGTTCTGGCTTTGCATTGTCTAAACCTGTTTACTTTTTTAAAAACAGGAAAATACCTAGTGTCTGGGACATAGAAAGTGCTCAACAAATGTGAGCTATGATATTTTTCTCACCAAAATGCTTATCAGAACATGTTTAATCCTTTTGATGGAATTATTACAGTCATTAGAAATTTATGTAAAATGATGTAATGATATATTTAAAATTTAAAACTATTCTATTTAAAAATTAAAAAAAAAATTTTTTTTTTAACATTTATTTTACAGAGACAGAGTATGAATGGGGGAGAAGCAGAGAGAGAGAGAGAGAGAGAGAGAGAGAGAGAGAGAGAATCTGAAGCAGGCTCCAGACTGAGCTGTCAGCACAGAACCCCACACAGGGCTTGAACTCACATACCGCGAGATCATGACCTGAGCTGAAATTGGACACTTCACCAACTGAGCCACCCAGGCACCCCTAAACAAACTATTTTAAAAACTAGGGCCAAGACAGAAAAATCCACCAAATTATTACTAAGTTTTTGTGGAACTATGGCCTTTTAGAAGTTTTATCCATTCTACCTTTCTACATTTGGGGGGACATTTAATTCAATCAGAGACAAATGAACAAATTCACAGAAATTTAAAAGTTGTGAATGAAATTACATTGGCAAACCAAACTCCATTACAAACTACTAATTGCTATTGTTAATGGTACAATTGTATCTTGCATATCCCCACAGATCATAACCACAAAAAGAACTGCATTTAAATATTCACTTGCCTTCAAGACACTTGTTTTCAATAAATCTTTGTAGGTGATTAAGTGGTTATTATTTCTTTCCATTTTACAGGTGAGAAACTGGAAACTGACACACCCAACTTATTTCTGGAGCTATTGTAGATGCTAACAACCTAGTGGTTTATGTTTATTGGTCACTGTTCACCTTGCTCAACCTATGTAAACCTTCATTGACATAGCTGTGTCTTGGGGTGGGGGTGGGGAGTTACACGGACTCTGGTGGGTATCCCATCTGCAAAATGGTAATGGACACATCCACCCTCCCCACCTCAGAGGCTTGTAAAAGAATCAACCTAGTACAGGGGAAAACTTTACATGTCAATTTAAGGCATTTTCTTTTATTATTTTTAAGCAAGATTAAAATCACAGAAACTACTTCTAGATAACTGTGCTTCATATTGTTTAGAAACCAACTTCCACTTAGTAGATGGCCCCAAAACATTAGTTCCCTTTTTAGGTCCCTCTTGAAAGTGTTAGAGTTGTAGATCTATACAATTTGAGGTTGGGGGAAACTTAGAGGTCACTTATTCGACCTCTACACAACATCAGATGTTATTCACCCTCTGCTTGAGTACTTCAACTGAAAGAAGGTCTTCACCTCAGGGGGCACTTTTCTTTTGGCTGGAGCAAAACACGGTTATTCCACTTACAAGTCTAACTATTTCAACGAGTTCTAACAGAAAAGAAAAAGTAGCAACTTTATCTTAAGAGGATTATAATCAAATACTGCTTAGAAAATTTTTTACTTTTCAAGTTTCTTTCACTGTGCTTGGACTGCTCATCTGAATGTCTAATTAGGAAGTCTCATCTTTCCTGGGTTTTCACTGAGCATTGTTACTCCACAGGCAAGAATTTTCATTTTTAAATTTTCATGACATCAACATAATCCTATATCATAAAATACAGTGCAGAAAAAAAAAACTTAGCTACTTGGGGGTTAGATGTGCATTATGGGTAGTAATTTGCAAATACCTTGCCTTGAACCTCAGAACTGGATCTGTAATGAACAAACCCCTGCAAGGAAATGTTGGCAGTGAATCCCTTCTGGAACACGCTGTCTGGATACCACAGGGTAAGAGAAAGTAAGCCTTACAAGAACCACCACCTCATTCAGTAGGAAAACTCTTGCTGACACCAATTTAGACCTAAAAATATGTTGAAATCTAAATATGGAAAATGTGCAATTTCACCCGTCTTTATTCAACCCAGTCATTCCAAACACTGTCCTTCATTTTAGTCTGCAGTGAACAATAGCATAGCAAAGATGACAAGTTGTGTGGCTCTAATGGTCAACTGCTCCTGGTGTTCCACCTCAGATAATGATAGCTGGGAGGTGGTTCTGAATATTCATCCTGCCCTCCAACACGGCACAAGCCTGCAAATATTAGGAGTGTCCATACACATGTCAAGGTTTCCTCCATAAGAAAGAAGCGTCCTTGTGAAGAAAAACTGCATGATTTGGAAAACAGCTTAATTAGGCTCAAAATGTTCTTTTGCAGTTGTAATGGTTTTAGCATCCACCAGCTCCTCTCATTTACTCAAGCCTCAGGTTATGCATGATAGGAGGCATCCATCCTCAAGAACCTTCCATCTCTCCCCATTGCCCCAGAGTAAAAGGTGGGCTGTTTAGAAAAGCAGCTGCGTCTCCCAGAATGAGGGCCTCTGTGAAAATTTCCCAAGAAAATTTTGGCAGCTAATAGATAAAAACCATATCCCAGGTAAGCTCATTTTAATCACATCACCTGGGTATCTTTAACCAGCCGTCCCCAAATTCCCCAAGCTCTGCCTCCCACAAACCCCTAAGAATTTCAGGAGGCATTTACCCACCTAAGTATATGGGGATTCCTGCAGACTTATGGCTGAGTTCTGTGGAAGGTAAAAATCCCAGGTTATACAGCTATTTCCCTGTTTACAGCAGCCCACTAAAACCTGTCACTGCGCAAAAATAAATGCTGATATTGTGCTCTGAATGAACAGGGGAAGCCTGAATGCAGTTGGGGGTACTTAATTTTTCTGATTGCTTCCTGTTTTTTCCTCACATCCAGAAAGGAGCCTGCAGGGTGGGAGAAAGGAAGGTGCAAGTATGGCCCATGCAAGGTATTAACACTTTTTTTTTTTCATCACATAATCTCACTTAGATATTATATAGATACTTTTAAACTAATATCAGGGTGCCTGATATTAGGGCTCAGTTGGTTAAGCACCTAACTTTAATTTTTTTTTAAACATTTATTATTGAGACAGAGACACAGAGCATGAGCAGGGGAGAGGTGGGGAGAGGTAGAGAGAGGGGGAGACACAGAATCTGAAGCAGGCTCCAGGCTCCGAGCTGTCAGCACAGAGCCCAATGCAGGGCTCGAACTCACAAACTGTGAGATCATGACCTGAGCCGAAGTTGGACGCTTAACCAACTGAGCCACCCAGGTGCCCCAAGCACCTAACTCTTGATTTCAGCTCAGGTCATGAGAGCTCATGGTTCTGGAGATTGAGCTACGATCTCCGTGTGGAGCCTGATTGGGATTCTCCCTTCCCCTCCTTCTGTCTCTCCCCAGCTAACATTTTAAAAGAATGCTTTAAACTAATGTCATAAAACTTATATTTTCCTTCTAAGTCCATTTCATAGCATACTACAACAAGCATAAAATTTTTAAAATACTGTGAAAAATGTGGCTTTGAAACCCAGTCTACATTATCTTTAGTAAGAAACAAGCTTCAAAATATCCAGCCACCAAGAAAGCAGAGACAACATGACCACAGATGATAAAAAGATATTTAAGTTTAAACTATCCTCATTCTATGCACCTGAAGGACCTAAAGTTTAAGTACAGCTTTATTATTATTTAAATGTTCATTTTTGAGATAGAGAGGCAAGCAGGAGAAAGGGCAGAGAAAGAGGGAGACACAGAATCTGAAGCAGGCTCCAGGCTCTGAGCTGTCAGCACAGAGCCTGACGCAGGGCTTGAACTCATGAACCATAGATCATGACCTGAGCCAAAGTTGGATGCTTAACCGACTGAGCCACCCAGGTGCCCCAAGTACAGCTTTCTAATAGGATCCTTCTTTTCAGAACCTCATTTATCGAGACAAAACCAATAATCCCAAAACAGGAGTTTGGGAGATGGTCACGACAATTCTTTTAGGGAAAGATGGGAGCCCAAAGAGACAGTGAAAACGGGAAGCAGCAGAAAGGGCAGAATGAGGTGGTAATTCTATCTCACATGGAAACCAAAACAGAGGAAGGCATGGACACTGGCAGCCCTTGCTAATAAACGTGTCAGCCACAGAGGCTGCAGACAGGGAGCAAGAACATGTCCCAGGGGGATGAGCAGCAGGCTGGGCATCTTTCCTGAATGACAAAGGGCTGACTCGAAGGTCAGGAGAGCTGTCCTGTGAGCAGTGGGGAGGTCCAGGAAAGGTAAAGGAGCTTACTGGGTTCAGCAGAGTCCCTGTACTGATTCTCGCCTCAGTTTCTCCATTCTCCTGGGCAGCTAATCATCATGGACATGGACACCTCGATGCCATGACCCTGCCAAAACCAAGGTGGTACATAAAGATGGCCAGGGTAGGGGGCAAAGAGAGAAGATACATGGGGAGAGAATGGAGTGACACAAAGCAGGAAGTGGAGGCAAAGTCACCCGTCTCCTCCCTGGAGAAGGACACTAAATGCCCAGGATCAGAATACTCCTGCTTGATGAAATTCTGCTCTTTAGAGTGAGTGCAGGTGAGTCGTCTCACATTCTCCCGAAGCCTCATTGCCCTTCTTTCAGTTGGTTCCTTCTGCTAGGAGGAGGAGTGAGGAATCAGTGAGGGGCTCACGGTCTCAGTGCATTAACTCCAGGGTCCTGAAAAGTTCCTGATTAACACCACCACTTACAGATCAAAATATTTTGAGTCCCACAAGCCTGCTCCTCATTACCATGCATTGCTATCACCCAGGCATCTGGACTTAGATTATACTTCAACTCAGCTCCCTCATGTATTAAGTGATGGAAACAAGCTTAGGTGGTTTACTGCTCACATTCTCTTTGGGAACTAGTCTCAGAGACCATCCATATCTTGTACTGTGGTTTTTGCTGTTGCTTGGTTTTGTGTTTATACAACTGATCGATTTAATACAGACTTACAGAGGCTTTATTTTTATTTATGAAACTTTCCATTTAATAATATACTAAAATCTGGTTTTGCTATACAAATACTTTAATGTAATGAAGAGGATATCATAAAACATTTTTGAAAAGTTTTAACACTCTTCATCTCTATGTGCCTAACCACGACAAAATGAACAAAGCAGGAATCAACAGAAACACTACATTAGAGAGAAGATCTTAACATACTTCTCTCAAAAATAGTGTTTCAAAAATAGGTTTTTATAAGAAATTTTAAATATGAATATAAAATTCCAAATGGATCAGATATCCAAATGTAAATACAGAACTCCACCAATACTAGGAAAAAAATTAATAAATTCCTTATATAAGAACTAGGAGAAAGGACAACTTCCTGGACTATGACTCAAAATCCAATTTTCTAGCTAGGACTCAAAATTAGAAATTGGATTACAAGAGTATAAATTATAACTTTGCATGGCCAAAATAATTCAAACAAGTTAAAATGAAATACTGACAAAAAAGGTGTCGCAACTTATCCACAAAGGGTTACAAAGAGCTTCTCAACATTAAGAAAAACACTAGCAAACCAATAGAAAAAAATGGGCAAAGGTTATAAAGGTTATAAATTTGAATGATCCTTAGTTGAAGGCAAATATGCTCATTCATTCACAGAATTAGAAATTAAAGTTAGACTAAGGTACATTTGTCACATATATTGTCAAATATTCAAAATACAGTAACTTATTCTCTGTTGCCAAGGTGTAATGAAATGGGTACTTTCATGACTTGCTAATGGGAATTCAAAATGGCACAACTCTTATAAATGTGTGGTAATACTATAGACACACATCCCTTCTGACCCAGCAGGCAGTTGTACTTTTGGAATTCTATCCCAAAGATAAACTGACAAAAAGAAATGGTATCTGAAGAAAAATAGTAGTTGTGCAATCATTTATAAAACAAAAGATGAAACACAACCTAATGTCCAGCAGTGAAGAATTGGTTGGCTAACTCTGGGAAATAGTATGAGGTTCCTCAAAAAATTAATAGAATTACCCTACAACCCAGCAATACTGGGTATTTAAATACTACTAGGTATTTATCCAACAGGCACAGGTATGCTGTTTCATAGGGGCACATGAATCCCAATGTTTACAGCAGTGCTGTCAACAATAGCCCAAGTATGGAAAGAGCCCAAATGTCCATCGATAGATGTATGGATAAAGATGCGATATATATGCAATGGAGTATTACTCAGTGATCACAAAGAATGAAATCTTGCCATTGACAACTACTTAGATCGAACTAGAGGGTATTATGCTAAACGAAATTAGAAAAAGACCTGCATGACTTCACTCATGTGAGGAACTTAAGATACAAAACAGACAAACATAAGGGAAGGGAAGCAAAAATAAAAACCGGGAGGGGGACAAAACGTAAGAGACTCTTAAATATAGAGAACAGAGGGTTGCTGAAGGGGTTGTGGGTGTGGGTGTGGGTGTGGGTGTGTGTGTGTGTGTGTGTGTGTGTGTGTGTGTGTGTGTGTTGGGGGGGCGGAGCTAAATGGGTAAGGGGCATTAAGGAATTTATCCCTGAAATCATTGTTGCACTATAAGCTAACTACGATGTAAATTTAAAAATAAAAAAAATAAAAACAAAGTTCTGAGCAATGCATAATATTAATAACATAGCGTAGGTATTGCAAGTAGTGTGCAACTCATATCTGTGCATGATTTACATTTTAAATAAAGAATTAAAAAAAAAAAAAACACTGGCTGACTAAACCACGGTTTGCCCATAACATGGAATATGTATATCTGTAAAAGGGGATGAAGAAAATCTAATACGGATATGAAATTATCTCCAGGATATATTTGTAAGAGACAATATCAAATAGAACACTGCAACAACTTTTATGAAAAAGTGGAAATCTATAATAAATATACAAACAGGTTTCTTTTCTCAAAAACGAACAATGGAAGGATAAACCAAAAGCTTAATAAAAATGGCCACCTAGACAAATTGTGAGAACATGAAAAGGAGAGTTTGAAATAAGAATTTTTAAATCTACCTTGTTGTATGTAATTTTGACTTGTAGATGATGTATGTATTTTCAGTTAAAGTAAAACGAAAAGAAAACTTTAAGAATGCTAGAAAAAAAATGGACATGATGGGATATCAAATTATTTGCCTACCACACTAAAACCCAAATGACTTCCAAGGTATTTAAAAGAAGTTTTTTTAATGTTTATTTTTGAGAGAAAGAGAGAGAGAGAGAGAGAGAGAGAAACAGAGACAGACTGCAAGTGGGGGAGGAGCAGGGAGAGAGGGAGAGACAATTGGAAGCAGGCTCCAGGCCTCTAGCTGTCAGCACACAACCCAATGCATGGCTAGAACCCACAAATTCTGAGACCATGACCTGAGCTGAAGTCGGATGTGTAACCTACTGAGCCACTCAGGCGCCCCTCCAACGAATTTTAAACAGAGTTCGGTCATATACCTCTAGAAGCTTATGTAAGACAGCTAATCATCCAGGTTTTACCCAGGACTGAGAGGTGGCCTAGAACGAGACTTTCAGTGCCACAATGGAAAAAGTCTTAGACAGACTGGGATGTGTCAATCAGCTAATTTTAAGACAAATAATAAAAGTAAAAAAAGACCAGTGCAAATGAAATGATTTTATTATTTTCAAACTATAACTATATAGCAAGACAGGATAATTATATGAGTGTCTTAAGTCAAAATTTCAGCATCATCAAGAGAAAGCAGCGGTAATATATAAAATTGAAGTAAAAACAAAGAACAAGTAAACGTGGATTCAAAGGAATTTCTGGGAACACAGACAGCAGGGATGCTATTTTTTAATCTCCCAGAATGCACTCAGAAAAATGGACAGAGCAGGTAGAAATGCAAAATCAGAACAGCACAGGAGACACAGCAAAATTAAATGGCAAAGTGTCCCCACAGTTTTGAAAATAGATGGGTGCGCAGACAAAACGGTATCAGCATCTGTGCATGAGACAGATGAGGAAAGCAACGAACACAGTATCTACTGGACTTGAATATGGAAGGAACTGATCAATACTTATTGGAACGTGTGACAAGTCAAAATAAAATTAGAAGGGTTTTCAACACTCACAGGTCATTATGAAATATGCATCTGAAGCAACCAGAGCTCTGGCTCAGAACTCAACAGAAAGCCCCCTTTCATGAAAAACCTCATCCTGAGACTGGGGATACAGGTGCAAGGCTTCAAGTTTTGTAAGTGAGAATTCATAGAAGTCAAGGATAAAGGGAAATACAACTAAGAGTAGGAAAGAGGTAAAATATCTCTGAGAGCACAAGGTTGTATTTATTGAATTTTCAATTTGTAAACACCTAACAATTTTTTTTAAAAAAGGCTTAGATTTGTGAAGCTAGAAAAGCTAACCTGACCCCATTCTGTCCTCCTAGAAGTTCAGCAAATATCACAAGTATGAGCAATAAACAGAATTGTATCAAATTCCATGGAACAAAACCACAGACCAAGAAGTAGAAAAATTTCCCTACAGACACTCAAAGTATTCCAATAAGTACAGCCACTGAACAAATGAAAATTTTAAGTATTTCCAACAAGCTAAAAGAACACAAGTTGAGATTTAAAAGTTTAGATATGGGGTAAGAACTAAGAAAATAATTAGAAATACAAAATATTTCAGAAATAAAGCCTGAACTAGAATCAACCCAAGAGCAAACAGACAATGCTTCCAGAAGGCAAAAACAAAGAAAATGTGTAATCAAAAGAAAGTATTTGCAAGAGTGCCAAGTACAGTTGATAGAGTAATAAAAAGACTTAAAGCTACTTATTAAAAGGGCTCGCTAGGTATGTTGGAAAAACCACCCAGAATGACACATTCTGAAATATTATTTAATAAGGTTAGTGGACTTTAAAGGCAAATATTAAAACAAGCAAACAAAAACCTTGGGAACCTCAGGCAACATAACCAAGTTGCTTATTAGGGGAAAAGATAAGCAAAAAGTATTGTTGCTATTAAGTTTTTAGTAACATTTTATGCCAGAATATAATGGAATAATAGATTTAAGATACTGAAGGAAAGACCATGTCATTTCAGGATTTTATATGCAGCCAATCTGAGTTTCAGGTGTTAAGTGACAAAAACACTTGCCAACCTGTAAGAACTCTGGGAATATGACTTGCATGAGCCCTTTTTCTGAGGAACCCCCTAGACCCTGAGCTTCAGATGACCAACGTAAGTGGACAAACTTTGACATAAGGACCAGTATGTCATCTCAGAGGCCGCTGTTGGCTTCATGCTCCCTTAGAGGTACCAGAAGTGCCTCTTCCCTTTTGTTTCCTGGGTCTGTTATTCTCTGGGTAAACTCAGCACCTTGCAACCAATTTCCAGGCCAGAACAAGTTTTAAAAATTAGAAGTATTAATATAAATGCATCATTTTCTCCTTTAAAAATGTATTTCCTTTGTCCATTGGAAAAACGAAGAAACAATGATTTCCTAGTAGCAATGACTGAGCACATCACCCAGGCCTCTAACATCCATTTGCCACTACAAAGAACCAGGGCTCCTTGGATAAGTTCCTTATTCTAAGTCTTGGAAAGGAAATATATAAAATAAGCCTGAGATATCTTAATAGGCCAGAAAGTAAGGAAACCATCACAGACTAATAGGATCATAGGAGCCAACACGGAAGAGCTTTCATTAGCCAAAACCTGGGCAATTTGAGCAAAGGAAAATGAATGTGTTGAAACACAAAGACATTCCTAAAATCCACGCATTTAGAGTGGTATTAAAAATCCATGAAATTATGGGGTTCCTGGGTGGCTCAATCAGTTAAGCATCTGGCTCCTGATTTTGGCTCAGGTCATGATCTCAGGGTTCATGAGTTCAAGCCCAATGTTGGGCTCTGCACTGGCAGCATAGAGTTTGCTTGGGATTCATATTCTGTGTCTCTCAAATAGACGTAAATAAATATCAATGAAATTACCATGATATGAAAGTTGAAACATGTTGGTCGTTCTAGGAAGTTGCTGGAGCAACAACTTACTCTGAAAACTGATAAAGAAAATCAAAGACTTGCCTTTCTGAATCAAGGTATTTAAAGCAGTTGGCAAGGGACTGAATGTTCTTCAAAATGCACAAAGAATTAAAGGGCAACCAGACCTTCTGTACCTATGTTGTGACTTTTTAAAGTTTACTTATTTTGAGAGAGAGAGACAGACAGAGAGAGAGAGAGAGAAAGAATGAATCAATGAATGAGTGAATCCCAAGCAGGCTCCACGCTCAGCTCACAGGACGGACTGAACCACACAGGCACCCTTCTATGTTGTAATATTTTAACACAGTAGGAAAGATACAGTACACCTGTGAAGCATTCTTATCTAAGCAAAAACTGAGTGTGAACAGAGTTCTCTGCATTGTTCTGCCAACCTACAGAAAATGGGATAAATGAGCTAAAGAACCCTGGAAAAAAAAATGTAAAGAGTCCACATGGAAAATGGGCTGATTTCTTTAACAAATCAAGAGAATAAGAAAAGGAAGTGAAAGAACATTATAGAATAAGGAAAGACTCAAGTGACAGCTAAAGGCAAGTTGTAGGTCTTGCTTGGATCTTAATTCAAACGTATGAACACTCAAGAGACACATACCTCTGCCAGAGAGCCAGGAGTTTCAGAACTTTTAGGTCTTTTTTTAACCCACCTCAGGAAGTAGAACAGAATGGCCCCCACATGTGGCACAGACCAGAATTTTATTTCTTACACAACAATTTTTAAATCTTCACCCTCGTAAATTTTAAGCATCTGGGGCTATCCAACACCTTTAAATACCTTCCTTATACTTTCATTTGCCACAAAGTCCTTCCTTCCCGAGGTAGAAAAAAGCAACTCCCCTCTCTAGATTCTGAGGTAGTGAGGATTCTAACAAGGAGGCATACACATGCCTGGAGAATTTGGAAGGGTTGCCATAGGAAGGGGACTAAATACTCTAGCAAACATGATCACAGAGGCCCTGGGAACAGGGGCAGTGGTGGAACTTCTGGCATCCAGTCTTGAGGGTCATAGGTGCTGACTGCCAGCAATACTCCACAGTGGGCTGGCCACTATACCTGGCCAGGCAGTTTCACATTCCAGCTTTCTGGACCTCCTGGAAATTCTTTTTCTGCTCTAGGTGAATAGGGTGAAAATGCTGTTTCAACCAAGATCCCTGAGTTTCATCTACCCAGAACCCCTTTGCTATGTTTCCCTGGGCCAGTGGGTAAGGCATTCTAGAGGGCAGTTGGGGAAGGAGGTTTTTCTTAGACCATTCTCACCAGGTTAGTGACCGCACCATGCTGTTGAGAGCTCCTAGAGTAATATATACAACCTGAGCTACATGAGAAAAGTCCCATGGTGTCATAAAGAGGAAGGGACACAGGGGTAATGAGCAGTGATGTGGATTCTAGTGTAACATATCCATGTACCTAGTATATCAACAAGATAAGCATTCTCATACAAGATAAGCAGTATCAACACATCCATACTGATACCTTAACACATACTCTCTTCGATTGTTCCTTATAGATCTTAACACTCTTCTTTGAAAAAAGTTCCCACTCCCTGTCCACTCATAAGTATAAACAATCACATAATTGTCCATGCCTCTTATGGAGAAATATGCATTTATTTGTCAGCGCTTCAGTCAACAGGGAGGGAGCATAAGTACTGTGTAGGCAAAACAGGGAGACACAATTATCAGAGAAACCAAGAGCATGTAGCTCAACTTAATCACTCCATGAATGTGGAGAAGCTACATAAACTCTCCAGCCTCTGTTTTTTTAGCTATAAAAAGGAAATACCTTCTTAAATTTATTGTGAAAATGCCACTGAACCACTTAGTGTGTTACATAACAAGAGCTTGATGAATACCAGCTTTTATCATCATTGTATTACTGGTAAGTGGATTCATAGAAAACAGTCCATATAACGTACATGTATTTTAACCTTGCAATGCTGGATGTAAAAAAAAAAAAAAAAAAAAAAACTTTCCTGTTTGCTTAAATCAAATGTCCTACATTTAGAAACCATCCCACTAGGATGGCATTAGGTGCACAGTCCTTATCGATACCTCCTCTCCCCATCTCAGGATCACTCGCACCTCCTATGGTGCATACACAGTCCAGAACAGCTCTGGAAGGGCTGCCTTTTTTTATTCTACACTCCCTCAGCGTTCTTAAAGACAGGTGGCTCCATAATGTCTCTGCCAATTTCCCTCACCTCCCCAGGAGGCAAATTTTAGTGTTAGGTTCCCACCACCACCACCCTTACAACACCCACTATCTGCTTCTCAGAGCCCTGCACCTGGAAGCTGGGTAATGGGGTGCTGGTTCCAGCTATTCCCGGAACCAATAAACCTATTCGTCCTTCCTGGTATCTGAGAGAATGGCTCCAATCTTCTTCCTGAAACTTACCAGCTTCCATCACCCTTCCATGAAAAACACTTTCTCAGGATCCCACCCTTTAGACACCCAGCTCTTTCTCATTTCAGAGTGTGCTATGGCGAAGGAGATACTGGAAGGAGGCTTTTTTTTCCTTTGTAATTATCCATTTTCAGTGACGATTAAGTGAGCAAGTAAAATACCACAGCAAGCAAGGAAAATACAGCTGGATAGAACAGAAGCAAGAATGGAAGAAGAAATGATGGGCGAAGAGCCAGCAGAGACCCTCTGGTAGATGCAAGGGACAGCTTTAATGAGTCCAGACCACACGATCAGTAATCAATTTTATTGGTTCTGCTTGGGCTAATGTTCAATGAGAGACTAGGCACAAAGGCTCAAAAACAAGCAATTACCTCACTGTCTACGTTCTGACTTCATCTTGCTTCTGCTACTCCAAGACTTAAACTGCTTCTCACATCTTTTTGATCAAAGAGAAATAGGAAATGAAACCAGTATGAGAAGACTCCATCACAACCAGCCTTTCTTGGCATCAGATAACTAAATAAATTGGCCAGCTCACTTCCTCCCCCCATTCCCCCCCAAGCAAGTCTGACAGTAAATAAAAGGATCCTACAACTTCTGTCTCGGCTCTCTACAGAACCCTGGCAGGGAAGAAAAGCAGCCCTCACTCAAGGCAAACAAAAACAAAAAATAAAGGTAGCTAAATGAGGAATGTGAGAAAGCACGTGAAAAAAAATAGCACAAAGCACTGCAAATGTTTCTGTATCCACCACTGCTCTTTTCTACTGATATGTGTTGAAGCAATTAGGAACTCTGGAAACACAGGAAGAAGCCAACACTTCCAGTTGCTGCTGTCAACAGTCAATAAGCACCAAAATGATTAGTGAGGAGTTTTTAGGAAGGCTGAGAGAAAAAAAAAATGTTAGAGATGTCGCCCCTTAGAATAGGCTGGGGTTGTAGAAAAGGTGGTCAGAATTTTACTGGATGCAGAGTCAGAGGGCCGAGGCCATACCGGAACCTAGAAGAGATGTTTGACTAAAATGTTGGGGATCCAAGTAACACCTCCAAAAGTGTACACATGGGAAAGAGATGTCCCACCACTCCCAGCAGATGCCAAGGCAGCTTTGCTAATAGAAGGGCTCTATTTTATCAGTGAAGGTCCCAGGTGAACTATCAACTATCTCAGGGAATGGTAAGTCAAAAGGAAACACCTGACGCTCAGCAGAGGCGACTGCTTCTGGGAACACTCACCTATAGTATCTGACAAACAGCATGAGGTGAGCAATGGGAAGCCAGCTGAAGCAAGGAGGGACAAAGAGCATGGCTGATCAACTTGTTTATGATCACCTATGAGAAACCTCTGGAAACTCCTAGAAAACCCATGGTAGGGGAACTTTGCATACAGCAGGTATGGTACTAGGTACCATCAAGTCCTAATTAAACACAAGCTACATGTAATAGGGAAAGAAGAGTACCCACCTCACATGAGTTCGTGATTTCATGTGAAATCGCTTTGTGAGCTCCACATCACCAGCTGAATGGGAGATGTTGCCAATATCAATGGGTTGCAGTCAACATTACCACCCTGAGTGTCCCAGACTTTGAGAAAAAGTGCTGAAGGTTTCTTACTAAAAGATGGTCTTTGTAATAAAGGCTAACAAATACACTGAGGTTCCAAGATGCTTCAAAAAAATACATTTTGTTGCAACTTTATTTGCAAGAATTGTATTGTTACACCACTGTAGGGAAGAGTCTCAGATCCTTCCTTGAAAGTCAATGTTGACGGCTGGCCCAGGTAAAAACAACGTATTAAACTCATCAGCTTACCTCTCTTTCCAAATTCACTTCAGCATCAGTATGCCCTAGGTCAGTACCAAACTTGTAACTTGGCTGTCACCTTTGACTCCTTTCTCCCTTATCCTTGACATCTAATTAACCACTCAGACCTCCCATTCTTAGTTCTTCATTGTTTCTTGAATCCGTACACCCTCTCCCTCCCCAAAACCATTACCCCACTTTAGGCCACTATGCTTTCTTCCTTAGACTATTCCAACAGCAAAAGGGTCTTCAACTCTAAATATTACACAGTACCTGTGGCCTCACATAACCGGCCTCTGATGAGCTCCTTCACTTTATGTCATATCCTCAGATTATATTCTGCAGACACCTTGAACCCTCTTGCAGGACTTTCAAAGTACCACGCTTTCTCAACTTCAGTTCATTGCTTGTACAGGTTTTGCCTCTCACTTAACCTTTCTTCATTTTCCTAACACCCTATAATTTCTATTTGTCTTCCAGAGTTTGGTTTCCAGGTCACCTCCTCTGAGCTGCATTTCCCTACACCCCTAATTTCAAGTTTTACCATGCCTACCCCAGCTTATGATCTATAACTCTGGATGGCCTTGCCTGTTTACTAACCAAATTAGACCAGTGGTTCTCAAAGTGTGATCCACGGACTCCTAAGGGTCCCTGAGATCCTTTCACCGTGTCCAGAAAACCACAACTATTTTCACAGAAACAGATTTTGTTTGCCTTTCTCATTATGCTGATGTTTGCACTGATGGATAAAAAGTGCTGGTACCTTAGCTCAAACCAAACTTTATCAGTACCCATATACTCTTCACTGCCACATATTCACAAAAGCAATGACCATTTTACTTAGGAATCCCCTGATGAAGCAATAAATTATTTCAATTAAAATCAGCCCTTAAGTACACATCTTTTTCGTGGTCTCTGTGATGACGTGAGAAGCAAGCACTTGTAATACAAGATAATTGCTGTCTCTAGGAAAAACACTTGTACAATAGTTTAGCAATGGAACTAGACTTTTTCCATAGCATTCTTTCACTTGAAAAAAAACTGAAAAACTACTCAAGACGAGTATTTGACAGTTGATAGAAAGTGAACAGAGTGAGCTTATTAGTCAAGGGACAAAAATCAAAAATATTTGTTGATAAAATTCACACTTCCGCGTGAAAATTAGAATTTGGAAAACCTATATACATCATGAGCTTGAGAGCTTCCCAGTAAAGATGTTTCTGATAAGATCAGTGCTGATACTAATATGAGTTGATAAAGTGTAATGAAACATATTAACATTTAGAAAATCTGCATAACTAAATAAGCCAACATTTTCCTAGTGACCAATGCATAGGTAAAATATTCACTGGAAGTGTGAAATGAACCATTGGACTTTAACAGACTATGAAACGTTCATTTATATGGCTTCAAAATCCACACTGCAACTAACATTTAGAGAACTATTTGTTGCATTTTGGTGTACCATTAAAGAAGAATACCTACCACTATCTGAAAAGCAATTAAAATATTCATCCTTTTTCCAGTTATCTTCTTACATTTGAACCAAAACATAACAGATTGAGTGCAAAAACAGATAAGAGAACTAAGCTATCTTCTATTATAAAGCCGGGCATTAAAAACATATGCAAAAACGTTAAACAAGGTCATTCTTCTGTTTTTATGTTAAAACCCATGTTAATAAAATAATTTACGTAAACACGTTGATGAGCTGGGGTTTTTAAATGAACATTTAAAATTTTTTTTTTTACTTTCTAATATGAAAAATATCGATATAATCAACATAAAAGTTAGGGTCTTCAATTTTTGAGAGTGTAAGAAGTCAGTCCCTGAGCAGATCTGAGACCCAGGTCTCCAGACTATAATCTCTTTATCACCAGCCTCACTGATTACCGTGTCCCTGGCTCCTAGCCCCAGTATCAAGCTCACAAAAAAGCATTAAATAAGCATATTTCAAAGAAATATAGATAGGGCACTGCTCAAGGGAGAAGAAATGTGTGAAATTCAGAGCAAGGCTTGCCACTTCCCCTGTGGGCAGTTCTGTGGAAAAATAGACACACCTGAATCCACAACAGACTATTCTCTACCCAGAAGTCAGACCAGCCCAGAGATGCACCTCCAGTTCTGAGATAATTCAGGAGTATCAGGAGATCCTGAAGAGGTTTTGCAAGATCCACAAAGATGACTCAGAGTTAGAATACTAACAAAGTCTGTCAGGGAAAGAGTTCTACAATGTTATGTAGTTGGCCAACTGCTCCTTGGATTCATGGAGGCAGGAACAAGAGAAACCAACTTCACCTGAAGCCTGGAGGATTTAGAGGCAAAGAGCTTGATTTTGAGGGTCATTAAACATCATAATGGGCTTGTTAGGGATGCCAGGGAAGTTTGGACGGACCGAAGAGCTCTTCTGCTGAAGGAATGAAAGCAAAATAGTGTTCTCTGATTGTCTCAACTGGTCGTATTAATTCCAAGAAACAGAGCTCCACTATTCAGAAAAAGACATTGTTTCAATTTATAAGGTCAAGAAATCTAGAAGCCATCATAAATATATTTCCATTATACTTTTGTAAATATTGCGATTTACTGTGAACAGATAAGGCCAACTACAAGTGTACATTTATTTTTTTTTTCAACGTTTATTTATTTTTGGGACAGAGAGAGACAGAGCATGAACGGGGGAGGGGCAGAGAGAGAGGGAGACACAGAATCGGAAACAGGCTCCAGGCTCTGAGCCATCAGCCCAGAGCCTGACGCGGGGCTCGAACTCACGGACCGCGAGATCGTGACCTGGCTGAAGTCGGACGCTTAACCGACTGCGCCACCCAGGCGCCCCTACAAGTGTACATTTAAATAAACTCCACTAACTCCCATTGCTAATCAAGTTTCTGCTGGTTATGGGTTGAACTGCACTCCCCCCATCCTAGATTCCTATGTGTTAAAGTCCTAATCACTAGTACCTCAGACTGTGACCTTATTTGCCAACAGGGTCATTGCAGATGTAACTCAAGTTAGGATGAGGTCTGACTGGAGTAGATGGGCCCCTAATCCAACATGGCTGATGTCTTTTAAAAAGGGGAGAGGGCCCCTGAGCGGCTCAGTCAGTTAAGTGGTCTGACTCTTCGATTTCAGCTCAAGTCATGATCTCACGATTCATGGGTTTGAGCCCCACATCAGGTTCTGTGCTGGCAAAGAGCAGCCTGTTCTGGATTCTTTCTCCCTCTCTGCCCCTCTCCCACTTACACATGTGCTCTCCCTCAAAAATAAGATAAAAATTGGGGCGCCTGGGTGGCGCAGTCGGTTAAACGTCCGACTTCAACCAGGTCACCATCTCGCGGTCCGTGAGTTCGAGCCCCGCGTCAGGCTCTGGGCTGATGGCTCAGAGCCTGGAGCCTGTTTCCGATTCTGTGTCTCCCTCTCTCTCTGCCCCTCCCCCGTTCATGCTCTGTCTCTCTCTGTCCCAAAAATAAATAAACGTTGAAAAAAAATTAAAAAAAAAATAAGATAAAAATAAACTTAAAATATGGCAATAGACAATATTCACAAACAGGAAGAATACCATGTGAAGTTAAGGCAGAGATCAGGACGATGCTTCTGCAAGTCAACTACCTCCAAAGATTGCCAACTACCACTGACACTTTGATCTCCAGCACCTTGCCTCCCAAACAAACTGAATTGCTAGGTTTAAACCACTCAGTTTGGGGCATGTTGTGAGCTGATATATTGTGTCTGGCTACAATGAGATTTTACTGTAGTGGGCAAAAGTAGTAAGTAGATTCAGTGTTCTAAATGATGTAGTGGGGTGGGATGCCTAGAACTATTTCCCAGTGGGGACCAATCTGTAGCTTGTTTGGTAAAAAGCTCTAGTAGCATAGATCTCGGCAGCATCAATATAGACAAATGCAAAGGTGTGACTTCCTCTACACTCAGAGTCTATACAACTTAATGGTTAGAAGTGGTGCTGATTGAGAGGAATGGCGAGAGTTACACGAGTCAAGTTTTAAGTGTTATAGCTATACCTCCTATTTTTCACTCACTGTCAAGCTCCCTCAAGTTCAGTTCAGCCAAAGCTGTTAGTACTTGAAACGGTCAAAAACATCAGAGTATGTAGAAGAACACTGGTCTCAACCATTAGGATGGTAGACTGAAAAGCTAATTCAGTGATGTAAGCTTCCCTTGAATTTCAGGAAGGTGTACCAAGTATTCCCTTGACCTTCTCTATTTCCCTTGGTGGTACATATTCAAGCCTCTGGCATCCAGTGGAACCCCTACCACCTTTTTATCTCTTATTCTCACTCTGTAAAAACGAAAACAAGGATCTCACTACCTTCAGCGTGAGGAAGCTGCCTACATGCTCATTATTAGCTACAACAACCCTCACCTTTTTTTCCTTCTACATTTAAGTTTTGTTTCTATTTTCGAATTCAGTATCCTTGAATTGTTCCTGTCAAGCCTCGCCTAAGCAGAAGGCAGATTCTGGGGAGATCAAAGAGCAAGGAATTGAGGAAGAGGTTGGCGTTGGTTATTTGAAGACTGAGCCAATTCTCTCATTACCCCGGTTTCCAGCCCACTGGCCCGTGGAAAAAGAGCACTCCTGGGTCACTCTCGGTTCTGGGACACTAGCTGGGCTGCATTCTCCACCCCTTCAGCTGCTGGGCTCATTCCTACTCCTGAGACATTCTGTCATCTACTGAGATATTGCACAGGTAGGGAGTATTTTCAAATGTATAGCATGCTACCCTCTTTGTCCTGTAACAATGGATTCCTCAGTAGAGTCAAAGGAAAAGTTCTTTGATCCCACAGGATAAAACTTCCCTTCACCAATCAATCTTCATCTACTCCAGTGTACTTATGGATTATTTACCCTGATCTCATCTCCCTGGCAGCTTGCAGCTAAGATGTCCGTTGCTAACAAACGAGGCAGCATGCAGGTGCATTTATGATTATTGCAGGTCATTGGCTCTGCGTGTATTTAACCCGTCTTTTACCACAACAGCTTTCTTTGCTATAAATACTGGGTCATTGAAGACTTCGGAGTTTGGACTTTATTACAAGGGAAATCATCGTATTTACTTATAGTTTCCCAAAGTACACTTATACAAGCAAGTCTCAAAGGGACAAAGGACAGTGAACAAACTAAAGCAGAAAGGTCAGCTGTTGGGGGAAGACAAAGGTACTAAGTAGGGAGTGTTTTCAACATAAGGAGTTATAACTACACAAAAGTTAGAGTGTATTTCTGCATTCACATTTCACAGCTACAGCTTCATTTATTCCCATGAACGTCTACCATCAGTCTGTCTACATGGGGAAGGAAACAAACCGCCCTGTGGAGGATGGCGCTGCCTTAGTTGTGAAGACCCCTGCGACCCAAGTTTGTATCCTTGTTCCTTCTGGTTTCCTGCCAAGAAACTATCAGTGCTGCCCTCTAATGGTCGTCACCTTTCAGGTTGTCAGAACTGTTACACCACCCGTGTAAGGGTAGTCTCGTTAGATGTGTGGCAAGGCAGACAGACTCTAAACCAAACTCACATCTTTTCCAAAAAGAAAAAAGGAAAAAATCACCATTGTTTACTCGGCGCTAGAATTATCACTTTTCTACATACGTGTTGACTTGAGAAATGATGGAGCTCTCCGAAGCCAATACCACATACTCTTTGTCATGGAACGCCAGGGGACCCTACTTTAGATGGTAATGCAACACGTCCTCATGGACAAAAATTCATCAGGAATCAGGCAAGATGAAGTTTGCAGTAGTGCCCTTTAAGTGTACTGATTATCTGCCACATTCACATCTATCTGGTTCTCTTAAAAGGTACCAATTCATTAAGTAGACTCTTAACCAGTTTTGGTCATCTCCCTCATGTCAGATTACTTTGCTGTTCACAAATACAAGGTTACTCTTAGAAAAGTTAAAACCAGAATCTTCCTCCAAGGTTCAGAGTGTGAGCTTCACAGACTTCCTACTTTAGACCTACGTTTTAATGGACTCCAACAACAAGAAAAGCAGAGAAAGTATCATGGCTTGGATGTCTTTGGCACACTATTCAGCCTAGAAGCCTGACCTTCTATTGCCCCTGAAGTTTGGCCAAGGAAAGAATCAGCGTATAATTACAGGCAAGTGAAAACAGGAAGTCTTCTTGCACACAGCCCAGAGAAGACCTGCATCTCAACTAGCTGATCAAGCCACATAAATATTAATAACACTGTTCAAAGTGGCATGTGGTTTTATTGACCACGCCTCAGTCAAAGCAGCCTCTATAGCCCAGCTGCTACTTGCTGTCTCAGAGATCCATTTATAAATAATTGACGTATTTAGTGTGAAATTACCACCTTGTATGTAAAAGATCATTGTGCAAGTGCCCATCAGATGGGGAATCCCAAATTAGTGTTCGGCTGGAGAAGATGAGGCAGCAAGGTTACCAGGGTGTGCACATGCACGTGTACACATCAGCCCCCTCCTGGAAGGGAGGATGGAAGAGTGCTGCTCAAAAGGTTTCTTCTCCCTCTGAGTGGTCTAGGTCAGGGCATGGGCTTCAGCCCAAAATTCCTGAATTTTCTTCCAGCTGGGAGAACCAGGTTATAGTAATAGAAAACTGAGAAAGAAAAGCCCAACAGGAGAGAGTGGGAGCATCGCTACTGCCACATCACAGAATTGCTGAAATAAAGAAATACAACTCACACCATAAGTAGAATTCTCAGTAACAATGTTCTAAGACACAAAGGTGGGGAAACTGCAGGTAGCAGGAGGGCTAAGGATTATAGTTCCATCAATTTCAAAATAACAGTTTGGAGAGGGGAGGGAGAATCCACAGGGCAAACCTTAATACTATTATTTTCTTTGCACAGCATTTGAAAAAAAAAAAATTTACCCTAGGAGGTAAAGAGGAGTGTGTGTATGGTTGACAAATGTCAAATCCAGACTGAGTTTTTGTCTTACAAATTGCAAAATATCCTTCCTCTCTTATCTCTCCCAAACAGGTCACAATAATTCGAAAGAGAAGTTTAAGCCTAAGTTTCTTACAAATAGCTCCTTACAAATATTTTTTTTAAAGATGCTAATGAAAGTGATTTGAAGAGTTTGGTGCAAATTTTTTAAAGTTATATTTGTCTTCTAAAATGTCCTGAGATAGCTCATTCAACCTATGAAAATATTGCTTCAGAAGCACTAGTTTTACCAGAAATTGATTGAGAATCCTGTTTAAAGGATGGTGCTAGAATCTGTAGAAAGTTCAAAGACTTATAAAGCAGGGCCTTTGCCCTCAAAGAACTTGTAGCATATAGAGATGTGCTGGCAGAATAGAGCTGTGTTCCTACATGGATTTCTGGATCATATCTACTTCCAAAGATTTCTAGACCACTCCCTCCTACAGAGTCTATTCAGTTCCTATTGAATTGTACATGTGGGAAACGTAATAGGGATTTTTATACAGAACATTCCTATAAAGAGAAACCACTGATACTGAACTGCAGTGGCTTCACACTAAGATTATATGTGATCGACTTGGAAGAGCCATCCATGGTTTCTCAGAATAGCAAGAAATTCTGAAGAGGAAATCAAGTTCAATTGTTCCATTTAACCTCCAGAGCCCATGCTATCAAAGGGGAGACTTCTAACTAAAGAGGCCCTAAGAGAAGGGAAAACAAGGAGGACAGCCCAGGCAGATTTCTGGTAGATTCCAAAGGCTGTATTACCTGAAATTTCTGAAACGGGCTGCTGCTGAGACAGCAGTTAAAACTGAACCAATCTCCTCTGTATCATCAGCCCACATACTTTCAGTTGTGCTCAGTTGTGGAGCTAAACATTTGTGCTACCCAGCCTTTCACTCAGCACCTGCAGCCAGACTGTTTAGCTAACACATTTCTAGGTTTCTGCACGTCCTTGTGTCCTGTAGAAAACCATGGGGGTGGCACACGCTCTTTTCTTTCAAATTGAGCTTCCCTAGGGAATGTGAGCTGCATCTTTGGTGCCATGTGGGAGGGGAGGGTGTTATATCCTCACAGGCAGCTGTTCCGTACAGATAAATGTTATATTTGTCAAGGGTGTTGGCAGAGCGGAGAAAGAGAGACCTGCAAAAACAATGGGCAGCAAAAGCCGGACAACACAAAATATTTTCTGTCCACTGCGTCACTTGCCTCATTAATCCTGGAACATTGCCCTAAAATCTTCCATTAGTGTTATCCACCCACTCTCTCATTTATTCCTTACTCTTGAAAACTTTCTCTGAGATGCTCTACGGAACTTATCCCTAGATCTATCGATGCCATAGAGATCACAACATATCACAGCAAGATGATTTTGATGGCATTGCTGTCAGAGCTGTGGACAAATCCCAGTGCGTCAGTCCATGGAGTCCAGCTACATCATCAACCCAACCCCTCTTCTCCGTGTACACTGGCCTCTCAAAGAATATGCAGCCAGATAGGAAAATGACAACGCTGCAGATACTCCATCTCTGTGCATGGATTCTCACAGGTCAAGATACTGCCCTGCAGCACAAAGCTATGAGAAGGATTTGTGAAGTGTCACTCTGTGGATTTCATCAACATGGCCCTTCCTCTTCTACCTTCATAGGAAACTACGTGCTTCAAGACGGAGATCACCCCAGCCTTGGGGAACCAAGCAACCAATCACTGGAGCATTCTCATGCGACTCTTACAAGTCTCCATGTCCCTCTTAAGTATCCAAAGCTAGTAAGGAAGTGATGCGTGAATACCTGAACAATTCTCGAAAGGCTAATGAGCCATACACTATCAAACCAAATATCAGCATTTCTCTTAAATTTCCTTTCTGCTTATCTTATGTTCATGATTTTGATATGCCTGACTTTCCACTATCCCGTGAGATCTTCGAGAACAATATGTCTTACCTAATATTTTTGAGACACACACACACACAGAACCCAAAGCAGGCTCCAGGCTCTGAGCTGTCAGCCCAGAGCCTGACACGGGGCTCAAACCCATGAACCGTGAGATCATGACCTAAACCAAAGTCAGGCACTTAACCAACTGAGCCACCCAGGTGATCCATGTCTTACTCTTTATGGATCCAGCACCTAGCATAGTACCTGGAACACAATAGCTTCTAAGTATTTATCAAGTTTCCTATATTAGGTGCTTGTTCCTAATTATAGGGTTATAATAACCTATCCAGGAGATTTACCCCTCCACCCATAACTGAAAAATACTGGAAGTACTATGGGCCTAGAAAGGAAAATTTTCACATATAAATAGATACATGAACTGCAAGTCACCAAAAAGACCTGTTTCAGTTGTTAGAAAGTGGTTTTAAACCCTGAAGTAAAAGATTAAGCCCCACATGATAATCCGGCCTTAATTTTTTATGTTGCCTGCTATGTATATATCATTTGAATTAGCAACCTTAAGGAAAGCATGGGAGAATGGGCGAAGATATTTTTATAGTTTGTGTGAATTAAAAGTGGAGATTTACAACTTTTGGAAAAATTTTAGGTTTATTTTTTAGAGAGGGAGATAGTGTGAGTGGGGGAGGGGCAGAGAGAGAATCCAAAGCAGGCTCCAGGCTCTGAGCTGTCAGCCCAGAGACCAACACAGGGCTCGAACTCACAGACCATGAGATCATGACTTGAGCCAAAGTCGGACACTTAACCAACTGAGCCACCCAGGCACCCCTGGAAATTTTTCTTAAAAAGGAATTTTGAATTTGTTGACCTAGTTCCACAATGTGTAGCTGCAATGTACCCTTGACACTGAAAAATCACAAGATAATTGTATTACACATCATGAGCGATCTAGACCCTCAGGAAGAACTGGTACCATCTTGATCTATATAAACTCAGCCTCAAGAGCATTTCAAGAAGTCAAAATATAGTCTTGAAAAATAGGCTAGATACATGTGTGTGTTATGTGAGATAATATATGACCTCTCTAAAACCCTTCAATAAAATTCACAGAATTCCATTCAAACTAAATAAGCTATTGACCTTAGTTTGTCAACATCAGAGCATTAGGAATCTGTATTAGCATGCTATCAATGTTTAAGGTTTATGGACAAGCCTCTATCTTTATGGAGTACCCACTATGCAAAAATAAGACCATTTAAGTTTTCAGAACCAGTTTCCTCATCTGTTAAGAAAATTACTACCTACCTCTAAATAGTGATATGTGATTTAATGAGATGATATGAACATGAGAAACATTCAAGTCCCCATTAGCTAGAAGTCCTGCTTACTCACCTGTCATTGATACAGTGATTTATATAATTTCAAACCTTTTAAGAGCAAAACTTCTATACCTGTGAAAATACAGAGAACCTTACATAAACAGACACTACCAATAAACAATTTATAACAAACCTGTGTTCTCCCTTTATGCCTTTCATTAAGTTAAATGCTACCACAATGTAGTAGAATAAAGACTAGGGGCGCCTGGGTGGCTCAGTCAGTTAAGCATCCGACTTCGGCTCAGATCACGATCTCGCAGTCCGGGAGTTCAAGCCCCGCGTCGGGCTCTGTGCTGACAGCTCAGAGCCTGGAGCTTGCTTCAGATTCTGTGTCTCCCTCTCTCTCTGCCCCTCCCCCATTCATGTTCTGTCTCAATAAACGTTAAAAATTAAAGAAAAAAAAAAAGGCTGTACAGAAAACAAAAGGATCAAGGGGTTAAGAAACAGAACACCAACCAGCTTAATGCAAAAGAAAAAAGGAAGAGACAGAACATTTTTCTTTTTACCTATGTAACGTCTGGATGTGTCACATGGTAGCTAAGATGAAAGCTTTGCTAATTTGTACTGAATATCCATCAACCAAAGTGTGTCTCTGTTCATTTGTGCAAATCAATTTAAATTTTCTCCCTAAAACACATCTATGGATTGAGACAAAGCAATAAATGCGTCAGTTCAATAACCCTAACAAGGGGAAAAACAAAGGTAATGATGATGCTTCTGGCTTCAATAGGACTGTAGACTTCCCAGGGCCAGCCTGGCAACTCAGAACAATTAAGAAAACGACAGACTCAGCCTACCAAATGTACACAGAAGAACTGTGTTGGCTTAGATCATAGATTTATTCAACTTCTATGTGCACCAAACAAGATATATGCTAATATTTGGGGGACAGTGCAGTTGAGTTGATCTAGATTGCTTGGCCTACTTGGATCTAGCCATATCTAAAGAAGGAGTATAGAATTTCGTTCGACAAGGCTTGAATCCCTGGAAGGCACTGTGCTAGGTTTCAAGAAAAGTAAACATTATGGAAAAAAAATTACTAATATTTTAAAACATTGTAGTCCAGACTAAAGTCTAATCTGATCCTCACTTGAGATTTGGGGGGTTAAAAATTCAGTCAATTAAGTCCATATTGAGAAGCAATAGGATCTTAAAATAGCTTCTAACATGCAAAAGAAATAGGTTCTGCAGCCCAGATAGTTTAAGGGTAATTATTTTTTTAGTTACATAAAGAGACATTTTCAGACCTCTAATTGCTCCAAATTTATCTGCTGAAGAGTCATTATGATCCATTTTTAACCCCTCTCTGACATAAAGAACTAATGCTGTAATTGAACTATGTCATCATTGATCTCAATTCGCAACCATTAGAAGAGCTGAGTTTTGGCTTTCACTCGCAATTGTACCATTTTGCTTCTAATCACCTTCATGCCTGCAGATATGCACTGTGTAGCCCAGAGTTGTTTAAAGCCCAGCTAGATGCTATGAATGACACCTATGGCCTAGTCGACTATCATTTGTTATTTTCACATGCGTAGAGTAAGGGGAAAAGCACAGACATCTCCATTTTTAAGGCTCATTTTCTCTTTTATTCTTCTGGCCCCAAAGGTCTTTCGTAGTAACTTAAATTTAGTTTGCTTACTCATTTATAATAGAGATACAAGAAAGGATTTTCGTTTTGCCCCACTGCTGATGCTAAATACGTCCAAGTCTCATTCTTAAGGGATAGGAAACCCGTGTAAGAAATTATGTACAAGAAATGTATATAACCATGCTTAAGCCTTTGAACTGGAGTTCTGCATTAAAACCACGATGATCTACTGTAACATACGCAGTAATCTTTAGTCCTAACGACAATGTGGACAAAAATATTTAAGGCCGTGGATGTTAAATTGGATTCAACTGATTAGGAAATCATTTTTTTGTGGACTACAAATGCATGTTTTGTTTATAATGACCTCTGTAAAACTTTTCTTAAATCCAAAATATGAAGTTGTGTTGTTTTGAAAGCTCAGGAGCTGCTAAAGCACCAATACCACCCTTCCTTCTACCATAAGAATGATTTCACAGAGAAACTCTGCCCCCAAACCAGAGATCTAATGAAAAGAGCAGAAGGGAACGTCAGGAACACTGGCTTCTGATCTCAGCTCCACAGTTATTGGCCCTTGCTTCAATTATTCTTTCTAAACTTCAATGCCTTCATCGTAAAAGAGGGAATTGAAATAAATTGGGTCTATGTTCATTCTAAGATTTTTAATAAACCACATGGAATCATCATCAGTATCTTTTGAACAAATATAGCAAAGACAAGCAAAGCTGGATACTAGTTAAAAGTGATAAAGATCGTTTTATTCATAGTAACTATTGTAATAGTAGGGAAAACCAGCATAACCTGAGCTCAACTCCACTGAAACAGAAGACAGGCTTTGTAAACACTGGATTGTACTAAAGGAAAGGTCATGCCAGAAGGTATAATGGTGCAAGCTGGAGCAAGGTGCCACCCAGGCTTGTTCCCTGCCCTTCCTTGGGATCTGGGAAGCAGAAAGGTTAAGCACTCTCTCCCTGAATGTTTTGATCTTGAAGAGATTGCTCTCAGGACCCCAAGGAAACAGTTTTAGGTGGTAGAAGAGTTACACCTCAAAGAACAGAGAAAAATCTATGTCTGTAGGCCTTTTAAGGGGGACTGGGGACAAGTAGTGACACAGCCTTAAGCTGCTAGAAGCCATGTAAAAGTTTGGACACAGATGGTTATTAGCAATGGACCAGTTCAGGACATTCATAACCATTGGATGTCTTGAAGGAGACTAAAGCTCATTGAGAATATGGTCTACTGACGTACAGAACCACATTTTTAGAAGGTACAAAGTCTGTTCATGTAAGTTTTTGGTTCTGCCATATATATGGACTCTTAAAAAGTTGCCCCCAAAATATCTTAGTCAATGGCTCCATCTAGCCTTATTATAGCACTGTCTTGAGTCATTTTAAATACATATGTATAACTGCATTCCTCTTAAATTCCTTAACAGTTGAATGTTAAGCCCATTATACTACTATCTGCCCTCCAGAAAAATGGGTCAAGTAGGATACTCAGAAGGGTCAGAGTGGAGAACGACAAACCCATTTAATTTGTATCAATAATCCTAAATTCTTCATTTTTAATTCCCTTTTCTAAAATAAGGGATTTCAAACAAAGATCTTGAGAGGGCATTTCTCTGTAAAGTCTTATTTTGCTTTCGTGAAAAATTAAGATGGGAGTTTTTGTAAATGCAAATGAAAATATTAAAGGTGCTCAATATATTCGTAGAACAGATTGAGATTTTTTCATGCAATGTTAGTGTGCTGTGCCCTCAGCAGCAGTACCATAATTAAACCTGTTGGCATTTCCATTTTAAACTTAGTCATAAAAACTCCCTCTAAGCAATAATGTGCCATTTCAAGACTCAAACCAGCAGTTTCTACTGTTTAGGAACAATATTTGAGAAAGTTTTAGCAGGGGGTCAAGTTCTAATAAGGTAAGAGCATTTAGCAGAATTTTGTTTTTTACACATCACCCTAGCTGCTTGTTTGCCCTCTGACAACTAATTTCAATCTAAACCTGTAATATTTATAAATAGGATAGACATGTAGCACGAACACTGCATTCAAGCTCCCATTGAGAGAAATGTGGTTTGTCACATACTGGGGTATCCTGCTTCATGGGAGCTGGAGTTCAAGTGATTAGAGAGGATGATGTTCAAGAAAATAAAATTATAAGTAAACATGAGAGATGAAAGTGAGTATTTAGAGTAAGACAATCACAACCTATAACGTTTGAAAGGCTGACAAATACTACAAATATAAAATCCAGAAGGGTCACAAGATATAAATGTGTTTCATCCTCATAATACTTTTTCTCTTACCTATTTTGGTTGCATACTCTTTGATCAACTTCTTCATATGATAGATTTGGTACTATTCATTATGGAGAAAATTAGCCTTTTCTCTACCATCAGAAACTGGCAAACTTTTTCTATAAAAGGCCAGATAGTATTTTAGGCTATGCAACATACAGTCTCTCTCACAGCTATTCGATTCTGTCACTGTAGCACAAAATCAGTGACAGACAACACATAGGTGAATGAGCCTGGCTGTGTTCCAGTAAAACAATTTTTCAGTTCTGTGTAATTTTCACAGGTCATAGAATAAGATTCCTTCCCCCACCCCAATCATCTAAAAATGTAAAAACCATTCTCAGTTCGCGGGCCATACAAAAACACAGACCACAGTTTGCTGACCTCTGTTCCACTCTAGTTGATAGAAATCTGTTTATTATCGGTAACTTTTAAAAGCTACTTGTCAGATCTGAAAAAAATCCTTTTACATAGAAGCAATTTTTCGAGCTGTGACTAATTTTAAGTGTTGTTTGAATTGGCATTCATTAACCAGTTTGTCATCGATAACCTCAATGTAAATTTCTACATGGGAACTTAAGTATCTTTGTTATAGTATTTTACATTAAGTCACTAAGAAATTTGAATATTTTCCCACCAAAGTGTTTATGCCATTCACATCACTCAGGATTCAATCTAAGAACCTATTCACCACTATTAAAAATTTATCACCTCCTCTTAATTGCTTTTGCTATGCTCGGAAAAAAATTTAGTTCTAATTATACATTTAATGTTAGCATAATTTCTTTTGATTTCATCACTTTCATCACTTAAGTTCATATTTATGCACTTTTCAAATCGGTAATTTCTCTCTGTTCCTTAAAAACCACTTTAAAGAGGACAAAAGAAGGGACTCATCATAATCTAAAATCAGGTCTAATCTCTCATGTTTTATGGAAACATTCCAAATGATTTTTCAAATCACCCCATGTCTTTTTGTGCCAAGACATCAGGTCAATTGGCACAGTGGGCAGTAAAAGTATTCCAGGAAGCCCTGGCTATGCCAGGAGACCGTGTACGTGTGTATATACACACACACACTGAACTCTACATAGACTTGAATGAAAACCACACCAGTATGTCCCAAACTCAACATCATGTATTGTGAACCCGACTATACCTTAACCAGATACGGAAAGTATCTGCAGCCACCCCAATAACCACCCAATGCGAGGGGAAGAGGTCAAGAAGGAAGAAAGATTGGAAAAAGACAAATTTTTACCAGTTATAGAATCATGCTAAGACCTGGGCAGAGCTCCTATCCCAGCCTTGAAAGGTGTCTGTACACCTAAGCTTGCCTACCTGAGTCTCCTGCTCAATCCACCTGATCGTTCTCCAGCCGATCTGTCCTGCAGTAGACTACATATTACCTACAGTACCACCCACCACTCTCGCGACCATTCCACAAACCACCTAGGTTGAACATTCACTATGTAGTATTCCAGAGGGAGCCAATGAGAACACCTATGGTTCAGCTTACAATTATGTAAAGGGTAATTTTTAAACTAAACACAAAGTATAATAGTCATTAGTTCTGAAAAAACTTACAAACGGCTTTTCTAAGGGTTTATATGTGAGTGTATGTTTGGGCCATTTCATCTGACCAAGCTCAATAGAAAATTGATATCACAATCACATAACTGATTCTAATTTGATTATGTGATTGTACACATTTACTCCAGAAACTATAACAAATATACAGTAATTAACAGCATAACAAAGGCTAAATTTTTTTTAAAGGAAAAAAATTCAAAGACTCCTACATGTAAAAGAACATTAAGAAGGTCAATTACAAGCTTACAAAAGCAGACTATTCTGATTTAAAAGATAATTACATTCAGCTCATTACCTTTCTGCTATAGACATTCTTTTCAGGACAAGTCAGAAAAGAGCTTCAGGTTTGAGTACCTTCATAGCTTAGAAACAACCACCTAGCCATGCTCCTAAAGATTTCCATAAAATTCCCTTTGTGTAAATGGAGTCATTTGAGGATTAATTAATCTGCAGCTCAAACTTCTTTGTCCTATCTCCTGAATTCTTTTGGCCCTAGGGTCCTCATAATACATTCCTGGTCCTAAATCTACAAGCTTTTGAATGTCTATTGTTTTCCTAATATAAAGCTAATAGCTTTTTGTGATTATCCATGTAAAGGATAATTAACTTCAAGAAATTACTTTTTGGAGACTTAGACACTATAACAACAGTAAAGGTACACTAGAGTGTCTTTTCCATCCTACTGAACTGAATACTATATTCAATTTTAAAATCTAGGTCCACAGGTCTGAGTTTGAAACATATTACAATCAACACACACACACCTCTAGATGATTTAGAAGTATTACTCATGACACAGAAAATAGTTTACTAATTTTTGGGTTTTCTAGGTTATAAACTGGCTATGGCATTTACATTTTTACTTTAAGGGGCACCTGGATGGCTCAGTCGGTTAAGCATCCGAATTCAGCTCAGGTCATGATCTCACGGTCCGTGCACTGTGCCGACAGCTCAGAGCCTGGAACCTGCTTCAGATTCTCAATCCCCCCCTTTCTCTCATTCCCTACCAAAAATAAACATTAAAAAGTGTTTTTACTTCACAAACTATACACAAGATAAAATGGTCTCTTTGTCATGACTTTCATTCAACCATCCTTATATTGGGGTAAACCTCTACCCTATAGCAGTTAATGTCAGTCTTAGGAACACGGCTTAGTTGAGACAATATTGTCTGCAATAAGTATTGTGGGAGATATCATCACCTATTATGTTAGTAGTTACATTTCCATGCATAGTTCTATTACCAGGTAACAATTTACAGACATTGTGTAGAGCTTTGGGGAATGTCTGGAGAAAATGCTTAATTAGGCAATGGTGTGAATTTTTGACATATTTCTTCATGGTTCACCGAGTACTCTTGCTGACACAGATCAACAGTTTGATGAACAGAAATCTTATTTTTCCAATACTAAAAACAGTATTACAGGGTCACAATATGGTGAGAAAAAAAATGTTTTATTTTTATAATTAGTGTCATCTTAGGAAGACAAAATTACCTAATAGCTCTAAAAAAATAAAACTTGCACTGAAATAGACTACTCACAAAATATGATGGATAAGAACAACTTTGAGTCCACGTTAGCTGAATAAGCTTGGGGCATAAACATGTTGCTTTGGGGAGTCTGTGGCAACTCACCCACTGCTTCACTGACCCTGTCCATGTTGGCGCTTATTGTACTGTAACATTCCAACCAGAGACTGTACTAAGGCTGTGGACCATTATGCTAGAAAAGCAAGAGGTATTCAGAAAGTTTGGGGACTCCAATTTAATTTGGTCTCAGAATCAAACCTGTTTTAAGAGTAAATCTCCACGAACTAGAAATCCTTGTTAGTCTTCCCCCATGAAATGACTTCATTGCCCACGTTAATCGTTTTCATCTAGTGTTATTTTCAAGGGAATAGGTCAAATGACTGCTCTTCTGAGTATCCCAAAATTGCCTGTCAACAATTTGCAGGGTGCTGCACTGGCAGGACATTTGTTAATACTGATGAAGTTAGGGGAAACTTATGGAAATAAGACCCACGTGCCACCTTAGGAAACTGAAGCATGGGCATGTTTTTGTCTAAAATTCTCCAACCAAAGGTGCAAACCATGCTCTAATCTCCATTCCAGACACCCCCATCCCCCTCCCCCTCCATATTCTCACCAATGATAGAACCCGATTCTACTGGATATCATCCTCAGTGTCAGTTAACATTAACTAAGTTAGTAGAAAACGATTTGTTTCAGCACTCTTCAAGGTTACTGACCAGCAATAAATTATGGGCTAGAGCCTTGCAAGTCCCAACAAAAGCCATAGGTCACCCTCCACCAAAACTTGGTGATTTGATTCTTTGTATGGATTGAGAGTTCATGTTTTCTCAACTCTATAGAAGACCTGAATAACAGCATTTTGAGGAGTTTTGTTCTTATGTTAACATAAGTAAAAACCATCTACAGTTAACCCTTGAACTTGGGTTTGAATTGCAGGAACCCACGTGCATGCAGTTTGGGGTTTTGTCAAATACAGTATAGGGCTGTAACTACTCATGATTTTAACATTTTTATAGCTTCCTTTATTGTGATAATGCAGTATATAATGTATAAAACATACAAAATATGTTACTCCACTACTTATGTTGTGGGTAAAGCTTCTGGTCAACAGCAGGGGTTTAGTAAAGCTGCTGTGGAGCCAGAAACATTGATTTTTGACTGTGGGGCAGTCAGCTATACAGGGTCAATTGTACTGGCTATTCAAATGTAGCTTTAACACAATTCTCTTCCAACATAATATTGTCCCTTAGCCTTTCGAGAATGGAATACTGAAATTGCTCTTACTCGGGGTTGTAATTTTTTAAGCACCTTGGAAAAGAGATACAAGTCTGTAGTTCATTCTTCTGTTCAGCTGCCCAGCCCAGTCAGACCATATTATCAGAATTCGTATTTAGAGTTTCCAAATACCTTATGGAATCAGGTGGAGACCCTCAGGTATTATAACAAATAGACTTGTGACTGTCATACAGCTGAGTGAATTCACGATGAAAATTTAGTGATGGGCTGTATTCTATCAATTTAAAATAGTAACAAGGTTTTAAGCACATGGTCTAGAGTCCATTCTGAAGACAAAGGACAAGCACAATGACCCTTATGTAGGTAAATGGGGGGCGGGGGGGGGACTGAGAAAAATGAGCCTGGCTTAGTATGTTTATTTAAAATGTAGGAGCACCTGAATGGCTTGCTTGGTTAAGCTTCCAATTCTTAATCTCAGAGCTGTGAAATAGAGCCACACATCTGGCTCTGGGCTGACAGCATGTAGCTTGCTTGGGATTCTCTATCCCCATGTGCGAGTCTGTCTCTCTCTGCCCCTCCCCCATGCACACACACTAGCTCAAAAACTTAAAAAAATTTTTAATTCCATCTTTCACTTCTAATTCCATCTTTCCATCTTTCACTTCTAATAGTTTCTTTTATTCAGAATTAAAGAAGTCCTATTAATTTTTAAAGATTCATAGAAAAGTAAGTAACTTGCTTTCAAGAGTATTTTTATTTTAACCACCAAAAGATAGAAACAACAGTTGACTAGAAGTTTTGCCTTTTTTTTTTTTTTTTTTTTACAGTATTGTACATATGGATTTTTTTTTTCTTCCACATTTAACCAGCTTTTAAAGCGCTCCTTTCTAACAATGTTAGTGGTCTCCAACTCCCCACATACGCCTGCCTTTTAAAGTTGATTTGATTTATGGAAAAGTCACCATTTGTATTCCCACTTTTTTAAAACTCTGTTAGTGTAACATGGGAGATTTGGCTTGGGAGTTTGGACACCAGCATTCTCACTGCATCCCTGCTTCAGTGGTATGATCTTGAACCAAATCATTTAACCTCTAGTCTTGATTCATTACTGTAAAGTGAAGGGATTGGAACAATGCCTGAAATATTTCCAGCTTTAGAACTCTAGGCTGATTACTTCTACTTGTACAAGGCAAAACTGCCTGGAACAGAACCCTTCTACATTATTCTCACATTTTGTTCTTGTTTTCCTTAAAGTTCCCTCAAGCACTGAAAGACAAGGTCTTCCTTAGCACCCCCACCTGGGGTGTGAGGGCAGTGCAGACTTGACTGCACAAAATAGGTTTTATAAATGTGTTCACCTGCAAATAAACTTGCTAGCAAGCACTTCAAAAGAAGGGCGGGGGGGGGGGGGGGGGGCGGTGCACTTGGGTGGCTCAGTCTGTTAAGTGCCTGACTTTGGTTCAAGTCATGATCTCACGGTTGGTGAATTCAAGCCCCATGTTGGGCTTTCTGCTGTCTGCTGGAGCCCACTTTGGATCCTGTCTCCTCTCTGCCCCTTCCCCACTCATGCTCTCTCAAAAGTTTTTGTTTTTGGTTTAAAACTATTTACTTTTTCATGATCTTTCAGGTCAGGAATTTGTGGAAGGCTTGACTGAACGGTTTATCTCTGTCCTAGATGGAGGACCCAGTATCAAAATGACTTTTCGCTCCAACGTCTGGCACATTTAGCATTCCTGGGTCCTTTCCCAGGCAGTGTCTCATCCTCCAGGGCCCTGTGCATGCAGCCTGACATTCGCACAGCTTGGTGGTTTCAGGGAGGCTACATTTCTTACGTGGCAACTGGCATCTAAGAGGCAGGAAGGAGGAAAAAGCCAGACCACCCAAGGGTCATGAAAAAGTTCCACTGTGGATACAGTAATTCCAGGGCAGCTGTTCTCCGTGGGTTGGTTCATCTTTCCAGGGAGCTTTGGTCTTAAGGCACCTCTGGTATCAACATGTGCTTCAAAGATCACACACTGGAGGCTGGAAGTCCAAGATCAAGGCACCAACAGATTCAGTGTCTATTGAGGGTTTGTTCCCTTGTTGAGAAGGAAAAGTTTTTCTTCCCCAGATTAGATAGTTCTGACACTAGCTAGAGGCCTACTATCTCAAGGTCTTTTACTTCACACCGTAACCCGTGTTCATCCACTCAACCCTCTTAATTTGCCCAGAGTATAAAAATACTTGACTTCACATTCAGGTATAGGTTCAGCATTTTTATTGTGATCTATTCAAGTACTGGTATGTTTAGTCTATGTATTTTAGATGACTGGGGCCAGGATGGTGTGGTTTTTCTTGGGTCAGCACCTGGCCACTTGGGCCAGTCAGTACACGGACACCTTATGACACGGGATGCTTCCATTGACGTAGATATTCCAAGGGCAATGTCCAAAACATGGCTATAAAGCCAGTCTCATACAATGAATCGGGGTCCTGGGAATCTGTATTTTAACACACACCCAAGGTGATTCTGATGACTGGCGACCAGGAAGTCACATCCAAGTGTCCGCATCATGGCTTTATATGCACAGTTTGTACATTGCTTTTGACAGTGAGCTTGATATTTTTTTCCTTCTAAAAAGGGATTTCACAACATGTCCTTTGGGACATGCTCATGAAGCAGCGTCCTAGAATTTGAAGTTCATTTATGTTGCCACTGAACAGCATCAAAGAAAAGTTCTCTAGGATTCAAAATGCATGACAAACAGAGGTACTCTGCTAGGTGATTTACATACATTTTCTGCTTTAATCAAAGGGCTAAATGCCTTCTTTTACATGGATCCTCTCAAGAACAATTTTGTGCCAGACTATGCACTAATTGATGAGGATACAGCAGTGAACAAAACATACCAAGTCCCTGCCATCACTTATCTAGTGGGAGACAGAAAAATATATGTAGTACATGAAATGGCAAGAAGTCTCATGGACAAAAGAACTTGTCCAGAAGGGTAAAGACAAATGGATAGAATACAGGGTGGTCAGGTCAGGACTCTCAGAAAAGATGCCCTAGGAACAGAAGGAAATAAGGGACCTGGTTGGATTTAGATTCCTGATTTATAAATGAAGATGGAGCCAACAGGATATACTGATAGCCAGACTGGAGAGAAAAAAATATTAAGGATGACTCCCCAGTTTTTGGTATAACACAAAAGAATGAAGTTCCCATTTACTGAACTGGGCATTATTCTAGGGGATGGAGTTATCACTTTTTTTTTTTTTTTTTTTTTTAAAAAAGGTTAGGAAATGTAGGTTCCCATTGATTCGAAGTCTGCCACAGGTAGCACAGCTTGTACTCTAGTGGAGGTGGCTTTGAACCAAGTCAGTCAGACTCTGGAACCCACACACTCACAAAAGCAGCTGTAGGACCACCAGTATGCTGGCTCTGAGCACAGCTTAGAATCTAAGGCTGAGCATAGATGGGAAGGGCAGAACTGGAGTCACTGCACCGGTGCACCGCGTATCGACAGCACTGCTGTACCCATCCATTGGTACCTCTCGGCACACACCCAAAGGCACCCCTGTTCCCTTGGCTTGACATTTCAAAGATTCCTGCTGCTCATTTCTATCTATATATAGGCAGGTCCAGCCCCGGGCAGGTGCAGGATGCGTAACAAATCTCAGCACCTCTTCGCTATACCACCACCCTCCAGCATATGGTATGTGGGTGGAATCAGGTTAAAAAGAACATCAAGGACAACCTTGGAGGAAAAATGAAATCCTCACCGAAAGGAAACGGGCAGTGAAATAAAGGGGGAGTGCTACATGATAAAGACAGTGTTGGAGTGCTGATTATATGTACAAGGAATCTGCAGCTGACCATCTGTCCATTGTTTTGCAAGGTTTCTCCATAGACAATTAAGTTTCAGGCTGGGTAGAAGAGGAGGAAAGGCAAAAAGCCTTTTTAATTTATCTGCTACAAGCCAGACACTGAAGTAGATGCTTCACATAACATTTTCCCAACACCATGCGGTGTTGTAGGACACCAGTTTTATATAGACGAGGTCAACTAGGGCTGAAACTTAACAGAAGATCAGTCTGTTAGTCCTGCCCTCACAGAGCTGTCCCTGCCAGGTTCACACAGCATCCCCCAAACCCCAGTGCCTAACAGCCTGGCACTCTGGGGGTGCAGACTCTGGAGTCAGCGTTTTTTTTTTTTTTTTTTTTTTTCTCTTTCCATTTCTAGCTCTAAACTTGAGATCACTTCTCTTCCCTCACCCATCCCCATTCTCCCTCCCTCTTGGCCATTAAAAGAGGAAGGAAGGTCTTAGGACTCCCAGGGCTGTTTCTGCTATACAAGCAGCTGCGGCTTTCAGCTTGGGGCAGCAGGACCAGCCGGCGGGACCACCCTCCAGCAGTGATGGTTACCACCCGAGGGAGTCAAGGATGAAAAAACCGGGAAAAGCAGGCAGGCATTCCTGGAAATGCCTACTCTCAACTTGCACAGAAAGAGAGAGCCTTCCCTTTTAAGCAGAGAGTTGCACCTGTCTGGAGACACAAACACTGCTCGGAAGTCTATCATCCCCCAGGCGCTCTGTTTTGGAATTCAGCTCTGGATAGCTACCACCACCCAGGCTTCTCAACAGCTGGTGGAGCTACTCCCTGTTCTCTGCCATCTGCTTCTCAGAGTCACTACTCTTTACATTTCTGAAGTATACCCAAGCCCCCCAAAGACCTAAATTCACTTGTTCCAGTACCATTTATTCTTAGCAGAGGCACTGATTAAGAATGCAAAATGGTAGCACGTACATGACACAAGTTAAGAAATTGTGCAAAAGTCTTTGTCTGGATACAGTTTTGTAAATGGAACAGAAGTTATTTTCTATATTCCTCCTCAAATGATTAATTTGCAATAGATCCCCCCCTACCCCCCACCCGGGCTTAAAGAAAAAAGACCCATGTCAGCCTATATTAACATGAAATCGTCCTTTAGCACTGATTAAAATAAACTCAGGCAAAAATCCCAGCAGTTGTAACTAGTTGCTACCTGGCTAGAACCAATTCCTATGATTTTCAACTTTATAAAGACTTATTTTGAGAGAAACACAGTGTTGAGTCGGGGGGAGGCAGAGAGAGGGAGAGAGAAACCCAAGTCAGGCTCAATACTGCCAGCGCAGAGCCTGACCCGGGGCTAGAACTCATGAAACGGAGATCAAGAGCTTAACTGAAACCTGGAGTTGAATGTTTAACTGACCGAGCCACCCAGGTGCCCCAGCAATTTTCAACTTCAGAGCAGTAATTCAAAGCACCAAAACATAGAATTCTTTAAGTATTCACAACAAAACAATGAACCCCCCATTAGACAACACAATTTCCCTTTTACCTAAGGAATGTACAATCTGAAGTACTTCAGCACCTTTAAGTAGAATTTAAGTTGAAAAACGTCCTTTAATAGTTGTGAATGATTTGTCTTTGGTTCATTTGTGGCACCAACTATCTTCATACAGCATTTAGTATTCACAGGAGAGAAAACAGGACCACGTTTACTGCTCGTAACTACCCCCCCCCCACCGCCGCCGCCCACCACCCTGCCCCTGAAAAGCAAAAATCCCCCCCACACACGTACTGCTTATGTCTTTTCATACCTCTTCTTCTCCCCTTACGATGTGTTCTGGTTTTTAAAAGTTTTAATAAGGGAGCAACTTTTTCAAATCCCAAATACTTACAAGAAAGGAGGCAGCAATGCGTTTGAGATTTCTGTCATTAGACTGTCGGAAGGGCAAGGCATATTTGGAAGGGAGAAAATACCCAAAAGGTACCTCCTTTTGTTCCTTCATCCTAAAGGAAAAGAGGCCCGGTTCTGTGCAGTAGGCTTCTACCCTTTACACCCAAGATAAAATAGTGCCAGCTGTCACCTGCTGAAACTTTAAAGCAGTTATTTGGTTAATAACAAATCACTACCAATCCCACCCAAAGCACCTGCACTTCAGAACCGAATTCATCCGCTTGCATATTTGTGATGTATGTTTGTAGTATTTCTGCAATTCCATTTGTTTACTTGTATGCATGTGAAGTGAAAAGACATCTACATAATTCAAGCCATGTTCAGCCACGGTGTCTTCAAATAGACACATAGCTATTTAGGCTTTTGGTTTTCACCTGACATTGTTTTGGTTATGGCTTGAAGTATTTTCTTGGCCTTTATAAACGCAGAAAGGAAGGTGGAGATTTCACGGGATTTCACAGAATTGTTTCTGCATGGGTTTTTAGTAAATGGCTGATGGAAGATCAGTGAAGGAACTTTCCACCAAGCTATGAAAAGGAGAACACAGGGCTCTCCGGGTTGAGTGCCTTCCCCTCCATCATCCCAAATATTACAGGATTGTTTCCTTAACCTTGCTTCCTATTCGACTCTGAAGAGTTTTTATAAAACACAGGTTCCTGAGTATCGACACACACTTACTAAGTAAGCAGCTCTCAAAGTGAGGCTTAGGCCTTTTTTTTTTTTTTTTAAACCCTCCTTTCTGGAGGATTTTGATAGGGAGGAAGGCTTAGGAACTACCGCTCTGGTTTAGGCTCACGACACCATGTTTCCTAGTGAGTCCCCGTCTGTCACATCTTACTCCTAAGGCAGATAATAACTTACTGCATAGAATTTCTTTAGCCAAGACTAACTGGAAATCCCAGGCTCTGTCTGGGTGCACATGCTTGCATGCATGCACCATGACTCCTTGCTTCCTCATGCTGATTTGGGGTGATTATCTGAGCAAAGGAACATCCTGCCGTGGTTAGCCTTTAATTATTCCGGCATTAACATGCTTACCAAGTCTGATATATTTCTAATCCAGCATCTCCAGAAGCTACTAGCCCTTCTTTCCCCACACAAGGTGACCTTCATCCCCCAATCTGAAGTGTTTCAGTTTAGTCCTACACGTTTCTTGATGCCCCCCATGCCCATTACAGATGCTTCAGATTCCATGTTTCCTTTTGTGCCATATAATAAAGCAAGCAAGCCTTGTGCTACATTTTTATACCTTTGACAATTATTCTTCTTGGAATAACTATCATTTGACCAGAATTGGGCTTTCTGTAATTGTAGGAAATCATGGGAATATGCCATGCCCAGAAGTCTTTTCAGGGAACCCCTTTTATCCTTATTCTTCATGCCTGGGTATGTTCTTCCAGCTCCCATTAGAACTTCACAGGCACCAGCACAAATACCAGAAAGTGCTACGCAGCTAAAATACCAGACCCAAAAGTTTCTCACTTTGGCAACATATCACTTGTCCCCACTTGTCATGCCTCATGCCACAAAAAAAATAAAAATAAAAAATAACATTGATACCCCCAATAAATGTAACACAAAGTGTCCCTGGGTGGAAAGAGTAAAAAAAATAAAACAACATGTTCAACACCTGCATGAAACAGATGCTTTCTGGGAGAAAAATGTGAAAATTAGATATGGAAAATTCTTGAAAAAGTTTTCACAACAATTAAATGTGAGACAGTAAAGAAGCAGTGTCAGTTCACAATGAACAGAAGTACAAAATAGTTCTATTTGTCAGAAAGAAACCCTTCCCTATTAGAATTACAGTCTGTAACAGAAGGACTGTGGGCCACCCTTCAGCTGAGAGGTGTTCCAACGATGTTACATCTTGGAAGAACACAGGGATTGAGGATGTGAAAGAAATACTCCTAACTCCTTTTCCTCAACAGACACGGATGGTTCCCTATTAAATCAGTCAAGCACATCTCAAAGAATCGAGAATACCACCATGTTGTATTGAGAGTCCACTAAAGAATACAAAGTTCAATAACGGGGGTCTATGTTGCAATAGGAAATTCTGTGGACCTCATGTTAGAATCCGAAGACTTCGTTTTTAGCACTCCTATTCGCCTCGGAGGGACTACAACCAGTAAGAGTTTTAGAATAGTGGGTGGCAGTAACGTGTGTGTACGTGCACTAACACAAGGGCAGTGTGTGCTGTTTTATGCCAAAACCAAATGTGTGTATTCACAGGACAGCTTAAGGATTGCAAAAAGTTAAGAAAAAATAAACCATCTCCTATTCCTGTACTTGGGGTGAGAACCAAGATCAGAATCTGAATTCATGGTTTCTATAACATCTCATGAAGTTAATGTATCAGTTTATTTAAGTGTACTGCAATAAACTTCATACCCTGTTTTAGTATTACCCAACTACCAAGAATCAGGTTCTATGGTCAAAATTTAACACCTGCAAGTTACTTTTCAGTCTTCACAGACACTAGAAGTTGGTTGAGGCTAAGAAAGAAGCATCCAAAAAATGAGAAAGATCATAGGTAATAATCAGAAAAATAAGTGTTTTCACTGGATCTTTTCTTTCCTCTTCCTAACACCACCATTGACCCCCTCAAATCAGAATATCGTCTAGCACCACCTTTAACTGCCTCTCAAACTTTCTTCAAGCCTTGGTATAAATTCTAAGGATTATTTTCTTTGGGAAATTTAACCCTAATCATTACTTCAGATCAGCAATAGCCTGAGTGATGTTAACCAAATATCCCATAAAAAGGGAGGAGATAGAAGAAACTTTACTTTCAAGGTCTAGCTTATCTAATACACACTCGATTTTTAAGTCTCTGGATAAAAAGCATATAAAGTTCAACTGAAATTGATGTTGGTAGTAATTTGTTTCTCCTTTAGATAAAATGAGTGTATTTCATTTCACCTAAGAAACCAACATCTAAAAAAAGGGGGGGGGTGGCACTCTTTCAAAGATGTTCCTAAAGTTTTATAAAGGCTTAAAATTCTTTGTGTATAATCTGGTGAAAAATAAGTTATTGCAATAAAATGCACTGTTTATTCAAGTGGGCAACAAGACTGAAGATTTAATGAACACCTTCTTAGAGTATTTGTTCACAAGAAAACTAAACGTGGGATCACAAAAGTCAGCAGGAAGAACAGTTTACAACTGATCGTGTAAATTTTGGTCATTTTTAACATCCAGCATAACACTGCCTCATAGCAGAGGGAAAATTAACTGAGATGTATTTTAAACATTGTTTGAAAATTCCAAAGAAAATAGATCCACTTTTCTAGTGCCTTATATAGAAGTTATACATAAAATTGCTGAAGGATAGAAGTATCACAGCTCTGCCTCAATTTCCACAAAGATCAAACTTTGTTAGAAAACTGTTTTAACTCCTGAATAATCAGAGTATCATAGCTGGAAGGAGTCTCAGTGATGGCTTTTCAGACTGCTTAATTTTACAGGTGAGAGAACTAGGGGCCAGAGAATTTAAGGGACTTATGGTCACCTTCATTTTTAGGTTTCTAGAGATAGGTTAGGCATTCAAGTCTTCTAAGATTTGTATTACAGATTTGTTTCACTCAGGTGTCAACCACAAAGGTTAGAACCTCTAACTGGAAAGTGAACAGTCATAGCCAACTACTTCCACCTTCCATCGTTACACAGGAGAGGAGTTCAACACACATCACTGCCTGTCCTTTGCTCCCAGTTTGGAAAAGGAACCGTAATGCCATTTCTCTTACTTTCTCCACATCATGGGCTACCATTGTCCCCAGAAGCAAAGAAAGTAAGTCACATTTTACCTGTGTTCTCCCGAAGACAGATAATGTAGGAATCTTGTGTATTCCAACAAAATATGTGTTCGAAAATAAATTGCCATCTTTTTTAAAAAAAATTTTGAGAGAGAGAGCACGCACACACTCATGTGCTCAAGCGAGACAGCACAAGCAGGGGAGGGGCAAAGAGAGGAGAGACATAATGCCAAACAGGCTCTGCACTGATGGCAGGGCTTGAACCCATGAACCGCAAGATCATGACCAGAGATCAAGGGTCAGACGCTTAACCGACTAAGCCACACAGGCGCCCGGCTGTTTATTTTTTTTTTTATTTCAACGTTTATTTATTTTTGGGACAGAGAGACAGATCATGAACAGGGGAGGGGCAGAGAGAGAGGGAGACACAGAATCGGAAACAGGCTCCAGGCTCTGAGCCATCAGCCCAGAGCCTGACGCGGGGCTCGAACTCCCGGACCGCGAGATCGTGACCTGGCTGAAGTCGGACGCTTAACCGACTGCGCCACCCAGGCGCCCCTCTAACTGCTATCTTTAAGGGGACTTTTGTTTGGTCCTCATGAAATGAACATATGAAGTTGCCAGATGAGAGAGAGGACAGAGCCAGTTAAGTATTCTTCTGCTCCTCTTTATTAAAGAAAAGTGCCTCCAGACTTAAACCATGATGAACCAGAACAATTGATACACTTGTAGTGAGACAGAATCCAGTTATTCTGAGTGAATTACACCTTGCCAAGTATTGAATCATCTTCTAAGTTCGATCAAGAGCCATTTGTGGTCATCTTCGAGCAATCAGGTGAAAAAGAAATTTGAATAAACTGAAGATGCAAATTCTTGGTTTGAATTTTATAAACTTCTAGAAATTAGACTGTTCATGTTGACCCTAATCCCAGATGAGATTCTACGATGGGTTCATCAAGTTGTTTTAAAGAATGTAGAAAGCTAACAGTTGTTAAGAATATTAAAGGGATTTTTGTTTTGAATTTTGCCTCAGAAAGAACTTTAACAAAACCCAGGATTCTGCCATACATCTGACACTTTCTCACGATACTCCCAAGAAAACCACAGAGAAATGTAGATTGTGAACAAGTCTGCTCTACTAATAACCTATCGGCAATCCAGGAAAAAAAAAAAAAAAAAAAAAAAAAGGAGGGGGGGGAACCTATATTCTATATTGTGACCTCAGTGTCCTATATGATCTTCCCCACCTACTTCTCTCCTAGTTCTCTAAGCTTCAGTCGTGCTGGTGACTTTCTATTCTTAATCAAGTTCATTCCTTCCTGTTTACATCTGCCATTCCCTTCTGCCTGGAATGTTCTCTCAGCCCTTTGAATCTTTGTGAAACTGAAGGCATTAAATACTACCTATTCAGAAACTAATTAGATGGCCACCTACCCAACCCTGTCATGCTCTACTCTATCCCTGTTTCCTACCACACTATTTTCTACCTCCCCCATGAAATTATCAGCTTCATAAAAGCTAAGGCCTTGTTCATGTATTCACCAAGTATCCACAAGACTTAGCACGATGCCTATAACACGTACTGGGCTTCTAGGAACACTGAATAAGATAAACTAATGAAATATCTTGATACCATATCCTCTATCTGGCCTTTCAGAATTTTTTTACTGACATCTTATATTGAAGTATAGAAGGCTGGATCTCTTTTCGTGTTTTTTTTTTCCCCATTATACCAGAAAAATACACTACGTGGGGCAATACGAATGAAAAGGCCCTGAGGGTGTAAGAGGCCAGACCTATACAACAGAAGAACATAACAAGGATACATAGAAATTTTTGCACCTAGAATCAAAGGAATTTTGCGTGCTAGCACAGGACAGGGCAACTTGGTTTGTCCTTACCATCTGTAGGAAGTACCTTCAGTTGTAGCTCATCACTATTTTGTTATATACCAACGGTGTGGTATTTTTTAAAAACCCCTGGAGCCTTGAAATCAAAAGAGATTACTTTCAGACCAAATTACATACTTGTTCAATTCTAGACATTAACAATTAAGAAAACTGAAAATAAATGTGGTTGAAAGACAAAGGATTATGGTATAGGGGTCAAGGGTAGGCTGCCTCAAGATGGGTCACTTTGGTATGAAGATTTTTTTTACTTAAACGCAATCAAAACACAGCAGTTCCAAGAAAAGCTCTTTACCTCCCCCCACAATTGCCTCAAAGAATTTAGAGGAATTGCTCCAGGAAAAGAGCTATCACCACAGAGAACAACGTTATAATGTGAACTAGGTATGGTAGGATAGGGCCCATAGCAAGGGTACTGTGATCAAAGTCCTCTTTGTCCTGTTGTTTCTGAACAGCCTAGCAAGTTCTGTACCAAAAATTTACTTTTCATCTTCCTGTGAATTGCATTCTTTTGAAGTCCCAAACCCCTAAACCCTATTGTCTTTAAACTAACCTACCTCATTTTATCAGCCTTTGGAATGTCCACGTCTGTGTGAATTCCCTGCATATTAAAAATTGATGGTCTGTTAATCTGTCAATTTGATTCTTTGTTCAGCTAGAAGATCTCGAAAGGCAGAGGAAATTCTTCCTTTCCTACAAGAGTCATGAAAAACTACCCTCATGATAAGTGAATCTGAAGCTTTGACCAGTAACTTCAATAAGTGATTTTTCTGGGGTGCCTGGGTGGCCCAGTCAGGTAAGCATCCAATTCTTGGTTTCAGCTCAGGTCCTTATCTCACAGTTCAGGAGTTCGAGCCCTGCATCTGGCTCTGCTCTGGCAGCATGGAAGCCTGCTTACGTTTGTTTCCCTCCATCTCTGCCCCTCCCCTGCTTGCTCTCTAGCTCTTAAATATAAACAAGTGTTAAAAAAAAAAAAATGATTTTCTAGTACTTTAGAGTCCTCTTAAAATAGATTACATTATTCCATAGAACAGTGAATTCCTTGTCTGATTTTTTTCAAGTTTTATTTTTTTTTTTTAACTTTTTGAATATGAAGTTTATTGTCAAATAGGTTTCCATACAACACCCAGTGCTCATCCCAAAAGGTTCCCTCCTCAATACCCATCACCCACCCCCTCCCCCCCCCCCCCCCCCAATCAACCCTCAGTTTGTTCTCAGTTTTAAGACAGTCTCTTATGTTTTGGCTCCTTCCCTCTCTAACCTTTTTCTTCCCCTCCCCCATGGACTTATGTGGATCCTGAGAAACTTAAAAGAGTGAAAACATATGGTATCTGTCTTTCTCTATAGGACTTATTTCACTCAGCAGAACACTCTCCAGTTCCATCCACGTTGCTACAAAGGGCCATATTTCATTCTTTCATCATTGCCACATAGTATTCCACTGCATATATAAACCACAATTTCTTTATCCATTCATCAGTTGATGGATATTTAAGGCTCTTTCCATAATTTGGCTACTGTTGAAAGTGCTGCTATAAACATTGGGGTACCTCGTCAGATTTCTACTGCATAATTAGCAGCTGGGATACAGTGGAAGAAGTTCCACAAAATGCACACTTATTTGGTTAACGATTAATGATTTACAGAATTATAGCAGAGCTTCTATACTCCCCAATTTCACTACTATAGAGTATTTACAAATACTTTTATTGTTTTTTAAACCGCTAAAGTTGATTTAAAAAGTATACATGTTTTGTCAATCTGCAAAGAATTAGTGTTTTATATATGTTAGTGGACCATGGAGACATCAAGATCAGCCACCCACCCAGGAACTGAATATTCCTTAATAACCTAGAGAAACCTATAAACACTAGAGGAAATCAGCATTTGTAGGAATAACCCAGGCGGTTCTCTAAATTTGTATCGCAAAAAGAGGGGGAAAAAAAAAAAAAAAAAAACTAGAGACCTGAATGTAACAGAAGGAAAGCAGATTTGGGAGATGTTCATGTTTTAAGGTAGGAACACAACTGTACTCCAATTGGAGAAAAATTGAAAAGGAGGTCAGCCTTAAAAATAGGGCAGGAGGGTGAAGAGCCTGAAGTTGACTTTACCAATCCCATAGAAAACCTAGTTTTTGGTTCTCCTAGTAGTCTATAACAAGAGATGATTCAACAGACTTAAAATACCTTTGTTGAAATAGTCCTCAAAGCTGCCTTTTCACTCCATTCACTAGGTAAGTCTAGTTAGGTCCACTTCTCAGGGATGCTGGTAGATAGACAGATTCATCTCCATCATAAAATGGGGAATATCCTTTTTTAAGTGTTCATTATGGTTTGTATACTTCAGTATCATACAATTTTGATTTCCACAAGTCTATGAAGTGTCAAACATGATAGGGAGGTAGATCATGAGCTACCATAACAAAATAGCACCTTGGAAAGAGCCATATGGCCCTCAACTGACCACATGTTCTTCGTTTTCAAAGTTACATCATTCTGTATTGACTACATGCTTTAACTATTTAGCTGAGGCAGAATATAAAGAGATGTTTGACTTCTGGGTATGAACAACCAGTGACTAGAAAGATAATTAAGAAACCTACAGGTTGGAAGGGAATTCAGAGTGTTCTAGAGAACACAAGATCTGGAAAAGAAATGTTCAAAGATCAAAGAAAAGGATAGATTTTATATGTATTATGTATATATATTATGTATATTTATATTATACACATACATATACATATATTATACATGTAAATATATTATACGCATACAATTTTTTTTTTTAATAGCAATTGGTTATTTTGAACCTTGGAAGCAAAGAAGCAGGACCCTTTCACGGGGATATGCCTAAGAATGAACAAGGTTAGTCTGAAGTTTCGCATTAGGAGAAAACCTATGCAATGATGTGTAAGCTTCAAATAAGTCTACCTTCACTAAAAATTCATTGGAAGGGACTTCAGATGAAAACTGCCAAGTGACAGACATTCAAGAAAAGGCTGCTGATACAGGTGCACGCATTTAACTAAGAAGACAATAAGCACTGTTCACCTGTGCACATTTTTGAAACTATAAAAACTGCTGCTGGTCTTTTCTTCCAAAGGAGTAGAAGGAGAAACTATCCTGAGGGTGGCTTGGGTTATAACTGAAATGCATTAACTTCACAATGGAACATTCAAAAATTAATGGGGTCTTTCCCTCCTCTGTTGCAAGGGGTCCTTGAATCATTCTATCCAAATACTATGTGGCCCAGGTTATCAGCAGTCCCCAAGAAAGTGAACGTGTCTCTTTGCATTCTTCATGCTTAAGTTTTGTGTTCCAGAATGATACCAACATAGCGAAGACTTTATAAAAGATACATAAAATTAGAGGTTCTTGACCAGTGCATAAAGAGAATATCATCATGGACTGCCCGGCGATTCCTGTCACTGTACATTCAACTTACAGCTGTGAAAAACCTACCCTCAGAGCTCCCAACCAATAATTTTCCCCTCAACCTACCTAAATCATCTGCTTATATTCTAAAATACATTATCTACATTGGTCCCTTCTCATTCCTTAGATATCCACTCCAAGATGTTGAACCATGACCTGAGGAGCAAATTAGGTGCATATATGCAAATAACAGTCTTATTGATTTCCTGAAAGAAACCTTTCATTTCTTTCAATAGAAATTTTTGAAATTTAGATAGGAAAACAATGAGGCAAAGAGGAAGAGGTAAGTAATGCCATTTGGTTTTCTGGTTGGTGTATTTGGTAGGTAAACTGAAGTTCTTACTTGCCCAGTGACTTCAGGACAAGCATCCAGTTACTTCCTCAGGCTTAATTAAATATGCAGCTGACCTGCAGGGAAAGGGAGATGGGCTCACCATCCAGAGATAAAGGAGCCACAGAAGATTTGTGACTAATAGCAGATATTCCAGCAAGTTGGCCCTGGAGGCAGAAATTAACAAGCTCCTTCCCCCAGCCACTAGATTTTAGCCTTCAGATGACAGAACAGCTGACCAGTGAGGATCAGGGATGTGTTTCCTGCACGTGTATGTATGTTCCAGGTAACAAATACAGATTTTTAAATATTTGACTAATAAGCACATTTGAGGTCTTTCAAAACGTTTAAGCATCTGGAACTACCTAGAAGCATGGCTTTGTATCATGAGTAGAGACTATGAAGTCTTATTATAGGATCGGAGCTGTCTATTAGCACTAGAATATGACCAGAGTCAAGAATGGCCCCAATAACCTATTCAAATCAGGACATAGAAGTCTTTTTTCTAACAACTTTTTAAAATAGCCATTTGTAAGACTTGGAATTATTTAGGTAAACAAGGGTGGCCATTTGCTCAAGAAAAAAAATCCACTCAGTGGTTACCCCACTTGACTAACACCTCTAGTTTGAATATTGCCCAACTATGCCAGAGAGCTAGAGCTGAAAGTCCGAATAGTAAGAATCTGTTTTCAATCCCACAAAAGAACCCACAGCAAAGTTTAAAATGGGTAATACAACCGTACGAAAAAGACCAATTCCCAGATAGAAGTAGTGAGAAAGGGAAGCTAGGAAACTTACAGAAACCACATTCACCTCTTTCTGAAAAAGCACGCCCAGAGCATGCTCACAGAGCATGGCTCCCTGGCCTGCCAAAACAAAGGATTGGGCCACCTTCCTGGATCTGTCAAGGATGTTAATAAATGGTGCCTGGTGATGTTTGCAAGGACAAATGAGTGGCGGTCACATGGCTACAGGTCCCCATCCAGGCTGCTTATCTGGAGATTCATGGACTTCATACTGAGGTTTCGAATTCTGCTCACTGACAGTACACAGCTTGCTATGGTTCTAGACTGTCATTAACCTAGCCAAATAGCTGAATTCACGTGTTAGATTCTGCCATCTTCATTTAAGGAGATCTAGCACGTGGCAGATGGTTGAAGTATGAAATCATGGGTGGATTTAAGAGAGTTTTGGGGTTTAAAAAAATCTTGGGTGTGTGGAGGGAGAGGAAGACCTGGGTTACCTGTGGAAACAGGTGTCTGTTCTCTGAATCATCCTGACAGAGGACAGGTTTATGGCAATTTAGTAAACCTAACACATATGACTGGAGTTAAAATACATTCCTCCCTTATTTCAATTCAGAATAGGCTACAGACCCTAAAATTCTTATTTTAGACATTCTATAATTGGGTGTTTTTATATGGTATGAGAACAGAGGAGATCAAGGATTCTTCCTTAGCATAAAGACTCATTTTGCCCTGAATGTAAAAATGTTCCTCATTTTCCTTAGGTAGATTTGCAATGGTGTTTTAACATCTGAAACTGCCATCCATGAATTTGAATTTCTGCGTCATTAAATGGGCAACAAGCTAGTGCTGGTGGATGAAAATATGAGCTGGAAGATAACACCACCATATGGAATGATCACATAATGAACCAGGAAACCCAAAAACTGAACGAGTCAGGCTGCTTAGAAACACAAAACAAGGTTAGAGCACGCTTTTGGAATTACTACACTCACAAATGATAAAGAATATTACCTTCCAAACTTGATATCATCTCGGCTCAGAAGGCTTATAAGGTCCCTAAACTGTTCCTAAGGACGTCGGCAGTTCTCATATACTTCAGAGAAAACAGAATATCTTAACCCTTTCTTTTCAAGGAAACCTTAGGCTCTGACTCACTGTTACTTTTCAACCCACAGTGAAAAGCACAAAGATAAACAATTTTATTGAAGTGACATACACCCGTTAGTTTGGTGATCACATTTTAAGTTGAAAATTCTAAATATGTGAGAGTCATGGCTGGGATTTATAGAGCTAAATTGTTATTTTATTAACAGCAACTGATTTCATTAAGCCATGAGTTTTGGAATGATGATATTGAAGGTAACCAATGAAGACTCCCACTTGATCTTTACTCAAGAGACTGATACTTCATGGCTTGAGCAACTACTCTATAATCATGGCATGAATTCTAAGTGGTTGGATAAACTTCAATACTACATATACAATATATGTAATATATGGCAGTAATAACAAGCAACATGTTAGACCAGTAGTAATGATTTACATCATTCCCAAGGGCTAAACAACTCCAAGTGAACTATAGGTTTTAAGAGCCTTTGAGGACATGTTAGTCATTTTGGTCACTAGAAGGTCTCAAAAACACTCAGTATATAGACAACCCAGCATAGTTAAAAGCAGTCAGTGATGGGGCCCACAGGATTTCTACATAAAATATCTGATTTAATCCTCATGAAAAGCTTGTGAGTTAGGTTTTATTATTCACATTTTACAGAAGTTTAAAGGATTTGCCCTACATCACACATAGCTAATATAGGAGCAAAGCCAACCTGGAAGAATGAGGATTAAGTAGCATTTACTATATATCAAACATTGCTCTAAGAACTTAACCAACTCAGTCTTCAGGAAGGTAGACAGAAGGCCGAGGTCACATGATTAGCGGTTGGCAGTATGGCTCTAGAGTCTGCTCCCAGACCACCACCCTGTGCTTCCCTTTACTAGTTCCAGGAGCCTCTGGATGGATAAAAGCAATACAGAGGCCTAATGTTTGGGGATTCCGGCTTCGTGTTGGACATTGTAAATAGCCAAATACAAATAGAGCAGCAATAGTTAAAGATTGAATTCCCAAATGTTCTGCAAGTAAAAATAAAATCTTAAGATGCTAAAATTCTTATTTCTATGTCATTCCCTTGACTTCATCTTTAAAAACCTTCTGGCCTTGCTTCCAATTACCTAAAAAATATTTCAGAAATGCAGTATCTTGATCTCCAAGAAACTCCTAGAAGTTTTAACATGCTTCCATTACCATATAGAAGTTTCGTCAAAAAACAAGAGAAAATGGTCATAAAATTGATTTGATGTAAAATACCCTGTATCTACTTCTGAGGATTCTAAGGGCAAGAAGATGTAGAAAAGCAATACACATGTAACAAGAACTAGATAATTCACTTTAAATTAGCTTCATCAAAAAAAAAAAAAAAAAAAGTTATGACTTCATGCACTTTTTTTCCTTCCATATTCACACCTTGGATGTTCTGTCAAAAATATCAGATGGGCTCTTAATGCACTTGAGAATATTCTTCACCTATATCTTTAGAAAAGATTGTGGCTAGCTCTTACAAAAGTGAGAAAAAAATGGGGAAAAAAGAGGTACTTAGGCACTATTGGTGTAAAATATATAGTTTGTGAGTATTAAATGTTTACTGAGATAGACAAGCAAACCAAGCATATTAGACAGGATACTTGTCTAGTGAGTTGGAATTTCAAATTCAACATGGCAGTAAGCCACATGGGATAGTTTACAAAATGTGTTTAGGGGAAAGCAGAATTTTAAAAAGCAGTAACTAACTTTTCATTATGGAGAGTCTATAGTTTGTTAAAAATGGTTTTTAAAATAGCATGGTCATTGAAAAACAGATTTTAAGAAAATCTCCATGGACAATCATTGAAATATATGACAGAAAGGCCCCATGTGAGTCTTTTCTACTCTTCTCATTTTCAGAAAGTTTAGAAAGTGCTACATTGCTTCAATAGGTTGTAAAAATAGTAGCCCCAACTTTATTGCCACCTGGAGCTTGACAGATCAAGAATCACAAAACACGTGTTCAAAAGAGGTTTCTGAAACTTAAAAATACACACAAATTAGACAAAGTTTAGACATTCTAAACAAGAAAATCTGAAAAGTACGAAGTTTAACCTACCTGTACACTGCTGTGCAGGTGATTGTTCACAGGGGAAATGGGCTTTATAATTGAGAAGCCAGTTGAATTGCAAAGTTTGTACTAGAATATAAACAAAATTCCTACTAGGACTCTTATGGAAAACCATTTTTTCCCCCGAATTATTACTTCAAAATAAGATATTCTATGGAGTGAGCAAGCCAGTTTGACAGTGAAAACAAATTGGGGGTTAAGAATAGCTACTTCACTGTGTGATGGTCTTAATATCTAGTATGAACCTCAATACACAATAGGGTTCATTATGATGAAATTATGTGTGAATTGCATCCCCCTAAGCAAGCAATGTTTACACTCTAACCCCCAGCATCTCAGAATGTGACCTTGAGAACAGGGTTATTGCTGATGTAGATGATTAAAATACATCTATACTGAAGTAGAGCGGGTCCCTAATCCAGGCTGGTGCCCTCCCCCCGCCATGTGCTGACAACACGAAGACAGATACAAGGAAAATGCCATGTGACAAGAAAGACGGAAACTGGAGTCATACAGCTGCCAATCAAGGAATGCCAAAGATTGGCAGCAAACCACCCAGAAACAGAATAGGAAAGTATCTCTACAGAGACCATGGTCCTGCCAATGCCTTGATTTTGGACTTGTAGCTTCAAGAACTGAAACAATTTGTTTTTAGCCACCCAACTTGTGGTATTTTGTTACAGAAGCCATAGAAAACTAATACAAACACCATATAAATTGTATACCTCTCCCTTCTCACCTCCCTTTGTTGTTGCAGAGGGTATGGTGGAAGGAGTTTGATAGAGTTTGAATCCTAATGCATTAACTCATTTAACTTCTGAGCTACGGATTACTCATGTTGAAAAATGAGAATAATCCGGGGCTCCTGGGTGACTCAGGCATCCAACTCTTGATATGAGCTCAGGTCACGAAATCACACACGAGATTGAGCCCCAGGTCAAACTCTGCACTGACAGCACGAGCCCGCTTGGGATGCTCTCTCCTCCTCTCTGTCCCTCCCCCTGCTCACTGTCAAAATAAACTTTAAAAAAAAAAAAAAAAAAAGGAGAATAACCTTCCATAAAGTTACCAAGATGAGATGAGATGATATATCTAAAGAGCCTGGCACACAGTAGATGCTGATTGTCAACCCTAGTCCCTCCCTCCTCCACATAAAGTTGTAATGAAGATTGAGACTATAATGATTTTACTGTAGACTGTTCTGCATTTTATTATTCTAAAATGACCCACAACTTGAACATGCCATGAAAGGCCCAAAAGAGTCATCTGAGAGATAATGGAGACTTCTAGAGCCTAGGAAAAGAACTTAGGAGGGTTTAGAATTGAGTTCTGGGAGATTAGAACCCTTGCCCTAAACTACAAGTGCTCCATGAAATATGGAATTCCCTTCAGAGTTCTAAAAATCCCCAAACATCAGACTCAGCAGCTTTGCATGTGGTCCACAGTCCTTTCAGAACTTTCCAAGTCACTGAATAAGGGACTCATTAAGCTTGAATGAGCAAAACCACATCCTACTGGAAAAGCAACCTACAGAGAGGACAAAACTCTCAAGTGGCTGTAGTTGTTGCTTCAGTGAAGAGAAAGTGGAGGACTGGGATCAACAGTAAGTATTGCTAACTAAAATCATTACTGAGATCAGAGGTCAGGATCTAGCCCTAGGGAGAGGAATTGTAATCCCAAAAGCACCACTGAGAAACCATCACATCCATACCATGGAATACTGCTCAGCAACAAATAGGAACATTAATACATGCAGCTGCTATGGAAAACCATATGGACATCCTCAAAAAAGTAAACAGAAGTACCATGTGACCCAACAATTCCAATTCTGGGTATTTATCCAAAGGAACAAAAACATTAACTCAAGATAGCTGAACCCCCATGTTCATCACAGCATTATTTATAACAGCCAAGACACAGAAACAACCCAAGTGTTCATTGATGAATGAATGGATAAAGAAAATACGTATAGGGGCACCTGGGTGGCTTAGTCGGTTAAGCATCTGACTTAAGCTCAGGTCATGATCTCACAATTCATGGGTTCAAGCCCCACGTTGGGTTATGTGCTGACAGCTCAGAGCTTAGAACCTGCTTCAGATTCTGTGTCTCCCTCTCTCTGCCTCTCCCCTGCTCACTAGCATTCTCTCAAGAATAAAAACAAAAAATATGGAATATTATTCAGCCACAAAAAAGGAAATCTTGTCATTTGCAACAGCATGGACAGACCCTAACAGCATTATGCTATGTTAAATGAGTCAGACAGGGAAAGAAACACCATATAATCTCACTTCTATATGGACTCTAGGAAAAACAAAAACAAAAACAAAAAAAACAAAAGCTCAGATACAGAGAATATGTTGGTGGCTGCCAGAGGCAGGGAAAGGATAAATGGGCAGATGTGGTCAAAAGGTACAAGTTTTAAGCTATAAAAGGCATCCTGGGGATGTAACCTACAACAGGACTATAACATTACTTGAAACATTATATTTGAAAGCTACTGAGACTAAATATTAAGTTTAAAAAAAAAAAAAAAAGATTGCAGGTATGTGTGGTGACAAATGTCAGACTTACTATAGTGATATTGATATATACATATATCAAGTCATTACACTGCATACCCAAAATATTACATATCAATTTTTTGTGATACAGTTGACAAACTACTTGCAGCATTCAAGGGATTATGCAGAGTGAAAAATGCTAGTCTCAAAATGCCACATACCATGATTGCACTTGTATCATAGTTTTTCAAAGATAAAACTAGAGGGGCACCTGGGTGGCTCAGTCGGTTAAGCATCCGACTTCAGCTCAGGTCATGATGTCGCGATTCCCAAGTTGGAGCTCTGCATGGGGCTCACTGCTATCGGTGCAGAGTCCACTTCCGATCCTTGGTCCCTCCTCTGCTAGGTCCCTCTCAAAAACTTAAAAGATAAAACTATAGTGACTAATGACAGACCAGTGGTTACAAAGGGCTAAGGGTGGGGGTTAGACATAGTTACAAAGGGACAGCACCGAGTCGTTTGGAGTGGTAGAATTACACTCAACCCTAATGGTGGTGGTTATATGAACATATACATGTATGAAAAGCCCTAGAACTGCGTATCTGGAAGGACTATTTTACTGTGTTCACTTTTAAAAGGTTTCAAAACTTAACCACCACCAGGACTTGAAAGAGACCCCAGGAGGCAGGAAGTCTGACTGTACTGGGACCTTAGCCCACTTTGAATAAGCTTCAGCCATCTGCAAGGTGGGGAGAGGGATAAAGGCAAGACTAACTTTTGGGGAGAATGTAGGTGAAAATAAATCCAGGGATGTGAGCCAAACTCCTACAAGGAGGCAGTCATCAGGAACCCAGTCCTTGTCTTTCCCTGCTCAAATACTTTAAAGCAGAAGGACACTTCTTCCGCCACACAAAGCAAGAGCCACTCTGTGCCAAGTCACTCCCTTCCTCAGTCCTCTCAGCTAAATTAGCCAAAGAAAGCTAAACCAAATACACTGCTAGCTGCACCCCTCAAAGTACATCCCTGGGATCGATTTTTAGGACTTTTCTCTTGCTCTTCTGAGTAGGAAGAGGACCCAATAGCAGCCAATTCCAAGACATGTGAATTTCTGGCTGCCAGTCCTGGCGTCAATGACTGGCTTTGGGGTGTGGCTTCTAGGTCTCTGTAGAGGCTTAGACGTCCACCCAAGAGGTGAATCCTTCACACACCTGGACCATCTGGAAGTGGATCTCACCTGCCCGCCTGAGGAAGGAATCAAACAAGGCAGGGAGGCCCCTGGGGCAGGGAGAGGGGGGGGGTGGAGCAGGTTGTGACTGATGCCTCCCAAAGAGCAAAGAATAATACAGCCAAGAAAGGCCCAGCGACAGCCAGGTCAACCTCAGGAAATCATCCCTGCCACCTCCTCAGGGGAGGGTGAAAAGAGTAAGTGACTGAGCAGACCACTCCCCATCCTGCTGTCGATGGGGATCCCCAGGACACAGGATCAACCCCAAACCAGCAAGGAGAGGGGCGACTCTTGAGTTTCAAATTAGATTGGTCCCGGTTTTAGTAAGAGAAGTAGACTGCCATTCTAAGATATGAAGGGATAAGAGACCCAGTGAACATGGTTTAAAGCAATGATTGAATAAAAATAAAGCCTTTGTGTGTGTGTACCCCCACAGAGTGCAGAACCACTTGACTGAACACACAGGTATAGATCCTGAGCTGAGCTACTGAATAATGCAGTGGCCAGTCTCTAGTAATGAGGAGCGGGGTTTCTGCAGTCCAGCTGGGTGCAGGGGTGTCAAGGTAACTGGTGGGAGATAGGACAGGCAGAGGCTCAGAGGAAAGACTGGGAAACACTGCCAGTATTCTGAATGTAATGAGCGGCTTCCAAAGCTACTGACGGCAGTGTGGGGACTTGACATTTTAAGAAGCCGAGTCTGACAGTGGGCTACAGCACAGACCCGGAAGCAGCACAGGCAAGGGGGAACACGAGGCAGGAAGGCTGAATTCAATTTGAGGCCCCTATTCCTTTGCTGCTCCCCCAATCTAACCTCTCTGGGGAGATGCCAAGGGCAAAATCGGATCCAGAGGAAAACAAATGGGGTTGCCCCAGTGGAGAGGAAGGGAAGGTGGGAGGCATGGAGCATTCTCAATTTGACTCCTTTAATTCCTCTGATCACTAGAGCAGTCAGAATTGCTTGGGAGAATTACTGGAGTTCTTCCTGCTTGGGAGGCAAACACCCCCCTGCGAAGCAAAATAGAGTTAGACTCAGGTAAGGAAATGTTGAAATATGTGGCTTACGCTATATGTTCTCTGGGCCAAAGGAGGACAGAGAAAAAGGCAGTTTCTGAAACTCCACGGAGACCCAGCCCCCTTCACCAGAAGGGAGCTGCCAGCATTTTGAAATTCAAAGCCTGAGTAGTCATAAGAAAAACACCTTGTCTGGGATACCCCCTTCCACTTGTGCAAGTACTTCTAGAACCTGACATGGTAGTGGCCAAGAGCATGAAAGTACAGGGATGGGGTGCTGCCTGTAGGTAATTCTTGAACAGGTATTAATACTGAGGGACCAAAGGAAAAATCTGGAGAGGAAGATCAGGAGGAGGGTGAAAGAATGCTACGGTAAATTGGCAGGGCTTACAATCAACTAGATAACAAGCATAGAAAAAAAGGGAGTTACAGATTTTGAGGAGGAATGAATGGGGAAATGGCCATTACATCAAGAAAAATGAGGATAGGAAACCGGAGTCTGATCTTAACATGCTGGAACATGAGTGCCTGTAGTACATTCACAGAGAGTAGGAACTAGGAGGCTGGAGCTCGAAAGGGAGGGCATCTCCTCCCCATCCATCCCCTTACAGCAGCAAGGCTAGGGGTTCCGTGTTCCTGTGCCAGAAAGAGGAACTAAGCGCCAAGCGTTAGCACACACAGTGGCTGTAAGAAATAGACAACCGATCTAGTTTTCACATTGACTGATCGGACTCCCCAAGGACTGGGGATGTCTCCATGTGCTGGAGCGAAGGCCCAGCATTAAGTAAATACTGCACTAATAGCGAAGGACTACAACCGCAGGCACCGTGAAGTTTGTGACAAGCAGTAATGAAAATGTCAGATGCCACATGGTTGAGGAACTTGGTGCATAAGAAACACATGTTATTTAACAATCTGCCAGGGAGTGAACAAAAACCAGCTGAAATCAAGCTAGAGGCAGCCAGGAACACACCGAGGAAGTCATTACGGAGCAATACTAAGATTGGCTCTGGAGCAGCAGAGTGGGATCCTGCCAGAAGGCCAGGGCAGGGCATGGATGGAGGGTGCTGGGAACTGGTAATAAGGGTAGGGGGCAGGGACAAGTACATTTAAGCTAGTCAGCATATTGAGTAACAAGGCAAAAACAAAGGAGTCACCCCTCACCTACAAGGCATTGGTGTCAGAGCTGATCTTTGTGCTAGTTTTGTCAGCTAGATTCTCTAGATCTAGTTGGGGATCGTGAGTAATGCTGTAATTCTAGGCACATAGTACATGCTCATTAAATATTTGTCATTTTAATCAGAAGTAGCTGGGGGCACCCGAGTGGCTCGGGTTAAACGTCTGATTCTTGGTTTTGGCTCAAGTCATGATCTCAGGGTTCAGGAGATTGAACCCTGTGCTGGGCTCTGCACTGGCAGTGCAGAGCCTGCTTGGCATTCTCTCTCCCCCTCTCTGCCCCTTCCCCAGCTCCCCCCCTCTCTCAAAAAGATAAAGTAGTAGGAAGAAGTTCCCCAAAACTTCCTTACCCAAGTTAGCAACTGCCTCACAAAAAAAGATTGCTTTGTGATTGGGGTTTTTTTTTTTTTTTTTTTGAGTTATGTAGAACTGTGGGATTAGCAAACTTGAACATAAACATCAAGTCATCTGACCACCTACCTACATGGGTCATTTTTGCTATCTATGATTGAATTTGGCGGTGGGGGGGGGGAGATGGTGGGGAGGTCATTTTGAGTGCCTTCTCCAGGCAGGTACTATTGTAAATGTGGAGACATAACCCGAGTTACTGTTCAGGCAGCACACCCAGATATGGGCATAATACTTAAGCTGTTGAAGGGATTTCACCAGCTGATTCATAAGAACTCTGTTCAGCATCCTAGTGACCCTGTTCCCCGAGTCCCCCCCAAGAATGTCTCATTATCCAGCAGAAAACTCCACCCATAGTTCAAGGATAATTTTTCAAAATAGGTACAATCATGATTTTCATACATCTAGAATACTAACAACGTCAAAGATTTAGTTAACGAGGGACCTGAAATAGCAGTCACGAACACCTAAAAGGAGAATCAAAAGACCAGTAAGGACAAATATACAAGCCCATAGGAAATGTTGGAACATCTGCTTAAGGGATGCAAACTGGCTACTTCCATGATGGAGAGGGAATCAATTGAATCTCCAAGGCACAAAACTACCTGCAGGTCCATAGACAAGAATTATTTGCACTAGGATGGTGCTATACAACTTCTACGGGCTTAACTATATTTAGTTACTGCTCTATAGTTATGAAATAACTCAGTCAATAAAAGAACCCCATAAAAATCATAATTGTGAACATTCTCAATGCATAGTTTTCCACTTAAGACACCTGGTAATCTTTTGGCCCAGTTAAGTCTTCACTATTTTTTTGGTACATCCTTTCCCTTGTTCAAGAATAACCCTGAAGAAAACGCATCTTTGTAGGGCTGGTCTCATTACATTTGGCCTCATCTGCATAGGCTCAGCAAGAAGCTTTATCAAATTTGCTCTGGAAATCTGGAGTTCTACAATATTGAACAATCACAAAGCAAGCTGGTGGGAAGTTTCATAAGGAGGTTCTAGTCAGTCTTCAATGTATCCAGCATTTACTATCCCAAGGCTAGAATCCAAACCCAAAAAACTCTTCAAACTTAACCTGCAGAACCTATAAAGACTGGGCCCACTGAAGCTAGTTACCAGGCCAAGCTCCTGAGCTTTCATAGGCACTTACTCATAAGAAAGCCCTAAGTAAGATAAGTCCAGTTTATATTTCTTCAAAGGGACTATCATACCTGATTAGGAGAATGATTCTCAACTGAGACATTACAAGCCAGACTTTGGCTCTATACCAATTTTTCCAATTATCTGCCAGTACAAAGGACCTATGCTTACTGAATATATGTAAATAATTATGCTATCAAACAGTAAAGAAATTTAGGAAGAGATTCTCATTTCTGGTGGAGGTGAGGAGAACAAGGTTAGGGAGAAACAGACCTCGTTTGAAAATGCTCTAGGTGTTGACAATAGCAGCATATGCTAAGTTACTGGTTACAGATATCCTAAGAATAAGAGCTCCCACATAGCTAACATTTAAAAAACACCAATGCACCAAACAAGTATCCATAATAAAAATTTCCTCATCAGTTCATTCAGGCCTATGTAATGAAATCACGTTCTGCTAAATCTTAAGTTAGACTCAGGAAGCCATCTGCTTGACTAAGGAAAGCTTGAAACTCCTGACTCCGCCCACTAGCAAGGTCAACTGCACAGAAGACTAAGAAGTCAATAGCTTGAAGTACCTGGAACACCACGAACAGCCTTGTTTGTTGAAGACGCAGACTCTGCTCGCTCAGGCGAGCGTCAGTAAAGAGACCACCGGTAGATGACACGTGTAACGTAAATGAGGTTATTACCGTAATTTTAAGATGAGATGAGTTCAGAATAAAGTGAAGAGGAAATGGGATGGTGTGCCACAAACAAAACCAAGCCATTTCAATGTTTTAAAACAACGATGTCTAAGGGTAAGGAGTAAGTCTATTTTCAAATGTTACGCTATGTTTATAAATACATGTTTTTTTTTTTGTTTGTTTTACAGAGGAAAGGTCATGATACAATACACAATCCTGACGTAAAAGAATGCCAAGTAAAGAAATATGCAACAACTCTGGAGTACAGCCTAGACATCTGTATTTTTAATAGAACTAGGGGTGAATCTCCTTTGCATCTACAATTTAGACTCACTGGCCTAGAAGATGCTAGATTCCAACTCAAGATTATCAAGACCAGACAGGATAAGCATTAGAGAAGTGGAGCTAAGAAATCCTTGTGCACTGTGGATGGGAATGTAAGTTGCTATGACCACTATGGAAAAGGTATAGAGGTTCCTCAAAAAATTGAAACCAGAATAACCATATAAATCAAGCAATCCCACTTTTGGATATGTATCCAAAGGAAATGAAATCATGATCTCGAAGAGATATCTGCACTCCTGTGTTCACTGCAGCATTATTCACAACAGCCCAGGATGGAAAGAGGCATTCGTCTATGGATGAATGAACACACACATGAATATTCAGCTATAAAAAATAAAGGAAATCCTGGGGGCACCTGAGTGGCTCAGTCAGTTAAGCATCCACTCTTGATTTCTGCATAGGTCGTGATCTCACAATTCTAGATATCAAGCCCTGTGTTGGGCTCTGAACTAGCAGCACAGAGCCTGCTTGGGATTCTTTCTCTGCCTCTCTGCCCCTCCCCTGCTTGTGTAATGTGCACTCTTGCTCTCAAAATAAGAAAAATAAAGGAAATCCTTCAGTTTGCAACACAGAAGTACATTAAGAGCAGTATGCTAAGTGAAATAAGTTAGAGACAAATAATGAATGTATGATCTCATTTATATGTGGAATCTGCAAACTCCTGAACTCAGCATAGGATGCCTAGGGGCTGAGGTGGTAGGGAAAGTAAGGAGACCTCGATCAAAGAGTACAAAGGTCCAGTTATGAGATAAATTCCAGGAATCTAACGTACAGCAGGAGGACCATAGTTCATACAGTATAAAGTCGTTAGGATGGTTAAGTCTTAAATGTTCTCATGAAAGTGAGGTGAGGGATGGATAGGTTAACTTCAACATGGTAATCACTAATATATATGTATCAAATCATCACATTGTATGCCTGAACTCAATGGGTATGTCAATTCTATCTCTACAGCCAGGAGTGATGGGGAAGCAGGCTTGTTCCAAGTAAGCATTTAAATAACTGATGTTGACTACTAACACTATACTGGTTTTGCTTAATATCAGGTAAACCACCACCAGAATTCTGATCAATAGAAACCTATTATGGACCATGAGAGCACTGAACAATCTCTAGGAATTTCCCATGAAAAATATATAATTTCTGAAATATTTATATTAATGCATGTTATGTATTCAAATGTAACCTAGGGAAATCTGGCAGGTCTTCTGATTTGGTAACTCATTATACAAACCTAATTATTTCTAGCATTACTTTATAGAAATAAATCATTGCAATTTTCCAGAGATCTTCTGGGAAATCTCAAATATAGCTTCAGGTATAAGAGATATCCTGAAAGGTCTTTTTTCTATCTTAAGAATTTGACTTTTTGGAGGCAAAAATAAAGACGAAATTTGGACATCTAATTAATATAGGACTATATACAGGTACCTGAAAGAAAAAACTTGATACCTATTTAATCAAACAATAAAGCATTTAGAAGTAAATGCAAGAATACCACAACTAGAAAGAACTTAGTTCTTTAACGAAAAGGGGGAAGCTTTGTTTTTCATTAGGTGTCTTTTCTTTAATCTCAGTGGAAGATCCCCACAACTATAAGGATAATTTTAAGAAAAAAGGTAAAGTGACTCAGATATGAAACACCTGTCAAAGGTTATATTTAATTCATTAATGAATGAGGGAATCAGAAAAGGTGTTACAACCAGTTCAAAGGAGAATTCAAAGATCAAATATATAAGGCCATGAGATTAAAATTTATGTGCTTAATAGATACAACACTGACTTCTACTGCGGGGAAGAGAAGCCACTGGAACACCCAGCACAGTATTTTTGCAGGTCTACAGATAATTACTTGCATCACTGTTAGTTTTCTGCAACTTCTCTCCATAAAATTGCAGGATAGCGCAAATGAATGATCCAAACTCCATAGGATCAGCTAGGCTAGAAGAATGTGCTCTACACAAAACAGAGTTTCACTGAAGACCCCTTCTAATCTTCTGGTCCATTCAGCAGTCTCTCCCAATTTCTCCTTCACCCTGGACACAGCAGGGGGCCCTTAAGTCCCTATTAGGAGGGCTGGCCAGGCTTGTTACTGTTTACCATCACTTGTTAAGTATTTGTATACACAGAAAAACATTTCTATCTTTGATAAGCTCCTACTCCGTGCAATGGTAAAGACAGACCAGTAAACAGAGAAGCACAGATACTTGTAGGAGGCAGCACTGAAACTGAACTTCAAGGTCAGAGAAGGCCCTCTGGACTAATAAGAATTAGCAAAGAGATAGGGAGGGTGGACAGGAAGAGTAAGAGAAAGGGGCTCCAGATAGAGAAATGGCATGAGCCGTACCTGGATGCAAATTAGACAATGGGGGCATTCAAGGAATTGCAAGCTCAATCAGGCTATGAAGAGGAAAGAAACAAGTTTACCACCATCCTTGACTTGGCACAGGAATAAACCCAAGTAGCAGCGGTACCCTCTCTGCTTTAGAGGATTTTAAGGAAAACACGGAGTGAACAGACAACAGGCTAAGTGTGTGAGCAGAGTATCGTAAATAATTCTCAGGCAATTCTAAAAATGGCTTGCAGCCATTCTAAGTATTGCCTAGGAATTATTTATAATGCCTGATATAACATTCTGTGATAACATAAGCACACAATTGAGGGTTTGTTAAAATTTAATCCCAATTTAAAAACTAAGCAGAGAAGACCAAGACCCAGAATAAGCAAAGGATTTTCATCTTCAGCATATTATTGAAATAAAAAAAACCCTCAAACTCGAAAGAAATTTCCCAGATAGGTAAATGCTTAGGTTGACAGACCCAGCTCTTATGTTTTGTTTTACCATATTCAACACAGGACTAGATTTTTCACTCTTAGAAGGGTTATTGGTTTAAGTGCCACTTGTTGTCACATAGGTCACCAGCCTAACTCTAAAATTATACCTGGAAACAAGATTATAACCAGAGCTACCAGATGGCTTCAACAGTGAAGAATTTTTCATAAAAAAAGGCAGCTACCATAACCACATACCAGGCACTTGAAAAACATTACTCATTTAATCTTAACACAACAGTAGGATATATAGGAAGTTATGCCCATTTTACAGAAAAATAAGAATCACGGAGATTAAATAACTTGCATAAATTTTTCATCTTACAACATATGCAATATAAGAGGAGCTCAGATTCTGGTCTCCACAGTCAATCCTAAAGCCCATGGTTTTTAGATTTTTTTTTGTTGTTGTTTAATGTTTATTTTTGAGAGCAAGAGACAGCATACAAGCGGGGGAGGGGCACAGAGAGGGAGACAGAATCTGAAGCAGGCTCCAGGCTCTGAGCTGTCAGCACAGAGCCTGACACAGGGCTTGAACTCAAACTGCAAGATCATGACATGAGCCAAAGTCGGACACCTAACTGACAGAGCCACCCAGGCACCCCAAGCCCATGGTCTTTAAGATGTAGGACTTCTAGAGAAAAACTGAGTTCCCCAAGTACTTTTAAATAATGGCATTAATAGTATCTGAGTTTAGGGGTACCCTGGGTGGTTCAGTCGGTTAAGTGTCTGACTACAGCTCAGGTCATGATCTCACAGCTAGTGAATTCGAGCCCCACGTCGGGCTCCACACTGGCAGCATAGAGCCTGCCTAGGATTCTCACTCTCCCCCACCCCCCTCCCACTATACCCCTCCCCCCTACTCATACTTTCTCTCAAAATGAACTTAATAAACTCGTACTATTTTTTTTTTTTTTTTTTTTAAGGGGACTTTGTTATCTGCCAAGTATGATTCTGGACCATACCCAGACCTGCCCTTTCACATTGGTAGGGCCCTGACCAAGAATACAAATGAAAATCCGTAGGTCCTACATCTAAATATTAAAGAGATATATAATAGCTCGTTAGATTGATTTATGTTCTATACTTCTGCCTTGATCAATAGGCTTTAGAATTCCTGGAAGGCCAGGTTAGAAGACCTCAGCTCTAAGCATGGCACCCTCCCTCTACCTCCCCCTCCACACACACTCCTTCAAGCCCTGGCACTACCCCCACGCTGAAAGGGGCCTGGAGCACACACATGTGGTCACCCCATCTGTCATGTTCAGACCCTATTTGCAACCACCTCCCAAACCCTCATAGCTGTCCCTTGGCTAGAATAGTGTGGTCTGCATTTGGAGTACAGATTTAGGAAAAAGTTCTACACAGACCCTGAGGTAAGCTCAGGTGCCTTTGGTTAGAGAATTCTGCAGACCCGCATATAGTCTAGAGCATACTATTTAAAGTACAACCTTTGAAACCCTGCTGGTCGGTCCTTGAACTAGGACAGTCTGCACCAAGTCACTATAGACCATGAAGGCAAGCATCTAGAGTCTTTCACAGCTATTGCACATTACTAGAACATTCAAGTATAGGATTTTGTATTTCACAAAAGCATTGGTCATAAGACATCTCCTGAAGAAGGCAGTGGAGGCAGTTCTTACCCATAGGTGGATAGAAAGGCTTTGTCATTCAGCCTAGGTGATGAGGGGCCTGGTGTATATATCCCTTTGGCCTACACTCTCACCTTCTGTGGGGAGGGGCCCAGCCAGGGGGAAAGCCCCAGGAAGACCCTCTGAAGCATGGGCTTCCTAAAAGGGGTTTCTCTTACCGAGTCTATGGCAGCTCAGACACCACCACCTCTTGTTTTTATGATCTTCAAGATCTACAGATCTTTGGGGTCTTGTGCTCTGAAGCAGCAGCTGGAATGGTGAAAGTGAGCTCTGCTGTGAAGTGTGTGGGCTTTGGGGATCCCAGATGACAATAAGCAGATGCATAGCTAATAAGTGGCTAAGGGAAACTGCTAAGCCTCCAGAACTCCTGCTACCAGTATTCTACTGATTAGCTCCAGCAGGAAAAACAGGTCAAAGCCAATAAGATTCAGCTCCTATTAATTCAGGACTACTCTGACAGTTGAACGGAAAGATTTTAGATCTCCTGTATTTTTTTCTTGCCCCAAACCTCAATCCCTGCTGAAGACACATTCCCCAGCCTGTTTTTTTTCTCTGCCTGTTGATAAAGGGATTTTAAAGTCAAAGGCAGGAACTTGAGGTCTGTTTCAAAGAAAACGAATTTTTCAGAGTAAAATAGATCTCCAAATACTATTTGCAATCATCTTGATATTATTGCCTCAAGGTTTGGGCCAGGAAGAAATTGTTTTTAAAATGACTTGGGATAAGTAATAGGATTTGCCACTATTTACTTTTAACTTCATAATTCTATTTGTTTAACCTTTAATAGGTCTAACCTTCCCTCTTGGCCCACCCCCACACTGCATTCCCCTCAATGTGCACACACCCACACCAATAAGCCAACAGCTCATGAGAACTCTAAGAGCCCCATTTTTATTAAACACTGAAGTATTAATTTAGCAAGTGCTTATTTCATATACAGACCACGCAACAAAAGATTCCACTTTTAAGTTAACAGATGCCTAGCTACCATTGACTTATTTTTCTGAGACTACCCAGCTTAACTCTAGCACCACTTCTGGACATTTTCTATTCAAACGCAAAATTTGATGATTAGATTTTACATAAGCAAGGAGCAGAAAAGGTAAAACAGAAGAAGAAATCTAGCATCTTTCTTAGAGAAGATTCCTCTCCATCTCTCCCACAGCACACATACATCTGGTGACAAATCGACCTTCTCTCCTTTGAGGCTGGGGTTTTGTTCCGCAGCAAAGATCACTATCAACTTTACATGAAGGTTAAATTAAAGATTGTAAACCAACAAGAGCTTTGGATATCACACTTAAGATTACGTAAATAGTGTTCAGTAACACCAATACCTTGGTGAGATACAAGGTCCCTTAAGTACATACACAATTTTAACCCTGGTGTAGTCTGTCAACAATAACCCTTTTTGCTCAAACAGTGACTTGATCTCTGGAGGCAGAAGATGATTTAGGTCTATTTTCTTGAGACTTTCTCGGTATTAACTTATTTTAGGCAGGCATCTTTTCCTTCTCCTGGACCAGTCATTATAACCTTTAGTGAGAAGAATCACATAGAATCATCTTTAGGATGCATATTCCCAAGCCACACCCCTTAGAGACTGATTCTGTAGGCCTGAGATCTTGCCAGGAATTTTTTTTTTTTTTTTTTTTTTAAAGTAAGCCCCCACATCTAATATAGGGCTCAAACTCACAACCCTGAGATTAAGAGTTGTGTGCTCTACCACCCGAGCTAGCCAGCTGCCACCAGAATTGTTTTGGGGTTTTTGTTATTTCTAAACAAGTATCCAAGGTAATTCCAACATAGTTTCATGGAACAGCCCCCTTCGAGAAGCCATTAGAATTGTGGTTATTTAAGTACTTAACAGATCAACTAGCACTTTCTGGCAACTTGAACTATTTTGATGACCAAGGTATAGTGGTGGGGAAAAAGGAAATCCTCAGACGAATTCATAAACAAGGGTTAGATAATAATATAACCAAAATGCTTAAGTAAATTCAAGTCCATAAAGAATTTTGTTCAAGTTGCCATATTTCAGAAGATGAGTCATTTTACCCCTATTGTTTCACAGGCTCACCTAAGGGATATGTAATTATATAAGGGAAAGCATCAGCTATTCAATGTTTAATTAGCACCTAGACATTGTGAGTTACATGTAAACTTCTAGATTTCTATCCATAAGAAAGAAAATCCCAAAAGTTAGAGTCACATTGCCCTGTAAGACATTAACCAGTTTGCATTTATGAGATTTCAATATTTTTATCTGAATAATTACATACAAATCTCCACTTCTCAAATTCTCTTTTGAGCCTGTCTCATGATCTGACTAGTTCCTTAAGCAATGGGCTGAATCAAAGCACTGACATTCATTTGTAGGAAAGTCAGGTTTTTGAGAGTTGTGCTTTGGCCGTTTTAGAGGTTCTACCAAGATGCACAAATGCACTTACCTGCCAAAGCCAATTAAACCTTGTTGGTCAAGAAATACAATTTCTCATGCTGCCTCAACCCAAACACATCTTTTTCCTGGTACCCAGTATGAATTTCAAGCAGGAGATTCATACTGACTCTGTTTCTCTCTTTAGTTTCCTGCCTTTGTTTTTGTTGTTTCTGGGTTCTTGACTACACTTGGTTCTGACTAGTTTCTGCACAGCCAATGCATTATTTCCCCATTGGTGGCAGCAGTAGGGATCTGGTTCCATGGTTTGATGGTGTGGTTATTTCGATCAAGAGGATAGACATCGGCTTTGTCGGAGAGGAAAAAAACTTTGGTCTGTCCCTTGATACACTCATGTCAATTAAGAAAATATTTTGCACACATTAGAAGGGGAACTGCTCGTACAGCAGCTGTGTTTGTTTACTTTGCTTTGTGGCTCAGATAGTATAAGTGAAGTATCTTTCTGTGTGTCTAATTAAGAGTTAACCTCTATGTAAATCTGAAGTATAGCCCTGCCTCTGAAAAGATTAAATTAGATGACAAACTCTCAAAAAGGCTAATTTTGTGTTCATTTACAGAGACTACTGGTAATGTAAGTGGAAAATTCCTAAGATTTCTCTAGAAAATAAACTGAACTGTAAATGCAATCGACTTTTAAGACAAACGAGTAAACTGCTTTCCCAGAAGCATGGTTATAGGAGAATCCAAGTTCACATAATCAAGATGAACCAGTGGACAGGTAAGACTGGTTTGATAGTTTTGGTTAATTGCAGGATGTTTTTCTGGGATTAGATCAGTTCACTATTAAAAGGATTTAAAAAATATATTTTTGAAGAGATCCAACATGGTGGAGAAGTAGGGGGACCTACTTGAGGGATGAGTTCCCTCATCCCTCAAACAGCAGTGTTGAGGCCAAAGGACTTTGAAGAGTCTGAGCTGCAGAGTGACAAAGATGTCCCCAGGGACCCATGGGGAAAACCTGGCGGGCCACAGGGCTACTTCAACCAACTCAAAGCACACCTGGTGGAGGGTCCAAAACATCACTATGAGTAGGGAGATAAAGCAAGCACAGTCACCACAGATAGCAAGTTACACACTCCAAAAAACACCTCCTGAAGGGCCAGGCCCTGGACAGTGTATGACCCCCTTTTTTTTTTGACCCTTCTTTAACATAGTAGTGCTCACAGGTGCATGGCATATGACAAGCTTTTAAAACACATAAGAGACAAAACTAGCCCAAATGATGAAACAGAATTCTCTTAAAAGAGATTCCAGGAAGAAATGACAGCTCAAGAATTGATCAAAACCGGTAAATATAACAATTTAGAACAGTCATAAGATTAATTGCTAGGGCTTAAAAAAAAAAAAACCCATAGAAGAGTGCAGAGAATCTATCGCTGCAGAGATCAAGGAACTAAAAAATAGTCATGAATTTAAAAATACTGGACAGGAGGTACAAAATGAACTAGAGGCAGTGACAGCAAGGATTGGAGACGCAAAGTCAAGTAGATAAAATTATGGAAAAAGATGAACCTGAGAAAAAAAAATTCTTGATCACGAGGGGAGGATTAGAGAACTAAGTGATTCAATGAAACATAATATCCATATCATAGGAGTTCCAGAAAAAGCGGAGAGAAAAAGGGGCAGAAGGCGTACTTGAACAAATAGCTGAGAACTTCAATCTGGGGAAGGAAACACACATTGAAATCCAGGAGGCACAGAGAACTCCCTTCAGACATAACTTGATCTTCTGCATGACATAGCATAGTGAAACTGGCAAAACACAAAGATAAAGTGAATTCTGAAAGCAGCTAGGGACAAGTGGGCCTTAACCTACAAGGGTAGACACATAAGGGTCGTAGCAGATAGATCTACTGAAACTTGGCAGGCCAGAGAGTGGCAGGCAATTTTCAATCTGCTGAGTAGGAAAAATATGCAGCCAAGAATCCTTTATCCAGCAAGCCTGTCATTCAGACTAGAAGACAAAGGTTTTCCCAGGAAAACAAACTGAATTCATCACCACTAAACCAGCCCTACAAGAGATCCCAAGGGGGACTTGAATGGAATGTTGCAAAGACCACAAAGGACCAGAGACATCACTACACGATGAAACTTACAGATAACACAATGACTCTAAATCCGTATCTTTTAATAACACTGAATGTAAATGGACTAAAAGCCCCAATGAAAAGACATAGGGTATCAGAATGGATTAAAAAAGACCCATCTATTTGCTGTCTACAAGAGACCCACTTTAGACCTGAGGATACCTTCAAATTCAAAGTGAGAGGATGGAAAACCATCTATCATGCTACTGGAAGTCAAAAGAAAGCTCGAGTAGCCATACTTACATAAGACAAACTACTTTATTGGTAAGAATGTGGTAATTGCAGGGGACTTTAATACTCCACTTAAAACAATGGACAGATCATCCAGAGACAAAAATCAGTAAAGAAACAATGGCCCTGGAATGATACACTGGACCAGATGTACTTGACAGATATATTCAGAACTTTTCATCTAAAAGGAGAATACACTTTCTTGAACATACGTGGAACATTCTCTAAGACAGATCACATGGTGGGTCACAAAACAGCCCTCAATATAAGGTGAGGCCATACCATGCACACTTTCAGATCACAATGCTATGAAACCTGAAATCATCCACAGGAAGAAGTTTGGAAAACTTCCAAATGCATGGAGGTTAAAGAACACCCTACTAAAGAACTAATGGGTCAACCAGGCAATTAAAAGAATTAAGAAATATATGGAAGCTAATGAAAGTGAAAAAACAATTCAAACCTTTTGGGATGCAGCAAAGGCAGTCTTAAGAGGACAATACGTTACAATCCGGGCCTATCTCAAAGAAAAATCCCAAATACAATAATCTAACAGCACACCTAAAGGAACTAGAAAAATAGAGAAACCCCAAGGCCAGCAAAAAAAAAAAAAAAAAAAAAAAAATCACAGCAGAAACAATATAGAAAACAAAAACAGAACAGATGAGTTTTGAAAAAGATAGATAAACCCTAGCCAGACTTCTCAAAAAGACTCAAATAGTTAAAATCACTAATGAAAATAGATTTATCACAACCAATCCCCCAGAAATACAATCCGAGAATACTATGAAAAATTATACGCCAACAAACTGAGCAACCTGGAAGAAAAGGGAAAATTTCTAGACACCCACATACTACCAAAACTCAAACAGGAAGAAATAGAAAATTTAAACAGACCCTAACTGGTGAAGAAATCGAGTCCGTTATCAAAATTCTCCCAACAAGAGCCCTGGGCCAGATGGCTTCCCTGGGGATTCTACCACTCAGGGTTAATACCTAGTCTTCTCAAGCTGTTCCAAAAAAAACAGAAAGAAAGCTTCCGGACTCATTCTATGAGGCCAGCATCACTTGGATTCCCAAACCTGACAAAGACCCCACAGAAAGAATTACAGGTCAATATCCCTGATGAACATGCATCCAAAAATTCTCAACAAGATACTAGCAAATAGAACTCAACAGCATATAAGAATTATTCACCATGATCAAATGGGTTTCATTCCTGGGCTGCAGGGCTGGTTCAATATTCACAAATCAATGTGATACATCACAATAAAAGAAATGATAGAAACCATATGATCCTGTCAATAGATGCAGAAAAAAACGGTTGACAAAATACAGCATGATTTCTTAATAAGAACCCTCAAGAAAGCCAGGCTAGAAGGGACACATCTAAACGTCATAAAAGCCATATATGAAAAGCCCACAGCTAATATCCTCGGTGGGGAAAAACAGAGCTTTCCCACTGAGATCAGGAATGTGACAGGGATGTCCACTCTCACTACTATTGTTTAACAGTGTCGGAAGTCTTAGCATCAGCAATCAGACAACAAAATGAAATCAAAGGCATCAAAATAGGCAAAACAGTCAAACTTTCACTTTTTGCAGACGACACGACATTCTACACGGAAAACCCAAGACTCCACCAAAAGGCTGCTAGAACAGAGGAATTCAGCAAAGTCGAAGGGTACCAAAAAAAAAAAAAAAAAAAAAAAAAAAAAAAAAAAAATCAATGTACAGAAGTTTGTTGCATTTCTATATACCAACAAAGCAACAGAAAAAAAAAAAAAAGAAATCGATCCCATTTATAATTGCACCAAGAACCACAAAATACCTAGGAATAAACCTAACCAAAGATGTAAAAGATCTGTATGCTGAAAACTATAGAAAGCTTATGAAGGAAATTGAAGATACAAAGAAATGGAAAAACATTCTGTGCTCATGGATATTGTTAAAATGTCAATACTACCCAGAACAATCTACACATTCAATGCAATCCCAATGAAAATTGCACTATTCTTCTCAAAGCTAGGACAAACAATCCAAACAAGATTTGTATGGAACCACAAAAGACCCCGAATAGCCAAAGTACTATTAAAAAAGAAACCAAAGCAGGAGGCATCACAATCCCAGACTTTAGCCTCTACTACAAAGCTGTAATCATTAAGACATTATGGGTATTGGCACAAAAACAGATACATAAAACAATGGAATAGAAAACCCAGAATTGGACTGACAAATGTATGGCCAACTAATCTTTGGCAAAGCAGGGAAGAGTATCCAATGGAAAAAAAGAGTCTCTTTAGCAAATGATGCCAGGACAACCAGACCACTTTCTTACACCACACACAAAAATAAACTCAAAATGTATGAAAGACCGAAATGTGAGACAGGAAACTATCAAAACCCTAGAGGAGAAAGCAGGCAACCTCCTCTTTGACCTCAGCTGCAGCAATTTCTTGCTCAACACATCTCTAAAGGCAAGGGAATTAGAAGCAAAAATAGACTATTGGCACCATATCAAGATAAAAAGCCTCTGCACTACGAAGGAAACAGTCAACAAAACTAAAAGGCAACTGATGGAATGGGAAAAGATATTTGCAAATGACATACTGGATGAAGGGTTAGTATCCAAAATCTATAAAGAACTTACAAACTCATCACCTGAAAAATAAGACATGAATAGACACTTTTTCAAAGATGACATTCAGATGGCCGACATGAAAAGATGCTCAACATCAGTCATCAGGGAAATACAAATCAAACCCACACTGAGATACCACCTCACACTGGTCAGAATGGCTAAAATTAACAACTCAGGAAACATACTGGCAAGAATGTGGAGAAAAACCCTCTTCCATTGTTGGTGGAAATGTAAACTGGTACAGCTGTTCTGGAAAACAGTATGGGGGTTCCTCAAAAAATTAAAAATAGAACTACCATATGACCCAGAAATAGCACTACTAGGAATTTATCCAAAGGATAGAGGAATACTGATTCATAGGAGCACGTGTACCCCAATGTTTATAGCAGTGCTTTCAACAATAGCCAAACTACGGAAAGAGCCCAAATGTCCATCAACTGATGAATGGATAAAGAGAATGGTTTATATGTGGTTTATATATACAGTGGAAAACTACTTGGAAGAAGAATGAAATCATGCCATTTGTAGCAATGTGGATGGAACTAGGCCTTATGCTGAGTGAAAGAGAAAGATATCCTATATTTTCACTCATGTGGATCTTGAGAAACTTAAGACCATGGGAGAAGGGAAGAGGGGAGAAAAGAGAGGGGAGGCAAACCATGAGACTCCTAAATATAGAGAACTCTGAGGGTTGACGAGGGGGTGGGGGAGAGGGGAAAATGGGTGATGGGCACTGAGGAGGGCACTTGTTGGGATGAGCACTGGATGTTGTATGTAAGCAATGAACCACGGGAATCTACCCCCAAAACCAAGAGCATGCTTTATGCACTGTATATGTTAGCCATTTTGACAATATATTAAAACCCTTTTCTACTACAAAAAATACTTTTTAAAGATTTGACTTTGTTTTCATGAGTTTCCTAAAACTTGTTACATTAGCTTATTGATCGAGTTAATACTACTGCTACATTATGAAGATTATGAAAAATGTGAGGCAGCCCCAGATTGGTCCCATAACAGCAAAGGAACCAAACCCTGCCCACAACAGGCAAAGACAGCCATTGCAGATGACCGACTGAAGGCAAGTGTGGCTCAGCCATAACGGACACATGCAGCACACAGGAGACACTCAAGTGCCAGGTTCTGGAACAGGGGACACAGCCCTGCAGGGCACTACACCAGACCTCTTCTTCATAAGGCCACCCCTTTCAAGATCAGGAGACTTTGCTGACTTTCCAAAATGAGAAAATCAGGCTGTCCTAAATGCAAGACCAGGACAAAAATCATAGCAAAAAGGGTTAGATTAACGAGATAAGCAATATGCTGGATACTGAATTCAAAGTCATGGTCATAAAGATTCTCACAGGACCAGAGAGTGGAGGATCTTGCAGGACCTTCAAAGAAGATAGAAAATATAAAGAAGAACGAATCAGATGTGAAAAACTCAGTAACAGAAGTTTAAAATACGTTAGAGGAAACAGCAGAAACAGAAGAACAGATAGATGAAGCAGAACAGAGTAGCAACCTGGAAGAGTAATGGAAAGTAACCAAGCTGAACGAAGAATATAAAAGAAAGGAGAACAGGTTAAGGAACTCAGCAATGCCATCAAACGTAATACCATTCACATTATAGGTTTCCCAGAAGAGAGAAAGGGGGCAGAAAATTTGAAGAGCCGAAAACTTCTCTAATCCAAGAGGCACAGAAAGCCCTCAACAAAAATCAACCCAAGGAGGTCTGCACTAAGACATAGTAATCAAAATGGCAAAAAGCAGCGGTAAAGAGAATCTTGAAAGCAACAGTTACATGCAAGAGAAGTTCCCTAAGGCTATGCTGATTTTTCTGCAGAAATTTTGCAGCTAAAAAGTGGCATGCTATATTCAAAATCCTGAAAGGGAAAAATCTGCAGCCAGGAATATTCTACCCAGAAAGGCTGTCATTCAAAATAGAATGAGAGAGGGACTCTTCCACACACACAAAAAAAGGAATTCACCACTAAACCAGCCTTACAGAAAAGGTTAAAGGAAATTCTTTCAGTGGAAAGTGAAGGCCACAATCAGGAGCAAGAACATTAGGAAAGGAAATAATTTCACAGGTACATACAAACAATCACTTGTAAGACTAGAACAGAGGTTAAAGCACAAAGGCAGTAAAATCAATTATATCTCTGAAAGCCCAGGGATTCAGGAAATATAAGGACATAAAGTGTGACATTACATAAAATATAGGGACAGAGTTTTAAAAAAACTAAAGCTTATATCCTGTAGAGTTTCATCTTAAATTCCTAGATCCTTAGTTAGCCAAGTCTTAGGTTGATTGCAGACCATTACTGGATAATAATCAGGTACTTGGCTAATATATGTACCTTTGCTTAAGGTGTTCTAGAGTGGTTACAATTTTGATTATTATATGTGCTTACTCTTGCTATTATAAAAATGTATAAAACTGGCTATTTGTGGCTATTGGGAGGAACCTGTGCTAGTTTGTGTCCTAAACTGGGCAATAAATTATCAACTACCTCTCAGCCAAACATTACTTAGTTTTGTACATGTTCTACAGGAATCAAATTATACCGGGAGCATGAACATCAGAGAAATACAACTGTGTGCACAGTAATGGGATAGGATTTTGTTTTTCGAGGAAAATGAGAACAGTATGGTCCTAAAAGTGTCAACTTGTTTCAGAATATGAAGCAGAAGCACAGTGGAGAACAAGATGGGAGTTTGTATACCAACTTGTAGATGTTTTGAGGGAACTGAGTTTTATTTACCCTGCTTTATAACACCTACATCTTAAGAATAAGGAAATGTTAATTTTGACAGTTTTAGTTTTGATAAGGCTATTCATGTTAATCTGTAAAAGAGCAGGAGAACCCTTTACCTCCAAACATTAACACAAACTAGAACTTGGCTTTCTATTAAAATAGCAAGTAATCTTAAAATATTCAGTCTCGATAGGTAGTAAAATGGCTTTTTACCTCCATGTAATCTGTCCAAGTTGGATTCTACTCACCAGGATAATTTTCTTATTTAGTTTATGGGAGGGAGGGAGAGATGGAACCGTGGAGCCTGACTCAGTGCTTGATCTCATGACTGAATGTAAGATCACGAGCCAAAAATGAAGAGTTGACACTTATGGGAATGCAAGCTGGTGCAGCCACTCTGGAAAACAGTACGGAGGTTCCTCAAAAAACTAAAAGTAGAACTACCTATGACCCAGCAATTGCACTAACTAGGTATTTATCCATGGGATACAGATGTACAGTTTCGAAGGGACACAGGCACCCCCCCATGTTTATAGCAGCACTATCAACAATAGCCCAAGTATGGAAAGAGCCCAAATGTCCACCGATAGATGAATGGATAAAGATGTGGGGTGTGTGTGTGTGTGTGTGTGTGTGTGTGTGTGTGTGTGTATACATACACACACACACACACACACACACAATGGAGTATTCCTGAGCAATCAAGAAGGAAATCTTGCCATTTGCAACTATATGGATGGAACTGGAGGGTATTATGCTAAGTGAAATTAGAATGACAAAAATCACACGACTTCACTCATGTGATGACTTTAAGAGACAAAACAGATGAACATAAGGGAAGAGAAAAAATATAAACAGGAAGGGGGACAAAACAGAAGAGACTCAAATATGGGGAACTGAAGGTTGCTGGAGGGGTTGTGGGAGGAGGGATGGACTAGATGGGTAAGGGGCATTAAGGCATCTACTCCTGAAATCCTTGCTGCACTGTATGCTAATTTGGATGTAAATTTTAAAAACTGAATTAAAAAAAGAGCTGACACAGCCAACTGAGCCACCCAGACGCCCCGATTTTTTTTTTAATAGGACATTTGCTCACTGTGGAAGTGCCAAGGTCAGAGTCTGAGCTGCACACGAACAGAGAGATGTTGAGACTGTTGGCATGCAGGGATCAACACCTGAGAGGAGGGCAGGCCAGAGCAGAGGAGAGCACTAGCAGAAACTGGGGATGCAGGCCTCCTAACACTTTAATCGACCCCCCGGGGAGCTCTGAAACACAGCTCACCAGAGCGTCCAGCATTAGACCAAAGTGGCCAGGCTGTCTACCTGGGTTCACTAGATATGGGCCACCCTGGGAAAGGAATGTGCTTAGACAAGGCAACAGAGAGCTTGAGGCTGCATGCTGACAGGTGAGCAAGATCTCCCTCCCTGAACAGTTACATGGGCAGCTCACGCTCAGGTCCATCAGGATTCTCTGCAGTCATGTACCCTCTACTCATTTTAAAATATTGTATTAAGGGGCACCTGGGTGGCTCAGTCGGTTAAGCGTCCAACTTCAGCTCAGGTCACAATCTCGCGGTCCGCGAGTTCGAGCCCCGCACCGGGCTCTGGGCTGACGGCTCAGAGCCTGGAGCCTGCTTCGGATTCTGTGTCTCCCTCTCTCTCTGCCCCTCCCCCATTCATGCTGTCTCAAGAATAAACGTTAAAAAAATAAAAAATAAAATAAAGTATTGTATTAAATAGGTAGCCAAGTACTTGATCTCAGTAAACCATGGGTCTTCTCTTAACGAGGCAAAAAGCTCTTAGCACCACTCGAGTTTGCCTACAAGGGCAGAACCCATTATTTCCCAAGACTCGAATTTCAAGATATTTATCATCTAAAGCTAACAGATTTTCCATTCAACCTCTGGATCATCATAAATCTTTTTGCCTTACCCAAAGAAGAATACTATAAAAGATAGGGTGTGTTTGGTATGCTCTATATTTCTCAACTCAGTTAGAAGAACCCTGTTTTAAGTTGTCAAATGAAGTGTATCAAATATTCACAAAATTGTTTAAGATTATGCCTTTTACGGTGTTTCTCAACGCATGGTCCCCAGACCAGCAGCATCAGCATTACCTGGGACCTTGGTAAAAATAGATTCCAAAGGGACCTGGGTGGCTCAAACGACCAAATCTTGATTTCAGTGCAGGTCATGATCTCACATTTTGTGGGTTCAAGCCCTGTGTGGGGCTCTGTGCTACCAGTGCAGAGCTTGCCTGGATTCTCTGTGCCCCTCCCACACATGCTTTCTCTCTCAAAATAAACTTAAAAATTAAGAACATTTGGAAAAAAACACAGGGGCACCTGGGTGGCTCAGTCGGTTAAGCATCTGACTTTGGCTCAGGTCATGATCTCATGGTTCCTGAGTTCAAGCTCTGCATCGGGCTCTGTGCTGACAGCTCAGAGCCTGGAGCCTGCTTCAGATTCTAGGTCTTCCTCCCTCTGCCCCCGCCTCACTCATGCTCTCTCAAAAACATTAAAAAAATTTTTTTAAAGAAATGCAGATGCTAGGACCCCACCTCAAACCTATCTTGGGTGTTGGTAGAGTCCAACAACCTGCTAAGGTTTGAAAATCACTCCCTTAGAGAACTCATTAAGAGGCCCTTAGGTATTAATGCCTTCAATGCACATTACGAATCCCTACCCTCAGGAAAAACGTAAAAGACTGAAGATATTTCATTGCAATAGAGAACTTTAACCAACACAAAAATACAGGAGCATATTTTTTCATATTTGAGACAGAGCATACACACATGCAAGCCAAGGAAGGGCAGACAGAATCCCAAGCAGGCTCCACTCTGTCAACATAGAGCCCAACGTGGGGCTCAATTCCACAAACCAGGAGATCATGACCTGAGCCAAGATCAAGAGTTGAACACTTAATGAGCCACCCAGGTGACTTATTGGCTACTTTAATAAATTAATCACAGCAGTTAGCCCCATTACCAGGTTTCCGTCCTACTTTGATACTGGTCTGAAAACTAAGCTACAGGCATGAATTCTATTTTCAACACACAAAGATGGTCTCAGCAACTCACGGAAAGGTCTACTCCAGATATCTCAAGGCAAAAAACACACATCAGGCTTTTGGATCTTACAGATCACTTAGACAATTCATTATTCCCGAAAAACATCAGATTTTCAAAGCAATTCTAGAAGCAGACAAGCTCATGAAGAAGTTTTTATCAGACCAAATGAACCAATGAGAAATTTCATTGTTTTAGTATTTTTTTAGTGTTTTATTTTCTAATCAGGATGAGAAAGCCCTTTAAAAGAAAAACTCCAATTAGTAGACCACATTTCTATGAGTTGAAACTATTTGGTAAATCTCTTAAACCTCAGAATTCAGGTAACTTTATGCAATCTCCTTACTTTTAATGAAAATATTGTTACTTTGGTTTTTAATTTTGAGAGAGAAAGCATGCATGCATGGACAGGGGAAAGGCAGAGAGGAGAGAATCCCAAGCAGATTCCACACTGTCAGCATCCAGGCCACACAGTAGTGGGCCTTGCAGAAATCAAAAGCCCAACCGGCCCAACCGACTGAGCCACCCAGGCCTCCTAAGAGGTGATAACTTCTATTTATTCAATCAGAGTCTGTCCTTTCTAGGGTATAATTGTACAGATGAACTGTGCAACCAAGAGGTCTATAGTATATTTGAGAATGATTCTTCGTGGATATGGTATAAGCTTACCAATAAAAATCATACTTCATGTTATGGAGCCAATGGCTACCAATCCCTTCTAGGAAAATTGGCCTCAAACCTGTTCTATTGCTTAGAAGGTCCCAGCCTCACAGTGCTAATCAAGTCCACTTTCCAGTAGTCAGCAGCTTATAAAATGTTGGGGCTATCTAGGAAAGATCATTCCATCCTGACCTATAAGCACTGTAGGTACTGCAGGTGAAATTTCAGAGGGAGATTCTGGACCTTGGTTTCCAAAACTCAAGACTGAAGAGCAAATCGAGGCTTTTGAAGTCCAAGCCAAGAGCCCTTTAAAAAACTGCAAGAGAGTTCATTTTTCATGTTCATTTACAAAAGACTGCATGCTACAAGAGGCTTACATGTGTTTACACCTCTTGCCACGTCTGTATAAGTAATCAGGTCATGATTTTAAGAAGGCTAACTTTTGTTAATAAACTTTAGAAATTACATGGTGATAGGGAAGCAAAAATTATTCAACATTTGGAAGTAAAATCTTGAGGATTATAGATGTCCTCCCAGGGTCACTGTTTAATGATTCTATAAATATCCAGGAGAATACACCAATATTTGTGTTATTTAATATTTAACCAGAGTACTGATGTTTTGAATTATGTGATAATTTATAGATTTTGTTGATTAAAAGTTCTTACTTTGTAAGGCATTAGCTTTTTAATCTATTCGCACAAACTTCAGCATTCCTTGGACTGCCTGACCAAAAAGGTCTATTTTTCAACTTCTCCTTTGAACCAGCCTTACTAGGTCATTGGTCTAAGGAGTTGAAGAGTATCTTTGACAGGTGTTCACTTTACATTTACAAAAATAGTTTACTTTTGAAAATTCTGCTTTGATACTTGGGATCAGATAGGATTTGGAATTCAGAAGTCATTTTACAAAGTATAGAAATGTATATTTTATGTGATGCATATTTATATTACAGAAATAGAGGGGCACCTGGATGGCTCCATCAGTTAAGCATCTGACTCAAGATCTCAGTTCATGGGATCGAGCCCCACGTCTGGTTCTGCACTGATAGCATGGAGCCTGCTTGGTATTCTCTGACCCTCCCCTGCTTGTCTGCTTGTGCACGTATGCACTCTAAACAAAAAAAACTCTCCAGCAGTACATGGGAATAGTAGCTGAAAGGCAAACATCTTTTTATTCAGTGAAATATTTATATTTGATGGGATGAAAGATAAGTAGACTTTGTTTATTGGTAAAAACCAAACCTGAAATGACCGAACAAGCTCAGGACAGGTCAGGATGCTACCAAATGAGTTATCAGAAATGTGTCAGTTTTCAGCACTTGTTGGATTTTGGCAAACAATTAAGGGATCACCTACAATTTTTATTACCATCTCAAACTACATTTATCCAGTTATGGGGGACTCATGTTAAGATAAGAGGAAGTGTGAAACCTTAGAGACCATTTATTTTATTCTAGAATGTAATCTAATAGTCCTTTCTTTGAATTATCAGAAAATGTAACATTCTCAAAATAATGTCTAACACGATCCATGTTGAAACAGACTTCATAATCAAGAAGCAAACTAAAAACATGATAGAAGTCAAACTTCCTGAAGTTTAAAATTGGTAACTGTTCCTATAGCAATACTTCATGGTAAATATAAATCTCTACATAAAGTATCTTTCAGTCTTTAAGTGAAATACTTCAAAGCAATACATTCAGAGAAACTAAATGCCAATTTATTAACAGCAAGATTGAAAAGAGCTTTGTCAAGGTAGGAGGAGAAATGTACTCTTCAATAAGTAGGATGTCTACACTGGAGATTGAGACTATGTTAAAATATGGGTAAATCTAGAAAAACAGGAAGAAAAACGAGGAAGTTTTACTACAAAGAGTTCCACTGTACCTGGAATCTCACATGGTTATCATAATTTATGTAATAGTTTGAGTATCAAGATCCTGGATTTAAGAATTTCAAAATAGCAATTAAAGTTCCTTAACTTTCTTCCTAGGAAACAGGTTGTTTTTTGTTTTGTTTTCTTGGGGTTTGGGGGCTCTGTTTTTGTTTTTGGTCGTTTTAGATAGAGAAAGGCAGAGATTCCTGGCTTTTTTAAATTGTGTTTATGATTATTCGCAGATCTCCTTTCTCATTTGAGGAATTTACCACAAGGACAAAATGACCTAGAAAGAAGAGAAAGGAGCTCTGGACAAACCGGAGCACTGGGCTCACAGGTGGATGAAGGGACTACATGAATATCTCCATGTAAATGGTTCTTTAATTGCCTGCAGATTGACCCACACAGCTGAATGTCCTGGTACCAGATGACGAACTGGAAGTCTGGTATTTTGGTCCCGGCTATTGAACCCTCTGCCAGAACGGAGCCACCACACTCCTCTCTGCCGTACTCTGAGCACCCGGTCTTGATGCTTGGGCCTTCCCTGGTAACACAAGCACTAGCTTAGCCCACAAGGGAAGTTGAACATTCTCAACTGACCCTCTTCCACCCCCATCCTAGGGATTTGTAAAGATAAGCTGTTTCTTGTAGGTGTATATCACCTACCCATCATCCATCATCTAAACATACATTCTAACAAATATGTTGCCACTGTAGAATTTTCACACCTAACAATCCAAACAGTATTCCCAGGACTCTTGAAACAGGATGATTCAATATAAGATGCAAAGTGAGAAAAGGCCTTTACGGAATCAAAGTTCTCCCTGAATGCCACTCTCAAAACTTATCCTATTAAATACAGGAGAGCCTGAATCACTTTTAACAAAGAATATTTTTTAAACACTTAATGAAGGACTTATTTGGAGAGCTTATATACAGAACCTTTTAATATGGTGAGAAAATGTTATAAGCTATTAATAATCCTATCTACTAATTTAGGAGCTAGGTGTTCATGTGTTATAGTTCACCTTTCCTCCAGAAACACATCTATGGTTTTAATTTACATTTTGTATTTAATACATGTACACATTTAACATGTTTAAAATACATTCTCAGTCCTTCAATTGAGGATTTGTCTAAGATGTTCTCCCTGCACAGAGGATGGCTGTCCTCAGCCCTCTTTAATTTTTCCATACACTGTTCATGTATTAGTTTTCCACAAGGACAACCTAGTGATAGTCTCTTTACAGGCGTTCCATCAACACAAAGCTTAGCATAGAATTATTTTGTTCACGTATGTGAGTTAACCCAGCTACATTGTAAGTGTAACCCCCAACTGGGCAATAGATAAACAGGCTTCTCGGGAAGGGAAAAGTGAAATAATGTTTGATAAGTCCATGATTTTGCATAGTGAAGTGATCAAGGCCTGTCAATTGGGAGCTTCTCTCCAGATGCCCAAGAAGCTGAACCACACAGAACTTCCCATAACTGTAGCACATGAAAGAAAAAGGACAGAGACCAGAGGACATCAACATCATTCCCCTATAGAAATGCAATCTGAGGGAATACACATCAGGGGAGAATCCAACTCCTTTAGCTCAAGTGTACACACACGTGTACACACACACACACACACACACACACAATCTATGCATCAGAAAATAGAGATCACTGGAAGGAAAAGGTCAACTACGTAAAGTAGGAACTGGAGAATCTTCAGGGTAAGGAGTCTGAGAAACCTAGACAACTGGGATGGCCTGATGCTAAGAAACTACTGCTTCCATGAACTGTCATGGGTGTAAATAGCAGAGATTCCCGAGGAGGGTGACAAGTTGGAGTCAGGACAAAAAAGGAGAAACTGGGCAGGTCCTGGACAAGATACTGGCCTGGACTGCAAGTGGCTAATTAACTCATTGAAAGACAACTAGTAGTTAGTATCAGAACCATGCTCCACATTTTCTAAGAGTAGTTATTACAGGTCTAAGTAGCAGGTGTAAGTGTAACACACAAATACGAAGATTACCACAGCTTCCAGCCACCCCAATCCAGCCTCACCACCCACCCCACTCTTCCAGTTAGATCTGAGGGAAAAAAGAAAAAGGACTAAGCGCTGCACAGGCACTCAAAGTTCACTCATGTTCTTCACTTCTCCCTATTTCAACCAACGACTGACCACAGCCTTTGCAGCCTGCCCTCCTGCAGGAATGCTTTACTACCATGCACAGCAGTCTTTGCCTAGATGCCTCGTCAATGCTTCAGAAGGTTGAAGCGGACTGTGGTCCATGGCCCAGGGGTTACTTTACCTCCCATATAATCAGAGCCGTTGCCCACACCCCCGTAGCAACTGTTCATTGCCTGACTTCTCAGGTGGCTCTGCTCAGTTTTCCATCAGATGTATGCGGAGGACTTCTTGTGGGGGGGGGTGGGGTGGGGGAGGGCAATGAAAAGTGATGCCAGCTCTCCACCCTTCCCTTATCCAGGACACTTCCATGAAAAAGTAGAACCCATTTCCCTGTCACTTGAATCTGGACTTTTATTTTTGACAGACATAATGCAACAAGAGGGACATGTGCATTACCTACTTTGGCCCCTTAGACCTCTACAACCACCAACAGAAGAAGCCCAGCTAGCCTGCTGGAGGGTGACGGACCACATGACCTGGTCACCACTGTCCACTCAGGTGGCAGCGAACCAACTCCCAGGAGCAGGGATGCCAAACTGGTCTGCAGCCTCCCCACAGATGTAGGAGGCAGCCAGCCAGCTGGGGCTAGCCTGAAGTGCTGACCCACAGAGTACAGGCCACGTATTTGGCTGTTCTTTTAAGCCATGAATTTGGGGGTGATTTGTCACACAGTAATTTCACAGAATATGCTGCCCATGAGAAGCTGCCCACACAGCAGGTAACTCCATAGATCAGTTAGCTACACAGAAATATTTGAGCCTTCTAGGATAGATCCTACTGTATTTGAATGTTGGAAGTATTTTATTATAATGCTGTATTACTTAGCTATTATATATCAAATTATGTATTCTATATCCATTTGAGAGTCCAGATATTCCAAGGGAATCTAGTCAGCAGTGGAAATACACTGGGAAGGAAGACATTACACCCAGATACCCACCTTATCAGAACATTGTTCGTTCCAGCAGTCAAGGCTTGCTGCTCAGTCTATTCTGCTTTGCTCAACTTCATCCTCCCGGATTTTTTTCCCCCAAGTTACTCCTGTCTGGACTTCACCAAGGTTCCAGTTCTTTCACACACATCTGTATACACTTCTATCACTTAAGATGCCTACAGATGGAAGCCCCTAAGTTGGCAGTTTTCAGTAGCAAGGAAATTTTCATATACCAAGAAATCTGGATGTCAAGTTCCAGGTTTGCTTTGTTCAGCAGCTCCCAAGTATCGCCAGGAATTTGTCTCTCCACACAACTGTTTAGGACCTCAGCTTTGTCCTCAGGAAAGCTCTCTCCTGGGCACCAAATTACCACCAGGATTGTAAACCTCAGATCTAGACATGGCAACATCTCCTCTTAAGTGGGTCGTCTTAGGAGCCAGAAAGCCCTTCCCAGAAGTCCTCCTGAAGAACTCCTCTCAGATCTCATTGACTAGAATTGTAACACAGGCCTCTTTCTAAACCAATCATTGGCAACTGGTAGGATATCATGATCGGCCCCCGTGAGGATTAACCCCTTTAGCACCTCACCAAGATGCCTAACCTCTACATAGGGATGATCTCAAAGCAGGTTTATGGTGTTTAGAGGCTCCATGCAATTTGGTATATTTGTCCTAACAGCCTGCTTTCAAAGGTCTCTGCTCATTTCAGGTCTTTGGGGGCAATTTTTTTTTCCTTAAGTCTATACATCAACACAGCCAGTATTCCCTATTACGTGTGATTTTAGATAAGCACTACTGTGTGACTGATGTCAGAGACCCTCATAATTTCACTCCCTGGTTCTACTCTTTCAACTCAAACCCAGCTCAAATTCAGTCCCGGGACCAGCAGCAGCATCACCTGGAATTTTTTTTTTTTTTTTAATAGGGTCCCATCCCAGGCTAGTCTATCAGGAAATCTGAGGTTGAGACCCAGCTGTTTTTAACAAGTCTTTCAAATCATTCAGATGCTCCCTAAAGTTGAGAACTACTGTACTATGTATTAGCAGTGTGGCTTTGGATAAGACTTTCTCCTACCTTCAGATCATTCATCTTTAAAATAGGGTAAGGGGCACCTGGGTGGCTCAGTCAGGTGAGCCTCCGGCTTCAGCCCAGGTCATGATCTCGTGGTTTGTAGGTTCGAGCCCCACGTCGGGCTCTGTGCTGACAGCTCGGAGCCTTGAGCCTGCTTCGGATTCTGTGTCTCCTCCTCTGCCTCTCCCCTGCTCATACTCTCTCAAGGAAAAAAAAATGAAAATAGGGTAAGAAGCTCTCTCAATGGGTTATTGCAAAAATTTAACTATACGTAAAATATTTAGTATGTCCATGTCAGACAATGCACTAAGTACTGGCACATAAACAATGTTAGTAGATTTTCACATAAAGCTATGTATTCTTAAGATCTATATACAATCATAAAGGTGTGTAAATACATTAACAGATTAACTACATTTAAAAATTTTATTTTTGAGACAGCATGAGTAGAGGCAGAAAGAAAGGGAGACAGAATCCCAAGCAGACACTGTGCAGTCAGTGCAGAGCCCGATGTAGGGCTTGAACTCGTCAGGAAGGCGATCATGACCTGAGCTGAAACCAAGAGTCAGATGCTTAACTGACAGAGCCACCCAGGCACCCCGCAAACTAAGTATTTTAAAATCTACACAATTTTTCTAGCTTTTCAATGTTGATTTTTATTATATAGTATAGATTTTAAAAACCTAAAAACCTTTTAAAATAGCAGGTCCCTGGATGTATTACCACCATTTAGCTAGGTTTTAGGTAATATATTAAACATACAGGACTTTCTTAATTTACAGATTAAGTTTCCTTAATTTGTGTTTGATTTAGTTTTCATGTTGGAGGCTTTCTTCAAATAGCTCGTGGTCCTTTGAGATCCTTACATAGCTTAGAATGAGGCATTAAATATAATATAGTTTTGGTGTTTGACCTATCTTGAGATGTTATATTTTACTTTAAGACAATCCAAATATACCAACTGGAATTATCCTTTGCAGAACACTTCAAGTGTCCATATCTGTTTTCTATGGTGTTTCTTAGATGAAAAAACCTTCCAATTTTCTGCCCAGGTAGAAGAGGGCCAAAACCAGAAGGAAACACATGAAACTAACATTGTGTGTTAATTATACTTCAATTAAAACCCCCTCCCAAATAAAGTTAGGTGAAGGGAGCTGGAAAAGACGCCATTCAGTATATAAATTCATACTGAATCTCCAATTGTTCTCTCAATACATCAACAGCCCATTGCACAGAAAAGTACCAGTATTCTTCTGTAGTGACCCACCTGACACAAGCTACTTTACAACTTGGATAAATAAGCTTTGGTTTCCCTATGAATCTAATAGTACCTGTTATGCACAGAATTGTGTTCTCCCACAATTTAGAGGTTGGCATCCTAACCCCCAATAATTCAGAACCGGACAGTATTTGGATGTAGGGCCTTTAAAGAGTTAATCAAGGTAAGAGAAGACCCTTAGGGTGAGCCTTAATCCCATTGGTTTTTAATCTAAAATTAGCACAATGGAGAAACATCAGGAATCCTTGTTTACAGATGAAAGCCCACGTGAGGCCACTGGGAGAAAGTGGCCATCTGCAAGCCAAAGGGAAAAGCCTCAGGAAAAACCAACCCTGCCAATGCCTTAATCTTAGATTTCCAGTCTCTAGAGCAGTGAGAAAATAAATCTCGAAATCGCCCAGTCTGCAGTATGTGGTCATAGCAGCCTGAGCAAACTATTACCATACCCACCTGTACATAAATTACTCATCAATATTCATTACTGAACTGATTGGAGTAATTGGTTAATTGGTGCCCTGCCCATGACCTCATAGTAGGTGAGTGCATCTATAAAGTGCCCACACATGTGACTAGCCGCCCTCATCCCTAGAGGCCAGGGGAGTGAGGAGGGCAGGCCACAGTCAACCAACAAGGGACCACTGTGGTGGTCCCGCTTCCTCACGCCTTATTGGAACAATTCCAAAAGGTCTCTCACAGATTCCCAGTAGAGCCGAGCTCCCTTTGCCCACTACAGTCCCATTGTCAGATCTTAAAGCTGAAGGACTATATGGGGGGAGAAATCCGAAGGAAAGATCCAACAACTACAGTGAAGCTTTGGATTGCACGAACTTGTTCTGCGAGCGTTCCGCCAGACGGGCAAACATTTCCAAATTTTAATGTGATAAATGAGCGAGGTCTTGCAATACAAGCAGTACATGATGCCGATCACATGATCACAACAGATCATGTGGTTCTGCTCTTGCTGTGAGATTGTGGGTGACTGTCAATGCAAGGTCACATTTCCATGAAATTCTCAAAAGGCGGCAAAAGCAGGGTCATTGGATAGGTTCCTTGTTAAAGGTGCACAAAAAGAAAAAGATTCCATTGAGCTAATAGACAGCAGTGATTCCATTAGGGATAGTGAAAGTTGTCCTACACAGTAACCCTGCTCTCCCTCTCACCAGCCACGAAGGTTTTCAAAGTAAGTGCAGGTTAATTTTTTCTTTATATTATGAATTTTATTATTTGGAATTTTTATAGGAATATTTTTGGGTAGCATTTTTACAGGAATATTTTTGGGTAGAACAAGTCACCTGAATTTCCATTATTTCTTATGGGGACATTCGCTTTGATATACAAGTGCTTTAGATTACAAGCATGTTTCTGGGACAAGTTAGGCTTGCAAACCAAGATTTTACTGTATTTCAAAATACATTATCCTTTATCCTTAATAAAAATTTGATCTGCTGCTCCTGCCTTTTCTTACAGGTGTCAAATGTAAAGGGCTGCTCTCAAATCAGACTCCAGTCACAGAAAGTTTGCATAAGCACTTGAAAAGGACAATTAGAATCTATTCGTTTTATTATATAGTAAATTATTAAAGTTTCTATCTCCTGTTATTAAATTTAGAAACAAATTTTATTAGCATATGACATTTTGTCATACCAGTGACTCATGTCTGTTCAGGTGGTTATGGAATGCCATCCCTCTAATAATTCAGGGCATGAAGTTTCAGGAGTGTCATTTCATGGTGTTCTCCCCTCTATAATCAGCATGGATTTCTGCACAACTACAGGTTACAAAGAACACTACTAGGAAGGTTTGGCAACGAGAGAACAAAGTTCAGAAAAATATACACAGTATCACGGTGGGGACTTCAATTCCACTTAGGCTGAATATATAATCTCCTTCAATCTAAAATTTCTTGCCCCTGGTAATTCACTCCTCATACCTGGTGTCTTAGTTCCTGTTCCCCCCAAAGCAGATTGGATCCAAGTGGCTATTTGCGAAGCTAGAAGTGTCCCGGTAGAAGGATAAAAAGGATAATCCAAACTTGACTCCATTTAAATCTTCCAAAGATGAAAGATTTCCAAATGAGACCAAATTTAAAGAGAAAGTTTTAAGCCAGAAGAGACCAAGATCTCCCTAATAGGGAAGATTACACAGGTGTATCCACTAGTAGAAAAAAATTGTTACCAAAAACAAAGTTTTCCACAACGCTAGTTGTGGTCTGAGAACAGCAGAGGTCTAAAGTGGTGAAGGCAGGAAGAGAATTTGAGCAGTTCAAGGGCAGGATTGGTGCCTCATGTTCAAGGCCATATACTCCATGCCTACAACAGCTCCTGGGACATCTACAGAAGGGAGGATTCAGTAAATTAAGGAGAGTCTCAGGGTTACCAATAGACTTTCATTAGGAAGTTAAAAATTAAGAAGGATATTTCTGAAATTCTAACAGGACAAAAGCAAATGGGGGATATATCCAATAGAAGCAGTCATCATAAAAAGGTCATGGGTAGGTGATGAGGTATAGGAAGATTTCTAAGCAGGAAAAGGCAAGGGGATCCCCCACAGTGAAATGTGAACAATGTGAAACTACCAAGTATTACTGGTAAAAACTTATCTTTATTACTGTTTGTAAGCTAAGTCTTTTAGTCCACAATGGCCCCACTCACCAAAATTACAACATAAGCAGGTTCTTATCACATGCTAATTTGTAGCTTAAGTAGGCACGTATACAAGGAGATAGAAGCTATATATTTGGTTAAAATATGGAATTAAACCAAAATCCTGGAATCTGAACATGTAAAATGATTCGAGTCGTAGGACCTTAAGACCAGCTCCTGGAGTCCGAACGCCCAGGTTTAGAACCCAGCTCCACAACACATTAGCTGAATAACCTGGCGAAAGTTCTTTAATAGCTCTGGCTGTTTTCTCACCTGTAGAATGGTACTAATAGTCCCTCACCACCAGGTTATCATTAGAAGAGGAGACTCGTGTAAAGCCCGTGCGTGGTAAATGACACGTGGCAGAGACAGGTGTCTCCCATTCAACACAAGGACTTTCCCTAGTGAAGATCAGACTCAACAGCTGATAATCATTTAGCACTTACTTTGGGGCTGGTCACTGCAAAGTGCTTTGCACGTATTAACCAATGTTTATATGTACCAAGATGCCTAAAATGCCACTATTTTGACAGCCACAAGTTGAACTCAGTATCATGGTGTTTTGTTTTTTTTTTTTTTTTTTTTTAAGAAGGGTGGTTATTTTTAGGTTTCCCACAACTCTTTTTGAAATGGTTACTTATCTTTAGTGTACGTTTAGGCAAACATTTCGTGATTTCAGCTAACTTAGGTTCCATTTTCCAACCTAAGTCTGTCTTCGAACATATTAAATACCGTTTACACTTTGGGTTGAATACTGAAAGCAAAATTGAAACCCAATGGTTTACTATCGATAACCTCCTCCCAGTTAACCTATAAACCAATTGTCTTAATATTGCCTTATCGACTTTAGGTTTACCCAGTTGACCAGTCATTTAATGTAATTTCTAAGCTCAAAGGTTTTATCTACAAAATGGGTAAAGTCTTACAGTATCGTAAAGATTAAGTGACAACAGACTAAAAAATACTGAGTGTGTTACCCTCTACTAGCAGTAGGCACTTAAATGCTCCTTTTCCTTTACTTTATTCGATAGGAATGTTTGGTGTGCTGGCTGAATTCCACCCCCCCCAGATTACTTTGTCGTGGTATTTTACTTCAATCAATAGGCTGGGGCTTAAATTAGCTGAAACCTATAGCAAAAAAACAACCTGGTTATAGTGTTATATCACTTGAGGTCACAATGCCATATTACAAACGTAAAATCATGATTGGCTTTCAGCTCCGTACTTGAAACGGATTAGCTTGCTGGATGCCTAGGTGGCTCAGGGGGTTAAGCCTCTTAGTACCATTCTGCTTGGCTCAAGTCATGACCTCACGGTTTGGGAGTTTGAGCCCCAAATCTGGCTCTCCGCTCTCAGCTTAGGGCCTGCTTCAGATGCTCGGTCCCCCTCTTTCTCTGCCCTTCCCCCTCTTATATTAGCTCACTCTCAAAAATAAACATTGAAGGAAAAATTTTTTTAGAAAGGATTTGCGTATTACTTGTGCTCAGGAGACAATTCCCAGCATACACGGCCACTGAGACAGGACGGACGGATGCTGGTGTGCTTCCCGCCCTACCTGGGACGCGGCTCTCACACCTGCTATGCCGGGGACCCACTCCCAGTCCTCCACTGACCCGGTGACGCAGGCTACCCCCACCTGCCCCACACTCCTTCCCGACCCCCCCCTCCCGCTTCCACGACGTCAGCACTCACCTTCCCCGCAGGGTTGAGGACAATTCGCAGCTCCTCACGCCAGCGCCAGAGAAGGGGTCTACCCTTTCTTCCCGAGCCAGGTCCCCGAAAAACCGGAAAGGCAGCAAGCTTGCTTTCTCTTTACCCTCCCCCTTATAAGGCAACCCGCCCCGAGGTGGGAATCCCCTAGGGGGTCTGAGCAACAAGCAAGGCCTGCGGCCCAGCGAGAGCCTTGAGGATTACTGATTAGTTTCAGGTGTGGCCCTGTGGCCCGGATAGTTCACGGTTAGAAGGCGCTTAGGGCCGGGCAGCCAGCGTGGAGAACCCGTGCTTCAGCTGGCCAAGAACCTGCTCCCAATACCACCTCTGGACCTAGAGTAGATCCTCACCCAAAGAGGGGCTCCTGCGCCTTTTCCTCTTCCTTTCTCTTTCGCTCACCCCTCAGACTCTAGGAACCTGCCTTGTCTCAGCCTTTTTCTTAAAAGTTCAGATGGGGGTCGATGTTATGATAGGGTATGTGGGTGACGGTGGGGTTCAGATAGCCAAGAAAGAATTCTTGAAGACGTCTTTGGTGCAGTGATTTTATTTATTTAAAAAAAATTTTCAATGTTTATTTTTGAGAGAGAGAGAGAGCACGAGCTGGGGACAGGCAGAGAGAGGAGACATAATCTGAAGCAGGCTCCAGGCTCTGAGCTGTCAGCACAGAGCCCAATGCAGGGCTCGAACTCATGAATGGTGACATCATGACCTGAGCTGGACTCTCAACAACTGAGCCACCCAGGCATCCCAAAAAGGTGATTTCATTAAAGCACGAGGACGGGAACGGTGGGCAGAAAGAGCTGCACTGGAGTTGTGACGGGTAATTCATTATATACCTTCAAGTTGGGAGAGGGATAGGGATAAAGTCTCTAAGGTATTTTGGAAGCAAGGTTTCCAGGGTCTTGAGGGGAGAGCTGCTGTTAGGAAAATGCCATTTATTACCATTTAGTAAAACCTCAGTCATGAGACCCTTCCCATGTATATCGGGGGCCATAAGCTTGGAGTATGATTGCCAGCATATATCTTAGGGGAGTTGAGATTAAGGGAGTTTCCAAAGGAATTTTTATATGTTAAGGTAGACTGATAGGTTCCTGGATGTCAGGATAATGTTAAGCCAAGATTCCCTTTTGCAACTAGCAACGTGTCATCATGAAGGCAGTTGAGCTCCTAGAGGGAGGTCACTCTGCCTATCAAGGACTTGTCAGTGGGCTGTAGGCAGTATGGGAATTTAATTTTTCATTTGCCTTAGTTTCCCACATCGCCCTGGTAAGCACTTAAACCCCTTTCCTTTGTTCTTGGGTAGCCAGCGGTGTCCAAGTGTTATCACACATATCCCACCTGTGGGGGAGGGAGGGGAAGTGCTGTTAGCCTGTACCTTGCCCTCAGCTGGCCCCACACTCCCTCATCAGGTTCTACCGTGTTCTTTCTGCTAGGCAGACCCTTACAAACCCCTCACCTGCCCTTAGATTCCACTCTGGTGTAACGCTACAACAGGTTAGTTTCATTAATTCAGTTAAACAATTCAATTTCACAGGGAGAAAGCCAACCAGTCCAGCTGGTTGTGTCCGATATATGTGCAAAAATAGAACCATTTTCTAAATGACTTCTTTTCTTACAACTGTTAGTTTTGGCAACATGTACCTGTAACTCCACAAACACCTTGATATTTTTTTTTTGCACCAAAACTTAACAACTGAAAATATCACCCAAAAATATTTCCCCGGGGGCCAGTTTGGACCGCGCAGGCCACATTTGTAAAACATTACTTATGAATCAGTGGATAAAGTCCTAGTCACTTTAATCTTTATTCACATTCTCAAAGACTCTATATATGTATGTTTTTCAAGAAATATCTGAGAAATAAAATGAAATGGTACATTATATTTTTTCCCAAAGTGAAATCATTTGGTAAACAGCATTATCTTGAAAGCAACTAGTTCTTTTTAATGCTTATCATGCTTTCCTTGTATTCAGTTTAAATGTCACACATCAGCATCTATAGGTGGGCTATTGTCAGTGACCTTTATATTATGTTGAAAAAAGCACCAGGAATTTATTTTTTTCCCTGTATTTTCAAAGAAACGAAAAGAAAAAAAAAAAAACTTCAGCCCCACTCTTTCACTGCCAGATATGTGTGCAATCCGAGCTCAGTGTTTCCTGTTGCATGACATCACAATTGTAATCAATAAATGTTGACAAATCCAACAGAATCCTGTAGATCCCTTCAGATAACATCCAAATGCATGAAAGGGGGAGGGGGGAGGAATCTTCTTAATAGATTTTGTACGTACTTCTGCCTTGGCAGAAAATGGTAACCTTAACCTAGGTTCCCATGGATTCATAAATAATGCAAGAGAAGCATTTATGCCAGGACTAAACTTGGGTCCTAAAGTGCATTTTTACAAGCTTGTGTTTGTGTGTTTATATTTATATTTATATATTTATATGAAGACTTTACCCCGCATTGTAAAGTAACAATAGAAAATGGTAGACAATTAAACGCTACTGATTCAAGCTGGGGGCTTCTGTTTCAGATTACTTGCTTAATGGAGTTAGCATTTAAATGGTCAGTTTTGAAGTTAACAAACAGTCATTAAGATGCATGGTGGGCGGGGGGGGTTCTCAGGGTTTTTGCAACTATTGTTTTAATCTGGCTGGCTCCAGACTCCACAAAACAGCAGAAATGGGATTTACATTAGCGAAGGCTATTTTTGTTAATGGGAGAGATTAAACCTTTTCTTCAAAATAAATAAATAAAAGGGATGGTCTTGAGAGACTAGCATGTGGGAAAAACTAAATCTTCCACCCCGTCTGGGCCAGCCTTGAGATTTGCATTTGTCATCCCCTCCTTGTCCTCGAAGGCTGCCATGCAAATGTCTCAGTTCCCAAGCATTTTGCCTTGCACGTTGCTCACGGCATCTCAGCCCCTCTCAAAGGATTCCTTGGATACTGAGCCAACTGTCTACGAGATTCATTATTCTGGACTTTCTGGGGTTAATACCTAAATCCCCTCCTGTGGCGGTACAAGTCCGAGGAGGAACGGAGGGGGGAAATTACATGAAAATTCCTAAAGGCATTGTCTGTTGAAAAGAGGGCAATAATTAAGAGATAATGTGAAAGGGGAGAGAACATTCTCACAGGATAATGGTCTCCCGCTGCTGAAAGAATGTGAATGCAAAGCCAGCACCGTTTATGGAAAATAAATGTCATGGCCAGGGAGGTTAAGACATTTACTTTCAAATCAGAAGAGCCAGTCCTTTGGCAAAGTCTTGTTATTCCAAATTATCAAAGCTGATTGAATTGTTGTATCCAATAGATGATCGTGCAGAAGAGGCTGATCACTATGTCATTAGTAGCCTGTAAAATTAGAGGCCCTCTGATAGATGATAGATAGATAGGTAGGTAGGTAGGTAGGTAGATGATAGATAAAACACTGGTTCTGTCTTGAGCTGGTTAAGAGAGGTGCGAGTACAGCATAATTTTCAACAAGGTCTTCACCAGGCTGTGCTCAGAGTGATTCCAACTTCTTAGCATCAGCATGCATTCTATAAAAGCTTTCTAAAGCAACTGCCCTTTCCTTTGCTAAATGAGAATAAAATTGCTCCAGAGGTGCAGACTGAAGGATAAAGGATCTGGGTAAGGGGAGGGAGGAGGCAGTCTTTATAGTGGAAATATTTTAGGGCAAGCAGGGGCCTTTCAATACCCTCAAATCACACTCCTAAGACTACTTCCAGCACTATGGTTCACAGAATGAATTCCAAAGGAATGGCAAGGTTGTTTCAAATGACTACGCATGTAACTCAGACTGCAATATCGTTAAATGTTTTTGGCCATCAATGGCATGGCACATCAATTTATTGCTCAAAAAATGCCACACGTTAATACAGGCAATTTTTTTTCAAATAAACAATGCACAAATATGATTCAGTCATAATCAGATTTGATTCAGTCATAGCCAATATCACTTGTTCTGCACTTGTGTGGTATTATACAATCAGATTCACCACATACAAAGTCAAAAAGCTATATAAGGACTATATAAAGATACAAAGTTATATAAAATATTTGGGAAATATCTACTATATACAGAGTTTACCTTGGATGTCTCTGGACACATAAATATGAACAAGGTACCCTCAAGATATTTGTAACCCAGGGAAAGGAGAAGGAAAACTGTACCTCTTTTTATCAAAAATAAAGGGAGTGTGGTAATCCAATAGAAAGAAGTACTAAGAGAACCCACGAGGGACCAATAAATTCTAGTTAATAAAATTGTGGACAGCTTCATGGAGAGGTATGTGGCTGCCAGGAACCATGACCAAATCAGGAGCAAAAAATGGTTCATAACCAGGGTGGCTTCCCATATCACGCAAGGTAAAAACCAGTCTTTTCTGTAACCTAGGAGGTCCTATATTGATATCCTATCATTCCTTTCCTCCTCAAGGTAAGCTGGCCTCCTTGCTGTTGCTTCAGGGCCTTTACACATGCCTTTCCTTCTGCTTTGGATATACTTTACCAGATAGCCTCATCTCCATGGCTGGCTTCCTCCCCCTTTTGGCGTCTTCAATCAAATGTTCCCCTTCTCAGTAAGACCTTTCTTGGCCACCATTACTGACACTGGAATTTCCCACTGCTCCCCCCTACACTCCCCTTCTATGCTCTTTTCTTCTCTTTACCAGTTACCATATTCTATGCCGCTGCACATTTTTGCTTATTTTCTGCTCCTTCAATTAGAACGTTTTCATGCTTTGTTCAGTTAGGAGCTCCATAGTAGGTATTCTTAACTGAATTCTTACACAAACAGTTTCATTGTTTTCACATTCCATGGGAGGATTTTACTGTAGGAGCTCTAATTCTACACCTGGTGATGTAATGCTTTTTCCATAAAATGTCTCCTTGGAACATGACAGAATGTCTTTACACAGTACGGTTTTGGGATGCCTGCGTGGCTCAGTCGGTTAAGCAACCAACTCTTGATTTCAGCTCAGGTCATGATCTCATGGTCAGTGGTGGGATCGAGCCCCACCTCAGGCTCTGCACTCTACCTCTCTCTCTGTCTCTCTCTCAATAATGCACACATGCTCTCACTCTCACTCTCTCTCTCTCTCTTTCAAAATAAATAAACTTTAAGAAAAAAAACCAAGTATGATTTCTCCGAACTAGTCCATCAGACTAAGATAGAAACTATCTCATAATATAAACAAATCATTGAATTTTTCCATCTGAAAAATAAAGGTGTCCAACTTATGATAATCATAATTTGAATAATAATATCAACCATTTAATCAGTGGATACTATGTGCAAGGCACACTGATCAATCAAAAATTAAGGAGTCACTTATGGAGTTTCTAATATGTTAGCCACCGGAAATATGTGGTGAATAAGTAATACAAATTATTTTGTTTGGCTCTTAAGTCCCTCCATAATCTGGCCCACCCATTTATTCAATTACCAAATATCTTTTGAGCACCTACGATGTGTCAGGTATGGTGAAATGCAACTTCCCTTTTCTACAATATTTCCTTCTACTTTTCAAAATGAGTCTTCGAAAATTAGCCTTTTCATTTCCTTTTAAGTGTCCATGGTGTATTCATTCCCACAGCTGTTCATGCTCTTCTTTCTGGTAATTCCTCTTCTCTTTACTTGTTCTTTACCTCTCCTGGGAGGTGTCCCAGTTTCTCCGTTCTGGTCTCCTTTCCTTAGCTACCTTCATCCTGAGTTCTCTTTACCCCTTAACACATCATCCTGCATGCCATCTTGCCACTCTTCCTCTGAACTTGACTTCACATCAGAATCACCTGGAAAGATTTTTTTTTTTTTTTTTAAGTAACAACTAAATTGGAATTCCAGGGGTGCCTGGGTGGGTGGCTCAGTCAGTGAAGCATCTGACTCTTGGTTTCCTTCAGCTCAGGTCATGATCTCACAAGTTCATGAGTTCGATCCCCACATCGGGCTCTGCACTGACCATGCAGAGCCTGCTCATGCTCTCTCTCAAAATGAATAAATAAACACTTGAATAAATAAATAAATAAGAATTCCAGGAAGTTATCTAAGAATCACTAATTTAGACTCAAAGTTGAAAACAAATACCCTTATTCAAATTAACAAATTATAACCCTAAATTTAGTAGGGATGTCGGCATCATTTGCTTTACATTACAACATTACGTATAACAGAAGGGGATTGTTCAACAAAATGGCAATTTTCATCTTGAATATTTGTTGCCCACCAATTTAGACAAACCCCTGGGAATATTAGCTAAAATTATGTCAAATGTCTGTTCAAGGTCTTCATTGCCTACTTGTACTACAAAATAATGAACTATGTAATACATGAGTACCAATATCCCCACCGATTTCATTCACAGTTCCATTATTTTTGCACTGTTAAAATTTTAAAATTAAGTTAAAGACATAGGATAAATAGAGACTTTTAGCTGTAACTTGCTATCTTTCCTCCAGTGGCAAGTTTTTAGTGAAAATGATCAGAGTTTGGGAAACTTACAACCTTCAAGTCTTAATTTTTATAGCTGTCATAGGGATTTCTGGATGGAGTAGATGTTTTCTCTGTTAAAAATGTTTTTACAAGAATTAGAAGATATAGGTTATTTTAAAAATTATCATCACTTTTAAAATAAGTATTTTGGGGGGTCCTGGGGTGGCTCAGTCAGTTAAGTGCCCAACTCTTGGTTTCAGCTGAGGTCATGATCTTATGGTTCATGAGTTTGAGCCCTGCATCGGGCAATGACAGTGTGGAGCCTGCTTAAGATTCTCACTCTCTCTCTGCTCCTCTCCACCCCCTCTCCCATTCTCTCTTTCTCTCTTCCTCTGCCCCACTTGCCCTCTCTCTCAAAATTAAATAAACAAACTTAAACCAATTAATAAGAATTTTTCTTTGTACAGAGGAAATTCTAAGTTCCCCAGAGTCCAGCTATATTCTTGTAAACCATCGTGTAATGAGCTGATTGAGAGGAAGGAAAAGGAAAAGTAAGGGAGGTTGCCACTTTAAAGAATGACATTACTTCCAGAACATGGTGTAGGAAACCGCAGATTCTAATCAAAGCCCTGGTTCTAACTGAACCTCCCTCACAATCCTATTGTGAAGATTCAAAGAATATATGAGAATGTACCTGAACATAAAAGTTATTCAAAATGGTTTATTCTCTCATTTTCTGTCTACACTGTCTCCACTCGACCCACAGTCTTTTCCCTTTCAGTTTTTTTTTTCATTTATGAACCATAATTGTCACCTAGGAAATTTTGACAGATGAGATACCTTTTGAATTTAGAATATAGAGGGAATCAGAAACAATATAAAATGACACATTAGTAAAATAAATTTTGATTTAAAAATACCTTACTGATTTATTTTGCAGCAACATGAAATAAAATATATTTGCACTTTGTTATCCAGCTACTGCACAGAGGAGGGTGTGACTGAAGTATTCTAATATATAATTTTTGTGCCATGGTCCCTTCATGCTCCAGGGGCAGATTGTGAATTCCCATAAACTTCCCTAAATGTTGATATTCACTCTACCATCTCCAAAACAAAAACAATGGAAAATTAGATCTAAACTGACATTCTCACTTGGCTATCTATCTTACGGTGTCGTCCATGCATTGATCCTTTTAGCAACAGAAAAATCACAAAACATTTATCTTAGGAAGTCTAACACATGCTCAATTTATTCCTGACAGGTAGAAATCTGAGGAGATCTGACATTAAAACCTAAAATTTCTCCTAATAAGAAAGAAAATATGAAAATCATACTGTATGCATGCATTCAAGGATGTCTAAATGTTCTATTCAAATCTCTTACTGGAACTGAAAGGATTATGTAACCCCCCACTTTAAAATAATGGCCTTTGGATCTATACAGTCTTTCTACTCTCTCAGTTAGGTTTTAAATTCTTAACCCAAAAAGTCCAGTCGCTCTCAAATACCTACATCATTCTCCTGCCACACTGCCTGACATTTCTGATACCAGCGTCATTCCTTAGGGACCTTTAAAAAAAGCTTGATCATTTTAACTTGTTTTAGGCGTTGTCAAGTTCTTGGGCGCTATGGTCTATTAAACAAGGGATTTGCTAGAATTCTTTTGGCTGATTAAGCCAGTATCACTAACTCTTCATAAGGAAAAGCATGGTTCTGCAGCAACAAAGTCCAAAAGTCGTGCAATTATTTCTGTGAGGAGAGCAGGAAAAGAGAAATTTAGGTGGTCTTCGAAAGGACCTTTCAGGATGGGTAGAACACAGAGGCATAGAAACAGACCCACAAAGTTAAGTATAAAATAGACTCTGCCTACTTCGAATTTCGCCCAGGTCTGAATACTTCTGCTCAACTTACAAACATTAGTTGAGCGCTAACTATGTGCTGGGATCTTCTACTACTTTCGCATTTTGTTTAAACTACTTCAGCCTCTGTGAAGGCAAATGTTGACCTGGAAAAGGCGCTCACAAATTCTGCCTTCGTGTCGGCAAACCATCACGTAAATAGTAACTGCTACTCAAGAGCTTTGAAGATTTTTTATTTTTTTAAGCAATACAAGCAGAAGTCTGTAGCAAATCAATAAGATGGCATCTCATTATATGAATTAACTTCTACCTGAAGAGACCACCTAGTCCTTGTGCCTGTTATCTTTCACCTGCCCCTCCTGATACCAACCATTGAATGGGACCCTAGAGACATCTCAGACCCACTATCTTGGACCCTGTGCTTGGACTCTCATAGACCACATCCAAGCCTGTGTCAAATTCAAATTTTCCTTCCCCCCCCCCCTTTTTTTTTCCCATCCATCACTCAACCAATATTTATGGAGTGCTTACAGTGTGTCTATCACTTTTCCAGAACACTGGGACATGACAGTGAGCTACACTCTAACTGGGGGGAAAAGACAAACAAATTAACTCGATGGTGGTACTTGGCGGTGATGAAGAAGACAGGTCTCGCAGGGGTTGGGGACAAAGGGGATTGGAATTAGGAGAATGAGGCATGATGTGAGGTTCTCAGCTTTTTGTAGTGACTGAAATAAACAGGGATAGGGGACAGAAGGAGGTGATCACGCTTTCAAAGCAAATGCTGTTGTAAGACGAGAAGGGAGAAATGTAATCCAAGCAGTATGGTTCACAGTATAGGAGGCTCTTTACTCTTGCAAACAACGACACAAAGACAAACGGTTGGGGGTGGGGTGGGGGCTCAGGAAAGTGGCCTTCTTATCTGGAGCCTGGGAGATAGAGGGCTCCCTCCTGCCTCTTTTGTTCATTGACAGAATCTTTGCTAAATTCCCCTGTGGATTCTTATCCAGATCATTGTCATCTACATATATTAAAGTAGAAAATGTCTTCTTTAAAATCCCTGAAGAAATTACTAAAAATATACCTGCGACATTTTCACAAAAAGTTAAGAAGGCACCAACGCTAAAATTCTGATGGCTTGTGTCCTCCCAAGGAAATTAAATAATATCCATAACCAACTTTACTCTTTTTTTTGGTTCGTTTCCAAGTAGGAAAGAAGAAAAAGTACCAATTATTCCTGTTCCTGGCATACTGTGATTAAACTGTATGTTTCTAACTATAATTTAACTACTCAAATTGAGGGGGGAAAATGTGTTTAGTCTTCAAAACATAACCAACCCCAAAATATTATAACTAAGTCCCACTGAGCAGTGGCAATCAAGGAGCTGACTGGGGACGAGTGTCCTTAATAATGTGATCACTGGCTGCCACACGCTTCAGCTAGGGACTTTTCTACATGGACGCCTCTGTGGACCCTGGGGAGGCAGCATTTGGAGGGAGCTCGGCCTTGGACATTGACTAACTGATTTCCTGGCTGTAAGTAAGAACAAGCATGTGTCCTGAGGAGAGTAAAGACTGTGGCTGAGCACGGAGGACAAACCAAGTGGAGTGTATGTGAATAGCTTTTCCTAAGTGTGCATACGGCAAGATGTATATAGAGAGAGTTTTGTCATGTGCCTTTGTATAGGCTGCAAGTTGCATGTAGGGGCTAACATGAAGCCCTCATTTTTCAGTTCATCAAGCCATCACTCCCGTGAGGGGCCACATCCCTCAGACACCCGGGGAAGACATTTTTGTCTAGATATTGTGTAGGAGGACGTGTGTGAATGTGTGTGTGTGTGCGTGCGCGCGCGCGTGTGTGTGTGGTCCACTTTTCACTCTCCAGTATATATTCAAACCCTTCCTTTCTATTGGCTATTTCCACTTTGCCAGGGAGCATTTGGTAAAGTACCTATGCATTTAAAACTTAACACTTTTCTTATTAATTCCTTAAGCCACTGTTTCTGCCTTCGATTCTTCCTCATTTACTGTCTGCAACACCTGCCCATTCTTTACAGCCTACAGCCTGCAGCCAGATGTTCTGCTCACATCGCTCTTCCCTTGGTTCCCAAATCCACCACCGCATCGGTTATATTCTCTTTCTGCAACATCACATTGCTGATCAGCATCTTTCCCCCTAAACCTCTCCTCCCTGGCACTGCTCATCCTCTTTGTTTTTTCCTAGAATTGCTTCTTCCCTGACCTCACCCCTGCTCTTCCTTCCTGTGTCTGGCCCCGGAGTTCTCTATTTAGCCTTCTTCTCCTCTGTTTCCCGGGAAAATGTATTTGCTCTCATCCCTTCAATGCTCATCCCCAAGTAGAGGACTTCCAAATAGCTGTCGAGAGTTCTGACTTTTCTCCTGAGCTCCAATCCTCAATATTTCATTGCATGCCAGACCAACTGGCAAACCAAATGGATGCAGCTTGCAGCTGGTCCTTGCAAAGGCACTCTCTGGAATAAAAGCCAGACCAGCCACAGCCTCACTCCCTTTCGGAGGTCTCTGCAGAAAAGAAAGTGAAGGAGGGAGGAGTGTCTGGGTGGCTCAGTCGGTGTCCCTTCTGCTCGCATGCACTCTCTCTCAAAACGATAAATAAACACACATTTAAAAAATTCAGGGGGTGCCTGGGTGGCTCAGTTGGTTAAGCGTCTGACTTTAGCTCAGGTCATGATTTGACCCACTTTGAACGTGGGTTCAAGCCCCACATTAGGCTCTGTGCTGACAGCTCAGAGCCATGGAGCCTGCTTGGGATTCTGTATCTCCCTATCTCTCTGCCCCTCCCCCACTCATGCTCTGTCTCTTTCTCTCTCTCTCTCTCTTTAAATAAACATTAAAAAAAATTTTTTTTTTAAGTGAAGGAGGGAGATACGAAAGGAGAGAAAAGTGAGAGACAAAGCAGCTTGGGCAGGCTTCCGTCTCTGCTCGGCCCTCAAGTGTGGTTTCCTATTAGCAACTCAAATAACTTGAGAAGGCTGGTGTTCTTTCTTCCCCATCCAGTCTTTAAATTTTTCTCTCTGGGTACCTCATTTATGTTTATGTGAATTCACCTTTGATTCGCCTAAGTGCAAAGCATTGACCCAAGTTCCTTTCCCTTTTTACCTCTCCAATATTTTTTTTCTATTGTGTGTCTTCTCTCCATCCTCACTGCCTTGCCCCGGGTTCCGGTTCCCGCAGCATCCCGCCTGGACTGGGACAGTAGTCCTGGTTGGTTCCCCCCCACAAAGCCCCACTCCCGTATTCCATCCTCAGAGGCCTAAACCTACTCCACACAGCCCCTGGTTATGTGGGGAGATTTTAATAAAAGGCACAAATTCTGAAGAGTCTCAAGACAAATAATTAAGACCACGGTGGTTGAAAAAAATGTAATGAAGTTCATAAATTCTGACCGGTAGGCAATTTCATAAAGTGAGGTCAAGCTCTGTTTCTGTGGGCCAGCACCAACAGGGAAGTATTATTAATATTCTTCTTTCCATTGAATAGTGTACTTCTCTTGGCTGTAAACAAAGCCCATTTGTTAGTATTATATATAATTCATGTTTAAAAATGTAGCTGTGAATATTTGTTTGCGATCTGGGAGAGAAAGATTGGAAAAAAGCCCACCAAGGGGTAGAAGATTTTGTATGTTGGGGGAGTGAAAAGTGCGCCAACTGAAGAAAGTCTCAGTAAACCAAGAGAACATGTTATTCTGTAAAGGTAGGCAAGACTTGATGTGAGAAAAGAAAGTACAGGAAAGAGCATGTGTGCGTGTGTGTGTGTGGAGTGTGTGTGTGTGTGTGTGTGTGTCCCCAGCTAAACAGAAAAGCTCTGCTTCCTGAAAATGACCAACTTTGAGAGGGAAGAGGCCAAACTTAGAGCACTAAACAGAAATCTGGATCTGAGAGGTCAATGTGAAGATTCTTCTCCCTAACTGATAATGCTGAGACACTATAAATATATGCTTCACTATTTAACATGGCCAAGGTATGATGGCTGATGACGAGGTATTGAAGAGTATCCTGAAAGGAAGAGAGTCATTGGAGTTGTCCTACAAACTCCTGGGACTCTCTCACATTCTCTGAGAGTCACCACAACATGCCTTTTTATGTAGATTATAGGGTGACTGGTCCCCTGGGCTTGTGTAAAGTGACCTGTTAATGTGGAGTTGCTTTCATTGGTCACTTCTCCAATCCCACATCCCCTACCGCACCCCCCCCCCAAATCAGGAGATACCCCCAGAATAAACAATTGTGACACCAGAAGTTTCCTACTGCTGCGAGAGATTCAGGGCAGCTGTCTGTAGTGCTGTTTGTGTTTTGCCATATGTTTTGATGATATTGGTAATCTAATATTGTCTTACTTTTCTCACCATCCCATCTTAGTCTACAGGTTCATAGCCCATCTTTATCTCCTAGTCTACGCCCTACACCATCACACTACACCATCATCTCTTGAAGGCAGTGACTATCTTACTTATCTTTATATCTGCCAAGTGTGTGGTAATGGAAGTGAATCAATAAATCCCCAAAGCAATGGTTCTCAAATGATAAGGCTAAAATATCAAACCAGAGTACTTCATTGGACATAAGAAACTATATTTGTATAAAAACTTTGCTGTGAATACACATCTTTTGGCAAATTCCCAAATTATAAGTTTCAGAATCAATTAGGAAAAGACCTACAACTCGTTCCATTCATTTCCTTCTACGAAATGACACCTAGGTGGCTCCTGTCTACACTTAGCCCACTTCTCCCCAATTTCCTTCTTGCTTTTTAAACTCAGCCTTTAGACTTTGTAGGAGCTCATGGCAACTTGCCCCAAAATGTCCCACAATGGCATATTGATTATTTTGAATTGAAGCTACTTGGGAAATAGCCAGTGTAAGGACCCGCAGATCCTCCTCTGTCCCCCTGAAAGCAAGAGACAAAGCTCCTGTATTAAAAATACCTTCCCTAGGGGCGCCTGGGTGGCGCGGTAGGTTAAGCGTCCGACTTCAGCCAGGTCACGATCTCGCGGTCCGTGAGTTCGAGCCCCGCGTCAGGCTCTGGGCTGATGGCTCAGAGCCTGGAGCCTGTTTCCGATTCTGTGTCTCCCTCTCTCTCTGCCCCTCCCCCGTTCATGCTCTGTCTCTCTCTGTCCCAAAAATAAATAAACGTTGAAAAAAAAATAAAAAAAAAAAATACCTTCCCTGGGGGCACCTGGGTGGCTCAGTTGGTTAAGCGTCCACCTTCGGCTCAGGTCATGATCTCATGGCTTGTGAGTTCGAGCCCCACGTCAGGCTCTGTGCTGACAACTCAGAGCCTACAGACTGCTTGGGATTCTGTGTCTCCCTCTCTCTCTGCCCCACCCCTGCTCTGTCTCTGTCTCTGTCTCTGTCTCTCAAAAAATAAGTAAACATTAAAAAAGAAAATTTACTAAAAAAATACCTTCCCTGTACTGCGAAGTAAAAGACATCCTCATCACCAGAGATAAGGGACTTTACGTCAGGAAAACTGTAGAAATAAACCTTGTTACTTTTTTACTAATCTACTACCGCAGGGCACTTAGAATTCCTTACTAATTAAAATTTCTGGTTTCTTTGTCCTGTAAATTCCTCACAAATTGATTGTCTTTGTCTAAAATGTATAAAAACTGCCTGCCTCTTTCATTTCTTTGGGTCTCAATTTCATTACTGGACCTCCATGCACACATAATAAAACGTTGGGTTTTTTACCCCAGTTAATCTGTCTTATGTAAATTGAATTCTTAGTCCAGCAGGAAGATCTGGAAGGGTAGAGGAAGAATTCTCCCCTCCTCCAACAACATTTACCAATTCCTCTAGTGCTCCATGATCTCACTGGCTTTCACAATCCACATGTGATGCTTACTCCTCCCAGAAATTGGCCCATTTTACATTGTCATCTTTCAGGTCACAATTCAGAAGTGACGTCCCCAGAGAGGCCATTTCTGACACTCGAGTTTGGTTAAGCCTCTGATTTCCTTTTTTTTTAACGTATAAAAATTTTTATTAAGTTTATTTATTTATTTATTTATTTATCTATCTATCTATTTTGAGAGAGGGAGGGAAGGGAGAGGCAGAGGGAGAGGGAATGAGAGGGAATCCCAAGCAGGTCACACTGTCAGTGCAGATCCTGACACAAGGCTCAAACTCACAAACCACAAGATCATGACCTGAGCTGAAATCAAGAGTCAGACACTTAACCAACAGAGCCCCCCAGGTTACTCCCCCTTTTTTTAGCTTTATTTATTTATTTTGAAAGAAAGAGAAAGCACAAGTGGGGGGAGGTCAGAAAGAGAGGAGAGAGAGAATCCCAAGCAGGCTCCACATTGCCAGAGCAGAGCCAGATGTGGGGCTTAAACTCATAACCTATGATATCATGACCTAAACTGGCATCAGATGCTCAACCAACTGAGCCATGCAGACACCCCGATTTTAATGTTTATTTAGAGAGAGAGAGCACGTGCGTGGGGAGGGGGAGAGAGAGAGAGAGAGAATCCCAAGCAGGCTCCATGCTGTCAGTACAGAGCCCGACCTGGGGCTCTATCCCTGGAACCTCGAGACAATGACCTGAGCAGAAATCAAGAGTTGGACACTTAACCAACTGAGCCACCCAGGGGAAACGCTGATGTGCTTTTTGTGCAAAGAGGCTACCATACTCCCCCAGTCCATGGTTACCCAAAGTCAACCGCAGGTCCAGAAGCACATGATTCTCCTTCCGATATGTCACCAGGTCAGTAGTAGCCTAACGCCAGGTCACAATGCCTACATCATTCACCTCACTTGTACTCATCATATGGGCATTTTATTATCTCACACTATCACAGGAAAAAGAGCGAGTGCAATACACTAAGATATTTTGAGTGAGAAAGGAAGACCACATTCACATAACTTTGTTACCATACATTGTTATAATTGCTCTATTTTCTTAGCCATTACTAATCTCTTACTCTGCCTAATTTATAAGTTAAACTTCATCCTAGGTATGTTGGTACAGGAAAAAACATAGTCTACATAGCGTGTGGTACTGTTCATAGTTACAGGCATCCACAGGGGGCTTTACCCATGGTCTAATCCCCCGTGGATAAGAAGGGACACTATACTTACATATCCTACATTGTCTGAAGCTATTTTACTCCATAACTACAACAGTGCTTTATGTAGGAGGTATTTCCCCCCCCCCCCAATTGTCTAAACATGAAATCATCTTTTCCAAGTAAAGACCAGTGTCATCTCAAGGATTACATTCTTTTCATTTTTATTGAACCTCAGTTGGAAGTAGTTCCTCACACTTTATGTTTCTCTGCTCCAGAATCTTGCTCTCAGTTCATTAATTATACATCAACGACGCTTAAAAGTATTGGAGGAATATCTATTTAAATAAATATTTAAATGATTCCTTTTATTTTAATGAATGACACATTATTTAACCTTTGTGTAATACCTCTTGCTAAACAGCCCACACGTATCTGGGATGTAATGTGCCCTTTTGCTGAGAATGTTCAATCAACGTTTCTGTCTTGCAATGATGACATTCAAATTCAGTTTTCCCTTTTTAATTTTCTTTTTCACTCTTACGTTGCCAATATTGGAATTGCCACTAACAGATTTTTCAGGAGTGAGGATAAAATGATGTGTGAGAGGAAAAAAAAAAATGTGATAGGGAAGTTTGACAAAGTGTTTTAACTAAGCAGAAGCTGAAATTAGAAGCTGGTTACATGAGACATAGCTAAGAAGACATGACATTAAATATGCAGTGACACGATGAAACCCCGTTCAAATAGTAGATCAGCACAAGTAAAGGTATAGAGGTTATAGTTAACTATTCTTACCATGAAAAATAAGATAAAATTAAAACATCAGAAACTTTCTCCATTCGAACCAGAAGGATACATTCACAGTTAGAAGAAGGGGCAGGTGAATGGGGACTTAGGTACCCCAGCATGAGCTCTGCATGCAAGATAAATAAATAAATAAATAAATAAATAAATAAATAAATAAAGGCAAGATAGACCATGAGAGCAACACTTGCATTTTTATACCTATTTCTAAATCCAATGATCAACAGCAGTTTATTACCTATATTAAGGAAGATTCGGTCATTCACCTTTCAACTCTACCATCCCCTTGGAGAAATAAAGAAGTGTCATGACACATCGTTGTAGCTACAGGCAAGAGGAGAATATGACTAAATAATTTATTTCTGTGACAAGTGATGAGAAAAATAGGTGTATTTTATTTGGGGGAGCCATAAGCAAGTCATCTCAAAATGTGGGTAAGGGCAGAAGTCAATTTTGTGGATCATGTAGAAAGAAGCTGGGTAAAGGGAAGAACCCATTAAAAGGCAACCTCTTGTCTCCTACTGGGTACTGATTTATTATCAGAGCAAAGGGAGAACTGCTATTTGGATTCCTAGCACTACTTACTGAATCTCCCCAGGAGATTCTGCATCTACTATCCCGAAACTGGCTTGTTCTGCACTTGTTTTATTTACGAGATCCAATGAGATTGTTCTCAAACTGATATGGCTGCAGGGTTCCTAATTCCCATGGCACCCAACACTCGGATGTGTCTTTTTCACCAAAGACACGATCGGCTCAATATCTGGTGGTTTCCATCCTTCTGTGTCCATGCCCTGGAGGCCAGAGTGAGCCAAGGTGATAGGATTCTCCTAATACATACACAATTTAGTTTGAATTGATAGGATGACAAAAAACTCAAGACAGTCTCACCATAGCTTATTACTTTGTCTAGAGGCTGACATAATTAGCTACAAATTGCAAAAGTCACTTGGCTTGTAGTTTGGTTGTTCCTCAACCAACCAGTACCACTGATAATTGTCACTAAAATGAATGATTTTTCCAATGCCTCACCACACTACTTCTCTCAATCGTGAGGTTTCGAAAGCCTGAAAATAGCTGCCTGTTTGATGGTTGGTCCTGATGTGCTGTGCCTCCATCGTGGGCTGAGGTGCCTGATGATCTCTAGTTTCCAATCACTGCTGACTGGCTTACACCTGGGAAAAAGTTGGATGAACCAGTTTCAAAGGCCAAAGCAGAAGAAACACTCTAAGCATCCTCAGGAAGACAGTGTCAACACCAAGTAACTAAATACAAAGGATGCAAGTAATGCTGCTCCTCAGAACTCTCCAAGTCACCAAATGGCAGTTATGTGGGCCTTTCCACTCTGTTGATCACAGCATAGCTTTGAAGAAGCAGAGATGCTGGTTTACTACCTGAGCAGGACTTGGATCTACTACCCAGGCCAGGAAATGTGCTAAATGGCAAATGTGAGCCCGACTCTCTAACACACACTGGATGCTTTTCAAATGGCCTCTGTATGGAAAGGCTTTCTTGATTGTCTTCATATATCAGAAGATAGCCCTAGATGTAGCCACCCATTTGCTTCTGAATCACATACACATGGGAGAATTGTGAGCCACTAGCCTGCTCCCAAGAATATAGGAAGGTCCTGTGTCTCAGCTCTGAAATCTTTTCCAGAGCAGTACAGAAACCTACCAGAGGCAGACCTACAAAGGCCATAGAAATAAAAAATTCTTGGGGGTACCTGGGTGGCTCAGTGGGTTAAGTATCCGACTTTGGCTCATGTTCTGATCTCACAGCTCATGAATTCAAGCCTCACATCAGGCTTTGCGCTGACAGCATGGATCCTGCTTGGAATTCTCTCTCTCTCTCTCTCTCTCTCTCTCTCTCTCTGCCCCTCTCCCTGTCTCTCTCTCAAAATAAATAAATAAACTTAAAAAAAAAAAAAAAGAAATCAGAGATTCTTTGCTCAAACTAAATACAAACCAGATTCAAAGGATCTAGAAGCAGCATACAAAGTCAGCTAATCTAATTCAGATCCAGATCAAATGCAGGGTTATTGTCAGAAATGTGCCTATTATTTCCCACACACTCCAAATAAACTTATGGGATAGCTCCTATTGTCTGCAGATAAAAGAAGGAGCTGAGAAAAGTTCAGCTCACTCAGTGAGTAAGGTAGAGGGTGCTGAGGTGAGATGCCAACCCAGAGCGGTCTGCCTCCAGAGATTTATCTTCCCATTAAGAGCTGTTGTTTCCCTCGTAAAGGAAAATGGTAAAAGTGGACTGGCAGAAGAAGTGTGGCCGTGGTAACAGAAAACACTAATCACTGTTCCTGTTGCCACCGCTCAGACTCATTCTCTACCCCACCTCTGTGGTGATGGTGCCTCTTTTTTATTATTATTTTTAAATCAGCATCTGAAAAAACAATTGAGGCCTTCGAAAAGACAAAAAACAAACAAACCAAAAAGATCTTCCTGAATCTATGAGTAAGTAACTGACAATTTTGTCACTCTGATTCCATCACTAAATCTCTCCTTCTCTCAATATCCTAATTAGTAAAAAGAGATAAAGTATCTTCTCTCCTCCTCTTTCGGTGTCAGGGAAGGAGCCAAGAAAGGAACTCAGCATCATTGTTTCTCGGACTAAATGTTTTATCGACAAAACCGTATTATGTTTACATGCTTCAGTTAAAGCTAGGACAGGAAAAAACACTCAAGAAAGGCAGGAGGGGGAAAAATAGAAGGGCAGGAGGGGTGTGGAAAAAGCAACTCATTCTCTGTGTCCTCAAGAAAAAGGAACAATGACATCAATTCATTGGAGGTAAAACTTTGAAAGTCCAAGAACTATGGCATTGACTGTTTAACTCTGTTCCCTACTCTGATTTGTCTGCCGCTGGCCATTGAGCACAGAGACTGTACCATAAAACATGAACCAGGATGGAGGGCGGGGTGCAGAACCATGAGAGACCCGCACAACCCAAAACACTCAATTACACTCTTTATTTCTGGTTCACGGAAAGGAATTGGCTGGGTGTGCTGATTACCCTGAGATTTGCTGGGCTTTCTGCCAGGAGTGATATGAACTTATTCCTAATTTACCCTCCTGGACAAATCTGGAAGCTTCTACTTCATTCTTCCCATCCTAGAGGAACTGAGCACATACTGTGTCCATAATAAAGTCATTCTAGCAAGTTTTCATCAGTGGGTGTAACTAAGCAGAGGGTATAACAACATGAAATTTAAGAAACACAGTACCAAGACTGATAACGGGTAGACACTATATGATTTTTTTAACAATTCCCAACTTGCTCATCCGTAAATGAGAATTTTAATATTGCTATTCTAAAACCCTGAGGAGAATCTAGTAAAACTATGTATAGATCTCCAGCATGAAGTGAAGGTCCCTCCACCTTCTTGACAATCTCCAATCCAGTGGCAGTATCCAGAGATGATACATTCTAGGAAGTTAACATTTGAGTTGTCCTCACTTTAATAGATCCTGTGGCAGGTGGAGCCAGAGGCAACCACAGCAACCCATTTTGCACAACTGGGCTCTTAGTGCCTGCCATTCCTGCTCAAGGGACTCATCACTTTCCCTTGTCTCCCAATCCTTGCTATCAAATCCACTCTAGTACATGGCCTGATCAATGCTTAAATCACAGCATCATGTAACTTAAAAACAGAAACAGATCTAATTTGTTACTGAAATTAAAATTTAATTGAAGTTTTCACTCCCCTGACATTTGATTCTCCATGTGAATCCAAAGAATGACATTCTGGCGAGCAGATTTTCGTGTTAGACGCTGGAGTGATAGGAAGGAAACTTGTGGCTTTATACTCGGAAGCAATGGTGGTAAGGAAAGGGTAGGGAGTGAGGGGCCTTGAGATCTCTATGTTCACTCATCATTTCCTTAAAGTTGCCATTGGATCTTGTCATTTCCTACTGAAAACACTTTAACGGCTTCCCATTGCTCTTAGAATCAAGACCAGTGTGTTTAACAAACCCTCGAAGTTGAGAATTCTCTGCTCCTGTCTACTGCGCTGGCTTCACCTTCATCTGCTCCAACCATGCTCACCACACTGTTTCTAAACAACACAGTACTCAATCCTACCACAGAACTTTTATTTACACCTCCTTCCTGTGCCTAGCAAACCCTCATTATCTCCTCATCCCCTTTACCTCCTCTATTCATTTCTTAGGGCCGACATAGCAAATTACCATAAACATGATGGCTTACAACAGAAGAAACCTATTATCCCACAGTTTGGAGGCTAGAGGTCCAAAATCAAGGTGATGGCAGGGCCATGTCCCCTCTGAAGCCTCCAGAGAATTCTCTGCCTCTTCCAACTTCTGGTGGCTCCAGGCCATCCTTGGCTATCTTCATCTTGTGGCTGCCTAACCCCAAACTCTGCCTCTCACTTCTATTTCACCTGGCCTATCACCGCCATTTTCTGTGTTTCTCCTATTTCCATCCCTTCTCCTCTTCTTATATTGTCCATTTTCATTGGGGTTAGAGCCCATCCAGTTAACCCAAGATGATCTTGTTTCACGATTCTTAATGTGATTACATCTGCAAAGACTCATAACAAGGTTGCATTCACAGGTACGAGGGGTTAAGACTTGGACATATCTTTTTGGGGAGCCACATATCTTTTGACCCATTACAGCTACCTATTCTTTATTTATCTTTCAAATCTCAGCTCAAGAATCATTTGCTCACAGCAGCACTCCATCCCTGAGTAAGCTCTCACAGTAACACATACCTCTCCTCTGGGGTCAGTCAAAGTCTGAGAGGGCCAAAACCTAGCTTCCTCCTCCATAATTACACATCGGTGCACAGCACCATGTACACACACACACACACACACACACACACACACACACACACACACACAAATTCACGGAAACATACATGTTCAGGCAGCTAAGCCCGGTCCCAATACAATGCTGCAAAGTTTGAATCCCACCTTCCAATCCACATACACATACCCACAACTCTAGATCTGCATGATTGATTGCTTGGAGGCTCAGGTGCATGTTGTGTGAAAGTGGCCGGGAGGCACCTGGGTGGTTCAGTTGGTTAAGTGTTAGACTTCGTCTCAGGTCATGATCTCGCGGTTGGAGGGTTTGAGGCGCGCATCAGGATCTCTCCTCACAGCTCAGAGCCTGGAGCCTGCTTCAGATTCTGTGTCTCCCTCTCTCTCTGCCCCTCCCCCACTCATGCTCTCTCTCTCTCTCTCTCTCTCTCTCAAAAATAAACATTAAAAATTAAAAAAAAAAAAAAGAAAGTGGCTGGTATCCATAGAGTCTGTGAGTGTGTATGTGTATGCCCCAGCCAGAGCCAATGCCCACCTGGATTATTCAAAATTAGCTTGGATCCCATGCATCCCCCCAAATGGTTCTACATGTATAATAATACTATTTTTTTAAGTATTTATTTTGAGAAAGAGAGAGAGAGACAGTGTGCGTGTGCAGGCAGAGGAGGGGCAGAGAGAGAGAGAGAGAGAGGGAAAGAGAGAATCCCAAGCAGGCTTCACGCTGTCAGCACAGAGGACGACATGGGGCTCAATCCCACGAACTCAAGATCAGTACTTGTGCCAAAATCAGGAATCAGTTGCTTAACTAACAGAGCCATCCAGGCACCCCTGTATAATATCATTCTAACGTAAAATTTGGTTTTCCTTGAGCAAATGGTGCCTTTTCCTAATATGCACAAAGGTATGGCATAAGCAAGCTGTCAGTGGCACCACCCAAGTATGTCCACTTCTCTCCATCACTACTGCCATAACTCTCATGCAGATGCCATCAGTCCCTGCCTAAATTGCTTTACCATCTACCTGTGTCTCAATTTCCATGCTTGCCACTTTATAACCATTTCTTCTATACACAACATTTACGAGATTCCTTTTCAAATCAAGTCACTTATAACTCTGGCAACCCCTTGCTTAAAATACTTCGACAGCTTTCCCCCAGACTTGGAATCTTTTCCAAGAGTTTTACTGCCAGCCCCTGTACTCTCTGAGCCCCGCTACATCATCCTACTCCCCCCCTCACTGCACCCCAGCGGAAGTGCCACTTCTTTCTGTTACTCAAAATTACTAAATATTAGGGCCTTTCCAGAAACTGTTGTCCTTTCTGGAATATTGCTTCCCTGGGACCTTGTGTAGCTGTATGGCTATCTCCTTATTTAAATCGGAGATTAAAAAAATAGCTTCTGGCCTCTCTAAAATAAACCTTTCCGAATCACTGTCACAGAATAGCAACTCTTTATAGCCATTGTCTTAGCTCGGGCTGTTATAACAAAACACTGAAACTGGCTGGTTTGTCAACAACAAACATTTATTTCTCACAGTTCTGATGAGAGCTGCTTGCTCATAAATGGCCATCTTGTCTCTGTAACCTTATGTGGAGGAAGGAGGCAAGGGGACTCTCGGGGATCTCTTTTACAAGGCACTGATCCCCTTCATGAGGAGGGCTCTACTCTCAAGGCCCCACCTCCTCATTTCACGACCTTGGGCATTAGACGTCAACATGTAAATTCTGAGGGGGCTCCAATATTCAGTGCAGAGCAGCAATTACCACTCTCTGAATGTGTCTTGCCTCCTTATTATTTATTTCCTGTATCCCTTCAGGAAAATATAAGCTTCATGAGACAGAGTTGGTCCACTCTGATTTATTTATCGAATAAACAAATGCTTGGCTCCACTGACTGTTGTACACACATCTTGTAGACTTAGACAAACAGTGCACCAGCAGCCAAGACTGATCCATAAGGATGTTCATCTACCTCTTCTCTCAAAAGTTTCTCTTCCTATTCTTTACCCAGCAGCAAAAGCTGTCCCTGAGAACTCAAGTCATTTGGAGGCTTGGGTTCAGTTCTCCACTCCATTCTGCGACAGCCTCAGGGCCATTTTCTTGTTGTTACTCTAAACATCTGCAAGGTCCAGAACAATGAGATCACCTCCCCCTTCCCCTATGGCAAAGGCATAAAGAAATTCACCCTAGCACAGTCCTTCTCTGCTGGAAACAGTTCTTCTATGGCCTATTTCAAGCAAGGGTCTTACCTTTTAATCCCTTAATTCCCAGCCCCTCTGTAGATTTGACCTCATACTCTCCAATGGAGGAAAGACTATGCCTTACGCATCTTTGTATACCCAGATATACCATAAGAATGGGCATGGAGTATGTAGATACAATATTTATGGGGGGGGGGGGGAAGAACCTGTTTCAAAATTATTAAAGTAGAGAGACTAAAAAGAAAACCAAGTCCGTCCCCAGAGGGAAAATAACTCTCTTAGATGGAATGAGATTTACTGAATCAAAATATATGCAACGAGTTAGACAGAAAAAGCCCTCCGCAAGATCAAAATCATCTCCCAAAGGATGTAATGAATGTTTCCATATTTGAGTCACTTCAAACTATACCAAGCAATCTAAAACATGTAATTATTACGTCCTGTAAAAATAAAAATCTACGTTCCAAGGAAAGACGCTGAGCTCCTGATTTGAATCTAAGATGGACCAGCATCCACTGAATATTAATCTCCTTAAACCTCAGTTTCCACATCTGATAGCACTTACCTGTCTCCCAAGGCTGTCAGGAAGCTAATGAGCTTGTGTCTGCAATGCACATGAAGACCTTTACATGAAAGGTGTTACAGAAGGCCAAGCAATTCATCCTGGCATTCGTTCCAATTGGAAAATTCCTTCAATTACTGTAGGAAAAAAATTCCACAAATGACTCACCAGGTTTTGACCCTGTGTAAAATTTAAAATCAAAAGATCTTTTAGCTTTAAAATGTAAATCTGATTATAAAGGTTATAGAAAATTCTGCAACACTGTATAAAACCAAGGGGCTCTGGTAACGGCCAACCTTAAATATATATTGTCTCCAGTTGCTGTGAAAGGAGGCTCACCTGTTTATTCTCTGCAATGGTTTGCAGGCAAAGGGACCAGTGCTTACATTACAATGTAATCATCACCAGCTATCCTACAGAATCCATGAAAGACACTTCTAGAAATACTTAGTCTGATACTCCAAAGCAGATGTACGTGATTAACTCTGTCATTTCTATTATCCACTCTATTTGACTGATGAGAACCAATCTTATCTTTAAAAGAATATTATTATGAGGAAGTTTTTCCAAGTCTTCTTAGATTTCACATCGGAAAAAAAAAATAATGCTGTCATTCTCTCTTCTCCTTCTGAATCTATTTCTCTGGAAAGAACAAGGCCATAAATCATTTAAGCACATGTATGGAGAGAATAGAGCTTTGTTACAATCGAAGCAAAAAAGGTTTTTTTTAATTAGCTTCTTTTCCGTTTGTGTTTTATAAAAGAAGATACAAAAATTGTTTTTGAAATTTTTTCAAAGAATCTATTTTTCTACAGAAGAGCTTGCTTGCCTAACATTTTTTATTTTATTTTAATGCTTATTTATTATTGAGAGAGAGAAAGAGGAGAGACAGTGTGTGTGCAAGTCGGGGAAGGGCAGAGAGGGGGGACAGAGGATCCAAAGCAGGCTCCCTTGCTGACAGTAGCAAGCCCGACACGGGGCTCGAACTCACAAACCGCGAGATCATGACCTGAGCTGAAGTTGAACAGTCAACTGACTGAGCCACCCAGGTACCCCTTGCCTAACATTTTTATCAGTGTTGAAAAGGCAGTAGTGAGGTAATACGGAAAGCCTGAATAAGTGACTAGAATCAAAATACTTAGATTCTATCTCAGCCACACTCCAAATATGGGATTTTGGTCAAGTTACAGTGTCCCTTAGTTTTTCTCATCTGTATATAAAGGAGAATATATTTGAGCAACTCATTTAGTAGGGTTGTTATAAAGATTAAATAAGGCAATGCACTTGACAGCATTCAAAAAGTGAAATACTACAGGTATCATTAATATGGCTAGCATGGGGCGCCTGGGTGGCTCAGTCGGTTGAGCATCTGACTTCGGCTCAGGTCATGATCTCACGGTCAGTGAGTTCGAGCCCCGCGTCGGGCTCTGTGCTGACAGCTCAGAGCCTGGAGCCTGCTTCCGATTCTGTGTCTCCCTCTCTCTGCACCTCCCCCACTTTCTCTCTCTCTCTCTCTCTCAAAAAAAAAAAAAAAAATTAACATTAAAAAAAATTAAAAAAAATATGACTAGCATCTGGATCACATCATCGATGTAATCACTAATCATTATTAGGGTCATAATAGAAACATTCTATCCAACTTCTGTCCTTTTAAGGAACATGTTAACTACAATCATCCCAGCCAATCTTACCTTTTGTTGTTGTTGTCGTTCAATATTTTAATTTCTTATTTTAATCCCCAAATGTGATAGTACTGTCATTTTACCTGGTTAGCATTGGGTTTCTGTTAACCTGAGGTTTACCAAGTTATTTGACCCAGATTCCATTTTATGTCTCAGACCTTCCCCCAGAAATCTTTTTTCTCCTACTTCACACACTTGCCTCCAAAGCAGGGGTTCTGCAGTCGGAGCCACATCAGGTCACTGGGACAACTTGATAGGCACTGTGGCATTTCGGACTCAAAGGGTTGGGGTGGGGCCCAAACAGTTGTGTTTCCCACACATTCCCAGGTGATGCTGCTGCTGGCCCCCACGCCTTGAGAATCACCAGAAGACCTTGGAGTGAGAGTTGGTCACACACTCTGTCCCTGCTTGTTTGAAAAATGACTTAATGTGTCCTTCCCTCTTGAAAAATGATTTAGATGGATGTATGATAGTTCAGAGAGATGGTTGACAGGATTTTTTTCTTTCTCTCTCAACATTGGAAAATATTATTCCACATCTCTTGGTACTGTTGAGAATTCTAACATCAATTTAACTCTTGGTTGTTTTTTTGGTAGGTAAACTTTTTCTTCTCCAGCTGATTTCAAGATCTTCCCTTTCTTTGATGATACACAGTTTTCCAAGGTAAGGATTTCTTTTCTCTCTCGTCCCTCTCTTCCTTCCTTCCTTCCTTCCTTCCTTCCTTCCTTCTTTCCTTCCTTCCTTCTTTGGGTATGGTTTCCCTAATCTGTGAGTTCATGTCTTTCATTAGGTCTGGAACATTTTCTGCCATTATCCTTTCAAGTACTGTTTCACCGTTTTCTTTCTGTTCTTATTCTCACTATTCAAGAAGATATTCTCTCTCTTTGTCTCACTGGGCCACATTTTTCAAAACTATCTTCTAGTTCCTTACTCCTCAAAGTGTGAGCATCACCTCAGAACTTACTAGAAATGTAGTCTTTGGGCCCCACCCCAGACCTAGAGAATTGGCACCTGAATTTAACAAGCTCCCTGGGTGGTTGCCTTGTACACTGAAGGTTGAAAAGCATGGTTCTGACTCACTAATTCTCTCTCTTCACATGTGTCTAATATGTTGCTAACCTCATTTATTAATATTATCATTGTAAAGAGTGTACTGTTTAATTTACAGAATTCTGTTGGCTCTTTTTCCAACTTTTTAAATCATATTTATGGTCTCTTTTTCCTTTGTTCTGTTTTTCAATCCCTTAAAAAATTTTTTTTTTACATTTTAAAAATTCTATGTGTTTTATAATTATTCTATCACCTAAAGTCCTTGGGGGGGGGGCCACAATGGCTCATTTAGTTGTGTGTTCAATGAATCTGGACTATGCATGTATATTTGACTGATGTGACTCTGGATTTGGAGGGCACCAGGTTGATAGATTGTTCTTCCAGCGCAAGTCTGGGTTCCACCAAGCGCCCTTGGACATGACAGTTGAAGTCTGCTTGAAATTATTTTCTTGTCTTAAGATTTTTCATAACACCAAAATAGGGCTATTTAATCTCCAAATGTGTGTGAGAAGCTCATGCCTGATTATAAATCCTTTGGGAAAGACAAGTATCTCTATCATTTGCCTTAGCCAGGAGGCAATTTTTTCTCACCAACCCCTCCCTGAGTAGGTGGCCCTATGAGGGTCCTAGCGTTCTGCAATATCTCATTTCTAACTCTCTGTGCTGCAAAGGTCCAAAACCTTGTCGCTTGGCCTCACCAGCTGTCGACTGGCCTCACCCAGTCGCTTCGGGTTCCTCATGCAGACAAATATGCCCAGAGCATCTGCAGTTTTGCTTGTCATTCTGGTCTTCAGCTCATTCAGTTTTTGTCCCGAGATTGATCTTCACTTCTCCTGAGCTCAGCTGTACTGGGGGGAAAAGAGGAGGGAAAAAAGTGAGAGGGAAAGGGAAGAAGGAGAGGGGAAAACAAGAGGAGGAGGAGAATGACGGAAGGAGGCAAAGGCAAAGAGGGGGAAGAAAGAAGTAAAAGGAGGAGGAAATATATTCATCCAGCATCAGTTATTTTGCAACCGGCAGGATTTTCCATTTTTACCATATTGCCAAACAGTCTGCAGGAAGCCTACGTTATAATGAATTTATTGCTATCATTAGACCGTGTGCTCTTCTACCTTTGGGCCTCTGTTCATGTGTGCTTGGAACAGGCCACCTATTTAATTTCCCCCAGCTTCCCTCTACCTGGCATATGAATGCGCTCAGACCTGCGTAAGACAGCACCAAAAGAACAATGGTTTAATCAATAAATAGATGTAATTAGCTCACCTGGCAGGAAGTCTGGAGATAAAAAGTCCAGCAGGCCAGTGATGTCAGGGTAAGGCCCTGGGGCCACTGGGCAGCTAGAACAGCTGCAGCCATGAGATGTCCCATCAATGTCACGGGCAGGAAGGACAAGAAGAGGCAAACACTTTCTCAGCCTGTTTACTGGCCCCACCAACGTATACCCCCTTCTATCTTCTCAGCCACAACATTCTCACCGTGTGTCCCTGCTTCGGGAAAGTGAGGATGTGGCCCGGCAAGCATGGGTGATTATGACCAACGCTGAGCCTGCGCAGCCTTCCTTTCCCTGATATCAGAGCGTCTCTATCCACTGCCTGGACGAAAAGAGAGATTCACTGACCAAAGGCACATTGTCAGGCAGGGAAAGTGTCTTTCTCCCCTTGGAAGCTCATTTAAGTCTTCACTAAATTGTTAGTGTACCAAAATACGTCAGCATTCCTGTTAACAGTCTCTTCATAGCACTAAATTAGGTTCCCTTGTAACTTGCTTCTGGAATCTTATTCTTACCTATTGGAGCACCCCTCACACTTGACGTTATTTGTGTGATGTCTGCCTTCCCTGATGTACTGTAAAGTCTGTGAGGGCAAAGGTCATGACTATTTTTATTCAATACTTAATCCGCATAATAAATACCCAATGTATATTTGTTGTATATAGTCAAAGTTCCTTATATTTTTACTACTTTATTTTTTATTCTTTCTGTATATCGTATCTTTCATCTTTTTAGAAAATGTTTATTTATTTATTTTTAATGTTTATTTATTTTTGAGACAGAGAGAGACAGAGCATGAGCGGGGGAGGGGCAGAGAGAGAAGGAGACACAAAATCCAAAACAGGATCCAGGCTCTGAGCTGTCAGCACAGAGCCCGACGCGGGGCTCGAACTCACAGACCGTGAGGTCATGACCTGAGCTGAAGTCAGACGCTCAACTGACAGAGCCATCCAGTCGCCCCAATTTATTAATTTTTGAAAGAGAGAGAGAGAGAGAGAGCGAGTGCACAGGGAGAGGAAGGGCAGAAAGAGAGGGAGACTCAGAATCTGAAGCAGGCTCCAGGCTCTGAGCTGTCAGCACAGCTGACACGGGGCTTGAACCCATAAACTGCGAGATCATGACCTGAGCCAAAGTTGGACGCTTAACTGACTGAGCCACCCAGGTGCCCCTCATCTTTTTTTAAGTAGGGTCCCTACCCAACATGGGGCTTGAACCCACAACCCTAAGAACAAGAGTCGCGTGCTTTACCAACTGAGCCAGCCAGGCACCCCCAAACAAATATTTGTTGGAAAAAAAAAAAAAAAATAGAACATCGAGAAGAGCAAACTATAAAGGGCCTCTACCCATAATTTTATTCCCAAATTCTCCTCCAAGAATCAGACCCAAATGTACGATAGTCTACTAGACATGTCCATTCTGAGATTTTAATATAGTCCTAAGAAAAAATTCTCTTAGAGTGGAGTACAGTTTTATGATGTGGTTAGCTTCCAAAGTAATCATGGAGGCCACAATCTAATACAGACAAAAGTGCCCTTAGGAATACATAAAACACAGTGATACTCAGAGACACCATCTCTCTCTCAAGTAGACCAACACGGCACCTAAGGCTTACTATGAAACTTCTTACATAGCAGGTACCAAAAACAATAATTGTTTATCAAATATACGAAGTTATAGGTTTGAATGTGGTCAGGTCAGCAGGGCAAACCAGAGAAAAATAATCGTGTTGCCCAAAAAGAGGCATCCCAAATTGTTCATGCCTTCTAATCATGCCTGTGTAGAAAAGCTGCCATCAAATCGCAAATGCTGATTTAAATCCTAATTATGCATTTACTAAACCCAACAACACAACATGCGTATTTCTTGTTTTTTTATTGGGACCTTAACGATACATTCTCCATTAAACAATTAGAGTTGCGAAACCACTACAGTGAAAACTGCTTCCAGGCAAACAAATACTCAGGGACAACCTGTCAATTTGGGAGACTTGTATTTAACGATGAATGTTGCCTTCTATTACTGGAAACCACTTGAGGATCCTCTAAAGTGGTCACTTAAGAAGAGGGTATTTCCTCTAAGAAACAACTCTGTGATTCCTAATTTCTCAAGGTTCTCTTGAAAGACTTTGACCAAACCTCTGGTGTTTTACTGGTTACTGGTTATGGCATAGAGAGCAAAAGATATGGCAAAACATTTTTGACCTGGCCCTGGAAGCAGGGATGTCAGGGAGAGCATATTGTATTCAAAAAAACTAACTTACCCTGATTTTCTTGCCATCATGACTCATGGGATTCTTTTATTCAGTAGATTATTATTATGTGCCGCACTTTTCCAGGCACTAGGTCTAGGGAGATAAAAAAGAACAAGTGGGTACCGAGTATATTACTCTCTGGTGGAGAAGAAAGAAACTAACCTTATAGATTCTAACAGACTTTGAGGGATATGCACAGAGATACGTAGGTACGAACAAACATAGTAGCAAAAAAGAGGCAACCTCGGCATACCAGCAGCATGAAAGAAAGAATTTCTCGTTTCTTTTCCTGTTTCTACATGCATCTTAAGAGATTTCTTTCATAAAATGTCTATCCTGAAACACAGGTAAGAGACAAATGATGACCATTTTCAGGCCCACCATGTAAGGATGCTGTGGTTGTACACTGCACAAAGGTGGCCATTCCTATCATGGACATGTCCTGACATAGGCAGGTATGGAGGCTGAGTTTTAACTGTATTCAGGGATATCTCAAGTCACTTCTTTCCTGTGCTTCTACTTCAGAAGCCTAATTCATTTCATCCAGTTAGACAAAATGGTTGCTTCACCTGGAAGTAAGCCCATTCCACCTCCTCAGCCCCACCATGCGTGTCTTGCTGATGGCTGTTGGCTGTATTGAGTATCCTGGGTATGTGTGAGCAGGCATGTGTATCGGCACATGTGCGTATCCAGCTAATATCATTGTGGGCGCAGGAAAACTCCCCCAGCACAGAGATATTCAGGTTATGCTAATTTTTTTAATCCTTACGGACCAAGAAACCACTTGTAATTCTCAAATAGGTACTAGCAGCTGCCATCAGCCCGTTTCACTTTCATACAAAACAAAACCAACGAGAAAACACATATCTTCCCTTTTGCTTTGTAGAAGCTCCTTGACAAAAGATGATGACAAGACGGCCAAGAATTCTGGCATCTAACCGGCATTGCCTTTTATGCCGCATGCATGCAAAGCCCCTTTGATCTGCAGCTGCAGCTGCTATTTCCAGAGCTTGGCACAGCACTGAGGAATTCCTGGTCAGCCAGAACTTTCACTCTTGGGAAGCCATGTCCTTCCTGATTGCAGCCTGCCAGCCTGGCTCAGCAGTTTCTGCGGCTTCCCAGCTGCCCACAACTCTATATTCAACGCTGGGCCGCCCCACGCCTTCCTGGTGTTCATCTATCCTTCCTGCTTACCATGCTGCTCCGGGGCAATTCTCTAAAAAGCAAGGAGCACCAGCAGTTCTTTTGCGTATTTCTTGTGTTGTTTTGTTTTTTGTTTTTTGTTTTTGTTTTTGTTTTTTGTTTTTTTTGCTTTTTTAAAACCCCTCTAAGGGTGAGTTAAACTGGCACAGGCAAAAATGTGACTTTTGTTTCGCAAGCACCTTTCTGGAATACATGATTTCTGTCTCCCAAGTGACCTCCCTGGACCGAAAATTCTTGAAACACCAACAAAGGAAACAACAGTGTGTACTTTTGTTAATCTCTCAAAAGCACGCAATAAAAGGTCAGGAACAGATGACCTTTGCCACTTGGAGCAAGAATAATGTTTATGGGTCAGAGGACCACCTCATCCCAGGCCTGACCTTGGATCCTCAATGATCAGAAATCCCAAGCTGCATGAATGGCGCCGCATTGGGGAATGGGAGGCAGGAGAACAGTGTCATCCGTGACCTGGATTGGGAAGACCTTAAGCCACCTTGCTTCTCTGATTTCAGGATGGCTACCACTGCAGGAGCCTCCTGCAAGAGCAAAAGTATTTGAAAAACTATCCCTTTAAGGTACAATTGATTTAGCCATAAATAAATCCTGGAGGGAACGTCCTGCTCTCTGCCAGGATGGCCCGCACGCACGATGTGCATGTTCTTTCACACAGCGATATTTGATAGGCCCCAGCCTTGGCTGGAAAATGTACTTTGCTTAGTGAAGCATGCCCATCCCTTCCCCCTGATTACTTCCTGCTCCTTTTACAAATGCACCAGCCCCTTGCCACTCAGTATCCATCAGGGCTTACCTTAGACTGATAGCAAATATTTATCAGATCGGTGATTATTTTTGTTATAAAGAAAATACACAGGCCAAACAGCCATGCTGCTTCAATTACAGAAATCATTGCTCCCCCCGCCCCCAGGTAATTCCTAATTGAGTAATTAGAAGGCCGATAGGGCTCACTGAGACTTTCATGAATGCAAATGATGCATTCTTCTTCTTCCAGGAACCGTTTTTCTTGATATGTCTACCATGAGAGAAGGTTAATATCTCTATCAGCAAAGTTTCACCTGAAAGGACGCTGGTGCTCATCAGTGTTATCACTCTGGTGCGTCTGGTTTTCATCAAGATCTTCAAAATGAACAGCCGCTGGGTTTTCTATAAACACCCAAACGCACTGATCCGAAATACCTCTGAGTGGGTCGGGGATAGAAGCGAGTTTCGGTTCCTGACAGTCTGCCACTCTTCTTTCCATTGCCACTCCTGCCTCAGGTTCTAGATCTGAAGGTTTCCATCCCGTAGGATAAGGGAATAGCTATTCTTATGTCCACAGGAGCGGAGTCCAGTTGGGCTCCTTCAATAGATAACAAGTACAGATGATTATGATTCCTCTAGATTCAAATTTAGTCTTTGCTGTATACCTAAAAGCACGACAAGCACAACTCTCTACTGCTCACCCAGAAAAAGGAACGTCTCTGCAAAGCCCTAGAAAAAGGTACATAGTATATAACGGTCCATGAGGAGCACCTGTTTTTGGAAAAGAGCAAGAGGAAAAGATATAAACTGTGACATAATCACCCCTATCAAATCCTCAGAAATTTAGTGCATCGGAGAAGACAAATTCTGCCACTATCTTCTGCTAAGGAATATTGAGGGAAACCAGTTTTGACAGGGCTTGAGTAGCACATGAAGGCGATTATGTGTGAGGAAGTATGATGTGGAAAGAGCCTGGTCCAAATCTCTAGATACCAGCACTACTGGCTGTTCTCCTCTCAGCCTTAAGCGCCAGTTTCAGCAACTTCCCCTTTGCTTTTGTATTAATTTATGTAGCTATTAAAATATATATATATTTAGGGACGCCTGGATGGCTCAGTCGGCTAAGCGTCGGACTCTTGACATTGGCCTCAGATCATGATCTTGTGATCCTGAGATTGAGTCTCAGGTCGGACTCCCCACTCTCAGCACAGAGCCTGCTTGGGATTCTCTCTCTCTCCCTCTGTCTCTCTCTGCTCCTTCCCCACTCGTTTTCTCCCTCTCTCTCAAATTAAATAATAAATAAATGTTTAAAATATACATATTCATTTGGTAAGGCAGCTATAACAAAGTACCACAAAATGGACGACTTAGCACAAATGTATCATCTCACGTTCTGGAAACTAGAAGCCTGAAGTGAAGACATCCATAGGGCTGATTCCTCCTAAAGATTGTGAGGGAAGACTGTTCCAGGCTTTTCCCCTTGGCTTATAGATGACTGTTCTCTGCCTATGTCTGAACTTCATCTTCCTCTATGCGTGTCTGTGTCTCTGTCCAAAGTTCCTCTTTTTTATAAGGACACCAGTCACATTGGATTAAGACTCACCCTAATGACCTCATCTTAACTAACTACGTCTGTAATGGCCCAGTTTTCAAATAAGTCACATTCTGAGATACTGAGGGTTAGGATTTCAACATACAAAAGTTGAGGCACAGGAGAGGTATACAATTCAACTCATAACAGTTGGATTTGAAAATATGTAAAAGTTCCGACTCAGGTCCAAAATTACATGGATTTTTCTCTTTAATAATTCAGGGAAAAAGAAAAACCTCATAATTGTTTTTTGAAGTCAAAAATGAGAGGTAAGTCAGAGCCAGTGTTATTAATTAAGTACTTGTAATCATGAAATTATTCACATAATGACTCTACTCACTGCTGCTCTCTTTAAAGATATACAAAGTGCTGGGGCGCCTGGGTGGCTTGATAAGCGCCTGATGTTAGCTCAGATCATGATCTCATGGTTCATGGGTTCAAGCCCCGTGTCGGGCTCTGCGCTGACAGTGTGGAGCCTGCTTGGGACTCTCTCTCTTTCCCTCGCTCTCTGTCCCTCTTCCACTCGTGCTGTCTCTCTCAAAAATAAATAAATAAACTTAAAAAAAAAGATAAAGTGTCAGCAGATTCACTCCCCAGTCTGTCAGAGCTGTCCCTTTGAGTGATGCAGGAACAGCTGTTAAATGTCCCCTGCCTTTCTCTCCCACCCCATGCCTGAGTCAGAACCTGCCACCTGAAAGACCAGGGACTTCATTTTATTTTACTGATTTTCTTACTAGCCTTGAATGCCTTTCCTAGATGTTTTTATTGTCCGTGTGATTTTTCTCTTGAATTCCACAAACTGTAGGGCAGGTGTATAAAGCACACAGGAGGTGGTCGAACACCAGCTGGTGGTGACGTTAAACTTTCTATTGTGCAACTAATTGCTTTCCTCAGGGACCAAGTGCAGTAGAAGCTTTTGTAACTTCCATGACTTACACTGAGTGCCTGTGAAGTAGTACATGTCTAATACACACATGTGAACTCTGGGTTCTCAGTAGTTGACATGGTCAGATGGGGAGGGTTGGGGGTGCTTTCCTAGGTGGGCAGAGACATTGGTGAGCAACGCTGTTAGAATTCACTTAGACTTGATCTTTTGTTCACCTCCCTTCCAACCAAAAATGTATCTGTCCTAGAAGTGGCAAAACATGTTATTTTGAAAAGTGTTTGATATTATTAAAAACATTAATCTATAGGGGCGCCTGAGTGACTCGGTTAAGTGTCCGACTTCGGCTCAAGTCATGATCTCATGGTTTGTGGGTTTGAGCCTGCGTCAGGCTCTGTGCTGACAGATCAGAGCCTGCAGCCTGCTTCAGATTCTGGCTCTGGCTCCCTCTGCCCCTCCCCAACTTGTGCTCTGTCTGTCTCTGAAATAAATAAACATTAAAAAAATTTTTTTTAAGTATTAGTCTATAAATGAAATTTGGTAGTATACCCAACTCCCTAAAAGAGAAAAAGAAGCCTTCTTTATGTAGGCTGAACCAAAGCCTCAAAATCTTCAACATATCTTCATTCTGTTCAGAGTCTACTGCAAAGAAGGTCTTAATAGGGAAAGATGAACACAACCTGTATTTTGAATGTTCACTTCTCGGGAAATAGTTTTTACTCGATCTGATAGAAAAGTTACAGTGACCCAGCAAGAATTGGATATTTATTTTATTTTTAGATGAGAAATGAAGTACCAAGACATTTCATTACAGCCATAGTCCTAGACTCACTGTTAACATGAATTCTCTGACTGGTTTTTCTATGAACACAGGGCCCCGATGCCTTTTTCCACACACAGCAGATGGATGGGCCCTCTTCCTCCCAGAGAAAATTCCTCAAAGTCTTTTCAGTGATTCCCGGCCTGAGGATGGCTATTACTGAGCCACACTTTGAAAGCAGCTGAGAAAGAAACAATTCAAGTTCAAGTAGGGTTAGAGAGTAACTTTCAAATCCACAAGCCTTGCTATTTTGGAGGGAGCCCAGCAGATTGATCAGTAAATCCTGCAGTGGGAAGAGATCTGAAGTATAGGAAAGGAGATGTTTGGATTATGTTTCCCACCTGAGATAGGATTTACAACTATGTGAATACTACATGTAGAATCTTCTTTAAAAGAATGTATGGATTCACACTTAGTATGCTCAGCACTAATGCCTGAATTCTACAGATGGGTAGATTAAAAGTAGAAAGAAAAGAAATGATGTATCAATATATACTACAGTCATTTATGGAATGGTCTCTGAATGCAGGTAAATCTATTTTTTATTTGGCCCACCTAAAGCTCCTGGAAGATAATTTTCCAGGTATTTCTCAAAAACTGAAAAGTAAAATAATCATGGTAAAAAAAAGTTCTACCTGTCACTTTTTTGATGAAGCAATCATATTATTTCATAACCCAATAAATACTTTATAGGAACATCGGATTTATACTTAAAAAGACATTAGTGGTCCTCTAATCCTATTCTGTCACTTTATAGGAAATCTAGGATGAGTTACTTTACATGTTTATTTATTTGTTTGTTTTTATAATTTTTTTTAAAGTTTATTTATTTTGAGAGAGAGAGAGAGAGAGAGAGAGAGAGAACGAGAATGAGCAGAGGAGGAGCAGAGACAGAGGGACAGAAACAGAATCCCAACCAGGCTCTGCACAGCCAGCATGGAACCCAACGTGGAGCTTGAACCCATGAACCCATGAGATCATGACCTGAGTAGAAACCAAGAGTCAGATGCTTAACCAACTGAGCCACCCAGTGTCCCACTTTACATTTTTCTTTTCTTTTTTTTTTTTCAATATATGAAATGTATTGTCAAATTGGTTTCCATACAACACCCAGTGCTCATCCCAAAAGGTGCCCTCCTCAATACCCATCACCCACCCTCCCCTCCCTCCCACCCCCCCCACTTTACATTTTTAAATTGAAGTAGAACAAACATACACAAAAGTGTTCAGCAAAATGAATTATGAACTTTTTGAACATGTAATCAGTCTTTGAATAGGGAGAAATTACTTTAAAAGAAACAAGTCTTAGTTTTCCTTTCAAGTCAAGAACATTGTTTGAGGGTACTTGGGTGGCTCAGTTTGTAGAGCATCTGACTCTTCATCTCAGAGTTGTAAGTTCAAGCCCCACACTGGATGTGGAGTCTACTTAAAAAAAAAAAAAGAATATTATTTAAATAAATTCCTTGTTTTAAAAAATTTAAGAAATAGAAGTTAGGATAGTGGTTACCTTGGGGTAGAAGAAAGGGGTAAGGATACTGGTAATCTTAGTAGAGATTAACTTTATGTGATTTTGAATTTTGTATAAATCAACTAATACGTATATCATTTTTTGTCTGGATTCTTTCATTCAACATTACATCTATATCACTTATATCGTTGCACTTAACAATGGTTTATTTATTCTAATTGCTACATTGTATCTTATTGCAGGATTTATTTATTTATTCATTCATATATTTATTTATTTTTCTATTTTACGATTGATAGATATTGGGTTGTTCCCCATTTGCAACTACTGAAAAGAGTAGTTTTTAAATCTTTATTCTAAAGATAAAAATATAAATTGTTGTGCATGTATCTTGGTGCATATGTACATAATTCTATTGTGTATATGCTTAAGATTAGAATTGCTGATATGTGGGGAATTAATACATTCAATTTTAACAGAAAATACCAATTTTTCACCAATAATTATAAAACTCTACTTGCTCCAAATCTTCCTCAAGGCTTAAGGAATGAAACTAAAGTTATGTTTAGAGGCAAATTTATAGTCATTTATGCATTAATTAGAAAAGAAGATAGGTTGAAAATTAACAATGTAAGTATCCATTTTATGAAGTCAATTAAACTGCATATTAGTCACAAAGAATATAGAATGATAGAAATATAAAATGAGAGAGTCATGAAACAGAAAAAAATACAACAGAGGAATCAACATAGTAAAACTTCTCAAAGCTGATTCCCCATATCAGAAAGGAAAAGAGAGTCCTCACTATAAATTCTACATGTATTAAAAATATAATGTGAAGTCACAATGAACAAATTTATGCCAATATGTTAAAAAAAAATCAATGTAGGGGCGCCTGGGTGGCTCAGTTGGTTAAGCGGCCGACTTCGGCTCAGGTCATGGTCTCGCGGTCCGTGAGTTCGATCCCCGCGTCGGGCTCTGTGCTGATGGCTCAGAGCCTGGAGCCTGTTTCAGATTCTGTGTCTCCCTCTCTCTGACCCTCCCCCGTTCATGCTCTGTCTCTCTCTGTCTCAAAAATAAATAAATGTTAAAAAACATTTTTTTTAAATAAAAAAAAATCAATGTAACGTAAGAATTCTTAGAACAACACAACTTACCAAAGCGGACAAAAAAGAAATAGAAAATGTGGCTGCTCCTATATCTATTATCTATCTACTTGATGATACCTCAAATTTTAAAATAGCACGTCAAACACTATACAGCTAGGTCATGGGATAACCAGGTCTAACGCATAAGTTCCTTCAATGCCCTAATACCTGTTCCAATACGAAGTATAGAGTAGTATAGAGTTGTGTGAGCTCAGGAGTAAAACTGTCTAAGTACTAACCTTGGGTCACACTAGACAACTGAGTCATATTAGATAATTACTTTAACCTTTCTAAATTTCAGTTTCCTCAACTGTAAATGGATAAAATAATAGTACATACTCTCTAGAAATACTGTGACTAAATGAGATAAACGGTTCTTAGAACACTGCTGGGTATGCAAATAATAAATAATATATGGAAAATGCTTAGCCATTATTTTTGTTGTTAAAAATTTAAGACTAATAAAGAAACACATATGACCTGTCCCTTCTCATGGGTCAGTTTTAGATATCCTCTATAGAGTAAATCTGGTATTTACAAATACCTATGGTTTTTACAGGTCTTAGTCAATATTACATTAATATTAGTAAATATTATATTTGTTCTAATAAACAAAGACTAGTCCCTAGAGATTCTACATACATTATGAGTACAGAATACAGTGGGTCATCATTTCATGGTTTTTAAGAGTTCTTCTTGCTGTAAAATCTTCCACTTTCATAGCAAATTTTGTATGTCTAGGCTGATGTCTTTAAAAACAGGTTTTTCTCTTAGATTTCACTGTGACTTACTTAGACCTCTACTAAAGCATTAAGCAAATACTAGCTCATAGGTCATTGCTTCCAAAATCTTCTATAAATTGGGGTGTGAGTACCCAAGAATCAAGCAGTGGCATTTTAAAAGTTTTTTTGTTTTGTTTTTTTAAATGTTTTTATTTATATTTGAGACAGACAGAGACAGAGCATGAACGAGGCAGGAGCAGAGAGAGAGGGAGACACAGAATATGAAGCAGGTTCCAGGCTCTGAGCTGTCAGCACAGAGCCCAACGCGGGGCTCGAACTCACGGACCGCGAGATCATGAACTGAGCCGAAGTCAGACACTTAACTGACTGAGCCACCCAGGCGCTGCTCAAGCAGTGGCATTTTAAAACTCCATGCTACTTTTCTACTTTCTGTTTAGTTTCATATTTTTTTATTTAAAAATGTTTTTAATGTTTATTTATTTTTGAGACAGAGACAGAGCATGAGCAGGGAAGGGGCAGAGAGAGAGGGAGACACAGAATCCCAAGCAGGCTCCAGGCTCTGAGCTGTCAGCACAGAGCCTGACGCGGGGCTCGAACTCAACTGCGAGATCGTGACCTGAGCCGAAGTCAGACGCCCAACCCACTGAGCCACCCAGGCACCCTCTGTTTACTTTTGGAAGGGAATTATTTCTGTGAGTAAATGTACTACATCTGCTTTAGTCAAGGTAGCATGGAGAGATGATTAATTTTGAAAATGTGACATCCATTGTAAATATAAGCTCTGACCATATAAATTCATAGGCCAAATATATTGTAGTAGTCTCCTGATCCTTCAAAACTACTACACCTATAGTCAAAATGGTCTTTTACACACTCATGACATACATATGATTCCTCAAGTCTATGATCTTCAGTAGAAAATGTTAGAATGCCCAAAAGGAGATTCTAACATGGGGTGGGGGTGGGGGTGGGGGCCTCAAAACTGCAAATATAATCTGTGATCTTGCATTAATGAGCAAATGATTTCTACTGTGATAAGAACCACTAAAACGTACAGAGGTCTTTTAAATTCGCTTATAATTACAATAAAAAAATATCTATGTTAGTTTGCTAATGAGTGATGGGACATCTAAAAATCATAGCCATCAAATAATGTCTATGTGTATGTTCTTTAGAAAATATAGGAATTTGGTGTCCTTAAAGGGATATAGTCAGCACCAATCTCTATGACACTAAAACAAAATTCAATATTAATTTCCAAATGATCACTTTAGTACTTTTCTCTATTGAGAAAAAAAAATCTCTAAGAATTATGATATTATTTTTCATCTACACAGTGAATGCTACAACTCTTCCTTTGGAAAGTCGTCATTCTATTTCATGACGCTCTTAACATAATCTTGGCAGTAGAAAAGTCTTCCAGGTGCACCTGCAGAGAGCAGATGGCTTCGAGCAGCTCTGCTTGGGGGTAGGTCTTGGTTCCCTGCATGCGCTCACCCTTCCCTGGGAGCAAAGCACCAGGTGTTGCAAAAGCCCCGTTTCTATTCCATACATACCTCATGCTCTTTTGCTTCCAAACTTGCACAAAACTATTCCTTCCTCATTTCGTGTCGGTAAAGTTTGGTTATTCTGCAGATGCACGATGTGACCGTGAGAAAAGTGAGCGGGCAGAGACAACTGCAAGTTTGTACTGTTGGCTTAAGGACAGCACTAGCTCATATGGGAACGAAGGAATTTCCACCAGCTTACCCCGTAACTCAGAGGGGGATGGGAGAAGTCTTAAAACTGTTAAAGGAAAAAAAAGGTTTACTATTTCCTGTTATTCTTCTCTGTACTTATCCTACAAACCAAGTTCATACAGATTAATAACATTACCAGCAGATACATTAAAAAAGTGTCTATGAAGACACTCATCCCATAAGGGGAGGTAGGTTGTAAGCAAACTTTGGAAAAATAGTACCCTCATCTTTTCAACAACATGAAAATTCAAATGGCATATCGCTAGCTAGCTATTAAAGTAGTAAAACTTGAAAATAATCATATCCATCCCTGTTAGGTTCTCATGCATTGCTAGCAGCCATTTTCGTTACCATAACTATGTTACAGAGTAGAGACTACATCTCAAATGTTTTCATGTTTCTGCCATTCTGCCAAGATTTCCAAGGTGTTGGAATGCATCATTTAAAGAAATTACAAAAGAAAGGAAAATACCAACATGCATCAAGATATTCAATGCAAGTTATTATAGTAACATTAAATTGAAAAAATAAGAACTTGTATGTTCAATAAAAGAATAGCTAAATCCATTGCAGGCCACTAACTTGAGAGCTAATGCTGTTAAAATAATTCATTAACATAAGATAGCAATGTGGAAACATATGTATTATATAATATTTCATACCACAAATGAACTCTTTATTATGATTATACTCATGCAAAATTATTAAGTAAAACATGGGTAAATGAAAACAGTTTGGATATTAGACAAATGGGGTTTTTTTTGCTCTGACTTTGACTTTTATTATAATGTTAGTTAATGTTTTCAGGTTCATGATACTAACTAATATCCTTCTCTGTCTCACAAAGTCACAGTCTAACCTACAACAGCTCAGTTCAATCAAAATCTTCCTGATTATCACCAAAATTCAACAGTGTCACCAAAACAGCAGATATAATGAGGAATGCTATTCTTTAAGAAATAGTGCCCCTCTCCTACTACCCATGACTTCAGTAACAATTTCATGTTAGGATGCTATCCTTGGTAGTTAAACTGAAATAAAATAACTCAGGCAACATGCACAATTTAAAACTCAATTTGGCTTAGCTTCTTGGGAAGCTTCACTATGGCCTTTCTTATTGACTCTGGCAACTTCCCAGATTTCAAAGTATCATTAAAAACTATAAGGAAAAAAAACTGTGCACGTCAGGCATAACTTTGTCAAAATTAAGCTGAAAGCCCATCTGGCTCCATTGTCTTATGAAATTTGTCGCATTTTATAGGTAGTTGAGTTTCTTTTCTAATAATCAACTTGTCCAAAGGATGACAAGAATTACTTCATTGTGGAAGTGAACTGCTACAGTTGGTTACCTCAACATGACACCCTCTCTCCCAGGATTTCATTGCTTATATAAACGTTTAAATTTTTATTTTGAAGATCGTTTTTCAAGCCCTAGTGGCCCTTAAAGAATTTATTTTTTTAAAAATTTTATTTATTCATTTTGAGAGAGAGAGGGAGAGAGAGTGAGCAGGGGAGGGGCAGAGAGAGAGGCGGGGAGAGAGAGAGAGTCCCAAGCAGGTTCCACGCTATCACCACAGAGCCCAACGCAGGGCTTCTTCCCACGAACTGTGAGATCATGACTTGAGCCAAGATCAAGAGTAGGACGCTTAACGAGCTGAGCTACCCAGGCACCCCTCTCCCCAAAGGATTCATTTTATGTTTACCACCACCCAGTTCCAGCCGCCATCCCATCTCACCCTGAACTTCAAACAGCCTCCTGATCATTTTACATACACGACTTCCCACTTCAATCTGTCCTCATTTTGGAGCCACAGTGATATTTTCAAAATCCAGTTGGGATCATATCACCATTGCTACAACCTCTATCTTCTACCCTTCCCCACACCTGGCATCTTAAGGTACTTAAATGTCCTCCTATTAATATGGTGCCTGATCTCATCCTCACCCACCCCTCTTGCTCATCTCATGCCATCCTTTCACTGTCCTTGGTGCTTCCTTCACATGCTCTCATTTTCCCCAACAATCATGACGTCTCCCTCCCTAACCCACTAACCCACCCAACATCATAGCTCTTGCTCCTGCTACCCATACTTTGCCTGAATGTCCATTTGCACGTTATCCCTCACGGAGTGAGCTCTGCTCACGTTCAGATCTCAGTTCAAGGAAGTCTTTCCTGACCCTCAAGCACAGGTCAGATCCACCACTGAACTCATGATCAGCGCCCTCATCTCTTTCCTCATGCTTATCATCAATTTGTATATTTGTGTACTTCTGTGATTAATGTCTTAATCTCCACTATTATTTCAGTTCCAGTGGAGCAGTGACCACATTCAATTTTTTCATCACTAGGTCCTCTGCACTCAGGGGGGTTCTGCTCATAAAATGAACAATGAATGGATGAATGAAAGTGAAGAGTATATTATGTTTTCTGTGTTTCTTTACCTTTCTGGGCCTTTTCCTCCTAAGAGCCAAAATGATACTCTTGCTATTTACCTAACACAGATCTTAGGGATTGTCTTGATATTACTTTAAGCGGTAGATATTGGCATTATTTGTCAACATAAAGTGTTTGATATATGTTAGGCTTCCAAAAACAAACAAACAAACAAACAAACAAACAGACAAAAATACACTTTGGTAAGCAAAGAAATGTCTAAATATCTGGCTAGCAAAGCAAATGTGCGCAGGAGTAAAATGTAAACATCTCACCTCACTGAGGGGAGTGGTGTAAAAACCAGAAATGGCCCCTTTGCTTCTTATCTTGCAAGCACTCTTCAAATACCATGCTTATCCCAGACACTACATGGCTAGGAGACACAGGCAAAATAAACACAATCCCTGCCTTCAAGGAGGTCCTTGCCTCACATAGCTCTGGAGACCTCTTCTAAAACTGGTTGTCTTGTAATCAAAAACCCCCATAGCATGGAGACCTCTTCTAAAACTGGTTGTCTTGTAATCAAAATTTTCCAACGTGAAGCACTTTCTCTGTTTCTATATTCTAACATAAGTGTATTCAGTTTTATAAATAGATTGATAACCTTATTTCCATGATGCGAAGAGTTTTTAAAATATCTATATCTGTGTATCTATATATATCTACAATGATATCTATAATATCATTAATTATCTGCTGGATAGATTGAATTATATATCTATTTATCTATCTCTCCATCTCTCCATCCCTTCATCCATCCATCCATCCATCCATCCACATTTCATAGCAACTTTAAAGCAAAATTTTAATGTCACTTTCTTTCATTCTCTTTAGCTGACCTGAAGAAGCTTCACAAAGGATGGTAGCATGCAACTGTAGGAGAGAACGGTTCTCTCTCAACTATGCTCTCCACTTACAATTATGAGAAACATACAGCACAGATCAGAACACCTTAGCCCATGCCCAAGTTGCTACATAGCTTTCAGAAAACTCAAGATACCCTGAAATTACCAGAAGAGAGATTGGCAGGTTCAGATGAGAAACAAATAGCGATAGGAGTCAAAGCCCCGAACCAGGCATGAACTTGTTCAAGGATCTGAAAGCCCAAGAATGAAAAATTCTACCTCAAAATGCTTCTTCAGCTGTAAAATGGGACGATAATTTGTGTCTTCTTCAAGGTTTTTGTTAATATTTTAAAATGCTTTAATCTGATATTAAAAAGCTGTTACGGAAGAAAAAAAATGTGTGATGTGTGCGTGTGTGGGGGGGTGGGGGCATATGTAGGTATGTGTTGGTTATTCTCAACAAACATCCAGTCACAGTTTTTTCCAAAAAATAAAAATTCAAAGGGAATCTATGTTCAAAGCTTATTTTAAAAGTGAGAAAAAGTTTGCATGATTGTGTTTTTTATATAACATTCCTTGAGCTATTTATCAAGGCGCAGAATTGAAGAAACATGATAACAGCTGGTACTGGCTAGGAATTACTGTACTTAATTAAAAATTAGATGTAGATACTGGCAGCTTTGGTTTCACAAGATACCTGTCCTACCCACTGAGGGGAATTTAAATTCCACTTAGTACAATCAGTACATCAATACATAGAAGTGTGTTGTAAACAGATACTCTTCAGGGGGATAGAAGACCAACCAGAGCTGACTAGGAAAACAGATGCAGAACTGTAATTATTTTTATTTAGATTATTTAAGTTGTGTTGGTTTTGACTGTCAAAAATACGTGCTCAGTTTCATATTCAGACAATTCAGAAAAGTAAAGGAAATATATAAGATCGACTCCTGGAGCTAAAACAGTGTTACAAAACATTGTTAAAATGATAATTGTATTCCCTTCCAATTTTATGTGTGTGTGTGTACATTTAAGTTCTTCTTGTAAAATTGTGGTTATATCATATACTCAGTTTGTGGTAAGGGTTAAATTTAGAACTGGGTTGGTGGATAGTTTCAAGGTCAAGGTCCTTGCTATAAAAAGTGTATCTTAGGGGCGCCTGGGTGGCGCAGTCGGTTAAGCGTCCGACTTCAGCCAGGTCACGATCTCGCGGTCTGTGAGTTCGAGCCCCGCGTCGGGCTCTGGGCTGATGGCTCAGAGCCTGGAGCCTGTTTCCGATTCTGTGTCTCCCTCTCTCTCTGCCCCTCCCCCGTTCATGCTCTGTCTCTCTCTGTCCCAAAAATAAATAAACGTTGAAAAAAAAAAATTAAAAAAAAAAAAAAGTGTATCTTATTGTTGTAAGTATTTTTATGAAGCATGTTTTTAATAGCTGTATAATATCTAATTACATAGTTGTTATGTTTTAAACCATTCCCCTACAGTAGGTACTTAGATGGTTTTTATTTGTTTGTTTGTTTCTTATGCATTGCTAGGTGTCTCTAATTATTAAGACAAATCTCTGAAAGTAAACTTTTGGGGTCACAATGTGTAAATACCAAGAAGGCTTTTTTACATATATTACAGAATTGTTTAAAGAATATAAAAAATATAAGAAATACATAAGGTGTTTAAAGGCACATGGGTGGCTCAGTCAATTAAACGTCTAACTCTTGATTTTGGCTCAGGTCATGATCGCACAGTTTGTGGGTTTGAGCCCTGCATCAGGCTCTGTGCTGACATCATGGAGCCTGCTTGGGATTCTCTGCCTCCTTCTCTCTATCTCTTTCTCTTAAAAATAAATAAATAGACATTAAAAAAAATAGATATATACATCAAAGAATCCATTTCTTCACAAACTTAATATAATTAAATATTAAAAATCTTATGTCCCTGCCAAATGCATGAAAAAACCTAAAATTTTGTTATTGTGTATTTTTATTACATAATAAGGTTGCACAGTTTTGTACATATACCTTATTTCTGAGAATTTTTTTCATATACGATTGCCTATTTTTTAATAGAGATGTTACTGTTTTTCTTATTGATCTATAAACACACTAGATGTCAAATATATAAGTACTAATTTTTTAAATATTTCCCCTAACTTTAATCTCTATTTTAGTTTTGTTCAGAGTGCCTTTGACATTCATTCATGATATAATTACTGAAAGCATGCTGTGGGCTGCATACAATTCTGAGCCCTGTGATATAGAAATGAACAAAACTGTAAAAAATCTGGCCCTTTGTGAAACTCGAAGAAAATAGTTAAAGATACTATCTTTCATGAAGTTTGTGTTCTAATTGAGGGAGGACAACAACAAATAAATAGATATTAATTGATATTATGTTAGAAGGTGGTAACACCATGGGTCAAAGTGATACAGAGGACATAAAAGATGTTAGTGTTACACTTTTCAGTAGGCTTGAGGAGAGAGGATGCTTGAGCAAAAACTTGAGGGAGATGTGGGTTTAGTCAGGCGGTAGAAATAGGAAATGCAAAGTTGAGGTAAGAGATGTCAGTCATGTTGAAAGAACAGTAAAGAGAATACTAGCCTGAGCTGGAATTGATCGAGTTTGGGATGCTGTAGTTTGGATATTGTAGTTTGGGATGCTGGGTTATAGGAACCTCAATCATGAAAAGCCTAAGGCACCATTGTTAGACCTTGGCATTCACTTTGAATGGGAAATGGATTATTGGAGAATTTTACATATGTAAGTGCATTTGACTTATGGGCTTATTCTGGGTGTCATATTGGGAATAAGTAGAATCAGGTATCCTGGTTAGGAGGATACTGCAATAATAGAACATGAGATCGAACATGGTGTTAATAAAGCATGGTCAGTCTCTAGATATACGTTGAGGAAGTCTTGACAGGATTTACTCAAGGCAAGTTTCTGAAAAGTGCAAGTGAGTCAATGGTGACTCTGATTTTTGGCCTGAGCATCAAGGAGGATGGAATGTTCATGAAGATGATCTGTAGTCAATTGAAAAGAAGAGACTTTAAGAGATAGAGTTGGAGGTACTCACTTGGGCGTCATCACTCATGAGTAATGCATGAGGCCATCAGATAAGATGAGATCACTAATGGAATGATTATAGACTTTAAAGAGACGAGAAACAAAGTCTGAGTTTTGGAGAATACCAACCGGCAGAAGAGTCAGAGTGGCCATTTGAGAGGAGGAAAGCTAGAAGATTCCTCAAATATAAAGAAAGAGTTCAAGGAAGAGAGAATAATCAAACAAATCATCAAAGAGAGAATAATCAAACAATCAAACAAATAATCAAATCAAATAATCAGATAATCAAATGCTGGTAATAGATTAAGATGGAGACTGAGATTCAGACATGCCATGCATAGAACAACATGGAAGTTGTCAATCACCTTGACGGGAAGAGTTTGGATGACATCCTCTTCAAATGGGTTTGAGAGAAAAATAGGAAGAAAGGAGTTGGAGACGACAAGACAACACTTGGGTTGAGCTTAGCTGCAAAGGGGAACAGTGGTAGCTAGAGGGGAAGCTGAATGACAGAGGTATTTACTTTGGGTAGAGTAACATGGCTTGTTTGTATGTTGATGAGAAAGATCTAGAGAGATGGAAGATACTCAAAATAGAGAAAATTTAATGCAGCAACGTACTGGGTCTGAAGGAGACCCTAGGATCTACTAAACAAATGGAGGGTTTGACTTTACATACAAATATGGATGGTGTATCCATAGTGATTGACTTCTGTTTTCTTAGCAAAAAAGAAGGCAAGTTCATCAGCTGAGAATGACACATAGCTTTGTTTTTTATCAGGGCAAATCTGTTGAGTTTTTTTTGTTTTGTTTTGATTTGTTTTGTTTTTTGGTGATTTCTCCCACTGCTTTTCAGATTAAGGGTCCCCTCCCATATTGAGGTTAGTTTAAAAATATCCATATTTTCTTCAAGGTGTGTTGTTTTGTTTTGTTGGGAGGGGGGAGGGGCAGAGGGAGAGGGAAGGAGAGAATCTTAAGCAGGCTCCATGCTCAGCATGGAGGCTGACATGGGGCTCGGTCTCATGACCCTGAGATCATGACCTGCCTGAGCCCAAATCAAGAGTTGAATGCTTAACCGACTGAGCCACACAGGCTCCCCTCTTCAACATTTTTAATGTATAACTTTGTGCTTTGATTATTTTTTTTTAATTTTTAGGGGGAAAAATCATCAAAGAAACAAGTTTATCAAAGTAAGACATCAAACCCAGAACCCGTAAATTGATACTGAATAAATTATACTACTTAAATATTTATGAATGGCAAAAATTTACTATAAACCAGGTTAAGAAACCAACCTAAAACTAATACTGGGTCAGCTGGGCTGCTCTTGTGACTGATAAATGTGACCGTGCCAATTTTAATCCTAGGCCTCAAGAGGTCTCGAGTGCTTCCCTTTTGTCTCCTGGAACTTGGCAGCTACCACGTGAACAACTGTAGGTTAGCCTCCTGGAGGATGAGAGACCACTTGGAGGAGAGCTCAGTGGCTCTAACTGGGGGTCAAGACAAATGAGAGAGCCCACCCTCCTACAGCCTGCAGCCATGAGAGTGGACACATCACAGACCAGAAAAACCACCCACTTGAGCCCAGTCTAAGTCATTAACTTGCACTCGTGAGCCAAATAAGTGGTTATTGCTGTTTTAAGCCGCTGAAGTTTGGTGGGCTTGCTATGCAAACATAGCTAACTCATTCACGTGTGAGTATTTCTAAGTGTTGTGAAAAGACAGAACGGGCTTGCATAGCTTCCTCTCCAGTCCCCAGGAAGAGTTAATTCTGTAATAGTAAGAGCAATCAGTCAATTTAAACTGATGTTAATTTTAAGGGCAAATGTGAGCCTACCACACCCTTCCTCGAGCTGTCCTCTTCTAAGCATTAGTCCTACTGTATGTTCACAAAAAGAGAAATAATGGAGGTAAAATCATTTTCAGAAAGGGTGCGCGCTACATTCTGCTGTAGCTTCACAATGTACATTAGCATGCACAGCCTCTAAACAGTTGTCAGTTCATGGCCTAAAACTTCATAAATGCTCAACAAATGCTGATCATCATCACCATCACCATCATTATCATCTTTATTATTTGCTTGCTTCAAATTACATTTGTCAGTTCAGACCCTTGAAACTTTATAGTTAATTGATCCACCCATCTGGTTCATCCAGCCAGTTGACTTTTAATGTTAGTATAGATTTAAAAATAATGCTAAAATAATTTTCTAAAGTTCTAAAACTTTTCATTTTGGCAAGTTTGAATGTTAAAATAAGATATGGACCTTTATTGGTAAGGTGTGAGTTAGTTAGACAAATTCTCAAAAGTGAGTTCTGAGTAAGAAGATGCAATTTCTATTAATAATCCGTGGAACTAGAGTTTTGTAAAACACTTTGGGATTCACTACTCTGAGGTGATGATGGCTAAATGGAAAATGTCACAGGTGAAATACTCTCTGCTCTTTTAAAGACTGAACGAGTAAAAGGCAGATAAAAGTTAATTATCTTACTTCCCACCAAAGAAATAAAGAGCCATGAAACAAAGTTTTCAAGTAACTCTGGAAAGTCCCCTTGAAAATCCAGCTGTGATGAATGCTAGTGGCCATGCATTATAATAATGGATCCTCACAGGGAAAAGATAGGGAGAGTACTTCTCAGAGTTCAATTTAATCTATAAAAGCAATGACCTTTCTTGAAACAAATGATAACACAAACAACTCTCATCTCATGTCCTCTCATTAAGCATTTCTCGTTTGTTAAATTCTTCCATTTTGGCATTTGATTCTCATTGAGTGTTCAGTGTCTTATGTTTTTTCTGCCTTTTTTTTTTTCTTGGTAATCAGTTGTTACGAACCCATTAATTTTTATCTTATAGCCATTTTCTTATTTGACCTAAGCACCAAAACACTGGGTAGTCCTTACTGGTCAACAGACACAAAAAAAATGGCCTAGATTTTATTGTTTGTATGTTTCCACTGCCTACGTTGCAAGAGCTCAGAATGCAGCCAATTTAACATATCTGGGTAATAACAATTTAACCTATTTAGATATGATCTCCAATCGATACAAGTCATAGGGATTGCAGAACAAATTTATTCCCCATGTTAACTTAAACCCTTATTCTAGCAAATAGCCTTTTTATCGACTTCGATATTAGTTTGCTGGGGCTGCCATAACAAAGTACCACAGCCTGGGTATGCAATAGAAATTGATGCAGCGGAATTTATCTTCTCCCAGTTCTGGAGGCTGGAAGTCTGGGTTCAAGCTGACAGCAAGGTTAGTTCCTCTGAGGCCTTGCTCCTTGGCTTGTAGATGATCATCTTTGCCCTGTGTCTTCACATGGTCTTCGCTCCACACTCATCTGTGTCTAATTTTCCTCTGCGTATAAGGACACTGGTCGTATGGGCTTGGGGCCTAATTTAAGTACCTCTTTAAAGACCCTGTCTCCAAATACAACCACATTCTGAGGTACTGGGGGCTAGGACTTACATATATGGACTTTGAAGCGACACAACTCAACACCTAACAGCTTCCTTCTTAGTCCTCCTCTTTAGCCATATGATGTAAATAAACACTCTGTTCTCTGCCATTTAAACAGGGATAATAAACCATTTGTAACAAGGCTGGGAGTGCAATAAAGACTCAGTAAGTATTAGCCGATACTATCATAAGCTATCTATTATTATACTCTGGTTCTGTGAAATGAAGAGTCTAACACATTATCAAGGGTAGAGAATAAACTGGAGAAAATGAGGCAAACACAAAACTAGGCTGCCGCCCAGCAGTGAACAGAACAAGTTCTAGAGTCAGATTAAAATATAGCCCTGCCACTTATAAGCCACACAACTTTATTACTGTTTAACATTTTACATTGCTTATAATATAAATCCATATTTCTCATAAGGTTGTTGAAAAGATTAAATGACATAATGTGAACATAGTATGATGGAGGTGCCTGGCTCACTGCGGTGCTGGGCAACCAGTAGCTGTGGTCATTATTAACCACCTCCAGGGTAATGCAGAGTTCATTGTATCCATTTACCTGTCACTTGCTTTGCATTTAGCCCAAAGATGTGATTATGAATATTTATTAAACCAAACACTATATTGTATCTTTTTCACTTAGGAAAAGGAAAAAGAACTCTTTAAATGTACTGTTAGGTTTCATTAAGGCTCAGTCTTTAGCTCTGTAGGCTATTTCTTGGGTTATACACACAATTTCTAAAAGTCCAGCAAGGAGCCTCAAAAAAAAAAAAAAAAAAAAAAACCCAAACAAACAAACAAAAAACAAAAACGCTCAGTTGATCCAAGGGCACCAGCTGGCTGAGTCAGAGGAGTGTGTGATTCTTCATCTTGGGATCATGAGGTCTAGCCCCACGTTGGGCGTAGAGATGACTTAAATAAATAAATAATACTTTTTAAAAATCGGTTGATCCAAGATTCATTCACAAAATAATAAATTGGTCCCTAAACAAGTTTCCCAAATAATTCCATATAATAGATAGCAGGAAAGCTTTATGAACTAACCAAATTATTTTGGATTTGAAATGTTATAGCTATTGAGAAAAATATATGTATTAATAATTTTGTTTTTAAGTGAGTTTGATAATACCCATGATCAAAGCAAATCATATGGATAATTTTTTCACATATGATACGCTTTTAATTTATAATGAAATTATCTCTACAAAATATATTATAATCCCTTTATTTCATTTTATAGTATAAAGGGACAAAAGGAAAAAATCTTCTGAGATATAAGGCTCAGAAAGAGCTATAAAGAAAGAAAGCTACATCTAAGGTTAACTATCAAAATACAGAGAATTACACCTAAGTACACATTTTGGATGTTTCATTTGCCTCTAGATTTCTAAACACAATAATGCTGCTTGTTTTTACCTAACTTTCGTTGAATTGAAATGATATTTATGATAAAGTAAAACACATTCTAGAGGCAATACAATGGTTCTCAGAAATGTGAAATCATTCCTTTTACTTGTGCTTAGATGCTTCTAATGAGCTTCAATCTGCAATTTACCCATCTTTTTAATAGTAGAGACTTTGGGGAAATGAAGGAGAAGAATTGTGTATCTATTGGGAAAAAAACTGGGCAGGAGGTATTGAATAGTCATGTTTTATTTATTTGGTTATATACACAATGTCTTATACCCTAAATTCTCTGGACAAATGAGAGGACTTGGAATGGCTACCCACCAAATTTTCTATGAACTTCTCAACTATGCTTGGCATTACACAGAGGTTGGTCACAAAAGTATATCTATTGCTCTGCATCTGTAACATTCTCTAAACACAGTAAGGAATTTGCAGTGGAAGGGATGGTTCCAAAGTAATACGTTAAATTTATATCTCCATCAGAATATTTGTTGTTTTCGATATCAAAAGTATCGTTCTTTGTTAGGAAAAAAAGATTCAGTGAATCTTTTCTAAAGATAAAGAAAAGTATTAATAATCCCTTAAATGAAGACTCTCTGTAATCATACCTACTTAAATGAGCCTTCCTGAATACAGCAATGTCAGCATGTTATCTTGTAAAGAAAGATAAAATTAGGCATCCTACTTCCTGAATTATTTATAATGTTGAATTTATCCAACGTTTACTTTTGATTTAAGGGTCATAATCAGAAATGCATTTGCTAATTCACAAGAACAAAAATGGAAGAATTAGCCAACACTCTTCAATACCTGTATCCAGTCATCGCTCTACTCTAAGGGCCTATTTCAAATCAAGTATGCTTTTCAAAAAAACTTTGGGAAATGAAAAAAGTACCTTTGAGTGTTTAATGCAGAGTGGTAAAGAAGAAATGGTGCTTTGAGGACACCAAAGAATGGAACAAAATCCTTTCAAGGGCAAACGGTCACATTTTAGCAATATACCTGCCACTCCAGAGGTCATCGGAAAAGGTAATCAGAATTTTATACTGGATTTCAATTTATAAACTTAAAATGAATATTAGAGTATTCCTCAAGGTGGCCAAATTTTCATTTCTGGCACTGAAGTTGATTTAATCAAAGGAATAAAAGAATAAGATGGCCATGTTAAAGAAGAAAGTGGGTCAGCTGGGTGGATCAGTCAGTCAAATGCCTGACTTCAGCTCAGGTCATGTTCTTAAGGCTTGTGAGTTCAAGCCCCATGAAGGGCTCTGTGCTGACAGCTTAGAGTCTGGAGCATGCTTTGGATTCTGTATCTCCTTCCCTCTCTGCCTTTCCCCGTTCATACTCTGTCTCTCAAAAATAAATAAATGTTGAAAAAACTTTTTAAAGAAGAAGAAGAAAAAGAAAAGACACGTCTAACACATCAACAAATCAGCAATGAAACTTTCTTTTGAAAATGTAGTTTTCCATAAAATTTTAACAGTCGTGTGACTTTAACCTCTCTATTCCTGCAATTGTATATGCAAAATGGTTCTGTTTAAACGAGTAATATCTGACTAATTTAAACCAAAAAAAAAGGGGGATTAATTGGAACCTATAAGGGCTCGACGAATCAAAAGAAGAGGAAACAGGCCTCAGGGAAGCTGGGTGCTGGGTAGCTTTGAAGATCTCAATAGTAAGAGCCACAGAGCATGCTGCAGACTCCCAGCTTGAGGATATTAGTGCCCTTGTCTCTTTGTGCCCTTGTGGGTCCCTCTTCAATATTCATATTATTGGGAGAGAATCCATCAGCTCTCACTTGGGGCATGGGCATATATGCCGGTGGTAAGCTTGAGGGGTAAAGTTGGAACAGGAATAGGGGAAAAGAGGGGAAAATGATAGTCATGTAAGATACCAGTGTGGCAGACCCCCAGATCACGTGGAAGTAGGCAGGGTGGTTTTTTGAATGAAACAGGGAAGGAGATGCTGGATGGACCCTGCTCCCCTCAAAAAGTGAAAAAAGTAAGTAAACCATCTGCATAGGGACAAGAATATAGTACTTAAACATTAATTCTAACGCGGTATTGTGATATATTCTGGATCATGAGTAGGCATAGAATAAAGCAAAATAAACTCAAGAACAGATTTAATCTAGAACGTGTGTCTTTTTTTATGCTCCCCAAAACACTCCTTTCAACATTTCCACCTTAATTATTTTTCAGTTTCTCCATGACTCTTGAAAAAAAAAAAATCTTTTTTTTTTTTTTTTTTTCCTACTTGAACCGGAAATGAGTGGCAAGGACTTCTTTCCAAGCCGGGTCAAAGTTAGGTAGAAATGCACTCGATTTCGTGTTCCTCTTCAGTGCACAGGCTGCTCAAGGTTTTCTGGTACTGCTCCATTTTCAGAGGTACCTCTTTACTAATTTCCCCTTGCGGAGAGCAGCTTCCTGCTTTCATCATGCAGCCCCAATCAAAACCCCTCTTGGGTGCCTCCTCTGGACTACTTACATTGAACGGAAATAAGAATCTTAAGGAAAAGGAAGGAAACTCTGACCTTAGAATTCCAACAGTCTCTTGAATGGGTGGGGTTTGACAGGAGAAGGCTCTAGCTGACGCTCCATTAAGTTGTCCCCTTTGGGCTACTGGGGACTTCCTAGGGGAACAGCACACTGACACAGAGAAAAGCCTGTGCTCAGACAAGCCATTCTTCTTGCCTATACGATCTGTAGGAGATAAAGATCTTCCCAAGTAATTGTTGTGAACTGTTCGTCTACCAGCCCCTCCATTCCTCGTGATTAGAGTCCAGTCACTGTATGGAAGCAGTCATGCACTTTCAGTCTGAATTCTGCTACCAGGCTACTCTGAGCCATGTCTGCTCTCTGTGTTTGTTCCCTTATATTTTATTGTTGTTTGCCTCTTTTGTCCCTCCTTCCTTCCCTTCCATACTCCTTCCCTCCTTTGCTTCCACCCTCTATTCCTTCCTTCCTTCCTTCCTACTTACATTGAACGCAAGTTCCTTCCTCCCTTCCTTCCTTCCTTCCTTCCTTTCTTCCTTCCTTCCTTCTTTCTAACTGAGCACAGAAAAATGCTATACAAAATCTAAATTTAATAAGGATGTAGTGGAGTGCATTATAAAACCATTTAAGAAGGTAAGATTTATAGTTTCTCTATGTGAGTCAGTCAGTAACTAGCTGTGGAATGAGAACAAATCTTTTAACCTTTCCAAGCTTCCATTTTCTCCCCTCTAAATAGAAAGGATTGTTTAAAACAACAATCCACGAGTGTCTCCCACTCCCAACCCTCAGGCAGTTCTGTGCCAAGCAGTGTCTCAGAATGTCCTGCATGGCATTGGTGGCTGGCTGGTCTTTTAAACTTAGGCAAGTCCTCTATTACCCTGCAAGATCCTATAAGGTCCTCTCCGTGCTCTGTTCCGAAGAATCTTTTCTTTCTTCTTCTTCTTTTCTTAATGTTTTATTTATTTTTGAGAGAGCACAAGTAGAGAAGGGCAGAGAGAGAGAGAGGGACAGAGGATCTGAAGTGGGGTCTGCACTGACAGCAGCAAGCCCCATGTGAAGCTTGAACTCACAAACCACGAGATCATGACCTGAGCCAAAGTCAGATGCTCAACTGACTGAGCCACTCAGGAACTCCACGAAGAATCTTTTCACTCATTACCACTGTCCATGTTACTGATGGAGTGAAGAAAGAAGTCGCTTTCTTTGCGGTCACTGGGGCAAAGTCAAGGCTGGGAACCACTGATCTGGACCATTTCAAAAGTCCCTTCCAGTGCTGACATTAATTCTAAGTAGGTTCAAGTTGGCCACATTCTTTCATCACTCAGCATGAATCAAGGACTCCTCTCACTCCGAAAGGAGAATATATGCCAAGGACATATGATTAAGCTACTTTCCTAAGGGGTGTAGCTTTTAGAGGGGAAATGAATAGTTCAGGTCTGGGACGACCCCTTTAAAAATTGCTTTCTTCACATAGCTGCTGTTATTCCTTTTCTTCTCTCCTATGTAGCCAGTATAGTAGGTGCCCTTTGTGTTGGAAAGTGGAGTGAAACCAGGGAAGGGTTCAGAAAAATGAAGGCAGGGCTAGGTTTCTCATGTCTGCTTTTAATGAAGTGGACCTTTGTACTGCACCCACGGGGAAACGTAGCCCAGCAGAGGAAGGGCCCAGCCAGAGATTCAGAGATGAAACTCAGGAAGTATAAAGGTGAGGTCTGGTATGCGTTTTCTTCATGTATCCTCTGGAAATCTAAGGAGCACACCAATAGTTAAACTTGTGCAAGGACTGAGCATCCCAAATAACCTAGGTAACACAACTTAAAAATGGAATACTACTAGCTGGCCCAGAATTTTTTTTAAGTTTATTTATTTATTTTGAGAGAGACAGAGAGAGTGTGAGCAGTGGAGGGGCAGGGAGAGAGAGAGGGAGAGAGAGAGAGAGAGAGAGAGAGAGAGAGAGAGAGAGAGAGACTCCCGTGCTAACAGTGCACAGCCTGACATGGGGCTTGATCTCATGGACCTTATGATCATAACCTGAGCCGAAATCAAGTGTTGGTCGCTTAACTGATTTAACCGCTTAACCACCCAGGCATCCTAATTTTTAACCACTAGAATCATGACTAGTTAAAAGTAAGAGTATTTAAATCATGAGAAAGGGAACTGCATCATTTGTATCCCCTGAAATATTCAGGTATTACAATTCCTTATAAAAAAGCTTACAGTGGATAAAAGAATTTAGGGTGTTTTTCCCCATGGATGATATATATATGTATAAACATGCCACCAATCTTACAGAAAAATGGGACTATTTAGGGGCGCCTGGGTGGCTCAGTCATTTGAGCATCTGACTCTTGATTTCAGCTGGGGTCATGATCCTGGGGTCGTGGGATGGCCCCAGGGCGGGCTCCACAGTGAGCATCTGAACTGAGCAGGAAGCCTGCTTGGGATTCTCTCTCTCCCTTTGCCCCTTTCCTGCTCTCTCTCTCTAAAAATGAAAAAAGGGGGGGGAGGGGGACTATTTAATAATGGCAAACTGTTTGTTGTTTATTACTTATTCTAATTTTTATTCACCGATAGTTCTAGAATTATAGAAGCAATTATGCTTGCAGTCGAGGTTATGTTTTCAGCAAATACCTGTCTACAGAAAAAAAGCACATTTGATTTCAGCAAATACCAACTTTTTTTGAAAACTACTGTTTAGGAAGTAGTTGGTATAGTTGGTCTGTGTTAAATATTTTTTTTCTCCAAAATAATTTTGTGCTGATGATCAATTAAGTTCAAACAATATTTACATTATATCCACTATGGATGAGGTATGGTGATCAAGATATATTGATTACCTTGAAGGAATTTAGAATATGTATGGCAAGAGGAGGTGAATTAAAACATAAAACATGTAACATACATCTTATGATAGGAGGATGGATAAGTATTTTGGACTCACTCTGATGCTGGAAATGGCCTATCTTAAGCATAAAATGTTGTATTTCCATGTTGAAGTTCAAGTCATTTGCATGGCAGAAAAGGCTGTCTTTCATCTGGCTCATTAATACATTTCCAATCACTTCCTCTTGTTTTAACGTACAACCCAGGAATAATTAATAATAATTTCTAAAGATGGGCCATGTTCTCTTGTGCCTCCATTCCTGTTTGTTTGTTTGTTTCTCTATTTCCTGGTTAGGCTCTGAGAGCTTTGCAGGGAGGCTTTATATGTAGGCTCTCACAGTCCTAGAACCTGGCACAGAGCTTGGCATCTGTAAAGATGTATGAAATTAAGTTGAGTGAATGATTTATTCTTCATGAGACCTTGCAAGCAGAAATTCTTGCTTCTCTTTAGTGTTCTCGCGATATTTTGTTCTTTCTACCATTTTATTCTTTCTTCTCTGTGTCACATGACTGTGGAGGCTGAGGTCAGTGCCCTTTTTCTCTTGTTTCCTTTTACCCTCTCCCTGCACAGTGCTTATCACATGCTGGCATCAATTGCATTAATTAAGTTAATTATAATAGACTAGGGGCTGATCAAACATCTCAGCCAATAATATTAATGGCTGGCATTTTAATTATTTTTCCTGATCATCATTTTTCAGTACTCCCAAGACTTCAGACACTCTATTTGATGCCATGAAATGGAAAGTCTCATATTCAGGATTGTTAAGGTTTACTCGAATGAGAAAAACAGCAAAAGTCAAAATAGTCAATGATTTTAATATCAAACAATAAAGATATACCATGAGTGCTTACAACCATGAGTGCTTACAAAAAAAAAAATCACTCCTTAATCAAGTGGTTTTCTCAGAAATGCATTCATCGGGATTATACTTTCTAGAGCTTTGTTGTTGCTACAAAGACGAGTGCAGGCCTCAATGGTGGCATATATAGCATCAGCGGATGCCTCACTGCAGTGCAGCAGGCCTGATGTCCTATGAGGCCCCTCCTTCCCTCCTGTTACAGGCAGCTCACCTGGAAGCCAGGTTCTAGGGAAGTTCATTACCCAGCCCTAAAGCAGGCTGGCAATGCTGCCCTTGTCCATTAAGCTAAACTGTAGCAAACTGTTAAACTGTAAAGTGAGTTAGAGTTTCTTCAGTAATTTCACAGAGATAAACACTCCCAAATTGACTCCCAGATGCTCTCACCTCATGAGGGTGTAAGTTATACCGGAAATAAATGTACGGCTTATACTAGAAATAAATAAATGCATGTTGTACTAGATATAAGCATATTTAATTTTCAGGAGCTTCATAAATTGAAGTTAGAAGCCCAAATATTCAAACATGCAATGCTCGAGTATAATCTAATCTAATCTAATCTGATCTAATTTATGGGGTAGGTGACTGGAGAACCAGAGCCTTCCCTGGTATCGAATAGAGGGAAGGGAAAGACAAATGTGGGCAGGTAGGGGGGTGGAGTGGAGAGACTGTGATTGGGGGGCAGGGGAACAATAAGTCAAATTGGGAGATAGGAAAGCAAAGAAATTCTTTATGTTTATTTGTTACAGAAAATAGCTTTTGCTTTGAAGAAGTTGTTGGTATTTTCTTCTCCTGGCTGCCCCTATTTTCCGCCACCCAAATCACCACAAAATGTATAAATGCCTAAAAATGAACATTGAACAGAAGCATTAGAATGTTACCTCCTACTTTCTGTATACTTTTAATGTTTATTTTTGAGAGACAGAGAGACAGAGTGTGAACAGGGGAGGGGCAGAGAGAGAGGGAAACACAGAATCCAAAGCAGGCTCCAGGCTCCTAGCTGTCAGCACAGAGCCCGATGCAGGGCTCGAACTCATAAACCATGAACGAGACCATGACCTGAACTGAAGTCCCATGCTTAACCGACTGAGACACTCAGGCACCTCTGTATAGTTTTTTGTTTTTTTGTTTTTCAAATCGAACAAACGTAAAAATTATGATTCGCTAGTTTTTGGTGACAGGCTTTTTGAAAGGTGGTTTTATCCACCACTTACTTGACCGTAAAATGTTCAAAACTGTTAATTGGTAAGTACTCCAGAATATTTCCCTCCAAATTCTCACCTTCGCACTCTACTCAGGTGATTACCAAACCTAGGAATGCCAAAGAATACCTAGGCCTTCCTTTTTGAAAACTTGATAATAGCAAGCCAAAGGTCTGCTCATTTTTTTGTTATTTGCTTGTTTGATTGATTTTTATTTGTGGATGCGGTTTTATCTAGTATCTGACAGTATAACAGGTACTTGGGCACAAAATCATATGTTTTTCCTCTGAGTAGCTCACAAACTATCCAACACTAAAACCCAAGTTGTGATTCAGTGACAAAAACATATTTTAAAAGTCTGTCTTCTTCCTTTCTGGAAAAATTTCAGGCTGAACTACTGGGCTTTACTATGATTATGTGATGCTCTTCAATAAATTGCTTGTGGCCTCTGTTCTGAAGACATCATGATTAAATTAAGGAGGAAATATTTACTATTCATCTATTTTTCAGTGTGGAGGAAAAATTCATTAGGTCATCTCTATATTATGCTTTGAGCAATCTAGTAGGCAAGAAATATTTTGTTACAATTTTATTAATCATTTATCATTGCCCACATTAGAATGCCCACATAAGTTTGACATTCAAAATAAACCATTCTGGGTGAAAGTCAAGTCGTATACATCTGGTGGTAGTATACTCTGAAGCAAATTCTGCTGGTTTATTCTTGAAGCAAAGACAATTTAGCTGATCAAAGCAGCATAACTTTAAAACATACTGAATTTCACTGAAGACTTTCTCTCTCAAATTCACTTTTGAGCCCAGACTAAGCAAGATAAATTATACACCCAAAGGTATTATTCTGACAAAATTATTAGGGAATAAAAAATAGAGGTCAGCTAGCCATGGCCTCAACAACCTGAACTGGAGCATCATGGCTCTTGCCCCTTAAATTAGATTTTCTGTGAGATCTGCGACTGCTACTCAGGGCTTGGCTTGGGTTCATCATGTGCCATGGAATTGTGGACAGCAGAACAAGCAATTAGATCAGTTCAGGTGGATGTGTGATTCTGTTCTAAATTTGTTAAGGGTTTGGACTACAAATTGCATGAAATAGTAGACCACACGTTGATCCTAAGTTCGCTTTCTTTAAAGGACTCTATTTCATTTTGATTTAGAGGCAGCGTTGCATCTACAGAGCGGTTCTTGGGGGATTGAGAGTTGTGTCAAATAAGAATCACCTGGGGAGTTTTTTAGAGCATGTATATACTAATACTTCTGATTCAAACTTCCATTCCAATTCTCTTTCTCCATTCTGGGTGTGTGTAAGTTGAAAAAAATCAATCAATATTTTTGATACCCAGGACCTTCCAATATCACAAATTATAGGGATTGTTGGGCTGGGTTTTATGCTGCCAGACTTGGAGCTGAAATAACATGGAGTTTCTCACTCAACAAAAATAACAAGAAAGAGAGATCTTTTTACCCCCAGTGATAGAAGAGGATTTCAGAGGGATGTGGGACACAAAGAGGGGTGCTTGTGTCCCAGGATGGCTGCTGTCCATAGCAGAATCCACATCCCTAATGTTAGCCTAGAAGTACATAGCGCCTTCAAGGATGGAAAGTATCATTCACTTCCCATATATATCAATCATCACTGTTCTCTGAAACTCCATCCAAGAAAAACTAGCATAATAAATATTGTTATCCATAAACCTTTACTTCATGCTGTTGTATCATTGGATTCTTTCCTGCTAGAAAATGGGGGAAAAGGTGAGCAACTATGAAAATATTCTAGTGTCCTTGAGCGATCACTTACTGAAATAGAGAAGTATCTGGAGAATGAGTAGACCTGAAATGCCTATCTGAAACCCAGAGGCAATCACAGAGTCACCAGAATTTGGCATTTGATTTTATTTATTCAGCTTTATGAACTCATAATGATGACCTTTCACTGATACTTTTATACCACCTATATCTTTCAGACACAGTTTAGTGCTGAGAAATGGAAAAGACACAAGGAGAAAATAGAACCCTCAAGACAAAAAAAGGAGGGAGGGAGAAGTGATGATAGAAATGCCCTCCAATTAAAGACTACCAGAAATACACCTAACCCTAACCCTAACCCTAACCCTAACTCTAACCCCTACAGTTGAACAGGCTGAATGGCTCTTCGCAATAAAGGAAAATGCACACCATGTGGGGAGGGGAGTGGCAAAGGACATCTCAGTAAGACAATGCTAGAAAGGATTGGAGTTTGTGTTTTGTGTTTTGGAGATTTGGACTCAGGTGTTTGTTCTGAATTGGATAGTCTCAGAAAGTGGCACTAATGTCATGTTTGGACAACTTAATAGATCTTCTCTAGAAAGAGGGAAAACTAGACCAAGGTTAAAGTTGTAAATAAGGAACTTGTATTCTATTAGCCAGTCATTTATAGTAGCCAGGACGGGGCAGTGTTAGGTCATTTTTGATGTGTTTACACACACATTCATGTGTTTGTCTGCATTCACACATGCTTATGGACTGATTTTATTTTTGTCTTGATCCATCACGGTCAGAGTAGCTACATCTGGTCTTGGTGTTCTGTGAAATTGCTTATACTCAACGGGAAAAGGCCTAATAGCGAGTGCTAGGCCAGCGCCAAGATGTCAGGGAAGCTCTTCTATCTTTTGATATTCTGCTTGTCCTCATTTGTCACATGAAGACACTCAGTCATGGAAAGCATGAGTCCTTTCCGGTGTCATGGTGCTACTAGGTTACAGAACTGGCTAGTCTACCCTCAAGGCCTAGATTCTAAAGCACACTAACAGGCTTCCCAACAAGCAAGCGGATAAACATTCCTGCTCCCATGATCAGCTTCAACATTTTGAACAAGTAATTTCTTTTGTGACTAATTGTTATCCAAGGGCCTTGCTCTCCTCCCTGGTGCTCTTCCGAGCTCCTACTTTTCTCTATTGTTAAAACATTTTACAATTTGTACCATCTCCACAGTGTGTAAACAGGAGGAAAACCAATTTGGATGATTCTGCTATATAAAAGGTGGCCTGGAAAGTATGTAGAGTTACTAGATTTAATGAGTGCACATGTACACACACACACACACACACACACACACACACAAATGTGCACACACACACATGCACACACACTCAGAATGTCTAGTTACATTTGAATTTTAGATAGTAAATACCACACTTTGGATAGGTATGCCCCAATTAATACATGAAACATTCTGATCCTAAAAAATTATTTGTTGTTTGTCTGTCTGAAATTCAAGTTTAACGAAGTGTCCCATGTTTTAACTGGCAATCGTACTCTAAAAGTTGAGTGAAAATTTAATATGTTCAACCATGAAATTAATTTCCTTTTGCCATTTTGCTGTCCATGAAAAAAAGAAATCATTTACTTACTCCGAGGAGGCTGAACATTCTACCATATTTATTACTCTGTCTCACACAGCTAGCATACATAGTCTATAGATACTTTTGAATTAAAGAAACTGAAATCTACAGTCCTCATACATATATACAACAACACAACCATTGGACAGCTAAAGACAGGCACATGAGTATAACAAATTACAAAAAAAATGCCCAACATTATATTCTTTTAAGATTAAACATGTGCTGGTCTTCATTCACTCAATAGTCTTTGGTCAATGAGTCAATGGTGCCTCAGCTATATGCCAGGCTCTATCAGGTACTGGCTATACAAAGAGAGTACCACATTTTAATGAAAGCTAAAGTAAAAAGAGAAAATATTAGCTAGTCTAGTGGACATTTTCTGATTCTCTTGTCTTCATTTATCTTACACATTCTTTAATAGAACATTTACTCTTTGGTTTTATGAAACCAATATGCTTTAGCAGTTTGGGAGAACAAGTAATTAATTTTCTCCTTGGTCTCTGCTAGACTCATGTGGATGTCTGCCCTATTGACTGCTGCCTGTTATAAGAGTTTGGTATGAATTTAGCGAGTAAGCTTTTTCTAATTATTACTGTGTCTCACACAGACCTGAGTCATGGACTGGCTATATAAGCATTTTGACTTCTATCCACTAGAGATCACTGACTATTCCAAAGGATACTTTAAGGTTTCGTAATCACAAGATAGACTGTTAACCTTAACAATGAGAAAGTATGTGATCTGGAATCATTTGTTGGAAAAAGAGAATAGCTGTGCTTTGTAATAGTCTCATTAGCAACCTTATGCCAAAACAAAAGCCAGAATCCACTGTTAAAGAGACAAATAAGCTTAAATCTAACCCACTAATTATTTTCCCAGAAAGTACTAACTGAATGTAGTAAGGTGTAGAACTCAGATTTATTTTCCTAGGTTATGGCACATATGTGCAACATCACTCTGTGAGCACTGGATAATATTTGACTGCCTGGAGCATCTTTGATTAATTAAAGAACAAAAACTTCCAACAATTGCTTTTCATGGAGTTCAAGGAGTACCTAAAAAATTCTTGGGAGCAGCAAAAGCACGAGGTAATGATCTGAAATGTGGTGGGGGAGATTACAGTGCACAGTGGGAAACTCAGTTGAAACTGCCCAGCACCATACACTGGATTTGGCATGTGGGAAAAGAACACTAAATACTGAATAAACAGTGTAATTGCAAAGAACAGTCTACGGATACACCTCGGTGTTGGATAAGCAGGGATGTAGCACGATAAAAAAAGTTGAGATAGATTTGCTCAAAGTATCTACAGGCTTGTTCTCAGATCTTCTATACTGTTCCGAGAGTAAGAGATCTACACTCATCATTGCTTCAAAAGGAAAGGAAAGATGACCCAAGGACATGGGACTATTCTGTGTTGCTGTCGTAAAACCACACAATCAGACCTCTGCCCTCATTTCCTATCATTTGCCTATCTTATTAGCCTGGAAATGTTGCATGGTCCCTCCCAGATATTTACAAACACAGTCACCCCTAGTTGGTACTGCTGTCTCTTTGGAAAGACTCACATACTCTTAGTTTAAGGGACTTACAACTTTGGATCATTTGATGAACAAACCACCAGGATTATTAATGTGATCAGGTTGAATAAGCCCAGCTTGTCAATAGGGTCTAGTCACCTAGAAATACAAATGTCACCATTTGTTGTGGCTATCAGACCAAGAGGCCAGTGAAGTCACCTGGCCAAATGCTTCCTTGTCCAATCATGCGTCTCTATGTGGCAGAATTCTTGAGCTGTCCCCAGGCCCAAACTTTACTAGAATTCAAAGTATGCAAGTGATCTATTAATACTCAATGTTTCCTGTCATCATTTTATCAATATTTTCCCATTATTTGTCAGGACTTCCTCTCACAATTTTAAAGCAAGTTGTAAAAGCAATTCCAGTTTTCAATACAATAAATTGAGGTACAGAAAATAGAAGTAAAGACTATAATTTATATGTTAGGCACTGTGCTGGATGTGTAAATATATTCTATAATTTAATAGCCACACCAATCAAGAAAGTTAGGTATTATACCCACTTTCAAAGTGAAGAAACTCAGTCCCACAAAAGGCTATGTAATGCAATTGGAAATTACACTTTGAAATTATTAAAAACTGTAGCCCAAATAAAATTGCTCAATTCAATTCTAGATGAGATTGCAACTTGGGCAGATACTGTTTTGTCTTGTTTTAGTTGGTGGTGTTCACTTTGTCATCTGATCTATGCTAAGGTGCTTACCTGCGTTACATATTTAAGCATGTTTCACCAAAATTGTCTGACGCTAAAACCCCATGAAAACAAATCTAATAAATACGTCATGAATCAATTTGCTTTACAAAAATGCAGTAGAAGTGTGCTTCCTGGAGAAAGTCCAAGAATTTGGCCTCACATTTATAGGTCTAGGGACATTTCTAGTATTTTTAATCTTATATTTTAAGGTCTGCACTATTGGTAACAGATCCAGGAAAGAGTGGCTCTAAAAAGAGCATAAAACAATGACATCAAACTGCTTAGCCTGGGGACACAGTTTACTTATTCACACAATAATGCTGTCGAATCCCTTGAGAAAGTTTACAATTCTTCCTTCTACCCTTGGGAGGAACTACTCTCTTGATCAATGTGATTTCTTGACTGAAGCCAGTACTCTGTCCACCACCTTTCTTCTTCCTTCCCTGTTAAAACCAGGAATAAAGAAGTCTTTCATTCACACTCCTCTGTGATCCTGGCAGTGAAGATGGGTCTATTCCAAGCAGGCCCTTCGAAAGCAGGGCAAGTGGGCCCAGGGTTTAGCCATTTGAGTCATGGCTCACTGCTCCCTGAGGAGGAATTTACCAAACCAATTTCATAGGAATCATTTTGCCCTTTGCCCCTTTTGTCTGGATGGGGTATATCAATCTTAATGAAATTATTTCAGTTAATCTTTTATGTATAACTTGCTTTGTTCCATGGATGTGAATCTCACCGGATCACCCCCCAAATGCTTCAGAGGGTGCATACGCTATCAAGCTAAACTACCTGAAATAATTTGCCAAGCAAGGGTTACACAGAGTCGAAGACTAAGCTTAGAATGGATTTCCTCATTCTTAAACCAATATTCTAGCCTCTCTCACTGCCTTTTTTCTCCCCCTAATAAAATTGTTGCAGCTAATTACTGGATTAGGAAACAGAAGACCGTATGAAAACATCCCTAATGGCAACAAAGGTTAAAGGGGGAAGAAGCAGGATGCATTTGTGTACTGATTACCATTGAAGGACAAAAGTCTTTTTCAAAATCATGTTCTTCTCCAGCAATAAGCTCTTATAATAGATCTCCACCCGCAGAGATTAAAAGGCTTCAGGGCTGTACAAATAACAATAATCAGACCAGAAACTGTTAAAAGCATAAGACAGATAAACCCAATGAGAAGCCTTCAGAGGGAAGCAGATAAGCATCGCATCAGAGGGAAAATGTCAGTGAAGCTATTTTGCTCTAGAAGCTATGTTTTTTTTTTCCCCTCTCTCTCTCTCTCTCTCTCTCTCTCTCGGAGAGAAGGCACTGATTAGAAACAGAAAATTTGTGTGCATTTTAAAAAGATAGAGGAGTGTTGGTGAAGACATATCTGCCTGGTAGGCTCTTGTTCCTTGGGATTTGGGGGCTTACTTCACATGTAGCCTCGTGCCATGGTAGCCTGCTTCCCGGTCTTTTTCCAAAAGTGGAGACCCAAAAATATACGTCAGTCAGGTATAAAAGTAAATGTTAAATGCATGAAAAAAAATCTTAAACAGGGAAAACATATGGTTGAAACACACACTCAAATTCAAAGATGGGCTGTAACAGATACAATGCTGATTTATTTCACATTGCCTCACCCAGATGAAAGCGGTCACCAAGCATAAAGAGGGTGGTAATGCCACTCGTTTCCACTCAGTAATCCACCTATCCTGGAGCATGGCCAGGGCTGGGCTTCTCCTTTTAATTCATGTCCCGAGAATCTCGATTGTATAGGAAAGATACAAAATGATTAGCTGATGTAGATAAGTGTTGTTTTTTTGACTTGACATCAACACTTGCTTTTAATACTTCTCTGAGTCACAGACACCATTTTTTCTACCAGCTTTACTGAGGGATAATTTCCGTATCATTCAATTCACTCATTTTACCTGGAAAACTCAAAGGTATCTAGGAAATTGGTAGAATAGTGTAACCAACACCAGAAGATTTTTCTCTTTGTCTATGACTTTCTGCAGTTTGAATATAATCTGCCTAGGTGTGTCTTATTTGGTATTTATCCTCCTAGATGTTCTCTGAGGCTCCTGGATCTGTGGTTTCCTGTTGCCATTAATATTGAAAAGTTCTTGGCCCTTATTACTTTGAAGATTTCTTTCACTGCATTCTCCCTTTCTTCTGATATCCCAATTATGTGTATGGTGCTCTTTGTACATTGAACCACGGTTCTTGCATGCTTCAATCTGCTTTTGCTTTTTTTTTGTTTTTGTTTTGCTTTCTCTTAGCATTTTCGGTTTGGGATGTTTCTATGGACATTTCTGTGGACCTTCAAGCTCACCGGTTCTTTCTTTGACTGTGTCAAGTGTACTGATGAGCCCACAGAAGGCGTTCTTCATTTGTTACTGTGGTTTTGATTTCTAGAATTTCTTTTTGACTCTTAAAGTTTCTGTCTTCTTCCATTACCCATTTGTTCTTACATGCAGTCTTCTTTTTCTCTTGCAGACTGCAATATGTTAATCATAGTTATTTTAAATTCCCTGCCTGATAATTCCTGATAATTCCTGCCTGATAATCTGTGTCATATTTCTGTCTGATTCTGATTACTTTGTTTCCTTGGACTGTTTTCTTTTGGGGAGGAGGGGTAGTGGTTTTTTTGTTTTGTTTTGTTTGCTTGTTAACTTGTTTTTGCTTTGTCATTTTATGTCGAAAGCAAAATATGTTGGAGCACCTGGGTGGCTTAGTCAGTTAAGCATCTGACTCTTGGTTTTGGCTCAGGTCATGATCTCACAGTTGGTGAGTTCAAGCCCCACATCGAGCTCTGAGCTGAACAGCATGGAGCATGCTTGAGATTCTTTCTCTCTCTCTCTCTCTCTCTGCCCATTCCCCAATCTCTCTCTCAGAAATAAATAAACACTTGAAAAAAAAAAAGAAAGTAAAATATGTTGATATTGGTAATAGGAGAAAAGATAAATAGGTCTTTAATGTCTGATAGCCAGACTACAGTACAGGCTATGTTTAATGTTTACTGTAGGTATCGGTGTCTGAGTCTTTCAACTACTCTAGTGTCCTCGTTTTTGTCTCAGTCTCTTGACTTTGGGCTTCCCTAAGTATTCCTCTTCGGAAAGAATCTGTATCCTGCAACTCTACCAGTTGTCATCCACTATTATTATACTGGAGCCCTTTCAGTATGATGATGTGGGAATGGGACGCATTCTGCACTCTTATGATTAAATCTTAGTCCTTTGCTGAGACTGTATCTTGGGGCTGTGACCTTCACAATCTTTTCTGCGCTGTTACAGCTTTTCTTTCCCATTCCTTACTCCTTTCCCTTGACCACAGCATTTCTAATATATTTCCGTGAAGCCTTGACCTCTGTTGACTATGTTTTTCTCTCTCAGGTAAGAAGGAAGGCTAAAGGGTGCTGGAGTAGGAGGAATGAGCTTTCCCCAACTGGGTAAGAATCTCCTTCTCTGGAGAGACTTTTTATGGAGATGGTTCTGGGAAGATTTCACAATAGTTATGGTGTTAGTCTGCTTGGGATGCTATAACAAAATAGCATGTGCTGGGTGGCTTAAACAACAGACATTATTTCTCACAGTTCTGGAGATTAGGAAATCCAATATCAAGCTGCTGGCCAATTCACTTCCCTAGCAAAAGCCCTCTCCATGGCTTTCTGTCATCTGCCTTCTCACTGTTTCACATGGCAGAGAGAGACTGAGGCAAGCTCTCTGGTGTTTCTTTTAAGCGTAGATCCCATCATGGGGCCCTTACCCTCATGACCTCATCTAATCCTAATTTCCTCCCATAGGCCCCATATCAACACCATGACATTGGGGCTTAGGGCTTTAGTATGTACAATAGAGGGGAGAGGACACACATAATTCAGTCCACAGCAATGACTCTTTTTCTCTCCCTATTAGAAATATGAGGTGATATTTCTCAGATCTTTATCATGAAAATCTGGTGGGATTTCCAGAGCTAATGCCTGTCAAAATATGGAGTCTCCCTAAGATTATGGTCCTAGAAGTTTCTCACTATCATGCTACTACACATTCTGTGTGATGATTGACTTTAGTGTCACCTTAGCTAAGCCATAGTGCCCACCTGCTTGTTCAAATATCTGCTGGATGTTGCTGTGAAGGTATTTTATAGATATTATTAATATTTAAATCAGTAGACTTTGAGTAAAGCAGATTAGCATCCATAGTATATGTGAATCTCATGCAATCAGCTGAAGGCCTTAAGAGACAGAGCCCTTTGGGGCGCCTGGGTGGCGCAGTTGGTTAAGCGTCGGACTTCAGCCAGGTCACGATCTCGCGGTCCATGAGTTCGAGCCCCGCGTCAGGCTCTGGGCTGATGGCTCAGAGCCTGGAGCCTGTTTCTGATTCTGTGTCTCCCTCTCTCTCTGCCCCTCCCCCGTTCATGCTCTGTCTCTCTCTGTCCCAAAAATAAATAAATAAATAAATAAATAAATAAATAAATAAATAAATAAAAAAGAGACAGAGCCCTGCTGAGGAGGAAGGAATTCTGTCTCTAGATTACTTTCAGATTCAAGAATATGACATCAATTCTTGGGGCGCCTGGGTGGCTCAGTCAGTTAAGCGCCGGACTTCGGCTCAGGTCACGATCTCGCAGTCCGTGAGTTCAAGCCCCGTGTTGGGCTCTGTGCTAACCACTCAGAGCTTGGAGCCTGTTTCAGATTCTGTGTCTCCCTCTCTCTCTGACCCTCCCCCGTTCATGCTCTGTCTCTCTCTGTCTCAAAAATAAATAAACGTTAAAAAAAAAAAAAAAGAATAGGACATCAATTCTTACCTGAATTTCCAGACTGTCAGCCTGCCCTACAACTTTCAGGCTTGCCAGCCTTCACAAGCTATTGTTTTGTCACTTGTGAACTCCTTTGTTATTGCTGACTGGTATTCCACTGTATGAATGCAACACGGTTTATTCACTCCTTCACCCACTGAAGGATATCAGGGTTAATTCTAGTTTGGGGCAAATTATTAATACAGCTTCTATAAACATTTGTATGAACATAAATTCACTCTAGTAAATATCTAGTAGTGGAACTGAAACACCAAACCATTTTCAAAGTGGCTTATCATTTTTCATTCCCACCAGTAGTGTATGAGAGTTCCAACTGCGCTGCATCCTTGGCAGTATTTGGTATTGTCAGTATTGTTTATTTTAGCTATTACAATAGGTATGTAATGGTACCTCATTGTGGCTGTCATTTGCATTTTCACAATGACTGGTGATGTTGGACTATTTTTCATGTGCTTATTTCCCAACCTATTATCCTTTTTGGCGAACTGTCTCTTCAAGTCCTTTTCTCAGGTTTAATTGAGTTGTTTGTTTTCTTATTGTTGAGTTTAATAGCTCTTTATATATTCCAAGTACAAGTTCTTTGTTGAATATGTGACTTGTAAATACTGTCTTCCAGTTTGTAACTTATTTTTTAAATTCTTTACAGACCTTACTAAATTCACTCATTAAACAATATGATTCTATCATAAAAGCAGACATATAAGACCAATGGAATAGAACAGAGACCACAAAAATAAACCCTCACATATATAGTCAAATGATTTTTGACAAGCCTGAAAAGACCATTCAATGGGGACCATTCTTTTCAATAAATCGTGATGTGAAAACTTGATATCTACATTGGAAGGAAAGAAATAAAGTTGGACCCTTGCCTAACACCATACTCATAACTCAACTCAAAATGGATCAAAGGCCTACATGCAAATACTAAAACTATAAAACTCTTAGACAAAAACATAGAACAAAAGCTTCATGACATTGGATTTGGCCATGATTTCCTAGATATGACACCAATGGGACAGGCAACAGCTACAACCAAAATTGGACTTCATGAAAATTTAAAGTTGTGCACCAAAAGACATTATCAATGGAGTGAAAAGGAAATCCACAGAATGGAGAAAATATTTGCAAATCATATACCTGGTAAGGGATTAATACCCAGAATGTATACAGAACTCCTAAAATATAACAACCAGGAACAACCCAATTCAAAAGTGGGCAGGGGCACCTGGGTGGCTCAGTTGGTTAAACATCCAAGCTCTTGATTTCGGCTCAGTTCATGATCTCATGGTTTGTGGGATCAAACTCTGCATCTGGCTCTGCACTGAGAGCATGGAGCCTGCTGGGGATTCTTTCTCTCACTCTCTCTCTTCCCCTCCCCAATTTGTGTGTGTGTGCGCTCTCTCTCTCTCCCTCAAAATAAATAAATAAATAAATATATTTTTTTAAGTGGGCAAAGGACTTGAATAGCTATTTCTCTAAAGAAGATCTTCAAGTGGCTATCAGGTACATAAAAAGATGCTCAACATCACTGATTATTAGGAAAATGCAAATCAAAACTACAATGAGATATCACCTCATACCCCCCAGGCTGCTATCAAAAAAAAAAAACCAAAGCAAAACAAAACAAAACAAACACACACACACACACACACACACACACACACACACACACAGAAAAGCTAGAATTGGTGAGGATGTAGAGCGTAATTAGAACCCTTGTGTTTTGCTGGTGAGAATGTAAAATAGTAAGTTGCTGTGGAAAACAATGTGGCAGTTTCCCAAAACTTAAAAGTAGAACCACCATATGATCCTATAATTCCACTACCGGGTATATACCCCAAAGAATTGAAACAAGGTCTTAGGGAGAGATATTTTTACACCCATGTTCAGAGCAGCATTATTCAGAGCAGCTAAAGCATGAACACAACCCAAGTGCATATTGACAGATAAATGGATAAGCAAAATGTAGCATATACATAAAATGGAATATTTTTCAGTCTTTAAGAGAAAAGAGATTTTGGCATATGCTGCAACATGGGTGAACCTTGAGGACGCTATGCTATGAAAAATAAACTAGTCACAATGACAAATACTGCTATTTCACTTATACAAGGTACTTAGAGTAGTCATAATCATGGAGAGAGAGCTAAACTGTGGTTTCTAGGGGCTGGAAGGAGTGGGGAATGGGGAGTTATTGTTTAAGTGGTATAGAGTTTAAATTTTATAAAATGCAAAGAATTTTGGATATGGATGGTGGTGATAGTTGCACATTATGAATATATTCAATACCACTTAACTGTACTTAAGTTATGGTTATGCACTTAAAAATGGTTAAGAGACTAAATTTTATGTTATGTGTATTTTACTAGAATACAAAAGAAAACAATGACTAGAATATTCTATGTGATTAAAAATTAACAAGTGCTCTTCTTCAAACTGCTGAAAATCTTAACTGAAATAGCTACCTTGGAAAGAAAGTTGTCATTATGTAGTTAGGCTGAAAATGTTCATATCCTATGGTCCCCCAATTCCACTTGTAGGTGTATACCCGAGAGAAAATCTTATGTGTGTGCTATAAAAGGCATACTCCAAATTGTTCAAAACAGTACAGGTTCTGATCATAAAAAGGTAAAAAGAATCTAACTGCCCATCAACGGTAGAACGGCTAAGTCATGGCATACTCTGTAATGGAAATACCACGCAAAAATGATAAATAACTGAATTACACATTTACAAAACAAAGCCAAAAATTAATAAAAGTTGATGTGATACTAACATTCATATGAAAATACCAAATATGTTAGAATAGCCAGAAAAGCACTAAGAAAGAAAAAACCATGAAGAAGACTACCTCTACCAGACATTGAAATGGAGATTCTCTAGTCATGGGCTCAGCATGCTTTCACTGCACTGCTCTACTCTCTGCTAAGGATTCTATAATTAAGCGTGGCTCAGTTGGTTAAGCATTTGACTTCGGCTCAGGTCATGATCTCATGGTCCATGAGTTCAAGCCCCATATAGGGTGAGCTCGTGCTCTGCTTCTGGTGAGCTCCAGCCCCACATCGGTTGAGTACAACCCCTGCTTCAGGTGAACACAAGCACCAGGTGAGCCCCAGGTGAGCCCTCTCTCTTTCTCTCTCTGTCTCTCTCTCTCTCTTTCTCTCTCTCCCCCCTCTCTCTGCCTCTCCCTCATTTGCATCCTCCCTCTCAAAAAAAAAAAAAACTCTCTAATTAAACCATTATAACTCAGGTGTACAGCTAGACAGACCAGTGGAATCGAATATATAACCCTGAAATTGAATCAAGTACATATACACATTCAGCGTATGACAAAGGTGGCATTTCAAATCACTGCAACGAGATTGACTTTATAGTAAGTGGTGCCAAGATAAGGGTTTAGTGACTCGGGAAAAGATACGAGTAGACCTATATTTCATACCAGGCACAAAACTAAACGCCAAATCGTTTAGGTATCTACACATGAAAAATTAAACCATAAAAATATAAGAATAAAACATGGTACATTGCTCTTTAACTTCAGAGTAGATGAAAGCTTTCTAACTATGACTCCTGGTATAGAGACCATTAAAAGAACATTAAAGTTGACCATGTAAAAATTGAAATTTCATGTGGCACAAAATATCAAAAATAAAGTCAAAATACAATTGAAAAAAGTAGGAGGAAATATTTGAAAATTATACCTCAAAGGGCTAAATGTTTTAATATATATATATATGTGTGTATATATATAAATAATATATATATATAAAACTCTTATCGAGTTTTGATGAGGCATCAAAAGCCTCACTGAAAATGACCCAAATAAGCAATTCACACACAAAAAAGAAATAAAAGTATCCTGAAATATATGGGGAAATACTCAAATTCAATCATAATGAGTCATGCAAATTATAAAACAACACTAAATGTGGTGTAAGATCCTGGATTGGAACCTGGAACACAAAAGGCACTGGTGGAAAATACAGTGAGGTTTGAAAAGTTCTGTAGTTAACAGAATTTTTCCAGTGTTAGTTTCCTGGCTTTGATCATTAACTATTGCAAGATAGTAAGTAACTTTAAGGGAAGCTGGGTGAAGAATATACTGTATAGGAATTTTGTACTATTTTTAAAAAGATTTTAAAAACAATATATTTAAGGTCACAACATTTTTGGTAACACTACTGAAAATCATGAGGGGATGATAAGAATAAAATATAGGCTAATGATTACATCTGAAGGTAACAGATGGGAAATGAATCAGGGAGACACATTCAGGGGACTTCAAGGGTAATTTTAATATTATTGTTCTTAGAGTAGGTGTGAGTTCATGAATTCATTGTAACATGAATATTTTATACCTTTTATAGACTTATTAATTCTTTTGGATCAATGCAATATTTATTTATTTATTTATTTATTTATTTATTTATTTTTAAATGTTTATTTTTTAGAGAGACAGCAATAGAAGGGGAGAGGCAGAGAGAGACAGAGAGAGAGACAGAGAGAGGATTCCAAGCAGGCTCCTTGTTGCCAGTGGACAGCACGACACAGGGCTTGAACTCATGAAACCACAAGATCATGACCTGAGCTGAAATCAAGAGTCGGATGCTTAACTGACTGAACCACCCAGGCACCTCAATGCAATATATTTAGTAAGTACAATATGTAATCCTAGCAGAAATACAAAGAGTTCCATTACAAAGAGGCTCTGTGTAGCAATTTGAAGTTGCATTGCATTAAATCAGAATACTCCTAAAAAGGCCTTTCGATGTTAAAATTTGAAGTGTTCGGCTTGCTTCCTCCTCCATCTGTAGGTCCCTAATGTGAGCTGGCTGGCATCTAAGGATAGTAAAACCTTGGCAACAGTGCAGTTCAGTTCTGAGTGTGGTATCAATGGAGAAAGGGAAACAGTTGGAATATTTGCCTTTGGATACAATTTTAAGAAGAACAAATGGAAGAGAGTACTTATTGGCACATACTGAGAAAAACCCCCCTGCAGTGAGTCTCAAGATACCCAATTAAGATAAAATTAAATCATGCAAATATTGATCCAGCTAAATTTGCCAGGGGTGAGTCTTATTATCAGTCAAATTTCTTTATATCAAATAGCAAGGAACTGTAGAAAAGACAAAAATGTTTTATGTAGTTTTTAAATCGGGGGACAGTAATAATAGAGAAAAACAGTTCATTTCACTTTTATTACTTGTGCTGGTTATTGACTTAATAGTTTTGCTTATTATGACCAATTGCATTTAAAGCATCGGACTCTTTCTCAAGTGTTCAGCACTATCATAGGAAGTTCTCCCTTCAAAGAGCGAACAATTTTGTCTGAGTAAGATGCACACATTTGGGTACTTTGCACAGAGCTAAACGCATAAAATGGACGCCAGCATATCCGTGAGTACAACACTGGCACATGCTCTCAATGTCCTTAGAAAGTGTCTATTAGGCATTTCATTGATCAAAGTAATTGGATTTACTTTCATCAGGATTGAAATCACTTTTTGGGGAACTCCGTCCAATTGTTGTAGAAGAATATGTCTTTAATTCCACAAATGTGTTCAAATGAATGCAGGTCCAAATTTCCGTAGTAAGATTTTTTTCTTTAAAGATATAGTTTCCAGGGCGCCTGGGTGGCTCAGTTAGTTAAGCGTCCCACTTCTGTTCAGGTCATGATCCCGCAGTTTATGAGTTTGAGCCCTGCATCGGGCTCTGTGCTGACAGCTCAGAGCCTGGAGCCTGCTTCGGATTCTGTGTCTCCCTATCTCTCTATCCCTCCTCAACTCATTCTCTGTCTCTCTCTGTCTCTCAACAGTGAATAATGTTAAAAAAATTAAAGATATATTTACCAAAAGCAAAACCTGCATTAAAAACTTTGCAATAAAGTGAACTCAAAAAAAAAAATCTCCAATATGAAAGACATAGATATTTGGTCATGAATTTCCTTAAATTTGTCTTCATTGTTTAGGTCATTATTCCAAATTATTAGCCGTAACTTAATATGTATGTCTGATAAGGAAACTAGCTGCTTTATTTCAATCCACAGCCAAGCAGTCACCTTGGAGGTCATATATACCACTGACGCTGACCTTTGACCAAATCATTTCTGGAGTTTCTCTTTTGGAAGTGCTCTAAGAGCTTAGGACACATTCCAGAGAATCCTCTGTAGAGAATCTTAATCCTTTGACAATGGATTGGATTTCTGAAAAGAAAGTTATGTGGAGTTCAGGATAGTGAATAAGATGGGTGATGAATCGGGTCATTAGAATTCTGGGCTAAAAATGAAGCATGATTGCACTTCAAATGGCTATTGCACAAATGGCACCTTCATTAAAATGAGCATATGAACTTCCAAAGAACCTGTTTGAAAGAACAATATTCATTTGCTTGCATTGGTTATAGTATGGACATTTAAACATGGGGCTGGTTCCTGTGTGCTGCCCTAAACTTTGGAGGAGAGTTGCACACATCTCTGACAAGCCATTGTGTTTCTGCTAGGCTAGGTCTCTTGCCTAGAAGTCTCCTCAACACTATCATTACGGGGTACTGCCCTGAATTCCTGTGTCTTCTTCTAGAATGGGTGGAACACAGAATGTCGTAGCTTCTCTTTTCTTTCTCCACAGAGCCCACAGCCTGAAGGAAGCCACAAATGAAGACTGTTTCAAAGAGTTGGAGTAAACGACAATAAAAGCCACAGGGTTACCAACCTCCCCCCACCAAACCTACCAATTTGTCCAGATTTGATCAAAATGAAATGGAAAACAAGTTCACTAAAGGAAGACAGACAACTGAGAGACATATGGGGAGCAAGCAAGAGGTATTTTCACCTAAAGGGGCTAAACATATGCAGAGACCTCTGCTTCTGTGGAAAACAGTTGGCAGCAACTTTTCCCCTCCTCTCCTGACTGCAACTTTTCTCCTTCACTTGCCGCCCACTTCCCCCACCCCCCGACCCAGCATCCTCAGAGTCCTGCCTGGCTGTCTATCCCAAGGGCCCCCACAGAGCGTAGGGCAACTGATGGCTCCAGTTAGTCATATCCTGACTTCTGATTTTGTTTCCTCTCCTCCTCACTCTTCTAAAGATAAGGCAAGGCCAGTTTCTCTCCTCTAGCTTTTCAAATTGCTTCCTCGTTACTTGTCAGGTGGTACAGGAGGGGCGGTTAAGGGCACAAGTTTGAATCTCAGCCTAACTTCTTGAGAGCCACAAGATCTACCTCACAAAAACGTTATGCAGATTGAATGAGCTCCCGCCCATAAAGCATGGAAGGCCAGAATACGCCCTCCGTGAATGTTGGTTATGATTGTTATTATTAACACTAACCTCACTATGTCCAACAGATGCAACCTCCCTGGGCCGCCACCACACAGTGCCACACTCCACGGATTCAAGGTCCTACCCCTTTCGGCTTGGGCTTGGGCCTGTGAAAAGGAGGGAAGAGGAATTCTGTCACCTTATAAGACTTTCATCTGGAGCAGCCTTTATCTCTTTCACTGTGGGGATTTTCCCCAGGCTCTTTTGTCCTCTATTTCAGAGTTTATTTTGCCTCTCTTTTGTGCTACATTTGCTTCAGGGGGGGCAGGTTTGCTATGGGGGGGGGGGTAGAGTTGCCCTATTTACAAGAGAAGCTATCGCCATGGTAACTTGGTATTTTGATACAGGCATGAAACAATTCTGAGGGAAAAATAGATCCCTTATTTTTCAACTTTGGCATGTAGATGTATGGGACTCAAAATTCTTGCCCGACGTTATATAGCTGGTTCAAATGTCAAAGCAAAGAAACAAGTTTTGTTGATGTTTTAAATAAGTATTGAGCAACCACAGCATGCCATCAATTGAGCAGAACGTTCTCACAATTAATTTCTGCCTCTTAGGCAGGAACGCTTGAAGGCAGCACGGAGTATACTGCTTTGGTGAACTCATTCTCTGAATGAAAAAAAAATTGGTACCCATGGCGGGACAAAGAGCTGCTGTGTTCACCCAAATTGCAAAAGGCATTGTGAGAGATGTCATTTGGAGCAGCTGGGATATTTTGATTGTTGACTGAGAGGGAACAAGACAGAGAATTTGAAAAATCAGCCTGTTCTTCATGGTCAGAGGAACACTGTTGCTGTATATGTGGCTTCTGCACCGTATACGGACTGCGGAGTAGGCTGGTTTTGATTATCGAAGGCCAGCTGCGTTCCAGGCTCCCTACTATGAGCTGCTAACATAGATCAGCGAACTGTCACTCCCACCTTCGGCACCCTTCATCTGGTGAGGGAACAAACTCTTACAATACTGCGCGATGTCTCTGTAAAGATAGCTACAAGAGGCCATGAGCGAAGGAAGGAAGGCCTCCCACAGGTGCATTCTGAACTGTTTGAAGGGTGGCCAGCTGGTGAAATGAGGTACTTGGTGACACCAGTGTAGTATCTCTCCAAAACATGAACTTCCTTATCCCCCCCGCCGAGCAAGGGCAAGCGTCACATCTACCTTGGCATATTCCAGCAACCCAGGTGTTCCTGGGAGCAGGCTTGCTCACAGACTCCATGTGAATTCCCATGCGGAGCTATTTTCAGTTTGCCAAATGTGCCGTGTTTTCTCTGCCCTTTGCTCATCTTGTTCCATCTGTCCAAAATCTCTGTTGTACCGCGTCCCCTCCTCTCCCCGCCCCACGTGTATGCTTCCTCCTACCAACTGTGGCTGTCCTTCGTGACTTGTCCTACCTGTTTGCCCCCTGGGGTAACTTTTGCTCGGAGAGTGTGCTGGCCGTCCTATTTGCTTCTGCGGTATTCTCTACTTCTCTTACATCGGGGTTTATGAAAGTGCTTTGTCGTTGACCATTTTCTGGTCTGACGCGTGGAATTTCACTCACGACTTTCCCTCCCTTTGAGGTTGTGAGCCATCACTAGGAACACTAGGCGCTGTTTCCTTTTGTATTCCCACAGTCGAACTTAATTTTTATTAAGTAGATATGCGTCTGAATAAAAGGAGACATTGTCTATTACCTGGGAAAAAAACCTACCTTGTCTCATAATGATGTTTCTTGGAGTTGTTACAGATGGTTTTCTTGCAAGGTGTTTTGATTTTTTGGCCATTCAATTACTGAGTTTGGAGAGTTAAATATTTTGTATACACGTTCTTTGTCTATAGATTTTGAAAATATTTTCTTCAAGGCTGAAGTTTGCCTGTTCATTTCTTTTTAGTGTCTTTTTGATGAACAGAAAGTTTTCGTTTTCGTGAAGCCCTCTAGTTTATCATTTCTTTCCTTTGTGATTATTGCTTTCTGGGTCTAAGAAGACTGCATGTCTGTGGTAAAAATAGTCTTTTCTGTTTTCCTTTAGAATCTGTATGGTTTTACCTTTTGCATTTAGGTCTCTGATCCATCTCAAGTTAACTTTTGTACGTGCCATAAGGTAGGAGTCAAGGTTCACACTTCTGCATATGAATGTTCAGCTATACTAGGGCCATTTTTAAAAGATTTTTCTTTCCATTTTGAAAATCGCTTTGGCAAAGTTGTTGAAAATCAATTGACTGTTGTGCATCTGTTTTGTTCCATTGATTACAGTATCCGTAACAGTACTACATTGACTTAATTATTCCATCTTTATAGTTAGCCTTTAAGTCAGAGAGACTATAAGACCTCCAAGTCTGCTGATAGAGTAAGAATTGGTACCTTAATGGTAATGAGTCTTAACAATTCATGAACAAAGTATATCTACGTTTGTAGGCCTTTGTTTTCAGTATGTTTTGTATTTTAAAGTATAGAAGTTATCATTTGTTAAATCATATCTGTTAAATTTGTTAAAAATGTGTTAAATTATATCTAAATCTTTTATTTTTTTGTCATGGTATAAATGGAATTATATTTTACTTTTATTTTCCAATTTGCTGCTAGTATATAAAAATCCAATGGGTTTTGTACATTGATATCATACTCTGTGAAATTGCTAAATTTAAGAGATGCTTTTTATATTCCTTAGGACAGTCTATGTAAGCAATCACGTCATCTGAAAATGGAGACCATTTTCCTTCTTCATTTTAGAACTTTATATCTGTTGCTTATTTTTCATGCCTTGTAGTTGTGGCTGGGACCTCATATACCATGTTAAGTAGAATTAGGAAAAGAGAATATCCTTGCCTCTTTCCAAAATTAAGGTGGACAGGAATGTTTAATGTTTCACCATTAAGAATTTTTTAGCTGTGGATTTTTCCATAGATGCCCTTTATTTACATTAGGAAAGTTTGATTCAATTCCTAATTTGCTAAGTGTTTTTTAAAAGCATGAATAGTGTTGAATTTTAAACTTTTGCTAAATTCTTTTTCTTCATTTATTGGTGTGAGTATATAATTTTTCTCTTTTATTCTAATAATATAGTGAATTATGTTGATTGATTTTCAAATATTAAACTATTTCTGGGATAAATCCTAATTTTTCATGGAGTATTATCTTTTTTAAATTTATTTCTAAAAAATCTCTTGCACTTTTAGTTTTTAATTTTTTTTAAGTTTATTTATTTGTTTTGAGAGAGAAGGAGAGAGAGAGAAACCAAGCAGGATCTGCACCACCAGCACAGAGCCCAACACAAGGCTTGAACCTACAAACCGCGAGTTTATGACCTGAGCCAAAATCAAGAGTCAGATGCTTAACCTGTCTAGCCACCCAGGCATACCCAATGCCCCTGGGTATTATCTTTTTAATATACTGAAGACTGGGTTTGCTATTATTTTGTTAATTGTTTTTATGACTTGTGTTCGTGAGTGATATCAGTCTGTAGTTTTCTTATAATCTCTTTGCAAGGTTATGGCATCAGGATTATGTTGGCCTCAGAAAATGAGTTCTGGGGCGCCTGGGTGGCGCAGTCGGTTAAGCGTCCGACTTCAGCCAGGTCACGATCTCGCGGTCCGTGAGTTCGAGCCCCGCGTCGGGCTCTGGGCTGATGGCTCAGAGCCTGGAGCCTGTTTCCGATTCTGTGTCTCCCTCTCTCTCTGCCCCTCCCCCGTTCATGCTCTGTCTCTCTCTGTCCCAAAAAAAAAAAAAAAAAAAAAAAAACGTTGAGAAAAAAAAAAAAAAAGAAAATGAGTTCTGAAGTATTCACTTTTCTGTTTTCTGAAATAGTTGTGTAAGGTTTGTATTATTTCTTAAGTGTTTCTTTGAGAGAAATCACAGGTGAAGGTATCTATTTATGACATATTCAATGAAGGAAGGTTTTGGTTATGAATTCAGTTTTTTGTTTGTTTGTTTGTTTTTTAACGTTTATTTATTTTTGAGACAGAGAGACACAGAGCATGAACGGGGGAGGGTGAGAGAGAGGGAGAGACACAGAATCTGAAACAGGCTCCAGGCTCTGAGCTGTCAGCACAGAGCCTGACGCGGCGCTCAAACTCACGAACCACGAGATCATGACCTGAGCCGAAGTCGGCCGCTTAACCGACTGAGCCACCCAGGCGCCCCATGAATTCAGTTTTCTTAACAAATAAAAGGATATATAGTGTTTTTTCCTTTTAGCTTAGTTTGGTAGGTGACATTTTCAAATAGTTCATCTCTTTCATCTAAATTATCAAGTATATGCACATAAAGTTTATAAAAATGTTTTCTTCTTACCATTTTAGGTCTGTAAAATCTATAGCGGTTTCACACTTGTGATGGTTAATTTTATGTGTCCATTTGGCTGGGCTAGAAGGTGCCCATTTATTTGATCCAATGTTATTCTGGGTGCTTCTGTGAGGGCATTCACAAAACACAATTTTGGGTGAGATTACCATTAAAATCAGTAGCACAGATTGAGTTCCATAATGTTGGTGGGCCTCAACTAATCAGTTGAAGTTTTGAATAAAACAAAAAGACTAGTGTTTCTTGAGCAAAAGAGATTTCTCCAGCAGATGACTGTGGATTTCATCTACAACATCAACTCTTCATACTTCTATAGCAAACCGATTTTGGACTTGAACTAGAACATTGGCTCTCCCAGCTCTCTAGCCTGCCAGGCCATCCTGCACATTTTGTATTTGCCAGTCTCCATAATTGCATGAGCCATTTCTCCATAATTGCATGAGCCATTTCTTCATAACAAACCAAAAAACAAGATAAACATCCTATTGGTACTGGTTTTCTGTAGAATTCTGATGTAACTCCTTTCATTCCTGATATTGGTAGTTGTTTTCTTATTTATCAGTCATGTTAGATGCTTCTCAATTTGTTGATCCTTTCAAAGAGCCATGCTTCGGCTTTATTAATATTATTTTTTATATTCTGTCTTTCTCTTGTTTTTTTTTTTTTTTTTTCTGGTCTTACTTCTATTTGTTCCTTTCTTCCACTTACTTGGGGTTTAACTTGCTCAACTTTTTGTTAATGGGGAAATGTAGATAATTTCAACCTTTCTTCTTTTGTAATATAAATGTTCAAAGCTGTTCATTTCTCTCTAAGCACACACTGTGTTAGCTGCCTGCCACAAATTTTGACAAGTATCTTCATTATCTCTTACTTGGCTGTAATGTCTAATTTCTCTTGTAGGGACTTCTTTGACTCATGGGTTATTTAGAAGTCTGTTGTTCAATTTCCAAATATTTGGAAATTTTTAAATATCTTTTTATAATTTACTCCTAGTTTAGTTTCATTGTGGCCAGAGATCCTAATCTGTACTGTTTTAGTCTTTTCAAATTTATTGAGGCTTGTTTTATCTTGTGGAACATTTCGTGTACACTTATAAAGAATGTGAATTGGGCAGTTGTTGACTATCCCACAAATGTTAATTAGGTCAGGTTGTTTGATAGTGTTGTGCAATTCTATAGAACTACTGATCTTTTGTATATTTCTTCTACCTATTACTGAGAGAGAAGAGTTAAAATCTCTAACTCTTACTGTTTACTTATCTATTTTTTTTAGTTCCATCAATTTTTGCTTTTGTATTTGCAATTGTGTACATGTGCGTTTGAGATTTTATGTCTTCTTGACAAATTAATCATTTCATCATAATCAAATCCTCCTCTTTTGTCTGGCACTACTTTCCACTCTATACAGTAAACATTGGAGTCTTGCTTTTTTTCCCCTGACATTCACCTCCTTATAAACAAAGTGTTTGGTCCACTTACAGTCAATAATAATATTGACACGATTTTATTTGTCTGCCATTGCCATATTTGATTTTCATTTATCTTATCTGTATTCAATTTATCATTTTTCTCCTTCTCTCTCTCTCTCTCTTTTTTTATTAAGTAGGCTCCACGGCCAACGTGGAGCTTGAACTCATGACCCTGAGATCAAGAGTCTCATGCACCTGAGCCAGCCAGATGCCCCTTTCCTTCTCTTTCTTTTGGGCCAATTAAATCTTCTTTATGAGTATGCCAGTTTAATTTCCCTATTGTTCTTTTAGGAATTACTCTAACAATTGTAGTATGTATCATTAAATTATCACAGTCTATTTAGAGTTAATATTGTACTTGTTCATCTAAAATGTAAGAACATTGCTACTGTAGAGTTTCATTTACCAACCTTATTTTTTGTACTAATGTTTTCATGTGTATTAAGTCTAAATATATTATAAACTCCATTGTCATAAGATTTTGATTATCTTTTAAGGACATAATGTTTCTTTATGCTAAGAGAAGAAAAATATATACTCTTCTCAATTTACCTAAATGTATCATTTCCAGTGCTCTCCATTTTGTCAGTAGATCTGAGTTGCCATAAGGTATTTTACCTTTAGCCTGAAGAGCTCCCTTTAGTATATATTGTAGTGCAGGTTGGGAGGGAAAAGAATGTGCTCTTTCTTCTTTATCTTAAAATGGTAGTCTTTATTTTTGAAGAATATTTTAAATAGATAATTCTGAGTTGTTAGATTTTATTTTTTAGTAATTGGAGGAGTATTATTCCATTGTCTTTTGGTGTCATTGTTTCTGAGAAAAAGAAAAGCTGACTATAATTTACATTTTTGGGGGGCACCTGGGTAGCTCAGATGAAGCATCGAACTTCGTCTCAGGTCATGATCTCATGGATTATGGGTTCGAGCCCTGTGTGGGGCTCTGGGCTGACAGCTCAGAGCCTGGAGCTTGCTTGGGATTTGCGTCTCCCTCTCTCTCTGCCCCTCCCCCACTTGTGCTCTTTCTCTCTCTCTCTGTCTCTAAAAAATAAATAAATGTTGAAAAAAATTTTAATTTTTTTAAGCTTATTTATTTTGAGAGAGAGAGGCAGCATAAGTGGGGAGAGAGAGGGGAGAGAGAAGGAATCCCAAGCAGGCTCTGCACTTCTAGTCCAGAGCCCAGTGTGGGGCTTGAACTCAGGAACTGTGAGATCATGACCTGAGCCAAAATCAGAGTCCGATGCTTAACTGACTGAGCCACCCAGACATTCCAGGGAGCTGACTATAATTTATATCTTTGTATACAAGTGTCGTTTTTCTCTAGTATTTTTCTTCAAAATTTTTCTCCGTAGGCTTCTACAGGAGGCTTTGAGGGACTGAGTGAAATGACACACTATACCCTATCACTTAGAGAGACACTTTTAAAGTCAAATTTAACTGTAAATTTGATGTGATACTGACATCTACCTGACCTGCTAATGAAAGAGAAAGAAGCCCTTCTTAAAGAAAAAAAAATGCATTTGATGAGTTCAAATGCGGAGTTATGTTTACTGTGGGAAGACTTATATAATATGTTCTCTCTTTCTGATGTCATGGTAAGGGACACATCACTTGGAAAGTACTTGGAAAGTGATCACTTTTAGACTCTCTCTTTTTCATGAGTTAGTATAATAATTACCAAAATAGCAAAATCTAACAGGTATTTTTTTTTTAATTTTTAAAAACTTTATTTAGTTTTAGAGAGAGCATAAGCAGAAGAGAGAGGCAGAGGGGGAGAGAGGGAGAGAATCTCAAGCAGGCTTCATGCTCAGCACAGAGCCCGTCACGGGGCTCAATCCCATGACACCAGGATGATGATTGGAGCCAAAACTAAGTGTCAGACGCTTAACCGACCGAACCACCCAGGTGCTCTATACCTAACATTTATTGAGTTGTTACTCTACATTTAAGGTATCATTCGAAGCACTTCATCTTTACTAATTCATTTAATACTCAGAAAAATATTATGAAATATGGATGATCACTAATATTTCTGTTTCCTGGTTGAGGAAATTAAGACTTAGGCAGAAATAATCTGAATAATTTTAGTCTTTATTTTTATAACCAAGAACCTGCTCTGTGGGTACAGAGTATAATCTCTTTCCTCATACTTGTTTCTGGTACTCGTATTTTACCCACTCCTTGCTCCTTCAGTACTTTGTGCTTGCTTTTCATGTTTTTCACTTAACATTATTTTAATCGTGGTAAGTTAATTAAAATCCAATTCTTCTTGCGGCTTAAAAACACTCTCCAATCTTGGCAAACATTCGCGTTTCTCCATTACTACCATGAATGTCCATTTTGTCTTTTTAACTTTCGTACTTCCTGTCACTTAATACTAATTTTGATTTGAAAAGTTAATCTTTTTCAATTACAAGAAGCAATAAGCAATTTATGTCCCTGGAACAACATTCCTCAAACTCTTTTCACTTGTGTGCCCTCCATGTTGAATGATGTGTAATGATACTTTCGTGTGATTCGATATCCAGTAGGGATTCATTTCTTCTAGATCCTAAGAAATTTTAGGTTGCGGATGATAGATCCTTTTTGTTTGTTTATCATGTCTCCAGGTACTCAAAATTTGAAGTTTGCTTTTTTGCAAAAGAAACAGTAAAAAAAAATTTGCAGCCTCATTAGATACCCTACCAGAATACAGAAGAATAGTGGCATGCCATACATGAAGAGCAATTAAATGATGACTTATGAGCATTTCAACATTGGACATCATCCTTGTTCTAGTATTAAAAACCAGTAATAGATAGTCTTAATAGCTCAACATCTTATGGGGAGATTTAGTACACATTTAAATCAGTAGTTTTAGTTCAATCTGCAAAGAGCTGGCACTCACTCAGAAACATAGAAATGGCAACCAATAAAAGGAAAATGGTTTCCTTCTTTGAGATGCCTATATGAGACAATATTATTAACAATAATGGAGGTTAGTCACTCACATTGAGAGGGCATTATGCCCATAAGTGCTCTTGAAGCTACACGTCAGATTTGCCTGTTCCTAACGTTCTGATTTATGTAGTGCCTTATCCACTGTGTAATAATATCAGTCTCTGGAGTGCATCCCATAATTATACCAGCAATAACCATTTCTTTTTGTTTATAAAAATAACAGTGAGTGAGCAGCTGAAGTGTAATTTCCTGGAGCAAAGTTCCAAGAATTGATAACATCTTTTTAACTCCCTTTCTCAACCATTTTCAAACCCGAGTTCAAAAGACCAAGATTTCTGTTTGTAATGATTTCTAAACTATGTTGCTCCATAAGTAATGGAATTAGCAATGATTGAAAAATCACAAATGTGTTACTGAATAGCATTTAATGAATACGTGAAATTTTTAAAATAAAACATACCTCAATTACTCAGTGTAATTTAAGGAACAAGACAATCTATCTCTTTGAATTTGCTTGTTGTGGGAGGTTTGATCCATTTTTGCTAGATGTATGAACAAGTTTACTTACCTTGTTTCATTGAATCACTTTGTATTTTTTAAAATATTCACATTAATGAACCACCAGCCTTGAATTTAGAAATCAAAATGGTTATTGCATGGTCAGTAGTCTTTGGAAAGTATTGTAGAAACAGAAATTTAAAGTTTCCACCAAATCCCATAGGTGTAAAATAGTAAATTTTTTCCCAGAAAAATGATTTTAATTATTTAAAATATAAATTTTAATTCAAAATTTGATGCCAAAAAAGGTTTGAAAAACAACTGGATAATTTAGAATTTATGTAATCTTATTTTAAGAGGTGATGATAAAAATGCAAATATGAAATTGCCTTTGGCTCTCAGCTAACAGAACAAATCTTAGCTGAATCATTTATCCCCCTTTATACATATTTATATTTTTGCTGTTGCCTGAAAACTCAGAGGTAAAAAAGTAAAGGCCTTTAGAGGTATCTAGGATGGGATTGCTAAACAGATTGAAAGTGATTGATATTTGGCAATGTGCCTTCTTCTGGTCCCTTTTTCTCATTGCCTCTGCTTATCTCCATATGTGCCTCTGTCTTAAAATGGGCACTACCTTGTTTTCCCCAAATGAATAAGAATCAAATTTAAATTTAATTTTAATCCTCTTATTGTAAGAAATTAATGCCACCTGCCTGACATGCAGATGACATGTTTTGGGGTAAACTGTTAACATTTGATACGGCTTTACTCTCTTCAAATGGTATAGTTATTTTGAGGGTTTGTTGCATACAAGACAGCAAGCTTACTAGAGATTTTTCTACTTTCTTTATGAAAATAGATCAATATTATATACATAAGGAAAACATTTAAAGGTTTAAATGTTACTTTTCCTTTTGCAATAAATTTGTGGCCAGACTCTTTGGGGATTATGAACCAATTAACCATCTTTGATTTGAGACTTTCTGGTCCCCGGTTATATTTCTTAGGACTTCTTTGATTTTAGCTAAAAGAAAATTGTTTTAAAGGAAGTCAGATTTCGTACAAGGGTACAAGGGCCTCTTTTGGAACCCACACGTGGCAATGGGGTTGGTGCTAAAGAATGTCAGAGAAGGAGGGGCTGTACTGCTTTTGCCACTTATTTTTGCCGTTGGGCAGTTGCTGGGTTAGTTCCTAGATACAAACCAATTCCCTTTGTTTCTCAATTTGTATAAGGCAAAGTGGCTATTTAATAACTCTGGGTTTATACTGACTCCACTGGGAGATGAGCAAGATGAGGCTGAGGTCGTATTTGCAATGAATGACATATTTTCAGAGGTGAAGTGGGATTAGACCCATCCATTCTGCCCTGAAAGTTGAATTGTGTTACACGGACATAGCTGTTCCTGTTATAAAATGTGTAAACAGTGGGGAAAGATTTGAAGGCACAGCTTCCTTGATGTTAGCGCTCAAATTACTTATAGAAACTTCTGACTAGTATAGTATTATACTTATAGAGAGATATGTGTAGTATTAGGCCAATCAGTTATATTCATTGATTTTTTTTTTTATATTTCTCAATGATCAGTTAGGCATCATTCAAATATACTTTGGAAGGGAAAGCTAGAATCGACTCTGGCTTGTAACCAGGCCTATAGAATCTAAATACCTACTGTATAGAGATGTTAACAATATTTGCCCATTTGGAATCATATTTGTTAGCAAAACACATAATCTATTTGCTCCTTTTTTATTTTAAAAACAAATAGCAGTAGACAATAGTATTGCAGAAAATGCAACCACATAGGTTCATCTGTAGTTATAATTCTGAAATATTAATTGTTGACCCTGGCATTCTCTGATGTAATGTGGCTCATACACAGGAGGTCAATAGGCAGGAATGGTAGGCAAATTGCTGAGATCATGGTGTTGTTGAAGCCAAGGTCAAAGGTGTAAGCACTGTGTGGGCCATGATTTCTGTAGAAAGAAAAGGAAAAGCCTGCATCTCAAACCTCATTTATTCTTCTTATTAATGCATATCATTGGACAGGAGAGAAACTGGTGATGTTAAAGAAACTTCTTAACCAGAATGCATGTCCTCCTAGCTCTATCTCATACCAACTGCATACATAAAGGGAATTTATTTATTTAATCAAAATAATATCTTAGTTCAAGAGCAAATCCAGGAAATTCATATATCCTGGCTTGTATAGAAATAGATTCTCTTTACTTTAAACTATTAATCTAAAAAAATGTATGAGCACATTATGAACTAATAATTGTTAGGCCATTTCCATGGCCTAAATAAATGATAATGTATATCATTCCTGATGATCTATAACATTTCGTGATTATTATGACTTTACCACAATACCAGCAATTTATATGAATCTGTTTAATTCCAGTTCTTAGGCTAGAAAAAGAAGTGGGGGGGGGGGGAAGAGAGAGAAAAAAGAAATAGAGGAATAAATACTTATAATCTTAGAATAAAATATATGACTGGAAGTCCGTCATTTGTGCTACTATGAGAAGTTAAACATCGTGTAACTTGAATCTATTTTGGATGCCCAAAGCCACCGAGTTTTGAAACTAGCTGATGAATCAAAGGATGTTCCCAGACAAGCAAGCTAGAAGCGTTTGGGATTTAAACAACATGGTGTTATGCCTCAGTGTCTGTTTCCTTAGAAATTTGAAGTTATTCTTAACTGAGGTTTTCCAAACCCAGGTAAAAATTTACTGGAACTTATTGACTTCGATGACACAGTGCATTAGTAAGTGCTGATAATTTTTACGTAGCTTTGATTGAAGAGCTTGACCTATTGGGGGTCTATGTGAATAGTTTTGCTGAGATAACGTAACTTAAAGAAGAAGAGACTATAATCAGCTAATAGAAACAGTTAAAAGCAAAAGTATTTCTCACACAATTGTGAAAGGATAGGATAAAGATGGACCTGCCGACATACTTTTCATTAATAAACACATACTAGGATAAAATATACCCCAAATCATTATGATGTCTTCTTTATTACAATTTTATTTTACTTCTGGCATGTGTGCCAAAGAATGCATATGTGTATGTGTGTGTATATATATATATATATATATATATGTATATTCCAAGTCTTTTTCTTTTCCTAGTTCTGTCCACATCCGTTCTGGGTCTGGATTATGCTGCTGTCTGCATTCATGTCCATCAAGCAAGTCAGTTAACTCCCCATCGCCTTCTGACATGATTCTAAGAGCAATCTGAGTGCCATTTATGCTTTGATGTTCAGATTTCCTTTCAAGCTAGTGAAGGTTCCATTACAGCAACTAGAAGGAATAGATTTCTTTTGCTACTGGAATCAGAGTGGTCTATTGTCTCTTTGATACTGCTGGATTTTCTTTCAGGGACCCTGTCCAATTTTAGTATGGGTATCTCTTTCCTACCCTAAAAATCAGGGTTATTTTTTAACCTAACATCTCTCTTAAAGAGCCATACCTCAATTTTAATAATTCATTATTAGATAAAAATAATCACAGTAAGTGCTGAACCATCTTATTGACATTAAAATGTAGTGAAATAGTCACACAAGGTTGCTTTCTTTGATCATTGACCACAGGACTTTACGTGAAACATTTTATTTATCTCATTTTATTTTTTTCTGGCTTTATTGAGATATAATTGACACACAACATTGTGTAAACTTAGGGGCGCCGGGCGGCTCAGTCAGTTGAGCGTCCGACTTTGGCTCAGGTCACAATCTCACAGCTTGTGAGTTCGAGCTCCGCGTCGGGCTCTGTGCTGACAGCTCAGAGCCTGGAGCCTGCTTTGGATTCTGTGTCTCCCCCTCTCTCTGTCCCTCCTCTGCTTGTGCTCTGTCTCTCTCTCTCTCAAAAATTAAAAAAAAAAACATTAAAAAAAACAAATATTGCAGTTCGGTTGGTTTGCAACAGCAACATTGTGGCAGTGTGCTATTTTGAAATACACTTTTACTCTACTACCTAGACTAATAGCAATTATCGTTGTCTCAGTTGCCAGTCTGGAAACCTGGTAAATTTAATGTTAACTGGTCTTTTTCTCTCTCCATCAACCATCAATAATTGCTTCCTTGGTTTTGTTTGTTTTATTTGCTCCATGAACTCGTTTATTCAGACCATATTGAAGTACCTATTAAATATGTTTAATCTACCCATTTCTTTTCCAGGCCCACAGATGAAGCCAAGCATCTGGGACTTTGTCATCTCTTGTGTGGACTCCTGAAGTGTAGTCTAACTTGTCTCCTTCCTGTAGTCTTAGCCCACTGCTACGCATTCTTTCTGTGCTGGACTAAATGTTAGCACATGGAAAGGTGAGGAAACAACTGAGATGATTTCATAGTTAACATCTCAAAACAACATTGAAACAACCAATATGAGAAATAGCAGAACATGATCAGATTTCTGCACATTTATTTTTACAATTTAATGTTTTTACTTTTTACATATGGCAGAATCACCATAATGTTTTCAGTACATAGGAACTGAAGATTTTATTTGGGCCCTGTATACACTATGGAACTACCAGTGTAGTTACTCAAACAAACAAACAAACAAACAAACAAAATGATCTGGTAATATCTGCAATTCGTTTCAAGTTCTTCCACAGCTTTCCATAGCCCAAGGCATAAAATGATGAATTCTTTAACATGCTACACAGGGCTAAGCTTTGTCTGAACCTGTCTTCACTTCAAGTAAGCCTAATTCCTCACGATTCTACCCCATTTGGCATTTCTGTCAAATGACCTGACCATTCCCAGACTGTGCCTTGTAATCACACCTTGCTGCTTTTGATGATATTGCTCCTTACTAGAAAGTTCTTTTTCTTCCTTTTAAGCTGAAGAAAATTATCCTTCCCATTAATATTAAGTATTGCCATGATGAAGAGGTAATTCAAAATGGAACTATATATTCCTTTTAAAAGGTTCAGTGAGATAGGGTCCATTTCTACTATGCACATACCAGGTATGTGCTGGTCATGTGACTTACCTCCTTAGTAGACCAGAAGGTTCTTGAGGATAGACCACAAGTCTTAATCCCTTTTACAGACTCATGCTTAGCATGATGTTCAGCACAGTACAGACACTCAATCTATATCCATTATTCAATGACTATGTATCTTCCTAGGTTAAAGTACAAAGTGGAATGTGCATCCTTAATGCTTTATTTATTTTTTTTTCTTGCACTATAGGATTTGTCTCTTAAGTTAAAAAAAACCATCTTTTAATTCCTATTTAAAGTATTAAACATAACAAAACCACTAAAACCTGAACTCTTTGATTTATAGGAATGACTATAGTATTCCACTGCAGTGGGAATACAACTATAATATTAGCAGAAAATAGACCATCTAGGGAAGGTCAGATATGTTTAGTTTTTATTTTCATTTCACTTTTTCTTGGCCATGGAAAAACTGAGGTCACGTGATAGACTCAGTTCATAGGCTTATTCACAATGAACAACTGCTGTGATACTCACCAGTTGAGGTTAAAAGATCAAAATTAATATTTGTATACATTTATATCCACAAAGGTCTTTTATATACCTTTTCTTTTTTGCCTCTCAGTGTAGCCTTTTAAATTAAGTACATGGCAGGCACTGTTATAACCATGGAACAGATAAGGATGCCAATGTGGACAGAGTCTGTGTGGTTTGTATGTGGTCATGTTATTACTAATTGTCACTGTTGGATATTAGCTCAGGGCTTCTAGATTCAAAACCCTTATCTGTTTACTAAAATATACATCTTTCCAGATTCCATGGGTCTGGCTACCCACAAACTCCTTCTAGTAAGCACAGCAGTCTATTTCTCACTCCTTCTTTTTTAGATTATGTATTTTTCTTTCTTACCTCCTCTTCTTCTCTTTTGAACTGAAGCATTTATTTCCACTGGGCCTTGAAAAAGCTTGGGGTAGGAGGCTGACATATTAACTTTACTCACAGTCATAAAACACTCTCAATTTTTAAAGATGGTCTCCTTGAAAGGGAAACCTTTATTAATGCCAGTGTAATGTGCAGGTGCAAAGAAAAGGTGCGAGTTGAATAGTTGTATTCATTCAAATTCAAAATACAGAGTAAATTTTATGTTAGGATAGCTAACATCCTGAAATCCACATTTTATTTCTCTTTGCTGGGAACATTAACAGCATTGAAATTAGAAGGTCATCTTCTAAATATATTAAAAGGTTGATAGCAGAACATGCAACAGTTATAAATGAAGTCTGAAATTTTGCTTTATTAGAGATAAAACCAGTTTTATAAATATTTATTATAATTAAAATAAAAACTTATTCTAAAAAATAGGTAGTGGTTAAAAATATGGGATTTTAGAATTGGACCTGCTTGAATTTTTCTCCAAACTGTAATTTACTATGTGATTTTAGGCAACTTGCTTATTATCTTGAACATTAGTTTGCTCAACTGGAAGATGTACTGATGTTTGGATCAAGTAAGGTCATTTATTTATAGCACATCCGTAAATGAAAGACATGTACAAAATGAGTTATTGTTATCACAATCATGACAGTAAGCTAATTTATCTTGTTGTTATTTTATTTTATTTTATTTTGAGAGAGAAAGCATGAGCAGGGGAGGGGTGGAGAGAGAAGGAGAGAGAGAATCCCAAGCAGTCTCCACTCTGTCAGCACAGGAGCCTGACACAGGGTTCAATATCACGAACTATGAGATCATGACCTGAGCTGAAATCAGGAGTGGACACTCAACCGACACTCAACCGACTCAGTCAACTGACTGAGCCACCCAGGTACCCCTCTTTTTTTTAAATGTATTTTCTTTTTTTTTTTTTCAACGTTTTATTTATTTTTGGGACAGAGAGAGACAGAGCATGAACGGGGGAGGGGCAGAGAGAGAGGGAGACACAGAGTCGGAAACAGGCTCCAGGCTCTGAGCCATCAGCCCAGAGCCCGACGCGGGGCTCGAACTCACAGACCGCGAGATCGTGACCTGGCTGAAGTCGGACGCTTAACCGACTGCGCCACCCAGGCGCCCCTTAAATGTATTTTCAATGTTTTAGTCAGTAATAATTGATATGGATCCCCGGGAAACATGAAAATCTACATATTCCTCTGATCTAATTTTCTCTCAAAATTCTGTTCGTTAGTTTTTCTAAAATACCTATGGTGTGTGTAACACAGCGATAGGTTTAGTAGGGAGTAAAAAATTTAGGAACCACATTTTAAGCTTTCTTGACAGAAATTGAACTAATAGCCCAGTACTTTGGTTAATCAAGAAAATGTAGAATCAAGATAGTCAAGGAAGAAAAACATCTGTTAGAAATGGAGAGTTGCAGCTTGCATTTATTTTGAAAACATCGTTTTTTTAAACCTTCTTTAAAAGTATAGACACACATTTGGAAAATCACACATGGCATTCATAAATTGGATATATAATTTGACAATAGTCAATATTTGTAGACCATGTGTATCCTCACACATTTGCATCTTGATGAATTTTATAATGGATAGTTTTTATCTGATGCCAACATTCTTAAGGTGATAAAAAGTTGTAAGAGGGGAATGAGATGAATCAATCTTTGATGAGCTTTTCCCAATTGAAAGCAGTTTTTTCAAAGCTCTGAGACTAAAGTAAGCTTTAAATTTACGTTAGAAGATGCTACTTAAAATCTATTAAGTAGGAGTTAATTATATGCTATCCCTTTTACTCTAACAAATTATACTTTATTACTTTCTAGCTATTTCTTTTATTTTGGAACCAACCTCTAGTATTCTTTAATGAGAGAGAGAAAGTACAAATTTCTAGTATTTTGTGTTTGTTTGTTTGTTTGTTTGTTTTAATGACAGGAGCCCATGTGGGCTTTTCTTCAGCTCAGGTCACAATCTCAAGGTTTGTGGATTTGAGCCCTGCATAAGGCTCTGTGCTGACAGCTCAGAGCCTGCCGCCTGCTTTGGATTCTGTATCTCCCTCTCTCTCTGTCTCTCCCTTTGCTTGCACTCTGCCCCTCAAAAACAAATAAACGTTAAAAAAAACAAAGAAACAAGACATAGTGTTTTTCTCTCCATTTTCTTTCTGGTAGCCCACAGAGCAAACATACAAGCCTTTCCATATACGACCTAATTGCTGTGGACAGAAGCTGGGCATAGTAAAAACAAAAGAAAAGAAAAAACGAAACAAAACAAAAAACCCCCACCAAAACCCTGTAATTGTAGATGTCTCCTGGGGTCTCAGTGACCTTGAGAGCTCTATTACTTCTGTTTCAGTCTGCTATCCCGACTGCACCAACCATTTCTGCTGACTCTGCCTGATTTCCACAAAACCCCAGAAACACACAATATTACAGAAAACAAAGCTAAATCCTCAAACCTGTGTCCATGTCGTTTATGCTGGAAATGGAGTGGGTGACTTATTTACAACAGTGCAAACAAATGGAAATTGAATATCAAATATCCCCAATGTTACTTAATCAGAGATCTTCTCTCATCTTTACCTCTGTGCTCTACCCGACCCCCTGCCCCCCACCCCCACCTCATTCCTGTACATTTCAAATGTGACACTCTTTATTCACTTCTTTTTGCCCTCAGTCTCAATCCCAAGAATCTATCTACCTAAACAGAGATTTCCTTCCTATAAGGGGAATTCTTATACCGGGTGCTTGAATTTGTTTTTATTATACCACATAATAAAATGGCTAAGTTACCAAAGTTAAAACAAAGTAATAAGCATTCAATATGGAGTGCCTCCCGGAACCTTCCGGAGAACCAAAGAATATATTTCCACAGCGGCTGAGACTGCTGCTGTCAGACAGCCCTACTGAGCCTGCTCTTGCAAGATGCTTCCACTGAAGAGGGTCCACTTACTCAAGATTGAAAACCCTCCTAGGGTGGCATGCATTCAATGACTGGTCTATGTAGGTAGGTAGGTAGGTGTGCCCCCTCATTTCAATTTGGAGCTACCCTAAAGGGCCACTGTAGCTTTACAGCAGCCTGAGATGTCAGCTAAAGTCTTCCTTGAGACTGTATGGCAGCCCAACTTTTGCCTAATCCAGCTTCTTTCCCTTCTCGTCCGTAAACGTTGATTCCCAACCTCTCCCATCCCCCAACCCAGTATAAACTTTCTGCATGCCAATTAGCTCAGAATCTCCCTCCTTGGGAACTCATCCTGGGCCATGTTCTTAACTAGCATTTCTCCATGTGGTTACGAAGTATCTCCCTCACAATGCCCACAGTGCTTTTAAGCAAAGCAAGACAGGTTCTTTTCTTGGGCTATCCTGCTAATCTGCATGATAGGTTCATTTGCTCAGGCTGTGGCCTTGGGTTTATTAGGTTAGGAAACAGGTATCAGTATTTTTTAAAGATCTTCAGATATAGTAATGTGTAGGTACATTTAGGAACCCCACGACTCTTCATCAAATCTATTTCCTTGGCTGCATTTTTCTTTCTTTCTTTCTTTCTTTCTTTCTTTCTTTCTTTCTTTCTTTCTTGTTTCTTTCTTTCTTTCTTTCTTTCTTTCTTTCTTTCTTTCAGTTTACTTATTTATTTTGAGAAAAAGAGAGAGAGCAGGATTAAATCAAACCTGCAGAATAGTTTGATTTAATGCTCATCTGCAGAGCCATGTTTTTAGCATCCTGAGACTCCTGGGGGACTCCAGTCTTCTTAGCTGAAATTACAGGCTCCTCCATTCTTCAGGAATGCCACAGTTTATTGACACATTGCATCTTTCCTAGAGGACTGGTGTAGTCATGCTAAGATTATGGTTTGACAATAGAAGAATCAACCTAACATACAAAAATAGCAAAAGAAAGTATCCATCAAAGGCCCAGGAATCGTTTTTTCATACCATTTAATCATTTCATCTCACCATGAGCGGGGTCACGGGTGAAGGGGTCAAAAGGTACAAACTTCCAGTTATAAATAAGTTCTGGGGATATAATGTGTGACATGGTGACTAGAGTTAACCGTACTGTGTTGTATATTTGAAAGTTGTAGGGGCGCCTGGGTGGCTCAGTTGTTTAAGTGTCCACCTCTTGATTTTGGCTCAGGTCATGATCTCATGGTTCGTGAGGCTGAGCTCCGAGTCTGGCTCTGTGTTGACAGCACAAAGCCTGCTTGGGATTCTCTCCCTCTCTCTCTCTCTCTCTGCCCCTCCCCTGCACAAGCTCATTCTCTCTTTGTCTCAAAATAAATAGATAAACTTAAAAAAAGAGAGACTTAGGGATGCCTGGGTGGCTCCGTCGGTTGAGCGTCCGGCTTCAGCTCAGGTCATCAAAGCTTGTGTGTTCGAGCCCCACGTCAGGCTCTGTGCTGACAACTCAGAGCCTGGAGCCTGCTTCAGGTTCTGTGTCTCCCTCTCTGTCTATCCCACCCCCTGCTTCCACTCTGTCTCTCTCTGTCTCTCAAAAATAAATAAACGTTAAAAAAAAAAAAGAAAAAGAAATTTGTAAAGAGTAGATCTTAAAAGTTCTCACCACAAGAAAAAAATGTAACTATGTGTAGTGATAGATATTAAGTAAACTTATTCTGGTAATCATTTCACAATATATATCTATATCAAATCACTAGGTTGTATACCTAAAACTAATGTAATTTTATATGTCAGTTAGATCTTGATTACAAAAGAAGTCGTAGTTACAATAAATTAGTTGGGAAAAATAGAATCAACAAACAAACAAATCCTGGACCAAATGAAGAAACTAATCACTCTCTATCTTTCCTGTCTGTCTGCACCGTGACATCAAGACATTCTGGGATAGCTAAGTACTAGCTGTCAGTCCATAAGAGAGATATGTATTTGAGGCTTCAATCTAAGTAGTATCTTTTTGATGATACATGTGCCATCCGCTTCCCTACGTTGCTAATTTAATATTTAAAACCCAACATTTATACAGCCCCTTACAGTTTATAAAGTATCTTCACGTCAATTATCTCATTTGTCATTCTTCAGTTGTGCTGAGTGATTTAATAAACTGGGCGATACCAGCATTAAGTTCTTATAAGGAATATAATCACGATGAACAAAAAGCCATTTGATATATTCGCTCCTATGCTCTGTACATCCACTTATTAAAGCTTAGTGTTTCACAATGACCTAATTTTTTAAAAGATCCCTATATATGCAGTCAAAGGCTTTAAGAAGAATGGTACTATTAAGAAGGGAAATATTAGAATGTGGATTTAGAATTAGGTGAGCCCAGCTAAAAGGGATGATTCTGCTCACATAGCTGAGTTATTAAGTCTGCATTTTTCATGCCCAGGTCCACAAGGAAACTCTCCAAAGTAATAAAGTTTGATCTCTTTAGAATCTATCACTTCCAGGCAACTTAATCAATTTTTAGAATTCCTGTATTTCCCAGTTTCCTGGATATACTTGGATATTCTTCCAGAGCTGGTGATTAAGGAGGTGTTAAAGCATTCTGGTCACTGAGACCTGGAATCATGCACTATTTTACTTCAATAAGCTTCCCTATTAGGGCCAAATACATTCTATGAAACACATTTAATACTGCTTTTAATGATGGGAGGAGTTTAAAACACAAAACACAAAACTAACACAGGGATTTTCTTCAACTTTAAGAAGTAAAATAAAGTCTCCTATCAAAGTAAGTGTATATACTGAAAGTGTGAAAAGAATACGTATTACAGAATTGTAAAGTTCTTATAAAAGTTGTGACTGAACCCTTGGTGATCATCTTGGAAAAAGTAAGAAATTACACTAAACTTAAAGCGAAAGAGGTTTCTGAGAGTGAAAACATTTCCTTCTGTTGTAAATTATAAAAAGACTTAGGAGTTATGGAGATAAATATGACTGTGTTTTAATAACAGTAGATACAAATAGCTAACTTTTACAGAATTGTCCTGTGATGTACCCCTAATTTACAGTCGAGGAAACTGGGAGATCAAACAAATCATCGGAGGCTATGCAGCCAGTTAAGGGCAGAAGGGGAATCTGCACCCAGAGGGAATCAATCTGTGCCTTCTGGTAAACTTTAGTTTCTCCTCCAGGCACTTGGGGTTGCTGCAGTATTATGGCAGGCCAGAAGTTAGTATATTGGAAAAACAAACCGGCTGTGTTGGAATAAAGAAACAGAATAAAAGATTCATCTTTCTTAGTGGAGAAGAAAATGAGTTTCTGCTAGCGGACTAAATATTCCCCTAGAGCCCGGAAATGTTATTTTGATTTCCGAAATGGTTCAGCTTACAAGTAGAAAATGAAACGTTTGGGCCAGAGATGGCAGGCAGGTCCTGTTGTATGTATGAATGAGAGAGATTGTTGATAGTGGCAGGTAGTGGCTAGATGCTTTGAGTAGTTTTCTAGGCCCCCGGTCAATAGAGCACAGCGCTGTCTGCCTGTGACTGGGGAGAGACTGATGAGTAAGAATGTTAAGAATGTGCCAGTCTTGGCGTCAGCAGTGAGAGAAAAGGATTCAGGGAGCCTAAGAAATTATTACATTAAAAAAAAAGAATTTCCTCTCCTCGTAGGGTCTCTGATTCTCCTGCATCCCGCATGCATCCTCACTAAGGTGCTTTGTGTGTCATAGGATATGTATGTTTTCCTGTAACGTACACTGTTGGTTTTTAAAATTTAGATTGAACCAATTCAAAACTTTCACTTAGGTATGTGAATTAAAATATCTGACTGTGTTGACACCTAAAGATTGGCGATGATATATGGCTCAGCCTAACATCAAAATGATAGCGGGCAGACTTTCTCCTTTCCTCACTCAGCCCTGTGATTTTTCAGTCCATGCCTATTGTAGCCCGGGAGGGACGTAAGTGTGTGGTTTCGGGAGCCAGAGAGGTGGGCTTAAGTTGGGGCTCTGCCAATTACCAGCTGAGTGTCAGTGGACAAGCCACGTAGCTTTGGCTGTGGCCTCTCCATCTGAAGAAACTAGGGAAAATGAAAGTCATCTTACATGCCCTTAATACATATTCCAGACTCAAAGGCGCTGAGGCTAAGCTTTATTGTGGTTCCTGAAAGGCACTGATGTGAAATTTTCACACAGCTTCATACAACAGTGCTGCGTTACCTGGCTGAGACTCAGTAAGTGTATGATGCTCCTTGATCTTAGAATCGTTCAACTGTGGGGGGAAATGATAAGCCCATGAGAGCTGATGAAATAAGGTAATTACTGTAAGGATTAAATAAGCTAATAGGCCGAGTGAAGAGAATAGAATCTTTGCGCGTAAAAAGAACCCAGTATTACTGAAATCCATCCATGTTTCTGAATACGTATGCACATACAGGTTTACTTGATGCTGGGAGCAGTTTAGTTCGTATAGTCCATGAGGCCACGTTCTCTTTGAATACAAAAGAAGTCAACTTCAATTTATAATGTTCATAATGGGGCCTGGAAAGTAGGGCACTGATTCAGTGGAATTTACTCTGAAGGTCCCAGAGATCTTAGTGCAGTGATACGAGCTAAGTGTAGGAGGTGAAAACTCTGGGGCGATGGGAAGTTTCTTTTAGTTTGTGGTTGTTGATGCCTCTATTGATACTTAATGATCAAGGTGGAGTCAAAACAGGATGATAAGGGGGCGCCTGGTGGCTCAGTCGGTTAAGTGTCTGACTTTGATTTCAGCTCAGGTCATGACCTCATGGTTCCTGAGTTCAAGCACTGGGCTCTGTGCTGACAATGCAGAGCCTGCTTAGGGTTCTCTCTCTCTCTCTCTCTCTCTGCAAAACAAACAAAAAATGCAGGAAGAAAAGAAAAATATCTAATGAAACAAGAAAAATATTTTAAAATACAGTTTATAAAATAAACTAAATTAGGAAATATTCTTATCCAATACACTCATATTTGTCCACTGACCCTGGATGTTACTACAGTAAGTTTCTTTACCACAATCAAATACCCTATTAGAAAGAGGCAACAAACTCTAAAATTGTGTCACGCAAACTAGTTTTCCTGCAAAGTAGAAACTGAAAAAAGTAAACTATCACTGACAAATGTATATGTACTGGCATACAAGATAAAGGTCAACATTCTTAACCTTGAGGTTTCTTACTCAAAGTATGTTAGTTGCAGAGAAAGATCAAGAATCAAACTACTGTAGAAATTGGCAGCCATTTAGTAATTCAGTTCATTGTGCAATCCTAAACATGTACATACTCTTAAGATTCATTCTTGAGGAGTGTCTGGTTGGCTTAGTCAGTTGAGTGTCTGACTTTAGCTCATGTTGTGATCTCCCATTTCATGAGCTCGAACCCGGTATTGGGCTTGCTGCTATCAGCCTGTCAGCACGGAGCCTGCTTTGGATCTTCTGTCCTCCTCTCTCTCTGCCCCTTCCCTGCTCATGTTCTCTCTCTCTCTCTCTCTCTCAAAAAGTAAATATAACATTAAAAAAATTTAAAGAAAAGAATCGGTCTTAAGACCAACATGTTCAAACTTTAAAAACTGAATAAATAAATCCAATATATTAAATATCCCTTGGCTTAAGGTAATAGAATACCTCAGAGATACTGTCCACCATTACATTTCTGATTCACAAAAATATTTTGAGTTCAGAGATCTGCTCCACCCCATCCCACCTCCATCTAAGAGTAGGCACTTAAAATAATCTTTTTTAAAGAAATGTTTTCTTTATATTTCAGAGAGAAAGAGAGAGAGAGAGATAGAGAGAGATAGAGACAGTGCATGAAGGCGGCGGGGAGGGACAGAGAGAGGAGACAGAATCCGAAGCAGGCTCCAGGCTCTGAGCTGTCAGCACAGAGCCTGATGTGGGGCTTGAACTCATAAAGCTGTGAGGTTATGACCTAAGCCAAAGTCGGATGCTTAACCAACTGAGCCACTCAGGTGCCCCAGTATCATATTTCTTATGTGCATCTGTTTTGCTAAAACAATCTATAGAGTGAATATGTTCTCCAACATTAAGCTGTACTTATAGTCAGAGCAATCATTTGTTGTAAGAGAAATTAAGGGAATATAAATTACTTTAAATCTACAAATAATCTCCCCCCAAACTCATTTTAGCTGTTGCAGCATCCATCAACTCTTCTTCCACCCACTGAACTCTTTGTTGTTGTTGTTGTTGTTTTTAAGTAGGCCTCATGCCCAGCACAGAGGCCAGTGTGGGGCTTGAACTCACGACCCCGAGATCAAGACCTGAGCTGAGATCAAGAGTCAGACACTTAACTGACTGAGCCACCAGGTGCCCCACCACTGAACTCTTAATCAGACTGGCTAATAAATAGAAAAAAAATGGTGATGTAGGAGCTTTTATGACCAATCTTACAGAAGCACTGATGATCAATTAAAAAGGAGCATCTATAGTAAGACTGAATTTGCTGTATCAAGAAAAAGAAAAATGGTCTTCCTGCCCTCCCTTCAAATGCCTTATTAACCAGGGTCAACCAAATGATACTTTTCTAAGGAGAAGGGTTTTTGTTTGTTTCTTATTGTTGAGTACATAGTAAAATACCATCAGCTATTTTATATTTGTTTTGTGTCACTCTTATTCTGAAGTTCAGGATAGTATAAATGAATCTCTTAGCTTAGGTCTTCTAGTTTTTCCTTACATATGAAAATGGCACTTTTTTTCTCCTAATGAGGAAAAATAATACAGTGAATTTTAAATAACTGTAAAACTACGAGGTAAAATGAGGGGAGGAGGGAAGAAACCTGGCATTTTAGTGCCTTTTCTGTTTTTTACATCCTGGAGATCAGTTCACATGCTGGTTGCTGGGAGATTCCCCGAAGACAGTGCGAACGATCAGTGAGTGACTCCTCACCTGCCCTCTTCACTGAGGTCACCTCTAAAAACACATGAATGGAGATTAGTGGGTGCAAAGACAGTGAACTGCAAAAACCAAATCATCATGAAGATTGATGTTTTGGTCAGTCCTCTGTTACAGTGCCTATTTGAAAAATGGCAGTGAAATAAAAAATTTTAATTTATATGTTGTTTCCAAAGCTATAAAAAGCAAAATTATTCAGAAGACCTTAATAAAGTGACGGACAAAGCTTCCTCAGGCAAAAGCTAAAAAAAGGAAAAAAAAAAGACAGATATGGTTATGCAAATATTAATATCAGACAAAATGGATTTTAGAGTCAAAAGCACTAGAAGTTGTCAAGCAAGATATTTCCCATTTGATAAAAGCTACAATCAAAACTTCAGATTAGAAAAGTTTTAAGCATATATCAATATGACCTGGAAATACACAAATCCAAAACGCTAGTGGCAAATGTTAGTAAACCTCTCTCAGGCACTGATAAATCAAAAGTAAGTAAAATATGAATTATTTGAAAAACTACAGTTACAGGGTGAGACAAATGTGTGCCCTATAAGCAAGTGAATAAATATTATATATCAATAGATTAAAAGGATGGTTTGTTTATTATTTATGAATTTATTTATTTATTTATTTAATGTTTATTTATTTATTTTGGAAGAGAGAGAGAATGAACAGAGGAGAGGGGCAGGAGAGAGAAGGAGAGAGAGAATCCCAAGTAGGCTCCACACTGAGCGTGGAGCCTGAAGCAGGGCTTGATACTGTGACCCTGGGATCATAACCTGAGCTGAAATCAAGAGTTGGATGCTCAACTGACTGAGCCACCTAGGCGGCCTAGTTCTCTCTCTCATTCTTTTTTTTATAACTTTATTTATCGTGAGGGAGAGAGCGAGCAAGCACGGGAGGGGCAGAGAGAGGGAGAGAGAATCTCAAGCAGGCTCTGAGCTGTCAGCTCAGAGCGTGATGCAGGGCTCAAACCCATGAATCAGGAGATCATGACCTGAGCCAAAATCAAGAGTCAGATACTTGGTCAACTGAGCCACACTGGTGCCCTAAAAGCTAGTTCTCTTAACAGAATAGTTGCTTTTAACTGCTCTGCTGAAGAAAAAAAGGACACAAAAAAGTAAGAGAAAAAAGGAAACAAATTACACAACAGATTTTTAAAATCGTGTACATAATGTTCTATCAACTTTTTTAGAAGCTAGACAAAACAAACAATTTTTTAGGAAGATGTAAATTGTGAAAATTGGTTAATAAGAAGCATAATGCCTGAATACACCAATTCCTACTGGGGAAAACCTAACCCCACAGTGGTAAAATTGTAGGAGAATTCTAATAAATTTTTACAAATACATAATCAGTTTATATAAATGATTTGAGCACAGGAAAAATGGCAGTCTTCCTAATTTTTTTTTCTCTTTTTTTTTTAATTTTTTTTTTCAACGTTTATTTTTGGGACAGAGAGAGACAGAGCATGAATGGGGGAGGGGCAGAGAGAGAGGGAGACACAGAATCAGAAACAGGCTCCAGGCTCTGAGCCATCAGCCCAGAGCCTGATGCGGGGCTCGAACTCACGGACCACGAGATCGTGACCTGGCTGAAGTCGGACGCTTAACCGACTGTGCCACCCAGGCGCCCCTAGTCTTCCTAATTTTTTATTTGAGGCCAGCATAAATCTCAGACTAAAACTGAACAAATATATGAAAAAATAGAAAAGTACAAGAAAATCATATATAAATTAAAATTTCTAAGTAAAATATCAGCAAATCAAAATCATCAGCCCATTAAAAGAATAACATTATGATCAAGTGGGATTTATTCCTGAGATGCAAGGGTGGTTCAATATTTGCAAATCAATCGATGTGATACGTCACATCAATAGGAAAAAAAAAACCATATGAGTATATCAATAGATGCAGAAAACGCATTTGAAAAGTACAAACACCATTCTTGAAAAAAACCCTCAACAAAGTACCTTGAGAGGGAAAGGCCACTTATGAGAAACCCACAGGTAAGATCAGACTCAATGGTGAAAACCTGACAGCTTTCCCCGTAAGAACAGGATTTAGACATGGATGCCCACTCTCACCATTTTTATTCAGCATAGTACTGGAATACTTGTGGTTATAGCCACAGCAGTCAGACAAGAAAAAAGGGGGGGTGGGTGGGAAAGACATCCAACTTGGTAAGGAAGAAGTAAAACTCCCACTATTTGCAGATGACATAATACTATATATAGATAACCCTAAAGGGGCACCTGGGTGGCTCAGTCAAGCGTCCAACTTTGGCTCAGGTCATGATCTCCCAGTTCGTGGGTTCCAGCCCTGCGTTGGGATCTGTGCTGACAGATGGAGCCTGGGGCCTACTTCAGTTTCTGTGTCTCCCTCTCTCTCTGCCCCTCCCCTGCTAGCTCTCTGTCTCTCTCAAAAATAAACATTAAAAAAATTAAAGAAACTCCCAAAATGACACCAAAATACTACTAAAACTGATAAATGAATTCAGTAAGTTCACAGGATACAAAACCAATGTACAAAAATTTGTTGTATTTCTATAGAGTAATAATGAAGTAGTAGAAAGAAATTAAGAAAACAATTCCATTGATAATTACATAAAAAAAATGAAAAATAGCTAGGAATAAGCTTGATGAAGGATATAAAAGACCTGCACTCTAAAAACTATTAAACGTCTAGGAAAGAAATTGAAGATGACACAGACAAATGGGAAAATATTCCACGTTCATCGATTAGAAGAATTAATATTGTTAAAATGTCCATACTACCCAAAGCAATCTACAGATTTAATGCAATCCCTGTCATAACACCAATAGCATTTTTCACAGAACTAGAACAAAAAATTCTAAAATTTGTATGGAACCACAAAAAAACCCGAATAGCCAAATCAATCTTGAATAAGACAGAAACTGAAAGTATCACAGTAAGATATCTTGTAGGTATCAAGATATACTACAAAGCTATAGTAATCAAAACAGTATGATACTGGCACAAAAACAGACACATAGATCAAGGGAATAGAATAGAGAGCCCAGAAATAAACCCATGATTATATGGTTAATCTACAACAAAGAAGGCAAGAATATGCAATGGGAAAAAGACAGTCTCTTCAAAAAATGATGTTGCGGGGAGGGGGGAGGGTGCGTCTGGGTGGTTCAGCTGGCTAAGCATCTGACTTCGGCTCAGGTAATGATCTTGTGGTTTGTGGGTTCGAGCCCCGCGTCAGGCTCTGTGCTGACAGCTCAGAGCTGTCACAAAATAAAACACACTCAATAAGTAAACTCAAAATGGATTAAGGAATTAAATGTGAGAACTGAAACCATAAAAATCCTAGAAGAAAGCACGGGCAGTAATTTCTCTGACATTGGCCATAGCAACATTTTCTAGATATGTTTCTTGATGCAAAGGAAACAAAAGCAAAAATAAACTATTGGGACTACTTCTGCACAGCAAAGGAAACAACCAACAAAACTAAAAGACAACCTACTGAATGAGAGAAGATTTTGGCAAATGACATATCTGAAAAAAGAGTTGGTGTCCAAAATATATAAAGAACTTACACAACTCCACACACACAAAATAATCCAATTAAAATGGGCAGAAAGCATGAATAGACATTTCACAAAAGGATACATACAGATGGCCGACAGACACATGAAAGATGTTCAAAGTCACTCATCATCAGGGAAATGCAAATCAAAGTCACAATGAGATATCACCTCACACCCATCAGAATGGCTAAAATCAAAAACACCAGAAACAACTAGTGTTAGGATGTGGAGCAAAAGGAATCCCTGTGCATTGTAAGTGGGAATGCAAACTGGTACAGCCACTGTAGAAGCGTTGCAGAGAACTGTATGGAGACTCCTCAAAATATTAAAAATTGGGGCACCTTCGTGGCCCAGTCAGTTGGGCATCCAACTTCGGCTCAGGACATGATCTCACTGCTCCCAGGTTCAGGCCCCATGTCAGGCTCTGTGCTGACAGCTCAGAGCCTGGAGCCAGCTTCAGATTCTGTGCCTTCCTCTCTCTCTGTCCTTCCCCCGCTTGTGCTCTGTTTCTCTCTCTCTCTCTTGAAATAAACATTAAAAAAATTAAAAATAGAACTACCGTATGATCCAGTAATTCCACTACTGGGTATTTATCCAAAGAATATGCAAACATTAATTCAAGAAGATACATGCACCCCTATGTTTATAGAAACATTACTTACAATAGCCAAGTTATGGAAACAACTGAAGTGTCCATTGATAGATGAATGAATAAAGAAGATGTGATGTCACACACACACACACACACACTGGAATATTACTCAGCCACAAAAAAGATTGAAACCTTGCCATTTGCAACAGCATAGGTGGATCTAAAGAGAATATTGCTGGGGCGCCTAGGTGGCTCAGTCATTTAGGTGTCCGACTTCAGCTCAGGTCATGATGTCACTCTCCATGAGTTCAAGCCCCGTGGCGTCGGGCTCTGTGCTGACAGCTCAGAGCCTAGAGCCTGCTTCAGATTCTGTGTCTCCCCCTCTCTCTGCTCCTCCCCTGCTCATGCTCTGTCTCTCTCTGTCTCAAAAATAAAAATAAAAACATTAAAAAAAATTTAAAAAGAGTATATTGCTAAGTGAAATAAGTCAGAAAAAGACAAATACCATATGTTTCCACTCATATGTAGAATTTAAGAAACAAAACAAATAAACAAAGAAAAAAGAGGCAAACCAAAAACAGATTCTTAACTATAGAAAACAAAACTGATGGTTACCAGAGAAGAGGTTGGGGGGGATGGGTGAAATAGGTAATGGGGGTTAAGAGTACACTTATCATGATTAGCACTGAGTAATGAATAGAATTGTTGGATCACTATATTGTACACCTGAAGCTAATATAACGCTGTACGTTAACTATATTGTAATTTAAATTTTTAAAAAATTAAAAAAAAGAATAACATTATGACCAAGTAGGATTTATTACAAAAAGTTTGGTTCAATATTAGATAATCAATGGCATAATTCACTATTATTGATATGTAAATATATTTTCACCTCTGTAGATGCAGAAAATTTTTATAAAGTTCAACATGTGTACTCATAAAATCTCAAAGTAATCCACTTATATTCATATAAAGTAATCCAGTTTATATTCATATAAATATATGAAATATATTTATATCTACAGTAGGTCTTATATATAATGATGAAATATACACACCATCCTACGATTGTCAGAAACAAGAAAATGCTTATGATCATTACTGTTAATTATACAGAAAATGAGCTAAGTTTTCATATTAGAGAAAACAAACTGTCATGAATTGCAGCATGATTGTCTGTCAGGAAAATCCAAGAGAATCACCAAAAAGCAATTAGAACTAATATGGGAGTAAAATAAAACAAAAGTGAGATAAATAAATAAAAGTGGATAAATTTCCAATACAGCAGTAAAAGAATTATTCAATAAAATGCTGTGAAATGTAGGTCCCACTCATTATAGCAATTAAAATGATAAAACAGTGTAATAAAATGTTTAATGAAACTCTATGAAAGTGTATATGTGATCTGAAAATTGAGAGATTTACATAGCATTGCATGGGAGAATAGATGAAACTACTAACTTTTCACAACTTAATAAAAATTTCCAGCAAAATTTGTTATTGAATTTGATGGTTCTAAAATTTATGCACAAATGAAAATGTGGGAAAAGAATACAGAAAATTTTGAACAGAAGGGTGGTTTATTGAGTCAACGGTCTGGAGTAACGATTTAGTATGTGCAGGAATTAAATAAAAGATCAATGGAACAGAATAAATCACCTAGAAAGAAACACATACCTAGATGGTAGTTGTATATATGATGAAGGTGTTATCTCACATAACTGAGTTAAGGTTGAACGTGTTAACAAGTGGGTTTAGAAAACAGATCATGTATCTAGAAGTTTTTTAAGTTAGATTTCTTTCTTTTTTTTTTTAATTTTTAGTGTTTATTTGGGGGGAGGGGGCAGAAATAAAGGGAGACACAGAATCTAAAGCAGGCTCCAGGCTCTGCACTGTCAGCACAGAGTCTGATGTGGGGCTTGAACTCACAAACTGTGAGATCACCTGAGCTGAAGTGGGACGCTTAACCAACTGAGCCACCCAGGCACCCCAAAAAGCTAGATTTCTACCTCACACAAAGTAATTTCCAGGTGACTTCAAGAGCTAAATAAATGCAAAACAACAAAACCCCCAGAAAATATAGAATAGTTAACTTTATAATTCAGAGATGGGAAGACCTCAAACATCTACAGTTGAAAATACTGAGAGAGTAAACCAGGTAAAACAAAAATTTCAGTAGGCAAAACACCATGGACAAATTGCCAAGGTTAGCAAAAGACCGGGAGAAAAATGCATGTAAGGAGTTCTTAGTAATTAATTGGAAAAGCCAAGTAATTCAACAGGGAAATAGAAACAGGCAATTCAAAGAAACACAAATGGCTAAAAAACATAAGAAAAAAGTCACCGTTATTCTGTCTCCTTAGTAATCAGGAAAGTCATAATTAGCACGAGGTATCTTTGCTGCTCATCAGTCATATTGGTAAAACGTGTAATGTCCAGGGTGCTGAGGATGGAAGTCTGCAGAGTTTTGTATAAGGTGTTGGTGGGTCTTCAGTTAGCTTACTCTTCATTAGGGCAACTTGACTGTGTCTCATTAAAATGTAAAATGCACATGTTGTATCATGGAAAACAACCCATTTCACAGAGATTTTAGCACTCTGCACGCATTTTTGGGGGAGGAGTAATGTTGCAGAAGAGATCCACGTCACTAGGAACAACCTAGTGAAACATGTTTCTGGCTGGGGCCCATAAACCACGTTCACAAATATAGTTTTCAAGGTTTTATTACATCACATGGTTACAGGCATTTCAAAGTACTTGAAACTAGTACTGTGGCCCGACTCAAAGACTACCTTGCAAAGAAAAAGAATAAGGCCTTGGCTAGATTGTCTTACATTTTGTGGTTACTATTTTGGGCTGCATGAAATCCTTTTGCCAAAGAAAGAACTGGCTGGCTTTTAGAGAGCTTCATCTACTTTCAGCTCAGTGTCCATTTGAAATAACATTAAAATATTTATAATTTTGGCTATATTTAATTCCTTTCTCTCCACATTTTCTAATCCAGCAATTCCATCTCCAAGTATGTCATTCAGAGAAATACCCCGTGCGAAGAGACATGTGGAAGAATGTTAATTGTAGCACTGTTTTTAGTAGCGAAAAATTGGAAACGACAAATTACTTACGAAATGGCTAAACTAACCATATGTGCATATTAATGAATTCTATATAGCATTCAGAAAGACTGATATATATATATCGGTATACACCTACATATGTATGTAGGTATACTAATAAGGAAACTTCTCCAAGGCACATCGCTTAAAGAAAAAGGCAAGTTAAACATGTAACATACAATCCCACTTTCATGAAAACCAAACAAAATAAAATCTTAATGGAAATGTGTGTGGAAAAATACTTATTGGAAAAGACCAGAAATTACACATCAAATAGCTAACAAAAGTTACTCCTGTAGCAAGGCAGGGCCGGGGCTTCCACTTACTGGTTTCTGTTTTGAGAAATGTTTTCACAAAGGAGATAGTCATGTATTTTAACAAAAAAGGTAAGTTTTGAAAAATGCTGTTTACATTTACTGATTGTGTAGGTACAGAATGCTTATTAGTAATGCTTGAAGTCTGTATATATTAGATGTGGTCTGTGACCATATGTCAACAATAAATAAATAATTGAGAGTGTTTGTTTACCTAAATAATGCAAATTTAAGTTCTGGGTTTGAGTTATAAAAGAATAGTTGTTTTCATTTGGATATACAGCAGCACAGTGGCACAGTCTAAGAATCCATTTTTAAAAAGACTACTCCAATTAGAAAATTTAGTAAGTTTCATTACGGAAATTCCCAGAGGCAATCTCTGGCATTTAGTGATTAGAAAAGTAACAAGAAAGTATTACTTACAGAGTCAATCAATAGAAAAGTGAATTTCCGTAATATAAAATAATCCTCATGTGAAGCAAAAAGACATGGAGTTAATTAGAGGAGGTGTGTTGTATAAATGTTTTCCGAACTGGACAGTATAAGAACATATGGTGGGCGGGGAGCCCGGGTGGCTCAGTTGGCGGAGCTGTTGAACTTCAGCTCCGGTCACGATCTTGAGGTTTGTGAGTTCCAGCCCCGCATCGGCCTTGTGGCTGTAAGTGGGAGCCCGTTTCTGCTCGTCTGTCCCCCTTTCTCTCTGCCCCTCCTCTGCTTATGCTCTCTCTCTCAAAAATAAATAAAACATTAAAAAGAAAGAAAATATGGTGTGATAATCATCACGAAGAAAACAGAAAATACAGTGAGACTTTCTTCATGTCTCTTAAAACTCACTTACGAGTCATAGTAAGATACATCAATGATTTCGCAAAGTTTAGTAGGATCATTTCTCCTTTTTGTTCTCCGTGACCATCTATACAGCGCTAATACTGTTCTGTATACTTAAAATTTGCTGAGAGAGTAGATCTTCTGTGTTCTCGTACACATACAAAGGTAACTATGTGAGGTGATAAATATGTTAATTAACTTGACGGTGGAAATCATTTCGTAATCTATACAGATGGCAAATCATCGTGTTGTGTATCTTAAATACATACAATTTTATTTATCAATCATATCTCAATGAAGCCAGAAAAAAATGGTCAAGTCATGGAACGGAAGTACCAGAGAGTATATATACTGCACGGGGTACAGAAAATGGCTTCAATGAACTGCCTGAGATGCCAGGTGTCCAGTGCGGTTTTCAGGGCCAGTCCTGTAACTTTTTACCAAGGTTTTCCTTATGCTGGTGCTCTAATGAAAAAGGCCCTTTAGAGTCAGTGTAATCATAAGCTGGAGCGGAAAGGAATTAAAGTACAAGTGATACTAAGAATTACACAAAGTTCACTGAAGTGATCTGTATACCATCATCGCACAGTCTCCTCCCGCGTCTCTTGATGTTTTTCTCCTGTGACGGGGAACATCCGTGGCGATTCTCTCTGTTGCTCGCTGGACAAGGCCGCCAGGCTAAGGGGGGGTTCAGTGGTGAACAGCGCGAGAACAGATACATACTTTTGTAGTGCTGTTCTATCAACGAAACTCCGATACTTGGGGTTTTTGCAACATTTAAAGCAGCTCAGGTAGAAAAGAAAAAGTTCAAACCAGTCACCAGATCCAAAATTAGCATTTTATTCAGAACGCTGGGGTCAGAGGTGTGTCATTTATATTCTGGTACACAATACAGAGGCAAAGCTGCTGTCAGAAGTCTCTCCAGTTTAAAAGCTTGGTTTTTTTTTTTTTCATTTTTTTTTTTAAAAACACACACTTAGTAGTGCCTCCAGTGTCAGGCCACCCCTTTCTTTTCTTTTCTTTCCTTTTTTTTTTTTTTTTTGGTACAAATTATGTAAAACATTTGTGCTAAGAACTTTTCTCCCTCCCCGAACAAAAAAGAAAATAAAAAATAAAAAAAAAATTAAAAAATTAAAAATTGAGTATTCTAACTACAGCTCAACAGTTGAATCAAATGTCACTTTGTCTTGTAAATACTTTATCCATAACGAAAGATATAAACATGCAAAAAACCTGAATCCATAGTCCAAATAATACATACACATGTTCTGAAGTTTCTGTACTTCTCCATAGACTATGCCAATAAAACATTATGTACACATACCATTTTTACAGTGAAGTGGAAAAAATACAGTAAATAAAAAAAGTGTACATGGATTAAGACCAAAATGTATCTAACATTCTAGTTTATGAAAAAATTCAATTTTGCTACAAATTGGTGATATGAAAACTCCCTTTATTTGCAACCAGCTGCGTAAGTTTTAAGATTTTAGTGAAAAAAAAATCTAAAGTCTAAAACTAGAAGTAATGTACATCTTCCAATCTCATGGTCTCATCCCCCAAGATAATAAAATCGCTCCATGAGTTTTTGTTTTGTGTTTGTTTAATTCTGTGTTTTAATAAAAGCAAATGCAATGTAACAAAAGCGTATTGAAGCATATCATGGTTTAACTTACTGCTCCCACCACAAAATATTTTGTCTTTTACTTATCGTTTCAGAAATCAGTACCATTAAAGCCTTAAACATAAAACTAATTCCAATCTGAAAAAGGTACAAAAAGGCACATAAAATCCCAGTGCTTCTGTACTGTAAAATTCAAGTGTAACTGAGCTCAGTGTTTTTCCAAACAGTATTGGATCACTGATATTCCCTCTGAGCCCAAATTGGTTTGCAGCCTATGCCAAAGCCTCCAGCAAGCACTGTGCTAGTAGACTACAAAGTTAAAGCCTAGCTTCTGAATGCTTTTTGGGAATATCAGTTGAAATTGTTTGTACTTGTCCAAAAACCAAGTTCACCCTGAAGTTCAGTCATCACCTCCACCGTACATGTCAGCAAGTTTCTTGAAGCGTGGCCCCCAGTCGTTCAGGTAGTCATAGTCCTGCTCGCCACCACTACTTGAGGAATTAAGAGAGCTCAAGGACCCAGCGGTGGAGCCGCTGCCTTCATAGTCAAAGACTAAGAGGGAGTCGTATGGCGGAGCGGTGGGATCATTGTCAGCAGCTTTAAGGCCCTACGATTTGGAAAGACAAAGAAAGAATGCAGAGAGGGTTACGATGTGCAAACCCCAAGCAGATCCTAGGGGTCCCATGGAATCAAACACTTGTTTGTAAGTTTCCACCTGCAGACCACAACATTTGCTACCTACAGAAATTGGGGTTATCACCACGTTTGGAAGTTAGACAGAAATACATCTTCCTCTGCAGGAAAGACCCCTAGGACGTCTAGCTCAGTGAGGCCAAGACGTACAATGGAAGGGGAGTTAATTGGAGAATGTGTTTGGCAGGAGGCAGAAATGAATGGCCAACTGCTAGAGGTTGAGAAGGATCTCAGATGAAGTCTGGTAATGCAATTGGATAACCGTGCATTGAGTAATTACTGCTGGTATAAGTTATATGAAATAACACACAGGGCTATGAAATCATGTCATACGTGAACCCTAAGAGTCAGAGTCAAAGGATTCTGACAGTGAACATGTTGAACAGGTTGTAAATGCAACGCAAAGAGACAGATACACAAATGAATGCCATATGGCCCCTGCCCTCTACAAGCTTGTAATCTTGCATAACGGGCATTACTATTGTGTGAAATAAATGATAAATAAGTAATAAAGCTACAGAGTCGAGGCAAAAAATCATTAGAATGCCAAAAAAAAAAAAAAAGAAAAAAAATCAGGACTAGCACTGAGAGCTAGGATTTCAAAGAGGAAGTGGCGTATTTGACCTAGGTCTGGAAGGAAAAATGAAGGGAAATCAAAGGAAAATGAAAAAAAAGAAAAAAGGATAACTGGCCAGACATGATTATAATATAAGGAAAGATACTCATTAAATCATTTATGTTCATAATGAAACACAAAATGTGACATTAATTGACATTAATCATTAAACTATGATCAGGTATTATTTTTTAAGAATAGAGTGACTTCTAGCTCCCATAAGCTTCAGAAAAGTCATGTTCCAGTGTCTATATACAGTGTAAATATTGGCAGGGGGAAATTTTGCAAATCTAAATTAAAGATTATTTAAAAACCATAAGAGCCAATGAAATTATTATCTAAAAACTTAACTCTTGCTTTTTAATCTAGAATTCATGTACCTGTAGCCAATTCATAATTATGCCCTACAAAACCTTTAAGGTTTAATACTTAAAATGGCATTTTCTCTAAATTTTCCCCAGTTCCATTCTAGTGCCCTGAGATACACCAGCATCAGTTCCAAACAATCTTTCTCCTTTCCTACAACTCTGCTTTTTATTTATTTTTTATTTTTTATTAAAAAAAAATTTTTTTTTCAACGTTTATTTATTTTTGGGACAGAGAGAGACAGAGCAGGAACGGGGGAGGGGCAGAGAGAGAGGGAGACATAGAATCGGAAACAGGCTCCAGGCTCTGAGCCATCAGCCCAGAGTCTGACGCGGGGCTCGAACGCGCGGACCGCGAGATCGTGACCTGGCTGAAGTCAGACGCTAAACCGACTCCGCCACCCAGGAGCCCCCAACTCTGCTTTTTAAACGCTGGTGGGCTGTGGCCTCACTTACTGTCCTGTCGATCAATCCTTCCGATCCACATGTATTTTACGAGTACGTACATGCGGGACCTTTTAATAGCTACGTGATCATCTGTTTATTCTTCCAAGTTTACAGAGGAGGAAGAGAACAAAAGAACATGAAAATTAAGGTCAGAATCAGTATGTAGAGTGGTTAGTGGTTAACACGTCAGACCTCTTAACCACTATCCCCTGGGTTGCCAGCTCAGCGCTACACAGTATTAGCTGAGGGATTTCGGCTAAGTTCTCCAGGCTTCATTTCCTCATCTGCAGGTGTAATAACAACAGTAAGATTATTATGGAGACTAAACAGAATAAAGGCACCCAAGGGCTCATCACAGTGTCTGGTGCCTGTTGGCACTCAATGAATATTAGTCTAAAAAAATCCACTTTTAGGTTCAGTGAAAAATTTCTTGCTTTGTGACTTGAAAGAAGAAAAATAAATGTGAAGACATGGTATTTTGAGAAACAAATGGCAGCTGCCAGACTTCCATCGAAAGCAGGAGAGAAACTGGGGCGCCTGGGTGGCTCAGTTGGTTAGGCATCCTACTTCGGCTCAAGTCATGATCTCGCAGTTCAAGAGTTTGAGCCCTGTGTTGGGCTCTGTGCTGACAGCTTGGAGTCTGGAGCCTGCTTTGGATTCTGTGTCTCCCTCTCTCTCTGCCCCTCCTCCACTCACACTCTGTATCTCTCTCTCTCTCTCTCTCAAAAAAAAAAAAAAAAAAAATAAATAAATATTAAAAAAAATTAAAAGGAAAAAAAAGAGAAAAGTACACACTACCAGTTTTCCCATCCCAAGTCTCTCTTACCAACCATTGTAACCATTTTAATGAAACACCATTTTCCCTCATGTCTGGTTATACTACATATAACCCAGAAAAGCCAGTGTAAAATAAAATAAAGCACATCTTCAGCAAACTACTTCAATGTATAAAACACAAGTAATTTTAGAAAGGATTTTATTTACCATATTTATAGAATAAACTACAAGGCAATTTTTGCTAAGACTGAAAATCACAAACTACAATTTCTCAAAAGTCAGAATTCCTTTCTGTGGTAGACCGTATTACTGTCCTCAATGATTTACTATCCTGTCTTTGTAGGTGGATCACATGCCCACACTACCACAAGTGCCTCTCTGGAGCCAGAGTTCACTTCCCAAACCCATTGTCAGGCTTGGCTATGAGCTGGGTTTGGCCAGTACAACGTAAGCAGTGGTGTAGAGAAGACACCTCAAGCCTTTTCCATCTAATGCGTTTCTATCAGTTCCTTCTTGCCCCCTCTCCCAGGAGAATGGTCTGCCCCAACTCGGAGTTTTCCTTCTGCCTGGATCCTGAAACACAGAAGACATGAAGACATTGCCTGCCCACAGTTAACCCAGAATTTCGGCAAGAAGTAAACCTTTGTTATTGTAAACAGATGATACTTTGGAGTTGTTAATTACTGCAGCCTTAGTTGATAAAAGCCAAACAATGCACCTTTGTTCATTTTGTTTATATTTATGTATTCAATTCAAGATGTATTTATAGTATGTATATTAAACGTATTCTGCTTAGTGGTGGGGACACAGCTATTAATAAGCTACATCCAACGCCTGTCCTCACGGAGTTTATATTCAATTATTAGCATGCACCCCTTTTCCTTTTCCCTACAAAATCCAGCAACTGCAAATTTAAGCAAGAGATGATTCTTTTAGTCCAGCGTGGTCTAGGTTGGGTCCACACGAGAACTGGACCCAAGAAAGATCTGGGAAGAAATCAAGAAGACAAAGAACATCCTGATAAGGAGAATAAGTTTCCGAAGACAAATACAGGTATCCCCCGCTATCCGAAAGTAAGAACATTCTGATGAAACCTTCCGAAAGGAAGGAGGAATGGAGGAAAGCAAGGAGGCAATTACTATTCATTCTTATAGGAAATTTCTTGAGTATTCCCAGACTCCAAAAATAATGCCTCTGAGGCTTTTCTGATACCTCAGGACACATGTTGCTAACGGATGCACAAAATAAATGGAGATGAAGCAGAGATGTTCACAGACACAGTTCAAAGCTTTGCAGTTGGATGCTGAGATGCTGAGTGTAGTTCTGGGGAAGGAGCCTGGCGGGCTGCTCTCTCTCCTGGGGTGCACATGTCTCTATAACGGCTTCCCATACAACAGAAGCTATACACTGCTTGTTGCTTTTCACCTTTTTTCATAAAAGCAAACCCCTCTTTGGATTTCTTTCGGTTAGTGAAAACAAGTACTGATATAGGTCTTCCATAGAAGTGAAGTGGTAGAACGTGAACTTTTGAAAAGCAGGCCATATCTGTATTAAGTTTTCATTATGACCTTGAGTAAAACTGCTTTGTAAGACAGAGAACAGAGACAATGACCAAGGTCACCATGTTCAGGTCATCTGTTTTATCACAATTCAAAATTTAAATAGAAATACATGCAGAGCCCTGCCCAATCTTTATGGTGTCAGCTCCAAACTGGAAATATGAAAAGGTTAAGACTAAAATTAGTTCTAAAGAGTCAATGGCAGGGTGTCGAGTGTGACGGGATTCAGTGGAGAGGAAAGCAATGGCCTGTATTTACCACGACTTAGGGACAAACGTGGGAAGCTGTCTGGTATTCACTGGTGTGGAAAAGGACCTGAGACCTTTCACTGTATTCCTAAACCATCTAATTCAACTCCTTAAAATAAGTATAATACTGCTGATAATCTAGACCCCTATTCACTACTGATATTCTAAAGTATATTCGTTTCTTGTAAATTGTTTTTATCTCTTGCTTTGGTTTTTAGAACATCCTGGTCATTTCTGAATCTGTTTCCTTCCTCTCTCCCTCCTTCCCTCCCTCCCTCCTTTCCTTCCTTCCTACCTTCTTTCCTTCCTTCCTTCCTTCCTTCCTTCCTTCCTTCCTTCCTAAGTTAAGGCCATGCAATCCATTAGAAATCACTATGCTATGCCAGAACATTGCACAGTCTCAGGTTTTAATAATTACAAAAGGGCAAAAAAAAATCACTCAACTTTTCAAGAATTCTTAGGCAAGCCATCTTTCTAGCCTGAAGATTGAGTACCTTAAGTCCCTTCCACTTGGATAGCACTGATTTTTATCTGAGAATAAAAACTCTTGTGGATGAGGTATTATATAAATTCTGGGTACTATTTTGGTAATTCTAAAAAGATCACAGTCAAGTTCTGAGAGACTGAAAATGACAGACATGCAACCAGAGAGAATGTACGGAAGAAATCCGGTGGGCCACGTACCCATCGGGTCTTCCCTTATGGGGTTCCTTTTTTCTTAGGTGTAGACACTGTTTCACACGATGTGTAACGTGCTGTTGTCAAATCCACAAATGAACTGCATGTGTTTCTCTTTCTCCGCCTACGTCTGACTAAATCTAGAAGAGCATGTGCCTTTTTTGCCTTTCCTGGAGAGGCAGATCTTGAACTCTGGATAAATCTGAACTATTTTCTATAGTTTGAGGTGTCTCTGTAAAATGAAAAAGCCTGTGTCTCTGGCTGAATTCTTGCTGAGCTTGTATTTATAGACTTCTGATCCTATGCTTTATGGATGGAGATATGCTTTTACAGGAGCTATAAAAACCCACATTCTTCAGTGCGGGAACGCATGAGGGATCTGAGAGGAAAGAGGTCCTGTTGATTCCCTTACATTCCGTCTTCTGTTCTCTCAATGCCCCTGCCTTAGTTCAGGTCCTCTTTATATCCTGCCTGGACCATAGCAAAAGCCTCTCGAACTGGTCTCCCAGTCCCCCAGTACTATTCCTACTTCTTTTCTACAAACTACGCCTGGTTCCTCTTTCAGACATTATTTGAAGTTGCTCCCCCAAGTAAAACTGATTGCTATCACCTATTGCAGTGTTTCCCAAATAAGGGAGAAGTTTCCCGGGTGGGGCGGGGGGTATGCAAGATAATTTTTAATTGGCGCATGAGCACTTTAAAACAATTACCTTTATTAAACAAATAAATTAAAAATTGATTAGAAGTTTAAGTAAATAATAGAAGAGGTATGTGGACCTGGAAAAACCTAGAAGGCATTATTACTCAAATGCCTGTTGTTTGGGTAACCTACAGGATAGAGTTAAAACTCTTTAGCAGAGCAGTCAGTGAACTTGGACTGTTCATGTACCTTTTCTGTCTCAGCTATTCTTGGCTTCAGCAACCACAACTAAATTATTCACCAAAAGCCCCTCCAAACCTAAAAATGTGATGTTTTTGTGTACCTCTATGTTATATGCATATTCATTTCCTGCTGGCTGAAACGTGATTTCCTTTGGCTGAAACTTCTTGACTCAAAATTTTTCATTTGAAATATCCATCCATCCATCCATCCATCCTTTAAAGCCCATTAAAAATGTTACTTCTGCTACATGGATTTTTCCCTCAATCATGACTGAGAGTCATTTCTATGATCCCTTTTAATTTTATTGCCATGTTTTGGTTACACTAGATTGTGACATCCTTTTCTGCCAACGATGTTTATATTCATTTCATATCCTGCTATTCAACACAGTCCCTGACATCCAGCAGGTATACTAGAAGGTAGCTTTGCACTACTGTCCTGGGCTTGGGTTTTCACCTTATCACCGTGTTCATATTTACATATACTCCTTTTAGAAGAAGCCAGGATTTAGGATGAGGGGTACCTGGGTGGCTCAGTCGGTTAAGAAACCTACTCTTTTTTTTTCTAATTTATTTTTTATTTTTTGGGAGAGAGAGAGCAAGAGCGAGCGCACACGAGTGGGGGCAGTGCAGAGAGGGAGACACAGAATCCGAAGCAGGCTCTAGGATCAGCGCTGGCAGCACAGAGCACAATGCAGGGCTTGTGAGATCACGACCCGAGCCAAAGTCTGATGCTTAACGAACTGGGCTACCCAGGCGCCCCAGGGGGACTGACTCTTGATTTCGCTCAGGTCACGATCTCATGGTTCCTGGGATCCAGCCCCGCATCAGGGTCCGAGCTTGGGATGATCTTTCCCTCTCTCTCTTTCCTCCCCTGCTCATGCACTGTTTCTCTCTTCCAAAATAAATATATAAAACTGAATAAAAAAAGAAGAAACTAGGATTTAGGCTTAAAATATATGTGGACATAAAAGTATACCAGGTTCACATTACAGTGGAATTCTGTGACTTTAATACCAACATTACTATGTCCCTTTCTGAGAATTTCATTTTACTTGAAGCCAATTTTTTGGAAGGAGAGGATTTTTTTAAATTTATACCTAGAAAACAGTAGAAAAGTGTTCTTCTTGCAAAGTAACTTGTAATAATAACTAATATAATGTGGACTATCTCATTTAGTCCTTATAGAAATCTTAACAGAGGATTTTATTATTATCCTCATGTTATGTATACATATGAAAACTGGAAATCCAAGGGGTAAAATCCAAGGATTTCAAAGATAACAGAGCTGCTAGGTGTGGTAGCTGGATATGAACTCAAAGATAAGTGGGGCGCCTGGGTGGCGCAGTCGGTTAAGCGTCCGACTTCAGCCAGGTCACGATCTCGCGGTCCGTGAGTTCGAGCCCCGCGTCGGGCTCTGGGCTGATGGCTCAGAGCCTGGAGCTTGTTTCCGATTCTGTGTCTCCCTCTCTCTCTGCCCCTCCCCCGTCCATGCTCTGTCTCTCTCTCTCCCAAAAATAAATAAACGTTGAAAAAAAAAAAAAAAAGATAAGAGTGTACAGAGATATTCTGAAGAGGACAAATAAATTTAAGAGGAGACAAAAAGTAAAAGTTCTAAACTTTAGTAGTTTCTTGCAAGTTATTTTTGAAGCACTTTTCATAAGTTTTTAAATACCAATCAAAAGTTGGTCTTTTAACAGAAATATGCCCTTGGTTTTTATATTTCTGAGATAAAGAAATATATAGGATTAGTAAAGTTATTAGAGGTATGCTAACATCTACTGTCAGGCTGAGATTAAATGAATTTGTTTCATCTTTTCACCCTCTGAAGGTCATATTTAAAACCTCAAAATAGAATGAAATTCTGTAGCTGAAATTCAAAAATGTGTGATTTGTTTTATTCTACCTACCAGACAGTAAATACATTACATTTTTTTATATTCAAGGCAACATTCATTGGTTATTTAAATAAACAAACTAGAAAATGTTCTCATGAGCTTATTTATTCCTTTCATTATAAAAACACTCTATAATTGCACTATACTATTCTTCCTTTGGAACATTCAGTACTGTGCTAAATCGAATAAGATCTGGGGATAAAGAAATCTGTTTGCATTTTATATGTGTTTATAAAATACGCTTGAATTTTTTCTAGGTGCCTTTAACTGTTTTAAATTTATTTTTATCTGTCCAGTTATAGAAAGATATTGAATGAGACTTAATGGGTGTCTTGGAAGAATCTATAAGGTGTATTTGTATGTTATGACTTAGGCCATTTGACAGTTTCATCCCCATGAATTTCCCCACAGACCTGATCATCTCTTCCCCACACCCCTGTTTTAGTTGTTTTCTGTAACACCTTCACCTCCATAGACTCCCTTCCTATGTCCAAATGTAGGGCCTTTTTCGGTGTAAATGTTTGGTTCTCCATCTTGTCCGCATTTCTCTATCTTACGATCGCATTCATTGTCATGAATCCTGTGGTCATTTGGAGAGACATTTCCAAATGTGATTCTTTTGCCCATTCATGTACTTGCCAAAGCAGTGTGCCTTACACCACCCCTCAGGGATGAGCACCTCTTCCCCTGGAGGCAGAACGGAACCTTGAATGAGGGGTTATGAAAGAAGGTGAGTCCTGGATATGGTGGGATGCCACTGGACGGTGCCTGTCCCAACTATGTGCTTGACCCTTCTTGGCTTGGTAAAGACTTAGTGGAGGAACTAATATCTAGAAAAGGGAAGGGAATTCCAGGCAGAGAGCACAGCAGGGGAACATGTACTGACATGGAATTAAAGCTGAGCCTAGAAGCTACAAGTAGAGTCCCTGGCCCCGGCCTGTAAGATGCAGGGGGAGGGGGCTGAGATGAAACTGTGAAGCCAAGTAAGGATTACACCCAGTGGGCCTCCCATGTCTAGCAAAGGAAGGCTTCAGATAGTGGAATGTTTGCCTGGTATAAAGATCATGCTTTCAGCAAAGTAGGGAGTAAACACGAAGAGAATCTAGGTCTAATTTATTGTCTTTCCACATATGACTAGTGCAGATATGTACACACAGTAGGCATTCAATAGTTATTTGCTGAATGAATGGTCCTAAACCAAGCTCAAGATCATTTCAGAATGAGGCATTTTTAGCAAATGCAGACAATCCTCAGATTATGAACTGACTGCATTCTAGAAGTTAATTTGCAAGTCAGTCGTTTGGCACCAAGTTTTCTGTATAAGTACTGAAACATGTTCATTATGGTCCTGAGCTGCTTTTTAGGCTGTGTACTTTTTAGGCTAGGCACTGTTCTGGGAAAAGGAATTCCAAATGAAATTCTGACTGTAGCTCTTTCTACCGTGGCATTTGAAGGGCTGGGTAACTGAATCTAGTGAATCAACTAGATATACTTCCTTACCTCCTGAAGAAAATGCAGTCCCTGTAAAAATGATGAATGAACACACACGTAGACACAAACACATAGACACAAACCCCAAGCCTACACTAAAACACAACTTAGAATAACCAGTATCCTCATTTCCTGAATTTAGTCAGCTCCAGCGGAGTGAAAGGCCCCAGACCTGGGACCCAACGAATCCCAATCAACTGCACGTCGGGCAGTGCTCAGAGCCTTACACCACGTGCCACAGCACTTGGATTCCTTAAAACAACAAAATCTAGGAGCTGGGCCACACACCAGATGCTTAGGTTATGCAAAGATGAACAAGAAATAGTCTTCATCCTGGAGAGAAGGCACGTGTTCACATGGGAGAGAGAAGCATTGACAGTTATACCTCAGTGGCCAGGGCGACAATGGAGGAAGGGTCTTGTTAACCCTTCCCGGAGGTATCAAAGAAGGCCTCCCAGAGAAGGGGATGGTTGAGGTGAATCTGAAGGCTAAGTGGGTGTTTCCCTGATGGTTGAGAAAGTAAGGGCTTTGCAGAAGTTACATTATACATAGTCAAAGCTGGGATGCTTTTGAGGAACTGCAAACAGTTCAGTGGGTCTGTAGCCCTGGAAGGAACTGTCATGGGGGAAGAGGGCAGGAGTCAGATTAGGAAAACAGTCTTATAAATGATGTTTAGTGCTTGAACTTTATCACTGAGAAAAGAACAGTGTTATGGACGGCATGGAGTCCCACGGAATACTGACACTTCAGTGAAAGGCAGAAACAGTCAAGTACTTGTTGAATCACACTGAAGCTAAAATTCTTGCTTTAAAAATGTCTTGCTTTAAAAAAAGTCTGGCTTCGACATCGCCATTCAAAAGATTCACGGTATCTTGACCCAACAACCGCAGGGACAACTAAGAAATTTCTCATGACCACAAATGCTAACTCAGAAGTAAAATCATCAGGCACTCTTAAATATTCAAAAAGATCTAGTCATAAATATAAATTCCCGCAAACCCTCTGGCCAGGTCTCTACATAAATAAACTGGAAAAGTCAGGGCATAGTTTTGTAGATAAAGGAGTTATTATTGGCACTCTGTTGTTTTGCCTTCCATCTGCTTTTAAGCCATGATGAAAGCAAATTAACCTATTACCTGTTTAACAGAAGCGAAAGCATTTGTTCAGAAAGCAGCATGTATTTCAGGAATAGACAGCAATGAATAGTTGTAAAGGGAAGGTAAATAATCTTGTTTCAAAACTTTTTTTTACAAACTACAACTGCATCTAAAAAAACTGAAGTGGATATATATATATATCATATATATATATATATATATATGACTACAAGGAAGCACAGGACATATGAGTCTTATCAGCACACGACTGAAGGCGACAGATGACAGATGTGTTTCACTTTGTAATGCACGGACACCTATTCTGATCTTGGAAATACTGAGCTGCAGGACATGGCCAGAGACTGTCTGAGTCTGCCCTCTATTCACACTCGACATCAATATGTATTGCTCTCTTACACTAAAAATTCAAAAGGAGAATTGCAGTAAAACTACAGACATGATCAAAAGCAGCAGCACAGATCATTTTACTTCCAAACTTAAGTATTAACTGTAACAGAACTCTTGGTCAGTAATGAAATAAAAGAATGCCATAATAATTTTGACGGTGGAAATCATATCTGTTATATTCAACAGAGAATTAGCTGCCTCTTTCAGAAGCTCTTAAAACTCCTCAACTAGACAAGTATTTAAATCACTTACATAGTATTTAATTTAGCTCCTCTTCCTACTAATCTCATTTGATGGAACTCTCTAGTCATTGGGTAGGCACTGGATTCTCAACGTTTGTGGGATTCAGAGGGTACGATGTCAGGAAGATGAAAGTGAACTATTATTACATTCATCAGTGCTGATAAATGAAATTAGAATACACTAGAATATTGTTAGTCTATTTATTACTTGTAATCTAGGGGAAAAAAACCTTTTGGAGATAGTGTGATGGATACTGACAATATATACGGATGTCATTTACAAATACAGAATATCAATTGGTAGATCGGTTTTTGGCCCACCAAAGCAATTAAATCTGTTCTGTTGCTGAAGCCACATTTGCTTTAACTCAAAGATAAGCTTGAAAAAATCAAGTGTGTTTTAACGAACTACAAAGCTGTATTCTAAGCAATGTGTGGTCTACGTATGGCTGACAATTAGCATAAAATAAACATCCTTATAAAGAAAGTGAGCCGTCTGTGCACCTCATTAATGAAGTCCCCGATGTCCCCAGGGTGCGGGGCTGCAGATCGGACTGGGTACTGGGGCTCGGCATGGATGGGTCTCTCGTCCAGTCGTCGGATTCCTACAGGCTTAATGGCATCAGGTTCCACGGTATCAGGCTGCTGCAGCTGGCTCAAGTCGTAATCCTGCAAAAGACAAAATCAAAAACCCATGGTAGATGGGCATAAAGATGGAAAATTACAACCTTTGTTTTTAAACACATACCCAGAATGCATAGAAATGAGTGAAATTTAACATAATGGAAAAGTTGCCACCATGAGTTTTTCATGTTATGATTAAATATTTCTTTCACACAGCTCTTTCTTCTGTGCTTTTCATTTCTGCAGTCTGTGCTCCATCTGCTTTCCTATGCTTCTCATCAGTTTCCAATGGAAAACAGCAGTGAGACGAGGCTCCACTATAAAACGAGGAAAAACTGTCTAGAAGATAGAGTTGTACCACAGAAGCAAAGGTACGAACTTAAGGTGGGTGGGGCTCGGGGCTCAGGGCATCCTAACTTACAGCACTTAGCATGTTAGGTATCTCAAGTTGAAGGAATTCAAAAGCCCAACAGCAAGAGTTGCAAGGTCAGTCTAACTCCCCTCATCTTGCCCTTCTTCCTTGAAACAGGTCATAAAACTCCCATGTGAATGGTCCCCTTCCTGTACCAGGAGGAGGGAAGGCATTCTTATCATCAGAGACAGAGAATTTGGGGCTAAGGAATCTGTACAAACAAACCTTGTTAAACTAACCTTAATCTCCCTAGTTACTTCTTCACCATTTACTAGCCCTAGCCTAAACCCTCGGTCTCCTCAATCCTTAGAAATTTATTGTTTCTTTGTCTCAAAGTATAAAAGGTTCCCACTCTGGACACTTCTTTGGGTCTTCACGCTTTGGGAAGCTCCCATGTACATGTAACAGTTTAACAGGATATGTATGCTTTTCTCCTGTTAATCTTTGTTAGTTTAATTTTCAGACCAAATCGGGGATGGGGATGAAGACTTTTTCCACTCCTACAATATCTTTAATATTAATTGGGCAAATACTTGGTAGTTTTCAAACCCCTAAATTCTGATGATATAAAATTCTCCAATTTAATGTTGACATTTACAGAGACGGCAGACTTTCTGGGGCTCTTCATAGTTTAGGCTTCATCTTTTGGTCGAAAACCAGCTTAGAACCATTTGTAGTATCTCTATAGTGGTTTTGATTTATTCAACACTTGGATACTTACCAGGTACCAGCATTGTTGTAGACACTTGACATATGCTTGCTCATTTAATCCTCTGATCAGTACTATTTGATGTTAAGTTTTATCATCCCCATTTAAGAGTTGAGATATTGAGTCTCAAACAACCCAAGTAACTAGTCCATGGTCCCAGATGTACTAAGACTCAGAGACAGGTTCCGACTCCAAGCATGTTAGACTTACTTCAAAGTGTAGCTCTGTGACAGTCTTGTAGGACAGTGAGTCAAGTCCAAGCTACAAGGCCAGAGTTAAATAGTGACAAATTAGACAGATAAGTGTGGAGGGCAGGAATGTGAGGAATGATGAAAATAACAAAGGAGACCAAGGGAAGGAAGGTCACTGGCATTCATGTCTGCTATGTGAGTGCCCAGGCACTCACTATACCAGCTTCTTGAGAATGTGTTCTCACAGATACTTTCTAACAAACCTGTGGAGCGTGTCTCATTATCATCTTTTTAGGTGGAGAAACAGATTCAGAGAGCTTGAGTAACTCACCCAGGGTCACACATCTAGTCTGGCGATTAGGATGGGAATCAAAACCAGGCGTGTTCGACTTCACACTGTCAATCCACAGAGTAACTGACTGCTCCTTGAGGCAGTCCCATTCTGACCACCCTCTCCTAAAAATCTCCTTACCGAGAGATTCAGCTACCCTAACCGCTAAAAGCCCCTCCTCTCAGGAGTCTGCAGGGGGCTGCGGGGGTGAAGCAGGTACACATGGCAAGACAAGCCACCGTGGGATGTAAACTTGGTAAACTGCAAAGTATAAAATGCTCGGAGGAGAAAACTCGCATTAGATTTGAACCCTGAGCAATCCATGCACTAGGGAGAAAGGACCTTTCTGGGATTACTAACAGCATGAGCAAAGGCATGGGGATGCTGTTTTCTCTTGTCAGGATAGAATACCTCAGATTATCTATACAAAACTTCAGTGAAAACATCTCGATTATGCACAAATGTGCTCCACTTTAAATTTTATAGAATTTATGAGTGATTTATAGACTATCTTGAAGACGTACAATGATAAAACAGATGCAAAGGCCTTTGAAATGCTAAAATGTCATACAAAATAAAAACAGGGATTTATTTAGAGACTTCTGAATGCTTACACACCAAGAAGCATGTTTTTCTGCATGACGTTTAACTGCAGAACTACCAAGCATAAGAGAGTGACAATTCTCGAAGATTTATATAGAAAGGGAAAAACAGGGGCACTTGGGTGGCTCAACTGGTTAAGCCACTGATTTTGGCTCAGGTCATGATCTCACGGTTCATGAGATTGAGGCCTGTGTCAAGCCCTGCCGTCAGCACAGAACTTACTTGGGATTCTCTCTCTCTCTCTCTCTCTCTCTCTCTGCCCTTCTCCCACTTGCACACGCTCTTTCTCAAGATAAATAAATAAACTTAAAAAAACAGATTGTAAGCATAATGATCACAGTGAAATATTTTTACACTAAGGGTGTAAAATACTTTATGAGAAGTATGAATTACATGAAATTAAGTAACTGAATCTTATGGGTAAGGACTGTCTTCTACCTGGTGACAAACTCCTTGGTACTCCTCAGTATTTTATAGGACAGTTTTGTACAAGAATATGGAGGAATTTCCTTGGCATAACTGGAGACAAAACAGACATGTTGGTTTTTGCTCATGCTACTTCCTTCCTGGAAAGAACCTGTGCTCCCCGATTTCTTTCTTTTTTTTTTTTAAAAAAAATTTTTTTTAATGTTTATTTATTTTTGAGACAGAGAGAGACAGAGCATGAACGGGGGAGGGTCAGAGAGAGAGGGAGACACAGAATCGGAAACAGGCTCCAGGCTCTGAGCAGTCAGCACAGAGCCCGACGCGGGGCTTGAACTCACGGACCGCGAGATCATGACCTGAGCCAAAGTCGGACGCTTATCCGACTGTGCCACCCAGGCGCCCCGTGTGCTCCCTGATTTCTTATACAGCTTCTGCTATACCCAAATGTTACAAAGATGAATGCATTTTGACAGGCCAGCAGTGTTGTAAAATTTTTTCTAATAAATTGCCAACATTTAGACATAGGGATAGTTCACCTGAAAATGGAACGATCTGGCAAAACAGAGGTTAAATTCTGATGTCATTTGTTAAAGCTGATTGCAGCTGTCTCCTCTGGACAAGGACAGCATCTCTGCCTGGACTGCTTCCTTTATTAGGGATACATATAACAGCATATTGATTGACAAGTTTTTATCTTTCTTTTGATAGCTTTTTTCTACCATCTTAAGAATCAGAGAGCAGGAACAGTCTTAAAAGGTCTGTGGTCCTGTTTGGTCCTTCTCACCATCAAAATGGCAAACCCACAGGAAATGCTCATTAAAAAATGTGTTGAATGGGGTGCCTGGGTGGCTCAGTCGGTTAAGCGGCTGACTTCGGCTCAGGTCACGATCTTGCGGTCCGTGAGTTCGAGCCCCGTATCGGGCTCTGTACTGACAGCTCAGAGCCTGGAGCCTGTTTCAGATTCTGTGTCTCCCTCTCTCTGACCCTCCCCCGTTCGTGCTCTGTCTCTCTCTGTCTCAAAAATAAATAAATGTTAAAAAAAAATGTGTTGAATAAGGTTTCAGTGATGATATTCATGCCAGATGTTCAAAGGAGCAACTGATTCAAGAAACGTGCCTTGGATCACATCACACTCCATGGCAATAATTCACAATGGGGAGGGAGGGAAAGACCCCCATCCCATCAATGAGATTCACTGCCCTGATGAGTCCTCTGTAATGATGGAAACGTGTCATGTTCCTCAGCTATGCTGCTTTCGAAAAAAGGCAGGAAACCACTGATTTACAGGAAGCTAGAAACTGGGTTAAAACGTGTGGCTTAACGTTTCTCTGAGATGGCTTCCCCTGTCTACTACAAATATGGGATATATAAAAAAATCTGATAATAGTAGGAAGTAGGCAGAAGTGTCTTCAGGTCACAGGGACGGGTTTTTCTGTCCACATCCATCTGTGTTATATGGCAGAGGTCCTGATCTGAGCGTCCAATTTTAAGCCTTTTGATAAGGGGTCACTCTATGCAAACCTCCTAAATTACACATCTTTACAATCCCATAATACTTTACTTAAACACACAAATTACAACATGTAGGATGAGAATTATAAAGAGAATTACAGAGACTGAAAACATGCTCAAGGTCATTGGGTTCATGGTCTTACTTCTGAAGATTATAAAGAAACAATCCAGGAAGAAATCTTTATTTGGTTCCTAAAGCTCTCTAGAGAAAAAGCAGATCCGAAAATTCTCTTACAATTGTCAACCTTTATTTGCAATGTTAACTTCCTAAAGAAATTTAATTTTCAAATGAAAGCCAAAGAAAATCTTGTTTTAACTAATATTTGGAACACGTGTTATTTGGCAACAACCATTTGTGGTAGGCATGGAATTAACGGTTTTTAGAATATTAACATCGCATGCAACAAAAATATTTTTTTTCCTCATCTATGATTTAAAATGTTATAAGGGTGATACAATTGTGGGAGAGTTAGTAAAAAGCTAGCTAGCAGCTAGCACCCTGCTTTTGGCTTTTCTTGTTAAAATTCCACTGACTTGCAACGATTTATAATTGGTTCAGTAAAGACACCACGAATCCACCCAAAGGCATTTGGTTATGTTTAAATAAATTAAAATTCTGTCTCGGTATAGATAGAAATTCTGGTACCTAGGTAAAATTTCAAAAAGCTAAAAAAAAAAAAAAATCTAGAAAGCTACATTGCTGGAAAAAATCTGTAGACTGTAATTAAATCTGTTTTAGAGAGTGATGAAAATATTCATTTACTGTTTTGCAAGTATTTAAGGAGAACCTACTGGGTGCCAGATGCCATTTTCAGCTCTGAGTATGTATGAAAGAAGGAAACCAGCCTTCCTCTGGTGCTCCTCACTGTCAGGAATGACATGAGGTGCTTTCTCAGTGGAACCTCACATACTCCAATCACAAATCCTTCCAAGTGGGTGTTGTTCCGTCCCACTGATCACCACAGGTCAGAGAGGTTAATCATTTGCCCAAGGTCACGGATGTTAAGCAGTGTGGAAGGATAAAAACAGAGACCACCAGAGCAAGCAAGATTAAAACAAAAAAGCTGCATCTTGTTGCCAAGGGGCCAGTGAAGAAATGTACAGAATAGTCTGCTGAGGGGTGAAACATGAGGGGTTTTCTGTGCTAGACGAGCTCAGGGTGGTTCTGCTAACTAGGCGCTGGGATCTAGCACTCTGGTCTGTGCACAGTTGGTTAAAACGTGCCTCACCAACTTTTAGTCAGAACTAGGATTCTTCATTTCCGTCCAACAGATGGGCCTGTGTAGGAGACGGGGAGACGGAAGGGAGGCACTGAAAGTTCCTGGTCCTGTATCAGCCTCTGCTGGGGACAACGTCGGAGGACCACAACAGCCAGCTTCCCTATCTCCCAGGCAAGGGCTGGTACAAGTGGGAAGCTTCCCTTTTATAGCAGCAAAGGCAAGTAACTTAAAAAATTCCCATATAGATAAGGTAAACATTTTTAATGTTTCAAGACTGAGTGACTGCTAGAAATAAAACTACTAACATGAAAGTAAGTGGACAAAATTCTGAAGGAAAAAAAAAAAGTTATCTGGAAAAAAGCTGACTGTGGCACAGGCAAGGAACTTGAGACAGACCCAAAAAGGAATGGAAGGTGGAAGAGAAGAACTTCATTATCTCACCCCTATAGCTCCTGGCATTAAAATAATTGAATAAAATAGTGATAAGGTGTCAACACATTACCATACAACTGCTGACAAGTAAGTCAAATACCCTTGCAAGCTTTATGTAAATTACGTTAAGACCTGATTTTCTTCCCCTGAGAGATACAGTTATGACGGTGACTATCTACGCAGGTGAAACGAGGCGGAAAACTAAGTAGAGTCTGGGGATTATTAAAGCCCCCCTCCCTAAAACAAAAGACTTGCTAAAAGCTTTTCTGATTGGAATCATGAACCTAATAGAGATAAAATAACTTGGGGACAGATGAAGGACCTCCATTCTCTGCTTTCATATGCATTGTAATCTCACCAGAAAGCCAGTTTCCACTTCCCACAAGGGATGTAGCCGAGTCCCCATTAAGAGGGAAACGAATGCATCCACGGTTTCTACCTCCATCGTTTACTGTTCATGCTGCCCTGTCACAGCTTCTTTCAAAACTGTTGTCTTCAGAATTTTGAGTGAGCCGGTTTCACTCTTTGGCGCAAAATTATGGTTCTGTTGCAGACACTGGCATTGTGGAAATTTTATCACAACTCTCTTCCAATTGTAAAATGAGGGAGTATCCTTTTGGAAAAAAGGTTGCAAATATAGTTCCACTGGATTTGATTCAACAAATACATTCTGGAGAGTCTGTTGGGTCACAGATGCAGTTATTCATAGAGCTTTTTGTCTACTGTCTTTTAAAAGAATCCATTCAAAAGTGATGACACTTAATAGAATACCTATATAAACAATTATATAAATATGGAAGGTGAAAGTGTAAGCTTCTGGAGGAAGTGAGCATGTGACCATGCAGGGCCTGTAGGATTGAGCAGAGTAATCAGGCTTCAGAAAGACGTTTCTCCTCACATCTGAAATTCGTTTTTTATACTAATGTTTGTCATTGCCCACCCTTTCCACACAATGCAGGTACAGCCCTATAAAGATGAAAGCACTTAAAAAAATTTTTTTTAATGTTTATTTATTTTTGAGAGGGGGGAGGGGCAGAGAAGGAGGGAGACAAAGAATCTGAAGCAGGCTACAGGCTCTGCGCTGTCTGTACAGAGCCCTATAAGAGGCCTGAACTCATGAACCACGAGATCATGACTTGAGCCAAAGTCAGACGCTTAACCGACTGAGCCACCCAGGCGCCCCAGATGAATGCACTTCTTAACCTGTTCAAGGACATCTGTCTGGGAGACACAGACAGTACTTTCTAAATGTATCTTCAGGCCATATTCCCACCCCAAGCTCCAACTTCTTCTTATGAAAAATACAAATGTCACCATTCAGACAAAATCAAAGTCATTCTGTGTTAGCCTGACCTAGTATTCTATCTTAGAGGAAACCTAAAAATAGGTAATAAAGAAATAACAATATTTGGTCGGGAATATGGCAACAGAGCATCAAAAATCCTTCACTGCTTTAAGTCGCATTGTTTTGGAACTTCCTAGAGACATAATCATTAAGACAATGTACATATAAAGGGAACATAGTATGGTGACTGAAAAACATAGATTCTGAAATCAAAATGCCTTGATTCAAATCCTGAATTCACCATATCTAACTGTGTGACCTTACGCAGGTTTCATAAATTTCCTATGCTGACCTTCAGAGTATTCAAACTTTGGACAAAACACTAATGAGGGCTCCCTATTTCCTAACCACTAAAGGGGTTGGCAACGCTTTTTTTGTAAGGGCCAGAGAGTAAAAATTTAGGATTTGGGGGCTGTATAATCTCTGTTATACTGTTTCCACCCTGCTGCTGCTACAGTGTAAAAGTAGCCACAGATAACGCATAAACAATGGACACAGTGCATGGTTTGGGTTCTAATACAACTTTATTTATAAAAACAAGAAGTCAGTGGATTTGGCCAGCTGGCAGAACTTTGGCAAATACCATTTAGTATCTTAGCGTTGTTTCCCTGGCATAGCATGAACACATAGTTGGCATTCAATATCTTTATCACTGTTATTACTGGGATACTGATAATTTTCTATTCCAATAAAATTAAATGTATTAAATTTATGATCAGTCAGGAAGAATGAATATTAAAGTGAATTACATAAATATTTTGTTCATTCCCACAAAGTGACAGGAATAGCAAATAAAAAGCTCATGTGCAAATCACGTGCACATTAAAAATACTTAATGCCTGGTTAGGAATGAATGGGCCTGACCAGTTCAGAATATGCTGCCTGTAGCCTACCAACACGTGTCACCTGTCGGTGTTTTGAAGATAGCTTGCATGAAGGGAATGACAATGTACTCATCCAAGCCCTGGTGAAAGTTTCCTCTTAGAAAATCAATATCAGTCTTTGAATAACTAACTTATACCAGTATTTGCAGGTGGGTCTAAATGGATGAATAACTTGGGAACATAACAGAGTGTGCTTTAGCCAACAATAAAAATGTTGAAAGTGGCCTCCACTGTTACGTCCAGATTCAGCCATCTGTCAGTTTGCTTATACAGCAGAAAGATTTTGTAAAACAGTTATTTCAAAGAATCAAATACACCAGCGTTAAATTATATAATGTCATTCTCTGCTTGAGTCAGAGGGTCTGGCTTGGCTGCTCTTACTGGGGCGCGTTCCTGAGATTGGCAGGAAGTCCATGGAGACCACTGGCTCAAGCAAAGATCCCTTGACTCAGAGAAGTGGCTCCTTTGGTCTCAAGGGGCTTTCTCACACCTGTACTCCAACCTGCTATTTAGGTAGCCAGCCCGGATTTAAAATTTTAGCTCCTGTCACACAGCTTATATACATGGATTTTTTTTTTTTTTGTAATAACTTGGCTGCTCAGAATTCTCTGGATTCTACCTTTCTTAATGCTAAAATGTGCTCAATACTGCAAGCCACACTTAATCAATTAATTGAGTCTTACTCTCTGTCTTTTCTAAAGCCAGATTACCAGTGGTCTTCTGATAGGCTGTGGCTAAGCACCCAGCCTCACTGGTCCTACCAGTAACACCTGCCTGCTACAAATCAGCACCACTAAATACAACATCTATCACACGGCCACCAGCAAATGCATTAGGAGTTTGGTCTCTCAAGCCATGTGGACCTGGGTTTGAACAGGTCTGCTACGTAGAGCTGCTGGGAAGACTGTAAGAGAAATGCAAACAAACTAAGGGCACAGCACAGAGCCTGACACAAAAGTCTGCATATGTAATGAGTGCTAGCATTTATGAATGTTATCATCCTTTCCTGAAGACATCAGATTTCAAATAATGAAAGTGAAGTCGTCATCAGTGTACCGCTTCAATTAACTGTGTAGATAGACTTGTAAACTAAGCGGTTCAGGGGCCCCTGGGTGGCTCAGTCAGTCAAGCGTCTGACTTCGGCTCAGGTCATGATCTCATGGTTCATGGGTTCAAGCCCCACATCGGGCTCTGTGCTGACAGGTCAGAGCCTGGAGTCTGCTTCGGATTCTGGGTCTTCTCTCTCTGCCCCTCCTCCGCTCAAACTATGTCTGTCTCTCTCTTTCCCCCCAAAATAAAGAAGCATTAAAAAAATTAAAAAAAAAAAAAAGAAAAAAAAACTAAGAGGTTCAGGAAGAAGGCCCAATGCACATACATTCTGTGAGCACACGTCAGGTGTGAAATGTCCTAGGTACAGGAAAAACAATGAATAGGACAAATCTCTGCCCTCACAGAGCTTAGGATCGGGGGCAGGACTAGACGCAAAAGTTCAAAACAAAGTAGACATGGGATGCTGCAGGTCACAGAGCAGAGACACTTGATGCAGCTTGGGATTCCAAGGGAAGATGTTTTGAGATGAGTCTTGGTGGCTAAAGAGAGTTGGGCAGGTGAAGACCACAGACTAATGCCATGGAAGTGTGAAGTCACATGTCATAGGTATAGAGGTACAGGTAGTTCAATCTTACTGCAGTTTAACATGCAATATGAGGAGAAACTAAGTCAGCAACCCTCAGAGTCCCCATTCCTCAAAGCCAAGTCCTGGGTCACAGGAACTGTGGGATCTTACCTCACCTCAGGCACCTGAGCTCCACTGAAAGTGGTGTCAAAGAGATTCTGAGGATCTCAGTTACAGAAATACTGACATTAATTTCCAGAAATCACATAAGAAATCAATTTCATTAAAAAAAAAAAGCCGATGGTAACTCATACAGCAATTACATCTGGATCTTTTGGGTTTTGAAATCCTGGGCCACTAAAAAGAGCTCCTATCAGGACTAGGAGCATGAAATTGCATGCGATCCCTTACGCTGAAGTTACACGTGATCCGTTACACACGCAAGTGCTGGTCCCTGATCAAGAAGACGTTAGTATCTCCCTGGGATATACGAGGAGCATTCACCAGGTAAGGTAAAGTTGCCCTCCCTGGTTTTTAAGAGCCTTACCTACAGTGTCTCACTTTCATGAGCTGCTGCACCTCTTGTGTGTCCCCTGTGTCCAGGGACCCACTTCCTTCCAACGTATCTGGATGGGTCACAAAACAATGCACGTGGGCTAGCAATCTAGTGTGGGTGGGTCCTATGAGAAAACTGTTCTCAGTCTCAGAAAAGATTCTGTATGCTCAAATACCTAACAGGGTGGGGCAGAGACTCCCAGCTGGTCACAGAACCCATTACTTCTACTTACTAGGCACACAGCCAACAGATACTTCCTAGGGAATGGGGAGTGGAAGTGATGTGTGCCAGGCATAGCCCATAAAAGTCTCCACAAATCATCCTCCCTGCCCTTTGGTCATTCAGGGATTGCAGGTATGGCTGGGTGACCCTGAAAGCAACATGTGGAGAGTCGGAGAGTCTCTGATCCTCTGGGTCCCTTATGACTGTGTGGAGTGGAATGGACCTTCCCTCCCTACCCCCAACTCCTATGACCTAACCCCAATTACCATTAAGTGAGAAATACATTTCACCAGGCTTAGATCACTGAAATTTTAGTTTGTTATAGCAGCTAGCCCATTTTAACTAATTCATCTGGTTAAATATATTTGTGGCCAATCCACTTTCCTTTCCTTAAAAAAAAAAATAGTATAACAGAAAATTGTCGCATGGTTTCAGAACACTATGGTACCTCCTCCTTGTAGAAATCTGCTTTTTGTTAATCCAAAGCCTAATAATTGTTATGTAATTTAATCAGAGTCAACAAAAATAGATTTCTATAAAGGATTGGCTTATAACATAAGTCAATAAAGCTGGTCTGGAATGAGAATGAGAAAAGAAAAACAATGATAGAACATGCTTGCCCTGCTTAAAGAGAGAATCGTCTACTTGGTTTCCAGTAACTGTTGTCAAGGCAGAATGCAAGTCATGTTTCTAGATCTTTCAATTTTTTCGAGAGGATTGTGAGATCCAAAATTTATGTGATTAAAAAAAAATTTATACCCTGCAAGCTGAATAAAACAGAGCTATGGACATCTTATGAACGCATGCCCATCCCTCCCCACGCACAGTCTATGAAGTGTGACTTTTTTGTATGTTTATTTATTTATTTTGAGATAGAGAGAGAGCACGTGCATGCGAGTGGGAGAGGGGTAGAGAGAGACAGAGGAAGAGAGACAATCCCAAGCGGATTCACCACTGTCAGTGCAGAGCTTGATGTGGGGCTCAAACTCACAAACCGTGAGATCATGACCTGAGCTGAAATCAAGAGTCGGACACTTAATTGACTGAGCCACTCTGACACTCCTGAAGTGTGATTCTTAAATGACACAGAATCCAGCTTTCAGAAACGTCCCTCAAATCATCAGGGTTCATCAGGTACTTTCTCTGAGAGCTCAGAACCATCTCTGATGCAAAAGAAAAACTCTAGTTTTAGAGCAATATGCTAAAATTTAAGAAACCAAATTTGGGAATTCAGAAGAAGGCCTGGGATGTGAAAAAGCTCCTGAGCTCCAGAGGTGCTGGGTCTTGTGTGAAGAAAGTGAGAGACAAAATTCTAGCCGACTGGAGTGTTAACAATCAGCAGGGGTGTGGGAAGACGGACCAGGTATGCAGGGGATGGTAAGGGCCAAGGGTCCAAGAGTGACCACGAGAAAACCAATGTGGAACCTTTAGGTGGCCACTCTCACTTTCTGTAATGACCATCTCTGACCAGTGTCGGCTTTAATCTCAGCTGAGTTTGCAAACCCTGCTCCCCTAATGCTGCCCTTGAGTCAGCAGCCATGGTCCAAAGGATCCCTGTGACCACTCACTGTCACCTGTGAAACCTCCCAACATGGACAGTGGCATCCTCTCTCACAGATCCAGAGTCCCCATAGGAGTCCCTCGGCCCCAAACTTGGAATGGGAAAATTTTCAAGTGAAATTTTAAGGGCAGAGGAAGCTGCTGGATGTCCCAGAGTCCACTTCTTCTGATATATTCAAATGGCATTTAGGAAGGCATTGTTTTAATTGCCTGGCTGAGCCTGAGCTTTGCCAAGGATGGGACAGGATCCGGTAAACAAACCACTTTCTTTGGACTCAGATTGGACAGGCATTTAATCCCCACTTCACTACTTCCCAACAGTGTGTCCCAACTCTGCTGTGCTGTGGGAGGGTCAAACGAAATAATATATATAAAGCAGTAAGTATAGCGCCTAACTCATAGGGTACCCCGAACAATAGCTTTTGCTATTATTATGGAGAATGAAACTGTATAATGGTAAGTGATTTAGGTCGAGGTTGTTTAAAGCGAGCACCAGTGAGTGTTGTAAACATAACACACACTCCACAAATGTTTGTTTAATATAGAAGCAATTGCAATTAAGTCTAAGCTTTAAAGAGCAGAAAGCTAACAGTTTCCGTTTCCTATCCTGCGGCTAAAGGGATGGTTCCATGAAAAGTGAGCCACTGGCTATATTGTACATTCACCCAGATTTTATTAGTGATGCTAATATGGACAGAACTCATTGAAAAGAACATCAAAAGCTACACAGTAACTGCAACCAGCTCCATTGGCCAAAAAGTGCACCAATGAACATTTACTAACGGGGGTAATTAAACATGGCTTGATAACCACCAAAAGCCCTGCTGATTATGGCAGTGAGGCAGATAAAGAAGGAACCTCACCCTCTAAAAAGAGAGCAGACATATACTAAAAGCGTCTGTCTGTCCAACAGCCAACAGATGCTCCTGTTCAGAGGGCATCTAACACTCACTTCCAATATGGGACCAACCTAGGGTCCTGATAACCTGAACCAGAGCAGAGGATCTACAAGCACTGGTCAAAATCTATCACACACAAGACAAAAGGCACAGATGAGTTGTTGTCGTTTTTCTTAGGCTTCTTAGCTATTTTGTTAAAGAAATTAGCAACCTGTATCTTGGCACAGAGCTTAGACAGCTAGAGATGCTAATCAGCGGCCAGGAAGGTCAGGGCTACCCTTGTAAAGGACTGCTTTGCGTTGTTTTCTTTCTAATCAGTTAGCTCTTTAAGAAGGATATTTTTCTCTTGGCAGGAAAAATAGGAATCTTGGCCAAGCCAGCCTGAGGCTAGGTCTTCAGGATCCCCAGCACCTGTCACCACACTGGTTACCTGGCATTTACCAACTGCCTCAACTAACCTCTGAGACCTGCCCACCCTTTGAAAACGCTGGTAATTTTTTGGAATTGCCCAGCTGAGACATCGAGAAGACCACTGCCTGATCAGGACAAGCCACGTCTGCCTGGTGTGGCACGGTCTCCATCCACATCTTGAGGCAGCACCACATCCTCCATAAAATACTACCTATGTGTAATAAAAATCGACTGAAACTCCTCGAGAATGCAACATGGCAGCAATCCCATTTCTGAGGCTTACTCTTGTAAAGAGATAATATCTGCCCCCCAAAACTAATAAAAATGTATGAATCATATTCTGTTGCTAAAAAGGCTTAATTCACACTACAAAGAAATAAGTCATGGGAATAAAAGGCACAGCATATGGAATACAATCAATGGTACTGTAAAAGTGTCCTCTGGTGACAGGTGGTAGCCACACTGGCCGTGAGCATAACATAACGTACAGACGTACAGACTCGTTGAATCTCAAGGTTATACACTTGAAACTAGTGGAACGTTGTGTCTCAACTAGACTAAGAAAAAGAAGAAATACACTTTCTAACAGGGGGTCACATGTGAATTATGGAAAATAGAAACAGAATGTATTTCACAAAACTGAACTTCTCAGGAACTGAGCATACTTTTAAGATTTAAAGCAACAACAGGGTGGCTGGGTGGCTCAGTTGGTTAAGTGTCCAACTTCGGCTCCGATCACGGTCTTGTGGTTCATGAGTTTGAGCCCTACATTGGTCTCTCTGCTGTCAGCACATAGCTTGCTTCAGATCATCTGTCTCCCTCTCTCTCTGCCCCTCTCCTGCTCAAGCTCTCTCTCTCTCTCAAAAATAAAGAAAAACATTAAAGCAATAACATCTTATTTAGAAAATGGAAAAGTGTTTGGATTAAATTCACTTAGTAAGAGTATTGGGGGGTGCCTGGATGGCTCAGTTGGTTGAGTGTCTGACCTTGGCTCAGGTCATGATCTCACAAGTTTGTGATTTCAAGCCCCACCTCGGGCTCTTTGCACACACTACGGAGCCTGCTTCAGATCCTCTGTCTCCCTCCCCCACTATCTCTCTCTCAAAAATAAATAAACATTCAAAAAAAAAAAAAGGAAGGCAAAACAAGTAAGAGTACTAGGGCACCCGGTGGCTCAGTCAGTTAAGTGCCCAACTCTTGGTTTTGGCTCAGGTCATGATCTCATGGTTTGTGAGTTTAAGCCCCACCTTGGGCTCTGTGCTGATGGTGTGGAACCTGCTTGGGATTCTCTCTCTCTCTCTCTCTCTCTCTCTCTCTCTCTCTCCCTCTGCCTCTCCCTTGCTCACACACACTCTCTCTCAGAATAAATAAATAAACTTAATTTTTTTTTTAAGTAAAGAAAATAAGAGTATTAAACAAAGGGTTTGTTTTCCCTATGGAAAAAGAAGGTAAATGATAAATTCTGCCAAGAACGTTGATGCAAATCTTGATGAATCCAGTTAGAGGATCTGTACAAAAAGATATGAAGACACTACTAAGTGACTGCAACGAAAACAGGTGGTAGTGGCCCAAGAACAGGCAGATGGCACAAGTAGAATAGTACGGGGTCAGGCAGCCAACCCACAGACCCACACGTGTAGAATGACCTGCTTTCTGACAAGTGGGCCCTACAGTGCAGTGGAGAGAGCTATCTCTGTAGTAAACAGTACTGCATATCAAGAAAGAAAACAAAAAAGAGCTCTGATAAATATCTTATACCAAATGAATAATCCATTAGAGATAGATCACAGACAGCATGACTGGTAAAACAATAAAGCTTCAAGAGGACAACATGAAGTTGTTGTGTTTTGTTTTATGTTATTTATTTACTTTTCGTTTCAGAAGGAGAACTCATTACCTCGGTAGGAAAAGTTTTCTTAAACTAAAGGACATAAATGTACTAACCATAATGGAATAAAATTGATACACTGGACTTCATTAAAATTAAAAACTTTTGTTCATCATAAGACACCATTAAGAGAATAAGAAAGCAAGTTACAGAATGGGAAAAGCTATTGACAAAACATCTATCTGATGAAGAAATGATATCCATAATATATAAGGACCTCCTACAGATCAATAAGACAGAGGCAGACAACATAATAGAAAAGGGGACACAGAAGCCAAACAGAAACCTCACAAAGAGATCAAAATGGTAAGTCAGTCAGTAGGAACATCCTGATTAGATCATACAGAGACACATGCCATCTTAGTGGCTGAAATCTAAAGACTGAAAAAAGCCAAGTGCTGGTGAGGACATAGGGCAATGGAACCATCATGCACCAGCATGGCAAGGGGAGGGGCCAACCAGTACTGTCCCTTTGGAAAAGTGGCAAGATTGTGCTAAAGCTGCACACAGACACATTCTAGGATACAGAAATTCCAATCCCTGAGGACATACCAATAGAAATGCACACACACACACACACAAACACACACGTGCGCGCAAAGAATATTCATAGCAGTTTTATTCGTAACAATTCAATTGTATGAACTCAGTCCAAGTATAGTAGAATGGATGAATAAAATGTGGTTAATTCCTACAAAAGAATACTTTTCAGCAATGATAAAAATGAACTACTTCTGTATATAGCATGGATGAATCTCACAGATAGAAGTCTGAGTGAAGGAAGCCAGAAACAAAAAGTACCTACTATACGATATCCATTTACATAATGAAATATAAAGCCCAGTTATGCTGTTCCATGGTGATGGAAATAAAAAATACTGGTTATTTTTGCCAGACAGCATTCTTCCTGGCAGGGGATACAAGAGAGGCTCCCGGGTGCTGGAAATGCTTTTATTGATAAGCATGGTTGGTTACATTCTTAAACCTTATAAGAAGCCTTCTGCTTCTCGTTGGGATATAGGAACTCATGGGACTATTATTCACATTCTAATACAAAGAATAAGCCAGGTAAGTTACCACATCACAGATTTTTGAAACCATAAGATAACTGAGAACATAATGAGGTCCACTGAATAAAAATAAAGAAGCTAACAAGCTCTTTCTAAGAAAAATAAGACCTATTGTTGCTTTTATCTCTGGAGGAGGAGAGAGTGGATTCTGTGATTAAGGAGGTACAGGCTTCTAGTTATGGAATGAATAAGTTATAGGGATAAAAGTTACAGCACAGGGAATATATATAGTCAACAGTATTGTAACAGCGTTGGATGGTGACAGATGGCAGCTACACGTGTGATAAGCACAGTAGAACACAAAGACTTGTTAAATCGCTATGTTGTACACCTGAAACTATATAGCATTCTGTGTCAACTACACTTCAATAAAAAGGAAGCACTAAAGCCAATAAATACAATATTTTTAGAAACTATGTCCTGAACAACAATAAGAAAGGTAGGGAGAGGAACATGAGGACAAATCATTCAGACTTGCAAGAAAACTTCAGTGGCCACGAGTGGACAAGCTTGACAGATTCACATCTTGAGGGAGTGTCTACAACTCTTTCCCACAACCCTCTATCTGCTCGCTAAGGGTGTGCACCAAAGGGCCAAAGCCCTGTCAGGCTGAAGAGGAAGTCCGGATTCGGTAACTGACAGAGAGCTGATGGGGGTGTGACACCAGAGACAGGAAACTCATTAGGATGCTATTGGGGAACAGTGATGATTCTAAGTGAAGGCAGTGGCCTTGGTGATGGAGATAAGCAAATGGATTTCACGAACCACTTCAGAGGTAGAAGAGACAGAACCCTCGGTGTAGCATTCCTACAGGGCATATTTTATTCTGCTGTTATGAGGTAAATCATACAATAAATAAAAACCCCATTATGTAACTTTCTCACAGCTTTCTCTATAATGAGGACTGCAAGTGGAAATCATAACACAGACACCACAATGGACACAGGTTTTTGATCTAGATGAGCATGGCACCAAAGAACCAAGTGGCTACCAAGAGATACCATCGCAAGGCCAACACTAAATAAAGATACTAGGCACAGAAGACAATATAAAGTTCCAGAAAAATCCTTGGATTACTGGGGAAGTGAGTAGGAAACAAAACATTCATGCCTAAAAGCTTAACTAGGGGCAAAGAAAACTTCAGAGGTCAGTAAAAGAAGAGGCTGAAGATTTATGGTGATGATTTTAATAAATCTGGCAATAGATAACTTCAACTATTTGATCTCAAGAATCAATCTATGTGGATAAAGTCAATAAAGGAAATCAGTCCTTCCTAAAATAACTACAACAATAAAACCTCATGAAACAATTTCTCAAAGGGACTGGATGGGAGGAGGGAGAAAGAGAGGCAGATCAGGTGGCAGTGAGTGCCTTGATCCAAACTCTCAGATGTTGAGAACGATCTTGCCTCTTGCCTCTGGGCCTCCAATTCTACGCAAGATCCCATTATGACTGCTGGCCTTCCAGTTAGTACTATTTATACTGAAGCTTCATGGAGTTGGGTTTAGATTTATGCCTAGAAAGTTATGCACAATGACATAAAAAATTAAAATACCGAGAGTAGACTTAGGAGGTAACGTGATCGATACACGTTTGCTGATCTTGAACATAGCTCAGGAAAGTGAAAGGATAGATTAATTAAGGATTAAGCCAAACATGAATTTTAATATCCGAAGACATTTATAAGCAAGAAACCCTGGGGCATATTTATAGAGCCACTTTAATTAGTCAGTATTCAAAGCAGCTTTACACATGAGTCAAGTTTTCAACATATTTTAATAAGCATCTCTTCTAAATGCAAGAGTTGAGGTTCTGTAAACCAAGCATGGAATCTGGAATCAGAAAACGTGGGTCTCAGTTCTGGCTTTGCCAGTTACAAACTCTGAGAGCAAATCACACAACTTGCTACAAGTGTAAAATAGAAAACTCTAACGGGTTGCCATAAAGACTGAACACAACAAGGATGTGAACTGCTTTGTCAAACAAAAAGTGATACATTATTTCCTCAAATGAGTAGAGAAGAGAAAATATGTTCAGGAAAATTTGCTTTTATTCAAGTTAACAGTCTTATCACAAATGTCTACATATATATTTAAGACAAAGTAGATTTGAATTTACTGATAATGATCCAAGACCCAAGAATTCTGGTTCTTATTTATTCATTTATTTATTTTTATTAAAAACATTTTTTTAACGTTTATTCATTTTTGAGAGACAGAACAGACCGTGAGCGGGGGAGGGGCAGAGAGAGGGAGACACAGAATCCAAAGCAGGCTCCAGGCTCTGGGCTGTCAGCACAGAGCCTGACATGGAGCTCGAACTCATGGACCACAAGATGATGACCCAAGCTGAAGTCGGATGCTCAACCGATTGAGCCACCCAGGTGCCCCTCTGGGATCTTTTTTTGACCACAGCCCCAAAGTTTGCATTTGTACATGGAAATAACCTAATTAACAAAGTATCTAAAAAAAAATGCTTGTCATGGTGATGTCTTGTGGATTACATTAGTATCCTCCAGGTAATTGCAAGAGGAACTATATCAGAGCAGTTAGTTTAGGCTGTGACATCAGACAGACCTGGATTCAAATTCTGTACCTATCACTTCTTACTTGTTTCTGAGAGTCCCATCACCTTTAGCTCTGTTTTCTATCACAAAAGTAGAGACTTTCATAGAATAGTATCACAAGTTTCAAAGATTTAAGAGATAATAACATATAATGTACTTGGTAGAATGCCTGGTATGTGCAGGCATTCTAAGTGTTAGCTGGGATGATACCTAAAATCTGCACATAAAGATCTTTGTGTTTCCCCTTCTGGTCACTCTCAACTCTGAATGCATATACAGTGCCCCATGTACACAGTGATGCAGAAGCTCATGCTATTTTATAGCCAGATGGGAACTTCAACATTTGTTGAGCAACTACTATGAGCCAGGCATCATGAAAGACACTACAGATACAAAGATGAACTAGAAATTATTGTCTCTAATTTCAAATACTTCTCAAGAATGTAAGACTCTTGAGGGCAAATATTTGCTGACTTTTCCCACTTCCATATTCCCAGTGACCAAAATAGTGTCCGGAATATTGAACTTGCTTGGTAAATATTTGTAGAATGAATTATCTAGTGCTTGTCTTGTGTATATAGTAGATGTAAATCCCATTGTAGAAGCCACTTTTACTTCTATTTTGGGTATCCAATGAAGGGGACATATAAAGAGACACACTTTTATTAGCATTATTTTAACTGAAGCTGGGTTTAAGTCCTAGCTCCTTGAAACAATGTTAGTGATTTTCTTACAAAATAAATACAGTGACATCTGGCACTTTGAAAAAAAAAATCAAGAAATGTGAAGGACACCTAGGGAAGCATTCCCACCAAGTATTTGATAATGTGATAAGCAAAGGAACCTTGATACCATTTTCTTACTGCACATATTAACATCTGTTCTACCACTGAGATTATAGGATCACAAAATTCCATTTTAAAGGTTTAAAATATAGCTCACCTGATCTTCTTCTCCTCCACCTTCTTCATCATATTTTAAAATATTATCTCTTACATCATCTTCTGGATCAATTAAAAGTTGCTTGGCCTGGCGCTCTTTATCCCGGCGTTTCATCCATACCACAAACATCAGAACGAGGACTAGGTGGAAAAAGAGTAAAAAACAGCATAATGTCATAGCTTTTAAAACAAGACCTTTCTCATCATAGCCTTTAATACCACTAACACACTTATATGGGTCAAAAGCTTGTAATGCAGCTTCCTCTCTCTTATCTCTTTCTGGCCTCCCGTGAAGAGAGAGAAGACAAAGCAGGGTTCAAGCACTGGGTATTGAGTGTGAAACCCTGGGTTCCAGAACCTGGTGTCCTTTGAACTCACTGCCTAAATGTCCATCCTCAATATTATCATTTACAGATGGGGATGAGAACCATTTCCATCTCTCCCTTCTGCTTGCTGGAGGATAGGATACTCCTCATATAAGGGCTTGTAAATTCTAAACCAACAAACAATAGTAAGTTAAATTGTTACTTGTTATGTAACTGCTATTTCACTGAGGTTGGTCGGCCATCATTATACCCTCGGAAATCAGAGGGAACAGTACTCCCCAAGGAAGGTAAGTGCTTGCCAGGATGACTTGGGGAGCAAATCGGAACTGGATCGCCAACTGGATCTTGAGGATTTTGGGCTCCCAAAGGCTGTGCTTTTCTACTACACCATTCTGCATTCCCGCTCCTATTAAACTGCACGTTTCAGGTTAAGAAGCCGACGGGATTCGTTGGTGCACTGAAATAACATCAGGCTTTCAGGCTTTACGTTTTTGTGCCAGATCTGGCACCATGAATCTTCCAGAGGGTTGACGTTAAAATCAGCACCAATTCATTTTCCTTCAAAATGCTAGTCACCCCTTATGCCAAAGTCCGCCATGTCGAAGTCTTTCCTGATAAGGTTGGCATATATGCCACATTTTAGTTCAAATGGAAACAATGTCCCTAAGTGCACATCGAAGAGCGCATTCTCTCTAAAATCTGAGGATATCAGTTTACATCCTGAAGCAAGAGATTTAATGACTCCTATTTGAGCACATTTTTATTATTGGCCATAAAAGTAAATATCCTCCTTTTAAAGCCAGATACATGATCTCATTTGCCATTGTTCCAGGGCTAAATCTAGCAAGTGGATTATTAGTACAGCAATGCAGGTTTCAAATTATAGTCAAAGTAGTCTCCACACAGGAAGTAAAAAATGCTCAGGCTTCTATGGTAATTGCTTAGAATAAAGGGACAGAATTCTAAATTACCAGAACACTTGTAAATGGAGAAAACATAAAAGAAATGGCCAACATTTTCAAGAAAGTGATTGGTGCGTAGCATGATCACACAATAAACTAAGTCCTACTGCTATTTAACAATAAAACACAGGGCCAGGCAATTTATCCTTTTAACCTGCATGCTTAGAAGGGGCTCCTAAAGGACTTTCCAGTGGTTAATTTCTTGCATTCCATTGAACCAAAGATTGCAAAGTATCTGAAAAAGGAGCAATTCCTTCATCTAGACTTGCTCTAAAGACAGACAATTTATTGAGCTGTGTAATCATTTCTATTATCAAATGTGCTGTATGAAGTATAATCTCTCACTATTTTACGTAGCCCTCCAGAAACAAATACCTTGATCCCTGCATGACTGGAGTTAGCTGCTGACTGCGCTTTATACAAAGGAAAGCTAAGGAGAGCAATATACTTATTTTCCTAAATCATCAACTCCGTGTCATAAATTCATACTCAAATCATGAGTGCTCAAACTTAGCTAAGATGGTTTAACATTTTCCTATGAAAAGAGTTTGCTACAGCTCGCCAAGCCATCAGTGCCAGAAAACGGCAACGGGGCATGAGAGGGGTGCACTGGCTGGGTTTGCTGCAAACATGTAAGTGCTTGAAACAGTGCTCAGGGTTTTTCTCCCTCGGAAGTGGACCTGACTGCCCCATATACAATTTGGCAAGAAAGTGCTCTTGGTTGAAGAGAGTGGTTTAGATTGTTTTGAAAGGTAAACAGCAAAAAGTTACTTTGCAAAACATCTAGGGTGGGAAAAGAATTTAAAACCCAAGAGACAGGGGCACCTGAGTGGCTCAATCAGTTAGGCAGCCGACTCTTTGATTTCCGCTCAGCTCATGATCTCAAGGTTCGGGGGTTCGAGCTCTGCATCGGGCTGTGAGCACAGAGCCCGCTTGGGAGTCTCTCTCTCTCCGTCTTTTCGCTGCCCTTCTCCTGCTCTCTCCCTTTTTCTCTCTCTCAAAATAAATAAAAAACATTAAAAAAAAATCCTGGGGCGCCTGGGTGGCTCAGTCAGTTGAGCATCTGACTTCGGCTCAGGTCATGATCTCACGGTTCGTGGGTTCGAGCCCCGCATCGGGCTCTGTGCTGAACCCTTATTCAGAGCCTGGAGCTTGCTTCAGATTCTGTGTCTCCTCCTGTCTCTGCCCCTCCCCAGCTTGTGCTCTGTCTCACTCCGTCTCTCAAAAATAAATGTAAAAAAAAAAAAACAAATTAAAAAAAATAATAAAATAAAATCCAAGAGACAATACAACTACTTACTGAGCAGGATGATGATGCAAAGGAGGATGGCGATAATGGCTCCTGTGCCAAGTCCTGCACCCACAATTCTGTCCACATCGGTGCAGTCCCCATTGGAGTCACACTGGCAGACCTTCACGCGAAGGATGGATATATTTGACTTGGGAGGATTACCCGAATCTGTGATTATGATTGGAACTTCATATATCCCAGCTTCCAGAAATTTTATCTTCAAATTAAGTTGAGCAAAATCACCTACACGAAAAAAGGGGAAAAAAAAGGTTGGTAGTTAATACATAATACGATAAAAATACGCAGAATATTCGAGAACTGCATGTACTACGTAACAGCATATAGTGAGCAATACAACTATGCTGCATTATGAAGGTTTTTTTTAAAGCTGTGGAAGCTTTTAATATCTTATTTAACTTTAAGTAGCTTTTAAAATACATTTAATGAGAAGATTATAAGGCACCTAAAATTAACTTTTCATATCAGGCTTCAAAACCTCTCAACGGCACATATAGTCAAATAATTAACCTGTTCTTACCATTAAGCCGAGTGATGGTCCAATTTCTCTTAATAGTCACTGGAGACAAAGGAAGATCAAAAGCAAATGGTCCAGCATTTGGATCGATGTCATAATCAAGTGCTGTGATGTTAATTGAATTGGGGTCTGGAGTTTCGCAAGTCTCTGCCTCTTGAGGTAACACTTGAGGGGCATTGTCATTAATATCAAGTAAATAGATCTGCAGGGTTCCCGTTCCGCTCATAGGGGGGATTCCTTAAAAGGAGAAAAATCACAAACCAATACTGAGCAATTCTTTCCCACGAGTCTCCATTACGGTGGAATCCTCCAAGTTTCTAGCCTGCTTGCCCTTACTGTTGTATAACCTTGGAAAAATCTAGTAGCCACAGCCTCTGGCACACTGTTTTTCCAACAAGGCCACTTCTTGCTTCTTTCCTAGCATGACCCGGAGCTGCCACTGTTGGGGTGCAGGACTGAGCCCTGTGACAATGCATGGCACCCCTGCAGAGTGTGCTTCTACACCTGCTCTGCTGTCGCTGTCCCTTACTCTGGGCCTTTTGTCTACCACGCTCCTCTAGGCGCTGTGGGGAACACAAGAGAAGCAGAACATGGGGCTCATGATCTTTTGGACCCTACTCTTCATGGAGGACTAAGACATACGCATGAAAGAGCATGAGATTTCCTTTAAAGCTTCAACACAGCCATGAAATATTTAATCTACAGGAAACACAGACCCATAGACCTCATCTTGGGAAGAAATGCCATGGAGAAGAGAAATGGTACTTATTGATCAACCAACTACCTGCCTGACCCAGTGTTAGGCTGTTCTATATACATTATTTCATTGTAATCCTATGAAGTACATTTGAACGGATTGGGAACCCAAGACTGTGTCAACTGCTCATGGTCACACACTCCTGTAAGGGCTGCAGTTGCTACTAAAGATGGGTCTGCCTGACCCTAAACCCACCCTAAAGATTTCTCTACTACGTTTTGTGATAATTTAGCCTCTGTGAGATTATACGTATTTATGATGTTATATTATATATAGTGACATAATTATTGCTTTTAGTGTAATTACATAATAGACATTAAATATAGTAAAATAGAAATATAAAAAAATGTTAAGATTATAATTCAGACACCCAGAGGTTTAAGTGACCCAGCCAAGAACATGCAATTAGGAAGGTGCACACATACATGCTGAGGAAGAGGCAAGGAGAAATCTCTATGGACCTGTCTGAGGCTATAGATGGTGCTGAAAGCAGGGAGAACAGAGGTGGGGGGAACACGGGGCTGTGGACAATATTCTAATAATGACCATAGCACCAGGAGCTCTGGGATACTCCATGGTTTGAAGACCTTTCACCCTCATTATCACGTGTAATATTATTTGACTCTCATAACAACTTTATAGAATAGGCAAGACGCAAAAACAACTTCTCAGTAATGAAACCAAGGCACAGAGAGTATAAAACCTTGCCCAGTCATTAAGGAGTGGACCCGGGGCTCCACATCCAGCCTTGATTTAGAGTCAAGTGCATTTGCAAAGCATCAGAACTACACAGAGATGCAACCAACTACTTCTCTAGCATCCCAAACACCCTTTCAACTAGAAAAAATCCACCTTGGTGAATGACAAATCTTGTTGTAACTCACAACTAACATTCATACATATAATTTTATAGCCCTTTAAATCTCAACATAATAGTGCAAGATATATCGCTTTAAGTTCCCTCATGGAGGGAAGCTACCCCTTACGTGCAGTGAGACCATGAAACAGACACTAAGGCCGAGCTCTGATGTGCAGTGGCAAAAGCTGTCCCTACTACGTTTCGACTCCAAATATGTGAACAGTAGGTCTGATATTAGAAACGATAAGAAATATTGCTTTGAGCTTGTCACCATGTGGGTTTATGATAGATACCAATCTCATTGAATCTTATTATGTAAGATCCAGAATGGTCCATCAAAACTGTTCTTATCAGAAGTGTTGATGGGTAACATTTTTCAAACTGTGCTTCTTGACCACCAAATTGAAGCCTTCTAGCTTTATGAGATGCTCGCATTCACAGTATAGCACACATATTTTAAATGATTTTAAAATATGGTTATGATTCAGTTTTAAAACTATTAACATGTAATGGAAATATTTACTTGAGTGTTTATGTCAGGCAGTTTTATTTTTTATTATTATTATCTTTTATGAATATAATTTATTGTTCAGATTGGCTTACATACAACATCCAGTGCTCATCCCAACAAGGTCAGGCACTGTTTTAAAGACTTTACGGGTACAAGCCACTTTATATTCTTCCATACACTAGTAGTAGTTAGATGCTGCTACCATTATCCCTATCTAAGAGAAAAAGGAGGGATACCTGGGTGGCTCAATTGGTTAGGCATCTGACTTTTGATTTCGGGTCAGGTCATGATCTCACAGTTCATGGGATCAAGCCCTACACTGGGCTCTGTGCTAACAGTTGGGATTCTCTCTTTGCCTCTCTCGATGCCCCTCCCCTGCATAGAGCGCATGTGCTCTCTTTCAATAAATAAATAAATAAATAAATAAATAAACTTAAAAAATAAAAAAAAAAAGAGAAAAAGGAAATTGAATATATTTAAAATCTTATTGCTAATCCCAAAGTTAGAAAGTGGTAGACCTGGAGTCTGGATTCAGGTAGCCAGGCAGACTTTCAGAGCTTGCACTCTTAAACACGTGTCATATTGAGAGCTAACAAAGCAAAACAAATCCATCACCAGGTTTATGTAAGTCATTTTTGTCTTATATAACTAAAAAAATAAGGAAGAAGAAGAAGACGACGACGAAGAAGAAGGTAGCTATCTATTAATTTCATTTAGAATCCAGCAGAAACCCAGAAAGGGGAAAAAAAAAGGTGCTAGACTATATGTTCCAAAATGAACACACAAAAACGTGTTGTACTCACTTATTTCAATTTGTGCATGAAATTAAGAGTTTCCTATGCCAAGGCAGACGAGAGGCAGAGAATTACAAAGAGACAAAAAGGCTAGAGACAGGCCAACTGATGTCGGCAAATAGACTGACCATAAGAAGTGTAAAAAGATCACCTCAAAAAAAAACAATGCCATGGAGGCATTGAGGATACCCTCAACTTGTAGCAACGAGGCATCATTGTATAGCAGGGCAGAAGAAATACAAACGTTTGTCATCACAGTACTAGGCACTATGCAAGACATATTGATGTTGGGAACATTCATTACAGAAGACAGGGAATATGTGAGAAAACCCAGCGGAAACGGAAAATAGAAGTAGGGGCCTTAGCTTAAAAAAGGTCAGTTTTCTAGACATAGAAAAGCTCATTTCCTGATGATGCATTCATGATGGGGCACTATTTAACAACATACAGGGTAATACAATGACCATGTTTAATTACGTACCATTGTCAGAAGCAAGGAAAGTGGCATTATATATATTATTTTTCACATTTGGTGATTCTCTGTCCAAAACAGCAATTGTTGTTATTTGCCCATTCACAGGATCTATTTTTAGCCAATTGGCAGGATCAGATAATTTTGTGTATCTACAAAAGGAAAGCTTTAGTAAGTAAATATTTTAATATACGTAAGAAATAAAGCCTACTTTACAGGTTTAATTCCAAATGTCGACCAGCCCATTAACTTGTGTTTTTGTAGATATTGGTTGAAAATACAGCTTTAGCATGGAAAAGTATTTCTGTTGCAGTGGTTAAACTCTTGTCTCTTGTCTAGTTTAATGGATAACAATGATCCCAATAAAATAGTTCAACTATACCTTCTAATTAAACAGCAGCCCTAAAGTATAGGACTTAAGAGACATTATAAATAGAAGTTGAATTTTCTATCATGGAACACACCCAAAACACCAACTCATCATGGTGTTGATGAGGTCATAGTGGGGACACCCCTACATTCCTATCCCCATCATGACCTTCCCCACGGGGCCAAACTGTAGTCAGAACTACACTCTTCAGAAAAGTCCCACCATCTGAGTCCATATAAAGTAGATTTATATGTGTCAGAAGGTTTATCAACTTAAACTCCTTTTTTATTCTGGGTGGAGAGTAAGATTTTCAAGCTCAGATAACCAATATCCAGATTGGAAAAAATACCCTGCGTGTTGAAAGGTAAAAAGCTGTAGGAGTTCAATACACCTATTATTAATTAGCTATTTCTCTATCTCGATGTCAACGTATAGAGAAATGTGGAAGATATGCAATTATCTGTTAGCAGCAGTTCTGAAAGAAGTTAAATAAAATATGAGCTAATTTAAAAAATTATCATCACCAGCAATGGATAATAGTCATGTGGGCTGTGCTCTGCCAACGACCTACTCCCTCATCAGGAAGGATAAATTAGATTGTGCTGAGGTTGGAAATCTTTACAGATATGTTTTATAAGTCCTATAACTACCGTACAGGTAAGAGGCAAAAATAATTAGCTCTTATATCTTGTTTTTGGCATGGGTTTTCTTTTTTTTCTGACGTGTGCAGAAGGGATAAATGTTACAGCTTCTGAGAGTCCCCTGTTTACTCACAGTGAAAACTTTTTGCAGTATTTGGTATAATAGCACAGGCTAAATGATTATGAAATATACAAAGATAAAAGGGGGTGGACAAAAAAAAGAGGCAGAGAACATTTTTTTCTCCAAATAATTACACGAGTAGATCCATTCTTCTATTTCCTATCTAATATACTCATTGATCTATTTACTGAGAGGAAGCTTCATCAAGGAATTAAAAAAAAATTTTGTAATAAGTAGTTTGGGTTCCAGTTCAAATATTTTATTCAAATGGTAAGTAAATTTTGTGCACAGCATACAACATAAAGTAAATTTTTAAGAATGCCACAAATAGCATTTGATACCTAATATTTTGCTGCATATATCGATCAGGATCCTGAGCAGTAAATGTTGTTAACATGGTACCAGCATGAAGGCCTTCTTCTTGGCGAATGATCTTGGGATTTGGGGCAAAATAAGGGTTTTCATTCACATCAATAACTGTGACAGACACGGTTGCAGTTGACTGAGGTGGGTGCTGAATACCCTTGGCTAATGGCACTTGATTTTCAGCAGCAACAGTAAGGACAAACATCCTATTTGTTTCAAAGTCAATTGGCTGGGGAAAAAAAAAAAGGAAACCATATTTTTGCAGGAAATAAAAATATTTGCACTCTGCAGTTTATTCTTCTTTAAGACTCCATTTCTAAAACATTAATTTTTCATTCACAATGCCATAGGTTCCTCTCAAATTTCTGGAAAACACGCATTAGCATGGTCAATGATTAAAATATTTATCACGATTGAGCCTGTTTATATAAGATATTTATAAATCTTGGGTACTTCAAAGATTTATGTTCACAAAATAATGCATATTACTACTGCACTGATTGCATTTATTCAACTACATCTAAAAACTTGATTATTCTTAACAGCAGCACTGTGAACCAAAAATACTAAATAGTCTGAGGTCAAGTGAGAACCCAATGGTCTAGATTATATTCTCAAACGTTAGTATCAAGGCCATGCCTCATCCGAGAAAGCTTTTATATCTGGGATGAAGTACGAAGAACCAAAACCAAAATTAGAAACTATTAAAATCCTATTTTTTCATAAAACAAAAACTTAATTCTATTTAAATGTATCATTCAGAATTTGAAACATTTTAAAGTACAGACATGTACACACACACTTATGAAAAATAATAGTGTTTGTACGTGGAAGGGCTTTTTTCTTGTTTTTGTTTTTTCCTTACTTAGCAAACTAAAACTCTGGCTGTCTCTCAAAAGAATTTTAGGTGTTCTACTGGTCTGTAAAAATCTCAGCTCTAAGAACAACACTCTAGATGAAGGTAATGCACAAATAACCCATAATGTAAACATTAAGTTCCAAAGTTCCATTGAATCCTACTGTCAATAGAAGAGTTACCAGGAGTCAAGTGATCAGACTGGACTTTCATTTCACTCCTGACTTCCCTCGATCATCTTCTAGTGGAGATGCAGATAAGTATTACCGTGTCATAAGAATTTGAAAAATGAGCTTAGAGAGCTCTCATGCCGTCATAGATGGTCTAAGAAGGATTAAGAGCTGAAGCTAATGAGAAAGCCACATTATTAGCACAAATGGCACCATTTCCTACCCTAGACTCCTCCCTCAAACCTTCAAACGCATAGTTTGTTTTTCTACCACCCTAAAATCACCAATTCAACTTCCCATTGTCAATTATTTTAAACAAGACAGTGGAAAAGCCAGAAAGTAAGACAGAATTCTTTCGAGTGCTTTCATTTGCTGCATGAGAAGTCCATGACCTAACATTTTCATGCAGAGTTCTGTCCTTCAATGCATATTAAAGTGCATTTATCCCTCAGAATGGTATGACTTAGGTACTATTATCTTCCCTGCTTTCTGTATGAAGAACCTGAGGCTTAGTGAGGTTCAACAACTTGCCATGCTCACACCACTACCAAAAGCAGACATGGGATTCGAACACATGGCCCAGCTCTGGGGTGTTCAGAGAAATTTCCAATGCCCCCCTCCTGGGGGGAAACTCCCCTTCTACTCACTCATAAATTCTAGGCAACTGACACCTTGGTGCACCTACACAGGGCCCACATCTGGGTTCACTTAACAGAGTTGGGATGAGAGACAAGGGAACAGATCTCTTCACTGGGGGCTTGAAAAAAGAGATGTTCACTTTAAAGGCCTTTTATATTACAGCTATGCATTACACTTGCAGTCAACAGCCCCTTCCTTCCAGCACTCAGGGTGTTTTGTTTGTGACAATTAAAGATCAGAAGAACTAATTTCTTTAAGTCTTGAATATAGCATTTAAAAACAGCAGTACAAATTCACAACGTTTTTGCAATGTAGGCTCTCTTTCTGCCTACACAACCCATTTTAATTTTGTGATATTTTCTGGTTTGTTCTCTGAGCCAGTGCTCCAAGGGGAACTTGAGAATAATAGGCATGGGGCCTCTTTCCTAATAGCTATTGACTGGTGATCAATTAATACTTGAGGATGTGCTACATCACTAACATATCTAAGCGCACTCCGTTAACACTGTGGAGGGCAGTCCCGTCTTCAGAATGTTAAAACTGACCCCAAATGATTTAAACGCAATCATATTCTAGAGACAATGTGAGAACAGTTATGTTGGTCTCAACCTAGCCTCAACAGAAACTACAAAATAAATGTGGGGTGTTTGAGTGGCTCAGTCAGTTAAGTGTCCAACTCTTGATTTCAGCTCAGGTCATGATCTCACAGTTCATGAGTTCGAGCCCCACGTCGGACTCTGTGCTGACAGCTCAGAGCCTGGAGCCTGATTTGGATTCTGTGTCTTCCCCTCTTTCTGTCCCTCCTCTGCTCATTCTCTGTCTCTCCTCTCTCAAAGATAAATAAATATTAAAAATTAAAAGAAAATAACAAATGTGATTCCTCAAAATATGTTAATTCCAGGTTTGAAGATGTTTGAAAGAAGAAAAAAAAAAAAAAACAACCCTAAGAGTAAATAATAAACTATGGACCTGTCAGAGAGATCAGTGACCCAAGTGGCACTTACTTTGGCGACAGTGACTAAGCCGTCATTGCTGTTCGGGTCTGTCTGAATGGCAAATCGCCCTGTGGGATCCCCGCCGCTGATTCTGTACATGGCATTCCAGGCCGGCGTATGGGGCTGATCCTTATCAGTCACAGTTAGATTAGCTACTATGACATCTACCCTGTTTTCAGGGACCTCGCCATAGAACTACAAGAAAAACAAATCTCAGTTAGACTAGCGATGCGGACCGGTGAAGGACAGCGTGTCTTGATGACCCTGCTGCCCTGATTTTACTGCCCCATTAAATCTTTATTACCCACAGTCAACGAGGAAATCAGTAATGCAGGTAATCACAGCATTTATGTTTGACTTTAAAAATACTATAACTTTTCTCAGCAGACAAAATTTCTTCCAAATCACGTTATAGTTTCATTAATATTAAAATTAGTGTCCATTTGTGAGTCCCTGGGTGATTCACGTAGGGTTGGAGAAAAGGATTTGAATGAGGGAAATCATTTTACTCAAGAGATAGAATCTGTATGCTGCCAAAGTTGTATAAATCAGTCAGGTAATATCCATTCAGTTTCGTGTACCTCAAAGTATTTGTAAATATTTTGTTATTACAGCACGAAGTATTTTTAGGCCATTTCTTCCAGGTAGCATGTTTCAACAACTTCATCAGTGGATTTGGAGACTAGGAGGGAACAAATCACTCAGGTGCCTCATTTAAAAGCCCTGGTGACAGAAAATGTCTGAGCGAGTGGTCAATTTATAATTAGGTTGAGCAAGTCACACCTCTATTTAACGCATTTATAATTCATGACAAAACTTTTCAGTAATGGACCACAGACCTAAGTTCTGTGAATGACAGTCTGTACTTACTGTCATAGCAGTAAACTCTGGAGGATTGTCATTGACATCTGTCACCGTGATGACAGCCGTAGCTGTGTTTGAAAGGCCGTATGTGGGATTGCCTTCCATGTCTGTAGCTTGAATTATTAACGTATACTGTTGCACTTTCTAAAAAGACAAAAAGATAACACCTGAAATGAAACTAATTCCTCAAGAAGACATAGCAATTGTTTTGTAAATGGCTCTTTATTACACACACGGAAAGCACAGCATCATTCATTCTGATTAGCATTACTTGAAATTTCCCATAGCGTTGACTTTAACTTGAGAAGCACAGGTCTGGTTCTTGTCTAGAAAGATGTGACTGTATATTTTCACCTCTATTTGTGGAAAAGATAAAAGATGCATTGCAGATGTGTGAATTCACAGAGAAGCTGAAACTTCCACTTGGTCTCAACCTTCCCCTCTTCTGAACTTTGCAACATTGTGATCAAGCGTTCTAGTCATTTGGTTTGTTTACCTTCTCATATGTTAGTTTCTACCCAGTTTAGGATAATGAAAAATCTTGAAAGTGTGTAAGTACATATATACATACACATACATACATATATACACCCCCCCCCCACACACGTATATACATATATTTTGTTTTACAGGGTATACATATGCTTTCTTTTAATATATTCTCATATATGTTCTCTCTATTTTAAAAGGCTTGATAGAATATTTTGTCCTACTCCCCATTAGCACATACTGTTCACAACTATATAGAAGAGATATATTCTTAAATGAAGTTAAAACCTAACTAAAGGGTTTATGTTTATGTCCTTAGTCATAACTACAAAACACAGTGGTACTTAATAGTTGCATACTCAACAGATTGCCATTTCTGCCTAATACTCATTGTGCCCACATACCTATGATGGTATGCACATACATCTGCACGTACATGATTATTACCAAATAAATATCACTGCTTTCAAGTTCCTAATTGAACCTCTAAATGGGGAGCCAAATTAAGCTGCACTGTATCTAAGAGAATATCTTGAGACTGAGAAGTCTACAGCACTAGCTGACAAATATACTTTATATTAGGACAACCTAACCAAAATGATTTACTAAAGTCATTTGAAATCTCTGTGGAAATTAACACAGATAAAAAATATAGGTCGTTTCATACATGTTAAAACACTCTGAACAACAAAACTCACTTCTTCATACAAAAATAAACTGTCACTGCAAAGTACAGTTTTCCCTGATTCTAAATATAGCTAACATTATGAATGGCCATTCTTAAAGGATTTCTGGAGCTTGGCTAGAACAGACACAAATTGTAGCTTGTGATTTAGTTGTTAGTGGGAAGCACAAGGAAGAAGTGAGTAGGAGAAAAAGCCAAAGCCCACATATTTGATTTTTAAGTCTCTGTCCACCCAAATGCCAAATTCTAGCAGTTAATTATTTATTTGTCTTCCTAAAAAAGAAAATACCATACTTATTAAAATAAAAAACAAAAAACAAAGGCATAGTGATATTTGAACCATTTAAATTTTTCTTAACCCATAACACCTCACCATAATGTTTATGTAGGCTAAAATATTTCTCAATGATTTCCTTTCCCAATCAAGTATCATTTCAGCTTAATCCTCTCATGGTTAGTGAGAGAATTTTGTAGGGCACTCAGTTCAGCTTCCCAGCTGAAAATCATGAAAATAAAAATTTGTTATGACTTTGAAATGCCATTTCTGTTAACTGCTATTTGCAGAAGCAGATGAGCATTAAAAAAAAATTTTTTTTTTGATTTTGGTTTTGGTTAAAGAAGATAAAAATCTCACACAGATACTGTATGGAAATACAACTCTTTGTAACGTCTACCCTTTAAATTATAATGTCTACTTTAAAATTATATTAGCATAATATATACAATTTTCCACTGAGCTGAAATATTGGGATCAGTAGCTAAAACATGAAATTTCCTACTGCTTCAAGTTCGTTTTAGAATCCTTAAGTTACAAAAGACCATTGTTGTTTCTAAAATACAATGTTTCTCCAAATAAAAAAATTCCAACTTGGTAAATAATAGAATCTCCACTTTCATATGCTCGGTTGGTAAAATGTTCTTACATTTAGTTAGGAAGACATGACAGCCTGTTTTAGACAACCAAACTATTTAGGGCTTCTTGACTAATTTAGTCCCTGGGCATCTGGTTCGGAATGACTGACATTTAGGTTTCAGAAGGATTTGACTTCCCATCCTTAATCCCACATCTGATTGAGGGGATTTTGCTTAAAAATGTTTCCTTACTTCCTGTTTCTAGATGGGTAAAATCTCAACTCACCTGCTTGCTATCTATCTATCCTTCTCTCCCTGTGACTCACCTATCTTATCAAAGCTTTATATCACTTTTTTATCCACTTACCCTACACCTTGAGCTGTTGGTATTTACTTTCAGGTGCCTATTGTGACACTACACCACTGCATCTGGCATTCCCCTCAGGCTAGAATTGTAGTTCTCAACTGAAGTAATTTTGTCTCCCCCCCCCCCCCCCCCCCCCCGCAAGGGGACATCTGGCCATTCCTGGGACATTTTTGGTTGCCACAATTGGGAAGTGCTACTGACATCTAATGGATAGAGGCCAGGGAGGCTGCTGAACACCCTATGATACACAGGATAGGCCCCGCAGAAAAGATTTATCTGATCCAAAATATCAAGGGTGCCAACATTGAGAAACTCTGGGCTTGAATACCTTTCCCTTCGCCCTGAACCTGGAAAACACGAAGTGGAAAAGCCACCTTAGATGACTTCTGAAAGTCCTGGAGGCAGAGCTGATGGCTGGTCCGGGACACACCTCTAGCACTGTTTCCAGAATTATATGGCTGCTATTGGTCCGTATGTCTGTCCTCCTGGCTGTGGACACACATACAAGCCCCTCCTCAGGGGCCCTGCTTTGTCAACGTTTGTGTCACTGGTATACAGTCTAATGCCTGACACAGAGCAAGCAAGCGATAAATGCTTTTGACTTGGTGGTCAGATGAGTGAATGAATGAGAAACCCTCGACCTTGTATCACATTATAAAAATCATTCCAGGTTTGGAGAAAAACATCTTGTTTACATGGTAGCTATTATATTTTTTTCATTGAATCATATACTGGGAGTATAAACTAGTTCAGTTTCCCAAACTACAGTGATTCATACACCATCTTTCCAAGGCTGCCATATCCTCATATTTGTATATCATGAGTCACTTAACATTTATCTTGACATTCACTCCCTTTTAAAAAACTTAATTTATTATAAAAGTACTGTAAATGGAAAGCCAGCATCACCTGCCATAAATATAACTGTAAAAATAAACACAACAGGATCCTTGCACTCTGGCAGTCTCTACTCGATGGAGGAACATCTAAAGACTGTGGTCTCTAGTCTTCTCTAGAGGCTTCCCTACATCATCAACTGAAATCATTATACCTGTGCACTTTTGAAACACTGAGCTGGAGAGATAGAAGTGAATGAGGAAGTGAGAGGATTCAGTCATTCAATCTGGCAGACATTTCATGAAGGTCTACTGGATGCCTGGTGATGTATTTCCTTGGAAAAGATAATGAACAAACCCAGAGATGGCCTTGATATTGTTAGGTGATGGAGGCAGATACTAATGGTTCACGGGAGCAGATGTACAGAGCAACTGTAGTAAGAGTACGAAGAAGTGAAGCAGGGGCATCCAAACCAGTCCAGCCCTCAAAGTCTGGAGGGAGGAGTGAATACAAGAGACATTTTGGAGGTAAAATGAGAGGAACCTGAGAACTGAACCTATCAGTGGCTGGATGGAGGGCATGGGAAGGCAAGTAGACCGTGATTTGGGGAGACTGGGGATGTGGCACTGCTCCCATGAAATAGGACCTTGATCAAGAATAGCAGGTTGGGGCGCCTGGGTGGCGCAGTCGGTTAAGCGTCCGACTTCAGCCAGGTCACGATCTCGCGGTCTGTGAGTTCGAGCCCCACGTCAGGCTCTGGGCTGATGGCTCAGAGCCTGGAGCCTGTTTCCGATTCTGTGTCTCCCTCTCTCTCTGCCCCTCCCCCGTTCATGCTCTGTCTCTCTCTGTCCCAAAAATAAATAAAAACGTTGAAAAAAAAAATTAAAAAAAAAAAAAAAAAGAATAGCAGGTTGAAGGAAATGATAGCTTGCTTTGGATGCACTGGGTTAGGGGATGGACTGTTAAGTAACAATGTCATGAGAACTTAGAGGAGAAGTACAGGTTTGTGGCCCTGTTCAACTTCTTAAATGCTAAGCCCCAGTTCCTTCGTCTGTGAAATGGGGCTGATGGCACCATCTGCCTGGTGTGTCTGGAGTATAAAAATTTTGTTTTGAATGTTTATTGTATGCTGACATTGTTCTGAGGGCTTTGATGAGAAAAAAAATAACATTTATTGAGATTGAGTATTAATTATGTGTCAGGCACACTGCTAAGCACTATGCATTATCTTATTCAGTCCTCACAGTAATCCCATAAGGCAGGTGGATTTTTTTTAAGCCTCATTTTCCAGATAAGGAAACCAAGGCTTAGGGAGGCGAGGAAGTTTGCCCACTGACACCCAGCCATAAGTAGCAGAGACAAGATTTGAACCCAGGTCTCTCGGGAGTCCAGAGTCTGTACCATTAATTGCTCCACTGTATTAGGACCTTCCAAGAAAATGCGAATATGTGCACGACATGGGTGCATCCAGGTAGTGTAGGCAGACAGAAAGCCATACTTCAAGATGAGGAAGAAGTGGGAGCTGAGCATGAATGTGGACTGTCCTTTCGAGGAGTATGGTGCTGAAACGAAGAAGAAAATCTTGGAACGTGAAGGTTCCTTCGGGGTTCCTGTTCAGGGTAAAGAGGAACACATCAGCCTCACAAAATATTGGAAGCAAGAAGGCAGATGTATTGTCTATGTAACATAGTCTTTGCATATCTCAGGGAAGGCAGAGACTACGATGGGTGACCAGGGAGGGGTTGTGGACTGACTCTCAAAGAGTGAGGATTGCCCTGCCATGCAAAGATGGGAAAGGAAATCTGCAGGCAGAGGAACAACGGGAACAGAAGAACACAGAGCTTCAGATTTGTACAAGGAATTGCATGTGGCTGTATGAATGCCGGGACATCTTTGCTCCTCAGCAGAAAGCAAGGAATCCCAGGAGGTTAGACCCAAAGAAGGCTTTGAGACCAATGTCACGGAGTGTTTGGATCGCCATGTTAAAGGGCTCTGATGTCATCCTATGGGTGATGGAGCGCCATTTTACCCCAGGGGACACACAGCATGTTTATAAAGACACTTGTGGGGTTTGTAGAAAGGAACCTGTAGAGAAGGGAAGACCAAGACAGTGGGACACAGGAGAACATGTTGCTGACAGCACAAGTGAAAACAGGAAGGCTTGGAAAACAAGAAGTAGAATTCTTTCTTGCCATGAGAAAAGGATGAGGAGGAGTAAAAGTGATAGCGCCCGCCCAGTAGACGCGGAGGCTGGATTTACGATGGCGACAGGGGAAAACAATAGCTAATATGAATTGGGCACAGTGCTGCATGCTTTATACCTCGTGTTACATAACCCGTACAGCCATCCCATAAGGGAGGTCATAGTATTGGGCCCGTTCACAGATCTGGGGACTGAGGTTTCAGCTTAATACACTGAAGGTCAAATAGCCCACAACGGGCAGTGCCAGGATTTACACCTCCTGAAGCAGAGTGTGAGTCATCAGTAGTCCTACCCGAGAAGGGCACGAGATGGGCCATAAAGAGAAAGGAGTGGAGAAAAGAAAATGCCAGGAACAGGCACCACTGAGTGATGCAAAAAGAAGTCAGGTGGAGGTAAAGCACTGAAGCCTGGCAGATGTGGTAGGTACCGCTTTAGGCCTGGAAAACCTGAAGAATGGATATTTTTCTAACCCCACAGATTGAAGTAAAATAAAAAACTGAATCTCAGTAAGCATTTCAATGATTAGGAGTTCAATCGCTTGTAGGTGTCATATGTCCTGGGAGAATGACAACTGAAATTACTTTTGACAGAAAGAAAACTGTGAATTCTAATAGAAATAAAAGAATCTCAGGCCTGCACGAGGCCTGAAGAAGTCGCAGTAATTTATCCCTGGCCTCAGGCAGAATTACCATAAACCATCTGAGATAGATACATTTTTTTTTCTGTTAAATGACTTTCAGAAATGGAAGGTTTTCCATAATTTTCCCTAGTAACTCATTGTTGTGTTTAATAATTTCACTGTCAAGAAGCTATTGCTCACACATGATTCTATCGTTGCGAATCCATTTCCACATCCATTTCATCAGGGGGTGGTGCATAGCTGCTTCTGTCCGCTGCGACATAAATTCAACCACGATGACACAGGACTTCAGGCTTCCATTCTCTAAACTAAACTCAGTCTCTCTGGCTTTTCAATTTGGTTGTTCTGCTTTAGTAAAACTATCTTTAATTCTCAATGCCTCTTTCTTGTCATGAAACAGCCAGGCTGAAAGAGGTAAGAATACTGCTGTGTGCACACAAGATGAAGACCCATTTCTGTATTTCACAATGAAGAGTGTGGATGAAAGAGAAATACTTACGTTGTGGGGATGAGCTATACCTACACAGAATGTGTGCAACTTGGCACTCAAGAGAGAATATTAAAAAATACCGCATGTTCTCATACCAAAATATGCATCCATGCTAAGTTTACTGGCATTTAAGAATGGCACGTCCTACAGTAACGGAAGAGGTGAAAAGACATACGTGTTTCAAATATGACTGAACCAGAAGTACTACTGCAAAAACTAAATTTGAACCATTTCCAACCCAGAAGATTCCTGGAAAAAGAATCGTTGATACCTGGAAGTTAACAGGTGCAACGTAATAGGCATACATCTAACTCCTAAGTAAGGCTCTCAGCTAAGTTCAGTTGTGAATAAAGTAATCTCGATTGTTCGTACTACTTTAGTAAGGTGTTTCTAGCACAATCTTGCATATATAATTAATTGCAATAGCAATGTTTTCTTCGATCCAATTCAAGTGAATGCTACTAAGGCAAATGAAGCATCATAAAAACCAACTCCTAAAATCCTTGTCAATATTATTTATTATGGTAAGTATAATGTTTCCTTTTGACATACATAATCTGAGGTCTCATTACTATAAAAGCTGGCTCAGCCAGAAATCTACAAAGCACAAATGTCTATGTGTTAGCACTTTGACAATTCTTCAAACAATGACTACTGATGGTCAATAATGACCTTGAGAATCTCTTAAGAAAATGGGCAGAATAGAATAAGGAGTGTAAAAGATTCATTAGGGGCAGAGTTTTCAGGAAAGGATATAAGCGGGGCTTAAACTGAAGATGAAGAACTGGAAGGTTCCAAATCAAGAAAAAAGGTGCCAGGCATTCCTGGTGGAAGGAATCACATGAACAAAAAAACTCCGAGGTGTGTAAGAGGACAGTGGGTTGAGGTCTGTCACAGTGAGATGAACATTTGGAATTAACCGAAATACCCATTTCCTCTCAGACTGTGACACTACATGGTATTTCACTGCTGTCAACATTTTATGCCTTTCCAACAAAAATTATGCCAGAAGTCTGTTTTTCTCCATTTACAACTTTAAAGCCTTGTCAGTGGAATTAATGTCATTGCTAGTCTTCAAACCTGCTCAGTGAGTTAATCATAAAGTTAAGGGGCAAGTTTTAATAAAGGGGATAATCTCCTTTAACAAAACCAGTCTATCCACAGAGACTACAAACACTCCACCACACACATGTTATGTGTAGCCTCTCAAAAATATTAATGTTAAAAATTATCCTAAATTCATGCACACATTATTTGGGCATGATTCTTAATTTAATTCTTCACAAAAACCTTTGAATGTGAGGGAAAACTGAGAAAATGCCAAGAATTAAAAAAAAGTTAAATACAGATGCATCTAATTAACTTAGTTGATTACACACTATTTATTATATGGACTAACAATGACTTATCCCGTATGCATACATAATTCAACTATTGTGAAGTTCGGCAGAAAATAGCACAAGAGTTCTTTAAAAAAACTGACGTCGAATAATACTGTGGATTTGTTATTACCTGGAGATAAACTGCATGTGATACCGCGTACCTTTATGATTAAAAACAAATTCAAATAGTTTTTGGTTGGCTTACTTCTCTATCAAGTCCAGCTGCCACGGTGATAATATCACCAGTCTCATTGTTGATTGTAAACATGTTGGGCGAAGGGGTGCTTGGAGCCTGGGACAGGATTCTGTACCTCAACATCCCGTTTAGGGCGTTTGGATCATCAGCATCAATAGCAGTGACTGTCATCACGTATGTCCCTAGACACAGTATACATGGAAAATGAATGGTCACCCTTCACTTCGGTCTCCTAAATAGATATACCTCAAAGGTATATTTGCCTTTTTGATCAATCTTCATTTTACTTCTTCAAAACAAACATTTAATCATTTAGACTTGATTAAAAATGCTACCCATAAGAACAGTAGTCACTTTAAAAAATATAAAACACGGTTTAAATTCTTGAAAGGAAAACTATTAAAAATGTATACATTTATAAAGATTCATTTTTTCCATAACTTAGAAGACAAGTTCACTCTATGACTCAAAGAAAGGATCACTTCAGACCTTTATTCATATGAAGTGCAAACAATAATACAGAGTGCAACATATTTTATGACCACTGATACCTTTTCTCATGTCATATTTTCTTCTGTTATACAGTAACATCAGAAATGACACACTGAGCATGATTCTCCTCAATGCCTAAGTCACTTTCTGAAAGTAAGCTGTGTGCACAACGAGGCACACTCCATTTACTCAGGTCATAAGGAATCATTCCATGCGTTACTGTTTTGGTACATTGAATAGGGGTTTGGCATTGTGGTTCGTTATTTCCTAGGAGATTACAAAAGCACTGTAACAAATTCAGGGACTTCAACTATTAGATATTTTGGAAAGGAAATCTACAAAGCATCAGAACCAAATAAGTTCAAACTAGCTACACAAATTGTGTAATTTAGAAGCAGAGAGCAAAGTAGTTACTATTTAGGAAGGTCTGTTCTGTGGGAAATTTAGAAGAACTGGAGTAAAAAATTTTCCATCTCTAACTTACCTTCTTCACGAGTGCTCTAAGCCCAGTTCTGCTTTAGAACCTCTCCATGGTATAGTTTTGCCCCAGAATTCACAAAGTCTTGACCACATTATTCAAATCTCGTTTCAGAGTTTGCTCCTCTAAGCAAGACGCTCTTATTATGTGCCATCTCTATACCCTTATTATTTTTTTTTAAAAAAAAAAACTTCATTGCATATTTCCTTGCTTCCTTTTATTCTTCTCCCCTACCAGAATGTAAGCTCCAGTAGGGTCGGAACAGCCCCACAGGGCGGGAACAGTGCCCAGCACACAGCACAGACCCTATAAACATTTGTTGAATGAACAAATGAATGGTTAAAACAAAAAAATATGTTCCCAGATGTTGAGCCAAAATACTGATTATAATGCAGTTTAACTCAAGATTCTTACAGAACAACCACAAGAAATATATGCATGAAGCGTCTTTACTTCTCATGAAGATTGAGTCTTTTATTTGGGGGGGGGGGCTTTAATGGAAATTCATGATGAAATGCATAATAAATATATCTTTAATGGTTTACTTTTGACAATTTTTGTGAAGCAGTACTTTTTAATAGTTAGAAATAACAGAGGAAAAAAATAAATGATTAAACCAAAAAAAATGTTCCCCATGTTAAAAAAACTTTATCTCTAGAATATGTGGATAAGACTTGTGTTTTAGTAAGGATACGTTTAATATTCTTTGATTTTATAGTATTTTAAAATACCAAAGAAAGCTACTCCAGAATGTGACTCAGAAGGAGCCACAGATGGTTGAACTTCCCGCACAGTCCTGTCCTCCCCTGTGGCTCCCCTCACCCCCACCTCTTCTTCCTTTCTGAGGATACAGACAAGAGCATTTGGATCGAGAAAAAAATGCCAGCTAAAGCATATTCGGTTATACGCATAAATCGGGCATATGCATGAGAGCTACCGGTATAAATTGATATAGACGGCAAGGATAATACGTAGCACAATTTTAAATATTGAGGCTTTTTTAATACAAAATCAAAACAACAACAATAATAATAATAATAATAATAATATAGCTAATGAAGTCCCTCTAAACACCAAATCATCTCAGGAAGGTTGGAGAAACCCTCTCTCCTTTTCCCATCTCTCTCTGAACGGATTTTCATGTCGACTAGTTTTTCAAACTAAACCGGCCCCCCTAGGCTTGCTCTTCTGAAGTCTACAGTGTTTTCAGTACAAGAATCGAAAATCTTAGTCAAACACCACTTCACAATGGTGAGAAGCTTTGGCAATCGCTGCTTCTAGGCTAGGACACTTTCCATGACACTAAGCTGAAAAGCGCAGGCTGCAGAAGACATTCGGGTCATGCACAAGTAAATAACCAGTGTGTCCACAGGGCAGCGATCACAGCTGCCTCCAGCCCCCTTTCCGCTTTTGGCTTTACCTCACTGCCTGGTCCCAGGAATACCAACTACCTTTCAGACTTTCTGACTGCGTTTCACGTGCTGCTCCCACTAATATGATAAAATCTGTACTTTATGAATGGAAAGCCACTGGTATTCCGGTGCTCACTTTTTCCTGCCCTGACTTTATGAACCACAGCCAAATGAAAGAACCCATAGATCCTATACTATAGAACCAAAAATACTGTAGTGTGTACTTTTTCAAAGGTGGGAAGTGTTTTCTCTCTTCAGTGGGTTTTTTCCTAAGTTACCTTCTTTGTTCCCTAAAATCATTTTGCATGAAAGAAAATAACACTAAAAAGGCTCACATGATTTCTCCTTTTGCTTATACCCCAGTGCTGTATTACACTGCATTTCCTGAATCTCTGAGTTATGATTTTCAAACTTACCGGGCTTGGACCCCTCAGGAACTGTCCCATTCCAAACCTGGTGTAAGAACTCTGGTCTGTTATCGTTCATATCAATAACATTGATGACAATGTCAATGGGGTTCTCCACTTGGTTCCCGTTAATATCCACTGCGTGTGCCCTCAACTGCAAAAGTAATTAGAAGACAAAACTATTTAACAGGTTTATGTCTCGAGTGAGAAGAAAAACAGACAATGACTGCACTACCAAAATAGCAAGGATGAACCAAGAAAGTGAAAAAAAAGCTACTCTCCCCGTCAAAATTTAAGTTAGCCAAACTTCATATGATTAGGATAGATATAGTAGTAAAAAGCCAGCAAATGCTGTCTGCTAGGCATTGTGCTCAGAGTTGTATGGATTTTAACTCATTTAATCCATATATGAAAGAGTAAGGCAGAAATGATAAGTACTTGAAGGTGAAGAAATTGAGCTTCAGAAAAAGCCAGTCCTGTCCAGTTCCCAAATCCTTTTGCTAAATCCGTACATATGAGTCCGGGTAATTAACAATGTACTGGCACAGAGTAGTTGTAAAGATTAAGAGAACGGAACAGAATTTAGAAAGAATTAGGTGCGTGTAGGGAATTTTGACACTGGGTGTTTTTGTTTGTTTGTTTTTTTTAATTGTAAAGTCACTCATAAACATTAAAAGTGCCTGCATATTATATAAGACCGTTGTTCCTCTCCCAAGCCCGAGTTCTCAGTTTTACAGGTATTCTAAATATTTCATTTCTTTTTCTCTTTAAATAAATAGAGTCACTTGGCTACTCTTGGCAGAATATCCTCAAAATCTTTTAATCCAGCACATAGAGATCCATTGCATTCTTTGCAATAGCTGTGTAGTGCTCCATTGAATTGTTTCTTTTTAACTGGAATGCTTCTGTGGTTTTCCTGGTGATGTTGCCTGTTGGTTTCTGTTGGGTAGGCTTCAAGTTAAAGACGCATCAACATATCCCCCTTTTCTTCATTTAGAAGTTATTTAATACATGAAGCAATGCAAATTTTATTATTGCCTTACAACACCAATAAAAATAATCCTTTTTTCCTTCACTTATTTAATATATTACATTAATAGAGTCTTAATACTGAAACATTCTTGCAATTCTATAATTGAGTCTATTTTTTTTTATGAGCATCTCTTAATTATGTGGTGGCAGTAAGAATCTGCAGAGGAAGAATTTGCCCCAAAACTGACCTGAAAATATTTATTTCCTGGTCTTACCCACAGGAGTTCAAATAATGAGAATTCATTCAGGAAGAATTATTTAGAAGTTTTGTGTTGATATTATTTATTTTCATAAATTTGAGACTAGTCTAATTAGAGACTGGTCTATTGTGTGCTATCTTTATCAAGTTTCTGTATTAATGAGATTTTGTTTTTATGGAAGGTTTGAAAGTTTGACTCCTTTCTTAAACCTTTAGACCAATATAAAAAGTGTCAGCATTATATGTTCCTTAAGGATTTTATTTATTTATTTTTTATTTATTTTTTCTTTAAGGATTTTAAAAGAACTGGTTGATGAAACAATCAAGGCCTTTGGAAGAAGGGAGTGTTGAGTAATATTCAAGGCAGAAAAGACTGTTGTTTAATTTTTTTAAATTTTTGCACCCAATGTGGGGCTCAAACTGATGACCCTGAGATCAAGAGTTGCACGCTCCACTGACTGAGCCAGGCAGGTGCCCCTTGAAAACATTTTAAATTTCTCATACACTTATTCACATGTTTAGATCAGGGGGAGTCCTGCTCTACTACATACCAATATTTTAATAATTTTCAAAACTTCAATCATTTAAAAAGTTTTTACAAGTGCAGGGGCACTTGTAAAGCATCCAACTTCAGCTCAGGTAATGATCTCACTGTTTGTGGGTTCGAGCCTCGCGATGGGCTCTGTGCTGACAGCTCAGAGCCTGGAGCCTGCTTTGGATTCTGTGTCTCCCTCTCTCTCTGCCCCTGCCCTACTCCCGCTCTGTCTCTCTCTCTCAAAAATAAACATTAAAAAAATTTAAAAAGTTTTTAGTGCAAAAATTCAACAAATATGTTACTATGCAAAGTAAGAATCTAGAAACAAACACATACATACGTGGAATAAAAAGTTTTGAAAGACTAAGTGTAGATGATAAATTCCTGGGAATACTAATTCAATACATGGGACAATTGACTATAAAGGAAAAACAAAGTGGTTCTATATATACCTCTCTCCTTTTAGTAAAATAAACCCGACAGAGGTTAAAAATATAGAGGCTAAATACATACATACATACATACAAAAAAGAAAATTGGGTAGATTAGCATCTTGGGCTAGAGAAGGTTTTTAACAACCATCTCTAAAACCCGACTGTATGATAAAATTGAAAACCACAATTTTGCAATGCAAGAACTATGAACTATAGTAGGGTAAAAATTATTAACAAAGCTTAAAAACAAACAACAAAAGGGGAAAATATGTGACAAATTAAATATTAATATCCCTTACTGTTAAGAGGTTCCTAACAGTAAAAAAAAAAAAAAAAAAAAAAAAAAGAAAAAAAAAAGGTAAACAATCCAAAAGAAAATTCAACACAGGAGAAGGGAATTCACTACGATTAGATATTCAACTTAGGCAACTTAAAGCATTAAGATCTTTTTTTTTTTCAAATAATATTGAATAAATAAATGCCTAGAATTGATAATGGTATGGAGAAAGTATATCTCCTATATAATGGGTAGGTACTGCAACATAATACGACCATTCTAGAGAACAATTTCACAATATTTATCAGAATAATTCCAATTTCAGGAATTTATTCCAAGGATATAATGGGAAAATGTACAGACAAGTGTTCATTGCCACATTATTTGTAGTTACAAAATAGAATAAAATAAACCAAATTACCTAAATATCTACCAATAGGCAATTAGTTAAAATTGCATTACATTCATTCAACAAAATAATATAAAGCAATCAAAAATGATGACATAAACAGATAATTATTTATTGACATGGAAAGATGCTAAATCTTAGGATTGCTGAGTGACAAAAGCGGATTTCTGAGAATGATGCCAATTTCAACGAAATACATTTATGAATCTATGCAAAGAAAAAATTTTGCAGCATATCACCAAAGTGTTAAAAAAAAAAAAAAGAAAAAGGTTGGTTCCATGTACTGAGATTACAAATCATTTTTACTTTCTTATTAGTACTGCATTATTTTAAAAGTTTTTATAATGTGCATATATTGTCTAAAAATGATAATTTCATTAAAAGTTTTAGTTATTCATGCAGAAATTGGAGAAGTAATAAAGACCAACTTAGTTTTCTATATTAAAGTCATGAAAAAATATTTGAAATCTTGTTCTAGGAAATGTGCAAGCATGGCTAAAAAAAAAAGAAATGAAAAATGCCTTGTGGAATTTATATTAATATTAGGCAATTCTTGAGTTTCAAAATACTCACTACAATTAATATTTAAAATGATTAAAAATCAGTTTCAAATATATACATATACTATATTTAAAAATATGACCATATAATTGTATACAAAAAGTTGTGATAACCCAGTAAGAAAATGAATAAAACAGAAAAATAAAGAACATAAAAACAAACATAAGACATATAATAAGATAGGGGCACCTGGGTGGCTCAGTTGGTTAAGCGTTCAACTCTTGGTAATGGCTCGGGTCATGATCTCATAGTTCATGAGATCAAGCCCCACATCAGACTCCTTGCTGACAGCGTGGAGCCTGCTTGGGATTCTCTCTCTCTGCCCCTCCTCCACTTGCTCGCACTCTCTCTTTCCCTCTCTCTCAAAAATAAATAAATAAATACTTAAAAAAAGTACAGTCTATACATTTTAATGGAATATTATGCAGTCATTAAAAGTGATCTCCATATAATTTACACGCAACAATTTTGACTTCCTTCACGTGAATTTGTTCTTGTAAGTTCTTAGCCACACCGACTTGTAAAGGGTAATGACATTTTACGCCATTTTACTTTCTTCTTTGCACTGTTCTTTACCATGGTACACATCAAGTCTATAAAACAATAATTATTACAACAAATTGAAAAGGCTACAAAGCACATTTCTGGTATGCGAACTCTCAGCACCAAAGCATGAAGACCAATAGAAGAGGCAAATGTTACAGTCTACACAGTCAGAAGAGTATTAGTGCAACAGATCATCAGCTGGCTGATATCTTACATGAAACCGGGCTATCAGCTCACGGTCCAGAGGCTTGGTTACTGACAGCTGGCCTGAGATGGGGTTGATAATGAAGATACCAGTCGGAGGCTGGTCAGCTCCTGGCCCCGTCACGCTATACCGTAGTGAAAGGTTTTTATCTCTATCGGACCTGATCTGAGGATCAAGAAGACAATCATATTAAATGAGAGACTAAATGAGCTCATTATCAGAGACAGGGCCTGTCATACCTTATGCCCTTTTTCAGTTACAAATTTACAGCATCTCTTCCCAGAAAACCAGTCCTGTTTCTCTCATCCTTGCTTCTTGGTGACAGGCTTCAAAAAGAGATGTCACCCATCACCAGGAAGACTGAGGGCAACATTCACATCTAAAAGAACACTCGCTTAGGAACAGCGCAAGAAGTCTAAATTAAGGAGTGTCAGTGTTTGAACTGAATCACATTCTATCCAGGGAGCTTGTAGGTTAGAATAGTGAACACAGGAACAGGCATCCAATTTAATTAAAGTAAAACTTGTTTACCTTTTTGTATCAGTTAGGAGAAGAAAGAACTGTGTTAGGCCACAGTATGAAACAGCCTTATGTGAGAACTCTGATATGGTTGAGTTTAGGAGTCAGATTTCTGCACTTGTATTATACTGACATTATTCACTGCAACCAAAGCTTTTCAAGTCATTTTAAGGTGGTACCTATTACTCAAAATTCTTTGTTAAATACCAAAACATACAAGAAAGGATTTTAAAATGCGTTTTTATACTCTCAAAAATGACACCCACTATAGGCCCACTGCTTTCTCCTCCAAATATAACAGTTCTCAGGAAAAATAAGTTTATAGGTGAGCAGTCACAGGAACAGGCTATATAGAAAGGGAGTATGACGAATAGCACAGACAAGGGTCAACTGGCAATACCTTGGCAGGTGATAATAACAGATCTTTATGTATTAGGTAAATATACTTAACCCAATAGCAGAATCCAGTTTATTAATTTTCTTGTGAAGACAAAATTCTCTCTCAACTCATTGTCCATTAAAGTAGAAAAATTAAAAAAAAAACACCTTTATTTGGGGGCTGTTCATTGTTAAATCAAATTCTAACGTGCATTAAAATAAAATATGCAATACAAATAAATGACTTATTAAAAGTGCAACTTTCAGTAAGTAGGTATAGGAACGCTAAATTAACCACACACAAATGTACATTCTAATAAATCGATATACAATAACTCTGTCCTTTTCCTTTTGCAATAAATAGTGGGTTGCTAATTTTACTAAACATGTATGAATATCTGTGATTTCTTTTTCTCTACATCTGATGGTACGCATTTAGAGTAACCGGAAGAAAATTACTTCTCAGATTTATAAAAGCCTATGTTTTTGCACAGCCCCAGGGATTCTGTTAATGGTACCAGAGGTCATTTTCTTTTTTCTTTAAAGAACTCTCAAATGCACTCAGTGCTGGCATTTTTAGCAATGATTGTCCCTTTATTTCTTCTTTGGCTCAAAAGCTATCTATAGAGGGCAAAGATCATCATGGAGAGCATGGCTTTCAGACACGGAAGCGAAGATGTGTATGTGTGTTGTGAGAAAGGGTATGGTACGGGTGTGGATACATGTTGGAGTTAGGGCTTATATATTCACACATTCAACAAACTCCATCGTGCATGGTGTATGGGACCCCCAGAGAGCTAGCTCTAACTATAAATAATCTGAGGTAATTAAAAAAAAAAGGCTTCCTGCAACACTATAGACATTTCATCTACACACAAACATATAGTTTTAATACATGTCGTTAACTCTATCTTGTGATAAAACAGACAAAAACATTTCTAACGTATACTTGACCCATGCCATGGAGACAATTAAAATTGTGCCAGCCTACCCTGACAAGCTCTTGAGGAAAAGGTCCTCTGGAATTTTCTGGCAAGTTGATTGGAGGGATAACCCAGTCTCTCTTCTGCCTTTGTAGGTGGCCATTGTGCTTAGTCGCTTGTCTTGGGAATACTATTTCTTCAATTTCTTGTGATTCCTTTCCATTAAAATACAACAAGACATTGCTGAGTACTAGGAAAAACATTTTCTGAAAGGACAGCAATATCAATGGATACCTGACAGTGAAGGGTTCACTGTCAGGAACAAGAAAATATGCCTGGAGGCCCTCTCCTCATCCCTCTATTAAAATAATAGAAAACACCATAAAATTTAAGGGCTACCATGACGATTGAAGAATTGAATTCCAAACAATTTATTATGTAGCACAGCTGTGTAAACTATTTGCAGTTTCTATAAACCATCTTAGATAGGAGTTAATATTGAGCACAATTTAATAGTACCCTTTTATATATCTCTCATTAGTTTAAACCACAGTTCAGGTAATGTGCTACTGTACATTAAATTTAGATCTTGATGTGCTAAAATATAATTTGAATTCCAGGAGAAGTTTAATACATACTGCTAAGGCATGTCTCAAATATTTATGACCCTATTAAATCCCACAGAATTAATGCTGTAATTATTCTAAACCTATGTCAGCCATGATGGATGCTGTAGATGACCCACTTTGCACATTGGGTATTAATCTCTGCTGGATGTCAACATTTTCTTCTGTTTTCCCTTATATCTGTAGACACTTTAGCCATTAGCCCTTGCTGCTTCAGTGCAAATATCCACGCTAGTTGGCTGGACCACAGCGAATCATCAACAACAAAAGCGTTTTTTCACTCAATTAGTTACCAGCTTCTCACTCTGTATTCCCCAAATGACACGATTCCCCTTAACAGTTAAGAGATTAATAAACTGCATCTCATATAATGAAAGTCGAGCATTGGTGCAAGAGAAAAATGCTATCTTTTCCACTGATATACTTATTCCTATTTGATCATGGGTGTGTATAAGACATTTACAATTAAACAGCAGAAGTGAATGTGTGTATTCCTATCTCCCAAAGTACAATAAATATACAAAATGTAATAGTTATACTTCATGAAATTATGGACTTCAAAATAGATGACTGTGGTGCCCCCTCATTTGTTTCAAATTAACTCAACGCGAACTAGAATATTCAGAAACTAATAATGTTATCACAGCTTTACTGAAGAAGTTATTGTGCCTTACTAAAATTCCTAATATAGTGACTTATACAAAACAAGTGCTCAATAAATGTCTGTTGCATTTAATCCAACTGTACTTCTGTTGGAAGTGTATCTATTTATTTTATCTTGGCTTATAGCAGCTTCCACCAGAGGGAGTATATCATTCCTAAAAGTTATGTCCGTAGTTTAAATAATTCATACTCCCCAATTTGATTATTCAGGGGCAAGACAAAAACCCAATATTCCTAGCTAGAAATGCTTTCTATTGCTACTGTACTGTGTATCTGTACTTCCCACTTAATACACTTGACTGGTGACATCTTGCCAAGAACTGTTTATTTTCTAGTTATATTTAACAGCTTGTAAAGCTTCTGAGAAATTTAAAGCAAACAACTACTTCTAATTTTAAATTAAGTTCTAAATCTCAAAGTATAAACAACCCTTTCAAACACAGTTTGAGACAGCTTAAATATACATTTAGTCTAAGTATCTTGTAAGATTAAAAAAAAAAACCCACAAAATACTATTGAAGTGACTGAAGTTGATGAAAATTCAAATACTGGCCAAGGTGATGTATAAAGCAAGGTACATATTTAGTTCCAACTGAATAAACCAGATTTTTGAACACGGCTCCGAAGCCATATTTGGATACTCCACCTTCACTGCATCCTCAGGTAAGGTTGGCTTGAGGCTCAATTTTACTGCTACTTGCCACTTTTCCTGAGTCTCTTTGTCTTGGGCATATATCAGGAACTTCGCATGCTCGGAGGAGAGGGGAAAGCTTCTCACGGCATACACCATGCCGTCTTCATCCACCTTAAAATCTGCTGGCTCACTGCTTTCATACTGTACTTTCCTCTTCCCATTGCAGTTGCTGAACTTTACTGTAAAAGATAATAAATATGTAAGTCTAGCGATAATACAAAGGCAGAAACACCTAACGTCTAACTAAGTCCATGAACCGCTTAGGTTTTAGTAGGTATAAAACACAAAAGTTTTATTTTTACATTATTAAAGGAATTCTCATACTATAGAATATCAGATTGTGGGGCTGAGTTGTACCCCAGAATCTCCTTGTTCCAAAGCCTTCCCCCACTCTTCACATTCCCCAGGAGCTTGGGCCCTTGGCTATAGCTGCTTTCTCCCCCCATGCCTCTCAATGACATTATCTGCTACTCCCTAACAAACTCCTACTCATCCTTCAGCACCCAGCTCCAGAGTCACTGAAAGTGGCACAATCTCTTGTTCTCAGTCTTCATGTAGTAATCTGAACTCTATTATCACAGTTTTTTTTAAGTTTATCTCTTTTTTTGGGGGGGGGGAGGGGTAGAGAGAAGGAGGGAGACACAGAATCCGAAGCAGGCTCCAGGCTCTGAGCTGTCAGCACAGAGACTGTCGCGGGGCTCGAACTCACGAACTGCGAGATCATGACCTGAGCCAAAGTTGGACGCTTAACTGACTGAGCCACCCAGATGCCCCTCTACTGTCACAGTTTTATAGCTACGCCTGACATTCACTGTGAGAGGTACTTCAGGACAAAGTTTCTTAGTTATCTTGTATACCTTGCACATTTCCTGGCACTTAGTCTTCATATATAATTTTTGAAGAAATTCTTAAAGGAAGAAAGCAATTACTTTGATTAATGTTGAATGCTCACTTTGCTCTAAAATTACAAGACCTTAGTAGTAATTAAAAGGGGAATAATTTGCAATTTCTAGTCGTCATGGTGCTTAGAATAGTTCTATGAAGCAGTAACAATTTATAAATTTTCAAACAAACAAAAATAAAGATATATCTCAAAATAAATTTTAACTAAAATACTTATGGCTTAAGAATAAAAAATCAAGAAGATTTTAGTAACTTATCTTTATCTTTAATGCCTTAAAATTGAAAAAAAAATGAATGCTTTCTTAAAAGCAAGGTTAATCAGCTTATGTCTCATTGGATACCAACACAGAAGTTATACCACATACTTAGAAATGTAGAACTATACATACTCAAGCCAAAATAAAATTATAAAATAATAAAAAAAATATTCTCTAAGGAAGATCATTTCTTTTGAACTTCTTAAATCATTCTTTATGAGGAAAAGTTCTATGGGAATAGCATGAAGGGATCAAAGAAAAAGCGTTTTCTAATTTCTGTAAACATACAATGTTAGATCTTAAACACAATTAGATAGGATACATTTTAGAAAGCAATTAATAGGTACACATTACAGGTGTCTAGGTGGCTCAGTTGGGTAAGCATCTGTCTTCAGCTCAGGTCATGATCTTAGGTCTGTGAATTTGAGCCCTTGCATCGGGCTGTCTGCTCTCAGCACAGAGCCTGCTTCGGATCCCCTGTCCCCCCTCTCTCTGCTCTTCTCCCACTTGCACTCTCTCTCTGTCTCTCTCAAAATAAATAAATAAACTTAAAAAAATTCGTACACATTGCAAAATATAATCATATACTACTTTTTGCATTTTTAAGTATCTAAGTAAATTTTTCCAGACTCCCACTCCATATATATATATATATATATATATATATATATATATTGATGAGTTCTTTTATTTCCATTAATATAAATTCACTGAGATGTGCACAAGATCACAGCCCCAAAACACGCATGCTTATTTCCCTTAGTAACCATAAAATCCTTGATAACAGAAATAAAATACTTTAACTAGTGAATATATTATTTCCCACATAGCCCCACATATATCATCCTTCATTTTACAAACATCTGAAAATGAAAATAAAAGTTGTATCTCCTGCTAAATTATGCTAAACCCAAATATTTGTCTTTGGAGTAGAAGTATCCCAAAAGATACTTATTATCCTATCTTACTTGCCATGTGATTTAAAAGTGAAAAACAGGATCTCTTCTACAGAGCAGTGCCATCGACTGCTAATCTTTTATTAAAGACAAAATGAAAAGTAAAATTGTTTGGAGGAATCCTGCTGAGATACCGAAACGAAAGACTTTTATCATCTTTCTGCATAAAAGTACCTTTTTATATCAAAAAAGGCATTTGTGAACTTAAAAACACAGAGTCTTGATCAGATCTTCGGCACTTTTTTGGTTCATTTTTACCACTCTAGCGTGGATCCTCATCACTTCACACCTGGATTTTTGTATCTGCCTCCTAGAGGTTTTCTTCCTGTTCCAGGTCATTGAGCATCTACTTTTAGACTAAACCTCTGTTGCTCAGTCATGTGTCCTCCCCATTTAATATCCGTAGTATTATATGTACGCTTTCATCATATAATGCTCTTCTTACTCTTGGTGTCTTTAGTGTTTCATGCATTACCTTCTAAGACATATTCTGCCCAATCAGATTTCTCAGTCATTCCCCCCTCTCACTGCAGCCCACACCCCATGCTCACTATCTTTTCTAGAAAGCTCCTCCACCCCCATTCTCCATGCCACAGCTCCAGAGCCAGGCCATCACTTGGGGTTAATGGGTCTACTAGATGACCTTTCAAAGATGGCAGCCGATGCCCTCATTTGGGAAGGCTTCACATTTTGAATTTTAATTTAATTTTAACTTTTTTTGTTTTTACATTTTGTGTCCATGGAAGCACATATGAGCACTTTATTTTTATTAGAATGGTGATTATAATAAATAATGTCTAGTTATTAATGGTTTCATGTGACTACATCTTCTCTCTGTAAGTAGACTGTAAACTCATTTTGGCTTCCTGGCAATGAGTCTAGGTTCTTTTGTTTCCTGGGACACCTAGCAGTGACAGAGACTGTATAAATGCTCATTTAATATTCACAGGCCAGTTGTATAGAGAGTATCTTACAACTTTTCAAAACACTCGAAAATAGAAGTAGGTCCAGCCTGTTATAGCAACAGCATTCTGCAACAACAACAACAAAAAACCTAGGGACTTTAAATAATTGGACTATGTACTTAGGTTGCTGGGAGTGAAAGAAAATGAATTAATATTTGTTGTATGCCAGGCACTGAACAAGATACTGACGATTAGGTTAGCTATTTCAGCCTTAGCAAGAACCTCCTGAAGTGGGAATTGTTATTTCTGTTCAACAAATGGAGACAGAAAATTCAGAGAGGCATTTGTGCCCATGGGTATCTGACTCCTAGTGATTCTTCTACAAAAGCACAAAGGAATCTAACTAAATTCATGACGCGTAAGTTATTGAAACCTAAAGCTTTAGTAAACAATAAAAGTGGAGAAATGACAAAGAGGCTTAACAAATGCTCGTGAAGAGAATAATGTCACATCTGGATCTCCAAATGTACCAAAGTAACCAGTATTATTAAAAAGAAGTCCTTAAGTTGGAGTGGACCCTACATATCCCATATAGGGGGTAGCTGGAGCCCCTGAAGGTGGGGTGCAAGTGTGAGGCAGGCAGAAGAGGAAAATTCATGCTCACTGTTACAATGACGGAGTATTCTGTTAAATAGGTACTCAGCTATTACCCGGCAATCGAAAAGAATGACATCTTGCTATTCACAACTATGTGGATGGAACTAGAGGGTATTATGCTAAGTGAAATTAGTCAGAGAAAAACAAATATCATATGACGTCACTCATATGAGGACTTTAAGAGACAAAACAGATGAACATAAGGGAAGGGAAGCAAAAATAATATAAAAACAGAGAGAGAGAGAGAGAGAGAGAGAGAGAGAGAAACCATAAGAGACTCTTAAATATGAAGAACAAACAGAAGGTTTCTGGAGGGGTTGTGGGGGGGGGTGCTAAATGGGTAAGGGGCATTAAGGAATCTATTCCTGAAATCATTGTTGCACTATATGCTAACTACCTTGGATTGTAAATTAAAAAAATAAATTAAATTTAAAAAAATAGGTACTCAGCTACCTATTTGGATTCAGTGCCAGAATGATGCAGGAGAGGGAAAGAAGGCCTTTAAAGAAAAATGCATTGGCAAAGAAAAGGGAAAATGTGTCTTTTCCTATAAAGGGTCACTGCATATCCTATGAATGAGAAGTGGCTGACCTCAGAGAATCTGACACTGGGGAACACACTTTGAAGGAAGCTGCGTAAAGGCGAGTTATTTAAAGTCAATTAGTTTTCTGTCACCCCTGCTCCTAGCCTATAACGAATGTGAATTGGTTTAATAAATCTGTTATTAGATTCTTCTGGGTTTTAAAAACAAGTGTTAATTTGCATTTGCTCAAATACTAAACTAAGCAACATTTTTGGGGGAATTGTTCAGGTTTAAAGAAATGTTTTTCATTACATAATTTCCTTTGTGCATTCAACCATTAGAATCAACACCTTAACTGAAAATAAGTTCATTGCCAACTGAAAAAATTCTCTGTGACATATTAGTCCTGACTTCATCCTGTGGTTTTGAGTTAATGCATGAGGAGTGCCTAGTGCACGGTGACATGCTTAATCAATGATAACCACATTTCACTGTTTTCAAGTCACATGAATTAAAAGGCTTACCAATTTCAATGGATGTTATGAACTAAACTGTGTTCCCCAAAATTCATATGTTGAAGCACTAACTCCCAGTACCTTAGAATATGACTATAATTGGAGGCACTGGTCTTTAAAGTGGTAATTAAGATTTAAGGGGCAATTGGGTGGCTTACTTGGTTAAGTGTCCAACTCTTGATTTTGGCTCAGGTCATGATCCCAGGGTCTTGGGATTGAGTCCGGCAACAGGCTCCATGCTGAGTGTGGAGCCTGCTTGGGATTCTCTCTCCCCCTTCCTCTCTCTCTCTCTCTCTCTGCCCCTTCCCTGCTTGCACTGCCAAAATTAATAAATAAAAATTTAAAAAAAGATTTAAAAAGCTCATCCAATATGACTAATGTCCTTATAAGAAAAGGAAATTTGGACATAGACACGAGGGAGGACAGACCACGTGAGGACACAGCAAGAAGGTGGCCATGTGCAAGCAGAGAAAGGTCCTAAGAAAAATCAAACCTGCTGTCACCTTGGTTTTGGACTTAAATTTCAGAATTCTGAGAAAATAAATTTCTGTTGTTTAAACCATGCAGTGTGTGGTCTAATACAATGGGTAATGCACAGATTCCATTTAAAAAAAAATTAATGTTTTTATTTCTTTTTGAGGGACAGAGTGTGAGCGGAGGAGGGGCAGAAAGAGAGAGAGAGAGACATACACAGACTCTGAAGCAGGCTACAGGCTCTGAGCTGTCAGCACAGAGCCCAACATGGGGCTCGAACTCATGAACTGTGACATCATGACCTGAGCTGAAGTCAGACGCTCAACCAACTGAGCCACGCAGGTGCCCTGCATGGATTTCATCTCTTAACCACTGGCCAGTGTTTATTTTCTGTTATTTTGTTCCACTTACAACTTAGATGCACCTAAGCATATTTTCTCAAATTTGACAAAATTTTCTTCTTGAACCAACCACTCACTGAAACTTAAGAGGATTATGGAAAAAAAAAACAGTAGAAAATGGCTATGTTATAGAATCTTAGTTACAGCATTAATATCATTTACAAATTAAATTATTAATTATTAAATTAAACTATTAAATTAAAATTATTAAATTAAATTTACTTCTAATTTATAGCATTTCAGGGGAGTTTTCAGGAGGACTATGACAAAACATGTACAAAAAAACTGGTTGAAAATAGAAAAGAGAGTGGTTAGAAGCCATTTGAAAGGAAGAAAGAAGAAAGAGATAGATATTCAAGGGGCATGGCTGAATTACTAAAATTAGATTTAAAATTTCAGTTTCAAGAAGAGGAAAATAAGGCAAATATCATAGACATGTTGCTGTTATAAGAAATACATAGTTCACTGGAACCAAACTGTTCCTGTTATGAAAACATTCTCCTGAGGGGCCTGGGTGGCTCAGTCAGTTAAGCATCCAACTCTTGATTTTGGCTCAGGTCATGATCTAGCAGTTTGACAGTTTGTGAGTTCAGGCCTGAGGTAGAGCTCCACTCTGACAGTGCAGAGCCTGTGTGGGATTCCCTCTCTTTCTCTCCCTCTCTCTCTGCCCCTCCCCCATTCCCATGTACTCTCTCTCAAAATAAATACATAAACTTTAAAAACTAACCTGTTCTCCTAATAAATGGTAAGTAAAAGAATTCAAAATAGCAGAACGAATACAACTTTCAACTTTTATCTTCCAAAACATGCAGCAGTGTAATCATTTTTTAACATACGGGTTTTAAAACAAAGGTGATGATACATTTATTTTAAATTAAAATATATCCTTAATGGTGAAACTCTTCTACAATCGTGTTAATGGTGGATACATGACATTATGCATTTGTCAGAACTCAAGGAATTGCACAACACAGAGTGAATCCTAACATAAACTATGGGCTTTAGTTATTCTTAACGTATCACTGGAAAAAGTGGTATTAGTTGGAGTTCTAGAACTGAATCGATACTTGACATAAACACCTTAGGTATGGAGATATTGAGGTGGTGTTTCACAAAAGTCATAGTCTCTTACTAGGCAATGTAATAAAGCAGAAATTCTATTATTTTAAGAACAATCAAGAACTTGGAAATTTCATTTTTCTGACAGAACAATTTTCCTTACGTTAAAACATTAATTTTGCTTAAATGCTCACAAAACTCAAATTAGAAATAACAGAATTTCATAATGTAGGAGAAGGAAATAAATTTCCTTAGACAACTAAAAAAACAGGCTTGATCCACAGGATTATTCAAATTTAAAACAACTGTATACACAAATAAATGTGCCTAAAAACATTACAATATTAAATGAGAAATTTATTATTAGAGCTATTGCATAGTTTACATACATAATATGTAGTTATTGTGTTCTAGCCGCCATAAAACTTTGTTAACATGGTTAATACAAAATTAAACATCAGGGAAATAATTATTTTAAAGTACTTTTTGACTCTTAAAGCAATACCTCAAATTAATGCTAACCATAAAGCCATAATATCTTTATAAAATATTAACAGGAAACCACAGATCTTATATATTAAATGCATTACCATTTAATAGCACAGCATAAACCATATAAATGAAAGTGTGCAAAATGCTCACATATGGCTTATAATTTTTGCTCAAGTAAAACATCATGCCATATTTAGAATACAATTATAAAAGAACACTGCAAAATATTTTTGAGGCTAAATATGCCTTTGCCTTTAAAATTGCTTTTTTTCCACATTAATTGCTATTTTTGAAAGCATACTAATAAGACAGAAATAGTTTCAAAGTGCTAAGAAAAGTTCTCCCTCCACAGGCAAAGAGCAATCTTAATTAATGAACTTAACATCTAAATGAATAAGTGAGAGCTGGGAAGGTAGGGAGGAGATGTCTCAACAGTAGGGATTTTCACGGTGATTTTACTTACAGATTCCAACAGAGAATGGTTACCAAGTGGTGATTTCACTTACAAATCTGAAAAACCTGCTTAGATATTCTTTTGTCACCCCAGGCCCTTACTGAGTTTCACTCTGAGGAGCAATTCTTCCTTAAACACTTGAGTAGCCATTTCAGAGCGAACTAACGCTCTCTGCACTTGTACAATGGGGATCCAGTTAAAGTAGTGCGGGAATGTCCATATGGACCTTGGCGGAAAAAGTCATTACATTTTCTTTATAACACACAATTATAATAAGAAAAAGGAAATATCGAGTCAATATTAGTACACATATTGACTCTTCAATATACATAACACTTCCTAACTACTTTAAAAATCTTTAATGACAAATGGAAGCTTGTTTTCATGGAAGACCTTTATTGTAACAAGTTTTATGGTTTGGATATCAGACTCTTGATAATTACCAGCAGTGAAAGCTTTACTCACAAAAGTTGGTGGTAGCAAATGATAGCAACGAATTCCTCACTTTTTCTCCATTTGACAGAAAGTTCTTTCTTGTCGTGAACCACGAGGAATACATTTATTAAATTTCATGGTCCTTCCTTTTCTTGCACTGACAGATATGACATTGAAATTCCTTGTGGAAATTCAAAAGCTTTTCAAAAATTTTTTTCATATTAATATTTTAAAATAATGATAAAAGCTTTACTTCAAGAATACACAGGGATGGTGTATTCTAATAGTCTCAATAATTTTTCTCCAGGTTTTAAAATAGAACACCAACTAAATATCACAAATGAACCACTTTAATCCTTTTCTGGAGGTGAATTTTTGCTTCAAACCCATAAACTCTGTGACTGTGTGTAATATTTTTTACACGGCCTTTGCAGTTTTCAATTAAGTTCATTCAGGTGCTCCAAAATGTCAGTTAAGTAAGCTATTTTTTCAAGTGAATAACTCTCCTTCAACAAATCTGCAGTGAACAACATTCAAACACACAATCATTTTTCTATTAGCTGACAGACCTTTGGAAAAAAAAGGGGTCTTCTGGATAGCTTGTGCACTTGGTAGAAATCTGCAAATATGGTATTCCCTTATCTTTGCACAGAGCTATAGCCATTTATTTTCATAATTCCAATTTATGTGGATAAAAGATTTATGAGCAATCTTTTATGTACAAGAGCTTCTATGTGAGTAAAACTAACAGAATCTTGAGATTCTCAGATTAAACCCTTTGGTTTTTCTATCTCCATGCCATTTACAGCTTTTATAACCTTCAAGGCATCAGGGCCAAGACATTGGCCTCACGTAATATTTGCTTAACATCTTGCTGTAAAATACTTATTTGTCTCCTTGAATATATAATTTATGGAAGTTTGTTTTCCTTTTTCTTCCAGAATAAATAACGCTCTTCAAGGATTCTAACCACTGCTATTAACTAACATATTTATTAATTCCTTAAAGGCATCAACATGCAATGATAACCTTTTTGATTTAATAATCTTTTTGACTAGTGCTGTCACTGCGATGTGTGACGTGTCCTCACTACCCCTCCTACGTGTATTATTCAAAAGTGACTCATTTTCTATTTCTCCTACCATCGATGAGGGATATATAGGCTGGTAAAACAAGGAATTCTGCACCTGTGTAAGGTATTTGGCTTAAAGCATTTAATATGAAATGTTATAAATGACTTTAAGAGCTTGATCATATAGTGTTGCACTCAATCTCATCAAAAATGTTCTTACTTTCTGCTTAAGAGAGTAAAAAATTTCATCTGCCTAAAATGGCTGTGTGGGGATACAGTTCTCACAAAATGTGTCCTGCGTGTGGCTTCACTTGATCTCTTTGCATTAAGTAAAATGTTTAGACCAAGTGTGAGAATAATTATAAGACATGAATCCCAACCCGAGGGAATCATTATTTTTTAAAATCTTTATTTATTTATTTATTTTGAGAGAAAGAGAGAGAGAGAGAGCAGAGGAAGGGCAGAGAGAGAGGGAGAGAGAAAATCCCAAGCAGGCTCCACACCCAGCACAGAGCCCAACATGGGACTCGATCTCACAACCCAGAGTTCATGACCTGAGCTGAAATCAAGAGTTGGATGCTCAACCGACTGAGCCACCCAGTCGCCCCTCTGAGGAAATCATTATTATATTATCTTATTAATTTCTTACACATTTGAGGGGGTTCTTGTGACTCTGAAGTCTTTCCAGCTTTTATCCCAAATTATCCATTGGGCTGGGAAAGTAAGCGTATGTACAAATCACATCTAAAAACAGACTGTGGCATGTTCAGCTTTAGAAATTCATTTGTAAAATAACATATAATATACGTGTAATATATATATATAATTTAGTAAATTATTAATATTATCTAATTATATAAAATAATAAAAGATATATAAATATATATAATATGCATTCTATGTAAGGTCTGCATTTTTAAGGTACTTTAAAATAAATATATGAAAAACTTGAATAATTAAACATACTATAATTTAAATTACAATATGGAATATATTCACTTTCACTTCATTTAAAGGGTATACAAAGTGTATAAAAATTTGTTCACTATATTTCTAGATCATCAAAAAATATGTTGAAAACAATCAATTTCTGGAAACTATAGTCCTCTTTAATAATTCAGTAAATTTTATGTCCAGAAAAAACACCTAACTTAATTCTAAGGGATTTGTTTCTAAAAACCTATATAAATCTTAATACAGTATATACACATTAATTCTAAAAATGACACAAAAATTACTGATTTCCATCAAAAATAAGATTTTGATTTTTAACCTTGAAATCCAATAGGAAGGAAGGAAAATTAGCAAAAGTAGAAAGAGGAAAAATAGAAAAAGATGGAGAGAGTAAGTAATAATTGAGAAAAATAATAAAATTAATGATTCTTTGGTATCTTAAAAATTTATTCATACCTTCTATTTTAGAATTAAACAGGGAAAACTATGAACAAAAAATAAAAGCACATGAAATGGAAAAGATAATTAAATTAATACTTGCAAAAAAATGAAGTCATATAAAATCTTCACTTGGGATAAACACATTGATACAAAAGTAGTGACCTCTCTCTCTAAAAATAAATAAATAAACATTTACAAAGGGGGCGCCTGGGTGGCTTAGTCGGTTGAGCATCCGGCTCTTGACGTAGGCTCAGGTCATGATCCCAAAGTTCGTGAGATGAAGCCCTGTGTTAGGCTCTGTGCTGGGTATGGAGCTTGCTCGGGGTTCTCTGTCTCCCTCTCTCTGCTCCTCCCCCACTCGGATGTGTGTGTTCTTCCTCTCTCTCAAAATAAATAAACATTCAAAAGTATAGCCAGATAACTGGGAGAATTCCGTGGGAAAGGGGACACATTGGTGCTAGCTCCATTGGCGAATTCTTGGTCAATAAGATCTGGGGAGATGCTATGTGTAGACTTGGGTCTACACGAGTCTTACTCAAGCAGAAAATGATAAAAGTAATAAAAACTTGTCAGGAAGTTTTTAGAGAAATCCATAAAAGAGCATTCAAATATAATGTTAACTGTTGTGAACTGTTTTATTATAAAAACGCCTTCACATTTGTTAACAATATAAACAAGTTCAACCATGTGTACCTGTAGCACAACTGTATCCCATTTTTGACAATGGATTGGGAAACACTGATTTATTTTGCCATACTTCTGAAATAGTAAGGTTGAGGTAGGCATTACTAATGGTCACCAATATTTTCAGTTCTTTTTCCCCTTCCCGGACATGCAGAAAGATGACATTTCTCATCTCCCTTGACCTTAGTTATGACTATCTGGTTTGCTTTGGCCAATAAAATCTGAAGACTGAAGTGACAGATATCACTTCTCAGCAGAAACCTCTAAAAGTGGATATCCTCTTTCCCAGCAGTGGCAATTATGAAAGAAGGTGTTAAACGTGGATAATACAAGACTAAAACCCCCAGGATGAGCGAGTCACCCCATAGAGAGCTTTCCTGGAGGGTCAACCTGTTCCAAAATGGACTTCACGTGAAACAGAAATTGACGAATTGTTCCTGCAGCACGTTCCAGCCTATCAGGTATGATATAGCCTCAACTTCAGTGACCTAAAACACTCTCAATACAGTAGAACTAGGGTGAAGTGTCTATAAAATAAAATAAATTGGAATCAAACATATTGTGGAATAAAACAAAAATATCTCTCGGGGCACCTGGGTAGCTCGGTTGGTTAAGTATCTGACTCTTGATTTTGGCTCAGGTCATGATCCCAGGGTCATGGGATCAAGCCCCAAAACTGGCTTCATGCTGACTGTGGAGCCTGCTTAAGATTTTTTTCTCTCTCTCCTTCTGACCCTCTCCACCACTCAGGCTCTCTCTCTCTCAAATTAAAAACAAAACAAAACAAAACAAACAAAATTTCTTATTCCTAAAACTCTTGGTATTTTCCCACTAAAAGAGAAAAGTTTTATTATGATGTTCTGTAAAACGTAATCAATCTCTTAGAGAAGGAGTTATTTCATTTCCTGTCTAGGTAAAGTCACGTAATATTTAACGAACATCTATATACAAGTTGCCACAAATGAAAAAAAGGAGCACAGCTACGATATTCTTCTTTGATATGAAATTGAAAAAAAAAATCAAAACAAGCGGTAGGAATGATATAGAAGAATGATTATGACATTAAAAATATGAAATTTAGATTTTCAGTAGTCTGATAATGATATGCATGTAATTTTATGTATTAAACTATTGGAAAAGCAGTAAGATTATTGCATTCTCCCTTGTATGCATTCTAATAACTTAACAAATTTAAAGCTGTTTTTCACTTCATTGATATTCTTCCTCCAGGCATCTCTCTGCATGAAATTCAATGAACCCCCCCCCCCCTTTTTTGGGCAGACTCCACCTAAAATATATAAAATTATTGGTGCTCAAGCAGAATTATTCTTTTTTTCTTTTTTCAGAATGTGCCCATTAACAAATTACACTGCAATATCACTACCTCTAATTAAATTACTCTGACAGAGCACAGGTTGTGTAGAAGTTCCTTTTCTCGACTGTATGATTATTAGTTTCTGAAACTTAATGCAGTTTAGTTCCCCTAAATTTAGTTACCAGGCTACTGTGTCAACAAAAAAGGAATCTTAATTCCTAATTTTTGTGACAGGTTTTTGTTAATTTTTAAAGAAAATAGAGTTTTCATAATAAGGTTTACCGAAAGCAAAGTCTCCTGCTAATTGGAATTTTCAAAAACACCACTGAAAAAGGAAAAAGCCGAACTAAACTAATCATGTGTCTACATTAGTTTCGACAATGCAGTCTCCAAATGTGCCACAGAAATCAGAAAGAGCCAATGTCTCCCCAGAATGCCCAGCTTGCTAAGCCAAGGAACAAAAGGATGTGATATGTTTTATGAAACCTGAATAAAAGAAAGAGGTACACAGAACATAATGTTCATTAAGTAAATTAGCCCTACCAGTATTACATGATATCACATTAACTGAAATTAAAGTCCATTGAACTATTACACTATTAAATCCAAAACCATTTGCTGATAGTAAAGCTATAAGACAAACAGAGTATAAGATTTCACCCTAAACATGTAAAACAATTTAAGAAATATTTATTCCTTTACTGGCTATTAGGAGAAAAAGATCATGGTCACATATGGAGAAATAACAATGTATTTTAAAAAGCTCTTGAAAATATACCATAACACATAACTAATAGTTTAAAAGCTGAATTCCCAATAATTACTGCCAACCCCTCAAAAGATATGTCAGCTCACCAGCCACTGTAAAGAACTGTATCAACAGTAAAGGTGGGCTTTCTACAGAATGCAAACTATGCACATATAACAAAACCATACCAAAACTCACACAATATTAACACACGCTATTTCTGAAGGCTGCCTATACTTTCTGAACTAACATGGTATGTATGAAGTATTTAATATATGAAACATTCCATAAAAATTCATTCGTGTTAACTACTTTTCTTCATAAATCCAATGAGTTATTAAAAAAAATTATATAAAATCCATCCCTAAGTTGACAATAAAATTGAAGTAGTAAAACAATTAACGAATTCTAATACGAATTCAATTAATGTGTTTCTACTTGGGAAACATCACCATATAATCTGGAAAAAAAACCCATGATCTTTTAGTCCATCCTATTATTATTGTCTTAGTAACCCACTGTCCAACTTTATTTATTTATTTATTTATTTATTTATTTATTTATTTAGGAGCCCTATGTGGGGCTCAGACTCACAACTGTGAGATCAAAACCTGAGCCGAGATCAAGAGTTGGACACTTAACTGACTGAACCACCCACACGCCCCCGCACTGTCCAACTTTTTAGAGAATTATTGTATAAACTCTAGAAAGCTATTCCAGTGGCACAAAAGTATTCTTCCAACAACCTACCTAGATAATATTTCTTAGGTCCAGCTCCACTCACTTTGGCCCATCATGTATAGCCATCAGGAAAACAAGGACAAGTAATCTATGACATACAATTACAAAAATGCCCTATGACTTTTGATGCATTAGCAGGAAAGTAATAAAGCGTTATTTGAAGATTATGATTTTACACAAATGTATAAATACTGAAGTGGGGTAACAGTCTTCTTAAATGCCAATTACTTATATTTAGGAATTATGTTATGCTTATTAAATTTTTAATTATTGTGTCCAGAACTGGAATCATTTCAAAATGCTATTTGCTTTAAAACAAACAAACAATAAAATAATCCTCTTCATAAGTGTTCCCTCCCTCTACACAGCCTGGAACGAACATCTACTTCTGTGAACACACCAACTCAGCAGTCTGGGCAAAAATCTCCTGCTTCAAATGCCAATAATAAGCCTTATCCTCATTAATGGGTTGACGTTTTCTTTTGGAGAAATGATTACACTTCTATTTCACCATTCTCATTAATTATATCAAAATGAATGGGATTAATTGTCATACACTGTAACTTTACGGCCATCTCATATATACTCCACTCTGTGTGACTTCTCTAGAAACATCGTAGGTGCAGGAGTGTTCAGTCTAGGAGCAATAATCTCATCCCTACCCCTCCCCAAACGCCACTACAGCACTCATGGTCCAGCTCTTAGGTACACTTATGAAGGGTCGGGATATCTTTAAAATTTTACAGAGATAAAGATTTTGCACATTTAATTTACCCTATGAAAATACATGAGCATGTATTAAAGGATTTTCATTACATTAACCACGATGATGTCAAGGCAAATATCCTGTGCACCTATTGTTTGCTTCCAACTTTACCATTTCCCAATCTGTATGTATTAGTTACAATAAATCAAGTTAGGTTAAAACAATATCCTTATCCTGTGCTGATAAGCAGATGCAATAAGCAGACTAGTCTGAATTATATTTTTTTGCCTAAAAGCCCCAGCAACACTAATGCTTTAGGATAATATATTAAAACCCTATTTAAAAAAATTAACTTAGATACTTGACTACCAGAGGCATGAAAATGAAGTAAAACAATAGATGTAAATAAATGGGGCAATGACAGAAATACACACACACACACACACACACACACACACACCTCTAACAGTAATAATGAAGGACATACTGAATGCATATTTTTCACTTAAAAAAACATAATTTTTAAAAAATTTTTTCAACGTTTTATTTATTTTTGGGACAGAGAGAGACAGAGCATGAACGGGGGAGGGGCAGAGAGAGAGAGGGAGACACAGAATCGGAAACAGGCTCCAGGCTCTGAGCCATCAGCCCAGAGCCTGACGCGGGGCTCGAACTCACGGACCGCGAGATCATGACCTGGCTGAAGTCGGACGCTTAACCGACTGCGCCACCCAGGCGCCCCAAACATAATTTTTTTAAAAGGAGGGATATAAAAACCAAGAACAGATAGAAATACCAAGGCATGATAGGTTGGTGTGGCAGGGGGTCCATGTTTTTGGTGTATTACCTCTGTTCCAAATACACAACCATAATAATAAAATATATTAAGTAAAGCAAAATGACACAAAACCTAGGCAGGCTCAAAAACAAGATGAATGTTCCAGCAGACCAGAAATAAACTTAATGTAAATTGTCACCTGGATAGGAAGCAAGCAGGGGCCACAGAAGCTCAGCGTATGTGGGGTAAAAGGGCTTGAATGTAAGGGAAAGATGGTACAGCACCTGGGACATCAGAATCTAACATCAAATTAACTTCATGGACCATTCTGATTTTCTAGATCCCACTGGCCATTCTTCTCCTTCTCTAAAGATGTCTCAAGGGTCAGCCCAGGACCTTTACTTCTCTACACTTTCACCCTGGAGGATTTCAGCTAGCCCCAAGGTTTTAAAAACCACCCGTACAAAGATGAATAGTGAATATGTATGTATAAACTTTGTTCTGAAATCTAAACTCCTACATTCAACTTGCCATCTCCACTTGGATATGTAAAAGGCAACTCAAACTAAGCAAGTGCCAAAACCAACTCTTGATTCGCTCCTGCCCCCAATAAATGAACTTCATGGTTAACAATGTCACCCCTCACCCAAATGCTGACTTCAAGTCTAGTTGTTGACTTGACTTGTTGACTAGACTCCAAGTCTAGTCCTGTCTTATTCCAAATGAATCAACCTGAAGGTCCTGTCAGCTCTATATTTTTTAATGCTTACTTATTTTTTTTGAGAGAGAGGGAGGCGGGGGGAGACAGGACATGAGCAGAGCAAGGGCAGTGAGGGAGGAAGAGAGAGAGAATCCCAAGCAGGCTGTGCTGTCAGCACAGAGCCCAATCCAGGGCTTGAACTCAAAAACCATGAGATCATGACTTGAGCTGAAATCAAGAGTCAGATACTTGGTGACTGAGCCACTCAGGAGCTACTTTTAAAATATATCTCCAATATGGCCATTTCTCATCACCTCCATGGCTACCATCTTATCACCAGCCATTATCTGGGCTGAATCGTGGCTAGAGCCTCTAACTGGTCTATCAGTTCCACTCTTCATGATACCTACAGTGGGCTTTTAAAAATATAAATTAGATCATATTCAAAGGCTTCCTATCACACCGAGAATAAAACCCTTCACAAAGGTCCCTGGCCTTGCAACCTCATCCTCCTTTCCTGTTGTCCGAGCTCACAGGGCCACCAGTCTCGTGGCAGCCTATTAATTACGCATTTTAGCAACAAGCCTCAACAAGCCTCAAGTCCTTTCCTATTTATTTGAAATATCACACAGTGCAAGAGAGAGGAGAAGAAAAATAAAAGTGGAGAGGAAGCAAGAAAACTTGGAAAGCCAACTGTCCAGATAACAGATCATTTGGTTTATTTTGGTCTTTTTATAGGCTTTATTATTAAAGAAAGTTACCTTTCATTAATTTTTCCCAACTTTCTTCTCTTTGTTGTTTCTTTCCATGTCACTGGTACCAGTGGATAATTAGAGTGGACTTTTTTCACTCAAACCAATTAATGAATAAAAGGAATGTGAGACCCTTTTTCATTCATTAGCTGGTTTGACTAGAGATAAGTGATATGAATCATAGAATGCACGGGGCAGGCTGTAGCGTATTACACACTTTAGGAAGAGCTAAGCAAATAGAGAGGGGGAAAACAAAAATGTTTTGATGTCTGTAATCTAATAACTGATCTAACCACCAGAACGTGCAGCTGTGGATGAGACGCTATGGATCACCCAGAGTCTGTGTTCTACTGTATCACATAGCCTCTCAAACAACACTATTTGAAAACTTGCAGGAGGAATGAACAAATTCCAACTAGTTCTTTAGTAGTAAAGGACAAGCTCAACAGTAACAACAGTCTAGTGTTGAGCCAGCATTCATTCATATATATACTAGGTCTTCTCAAAATTGGGGACTCGTAACCCTTAACATAAACTTGTGGCCACAGCATCTCAACCACCAATTATAATCCTGCTTCAATGAGAATGTGTACAGCATCACTCTCAATATAAGGAAACAAAGCACAAAGGTGGATATTGCACCCACTTCCTCAGATCCAACAGCTCAAGTTAATAATATCACATTAACTGGTTTTGTATGTATGTGTGAATCCATCCATCTATCTACATATAAAAGTGAAGTGCTTTGCACTATACTCTGAACGGAGTACTCAGTCAACCATATAATTCATTACTGCTGTTTCTAAGTCAGGAGTCCAGGGTTCAGAATGTGAGATCTAATATCTCATTTGGATATCACCTCCAATGATCCAAATACTTTCAGGTACTTTTTTTCCCCTTTTCCTGTTTGTACCACAGTTCCCCACCTTTACATGCAGGGAAACAAAAGGCCACAGAGTGTTAAGTTACCTGGTCACATTGAAAGTGGGGACACAGCTGTCTGAAGTTCTTGGCGACAGCCTAGGAGGCACCCACTGTATTTCAGGACTAAGGGATATTTCCATCTCTTGTTGAATTGCCACCACTGAATGAAAAATAAACAAATGATTCCCACTCTGTCATCTAAGGTGAATACAGAGGTGGAAATGGCAAGGTCCCTGATCTCTAGGCATTTAAATTTAGGAGGAAAGGCCTTCAATAACTAATAGTAAAGTAAAACAATATATAATAAGGTGGGCTAAGCCAAAGCTCTTGACAAGTACATCTGAAGGGGTAGGAAGGGGATCACTGAAGACATAATGGAAATGGCAGCTGGCTTTTGATCTGAACATAGAAGGAAGTGCGGGATTCCAACAGGCTGCGTGGAGAGAGGGGCGTGGTGATGGCTTCAGCATCAATGGGGCCTGGAAACCCCAGTGATGGTGCCTTCACAGAGGCATCAACGTTTGTGTTACGAGCAGTGCCTGGATCACAATTGTTCCTCACTCAATGTCTTTGTTAAAAATGAGTATAAAGGGTTTTTTCCTAGGGCAAATTTGTTTGGCATGGTGTTTGTAGGATGTATTATCTTTGTGGGGGAGGAATATTTATGGACTAAAGTCCCTTACTGCAGTCTCCAGGTAGACTGAAATACATGAGGCTTGAAGAAGAAAAGTCAACATAGGCACAAATTAAAGATCTAATTACCAACACACATGAATTGGTTCACAGAATTTAGGGACTGTGTGTGTGTGTGTGTGTGTGTGTGTGTGTGTATGTGTGTGTGTGTGTAACACGCATATCTGATAGTAACATTAAGCATTAAAATTTAAATGTCATTGTAGTTTTTATATGAAGGCTTAGCATCTCCCCTTTTCCTGAGCCATGGGTTAGATCTATTTATATGAGGAAGACAATTAGTGGTATTTTTTAGATACAGGAATTATTAAAAAACACACAATATAATATGCAAGATGTGATTATAAAGAAATGGGATTGATTCCACAAGTCACATAGAAAAATCAGATTCATTACATAATAAGCACGCTTTGTATAAATTATAGTCCAACCAACAAGGGCACTAAATATGCACTTTAATTTAGAGTACAATACAGAAGTAACTTTACTATCTAATGAGATGAATTATTAATGAAGCTAAAAGATACTAAAAGAAATCTGCTTGTATAAAGGCCAATCTAATCTCATGTATAAGTAATCTTCAATAAAACATTACCATTTTATACTCAATTGAACTATATCCTCAACTAGTCTGACATAGTGTACTTTTCTTCAATAGGAACAAATGTCATTGATAATGAGATTTTTATAATTTTGTTCTTGTTTGGTGCAAAAAATAAAAAGAGCAGTGGACTACAGCCAGTAAACTAAGTCCTGGTTGTGGTTCTACTAATACTGAATAATTCTCTAAACAGCTTTGAATTTTCATTTCAGCTGTAATGTGAAGGAGCTTCATTGGATGGCTGCTAATATCTTTTACAGCATAAAAATATGCATACACATAATGTAAAATTTGGGATCACAACAAGTTCCAGAGTGAATATCACCACTGAAGGTGGTACTCAAGTTATTTTGGTTTGTTTTTGTTTTTCTTGTTGTTTGAGCAGGCTTTCACCAAAATACAATGGCTTCTCTGGACAAAAAGGACAAGAAAACTCACACAGGAGTAAGTTATTTTTTTCATGTATTTTTCTCTAGTTTTTAAAAAGCCAGAAATCCCAAAGCAAAGTTAAAGTCCATATATCACATTCCATGTAATTACAGCTGAAGGGGTAGTAACAGGTACAGTGATAAAACTCACTGTGATTATTCAATGGTCACTCTTCTTTTCAATAGGTTAACAATTTACATTGGTGTTAATGAACTGTAATTTATAATCTAGCTGTTTTTCTTTTGCTAAACTTTGTGTGTCCTCCCAAAAAAGAAAAGAAGCTCAAGTTATTCTGTTTGAAACACAACTCTTCCCGGAATAGACCAGGCGACTTCTCTGCACGAAACAGATTTCAGTCACTGCAGCACTAAGTGTCACAACACATATAAATCTTGATGATCAAAAGATACTACCAGTATTTCAAGCTACAAATTCTGTGGCCCATCCCCTTTAAATAATGAATGTCAATGAGGAAAGGTAAAACTCAAACTTCTGTGGAACAGTTCTTTAGAACTATTTAGTAAGGAGCACAAAACTGTTGTAACTCTGGAAAATAAAATTATGCACATGAGAGAACTAAGGCTACAGTCTCCAAAGTTTCCAGGCTTGATGGCGTAAATGTTTTTCATGAAAGATGAACTGAAGACCTACAAAGTTCCTTGGGAGATATATGATGAGAAAACCAACATGACTATTCCAGGCTAAAGTTACAACAGAAGAGGTGCTCCTTTAACTTTTGTATGTCATGTTTACTTTTTAAAATTTCTAATAAAATAAACTCAGAGGGTGCCTAGGTCACTCAGTTGGTTAAGCATCCAACTCCAGATTTTGGTTCAGATTATGATCTCACGGTCATGGGATTGAGCCCCGCGTCAGTCTCTGCACTGACCGCATAGAGCCTGCTTGGGAGTCTCTCTTTCTCCCTCTCTCTCTGCACCTCCCAAAATAAATAAATAGACTTAAAAGAACATAAAAGTTTCTAATAAAATAAACTCACTGGTTGTTATAAGAGAGGCATTGTCTATTTGGTTCATATCATAATGGCCACATGTAAACATTCCACAGCAAGTTTTGGTTTACAATGAGTAGCATTCTGTTTCTCAGGTTCAAAGTCATCTTCTTTAAGCAGCCTATTTTATATGCACACAGTACCTTCTGATAATTCTTTAATGGATTACAGTGCAGAATTTAAAACAAGTAACTTTGTTGAATACCTTATTGTTTTTCTAGGCGGTTTCAAATCCCTTGAAGTTTGGCAAATTTTAACAAAATTAATGAGGTTAACCTTCATTTTCCAGACTTGTAGAGCTACTTTATGTTACCATAGACCTCTTATTTAAAGATGACTCACAGTCAAGGACTTTTAAGTTTGACTTTATTTTTGGGAAAATCTGCTAAGCTCAAAGTAGATCCTAATAAAGAGAACTATGGGCCACTTTCTTAAACACATTTAAGCAACTAAATACAGAGTAATCCCACTTAAAATAAATTAGATTTATGAAAAGAGAGACATCTGAACTGAAATTTAAAGACAAAGTAATAATGTTCTTCACTTTATAAAGTTCCTTTCTGTAGCTGCATGATATTGTGCCTGAAAATATAAGTCTTACTACAAGGTAAGTACTGGGAGACGAGCTAGAAATATAAAAGTGAATAGAGCAAGTGATCTACCATCAAGAAGTGAAAGTCCCATCTAAAAATTTCTCTAGCGAATTATATGAATTAAAATGAAGAGCTACAGAGTGGGGATTAGGGAAATTAGGTCAAGAAATTTAAGAGCTGAAGTTGACATTTAATAACATGATTAAACAGAGTATCACAAGAGGTAGAAAGTAGCCACAAAAATATTTGGTTTGTAAAATTTTAATTTACCTGCAGTTTGCAGGAAAATGTCTGGAATATACAGAAAGGGACAAATGCAGTTTGTTGCAAAGTATTGCTACCTGAATTTGAAAACATGTACCTTATTTTGAAATGTAAATGTGCAATTCTCTAAACTTACCACTCTAAAGAAGTCAAAGTGGAAACACAGCTTTTAAATATTCCTTCCTTCAACCACCATTCCTGTCCCCATAAGGTTATATGTGCACAGTTTTCTTCTGATTATGTTTTAGTTTGATTTTAGAGTAACGGAAATTCATAGTATCACTGAAAGTTTAAATACAAAAATATGCTTTGTACATAAGCCTTCTCATTTTATGCTACTTTGTTTTCCAATTTCACTAAATCACTGTTGGAGGGAATAAATAAGGCGATTTTTGTTACCTGAAAGGAAAACATATGATTCTGCTTGGTTCTTTACTTTCTCAGTGAAGATACACACATTGGTCTTTAATAAAAACATGCCATTGAGTTTCCATTTCCCATAATTCCTTCTGCTTAGCGAACAAAGTCATAATAGGTATGTCAGAATGAAAACAGGGATAAAGTTCTTTTGAGCTGACGGAAATGCCTATGCAGCCTTTTATAACTGGAATACTGACCGTCAGCAAAACAGAGATTGGGTGGCTCAAACAGAGCCCATATTACATCTGATTCACTGATCCCTTTCAAATTCTTGCCCCCAACCTCGGAGCAACACAAAACCTTCCTGAGCTCTGCCGGTCCTTTTGTCTGTTTGCAAAACAAAATACAACATAAGAATAAACTCTTAGGGGGTAAAACAGCATTTCTATTTGGACAATTATCTCCCTTTTGGTTACCTTAAGATTCGTGTTCTTTCTAGTTTTTTTGGCTAGTAACTATCCATCACCTGTTACTTGGCAATCTGCTATTGTAAAAAAATCTGTTGTTCTCCTAGCTTTCTCTAAAGAAGCAACTTAAATGAAAAGTCAATATAAATGTGCTTTGTGTACCCAGCAGCATCTCAAAGTGCTTATAAGATAATTAGGATTGGTAAGGAGTCACTGGTTTTATACCTTAAATTGGGTACGAATTTGAGATTAAACGTCAAAAGAATCTATCTGTGAATACTTGCTAAAATACAAAATTTCATAATTAAAGTAATGCACCCCATGTAAAATGAAAGATGTTCTATGTGTAAAACATACCTTAAAATAATTTTACTAATGGGTAGATACAAGATTCTTAAAGGATGCTTTTCCTCCCAGACTTTTATAGACATTAAACACACCATGAAACTTTATGGGGTTTCAGATTGACTTCCTCCATGAGGGTACAACTACTTTTTACAATGGCTTGTCACATGTTGTGTTGTCCTTAAACATCCCCTTTTCAACTATTAACTTTCCAGTTCACACCATGCACTAAATATTCTAGGACAGCTTAAGAATATTGTGAGAACCTGCAGTAAGTCTACAGAAATACTCTGGAGACAATGCTGAACCATGGAGGGTTTTGAGAGGCACAGAGAGGAAGAAAGGAGATTCCAGTAAGTAGAGGAACAACACCGAGCAGAATAAAGAGAGCGGATGACAAGTCCAAGGAAAGGCGAAAGCCAGTTGTTTCTTAAAATATAGTTCACATAAGGAGGAAGTGGAAGATACATTTCTAAATTTAGTATGGACATACCAGAGAGGACTTGCAAACATTTAGGACAAAGATGCTGAAGGCTTTTGGGCAGGGGAAGTGCACATGGTGTTTTGGGACACATGACCTAACTTAAACATAAAGGCTGGAAGTATGAATGAAACCCAAAGACTGGCAGAGCACTAAAGAGGTCAGTGTTGGAGCCTAAGGATCTGGGCCAGAGTGATGGCAACCAGGAACCTCAAAAGAAGAGACCTATACCCACAGGGATTGTGAAGACAGAATGAGGAGGAACTGATAACTAGTAAGGATGAGGATTACCTATGAATGGCAAATAAGTCAAATAGTACTCCAGGGACGCCTGGGTAGGCTCAGTTGGTTAAGCGTCCGACTCTTGGTTTTTGCTCAGGTCATGATCTCTCGGGCTCTGTGCTGACAGCCTGGAGCCTGCTTGGGATTCTCTCTCTCCCTCTCTCTTTGCCCTTCCCCCGCTCACGCTGTCTGTTTCGGTCTCAAAACAAATAAATAAACTTAAAAAAAAAAAAAAAGATTCCAGTGTTCTGAGTCTGACTGACTAGTGGAAAGATGAATGGAAATGAATTAAATCTGAAAGAGGAAACAGTTTTGTGGAAGGTTTTTTGTCAGAACTGCTGACTTAATTTAGCAGTGAAACTTATATAGGGGCGCCTGGGTGGCTCAGTTGGTTAAACGCTTGACTTCGGCCCAGGTCATGATCTCGTGGTTCGTGGGTTCGAGCCCCGAGTCAGGCTCTGTGCTGACAGCTAGGAGCCTGAAGCCTGCTTTGGAATCTGTGTCTTCCTCTCTCTCCCCTCCTCATACTCTGTCTCTGTCTCTCTCTCACACACATGAAAATAAACATTAAAAAAAATAAAAAAAAAAAACCAACTTATATATGAATTATGCATCTTCCGAGTGTCTAACACCGTGTGAGATGTAGAAGATTCATACATGACCGCCACAGACCATCCCTGGAGAAGTACCCAGTCCCATGATGGAGACACACATGTCATTTATCTTGTTGAAGTCACTGGAACGAGGTCATTGAAAGTTGTCTCTGGTAAATCCATAACCTACACTAACTGTCCTCCTGCATGAGTCCACATTTCTGACATCTGAGCATTCTGAGGCCTGGTTGAGGGTGGGGATATTATGATGCATGGGATGTCAGGAGTTTGAGTTCTAGGCTTACTGGCACATAGGCACTCTTTGCTAGCTGCACTTGTCCAGTGCTCCTTCCAATGTGTTCTTAGATTTAGGAGACTGGTGTTGATATTTCCATGATTTCATGGACATGATCATTTCTGATCCTCGCTTCAGCCCGAGTAGGCAGCAACTCAGCAACTCGTATTTCCATTTTATAAATGGATTAATTATGGCTCAGGGAGATTAAGCAACCTGCCCAGGTCCCACAACTGTCAAAGAGAACAAACTACCATTATTAGGGACCAAATGAACTACAAATAATGATAGGTTTCTAGCTCCCATTTACATTCTGGCTTGTTATAATTACCTATTTTCTGCTCTATCACTGCCATGTCTGGATTTCACAGTCTGTATCACATGTTTTTTTTTTTTTTTTTTTTTGGCAAGTTCTTCTCACCACTAATTTGTAAAGATAATTTTCTCCCCATTCTACTAGTTGTGGGAATAAGAAATTCCACAAAATTTAGAGCCTTGTGTGACTATGAAATGGATCTTCACATTTTATAGTGACTCTGTAGACACAAAGCAAGCAAAGTTAAGGTCTGTCAACATTTATGGTTCAAAAAAAGGAGAGTATGGAGACAAGCAACGAGACAATGTCTTCCAAACTATATTCTGATGATAACACACGTAAGATTGGCAACAACTGATTGCCAATGCCAAAAACACAAGTAAATCTCTTTTTGGCCAATTAAACAAAAATAAAAGTTGTGAGTGGTTTTTATTTTGATAGTACCTTTAAATGGTATTACTGAAGAATAAATAACTGTTTCCTTAGATGGAGCCAGAGTGCTTACTGACAGTTGACTGAGCATTTGTGCACAGAGCCTTGGAGTTACATGTCTAAGCAAGAATGCGACACACTCTAGTCTTTTCCACTTGCTTTACTATACAGTTAAGACACTGCTCTTTAGCACAGGGAACTACATCACTATGTTAACTGTCTGACCAGGATAACAATAAGACCACTACCTTATAGCTTTATAGCACCGTAACAGTTACAAAACTGCCTTCACAGAAGCAGAAGGCCACGTATGATTTCTGGTATGACAGTATTCCAAAAACTGAGTACCAATGGATGGTACCACAGGGCCACCACATCAGCAAAATAATTAACTCTCTTCCAAGCAGCTAAAATTCTGTGATGGACAGATCATGCTAATTTTCTTAGGTCACTGCCCTGATAAAACCTGTATTCCTACAACAGCATTCAACACAAAAAGTCTTAGTTTTACCTCCTATTAACAAAAGTATCTGGAACAAAATTATCCATAGGTAGCAAACCTGGTGACTGCTTGAAAAATATCAGATGCAGGAAGCAGAGAAAAAAGTAGAAGCAGAAGCTGAATCAACAGAATCCAGCTGACTTCTGATGCAGAACACTGCAAACCCTCACTATAGTAAATGCTGCCCTACTAAGTGCAACAAGAATACCGAGATAGATGACTCCAGTCCTGGCCCTGTGGCCAGGATCAACAGAATCCAGCTGACCTCTGATGCAGAACACTGCAAACCCTCGCTATAGTAAATGCTGCCCTACTAAGTGTACAGAATACCGAGATAGATGACTCCAGTCCTGGCCCTGCAGAGACTCACAGTATAGTGAAGGACAAACAAATGCCAATGATTTTAATTCATTACTCTCATAGTGAAAGAGCTTTGGTCCATTGACTCGGCAGTTATTCCAAATATGCCTCTACAGACTATCTCATTTAATCCTAAGAACAACTATAAGAGCGAGGTGTTATTTTAGAGATGAAAAAAAAGTCACAGGGTGATAAAGTACCAGGTCCAAGGTCATGCATCAGGGGTAGATCTAGTATTTAAACACAGCTGTGTGATTCCAAAGCCTAGTATGCATTTTCAAAATGCTTCACTGCCTTTCAGTCATGGAGGAGGAGCCCATAGTAAGCATGAGCCATGAATTACTATCTTTATGAATAAAAATGTCTTTCTCTTCAAAATTGCACTAGATTATACATTAATAAAATAATGAAATCTTTATCACTTGGTGCATTCTTGAAACAGCATCTTTTTAATTTGCATGTTTCTAAGAGTGGTTTCCTGAAGTGCAAATCTGCCCCTTCTACTTAAAATAAGGTATCCGTTGGCCCCATGGGCTCCATAAATGTTTCTGACATTTCTAACAGACAAAATCAGAATTCATTTAATTTCTCACTGGAATCACACATCAAGTTTTACATGAAATAAGAAGAATGAATTTCTATTGAGTACTTTCCTCTTTCATCAAAGCCTGAATCAGACCCAAGACTCACCAGCAATGTGAAAAAATGGACAGTCAGCAGGCGTCTGTGTGTTTTCAATGGGTAAGTGTCCATGACAACAGGAAAAAATGCCACAGCAGTGCAACCAACACCGTTAGCAGGCTCAGAGAGATTAGGAATAGAATTAGCCTAGAGATCAATCTACCTCTTTCCCTTCCTTCTTCTACATGAATCATTCTTAACAGAATTAGGAAGTGCTGAAGAAGCACGGACCTGCCTCCATGTCCTCCATTCTGAACTGATGCAAGCCTTGCATGCGAAGTCCAGCCCATCTGGCAGTTTTCAACAATCCTACACTTGACATATTTCCTTGTAGCTCATAAACAACTTATAAAGTTCCCACTAACGGTAAGTATGAATGAAATGATTAAAAAGAGAAATTTATTTTCTGAAAATGATATGTGGAAGTATACATTCCATTGAGATGTTCCCAATTACCTTAAGCATTTTACCCTGATTTTATTTAAATGTAATTTTTTCAGCTCATTAAGGTGTAACTGACAAAACTGTTAAGATATTTAAAGTGTTCATCGTGATTTTTTGATATATGTATACATTGTAAAAATATTCTTGCCATCCAGTTAATAAACACAGCTATGACCTCGCTTATATGTATATTGTACACACACACATTTATATGCATTTTTTTTTGGTGAAAATAAGTTCTACTCTTCTAGTAATTTTCAGTTACACAATACAACATTATCAACTACGGTCACCATGTCATACGTTAAATCCTCAGACCTTATTTATCTCATATTTGAAAGTTTTAAATATAATTTATTGATGAAAACAATGAATTAAAGCAAGAGATGACTATTTGTTTATTTATTTATTTATTTATTTGAGAGAGAGAGAGAGAGAGAGAGAGAGAGGGAGCGCGAGTGCTAGAATCGGGGGGAGGGAAGAGAAACTTAAGCAAGCTTCATGTTCAGCGCAGAGCCCAATGCAGGGCTCACTCCCACAACCCTGGTATCATGACCTGAGCTAAAACCCAGAGTCGGATGCTCAACCGACTGAGCCATCCAGGCACCTGTTTCCCTTTGTTTTTATTTTTTTAATGTTTTTATTTATTTTTGAGAGAGAGTGCAAGAAGGGGAGGGGCAGAGACAGTAGGGTGCAGAGGATGTACCCTACAGGATGAAGGGTACAGGGCACAGGATGGAGCGGGCTTCATGCTGACAGCAAAGAGCCAGAGGCAGGGCTTGAACTCACAAACTGAGATCATGACCTGAGCTGAAGTTGGAAGCTTAACCTTACTGAGCCACACATGCGCCTCCCAGGCACCTCCCTGACTTTCCTTTTAAATACTTGTCTTTAACCTTTGTTATGTCTTTTGGAGTTAGAACTGAGAAATAGTTCTGTACTAGGAAGGCAATCATCACCATAAAAACAAGAAATACTTAACCCAACACTGATAAATCTGATATACTAAACTGTTAAGGAGTGCTTTTTATTAACAACGTAGGTGTGTTTAAATTCTGCTAATACATTTTACTGCTAAGTTTTTTGACTGTATGTATATAGGAATCTTAAAATTGTGGGTATTATATTTTTAACAATTGATTTTTTCTGTTTATTCAAAAATAAGATTTTCTGCCTTTACAATACCTAATAACCTAACATTGGAATTACTAGAATAATGCTTTATTATTTTACTTTAAGAGTATCTTAAGTTAGAAGTTCTTCAGTAATTCCATGGTTACCCTGCCTCAGATGACATCTAAGATGATCTTTTGATACTTAAACCCACTCTTTACAGACAGTATTATAGTTGGTGCACCTCAGTGACAGTCTGACATAACACTCCCAAAGAATTTGCTGATCTTAAACTTTGATAAATTCTTTTCTATTTTTTGTCATTTCACTTGTCTTATAAAATCATTCATTCATTCAGCAATTAGCAATTGAGCACCTACTACGTGTAGGCATTGCTATAAGCCCTAGGGATACAGAAGTGAACAAAACAAAAATATATACACATACAACACTGAAGTAAAATTAAGGCAACATTTACATTGTAAGACAAGTTATAGGGGCGCCTGAGTGGCTCAGATGGTTAAGCACCGGACTTCGGCTCAGGTAATGATCTCATGGTTCATGAGTTAGAGCCCTGCATCAGGCTCTGTGCTGACAGCTCAGAGCCTGGAGCCTGCTTCAGGTTCTGTGTCTCCCTCTCTCTGCCCCTCTCCCACTCATGCTCTGTCTTTCTCTCTCTCTCTCTCTCAAAAATAAATAAACATTAAAAAAAAAAAAGACAAATTATTACAGGAAATTAAGGGCTTAATGTATAATCTTGCCTTTTTTCTATTTGGTTTATGAAATGAAAGGATTTCACCATTTTCCATTAAAGGAGAAGAAAAAAAATGTAATGAGAACTCATAACTTCTAGCAGGAAACTAGACCTGACATAGGAATGGAAGGATGGTCAGAGCTCCTTCCCACGCAAGAGAAAAAATGTGCAGACCTGGAAAACAGGTTTGATCTGGAGAAGCTGAGGGAGACATGTGATTTTTAAGGGCCTTTAAAATAAGTTCCTTAGTGGTTGATGGCACTGAATTTTCATTACATCTCATTTTACTTCAAATTTCATGGCTTTTCCTCACGAAATAAATATCCCAACAGCACTATATTATGGTCATCACCTTTGCAAAATATCATTGTTAACAAATCAAGTAAAGAGAGAAGAAATGATTTCCCTAAGGTCAAAAGTTGGACCTAGAGAGGCCATGTTTACATGTGAATGATCACAACTGACAGGATCCACAGTGAAGGCCCCACACCCGGCTGGACTGCTCATCTGTTTCTCAGCCTCTTGGTATTTTGAACAGAGATACAGAAACACAGGGACCCGCTGATAGTGTGTTAATTTTTGGCTGCACCCTGAAGGGGAAATTCCAGAAACTGCTCCATTCTTGGCTGTTAACCTCTTTTTTTCTCCGAGATTTCCCTGGTATTCTTCCAATAAACAATCTCATTTGCTTAAGTTGGTTTCTGCTACTTGCAACCAAAAGAAGATTAATATTATATTCCCTCCCACTGGTCTATTTTAATTCACTTCCTTTTTTCTCATCATCCTGCTGAAAACTTCCAATATTTCCTATTGCCAATAAAATAAAATGAAATCTACCAACATTCCAACATTCTCTGTATGATATTGTTATTGGCCTTCAAAGCCCAGTCTACATGCACATATAGCTTGCCACCATGTTCATACCTTACTTCCCATCCATACTAAAAATGACACTGGAAAAGGTCTGTGAACATTATTTTAATGATATGTTTGCAATCCAATGCAAATCAAAGCAAATCATCAAATTATTAGATGTGGAAGCCTACACAAGTTTATTGCTCTAAGCCTTACTTACTCTTTAATAAAATAAAGATAATAATATTTTGTTCTTAGAGTTACATCAAAGATTTGAAAATACTACAAATAAATATGTACATTTTATATTATACTTTTATATTTATATATATAATCACCTAGAACAGGGCCCAGCACATAGAATGTTTTCAATAAATGAAAGCCATTTTTCTTTCACTATGAAAGCCATTTTTATTTCATTACGACGTAAATCTGTCTCTCTAACTTAAAGCTCTTTCTTGAGATTCAGGGACACGGATTTATTAATTTTTTTAACAGAAAAGTTATTTTCTATCCTTTCTATGATTTTTATTTGTTTATTTTGAGAGAGAATACGAGTGGGGAAAGGACAGAGAGAGAGGAAGAGAGAGAATCCCAAGCAGGCTCTGCACTGTCAAGCACAGAGCCCAACGTGGGGCTCAAACTCACGAAGCCATGAGATCATAACCCAAACAGAAACCAAGAGTCAGACACTTAACCGACTGAGCCACCCAGAGACACAGACTTAAGTGTCTGTATGACCCTCCCACATGGACATACCTCAAATCCTAAACTCAATCTGTACAAGAGAAAAATTAATAGCCATATTCCTCCCAACCTGGGTCCTCCTATATCCCTTACCTTGAAATATGATCCCATCTGCTGGTCACAGAGCTGCAAGTATGATAATTTTAGAATCTTGCCTTACCCAACTGGTCTCCACGTCCTGTGGACTTTTAGCTTTAACATCTTCTAGATAACATCCTCTCTGCTTCTCCCTGGCACACAGACCCTCTCTACCGCTCATCAGGCCTCCAGGGAGAGCTTCCTAACAGATAAACTTTGCCTTTGCTACACTCACCAAATTTACCCTCTCAACAGCTAATGAGTAAGTCTTTCTATAACTCAAAGCTGATCAAATTTAAATCTATTAATAGTTCAACATTGATTGGAGAATGAAGATGTACTCTTTGGACTGTTACACATGTCCTTGACAACGTGGCCATGGCCATGTTTTGTTAGTGAACTCCAATCAAATCCACCTGCACCCGTCAGACTGTGTAGGTGTTCCTTTGCCTCTTCATGCTGATCCATCTGAGTGGGAACGCCCGTGCTACCACACCCGGCAAGTGGCTATGCATCTTTCCAGGATCACCTCCTTTCCGAGGCCCCAGCTGATATAGCACGCCCCATGTTTGTGTTCCAGCTATAACCCTTAAATACTTCCATCATAGCACTCACGCTTGTATTTCACATGCTTGAGTGTGTATTTTCCCAAGCTGAAGGGCAAAGCTGTGCCTTATTCCTTTAGTGGCTCAGGAGCTCAGCTCAGGCCTGGTACATAGCAGGCCCTTCATATGTGCTTGGTGAATGAATTAAAGTAACAAACAGAAAGTGACAGTTGAGGGTATTTGCAATTTGAATTCTAAGAATGAGACTCAAAGTTCAGAGTGTGTTTTGGAATTTGTAGACATTCAGTGTCTCATAGGATCCACAAGAATATAGCAAATGCTAAGTGTTTGCAATTATGATTTCTACTAATTAAGATAACGTTCTGTCACAGCTATTCAGAATACCCTATTTAAGGTAATCAAGTATGTGATGAAGTTGACACATTGTTTCAGAAGGGGCTGAGTCAAATGTTCATTTTGGTAAGATAGCTATTGCCCATGAGTGACACTTTGAGTTAAAAATGCCCTAGGCCTAAATAATTTAAGAATGATGCATTACTGAGTAACACCAGAAAATAACTTACTATTTATTGTCTAGTAATTTGTGACCAATAATATGTCTTCTATATTATCAGGAAATTTGGGCAACTTGAATAAATTTGTACATAACTTCCTTCGTGGGTAATGAAGTGTTTAGAAGAAACCTGGGAGACAAAAATGCACTGGGAGAATCTGTTTAATAGTGGATTAAAATAGAGAGTGATTTCTTCAAAAATGTTGATAGCTAGGGGCGCCTGGGTAGCTTGGTAGGTTAAGTTTCTGACTTTTGGTTTCGGCTCAGGTCATGATCTCACAGTTCATGGGTTCAGGCCCTGTGTTGGGCTCTGTACTGATGGTACAGAGCCTGCTTGGGATTCTCTGTCTCCCTCTTTCTCTTTGCCCCTTCCCAGCTCTCTCTCTCTCTCTCTCTCTCTCAAAATAAATAAATAAACTTAAAAAAACATGTTGATAGCTAGGCCATACTAAAACATTAAGAGTATATGTAAAGATGTTGTCAGAAACCAAAATATAAGGACTTTTTTTTTGATATACAGTGATTCAGGTGGGAAGGGATATAAATATAAATCACAATTTCGAGGAAAATCTTACTCTACTCAATCAAATTAAGTTTAACGTAAGGCCTAGTGCTAAGAAAAATGCTCTGCAAGCATGCAGAATGCATCCCAAGTAACAGATCTTCTATGAAATATTGTCATGGACCAGAATAAAATTGATGTAATGTATCCATTAATTTTCAACCTAATCAATTAGAAAAAAAAAACTGAAGGAAAAGAAGAGAGACGGTTTAATAGATTTTTAGATGCTACACATTCTAACTTCAATAGTGTTTTAAAAACTTGTTTGGATTTTCCAATGAACTTCCCTCAGATTATAATGGTAATTTTGCGTGTAAAATTTCACTTCTGTTGAACTGGAGAAATGGATAAAAGCATCAGGAGCCATGAGTGATTACGCAGAAGTAAATCTCTCCTTTCAAAGCAGCCTTAAGGCAGGTACACAGTATTTTCTTTGTGAAATCAAGGGGAAGGGCTGCAAAAGGAAGCCTATGTATTTCAACCATCATGCTTTACTGGGATGTGTTAGAAACCAAATGATTGTATCTGATGTGATTCCTACAGGGATCCTTTTATACTTCAGATCTTCTGTGGCCTTGTGATTGGCCGGGCTCCAGGCATTTCGCAAATTACCATCCCTTCCCTAGGAAGTGGATTCGTAGTTGTAGGAAAAGCAACTGAGTCACAAAAAAGCACAAAGAGATTTAAATACCTAGAAGCTTGCTAGGAGCTAAGAAGGAATGAGATGTTGGTAAACGTTAGATTATCTATCATAGAAAGCCTTGGGCCTTTATATTCATAGCTGAGCAAGAGAACATCAAAATGCTCTTCATTTTACACCTCAAGATGTTTTAAGACCAGAGGTTAAGATTAGCCTGCTAAGCATGTGACCAAAAGATTGAAATACTTATGATTACCTCTTTAAAATAAAGTAAAAACAAGACAAAAAAACGTGCCTTCTGAAGCCATGTTAGACTTGAATTCAGTGGATATCAGGAAAGGGAAAAAAACAAAGTTTTCACCCGATTATTCAAGTTCTTATCTTAAAAGATTTTATACTGACATAAACAGATTGTTTCCATATGAAGAATAAGGCCTTGGTAAATGTGGACTGTGATATATTTTAACCTTTATTTAGGGTATAGTGCTAAAAGCTAAAGAGGGAGGGGAGTGGAAGTAAAATTTCCCATTACATCTGTGCTTCACTTACCTGCTTTTCACTTGAAATTACGGGCAGAGATTTCATTACATGAAATGTATACATAGGCACAACCCTGCACAAATTTCCTCGCACAGTGATAAATAACGATTCTGGTTGTTATAAAGAATAACTGTATTTGATACGTAATGTGGGTCAAATGCCCCCAAAGCATTCCAAGTGGGTACCGAGAGACCGACATTAAAGTTTTTTGGCATTTCTTCAGGACTACGATGTTATTCATGATGCTATTTCCCAGTGCGCATGAAGGTGTTTCTGTTTAATAAATCTGGAGCACCATAACCATGACATGAATGTGAATGTAAGCAAAGAATGCCGAGCCCCTAACTAAATGCAGCAGTCTTTGCACTTTAGAAGAGGCACACACTGCCAGCAAAAACGACAACCTAAATTTTCTGCTGGAACAAAAACGGCAGAGCGTGAAATAGCAGCCTGCCATCAGACTTCGGGAGGCTTGGTTTTCATCAATGGTAGCTGAAGCAGCACTGGCCTCCCACTTCTGTATGGGAAAAAAAAAAAGCAAACAGACAATATCATCTGCATACAAGTAGAGGGACAAAGCTTGGCCGTCCACTTGCCACACGCCGGCGGTCATACATGTCTGTTTAGGCTCCATTTCACTGCCTGACCCCCTGGTTATCGCATGTTCAGAGGAATACGCAGCAATTCTTCAAAAGATTCTGCTGGTGTCACGTCACACATTTGGAAAAGTTTTCAACTGGAGGGCTTTGGATTGATTTGTTTGGGGTCGTGGGGAGGTAAAAGGAAAAGTTTGAAAAAAGAAGCACTTAAAAGTGGTGAGTACCAAATCCAACCAGCAAGGCAGATGCATTTCCAAAGCCTCCTCTGTGATGAACACAGGAAAACGTGCTGTGGGCATGTAGTACTCACACCAAAGCAACAGTCGCCTGTTGCCACACAGCTACTTACAATTCACCTGTTATGATGCTAAACACGCTCCTGAAACTCTACCTTCTGTGCAAAAGGAAACTCTTCACACAGAGATGAAATGAACAGTACAAATACACACAGTGGTAGGAACGGAAGGGAAAGTTAGATGGAATAAAGCGTATTGGTAAAACCGGTAGAAAAGCACCAATGTGCTTTAAAATTTTTATATGCATTGTGGTGTGCTAACTACAAGGAAGCTAAGTGACTAGATTAACTCATTACTGAGTGATAGCCACGGCAAGGCCACATGCACATTAAACGTCAAAAAGTAAATGACTAGCAACAACAACAAAAACAACAAAAAAACCTTCCCAGCCTCATCCTACAGACCTGCTCACTGCTTTTAGAAACCCAGTATAACTTAACCTGGATGCAATAAGTAATTATTATGATGATGGAAGTCATTTAAATCATTTGAACTATTGTACAGCAAATATTCACTCGCTTCCTCCTCCCCCTACGGGCAGAAAATACTTTCCCATTCCATTGATGTTGAGTTTGCAAATGTGTCTTGCTTTGGCCACGGGGTGTGGCACAAACCAATGCTTGAGATGTGCTTGTACTGTGAGGCTTGCCTTCTTGGGGATGTCATCACCCAGCAAAGGGATGTATACTGGCTACTCACTAGTTAAGGAGGATGAAGGGAGTGGGGAAGCACATCGAAACTCAGGCTGCAGCTTGTATCCAAGCCCAGCCTGGATCAGCTGAGCCCTACCCGGTCCACAAATGCACGAGCAAGAATCACGACTGCTGTTTTTAGCCACCGAGTTTTGGACTGGCTTGTGATGCGGCATCCCTCTTGCAACAGGTAACTGAGATGGGCAATACCAATAATGATATCGCTCATATATCATCATACACTGTGCCTGTATAGTAAGTAAATGATATAGGATGAAATGAAAGCACAGGATTTCATTACTGCAGATAGAATATTCAGTACAGTTATAAGCCTTAGTAAGAGTGGACCTTCTTAGTTTTGCCCCCTCCAACCTTTCCAACAGCCACATAAATTAGCTGCTGCCATTTATGAAATACTGTGGCTCAGCGTCACAGGCACTAAAACAGTCATTTTCTACTCATTGGACTCTTAAAACAATTCCCATAATGTAACTTTACCCCCCTTACTGATAAGGAAATCAAGACTTACAGAGGTTAAGCAATTCAGACCACAGAGTTAATAGGTGGTGGCTTCAGGTTTCAAGTAGGTGCTTCCCTAATACTTACCATATTTCAGCAAAGATTTTTTTTTTCTATTTAAAAATGTTTAACGGAGGAACAAGCCAACTGCACAGAGGAGATATAATGTCTTTTTCACTTTTGTTGCTCTGTAGGGACTCATCTGGCACTGAAATAGCTCTCCCATTCCCGCTCCCAGATGGTCCACTTGACAAAGAGAGGCCTCTAGGGATGCCTGAAAGCTCTCTTCTTGCAAAGGAGGAGTGGAGCCTAGAAAATTCCTAAGACAGCCATAAGTTTTAGCTCAAGAGGATACTTTAAAAAAAAGTTTTTCTTTTCATCTCGGACCATTAGGGTAGTTCAGTCTTGATAGGGACTACGCAAAAGAAAAATCAAGAGTTGTTTTTTGGGGTTTGTTTTTATTTAAACATACATCTCCCTCACCAGTATATTCCTAATTGAGCCATGCTAAGAACTGAAAACACCTAATTCTCTCAAACAATTTCCCTTTCCCAATTCTAAACCCTATGCATATTTTAAAAATCAATAACTCTGAATACTTTTCTACTAATGTTTTTCTTGAGGTTGCTTTTAAAAATTTTTTTAATGTTTTTACTTTTGACAGAAAGAAAGCGAGAGCATGAGCAGGGGAGGGGCACAGGGTGGGAAGATAGATGATCTGAAGTGGGCTTTGTGCTGACAGCAGCTAGGCCTGCTGTGGGGCTTGAACTCACGAACCATGAGATCATGACCAGAGCAGAAGTGGGACACTTAACCGACTGAGCCAACCAGGCGTCCCGAGATGCTGAAGCAGAGTCCTTCCAAGCGTTATACTAAATTATTATTAATATTTCTGTTGCTCATATAAGCTTTTATCAGAGATTTCCTAAAATGTCAGGGTAGTTAGGCTACCTCTATTTCTTGGTAGTGGACACTAGAGTATCGCTAACATGACAATGGGCAAAGATCTTTCAGAACTTTAAGACATGGTAAAACTAGATATTATGGTGAGGAGTAACAATGACCTTGGGAACATGCCAAATGCACATACACAAAAATAACCCCTGCATAATTAATAGAGTGATGTTATCTCTACAGACAGTAATATCAGACTTGCAATTAAAAATGTCTGCTCATCCTAAGATGAGTCTATAAAGTAAAAGGAGGGCTTTGCATGTAAGATGATACACTCAATGTCAGAATCATCCCACTACCTATCAGGAGTGCCTGACTTTTAAAAATTAAGATATCCAGCGCCAAACATTTTCAATAAATACAGAATAATTGGATCTTTGCCTATAGGTGGATCATACACAAAAGTGCTTCCTACCAGCTGCAGAACTGTCCTGCCCTTGACATAAGACTCTTTATGAGTAAGTTTCCCAGCACACATTTAGCTGAGTCCTGTTAGGAAGGCCTCTATGTCTATAGGAAAACAAATACATGGCTCATGCAAAGAGGTAAATACTGTTATGTGCTTTTTTATGAAATCAATGTGTAACAATGATAACTCTGCCATAGCATTTTTTCTGTGAATAATCACAAAATACACACAAAAAAATAGTATTTATGGACTCATACGAATCATCCAGATTGGACAATTACCAGAATGATACCACATACGCTTCATCTGTCCCTTTTTTGTTACTGTGTAAAGTATTTTAAAGCAGATCCCGATCACATTGGTATGTGTCTCAAAAAATGTGAACACTTGGGGCGCCTGGGTGGCGCAGTCGGTTAAGCGCCCGACTTCAGCCAGGTCACGATCTCGCGGTCCGTGAGTTCGAGCCCCGCGTCAGGCTCTGGGCTGATGGCTCAGAGCCTGGAGCCTGTTTCCGATTCTGTGTCTCCCTCTCTCTCTGCCCCTCCCCCGTTCATGCTCTGTCTCTCTCTGTCCCAAAAATAAATAAACGTTGAAAAAAAAAATTTTTTTTAAAAAAATGTGAACACTTTCCTAGAAAATCTCAATGACGTTACGGCCCTGACACAATTTGTGATCACTGCCAGGTGTCACAGAATAACCAGTGTACGAAGTGTAAAGCAAGTTTGTTTTTCCACTGCGATGTATTTTACAGAGAAAATTATTTCTATTTCCCAACACCATAATTGTTTTCCAAAAGGAAAAATGAAGAAATGAAAAAGTGATTAGTAAAATCGTAACTTCCATTTTCAATTTATTACACATGGAAAGCAATTTATGTAAGGGAGTTATAACTAAGAGAAGGCATAGTATCAATATGTATATCAGACTTGTAATTAAACAGATAGAGGAAGAGAAATCATTACTTGAATTAGGGGTTTATATTTGGGCTCTAACAACAGCAAAATATTTAAACTTCTCAGTGTTCATTGTCATTAAAAAGGCACACACAAGTGAACTCTTCAGTTTATTTAAAGAAAAACTAACATCTTACTTAATGGTTTGCTTCTCTCTAAGGTCTTTCTCATATTTATTTGGAAAGGTAGGGAAATTCCAAAGATCATAGAGAAGTGTTTCAAAGTGATTGAATAGTATTCAAACTTCAGGGATACCAATGCAGCAAAAGAAAACAAGAAAGAAAGCACACAAGAACAAAGCAGAAGCTGGCAAAGCACTGGAAGTGAAAATATATGCCATGGCGAAGTGGCCAGATGTTTTCTGGGTGTTTCTACTTGTTCAACACCAAGAAATAGTTCACTGAAACCAGCTGACTTATTTTTTGTAGTTTAAAAAATTAATCTCTCTCCTTTGGATCAGTATTTTATGTGTGATAGGCTGCATTTTGTCACCCTCAAATTCATATGTTCAAACTCTAACCCTCAGTACCTCAGAATATGACTATATTTGGAGATAAGACCTTTAAAGAGGTAGTGAAGGTAAAATTAGGTCATATGGGTGGGCTCTAATCCGGTATGACTGGTGTCCCTGTAAGTAGAGAAAATGTGGAGAGAGATGTACAGGCCCACAGAGGAAAGTCCACGTGAGGACACAGCAAGAAGGTGGTCACATGCAAGCCAAGGAGAGAGGGCTCAACAGAAACTAAACCCGCCAACACCTTGACCTTGGAGGTCTAGCCTCCAAAACCATGAGAAAGTACATTTCTGTTGTTTAAGCCACCCCGTCTGTGGTATTTTGTTATGACAGCCCTAGAAAATTAATACACTATGCAATGCTGAAAACTCTAAAAATTAGTCATTGCCTTCATTTATAATCAGGCAAGTTAGTAAGACCTTAATTTTATTTTTTAATGTTTATTTATTTTGGAGAGAGAGACACACACACAGCGCAAGCAGGCAAGGGGCAGAGAGAGGGAGACACAGAATCCGAAGCAGGCTCCAGGCTCTGAGCTGTCAGCACAGAGCTCGATGTGGGGCTCAAACCCATGAACTGTGAGATCATGACCTGAGCCAAAGCCAGACACTTAACCGACTGAGCCACCCAGGGACCTGAGGACCTTAATTTTTTTAATGTTAAGTATTAGACATTTTTGAGATAGTAACACCTATCACACTTAAAGGTAAACTATAATTCATTAAAATTACTTAATATTCAGTCAGTAATCAAATTTCCATTTGATCAGATCCAGGGTTACTATTTTTTTTGGCGGAAGTAGGGAAAGGCGCAAAGTAGTTTACAGATGATGCTGTGTATTCCTATTAGGAGGACATACTAGATTTTCTTTCTTTTAGTCATTGGTGATCACTACCTAGACCCACTATTTCAACAGGAGATACAAGATAGTGATGATCTATTTCTAGAATTCCTTCTTCATTTGTTAGTTGCAACAATTCTATAAAAAAGAGCCCATGTTCATCATCTATCCATATACAGGACTACCATGAAATATTCATCAAGGAAAAGATAATATAAGTACGTTATTTCCCTTTTACTTAACACTTTCCAAAACAGTGACCAAAATGGGTTAGTTTTTCTTTTCCATTGAAGTTATTAACCTTGTTAATGCCCAAGTTGACCCAACGTGGAGAGACCTTTTGATAAAGCAGGTCACTGCTGATATCTATGTTGCTGTGTGTAGAACAACATGATATTCCAGGTCACCTAGTATACTTCTTGCCACAGACATGGAATCAGCCATTTCTTCAGAACCTTGGTTCCTTCCGCTGAACCTCAATATGGACCTCCGGGCTACTCATTGCTACTAGATGGTCATTGCTTTCAGGCATCTTCAAAGGATAGATATTAAGAAATCTGTAATTTTTAAAAAATTCATTTTAAGGGGCACTTGGGCAGCTCAGTTGGTTAAGCATCTGACTCTTGGTTTCAGCTCAGGTCATGATCTCATGGTTGGTGAGTTGGAGCCCCAAGTCAGGCTCCCCACTAACAGTGTGGAGCCTGCTTAGGATTCTCTCGTTCCCCTGTCTCTCTGCCTCTACCCCACTTGCGCGCGCTCTCTCTCTCAAAATAAATAAATAAACTTAAAGAAAATCATTTGGATACTGGTCATTCAAATTCAGGATGTCAGGATGTCCATAGCACTGATCTCACTCTTCCACCTGCTTTCTCTTCCTCCCAACCAAAAACATGGCTACTCACTTGCTTTACCCCCACAGTACAGGCAGACAACAGTTTCCAAGTATAACATGACTACCAAATATGATGGTGAGTTTAAAATTTTGTCTCTTTCTTTTAGATCTCAGAGTATATCCCAGTAAGGATATACAGTTAAATTGTTGTGCCTTAGTGCCATTAGAAATGATTCTTGGGGCACCTGGGTGGCTCAGTCGGTTGAGCATCCGACTTCAGCTCAGGTCAGATCTAGCAGTTCATGGGATCGAGCCTCACGTTGGGCTCTGTGCTGACAGCTCAGAGCCTGGAGTCTTTTTCAGATTCTGTGTCTCCCTCTCTCTCTGCCTCTTCCCCGCTCATGCTCTGTCTCTGTCTCTCAAAAATGAATAAACATTAAAAAAAAAATCTGAAAAAAAAAAAGAAATGTTCCTTCTCTGTGTAACTGGTTATGCCAAGAAATGTTCCTTCTCTGTGTAACTGGTTATGCCAACAACTGCTTTATATAATGAAGTTTATTTATTTCATCATTAATGGTTGTCTTCATTTTGTTGGTTTTGTTTTATACTTACATAAAATAAAGAGTAAGATAAACAATAACCATGCTGATTTAAGTACAGTTTCCTTGGCTGTGTTGTTGTCACTTACCATGTTATTGGAGCGATCTCTCCGCAGCAGTTTATAAATAGTTCTCATTCTTTTTTAATCTGTACATGGTTGTACTATAATCTATTCAACCAGTTCCCAACTCATGGTCATTTGGTTTGCTCCTGTCTTTAAATTTTACAAACAGCTGCAATGAACAGCCTTGTTCTTTGCAATAAACAAGTGATATTTAATATTTTTTTCTAGCCATGTTTCTATTTCTTTTTAATACTTAAAATGTGGGGGCACCTGGGTGGGTCAGTAGGGTGTGTCCAACTTTGGCTCAGGTCATAATCTCATGGCTGGTGAGTTTGAGCCCAGCGTCGAGCTCTGCGCTCACAGCACTGGGCTGTGCCCTTCAGATCCTCTGTTTTCTTCTCTCTTTGCCCCTCCCCAATCATGCTTGCACTCTCTCTCTCTCTCTCTCAAAAATAAATAAAACATTTTAAAAAATTAAGTCAGATAAAATGTTAAATGTGGCTACAAATATTTCCAAAGGAAGGAAATATAATGCAAGAGGATAGACTACTATTCACGCTCTTGTTCACTAAAATGAAAGCATCTATGCAGCACCTGGGTGGCTCTGTCAGTTAAGCATCCAACTTCAGCTCAGGTCACAATCTTATGGTTCACAAGTTCAAGCCTCGCATCTAGCTCTCTACTGTCAGCTCAGAGCCTAGAGCCTGCTTTTGATTCTGTATCTCCCTCTCTCTCTGCCCCTCCCCCGCTCGGTCTCTCCCCCCCACCCCCCTCTCTCTCTCTCTCTCTTTCTTTCTCTCTCTCTCTCTCACACACACACACACACACAAATAAAAATAAAAACATTAAAAAAATTAAAAAAATTTTTTAACATTTATTAATTTATGAGAGAGCACAAGCAGGGTAGGGGCAGAGAGAGAGAGGGAGACACAGAATTGAAGCAGGGCCCCAGACTCCAGCTGTCAGCACAGAGCCTGACGCGGGGCTCAAACTCACAAGCCGTGAGATCATGACCTGAGCCGAAGTTGGAGGTTTAATCGACTGAGCCACCCAGGTGCCCCCCCAAAAAATTTTTTAATGAAAGAGTCTATCAACTTTCCCAACAGAGAATACATAACTTATTCAACTAACTGACCACTAATTTTAATCTAATGTATTCAACTTGGGTCAACAAAGTCTCCGTTTTGGGTGCTTTCACTATTTTCAGAGCATGTAGACGAAATCTGTTAAAATTCCTAGGCTTTTTAAAAATTATAAAACCATTTCTAAAACAGCTCCTGATAGTGTACATCAAGTAGTTCCTGTCATGCAACTGAGCTAATAATGCAAATATTCATGACATTAACATGAAATCAGGCAGATGTGAATATAAAAACTTTTCAAATTTTAATGGTACAACATTAAGAAAAATGGAATGAAACAACACAAATTATGAAATGCATCTTTCATAGAAGTCTAACAGCCTCCCAGACTGTTAAAACTATATTATAATATTATATTTAAGAAAAAAAAAGCAGTACGCTAGAAAGTAGCTACTTAACTATTAGATTTGAGTAGCACTGCACGGCCCTCCAAAGTCATTTTTATGGTGATTTTGGGAAAAATAAAAGCATACGGCTTCGTAAAATTCTCTTTTTTCTTTAAAAAGTACTTGAAAAAAATCACACCCCCAAATTATTATGGGGCAACAGCAGCGTTTTCATTACTTGTCTTGTATTTTGAATCTGAATCATTTTACTGGAGATCTTACTACTATAGCATAGTCACTATTTGGGGTGTGTGTGTGTGTGTATGTGTGTGTGTGTGTGTGTGCTTAAGGAAAGTGGGCAAGGGAGTCAACAGCTAACAACCACGAAGGAAGTCCATTGACTGAGGGTAGAAGAATGCCCTTTTGTGTGGGAGGGAGGGGTGGAGAAGTAGTCTTTCTCTTTTGGAGCAAAGAAAAATGGGGCAAGCTAGCAAGTTATTTACGGTGGCACATACCCACAACTACAGCAGATCTCTTTCACCCATTGTATTGAGCGCGAAAGCATCATTAACACGTCCTAATAAAAACTTTTCACAGGGGCTCCTTTCTCATCTACATGCAAAACTAAATGTCAGCAGGAGGCCTAGAGCTTTAGGAAGCCATAAAGTGAAGCTTGAACTCAGTAATGATCTGCAGCGGGATGTCTACGGAGACAAATTTACTTGGCTAGGACAGATCTGACAGCATAACCGTGTATATGTAAAACTTCACAGCGTTTAAGCTACATATCCCTGGGATTTGTAGACAAAAGTATCCTCTTTCATGCTTCAAAAAGCATTAACTGGCTTTTCTACATTTTCTTCCTAAAGGAGCTTCAGATTATTATTGGTAACCATCCATATTCTACAATCTTCAAAAATCACTGGCGGCACAGTATATTGCATATAACCAGCCCCAATTTATTCTATCATTAAGATCGACTTAGGCAAAGGAAAAAGTAATATAATATTTATTGCCTGCCTGAGAGGCGTTAACAGCCAAAACAACTTAAAATATATGCTGTCCTTCATTTATTTCTCCAGACATGTCTGGATGAGAAACATCTGGAGATTTCTTAAAACTATGAATTCCTCAAAGGCAGCGAAGGGGGGGTGGGGGAACAGAGGGGCGGAGGGAGATTTTCTCTCTCCTGTGTCAAAAGGAACCCCATCTCTGAAGATGGTATTTGTATGGAAGCAATTCCTGGGAATTAGGACAGTTTCTCTCATACTTAAACCAGTAATTTTTCCAAGAAGCACTAACCATAGCATATGAGGATATATCAGAGTGTGTAAGAGGGACGCAGAAGGGTGCCAATACAAGAAAAGGGAGGAAGGAAGAAAGGACATAAGGAAGGAAGGGAGGGAGGCAGGGTGGGAGGGAGAAAGGAAAGAAGGAAGGAAGGGAGGAAGGAACTAAAATAAAAAAAACAGGGATGAATGTAACTGTCCACGTCCCCCAGCTCTGAGGTGAACAAAAGGAACAAATAAATGAATGTGCTGAGCAAATAAACCAGAGTATTCAGAAAATGGGAGCCCTATTTCACAAAGGTGCAAAATATAAATTAAGGTGAATATTTACTTAAAATGAGAAAACAAATTGTCCAAATTACTAGAGCCTTGAGAGATTCAGGTCTCTTTCTCCTGACATCTCTTTAGTCAATTTACCAGAAGTGTTTCCAGATTACAACCTGGCCTCTCTCTCCCTCCTAGGAGGCTCGGAAGTAACTCCCAGCAAAGCCATCACCCGAGGTCTAAAAGTGAAAGGCCTTAAACTTTTGGTTTCCTTGGCTTCCTGATGAACCTGCTTTTGCTGTCTCTTATTCCGTCAACTTGTCTTCTCCAAGAACCATGAATGTTCAGGTCCCTTCCTTCCCAGCAGCTGCTCACCATAAGATTCCTCATACCCAAGAATGTCACAAATGAAGGTACACTACAATTCAGGTACTATGCTCAGTGGCTACTAAAAAACTATAAATTGCAGTGACTGCCCAGTTTGTAGCTCACTTCAACAGTCCTCAGTCTTTTTATAAAGAGAGCTCTTGGGAGCTGAGCCAGAAACTCAATCACCAAGGGGTTTATCACCTGTTGACACTTCATTGTTCAGAAAGGTGACAAGATCCAAGCCAAGATCTTAAGCAAGGATCCCAACTCATTAGGCTTCACAACTGACTACCTATACAACATACCATCCATGTACCAGGATGCAGGTAGTAGGCTGCTTAAAGGGTACCCAAAATAATATTTTGATTACAGAAGATGTCTTCTCAAAAAAGGCACTTGAGTTATATGGTAAGAAGAATCCATTCTAGAGCAAATGCAATAGAGGAATCTTTTGAAAGGAATGCTATTTTCAACTACAAATGCTTCTGTCTCCTAATATGGAAAAGGGATTACTGTTCTACATTCTCAGACACTGGCTCAAGCGCTAAGAATGCTGCTACATGGATAATCCAGTCATTGTCAACCTCTAAGGAAACCCATGGTCACTTGCTATCAAACATTAAATAAAAACATCACTAAGGAAACCCATGGTCACAAATTGGTTCCTTGTTTGCCCAGGGGGCTGACATTATAAGAAATCTTACATCAGCCTCTTACTCCTCCATCATTGTGGTCATCATCAATATCATCATCCTGCCTAATTCACCGTCATTACCATCATCATCACTGTCATCATTATCATCGTCGTCTTAATTCTCCAATACTAAATTCTGTAGAACACTATAAGCAAGGCGATCTCAGAGGTATAGGAAGATCCCTATAATAGTCCCCTGGGTGATGAAATGATTAATGACTCAGAAAAGCAGGACAACCACCACTATTTATTTCTTATAGGCTATACTGGACTTAAATGTTAGGGGTTTGAAGACGATCACGAGATTAAATTTCACTCTCCCTAGGTTCTGATGATTATCCACTCATATAGGTACCCAATCTGACAAAAAATAAAAATAAAAAAAGGCTTCTCGGGGCTTTCTAGTTAAAAGTGGGGGTGGAGTGTGATAGGGCTCAGGCTATAATCCCCCCCACTCTCCCTATTTGTCCATCAAGTATTTGAGAGCCTCCTGTTTCAGGATTTGGATGTCAATTTATGTCACAACACTCTTTTTTTAACAATCATGTGAAAAGTACTTAGTCACAGCTTTTATAATAACTATTCTTAAATTCAAAATGTTTATCTGAAAAACTCAACTGGCTTGAACTGGACAGCATATTTGAATTGCACACAGGAAAAAGAAAGCACTTAACATTGGCATAGGCTTACTAAATATAAAGTAATTTTATCTTCAAAACTAATTACAGATGAACTTCATAAATGCAGATATTTTATAAAGAGATACACTGGTTTTACATTATTAAAGTAAAACTAAGGTTTCTCATCAGACTATTTTTAGATTTTAAGGTTATCACCTTTAGAGCAAGAGTTCGAACAAAGGCTCTTATGTTTAATGCATCAACAATTTTTGGAATAATTCTTGATAGCAAGGCATGGAATTGTATTGACAACCCCCTTCTCCAAATAGACCCCTTCACTTTTCAAAGGCAAAACTCTCCTTTTCTAACTGCCTATCAAACAGACAAGCATGTAATTAAAACCATTTTAGTAATTCTCTTTTTAGGTTAGGTGTCACTGAAAAGCTGGTACTACTCTATTGTTTGAATAATGATTTCTATTATAGTTGAGTTGAATCTGAATTGTACAAAGGATAAGTTTTACTATGGGATCAGATGGTAAAAAAAATTAATCTGTAAGTTACACAAATGTTTATTGTCAGAATCTGAAATCCGCAATATGAGCACATCTAGCATTCAGAAGAAGACTCAATTCTTGGAGTATTTATGTATATGCTCCTCCAATATGAAAGAACTGGCAAACCCCACAAAATATAAAAACCTGAAGTAAATTTCAAGTAGCACTTGAAATAAAAGCCCTAAAATAAGAACACTGTAGAAATTTAGTTTTCTACTTGGATCTTTCTCCTCATAAACAAACAAACCTATGAAAACAAAACTTCATAAGCTAGAGAGGAAAACAAACTCTATGAATGAACTAACAAATAGATTGCATAGATTTATATACTTCCTGGAAGTAGTAATAATCAGAAACTTATTTTAAAAATTCACAGAATCTGAAAGCAAATCTTTGCACACTCATACTGATTATGCAATATATGTTTTTGGTTTTGTTTTGTTTTTTGTTTATTTTTAGTGATACCGTTTCAACGCCTTTATTGAAATATAATTCTCATATCATATAATTCACCCATTTAAAGTGTACAAGTTAATGGCTTTAGTATATCCATAGAGTTGTACATCCATTATACAATAAGTTTTAGAACATTTTTATTACCCAGAAAGAAACCCCACACCTCTAAGTCACCACCTCTTTTACCACCCCCATCCCAACTCCCTACCACCCAACCCTAGGCATCCACTGATCTACTTTCTATGTCTATAGATAGACCTATTCTGCACATTACATACAAATGGAGTCTTACAATATGTGGTCCTTTGTGACTGGCTTATTTCACTTTAGCATGGTATTTTCAAGGTTCATCCATGCTATAGCAATGTATCAGCACTTCATTACTTTTTATGGCTGAATAATATTAGATTAGATGGATATACCCCAATTTATGTATCCATTCGCCCAGCTGATGGACATTTGGGTTACTTCGAATTGACTAATTTTTTACCTAGTTAAAAGACTAGTATTTCTTACCTAGTTTTACTTTTTTGACTAAAGACATTCATCCTATCAAGCTCTTTCAAGAAAGCATCCTCTCCTCGCAATAAAGTAATTTACTTTCTGTTCAAGATTATAGATGTACTAAATGTTCCTGGGAGTCAAGTGGTGATATTCATGAGCAAGACCAACCATATCATTTTCTTCATTTATGAAATGATGGAATCTCTAGTTAAAGTGAAATAAAGGTTATTTTTGAATTTCAAATTTTAGGAACCTAGAAATTGATGCTCAAAATGCACTGCAAAGAATTATCAAAATAAAGTGGTATAAAACCCAAAATGTAGTATAATGACACTGTGGTCTAAAGCTATTCCACAGGAAGAGAAAGTATTAATGTCATGATTCACCTGCTCTCTCCCTCCAATCTCAGCCAAGGATGTCATTGACTAAATCCACCTAGATACAGAGGGCAAAAGAGCCTACTGACGTAGTCATACGGGTAAGCCTCCTGGAGCTGAGCATAGATCTGGAGGGGCAAAGTGAAGACATCTGGTCTCCAAGCACTACAAACAGCATTTCAAATTTTAAAAGCTAAGAGTAAAAGAGGGAATAAAAATACAAGACTTGCTAGCTATAAGGTCTCAACATTATTAACATACATAAAGGAGTGTTCCAGAGATTCTAACCTGTTAGTAATCAGTATGTATTTCTGAAGCTCAAGGGAGCGAAATTAACCAATGCACACATACCAACACTCATAGTGTCACTACAAAGACCGTTTTGAACAGTCTGAGAAGACACACAGATAAATGTTTCTGATCAATATAAAGCTTATCAACAAATTAAAGATAAGCTGAATTTACTCCTATGGCAGATGATGCAGGTACTCCGTATTAAAAGTGGAAGAAGTGTTAACGGCATGACCAAAATAGCTTCATTAAGTCTTGAGGCAAGGTTATGACACCCAATGTCCATACATAAAGATAATAACGTTAGCTACTATCAATCAGTATGAGCAGCTTTAAGACTAAACTTGGTCTCAAAAAGGCTGACAAGAAATGCCCTCTAGCTAAAGAAGAGCTGCAGAACCAAGAACTAACCCATCAAGGTGAACTAGATCCCATGCTATTCCATTAACTGAAGACTAATTCCAAATTAGAGACTAATTTGACACAACCTGATAGCTGCTATGCTGGTAAAAAGCTATTCAGTCTGAAATCTATTTAATAACATAAAAATTTTTTTGATTAAATGAGAAAAGGACAAGTCATTCCCTACCATATATAAACCATCTTTATTCTTTCTCTCTTTCACTATTTTTGGAGAATAGAAAGGCACAGTATTGTTACACATGTTACACAAGGGCACATTCCTGGATTCTCCCTTAATTCCAAGATGAAGACTTACATATGATGGAGGATATTTTTATTTACCATTATGAAGTAGAACCATTATGAAAACTCATTCAGTTCAACCACTTTGAAAGTATAGCAATCTTGACACATTTTATTTTTAATTTGGGAAGATGCACATTACTTCAGATGCACAACGTTTTACACATATCTTTGGAGTACAGTAGAGTATTTACAATTTTGGAAGTATGATGACACTGTGGTGTTAACCTTTGCTTGTCCTGTTAATCTAGAATCTTCAAAATTTTCGAGGCAGCAATCTGAAAAGGTCTATATGATTACTCTTTAAGTGGAACAAAGAATCAATTTTATTCTGAACCTCCAATATTACTCCCATGCAATGGATATTGAATTTCATTCTTCCCAAAGGAACGACTCTCCTCATTTTGTACTTTCTGTAATAGTAACACCATTTTTTTTCATTCTGAGTTTCATGTGTCCAGAACCAAGAGACTCAGTGACAACTAAGTCACCTCAATGCTACTTTCTAGGGTACTATGGCCTCTTTCACGTATATTACCTTAGGCACCCCTCCCTGAGATCATAAGAATAAAAGACAACCTTTGTGTCTCACCCATAGATTATCAGCACCCAGTCTCTGGACTCTCACAGGCTTACTTGGTGCACACACAGCACACACAGAAGGAATTAGCTGTTCCACCAGAGTAGGAGACACAGGAAGGCATTAACCAGGATTATGTTGGGGTGGAGTTACCACCAAAATGAGCCTGAGCTGTATTCCGTGCTGACCCTTCAACTCATCTGCATGCGTCTCGGGGACTGGTTGCTTAGACCTTGACCCCACTTGAACAATCCATAGCCCTCAAGGTTCCATTTCCTTGAGAACTCTATAAAAACTGTAATGTAAGCAGCTTCCCAACAGAGAATAATGTGAAAAAGGAAAGGTCTACCTACAGGCCTCCAGTGCATCAATAACCACAAGAAGCCTGGTAGGCAGGGGTGGGTCAGGAGAATAAGAGACATGAGGATCAGCCAGACAGCAAACCCAGTCTGCACAGGATCAGATATGGGGGGAAATCAGGGTGTGGTTTGGGGACATGGCTTTGAAGCAGGCAGGAGTTCTGGAGGCCAAGAAAATTTATTCTAAACGTACATACAAATACATAAAACCTTGTCTATATAAGGCATCTTGCCAGGAGTAAAAGTTGCATAGGAAGCACGATATTTGCAGCTCTTGTTCTGCTCTTACAAGTCCAACTACAACTACCGCCTTTATAATTTATAAAGTGCTTTCATGGTTATTATCTTATTTGAGTCATCTTACAAGTGAAAGAGGTAGGTATAATTACCCGATTTAATTTCCAAGCCTGGGAAAAGTGGGCAAAACCTGCTAAGGTCCTTCTTGGGGGGGGGAGCAGAGGTGGGATTGGCACTGGGGTTTCCCTGACTACATGCCAGGTGCTCGTTCCGTCGGGCGGCAGGACACCACAATCAACCAGTCAAGAAAGCAGCGAGGGACAGAATGCAGAGGCAAAGTGTTGAGTCGGTACATCTGAGAAGAGAGTACTGCTAGTCTAGCCTCCATTCCTTGCTGGATCAGACAATCTCGGCAAAATAAGAACTGTGTGACTTTCTATGGTGCACCGGAGAACCTTCTGGACCACCTACTGTGAGCAGAGCCCTGGGGATGCAATAAACCTGGTCCCAGCTCTCACAGGGCTCACGGCCTAACTGGAGACAACAAAGTGTAAACAAGTAATTAAATGTCATAAGATAAATGTTTTAGGAGAGACAGCAGAGGTAGAGAGGCGAAATATCAGGAAATGGTAAAAAGCATACCACACCGCTAATCACGAGCAATCCATTAGTGGTAGGATTTGGATTAAATTACAACTAGATTTTACTTATTTATTATTCATGAGACATTCTGTTTTTCAATTATTTTTTTTTTCTCCTCCACATTAGCCCACCCATTTTAAAGCCTCAAGCATTAATTTGATTTCCCGCCAATAATTTGAAGATAATGATTTCTGTCTTGGTTCTGTCTGCATGGATCTTCCTCTGATAATTTGGAGAGAAAATGATGTGTATCTCCCCTCTTTTCAGACAGTGGCCTTAGGGATTTTATTCATCGTGGGGGCAGGGCCTTAGCTTTTCTGACAGATTTAGGAAACAGGAAGAGAGAAATCCAAAACTGAACAAATCTGTCAAACTCATTTTCTTGCATTTTCTTGCAGGGTTTTCTGCCAATTTTCGCTCTCTCTCCCTCCCTCCTTCCTCGCCCTGCCCCCCCTTTTCTTCTTTTAAGTAAGAGGAAGAAATTGGGAAAGTATGTTTCTCCTGGTTCCTAAAGGGACAGAGTAAAAATGCTAGTGAGCAAAAATGCAGGTGTGCACCAGCTGGAAGGTCATTCTTGGCTCCTTGGAGGACAAAGCAGGAAGGTAACAAGGGCAAGTGTGAGTGAGCACAAGGAGCAGGCAGGCAGGCAGGAGGGACCTCTGTCCACTGTCACTCCATCACTATGCCTCCACAACAGAAACCCAGGACAGGAGGCTGACCCCAGTCTTCCTGGGACGGCAGGGCTCTGACCCACCCTCCCCTCCCCCACCTCTTATATTTCCCCATTAGCCCGAAAGCAGGGGAAGAATTAAACCTTTTTCATGGCTAAATAATTAACAAAGCGCTGGCATTCTGACAAGCTGGCATGCATTTTCTTAATCAGCAACCCACCCAAGTAGCTTAGTTTATAAGCTACTTAAGATAAATCCTGTCACTTAAATATTCTAGATGAGCCCATGTACATTGTCCAATTCCTTGAGGAAGCTTGAGTAAATGCTTTCTCCCAGTATCGCTCTTCATTCCAGTCCACAATCTGGCCACTCTTCACACTCAGCGATGACGCTAGCAACTCTAAGAGTGGCAATAATTGTGCATATAGTATTCCACCATCATTAGAAGAAATGACTACATTTATGAGCCTTCCTCATCATACAGTTCCTCTTCTGAGATCCTAGAAATTCAACAGACAATAGGGATAATGCAATCGCTCTGGGTAAGACCACCAAAGACTCTTAATTGCTAAAGTCAATGACACTGTAGAGTGCCTGTCTTGAAAGAAACAGCAACATTTGACACCCTGGATCCCCTATTCCTTCTGCTTGGAACCCGCCCCACCTCTCACCAACCCAGCTCTGGTTATTACTCTGTCGGGTTCCTCTCCCACTTTTGTGTCTTTCTTATCAGTCTCTTTCTCCTATCTCTCTATGGACAGTGGGTGTGTCCCAGGGCTTCCTGGTTTGAATGTCTTTTAACTGTTATAAAGAGCCCTTTTCCTCCCTGAGCTAATGGCCCACGTGCCCCCCATAGTGGCCTTACATGACTGCCACACTGCATGCCTTCCAGCTTCTGAACAGCATCTCTATATATGTGGCTCTCTTTTCTTTTCGGTCTCTCCACCCCACCTGACAAAGGCCTCCTCAACCCGGAAGACCCCACCCGGCAAGGGTCTCCATCCTCACCACAATTTGGAGCCAGGTACTTCTTAAATGTCCATCTCACCCACTACTTCTACCAGGCCACCAGGTCCGGGACTCTGTCCGTCTGGTTAAGCATCAGATTTTTCTGGGAGTTAGCAAGTCACTAAGCCAGAGTTCTGAGTAATACAACAGACTAGAAGGTCATATCCAAATGACAGAGACCGAAAACAAAACAGACCAACAGATTTCCATGAAACCTTTACATGTAACACAGGGAGACTTTCTGAGCATTATGATGTATTTACTATTACAATGCATTATTCTCCAAACAAAAGTAATCAAAAGACCTTAAATAATTGTGCCCAAGGCAGCAATTTCTGCTCTATGCAAAGTAGTATTTGAACACATTAGTGGTTATCATAAACTCAAAATAAAAATCCATCAATGTTCAAAAGCACATGAACCCTGTTTGAATCTGTGGGTTACACGCACACTTATGTGTGTATGTGTCTACCTATAAACACACGCACTCACATAGACACACACCTGGACTTCCTATGTCTGAGCTATCAGGATACTAATTGTCAATAATCTTACATGAATTATATAGATGGCGACACAGTTTTTTTTTTTCAAAAAAATAATGATTTTATAGATGCATATAAGCTAGAGGGTACAGCAAGAATATCAATGAGAATCATTATGCCTGTAATTTGGATTGCATTTCCTCCAGTTCTCCAGTGTAAACAAATCTTCTCCCAAATAGCCCTATTAGTAAATGAAATATTTACTGCATCAATAAATTTGCCACAAAATTTGCTGACCAAAAATGTTTTTAATGTAGAGAACTTCATTTCACAAGGCTATTTCATAGCCTTTGTCAAGGTTCACATACAATGGAGGCCTTTAAAAAGCTTAACAGGCCCTGTTTTCGAACGACATTTTTTTTAAGTTTTTATTTTTAAAAAATCAATATAAATATAGGAGCTCTTATTTGATTGTTTTTCTCTGAAAAATATAAATCAAGCTCCTGAAACTCTAGAAAATGAAAACACTATTTTAAGTTCTGCTTTTAAAATTGTCCCTTACAAGTTCTGAAATGCTTATATCTTTTAAGGTGGGGAGGGATGACTGTTACTAAAAGGGTGACCTTGAGCCTTCCTACCTTTCTTTTTTTTTTTTTTTTTCAATGTTTATTTATTTTTGGGACAGAGAGAGACAGAGCATGAACGGGGGAGGGGCAGAGAGAGAGGGAGACACAGAATCGGAAACAGGCTCCAGGCTCTGAGCCATCAGCCCAGAGCCTGACGCGGGGCTCGAACTCCCGGACCGCGAGATCGTGACCTGGCTGAAGTCAGACGCTTAACCGACTGTGCCACCCAGGCGCCCCAAGCCTTCCTACCTTTCTAAAGGCAGATGACAGTATCACTCTGCTGAGACTGTATTAAGGCTATAATACATGGGAAGCATTTGGCCTGGTATCTGGTGCACTAGAAATTACACTATGCACATTTATAGAATTGGTGAAGAAATAAAGCTTCTGGTGAGGGTATTAAAGGCTCTGGAACGAGAGCACCTGGGTGCAAAATCAGTTTGAATTTCTATCATATGACCTTGGGAAGAATTTATTTATTATGCTCAAGGTTCAATGTCCTTACCTACAAAATTGGTGTAACAAGACTACCTAGCTCCCGGAGTTGCTGCAAGATTCAACAAGATGGTGCATATAAAGAGCTTAGTGCAGCACCTAGACATTCATTATCTTATTATTTCCATCGCATTAATTTCATTAGCACGTTGCAGGGAGGAGAGGCAGGGCGAAGTGGCCAACAAATTCGGGGAAACTACAAATTCTCACTCTACAGCAATTTTTATTTTATTTATTTATTTATTTTTTTTTTTAAATTTTTTTTTTTTTTCAACGTTTATTTATTTTTGGGACAGAGAGAGACAGAGCATGAACGGGGGAGGGGCAGAGAGAGAGGGAGACACAGAATCGGAAACAGGCTCCAGGCTCTGAGCCATCAGCCCAGAGCCCGACGCGGGGCTCGAACTCACGGACCGCGAGATCGTGACCTGGCTGAAGTCAGACGCTTAACCGACTGCGCCACCCAGGCGCCCCTCTACAGCAATTTTTAAATTAAACTTTTGCTTTTATTCATACGGTAATCTTTGTTTTTTAATTTTTTAAAATATTTTATTTATTCTTGAGAGAGAGAGAGAGAGAGACAGAGCATGAGCGAGGGAGGGGCAGAGTGAGAGAGGAACACAGAATCCAAAGCAGGCTCTAGGCTCTGAGCGGTCAGCACAGAGCCCGATGCGGGGCTTGAACTCACAAGCCATGAGATCATGACCTGAGCAGGAGCTGGATGCTCAGTCAACTGAGCCTCCCAGGTGCCCCTCATACGACAATCTTTGAAGTTAACAAGAGTACATGATGCCCACTCGTGTCCACATGTACAAAAAGATACAAGGCAGTGATGGAAAAATGAACTTAATATGCACATGATACTCTCGTCAAGCAAAGGTGAAACGATGCCATACCATGTTGTATGACGTTCTGAAATAGTCTGAATAAGGAAAGCAGTAAGACAAGTTGGCTGTCACAGGACACACGAATACATGAGAATATTGAACCCCCTGGCATAACACACACATACTTTGTACAATGATAGTTTCAACAAAACATCTTCATCCAAGACAGTGAATCAATACTCTACTTCCAATTTTAATGGTTTTGGGGGTTTTTTTTGGTATATGTTTAAAGTTACTTTGCTTTTACAATTATATGAGACATAAGATAGGTTTAACTGATTTCATATTTTGCATGGGTGTAACTGCTGAGATACAATTTAAATTTTCAATGAAAGAGGCCCTTTTATTTCTCAAGAGAAACACTGTTTTTAGGGAAAGCACTGATTCGTTTATCAGAGCACTTACAAAATTATACCCAACCATCTTTGCCAATCACTGATAGATGAAAAAGCAGAGAGCTGTGAACATTAATTGAGTTAACGCACAAGAAAAACTCCACACAGTATCTCTCTCTCGCCCTCCATAAAGGTTTACCATTGTCACTACCATCATCATCATCATCATCATCATCATCATCATCATCACCATCACATTCTACGGAAGCATCTATCCATCTTCTATTTTGTGAATGAAACCTGGGTGCTATTTGTATCAAATAGACAAACTGGCAACCTGTGTTAATTTTATCTTTCCTATTTTAGGTAATTATTGTTTTCTGGTACACTGACCACATGGTTTGCTGTTTTAAGTAAGTTAAATCTGGTAAAACCCAACCAGTGAGTAATGGCATACAATTCTACTTCTTTATAATGGCAAAAGCCATAGTCTGTGGAGTAAATATTGAATGAATTACATCAGAGATTTACAGAATCTTCAAATTGAACAAAATGAAAACTTATAAAGAAAGATATTATCAAGTCAGAAATTAAAACGAGATTGAATATCATCCCTGCTGATACTAAAATGGAACTTTTCCTCTGGACATGAATAACATCATTCCCCTAATACTCCAATTAGAGGGTAGAACCCACCTTAAACTGTAATTATTTGCTTACCTGGTTTTACTAATGGACTTTTAATTCCTTAGGCCTATAGGAATGTTTCTTAGTTATCATTGCACCTGGGAACTTAGTAAGCTTTTACAAACATTTACTAAATAAATAAAACAGTCTAACATTTAGTTACCTACGGTTCCCTCCAATGCTTATCTTAATTTCTCAAAATAAAGCTGCAATCAAAAAGTCATTCTCTTCTTCATAAACCATAGATGGGATGAGCAACATTTTTCATCCTTGCTCTACATTATAAATATCCATTCTCCCTAATCATTCATTCTATTCTATTATTTAATTTCTCCATTAGTCCTTAAAATATGGCGATATATCCAGAAAATGATATTTTACAGCAGAGGCACAGCAGAGGGTTTACTTTATTTTGCATTCTTGTGTAGATCGGAGTCCTGTCTGTATACAATCAAAATACATATTCAGCTTTATGTGGGTCTTTCCAGTCATCTGTGATTCTATAGCTGTGTATTTTCCTTTGATGCAAACTATTCTACTTCTTCAGAGATCATAGATGTAAGTTTCATAATCCCAATGAATGACTTTTTTCCTTTGTAGGATCAATTTATGAAGAAAAAAAAAAAGGAAGAAGAAAAAGAAAGGATGTCCTGGTCAGTGTTTTAAAGTGGTAAAGATTTCCCAATTCCAGTCTGGCTATTAAGTCAAAGGCAAAATGACACGTCCTTGAGAAGGAGAGAGCTCTGTCAAGCAGGACACTGTCCTGAAACCGCAGGCCTGCACTGCTAGGGCAATGCCCTACAAAAGAGACTTTAATTCTAGCAGATATAATGGGTAGTCTTTTTGAAAAGTGAGCTTTTTTTCCCCAGAGAAAATGTGCCCTGTGATCATAGGGACCTAACTCATTTTTTAAAACTGGCCCATTATTTTATAAGTAATAAAAAAAATTAGCAAAGGAAAACTCGAGGTCAGAAAAATTCCTTCCTACATCTAACATGCAAACTGAAATTCTCCAGAATGACATTACTCAGTGTCTGATTCAGGGAGCTTTCAGTGACGAATGACAGATTCCTCAGAAAGGGGACAAAGGGCTGATACTCAAAAGAGACAGAAGAATATTCTGGTAATTAATTTACCAGAAGGTGGAGGAAACACAAGACCCTGACAGCAAAGCAAAAACCAAAACAACGCTTGCTCTAAGAGAAAAGAGAAATTGCAATGAATATCGAAGGTCACTACCTGAAATCTAACACAGACACTTGGGCCTCTCAGGGATATTCTGAAAACCACAAATAACACCAGCACACTGAAATCTTGGTTTTTACTTCCTATTTAATAATGCAACTTGAAATCTCTCCTATTCCTATTCAAAAAGAGATTAAAATTTCACAGAAGTTATGTTAAAACACACGTTTATAATTCTAACTAACTGGTTTGTGCTGTAAAACGCCTCACTTTCTAAATTTTGAAGTTGTTAGATGATATCCCATAAATTTAATAATTAGGTCTTTCAGAAATGAACTTAGTGCAGGACAACAAAGGAAATACTTAAAAACAAACCAACCAACCAACCCTGAAACCTTGATCAAAGAATGCTGAAACAAATTTTCATGAGTTCAAAGTTATTTTGTTCATCTAATACAGCATATTTGTGAAATCACGTTCATGCTAAAATTTAACCCAATGACCAACCTAAGTACTGTACAGTAAATTGGGAAATTTCTCAATTCTCCTTCACTCAATTGGCTGAACACGTGGATGTTCCATGCGTGTAATACAAGTAAAAATATTTAACAGTAATCAAAAAGGTCATGCTTCATACCTAAATCAGATTTCTAGTAATGCACAGACTCCTTATAAGCTTAGCACCTACTAACTCCAGGAAAACATAGCTGTGCCTACTCTTGCTGTCTTTTATTCAACCACTGCTTCCTCCTTGAATGTCTTCTTATCCCAGAAGTAAGCAGCTTTGTGATAAAGGATAAAAGACTAGGCTCTGAGCCTTGGCCTCCTCATTGAGCAAAGGCCCCTGTGAGGCCCAGCCTGATTTCCTATATGCCCCAGGACTCACTCACACATACGCTCATCATTCTAGGTCCAGCCCAAGATGCTATTTGTCCATCTAGGCCAGGATAATCTCTCTTTTTCTGATGTCCTTCATCTCTCACAGTTTCTTAGCTGTTTACTTAAGTTAGTAATTCTCCCCAGATACATTTTATTCCTCTATGACAGGTCCCATCTTACCTGGAAGTACTTTGTACAGAACTAGTTAAAAGAAATATTCATGGATGCATTTACTGTTGAAGTCTGGAGAAGAGCCTTTTAACATGATTATTTCAAAAAGCAGAGTTTAGATGTTAAATTAACTTTTAGGAAATGTTTTAAACTCACAAGGGATTCTTCACGAACAGGCATTTTTTTACGTTTTTTAACAAACAAGTTATAGTATTTTATCTGCTAATGTTTTGCAAGTTCCAATAGTATGAATCTTAATTCTTAGATCATCTGCAAAAGTAAATTTTCTCCGTTATACAAGTCAAGTCCAACATTAATTGTATTATTTCACTATCATGTAAAATAGTGCTTCGTGAGGAAATTACCATCTGGCTTCAGGACTGTTCATAAGACTTTCCTGAAGAATGATTACGTTGCATTTGTAAGATTAATTATTTTCTACGCTACAAGCATCAGCACCTGTCGGCATGGTTAAATGGTTGGCTTAGTGGCTATTGAACATCACATACAATTCAGCATTAAGGTAATGAAATATATGTGAATAAGGTTTGCCAAAGGTGAAACATTTTAGAATTGGGGTATTTCATTTGATCAAAATACACAGCATAAGCAGAGTTTATAGATTTCTTCACTGTCATCTCTTTAAATAGCACTTTTTCCATATCAGCATCTCGAACAACATAATCAAGCCCAAGAGTAGGATGATAGCCTAGTAAAATCTTGCTATGAACTACTGATAATTTTACTGTAACCAAATGACTGATGTAAATATTTTGTGCTTATTTATAATAAAGATCACAGCCACCTCAGAGTTTTAAAAGAGCTCTTAAAATGGCAACCAATACTTTTGGTCATGGTTACAGTTCTTCTCTGGAGACTTCATCATGTAAATTGATGTAGACTGGCCAAAGTGGATCACATTCCTATTAAGTATTTTTATCACACTAAAGATTTTATTAGGCACCCCCATCTAGAAATTAATTTACATTTTTCCCTACAAATCGTTCAAAGATTCACAAAGCAATTCTTATCATCTCATTAATTCTACTTTATATTAGATTATAAAATGGTGTGTTACACATGTTGTTTTATGACCACACAGCTGTTCCTTAAATGGTTGTTTTCTTAATTATACTCAGTTTCTTGAATCTAATGCAAATACACTTTAAATTTTTTTCATTATTTAGGACACAAGGGAAAAAGAACAGGAAAAATACTGTCAATACCCCTAGGCAGGAGTGAACATCTTATCTTAACGGGAGTTATCTCAGCACTGGTAGAGGGCTGGTCTGCACCAACTAGAAGGTTCTTTGTCACCTTGGTCTATGACCACAGGGTTAGGTTTGTTCTTCTTCTTCACAGTGAACTAAACTAAAGGAGTCTAAAAATACTTTGTGAGCAGCCTAAAAGCAAGTTAACAATTTATGCCAACCGAGCAGAAAAGAATGCTGATATTAAATTTCCTGCCTATGGACTTCCTACAGGGGAAGGCCTGGTAAAACATGTTTGTTGCTGTTGATCGGTTTGCAAAGCCATTGCCTCAATTAGCTCCTGGAGACACAGATGATATAATTAACTAAAGATAACATCCCCCAAGAAACTCATTTTCATCATCAGAACTAAGACTACAGCAGTATCTTGCCTAAATTTCATATTTTATCGTCCCTGCCCACCTTCTGCTAGAGGTGCTAATGAAGAGACAAATAGCCAAAAGTCACACAGTACAGAGAAGACTAAGAATTCGAAAAGGAAGCAGTTTCATCCAATACAAACCTGGATTATTCACAGTTTGATCATATGCACTGTGGTAACATGAAAAAAAAAAAAAAAAAAAAAAAGACCACTTTAGCCTAAGTAGAAAAGAGTAAGGAAAAAAAAAAATTAAAGCCTTTTAAACACAACTTAAAGGATCATAATGTATTAAAAACTAGGGAAAAAAACTAAAGATCACTTTATGGGTGAAGATCACTTTATGGGTGCACTTTATGGGTGCAGATATGAGTGACTCACCCAAGGTCACAAAGCTGGTTAGTTGCTAAACAAGAACAAGAACCCAGATATCCCTATGTTCAGGCCAAAGTTTACCCACTGAGTCTGTGCACCTTAGTGAACTTTTATTTCAATGTGGTCTCTCATTCCTAACAGGTATGATACATTTTAAAGCTGACTGAAAATATACGTACACACACCATAGTCAAATGAATCAAACCATGTTTTTCTCTGAGGTGATGGAAGCAAGCACACGTATCACAAAGTCAAGGGTTGGCAATCACTGTGCTAAATTCAGTACACGACATTGGCGTATGTGATCAACTCCTCACAATCCCATTTTTACACGGGAGTGGGATGGTACCTATTTCAATTTAGTTAGCTCTAGGTCTATCTGCCATGCAGAGTTCAGCAGACAGCAATCTTGCAGAGCTTAGAGAATTGTCCCCAGCCTGGTTCACACATAATCTGAAGCTTGTCCTGGGTAGCCAGTAAGCAAATCAGCCATGAAGACTTTTGTCTGACAAATTTGAATTACCAACTACCAACAATACACGAGTCAGTGCTAGCAGCTAGCATAAATGAATCCTATTTATTTACTTCTCTGTATACATATTAGCCTCTGAGCCTTCACAAATACCACTCCAAGGCAGTGCCTACCATTTTTATGTCACCTGAAAACAGGCCAGCAGCACTAAAGACAAAAGTTAACCCCTGACTCAGAATTCTAAGGACAGCAATCCGGCTAGTTCAAGCACAAGGCAGGAGAGATTTTTCTCACATCATTTATTGTAGGTTCTTTGTTGTTTTGTTTTTACAGGAAGACCCGTGTAACAGGACGCAGCTCCGCCTTCCGAGTCTGGACCTTTCCCGGAGACTGCACAACACCTGCTTCTCGCTCGCCTTCATCCCGAATGGCAACTCCCAGCCTGGGCTTCCTGTCCTATATCCCTGGTTGGGGGCAGGGAGAGTGCCCTCCAGGAACCAGGGGGTGGCTCTCACTCCAGTCATCAGCACAAACGGGGACTCTTTCAAGAGTTAGCAGCGAGGTCACTGTGAGTCCTGCCAACAGTGTTGATCCAACTGGAGCTTTTGCCCTTCTGTGGCCCCCACCACTCAGCACTTCCCCAGGACTTTTCGCCACTTTTCCCAGACTCCTTCTCCCCTAGCAGGGCCTCTGAAGGTCTGTCAGGAGTACCAAAGAATTACAGTAAGAGACACCAACATTCCAGAAGTTGCTTTTGTGTCTTCATCTAAAAAATGCCAGAGAATCTCCCTGCTATTTTGGTTTCTCCAAGCTACACAGAAAGGAAGCCAGCTGCAGTACCATTTCACAGAGAAGGAAGGGTACTGGGAAGCAAGGGGACAGTGCAGCACATAGACCACACACACACACACACACACACACACACACACACACACCACGCCACCCTTACTAGCTAACTGGCCAGCTAAACAATTGTTCTATTTTGGCTAGTTCCTTCAAACCTCATCCACCCAGCAAAACCTCAAAAATTGGGATCAATGGAGCAAACAGTCTCTCATCCAGATGCAGGAACCTGAGAGTTTCTGGAGAAAAATCTTTTAACCTTGCATATCTGCTCCAATGCGTGCTTTGAGTCTTAACTGAGTAACCAGTATCTATGATTTTTTTTTTTTTTTTGTCCTTGTTATCCTTCTTTCTTCCATTCCCTCAGGGACCATTCCGAACCTTCGTTAGGCTTGGTTCAACCTACAGGTAACTTCAGCTGTCAAGACCATATCTCTCCTGGGAAGATGGAGGTTATCAGCCATGGTCAAGGTTCAATTCCCCACTCTTCATCTTACAAACCTATCAACATCCACACCCATTCCTAATTCTAGGACTCCACTTGGAAGTCTTCTTCCTGCTCCTGGCTAGTCTTCCAATTGTGTCTTTGACCTTGACTTCAGCTAGAGGCAGCCTTTCTTTTTTCAACTTCTGTTTTTATACTTTCCTTTTACCTAGGACATAAACCTATTCAAAAATGGTCATTTTTCTCCCCAGGCCTTTATCTTAATGCAGTTCTGAAGGTCGGTCTCTGCACCACCCCCACACATACAACTCACACATATTGACAGATACACACACCCTACACTCAAACATGTTGAGAAAAGACACTCCCCTACCTAGTGATCCCAATAATCTAGTTTACTTCTTCCCACCTTGCTTCTCTGAATAGGCTTCATTTCCCACCTCAGGCTCCTAATTTCCCACCTGCCCTTATGTGTTAGTTCCCTGGGGCATCATTTCCATGTCATGGCTCTTCTCACTTACCTTCTATGATTTCATCTGCCACCACATGGCATCGACAAACAAGTCCCTACTAGCAGCTCCTAGATCTCAACATCCATCTTCAGAAAAGTATGGTGATCTGCTTGCCACGGCCTGATGTTGCTACGTTCATGGGCATCTCAAAGTCAAACTTCTGATGGAACTTTCTTCTCAATCTGGTCCTGTACTCTCTATCCTTTTTCCCAGCACGGGAGTCATCATAATCCTTGAATCCATACTGGGTAACACTGCGTTTGGGACTTAATACATACTTAATGCACTGAATGAATGAACTGATTAATTCCATCTGATACCATAATTATAATGCTATGAAATTAGCATTTGGATCATGTGAATAACATGACAGTCAATGCCATAGGACACAGGTTATAAACTCCCACTGTGCCCATCTTCTCAAAGGGTAATATAAGTATCATCTACAGGGGAACATGTTCACCACCGTATTATAATCTTGTGTTAGAAACTAATGATATTTAGTGACCAGACTACGAGGCCTTTGAGACCATGTTAATTTCTGCCTAACACAAGGGAGAAGTTCAACTTTCTAGCAGGCGGAAAACAGTGAGGCTAAATTTACTCTGGGACAACCTGGTTTGCAATTGAGAAGTTGATGCAATTAAGAAAATGTGTTTATACATTTCCAAAGAAGGGATTAATAGGGTTACTATTTTCTCAGCCTAATGAAGTAGCTTTTCAGTTCCAGAATTACCCCCACGGTCCTTTCCACCATCAGAATTCTGTAAGTCTTCAGCTATTGTTATGCTTAAACAATTCCTCTACTTCTGCTTAATTCCTTAAGTCTCCTGGTCAAACCTTGCTAATTTCCTATATTTATTAAGCCGTTATTGTCTCTAAGTAAAAGGTCCACTTACTTATCTTTCAATCACGTTTGAGGCCTTTCATCTCTCACTGAGAACAGACTGTGTACGCAACAAAAATCTTCAGAGTGTAATCAGGAATAGAAGAACAAATTCCCTGGGTCAGCTTCACATCCTGTCAAAATCACGATTCTACGCTCTATGGGGACAAAGCCCATGGTTCTAAATAGTATATGAATCTGGACAATTATAAATGTATGTTTTTGCTTTTTGCTCATACATAAGCCACACTAGGGGCTTGCCTCAAGTTCAATGGCTCCTTGTATTCAGTCAGTTTCCCAGCCCATGCTCTCATCTCATTAGAATTTCTGTATCCTCTGGTCTTGCAAAGTTCCCTTTACCTTCTTTTGTATCAGACAAAAGATGGTAATTTACGTCTAATTAACGGAACTGAGTCATAATGAGTTCTTTTCTCTTAGACAGCATTTGAATGTCCAAAATAACCAGAAAGATTGGGCTTTTTAGTCTCCCTCCAGCTTAAGGTTTTATAACACAATGCTCTTATTCAGGCCTCCTACTTTGCATACAGTCAGAGGGCTGGAGGTTATCCACATTGTGAAATTCTTTGGCTAGTTATGCCCAGAGTGATTTAATGGCATGCGAGGCAGATTTAATACTTTCTGCTAAGCAGATCTGTTGAAACAGTCAGGCTTACGATTGCATCCTTTTTTTTTTTTTTTTTTTTTTTTTTTTGTCTCTTCCTTATACTTTGAAATGATATTTTTTGCCAGTTGATGAATTTGATAGCATTCTTTATGAGATCAATTTCCTTGCAGAAGATACAAAAGACAGGATGAAAGACAAGTTTGATGCCAAGCACACAAAGGGCTGTGCATCTGCGTGAAGAGAAGCGTGGTAAAGCATAAAGCGGTTCTCCCCACGCCATGAGGGACAAAGATGGAATGATGTAAACACAACAAGCCTGCCTGAAGAAAGCAAAAGCACATGTTCTAACAGAAACAGTAACCAGGATAAAGTACTAAAAGCACCTTCTCCCTCTCTCACATGCCAACGTCTTTTAAAATGCCCCTCTATACATGCAGGCATGCCAACACAAATAAACCACGGAGCCTGAACACCACTGGCATCATGTCCTCCTGCAATGACACCAATTCGAGGCATTGGGTTTTTCTCCTGGGACCATCTTCATTCAATCTTTCTACGACATGGAGTAGAAAAGAAAAAAAAAAGTCCTCTCTCTACACATCAAATACCTCCACACCCAAATACAAATTCCTTCAATATAATATTGCTTTGTTGTTTTTAATGTGGCAAAACCACCTAAGTGTCATTATCGTCTGCTCTGTTCCAATCTAAAAATCAAAAAGAAAAGAAAAAAAAAAAAATAATGTTGACCAAACCTTCATTATGGGAGCCCTGGATGGGGAAATTAAACAGCCGCCTTACACAGAAGGCCAGGCAAATGCAGGTTACCAATACTCAGATTTTTATTGTTTGTCTCCTCATCTTTTTTCCTCCCCCTTAGAGAGGGTAGAATATAAAATTTACAAACACAAGCTCCTCAGTAGCTACACCTGATTTGTCAAAATGGAAAGATGACTCCTTGGTAACTAGGCTGCTTGGCAAAAATATTAAACCAGACAGGAAGTCACAGAAAATTAAATGCTACCTTGATTAATTAGGCTTAATGGGTAAGAAGCAACTAATTTATAATGCTAAGCTGACAAAAATAGGTTAAAGAAAAAGGAGACTTTCACATCAGATTAAGTAGAATTTCTTTCTTTTTTGGGGGGAGGGGTTGAATACACTGGTGAATACACTGGTACTCAAAAAACAATCTACATTTTTGGCATATAAATAAGAATCTCTATAGGCAGTTTTAAGCAACTGTCCTTAAATAATGACAGTGAAAATCTAGTATCAGAAATAAGCTATACATAAGAAGCCCTGAATGTGCAAACGGTTAATTTATAAATCTGATACTTGAATCACAAGTTTTTCAGACTAAACTGAAAATCATGGGGATGTCTCCAATCAAGCTCAGAGATTCTTTTCTAATCTAGAGCAGCACGGTGAATTTATAGCACGAGGGACCTCACGACATTGCCTTCTATCTCATGCACTTGATGGCACGCAGAGTCATGGGGAAGGAATGTCCTGGGTGTAGGTCTGTTCTAGAGGCTCTGGTGAGCTGGGTACTGCCCAAAGTGGGGCAGACAGGGGAATAAAGATTTTCAGCACCCACAGTGCCCCCAGTGGTAGGGAAGGATTCCTACTGGGTTGAGTGAATGGGGGTGGGGGTGTTCCATGGTGGTCACCTTTGCAGCACAAGTCAAGTGTTTCTAAACTGGGGGCTGTCTGTACTTATCAAAAGATAACCACAACTCAAAGTAGTGTAAGTGAAAAAAGAATGAAAGCAGATAGTGTGTACCATGAGAGAAAGCACACATTTTATGCTAGGTGTTGGGCAAAGAATCAACCATATATATATATATATATATATATATATATATATATATATATGGAAAGAGATTATTATACTTAAGTATTATAACTTACAAAATAGCTATTCCAAAAGAACTCTGTCAACAAATAACAATCTACATGCCTATGACTTAGTTTTATTCAGTTGTTTTTCTCATAACTGAATATACACAGAAAAGAGAACAGAGTTTGACAACAGATCAGAAGTAGTTCCCCTTTACTTGCCATTCAAAACCATCTATATACTTCAGAATATATAATAAAGAACTTTTATAATAAAGAACTGCAAGAAACAAACTGTACAAAAGCCTAAATGCCAAATAAACTTATTTTGACTCCAAGCAGATCAGGGTACCATGAACTGATAACTTTCTGGAAAAAAAATTTAGGACTTCAAATAAAAGAGTCAAAATACAATAAACATCCTTCCAGATAATAACTAGCAAAGAAAAATCAGACAATAATATTCAGTCTCAACTTGGAAAGGATAACCAACTGCATATATTTCTTCACATTATAATTATAGTTACAGCACATCCAAGATATAAGGAAATTTTTAAATGGTTGTTCACATTCATATCTAGTTGTTCACAATCTCTTTTCCCCAAAAAGTTGCATATAAATTGTTAGTCTGTAAATAAAGTCATACTTTAAATGCCCTCAAATTACTGAAATAATTTAAAACATTTTCAACTACAATTTTGTTCAAGGCCAATATTCTTTTCTAAAGCAAATGCTTAAATCTAAGTGAATGATTTTCTTTTTAAAAAAAATTTTTTTTTCAACGTTTATTTATTTTTTTGGGGACAGAGAGAGACAGAGCATGGACGGGGGAGGGGCAGAGAGAGAGGGAGACACAGAATCGGAAACAGGCTCCAGGCTCTGAGCCATCAGCCCAGAGCCCGACGCGGGGCTCGAACTCACGGACCGCGAGATCGTGACCTGGCTGAAGTCGGACGCTTAACCGGCTGCGCCACCCAGGCGCCCCTAAGTGAATGATTTTCTATTTGGTTATTTCTATCCTGTTTTTTTTTTTTTCTTTTTGTTTGTTTTTTTTAAAGAAAGGTTAGAGGAAGTAAAGTTAGCTGAAATTATGCTTAGTACTCTTTCCAGTCTTATTCCAGGGGATACATTCAGTAGCACGTATTTATTTATTGGGCACACAGTACCTCAAAGGTATAAAAAAGGTGCCAGGAATACAGCAGGACACAAGACAGCCAATTCCTAACTTAACGGAGCTCTTCCCACTTCAGATCCATGTCTGGTAAATAGACAATCTTCAGTACCATAATTGTGCTTTTACAAACTCTTTGATTATATCCTTGTAGTGTATCTTTGAGGTTTCAGTGAGAACAAACTAAATTGTAGTTAGCATGCTTCAAAAAAATTATTAAATGCCATAGCTGTAAGGATCTTGGGGATTAATTAGTCTGGCTCTTCCTTTCCTGTTTGAATATAAGGACAAATTTTTAATTTAGAAACAAAGGTACACAAAAACACAGAACTCTGTGGACTCCCTCGGACATCTTAATTGTCCTTTATAGCATCCATGAACTAAGGTCATATATAATGAAAAAAATTACTTTAAATTCGGTATGTGTTTCCTTACATGCTTATTACACTGATCTCAATAACACCTAAATTAATTTGAAGAACAATGGCAAATGTGTGGCATTAACTGACATATGTATTTGTATAATTGGATACTAATTCTACGCCCCTTAAAGTAAAGAACCGAAAATCTCATCCACTTCCTTCATGTCACCACTGAAGACCAAAGATGACTAAACCATCTTCCTAAGGTCACACCACCAGCTAGCAATATAGTGGACTTGGCAACACTGAGGTCTACAAGCTTCCACCCAGGTAGCAACTGTAAACATCTGCTTAGGTGCTCCCACAACCTTCCTGCCAAAAACTGCATTTCTCCTTCACCAACAAAACTCAAAAGTAAACCCTGTGCACATTTACTAGAGTATCTTCTGCATTTCAGCAAACTCTTGGAAATACTATAAATGCTTTTTTTCCTCCTTCTAATCTTTGGTAGATGAGAATTTAATGAAAGCAAAAATATAACTTCAGGGCAAAAGACAAATTTTCTTTTATTGTACTGTAGAATGTTGTATCTATCAAGGCCTAAAAACACCCAGAAGCTAGTATAATATTTCTAATGCAACATGTATCTTTCTGGTTTGGGGAAGGAAAGAAAAAGTTCTTTTATTCCTTTTCACTCTGCCTACAACTAGAACACTGATAATAGAGATTAAGCCTTAAATTTCTATATCCAATAGCAGTAGAATCACAAGAGGACTGAAAAAGCATTTGTCTCTACAAGCTAATACCCAATATGTTAGTCCTCTGGGCAGTTTACATTGATTTTGCATTTAACTGCATAGGCTGACTTTCCCATATTTTCCAGGACAACGTTGTAAAAATGATAGGATCTAGATATACTCTGATATGAAGCCAAAAGAAGAAAGTAAACTTAAGAGTACTGGTTTCCGTAATACCTATATTACGAAGGTGAAAAGAGGTGGGTTTTTTTTGTTGTTGTTGTCTATTTGTTTTTTGTTTTGTTTTGTCTTGGTCCTACCAGAAATTGACATCGAGACCAAATTGAGAGCAGAGATGATAAAATTGCACTTTTTCCTCATTTCCCTCCCACTATCTTTAAGTTACTTTGAGAAATAGGAAGAAAATGAAAACACCCCCCCTGACACCTGTCACCTACTTTGTAACTAATTGGGTTTAATTCCCTCTAGTTTAGTTAGCCAGTAGACTTTGTCCTTCAGTCTGTCTGGCAAACAATTCACAACCCCTTCATATGTTTTTGTAAAGTGTTGGGGAAAAAACCCATTAATTTTTGTTAACATCAAAGAAGATAAAATAATATTTTGATGGGAATGAAGCAATTAATCCTAATGATTAACTCAAATTATTTTTCAAAGTATAGGTTTCTTGAAGCTTCACAGAAAAAAGATACTTTAAAGACAACCTACTGATCTGCTGTTTGAAGGAGCTGCCATTGGAAAATTAATTAACAAAATACCGATGGTTTTAGGACACCCTCAAAGGGATTATGAGGAAGCGACATTAATAAAAACTTGTTTCCAAAGAAAATGATAGATCTATTTTTTCATTTGATTAACTGAGCTGTTTTAATCACTCTAAAAAAGGCCCCCTGCATTAGTTGGCTAGGGCCACCATAACAAAGTACCGCAGGCTGGGCTGCTTGAACAACAGAAATTAATTTTTTCGCAATTTTGGAGGCTGGAAATCTGAGGTCAAGGTGCCAGTGGGGTTGGTTTCTTGTGAGGCTTCTCTTCTTGGCTAATAGATGACGATCTTCTGCATATATTTTCAGATGGTCTTCCCTGTGTTTGGCTGGGTCCTAATCTCCTTGTTTTATAGGGACTGAGGTCATACTGGATTAAGGCCGACCCTGATGACCTCGGTTTGACTTCATTACCTCTGTAAAGGCCCTGTCTCCCAATACAGTCAGTTTTTCAGGTACTTGGGATTATGACGTCAACATATGACTTTTGGGGGTGAAGGGGGCAAATTCAGCCCACAACATCCTCACTAACCAGAAATTAATCCTTTACTTCCAACTGGCTCCATAATGTTTAAGGTTTTCAGCCCAACATTGTTTCCTTCCCTCCAAGGCTAAGGAAAGAAAGAAGAACGTGGGAAAGTCAGAGAAATTACTGACTGTGACACCAAACTAACAATGGGTGGTGCCAGTATGTTATAACCTTAGCCTTTTTCATTTATTTTTTAAAAATTTTTTATTAGCCTTTTTTTAAATTGGAGGAATGATTATGTTTGTGTTTGAATTTGAAATGATTATCATAAAATGAAATATAAATAAGTCAGAGGAACTGCTGGACACATGTATTCTGGTCATCACCACTCAGATGCTCAATGTCATTAAATAGCCCTCGGTCCAATTATCAAAACTCCTTCAATGGCCCTATTTTCAAGAAATAGGAATAAAATATTGATCAGAAGAGAAAAATACAGGCATGTAAAAATGTTAAAATCCTCACAGAAACTGAGCAATTGAAAATTCTAATGTATAATATTCTTTTGTTGGAGACCCTGTCTTTGAAGAAACCAGAGCCAGACAAAATCCATAATTCAGGAGTGGTATCAAAATCAGACTTCTAGTATTTAGTTCCAATTTTACTTATATACCATAGAAAGAATGAAATTATAGAAGAGAGACACAAACACAGAGCTCTTCACCTCTATCCCCTCATTTTAACAGTGAGGGATGAGGTCCATTAAACAGAAGTTTTCTTGGCAATCAAGTGGAATCAGTCAATGGTCAAACCGAGGCCACGCCCCCACCATCTAAGTTATATGCTCTTTCCAAAGACATTTAATGAATTTGACTATTTTTCATATTATTGGGCAAATTACAGGTGGAGGTAACACTGAACTGTGATTTCTGTCATTCTGAGGGACCTGTTTAAAAAAGACAGTGACAGCAAAGCTATCATTTCCTAAGTTACCACATTCCAGCAAGGTATACTGTATCAGAGTTTGGGGCAATTGTTCTCCTCATCATCTTTTTTGCTCAAGGACCGTTTTGAGTATACAGTTGATGATGCTATGAACTCTGTTCTCCAGAAAAAAAAAATACACATATATACAAAATTTGGTATTTCAGGGAAATAAAATATTCCCCTGAGAAGTACTCAAGAATAAACGTCTCTGACACTGATCAAAACAAAGCCCAAGTAATAAGATGCTACATGGAGTTTCTTGCCCCAGAGTCCGCCTCTTAATGGAAAGACTTTCCATGTAATAAAGTAATAAGTTTCCATGCAATACAGCAATAAGATGGGAGTTCTAAATTTTTATAATGCAGTGAAGAGATAATACGAAGTTTTGAAGGTTTCTTTCTGTCCTTTACACCGTTGTAATCCCATATGGGGGCCACTATGTTAGCTTTGTCTGGTATGATTAAGATAAATTTGTTTTTATCTTTTAAAGTCTAAGCAAAGTAGAAAAGAAAAGAAAGCACTGGATTGTTCTCAAAAACAATAAAACACTTGACCATAGAGTTCAGATAAAACATTGGGAACAACACAAGCATAGCCAGCCAGTTGCATGATTAATACAATTTCCTTGACATATTCTATTGCATTCCTTTGCGTATTATATATTATACTGAAAAATGAAAAATCAAAACCCTGTAGTAATTGATAGATGTCTTTGTCACAAAGAGGATCAAGAATAAACCCCAAAAGCAAATTTCAGTCTCACTTTCCAAAAAGCAAAGAGCATACAAATGTAAGAAACACCACCGTTCCCAGATCCCTGAGGCATTTTTAGAGCCACATATAGGATGAAGAGAGATAGGACGGGCCAGCCAGACACGTGCTCATAGCCCACATAGGAGTGCATCTAGACTATTCTTGGATCTGATTAAAAACTCGCAGGCTCAAATGTGCAAAGAGGTGCATGAAGTTCTCATCATATTTATGAGGAAATATATCCTTCTACATTTTTGAAATATTTTCTTTTTGGAAAAAAAAAAAACCTCAGCTAGGCTGGGGAAAGTCACAACTGCTTTAAAGTTTCCTTTCCTCGACTGTAAAAAGGAGTTTTAAATAGATGATTTCTGAGATCTCTGCCAGTTCTAAATACTACATTCCTCTATGACAAAGTTTTTAACGAAAGAGGGTGGGGATTTACAATTGGCCAGGCCAATTTAACTAAAAATCTCTCAAGTTTGAGAAAATAACCTTTAAAAAATTTATAACATGTTATTACAATATGTTTTTTCCCAATAATTCCCAAGCACTGAAGCCTTAAGGTGTCTCAACCCATATATTTTAGTGCTTAACAGTCACTCGATGCTCTTAACTCCAACTTCACACTCTGTTAATTACATAGGGACCTAAGCTTTCCCCCTGCTGTAAATGATCTGGCCAGATTACAGGGCCCAGAGTTTTTTTTCACCTGTCCATGCCCAGTAAAGCTTAGGACAGCATTCAGACATCCAATAAGTGCTTGCTGAATGAATAAACACACTTAGGAGGGACTACATTGCTATGTGTTAGGAATGAGGAATTAAAAAAAAGAATCTGACTGGGTTTCCACTCCTTAGGAAAAATCCAGAAGGGAAAACCTGGGCACATAAAAATTACAATGTACTGGGATTAAGTGCCACAGTGGAGAGGTACGCTAACAACACAGAAGAGGGGCAAATGGATTTATGTAAGGAATAGGATGTTATTACTGTGAGTGACTGGGGGCATTACAATGTCAGAAAATGAACTATTTGGGAATTCTGCATTTCGTATCAGCCCCGCTTCTTTCACAGGTCATTATGAGGGTGGTTCAGACATGTTTTTATTCCTCGAAGTGTCTACATCCAAGGGAGAACCCAGTAACAGGAGGTACTATTCCTTCTCCACTACTGGGTCTATGAAAGTTGCACATTACCGGCCTTAAATTTTACATACACAGAACATATTTAGCTTGGAATAACTCCATGAAGAATGGAATGACCTTCATTGTGACAAAAAAAAAAAGGTTCTCTTAGGCAAATATTTGGGTAAAAATTATGAACAACGATTTTACACAAGACAAAGTTCCAAAGTAAATACTATTAGAAAAAGATTGATCCTTGCTAGTTATCAAAGATATATAAATTAAAGCAACCTTGAGATGCCATTTTCTGGCCACTAAGAAAGCAGGATTTTTTTTTTTTTTTTAATATGCCACACATAACACACAGTCATGAGGTAACTCTTGTAGGGATTACTATTAATTAGCAACACATTTTTGGAAGGCAATATAAAAACAAATGACAAAAGCAATAAAGTAGTTCCAAGTAATTCCGCTCTTAGGAATACATGCACTGAAAATACCCCACAAGAAATAAAAAAAGACATAAGCAATAAGTTGCTCACTTGGCATTATACATCACAATTAAAAAGTAGAACGAAATCCAAACTTATCAAATTAGGGAAGAATGGTAATAAGTGAAATATATCGACACAATCTAATGTTACGTTTGATAATTTATGATCACAAAGGCTCTGCAGAAACAAACCAAAGAATTTGTTAAGAGGAAATGTGCCAACTATGAAATGCCACATGCACTCTGTAAATAAGAATTAAATAGCACAAATCAACATTTGCTTTCTCGTAGCAGCAATGCTAAAAATAAACGATCGGCTAGACGCGCTCCCTACTCGAGAAAGATCATAAGGAAAATTAAAAATGTGCCAATGTAGTAGAAGTATGCAAATTTATAGCATTAGATGATTTCCCCCATGAACATAAGTCATCTTTCAACGTCTAGCACACATGCCACCTCTTTGGATTGGCAACAGGGCAGGAAGTAATATGTGCTCCAACCTCTGTATTTCCAATGCATTCTGCTTCGATTCCTCCTGAGGCGTGAATGAGGATCTCCCTCACAGCAGACGGTCTTCAAGTACCTGCTCGGTTTTGTAGTGAGGAGGGTGGGGTGCACCTCCTTCACTTATGCATCGGTAGCTACACTGAATTTAGATATCTGAAACAGAGCTAAGACTAAGAAACTGAAGAGGGACTGGAAATGGAGGTGAACGCTCTGAGTTCTCCTCTACACCTATGGCTTAAGATATTCAGAAGAAAACAAGGGTCTTTAGTTTGGCACTTTTTAAAAACTTGAATTCACAAGAAAAGATTCAAGTCAGCCTCCAACTTCATCAATAAAAAAGAGGAGGTTGGACTGAAAAAAACCTAACCGTTCCTGCAAGTGCATTCTTATCTATCTAATCTAGAATTCTCTCCATATCTGAAAAGCACTGCACTGCAGCTTAAATACATAAAAACACATTTGCTGTAAATGGCCACTGAAATAAAAGATTAAAATAACTTTAATCATTTTTTTCAATTTCCTATTGTTTTTAATTTGATAAAAAAGGATAGTTTGTTGTTAATTTCATTTTCTTTAGAAAGGAATATATTAGAGGGGCGCCTAGGTAGCTCAGTTGGTTAAGCGTCCAACTTCCGTTCAGGTCATGATCTCTCCATTAGTGAGTCTGAGCCCTGAATCCTGCTTCGTGCTGGCAGTGCAGAGCCTGCTTGGATTCTCGCTCTCTCCTCTCTCTCTGTCCCTTCCCTGCTAGTGCTTTCTCTCTCAAAAAGAAAGAAAGAAAGAAAGAAAGAAAGAAAGAAAGAAAGAAAGAAAGAAAGAAAGAAAGAGAAAGAAAGAAAAGAAGGGGCGCCTGGGTGGCTCAGTTGGTTGGGCATCCGACTTCGGCTCAGGTCATGACCTCACTGTTCGTGGGTTCAGGCCCCGCATCAGACTCTATGCTGAACGCTTGTTCGAGGCCTGTAGCCTGCTTTGGATTCTGTGCTCTGTCTTACTCTGTCTCTCAAAAATAAATAAATGTAAAAAAAAAAAAAAAAAAAGAAAGAAAAGAAAAAAGAAAACCAGAAAGGAATATATTAAAAAGGTCACAAAGGAATCCTGCGAACAGCAAATGTCCCAATTTGCATATTCTGTGTTTCAAAAACTTCACTTGCAGAAAATTTATCCTGAGGAAATAATCATGGATCTGATCAAGATTACGCTACAGGAATGTTCATTCCAGAATTGCATAATAGTAAAAAGTTGGGGGTGGGGAAGAGAGCCTGGTAAGTATTCTCTGAAAAGATGTTTATTAAATAAACTGACATCCCATCTGTATGCTATACTACTGCATAAATATTAAAAAGATATTGAAGAGTAATGACACAGTAAAATATTAAAAATATATTATTAAAGAAAAATGGAAAAGTGGAACTCAAATTTTTGAAAAAAGAAAAAAAATTAAAGTTGATTTTCATTGTCCAAGGAAGTTATGTTCTGAAAAGTTACGGCAAATGCTGATTTAGCACATACTTAACTCTTGCTCCCAGGAGAAATACAGAGTTAGGGTCCTGTGAGCCTCTGGTCACAACATTTTCATCACCGGTCAATACATAACCTTATTTTATGTGTGTTTATGTTTCAAAACACCTTGAGATATATTGTTAATTTATTAACATTGAACACACGGCCAACCGCACTATAGCTCATGCCTGAATGAAGCTTACGTAACACTTGCATTTTCTCCAAAAGGCACATCACAGCCTTTCTCACTTAGGAACACTACACAGCATTTCAGTACACCTGTGAGCCATTTTTAACAACAGAATCACCAACAAAGCATGCAAAAATGTGAAAACGTGGTACTAAATGGACGGCAAAAAGGGCACTTATTTACAAATGAGAACCGCAACAAGAAAGCAGAGTGTTGCTTTGTTCAACACCTGTTGGGACAGTATGTGTTAGGGGACTCAAAATTCTGCCCCTCTGCACATGTCCGCCAATGACCTTGAAAGGGCTGCAGGTACTGATCTGGAGGTTACAAATCATTTTTATGGAATAAGTGAATTCACAGATATGGAACGCACGAACAATGAGGATTGACTGTACAAACACAGGGAAGAAATGGATGGATATAACTCATCTAGGAACAGAAGTCTCTCCAGGTGGCAGCTAAGTAGGTATGCCACATGAGATATTTTCTTCTTTTTGCTCATCTGCTCTTTCAAAGTACACTTAACATTCTTCAATTGTTTAAAAAAATACATGATTATCTATTCAAATTTGCTACAGCAAACCTACTAACTTCTTGATTACAGGAAGAAGATTACTGCTAACAAAATCCTTTAAATTATGATGCTTCCATCATATTTGAAGAACTACCTTACAGTAGTAAGCATTTTGTAATATTGAGAGTTTTTTTTGACATTAATCGCCTCCCCTAAATACTGGTGGTATCTAAAAGGAGCGCAAGTCAAGAAAAGTTCCTAATTCTATGGTGCACATATCAGATTAAAAGAAAATAAACTCGTTACTAGTAGAATACACAATTCACTTTCAAAATACTGATGATGTATCTCAATTTTTTTGTTTGTAGTCATACCACTGAGGTTGTCAGTCATGGGATTTCAGCAAACACCTTTACATCAATTAAAATCTGAAAGGTTGGGGTGCCTGGGTGGTTGTCAGTTACGCGTCCAACTTTGACTCAGGTCATGATATCACAATTCGTAAGTTTGAGCCCCGTATCAGGGCTCTGCACGGCCAGTGCAGATCCTCTGTCTCCCTCTCTATCTGTCCCTCCCCTGTGTGCATGGTGCTCTCTCTCTTTCAAAAATAAACACTTAAAAAATAAATAAAATAAAATCTGAAACGTTATTATCTACACAGTAAAAATAAAGGCAATTAGCAAAAAGCCGCTAGAAGGAAGTTTATAAAGGCAGAACCAACCACGTGTTAGGGTGAAGAGAAGATAAATATTAAATATAAACAAATACAAATAAAGATATGAAATAAAATGTAAATATTAAGTATCTCCTTGATAAGGAAAAAGAGGCCATGGAAATGTAAGAAAAATTTAGAGGCAGCATGATATTAAAGGAAGCAAACAGTAAGAAAAAACGTGCAATTTCAGAGAAGAAACAGGTTTAGATCATTTCAGTATTCTGGAGTATTCAAAGGTAGGAATGACCTTCAGCTTAGCTCACATGTTAAACAACATGGCCAAAGAATACTAAAATTCAAACAAACATCTGAAGTTATAGCTTTTTAACCAGCAAAAACTGAAGTATTCCCAGATTTATACATGGAAACTTACAATTCCTTAACTTCTGTGATGACCATTCATTCATCAACTGTTAATTCCAGTTACATTGTATCTAGAATACCTTAGTACTTGGTTTCCCACTTAATATTTATATATCCAAACTTTTGTTTCAGGTCATCCCAGGGCTTTCCACGTACACAGATAACCTCCACCTCCCTAGCCACGTCATATGACCCCTGTAGCTATTTGTGTGACCCTCCTAACTATACACAACTAAATTTTCATCTACCATAATGAAGTTAGTGGTAAATTTTCCTGCCTAAGTCATTTGCACCTGTATGCATTTATTCACTAGCACCCTATTAACTTGCATTTCTCCAAAAGCCACCTGGAGACTTAACTGGAACCACACCTGTGATTTATAAACAAATATGCCATAACACGTTTGGGAATTCAATCTCACCCAGCTTATTTAATACCTATGTGCAATCTAATTTCAGTAAAATGTTATGTTTGCCCGAAATAGCAGTTCTTGGGGATTCAGAGTTTTAAAAAGAGAAAGAACTGATTAAAGTACAAGAATAAACTTTTCTGGAAACCAGGAAACTAAATGGCGTATGTGGAAGCACACAATAGATCACAAAAATCTGCCCTATGTGTGAAAGGGTTTCTATTCTAATTTCCTTGATTGCTTAAGGATTCCAACTACACGGAAGTAAAACAATTACTTCACCCTAAAAAGACTTCCGGCTTTGGCCATTATGAATATCCTGTCAAAGCCAAAAATAGCCACTTGTGCACCTGTTTCAGTTTTTCTCTGTCCTCTCCATTTTTACCTACATATCTTCCTATTTCTCAAACTGCTCAGGAGGAAACTGGTGATGGCTGTTCAGGGTGAGAAGCTAAATAAAGCATGTTCCCATTTTCTCTGGCCATCTGTATAGAAATGCCCACGAGTCAACTCACCTTTAACATGGAGCTGAAACCATCTTTTACTATGAAACTGGCCTAGTTTCCCAGTGAAAAGAGAGAGTAAAAGTAAGTGGTTCCTCCCTCACTTTGAGGGAAACAGTTATGTTTTCCATAAACCAAAAAATCATGAGTTAGTTGTATTAGAAATGATGTTATCATTATCATTTTTTTTTTACTTCATTAAATGAAGAAATGAAATCCCAGGTGCTTCGAAGTGACTGACTGCAAAGTGCCTAAAAAATCAAGAAGTGAACATTTCAAGCAGTCTTCTGACCCATCTCTGCAGAATCACTTCTTGAAATGTTTTGTTTTGCTTGTTTTAACCAGAAACACAGAGGACAGTACCATAGATCAATATTCCTGCTTTCCGGTTCTATATATCCAGTCCCTATGCGGGACAGGTGGCCCATTTTCACACTGAGTATCCAACAGTGAATGACAGTAGTTGGTACCTTGGGAAAGGGCAATTGTAGAGTATTAATTTTTTTAAAATGAATATGCAAATTTATATTTGCCTTTTCAAGTCGAGAGTTTAGGCACTTAATGTAAATTAAATACAGAAAATCCTAAAACTTATCCGATGGTTTGGAGTGAATTAATGTCATTATAGGTCTTATTTATTTGGGTTATCTGTGGGCTAGGTGACGAGGGGTGGGGATGGTAGCCCCAAACTACTTATGTGAGAAACTGAAATGCAAATTAGAAAGAAGCGTAAGGTACAAAAATAGACTATTAGTATACAGTGAGTAATGCTAAATACCCAAGAATTCCTCACAGTGCAGTTGAAACTGGTTCTACAGATTATCAAAAAATCCAGAGTGGAAATCTGAATCAAGTAAAATACATTCATGCAAACACACAGCAGAATTGACTATAGTCATCAAATCATTACTTGCCTAGAAAAGACACCCTGTTTTCACTATTTAACAGTAGGCACTTGTAGAAAATAGGCACTCAGGAAATAGCAATTAAAAAAATAAATAAGTGATGTACGTGAGGATCTTAAGCCCAGCTGATAAATTCTTATGATCACATAGTTATATAGACCCTTCCCCCCCCCCAAAATCAGGATTTTCAAATGCAATTAAAAAAATTGTTTCTATAATAAGAAAACAGGCTGAACACCCTGAATACCAATGGCCCAGAAGAAGCTGGAACAGCACTTTTTCTGGCAAACTCTACCACATGTGGCCCGTGGCACTGAGCTCTTGCACTACCTTCCGAATGCCAACTGGCTGTTACTTCTTCCTGTCTGCCTCTCCAAGAAAACAATCAGTGTTAATTCCAGTTGGTTATATTATTGATCTTGGTTACTTAAACAGATTTATAATGAAGGAAGACTATAAATACTGTTATCAAGAGTTTCTGTTGGCTCTGTTGGTTCTATATTAGGACTATGAAAATATTTACCATATATTTTCATTAAAAGGTTCCTAAAGCATTTGCTTGTGAAGAAATTAGCTAAAATAAAGTTAATTAAAAGTGCACAGGTATTGTTCTATACCATAAATTTTGGTTACATGAAAATTGATTGTAAGCGTTGCTATCTTGAAATCAAGGGTCATAAACAGACCATATTTAATTTGCATCCTTCTTCAAATATTTTTTTTAAATACCATGAAGTAATCCAAGAATTTAAACTAACTGTTTTACACAGGGTCCCATTATGAAGGTGTTATTAAGGAGCACAGTCCTAAAACTAGGTCATAAGAGTAAGTAAAATTATTCTCATTTTTGTAACTAGTTCACAACAAATTAAGCATATTCTAAAAGGAAAAACTTAACCACCTAAACATATACAAAGATGCATAAATAAGTCTACCATAATAAAGTATACTTAAAATAATAATGACTCCCTTCCAGCTTTACAGCATGATCTTCTGAAAAGTTATATTACTTCACTGGAGCAAATTTTTGATGATAAAAATACTTGACCTGGACCCAGGTGTCCAGGATTATAGTTGTTCTTATACTACGCTTCAGCTGTGTGTCCTTGGGCAAGTCATTTAATCTCTCTGGACCTCATTTCCTTCTACTGTAAACTGAGAAGGTTGTGGTTGCAAAGCTCTAAAGTTCCATCCTGTTCTAATAACCTATGAATCTGTGAGAGAGAAAGTTCATAAATATTCCATAATCTTCCTTTTACCAAAATGTTACTTCCAAATATAGATAACCTTTCATGACACAAAGCAAATGTTATGACAAGGTACTTTTCAATTAATGCAAATGTTAAAGTTACTATTTAAAACAATTCAAAAATAGAGTAGACTCTATCAAGATGTTGTGATTTCAGATATATCAGAACACAACACGGGGATCGCATGCCAATCAAAAAAAAATCTGAATGAAGCAAATTATTAAGTATGAACTTGAGAGAGTTCTGGAATAATTCCAAATTCATTGTATCCTTTTCAAAATAAGCTTTTCATCAGAAGAAATACAGTAAACTCTTAAACAGAACCCATCAATTACATACATTTAAAGTATAAAAATTATTTTTTTTACTCCAATCTTAGAAGAAAAGTTCAATCTGACAATAGAGCAAATTTATATCAGTCATTCAATAAACCTTTTTCCCTCTCTTCTAACTTCTGGGGCATGGCCTATGGGGCATGGCCATAACTCTAAAATAAAAATTCAAATTCAGAAAAATATGCACCCAGGTCAATGAAGAGTCCTTAATTAAAAATACATCACATTCATTAATGGTGTTATTATAGCCAAAGTATCCTATCATATTTTTAAAGATGTTTAAAAATGAAGCTTGAATATAAATGGATTACTGGTAAACACCTTCATGACCTCACCAGAAAAAACAACAACAACAACAATAACAATAACATTCCACTATGTGGATTAGTGCTAATTAAGAATTTATTGTAAAAGCAATAACTTCAGGTTGTAATAGATAGGAAATGAGTAGAATACATGCTCTTTAATAATATTCATAATGTTACTTCACTCACGGGGCTATTCACAAGTTCTCTGCTCTGAGATTTGGAACATGATCATTGAAAATTTTCATTTCCTGCCATCAGTCACCATCAGCAAATGTCGGGTAGGAAAGTGTTAGTTATATGTGTCTTACGGGCATCAGTTTATCATGGTCCTTTTTCCTCCAAGATAGATGGTTTAAACTTATTTTTTCACCAGAGAAAAAAAATTATCTATAGGAATTACTCACCTCAGTTATAAATTTATAGATTAAAAAAAAATAATGTCACATGTAACTATTAAACAAGGAGGAAGTCCACAAGATGAGCTTCCGAGTTTCCGAGTTTCCTAGCCTCTGTCTCATTTAATAGACTCTTTTTTTTTTTTTCTGGCTAAAGTAAACTGTTATTTTTAAAACTATTTTCCTATACAATGGTATCATTTATCAGCATTAAAAAAATCAAATTCAAGTCCTTAAAATAATTTATAATTTGGACTTAGCATCTCTAATTGTATTATTTATATTACAGGTAGCATGAAATAATTATATTTTTAGTTTATCTAGTGACACAAATGTTTAGTTAAAATTATTTTGGATATAAGCACAAAAATCAAAATTATGTACAAAGAAGCAACCCAGCTGATTAGAAAATACACACACACACACACACACACACACACACACAAACACACAAACTAAACATTCATTACCAGTTCTATGATGAATATTGTCTTTGATGATGAAAATGTGGAACCAATAAAACTGAAAAATGTGAAAAAAAGTTTGACAGTTGAAAGCAGGCAACACTAGAATGTACCACTATAGTACATTTGCTGTTGTAATATCTTATAAAAACCTAGCATCATTTTAGACTATAAAATTGAAGTTTATCAAGAATAACATATCTGAAGCCAGGTACCTAAAACTAAAAAATGAACCTAGATCTATAACAAACCATACCCAAAACATACTGATATTGAGTCTGAAATGTTGAAAGATTTGTTGATTCTTGTGTGATATCACGAATATAGAAAGAGAGATGGATGGATATAGAAACCACTGAATCCGTGGTATACTGTAATACAAAAGATTGTAGGAATACTGTTCCCTAGGACACTTAAAATGACACAAGACTAAATAAGAAAAAGCCCAATGTAAAAAAAAAAAAAAAATGAATGACTTAATAGCAGTATCATACATGTGCTATGCTATATTACTGAATAATATTGGTACAAACTTGGCATTTACATGTAGGACTAACTCCCCTAATATTGAGGACTTACAAATAGCACGTTAAGAGTTCTTCTCATTTATAGAAAGAAGCAGTCAATAAAACAAAGAGTGTGGGAGGAAGACTACAAACATTTGGAAAGGCGGCTGTCAAAAGAAGTTATGATTCCCTTTGGGAAAAACAAAAAGAAAAAGTAAAAGTTTTTATGGATTTTAATTAGCTAGCTTGCAAAAGAAAGATCAGGTGAGGACTACTAATTATCACCTTCCGGCCCCACTAACACATTGGAGTCTAGCAAAAAGGAAGAAAAGGGGAAAAAAAACTTAAAAATAAGTAAAAAATAAAAAACAAGAAAGAAAAACACCCGCTCCAGGCCATTAAAAAAAAAAAAAAAAAATCAAGGCCTCCTCCAGCATCCTTCCAACAGCTATTGACAAGATTTATCTTCAAAGAACTTTCTTGTTTACAATACAAATCTTCCCCTCTGTTACAAATTAAACCCAATTATCTGGTGAACAGTTTCCATAATAAAACCCGATAGACAGAGGAAGCAGTAACCTTTCCATTTTTTCCCCTCTCCATTTGATAGCCTGCTAGGTTCCAAGAAGCGAAAAGCACTCTTACTTATCCCATTAACACATAGGTGTTGAGAGGGCATGGAAACCTCTGGAAAGATAAATGGCCTCATTTTCCTTGGATCAAGCTTTGGAGACAACTTCCAAAGATCTGAAAAAGTGCTGAAAACTCTCAGTTGTTTATTTGATCCATAAATTTAAAAACTACTATGGGAAACATAACATCTACGGAAAAGCATCATTAACTCTGGTCAATAGAATCTACAGTCATTGGTATAGCTAGTCATTGCTGAAGGACAAACTGCAAATATTCTAAGAAACAGATCCATCTGTTGAGATAGCAAATAGATGAAATGCAATCACATACACTTGAGTCCTGGCCAATTCTAACTCACCCTGACAGACTGGGGCTCAGCTTTTAATCAAGCAGCTGCTCAAAGACACATTTGTGTCCCTTTAACAGTCAAACACTACTCTTGCCCAATAAGGAATTCCAGAAAATCAAGTTTATTCTAAGTCCTCAAAATGCATTTATGCGTGCCCGATATACACACACCTCAATTACGAAATTACAAACTCTAGTTTATTCTCTGATAACACTGTACATTAGGCACTGACTTATCAGAAGGTTTTAACTAGCCACTTTCTATAGACGTACGCTCTGCTTTGTGAAAACATCAGAGGTACTTCTATAAAAAGACAAGTTCACAGTTAGATTAGAACAGATTTTCCCAAATTTTCTTCACCTTAACTGGAAGGCGGAGTAATGTCTAAACAAACAAAAAAAAAGAGCTTCCCTCTCTTCTCTCTTGGTCTGTAGAATTCCATTTACCTGACTAGTCAAGAAAGGCAGAATAAAAAAAATAAAACAAAAAAAAAACCACCCAAATCCGTTCATACCTCAACAGGCTTTGTTCAGAACATTAAACATTGAATAATACTTTGACAACGTGACAGCACCTTCTCCAGTACTAAAAGCATTATGATTAATCTTATTAAACCAGCTTCTGAACCATGGCCACCGTGTGATGGCCAAATAATTAGATAACTAATGACATAAATACTGTATCTACAAACTCCTATTAACGGAGCTAGTAAGGAGCAAAAGAGAAGATTTCATTCTTGAAATGCTTGATACAAATTAAGAAACTTTGCAATAGAAACAAAATTACTATGCTCCCAAATACATACAGTTTTGGTAGACTGACTAGCCTGTGACCCTAAGTCACCTTTCTTTTTCTTTTAGTTTTTAACACTGTTATGACAGAAAAAAAGTCGTAAAACTTCTTTTACAAAGAACTGACAAAAAAAAAAAAAAAATGGAATGCCATCTAGTTTTAAGTTGGAAAATTCCTATATTCCCACATATTTAGAAGTAAAGGGTCATGCTTTCTTCTTCCTTACACAGTTCATGAAACATTTAAGGAAAAAGGCTCACCGAGCATAAGGAAAACTTAAAGTGGAATATATTGGCACATCCCCTTTCAAGGATTATAGCAATGAACAAAACAACATATAAGTTAGACATGGAACAACCATACAAATGAGACACTTTGGACTGTTATTCTTAAGAACTGGGAAGTGATTTATTATTGCAGATTTCAATATCATTCTAGACAGAACTAAGTCTTAGCTTCAAGGTGATTTCACAAATAACTGGTGTCAAAATCTCCTGGACACTTTTCCCTACTACTTTGGAATATGAAACTCTGGGAGGAAAAAACAAAAAACAAAAAACTTCCACGTCTAGATAATCAGAAGATCAGGAGGAAAGGTTCCTCTACTGCTTATAAAATTATGTTTTATGTCTTATTATCATTAAAACCACAGAAATGGTGCCAACACTTAGAGGGAGTCATTAATCCTTTTCATATGTCAAAACAGTATTTTGAAAAATGCTGGTTAACAAATGCAATTCCCTTCCTTTTTTGAATGATCAGCCAAGAATTTACATACCATACTTCTGGAGAAAATCATTTTTGACAGAAGGAATTGTCATGGCAAGAGTATACAAATACAGGGCCATATGGAGTCCTTTCTTGAGATTAAGAGGCAAAAGGCAATAAACCTGACACACTTAGGAGTTTATTCCCTTCCTGAATTATGGACTTGCTGCCACCCATGTTAACATATAAAATAAGACGACATTCACACTGTACTAATTACACTGGGGACCTCTGCCATTATCTCCACTGTGTAGCAGTGTCCTCTGGTTAATTCTACTCTGTTTTAGTTCCAGCCAAAGACTAACATAAAAACATGTTTCCCTACGTGGGACTCCCAACCAGCCACACTCTTTCACAGCGTCAATTATTTCTTGAGAATAAATAAACCTTCTTCGCCTTTGTTCCCCAATCCTAAAATAATGACTCTGCTCTACAAGCTTGTGGGCCAGATCTCCCGAAGCAACAGGAGGTTATCAGGACAGATAATGAATGTAATGCTCTCGAGGTACCTAAAGGTAGTCTGACGATGCCCTTCTGCTGTCAAAAGGACAGTGACAAACATGAAGTAAATGTGCAAAGTGTTAAGTGCTAAGCTGAATGTCTTCTTTACTGTATCAAGAGTTCTACGGGAGCCATGTCTATGCTTATGCAGGCTGCAGTGGAAACTGAGGCCAGAGGGAGGTGGCTAGACTCGGTCAAAGGTATCCAGCTGCATAGGACAAAGCTGGCTATGGAACCCCTATAGCTATTCTCCAAACTGTGACTTCTCTTCACCTGGCCACACTGTCTCCAAGGTAGATTTCGTAGAAGCAGAAGAACTTCAGGTAAGTCAGGCTGAACTGGGTTAGTGTGGCAGAGAAATTAAAGAGGATGATAAAGAAAGAGCATGCCCATCTGACAGTCTGGGCAGAGTCCCAGAAGGTGGGCCTTCTTGCTTCATTTTGTAAGGGGAAGAGAGTTCTTATCAATTCTCCTATCAGTTCCCAAGGCTGACCTTCAGTGGCTCCCCTGGCCTACTTACAGGCCTTGGAAAACAGGCAAGGCAAACACCGCCTGGGAAGAAAACAGCGGAGCAGGACTTCTATTATCAAATCTCAAAGCCTCGGCAGGTTGGCCTCAGCCTCACCCTCCCTCCTGGAGCCTGCCTGCTGACCTGGATGGAGACGCGTCAGAGCGTGTTAGTCGCACGCGCATGTGTACGTGTGCCACTCCCCCCCACCCCAGCGGCCCAATCTCACATTCCTTCTTTTCTCTTTGGTTTCATCTGGATTTTGGATGTTACTTAACATAACCTTGAAATAGAAGTTGCTTTTTTGAAGATTAAAAGCATATGTGTTTGAGGTAATAACACTGTCCACATTAAAAAAAGAAACAACTCTGTGCTATAATTTGTGTGAGCAAAAAGAATCTCAGGAATCATCCAACCAAGATCTATCTTTTCATAAATGAAGTAACTGAGGATCAGAGAGGCAGGTGTTGTTTCTTTGAAATTAAAACCACTGAGTTCTTAGATGTCTTGGTCCGCCTGCAACTTTTTGAATGAGAACAGTCAAATGCAGGCAGAACACTATACTTCAATGTTAGAGATTTAAATTTTGGCTTAACCTGTGCTGTTCCTTAGCATAGAGATGTGAAAAAGGCGTTTACTTTCTTTATTTTTATTTCATTCTTTATTTTTAGAGAAGAAAGAATGCATGTGAGTGGAGGGGGGCAGGGGGGGAAGGGTGGTGAGAGGGAGAAGGAGAGAGAATTTTCAGGCAGGACTTGATCCCAAGACCATGAGGTCATGACCTGAGCCAAAATCAAGAGTCTGACGCTTAACCGACTGAGCCACCCAGGCTCCCTGTACGCATTAACTTTCTTTAAACCCAGCTTACTAATAAGCAACATGGAAAGAGGAAGAGCTTGAAAGAGATGATCTCTCGAGTTTTTGCCCCCAGACCTAAAGTTCTGTGATTCTGTTCCACACTGAACAACTGTCAATAGCTTAAGTGCATTCATAGTGAGTACTTTTAAAATTCTAAGCTAACCGGGTTTTACAAGTGTATGCTCATGTTTTACGTATTTGCCTTCCCAGCCTCTGTCATACATACATATTTTCATACCTACAAAACTAGAAGGACAGTTTGACCTTAGCATTTAAGGGTAACAGACAATGCGCCTGACAATTGGCTGTTAAGAGTTAGATATTTTTAGCATCTAAGAAATGTACTATCAGTACACTGAAAGTATTTGGAAAGTTTCGTCATCAGTAGATAGAGCATGAATCATGTCTGTGTCACTACCCGACCACTTGTCTAATCTCTTCCACTATGCATGCAAGACGCCGTGTCTCCAGAGCTGGTTTGTTTCATATTTCAGCCCCATGGTCACAGACAAATGCGCTGATCCAAAGTAAAACCTGACTTTCTGCACTCGCTGTCCTCAAATGGGTCAGGGATGTCTCGGCCTGCAGAATTCCACACTGTCATCTTAATGAGAAGAAAAGTCTTCCACACAGCCCTCAGCAGAAAGGACACCAAATGGCCAGTGAGAGGCCAGACCCAAATTCCTTTGAAGGAGGCACCAAGGTGATGGATTCCACAAAAGGCTGCAAAGTTTATGGAAAACTCCACTAAAGCTGCAAACACTCTTAAAAGAAATTACCAGTCTGGTTAAAAAAAAAAAAAGAAAGTTTCTTAAGACTAAATTGTAGTGTTCATTGGTCATCTTTTAGTATTTAATAACCTTTACTTCCATGAAGTAAAGTATGTGACTTCTTCTAAATGTTCTCCAATTTGTAACTCAGGATTTATTTTAAAAGGAGGAGAAGGAAGAAAAAAAAAAAAAAACTTCCTGAGAATCCTTGCCCACATTCAAAGTAGTAGGTTTACAAATTCAAACAAGTAGATCAAAAAAAAAGAAACCTCAAACATGCAGATCAAAGCCCACACTTTAGGACCCCTTATCTCTGCAGTCTGGCAAGCAAACAAGACACGGCCATTCAAAGTGTGTCCACTAATTCCCTTAAGGAAGAAAAGTCAATGGCACAGAGACAACCCAGGAAAGAAAATCAGGGAGGCCAAATCTGCAGAATGAACAACAAAAAATTGCATAAATATATGCATCTTTTTTTGTGTTAAAATTTAAGACTACTAGAGGTGTGGGTAAAAGTACAGAGAAGTAGTCATAGAACATGAAGAAAGTATTCTTTCAACACCACCTGTATTTATCAGGTCTTGAGTAATGCACCAAATCTGGGTGCTAAGGTACAAAGAAACCATACACAGTCTAGAGCTGTGCTACCCAATGGGAATATTATTTGAGTTGCACGTGTAATTTTAAAGTTTCCAGCAGCCAGTTTAAAATGGTAAAAAGAAATAGGTGAACTTAATTTAAATAGTATATTATATTTAGGGTGCGTAGGTGGCTCAATCGGTTAATCGTCCGACTTTGGCTCAGGTCATGATCTCACAGTCCGTGAGTTTGAGCCCCGCGTCGGGCTCTGTGCTGACAGCTCAGAGCCTGGAGCCTGCTTCAGATTCTGTGTCTCCCTCTCTCTCTGCCCCTCCCCTGCTTGTGCTCTCTCTCTAAAGTAAATAAACATTAAAAAAATTTAAATAGCATATGATATTTAACCCAATATATCTAAAATGTTATCATTCCAATTAGTAATCAATATAAAGAGGAGACATTTTATATTCATTTTTTGTACTCAGTCTTCAAACTCTGGAGCAGCCACATTATAAATGCTCCATAGTCACATGTGGCTACAGACTATATCATTGAACAGCACAGTTAAATACATACATAATTGCCTGGAATGCAGAAGTGTCAATATCCTGTGATAAAAAAGAAAGAAAGAAAGAGAGAAAAAAAGAAAGAGAGAGAGAAAAAAAGGAAGAGAGAAAGAAAGAAAGAGAGAAAAAAAGAAAGAACAAAAGAAAGAAAGAAAAAGTATGTGTTCACCAAAGATGTGCCACAAATATTCTCTGCTGCCTGAGGCTGCCTAAGAAGGAAGGGAAGGTAACAGAGAGAGATATTAGGCATACACAAAATGTGAATGACTTAAATTTAGACATTAGAAAGAACTTCATAGCTACTGGGAATGAAACATTTTTACTGTAGGCATTTATATGGAATCTTCTTCCTTGGAACACTGTATAAATTGAGCATGGTTTTTCAAAGTAACTTTCAATCAGCTCTGAAAAAAAGATGGGGAATACAGAAAACTACTGCTATATATTCCCCCATGCTTCTAATGATGACTTCTAATGTATATAAAGTTACCTTCAGTAGGAGACTGAGTCGTTTGTACAAATCCCAAAGGAGCATAATGAAGACATGCATTTTCCTCTTAAAAAAAAAAAAACCTAAGGAAAAATGACAGTATATTGAAAAGGAAAAAGGGAAAAGACTATGTAAAACAAGAGGAGTTATTTGGAAACAGATCAGATTTCATAGTATTTAGTACTGTCATCCTCTGCTCCAACAATTAAGACGTTTGGTGGGATAAGAGAGCCAGATCCAAAAATATTTCCAATTTATTCCAGGTCTGTTTATTTACCCACTAATTATTTTTTCCACCGATTCTCCAACATACAATTTGTACAGAAACACTGTGTTCAATAAAAAAATATATGTAAGTGATTAAGTATTTCATATCTGGATTATTTAAGTTTTTATATAAACTTGTTTTTAAGTTTAATTGACAACCGAGGAGCAATAAAATGGGCTTTTGTTTCACTTAAACTGTGTTCTTCTGCTTTAGCTTCTATGCCATGGCGCTGTCACAGATGTTTTTACTAATGGCTCCCCTATCAAGCTATAGTTCAGCGCTGACATTATCTGGATTTGGTGTCAGTAAAATACTTGGGTTACTATGTCATGAGAGGTTTTAGTTATGCGGCTTCTAAATTTTGAGGTCTTGAGTCTGTTATTAATATGCCATGACCTTAGGCACATTGTAACCTTTGGCTCAGTCTGTCCGTCTTCTAGTCTTCTAAAAATATCAATGGAATACTTTCCCCTAAATTGTAGGCTGCCTTCATAAAGGAAAGCAAATATTTGGAAAATATCTTACAATGAACAGTGTTAAGGTTAGCTCCTGTCTGTCAAAAATGTCTCAGCCCTTAGTGGTTCTCAACCATTTTCTTGTCCAATCCAGCTGAGGGACATGACAAATCCCTAAGAATAACAGGTCGTCCTAAACGATGACTCAAAGTGATGATGTCTAAGGGGACAGTGCCATTCCCCACCCCCCAACTGTCGCTCCTGGAGAATGTATCTTATTTGTTAAAACTCACTGAGTCGAGAACCTACGTGTGCCAGGAATTTTCAGCCTCTACTTGAAGCCTGGGATTAAAAGTGATATCCTGGAAAAAACGGGTTACATAGAGTGCTTGGCTCCTATATGGGAATTACGGCTGGAAGATCTTAGAGGAAGTTCCTGGCAAAGATCTCCCTACAAACAATGTGCCACAGGTCATTTCCATTAAAAATGCCATGGGAGAAGGGGGCATGATTCATATCATTCTAATTCCTGCCCTATTCTTCACACTCTCTGAAGTGGAAGACACAGGAAGGTCCTTAATGTGAATCATCATGCTCATCTGGGGGTGACCATTTCAGCTCCCTTCAGTGACTTGGGAGAGGAAATCAAATTAGTCAACACCTAAGGATTTTCAAACACAGGCCAGGATTTCTCACCAGTTGGTGACAAAGCTTCCCAACAGTCACTGGTGTCTTTCTCAGAGAATTTCCTGGTATCAGGGCCTCTGGCTGCATCACATTGATGGTCACCAGGGAGTCAGTCTACAGATCTCATTAGAACCACACCAGAATCACAATAACCAATTTACTGGCCAGCTTTCCAGTTTGCCCAGGATATTTCAAAGTCAAGTAACTGCTGTTAAAATGTTTACTTCCATTTCCACAAGCATGCCTAAGTGAATTCGAATGTTTACAATGACTTTTTTTTAAGTTTATGTATTTTGAGAGACAGAGACAGCATGAGTGGAGGAGGGGCAGAGAGAGGGAGAGAGAGAGAGAATCCCAAGCAATCTCAGTGCTGCCAGTGCAGATCCCGACATGGGGCTCAAACCCACAAAACCACGAGATCACGACCTGATGGAAACCAAGAGTCAGATGCTCAAGCAACTGAGCCACCCAGGCGCTCCTACAATGACCCTTCTTAAGTGACAAAATAAGAGGGACATCTGAACTCCATCTCACCTTGTACAATGTGGTCTGGATCTGTCAAACATGTATCATGAAAACAACTGAATTCAATAAATCTCATAAAATTCAATATTGCATTTTTATTAGTTTCCATCCTATTCCTCTTTCAGAGGGCTTAGCCTTTACTATAATATTTCTGGTATTAAATGGTGATAACGATTGTTTACTTGAAGCTGTGGTTCTCAAATGTGGGTGACTCTGCCCTCCAGCTAACTTTCGGTAATCTTTGGAGATATTTTTGATTATCACAATTGGGGCATCTCAAGGGTAGAGGTTGGGGATGTTGCTAAACACCAATGACCAGGATAGTCCTACCCATCAAAGAATTATCTTGTTCAAAATGTCAATAATGCCCAGGTTGAGAAATCCAAGTAAAAGTCTTCACTAGGTAAACTTTTTTGAAATCTTACTTATTTTTTAATTCAAATGACCCAAGATTGCTAGCCTACAAAGGAAGAGTTATTCGGGAGAGATCACTACTGAGAGAGTTTAATAATCAAAGAATTTTTGGACTAGATGACTTTGAAACCTGGGCATCTAGAAGAATGATAATAGATGATATATTTGCATTATTTTTTAAATTATAGAAATGGCTCGAACTTATTGTCTGATCTCAGTAGGAAGTGAGTTCCTTATCACTGCATGATTTTAAGCGGGGAGTGAATGACCAGCCATGGGCCTATTTTAGAAAGAACTCCCAAAAGGTCAGAGTGGTAACCAAGATGATACCAAACGCCATTGACATTCAAAGTTTTTCTATAAAACCAAATAATAACAAAGACTGCATGTTACACACTTTCTTCAAACAACTCTTTTTCTTATTAAAAGAGTTTTCATGCTCTTTCCCTATTTGTCTTTGATCCTGAGCACAGAACCCGTGTGACAGTCGACACTCAATGTTTGAGTGACTCCAAGTCTGAACTCCTGACTCATGAACCAAACCAGACCTTACTAAAGGTAACTGAGTTACGAGAAAGAGTCAACACTCTTTTGTAGGTGGAGTAGGGTTCATTAAGCGGCTTCATCTCTCACAATCTGGTTTTCGTACTCTCCCTGCTGTACCAATTATAGTGTATTTGAAATTAATCTTCTAACTTTTGAAGTTTGAAAAGTGGCGTGTTTATCTTACTCAGGTTTTTCATGCTGATATTTAATACTCCCCTGAAATTAAAATTGATTGTTACTGACAAAAGGGGAAACGATGACACACAGAGAGAAATCCATTTACCTATTTGTAAAAACTAAATTGGTCTAAACAAGATTAATTGAAACTGGAAATACCAATCTCAAATTAAGTAAACTATGTCCATATGCCTAGACATGTGATCTGAGGGGAATATGGACAAAAAAAAAAAAAAAAAACCCACAACTGGGACAAATGTTCACAACCAGCAGGTCAGAGAGTCAGAGATATCCCTTCCAGGCTGGCCAGCTGGCCCTTTTTCAACTGCAGGGCTGCGTGCACCGAGCTCATCCAGCAGGCTTCACTTGTGAGCTGTTTCAAGGAGACTCTATGGAAGTGCTCCTAGAATACACTATCAACAAAGGGCTCCGTGCTGAAACCCCGGGACTGAGGCTTAACATCAGTAGGTCACCAAATTTATCCATGGAGAGTTTAATCAAGAAAGTTATGCAGCCTTAAGATGAATCACACAGACTTGTACAAATCCTGCTTTTGTAGGACATGGCTTTAAAAAATGCTGATTTTTTTTTTTGTTTTATTTTGTGTTATTTTTAAGATTGAAATGACCAGTAAAATGATAATCACAGACCTGAGAGGAATCTTAGTAACCACACGGTGCAAGCCCTGCATTTTACAAATGAGGAAACAGGCTCCCACAGAGAGTACACGCCATGGTAAGATTATACTGAAGTTAGTACCTGAGCTGACCCAGAAACCCAAGTTTCCAGACTCTGAGATTACTGCTTTCTAGCAGGTTAGGCCACCTGTCATCTAACTAATATATGCAATCCTGGGGAGAGGGGGTAGAGTTTAAGGGCTTTCATATATATCAACCTAAGCACTTTATTTGGCTTAATAAAAAAAAAAAAAAAAAAAAAAAAACAAACAAAGAATAGTGATGTGACATCTCCATCCTTATTTAAGCCTTATCTGCCCTCCTGCCAAGTCTGGGGCAACACAGACATTTTCCTTTTCTGTTTTTTTGTCTGTTGAGTTTTGTTTTTTTCCCAATGATATGATTCTACCCACGTCATGAAACAAAGTCTTTCAAGAGCTGTCTGTATGATTATTAATATTCACACACCTCTCTGTTAAAAGGACACAGGAGTAGACTGAGGTTGGAAGAAGAGTAAGAAACAAAAGGACAGAAGTGCAAGAGGGAAAAAGGGATTAGGAAGAGGTGCTGATTGTGCCACATGTCCTGACATGTATTTACAGACAAGTAAAGTTTTCCATCTGCTATTATACATGATTTTTTTTTAAGATTATTTATTCTTTTAGTAATCTCTACACTCAACATGGGGCTTGAACTCATGACCCCAAGACCAAGAATCCCATGCTCGTCAGACTGAGTTAGCCAGGCACCATTATTATACATGATTTTTAATAATACTAACATTAGTCCCAATTCTTCTAATCAAAGAAAATGATCAACCTATTTCAAAAGAATACTGTTAAAAAATAAAACAAGTTCCAGAGCACTTGGGTGGCTCAGTCAGTTAAGCGTCTGACTCTTGGTTTCGACTTAGGTCATGATGTCACGGTTCATGGGATTGAGCCCCTTGTCAGGCTCTGAGCTGAGAGAGCGGAGCCTGCTTGGGATTCTCTCTCTCCCTCTTTCTCTGCCTCTCCCCACCCCCATTTGTGCCCTCTCTGTTTCTGTCTCTCACTCTCTCTCTCAAATAAAAAACTTTAAAAATAAATAAATAGGGGCACCCGGACAGCTCAGTCGGTTAAGCATCCGACTTTGGCTCAGGTCATGATCTCGTGGTTCATGGGTTTGAGTCCCACGACAGGCTCTGTGCTGACAGTTCAGAGCCTGGAGTCTGCTTTGGATTGTGTGTCTCCCCCTCTCTCTCCCCCTCCCCCACTTGTGCTCTAGCCCTGTCAAAAATAAATGAATAAATAAATAAATAAATAAATAAATAAATAAATAAAACAAGTTCCAAAGTTCTCATTAAAGAATTACAGGGAAAACAAACAAACAAACAAACAAACCTGGGTGAACCAGTGTTCTCTTGTTGCTTTATGCATTTAAGTTTGGATGAGTAGTTTGTGTGTGTGTGTGTATGTGTGTGTGTGTGTGTATGTGCGCTCCGACTTTAGGTCGTGAGTAGTATGAAGGTCACTCTAGGTTTTGCTATGTTTGGCATTTTAAGAATAAAACACAAAGAGTGTACCTAAGGAAGGTTTAGCCAGTGTACATTAATGGTTATTGATGTATCCATTAATGTGTATTACAATGAGCTTTTTACTATTAAAAACATTTTTTTAATAGAGAGAGTGTGCAATCGAGGGAGAAGGGCAGAGGCAGAGAGAGAAACTTAAGTAGGCTCCATGCTCAACACAGAGCCCCATGTGGGGTTTAATCCCAAGGCCCTGGGATTATGACCTGAGCTGAAATCAAGAGTTGTGAAATGCTCAACTGACTAAGCTACCCAAGCACCACAGCTTTTTACTTCTTAATATATTTTTAAATATTTATTTATTTATTTTGGGAGAGAGAGAGAGAGTGAAAGCAGGGGAGGGGCAGAGAGTAAGGGAGAGAGAGAATCCCAAGCAGGCTCCACACTGTCAGCACAGAGCCCGATATGAGGCTCAAATTCACAAACTACAAGATCATGACCTGAGCCGAGATCAATAGTCAGATGCTTAATCAACTGAGCCACCCGGGAGCCTCCCCGCTCCCTGGCTTTTTACTTCTTAAAGACCATTCCAAAAGGACAAAAGTTACAGTCTAATTAAATGGGAAAAATTTTAAATCTGAGTTGCTTAAGAAAAGAGAATGTGCATAATTACTAGCTAAAAAAATATTTTATATTAAAAAAAGAAATTTTCCAAATCCTGAAAATCACTTTTTATTTTTATTTTTTTTAAATATTTTTTAATGTTTATTTATCTTTGAGACAGAGAGAGATAGAACACGAGCAGGGTAGGGACAGAGAGAGAGAAGGAGACACAGAATCCAAAGCAGGCTCCAGGCTCTGAGCTGTCAGCACAGGGCCCAACGTGGGGCTCGAACTCATGAACCGTGAGATCATGACCTGAGCCGAAGTCAGATGCTTAACTGACTGAGCCACCCAGGTGCCCCAGAAAATCATTTTTTAAACAGACATGAATAAAGTTATATTCCTTATTCCCTGACATGACGGACAACACTGAGGGCAACTTCGTAATCAACAGAAAATTCAAAACCAAAAACACTCCAAGGAACATACGTAAAGAATTTGAACCCTCAAGAAAGTTTCCCACCATTGCAATGAGGTCTACAGTGGATTATGTTCAGGGATTATGGCACAGAGAAGATTCTGAGTGAATAAGTTAGAGACTTTGGGTCATTTTCCCTCGATTTCTACCAGGTACAGCCTTTGTTGTCAAGGTCAGCTTTTCACAGGGGATGTATACACATGCGTAAAAGCTTTAATGCTTAGAATTTGTGTCCAACTCATTGTGTAGGTCATGCATGCCTGACACAGGACCCCCACTTAAGAGAGCTCAATAAAGAACTGAAATCAATGAATAAATAAAGCAATATTCAAGGCATAAGCAGACACTGACCACCCTTAGCCTGCTAGGAAACAACTGAATCTCCATCAGTAATTAAGTACCATCTACCACACAACCAAATTCCTCAGAGATTAAAATTCTGGAATTTGAGATCATCAAGTTTTCCAATTAAAAGAGATATCTTATGCATAATTTATAAACCATTCAATAATGCCTTAGTATTGAGTAATATTGAGTGGACATTCAATAAATGATCTATAATAATGTAAATATAGAAAATGGCATGTACTATTTATAAACACTAACTCTTTTGTGCCTCAGGGCAAAAACTGTAACCCCATACCCATTCCAACCTTCTTCTAAAGCAAAAGGATTTTTAGCGGGGCACACTGAAGCTTAGAATAAAGAATTCATTTCCCTGCCTTCCTCTAGGTTATTGTGCCTCCTAAGAAACCTTTGGCTAATGGGACGCCAGGATGAGTGATATGTGCAACTTCCAGATCATGCCTTTAAAAAGAAGGGGCATTCTCTGCCTTTCAGCTATTTGGACTGTGAACTTGACCATTAGCCATCTTGGAATGCAAATGAGAGCATCACTCTAGGAAGGCAAAACAGTAGCAAAGAAGAAGCCTGGATCTCTGGACAACTTCATGGAAGAAAGCAACCCTACTTCCCCGAGTGCTGACTTCCAAATGATCACATGTGAGAGGAAGCTTATTTCTATTTCTATTCCTATGTTATTGTTATTTCAAGTTCTTGTTCCACACAGCCAAATTTGTGTATTACCTGATTCATAAACCAAGTGAGGAAAAACCACTCTTTTTAATTATCCCTAAGTACTCTGGCTAAATAATCTCTCTCTCTCTCTCTCTCTCTCTCTCTCACACACACACACACACACGCACACACATATGCACACACACACAATTGGAACAACAGACACAGACACATGTCTGTTGTATGTGTGTGTGTATAGGGCCCAAGCATTTTCAGAGGCCATATCTGGCCCATAGCAAAGTCCCAACATATTTCTTAAACTTGCTCTCCCTCATGCACTCATCTGCACAGGATGCTTTAAAATATGACTAGTTGAGAATCTGAGCAAAGAAATGACAGAATATTCAATAATATAAAAGATACAGATTTTGAAACATAAGTTGTACGCATCACTCAGTCTTCTCCCAAAGTTTTGCTGTTATGTAGTCATAGGCATTAAACAAACAATACACCTGTTTATGACCAAAATTGATATTTCATCCAACAGTACATGGCTAGACAGACTGTATGTATTTACAAGATGAGACACGACCATAATAAAGAAGACAGATGAGCAGTAATATAAAAGAGATAGATATAAAAGCAAGGCATGATTTATGCCCAAGTCAGATGGAAAACCTATGGTACTTCATCGATCCCATCTATCCTGTCCTAAATTGTAACCTAAAAGTGAAAGAACAGTATTTAAGAAATACTCAGACACAACATACACAGGTCATCCCTGGACACAGATATCACCCAGACTATCATGAACTTGTCTTATTGTTGTTATTTCCTTTGAGAACAATTTCCTGATTAGAAAATTAAAATTATTTATCAAGGGTTTCAGCCCTTCTCAAGAGAAAGCCCCTTCGGCCACGAGTGTAAACTTTCACTCATGGAATCTACCTGTACCCACAGGCACCGTGTCAGCTGATAGCTAATAGGCTCATTACAAGTCAAGGACAAATAGAGAAACCCATGGAAACCGCAGTGAAACACTAATGTTATTCTGTGCAGTTTTACCTAACAGCCAGTACTTAGAATATATTTTACTCAATAACCACCTTTCAATCAACTAAAAACGACCACAAGAAATCCTCAGTCTTCTGGTTACTCAGGGGTGAAGGGTCAATAGAAAACACCTAAATAAACGAAATTGTCCAGCACATCATTACAAATGACATGTGAAAACATGTGAATGTTTTCTTAAAGAAACACATATTTTCATCGTAACCACTCTATTTACACTATTCTCAGGGGCCTCAAAGACTGCGCCTTCACCGAATGCAACCTTTCATTATGTCTCGTTTTTCTTGGCTTCCCTGCAGTGTTTCAACTCTTTGGCCATTCCTTAATTCTTGAGATCTTCTTTGTCCTTAACTTATGTTGTACTGAGTTCCCTCTAATCTCCTTCAGCTCCACATATGGGTCCCATGATTCAGTCCTGGGCATTCTTTCTTTTTCTCTAGATTCTGGCCTCAAAGTGCCAACTCTAAGTATAGTTTAGATTCTCGAACCTCTTCTCTTCTCCAACTCTAGGTATGTGCAAGTCACAGCTGTTAGGTGTCCTCCCCTTAGTTACTTTTCTAACAATGAGAATTTCTTCTTTCTTTTTCATCAATCCAACAGAAATCTGAGTATTGATTGTGTGCCTCAGATTAGGGTTACCAAGAAAAACAAGGTCACTATGGTGCCATAAAATAAAACCACACTCACATTAGTGTGGTAAACCATAAAGGGTTGGACTGGGGGCATGAAAGCACCTATTCCCGTGGCGATACACAAAGCTGCAACATTTGAGCCACAAGCAGAGAAGTTAGCAGGACACAGTGCGACAGAGGACAGGAAGGGCACAAGTGATATACACAGAGGTGTGTAGATGAGGATGGGCAGAAATTATACACACTTTGCTCAGCAGATCTATTACTAAAAGGGCCAGAAGAGCAGGATGGTCTTTCTTAATCACTCTTGACCTTTGGTCTGCATGCTTCCTTAGTTTAGGTAACAAGATCAGTAATCTTCTAGTTACTTTAATCTTGAAAAGCTTAGGCCTCCTGGTACCTCATGCCCAACAAATGCCAAGCAGAAAATCCCAGTTAGTTTCATCTAATTCATGCCTAAGGTTTTAATTTTTTTTTTTTTTTTTTACATTTCTTTATTTTTGAGAGACAGAGCGTGAGCAGGGGAGGGGCAGAGAGAGAGGGAGACACAGAATCAGAAGCAGGTTCCAGGCTCCGAGCTGTCTGCACAGAGCCTGACGCGGAGCTCAAACCCACGAACCGTGAGATCATGACCTGAGCCGAAGTCGGATGCTTAACCGACTGAGCCACCGAGGCGACCCTCATGCCTAAGTTTTAAGGCCAACCTCAACTGCCATGCCTCCAGGGAGCTTTTCCAGTCTCCACACAGGCACAAGCAATCATTCCTTCAGGGGTCCCTAATACTTCGATGTTTGTGTTTGCACTCAGCACCACAATTTGGCAGACAGCTCACAGATAGCCCAGCTATTTGCATTTGTATTTGCACCACAGTGTTTTTACACACCAGGTACTCAAAGGTGCTGCCTGTTTTCCAAGTATGTTTTTGTTTCCTACTCATCTTTACACTGTTTCTTCTTAAGGAGAATATTTTAACAATCTCATATCACTCTATTAGTGAAGTCATCATAAATTAAGTTAGCTAAGTTCTCTTTTATTTTTTTAATTAACAAACTTCGTGGAAGAAAGGGGCCTAGGCCATGTGCCAAATTCCTTCCAAGTCTGGAATTCTAGCCTTCCATCTTACAAATATGGTTAACTAAAAATTATTACTGCTAAGATTTCTAATTATAAGATACTGAAAAGTAAATTTTAAAATCAACACTTTATAAGGAGATTTCTCTAAACTTTCTTTTTTTTTTCTCCAAACTTCCTTAAACAGAACTCTTTTTAGCACATCAGAAGTCATGTACTTTATTCTTGCCTAAGAATATAAACATTGTCCTACAATGCTTAAATAGAAACTAAAAAACAGAAATTCTTCAATGGGTCTCATGTTAATGATTTAACTATCTTCTACTGAAAATAAGTAATTCTTATAAATAGGACAACTTCTACTAAGATAAGATTTTTTCAGCAAAAAGAATCTTAAGACATTTCTGGGTGATGATGAGAGTTCATAAAAAACATGTATGAAGATACAATAGCTAATAAGGTGACAAACTGTGTTTTAGCACCTTATATAAGGAATTGATTTTCACGTCTCAGTTCTGCCTATCTCAGTGCAAGTATTAGAAAACTGATACCCCAAATACTCTGAAACACTACTCCAAATACATAGAGACTTTTAAAACTAAGATGGAAAGTGGTATAAAGTCTCATTAAGAGCAAATCCTGAACAAAGCATAAAATACAAAAAGAAAGTACAATAGATTCCAATTTGTTTTATTCACGCTGCATACAAATGAATCTATGTTAAAATGACAGTTGACAGATTACTTCTCCAATGCTAAGATAATCCACACACTTTCCACAACCACGCTGCTAACCTGTGGGCATACTTTCATAAAACGGAAGATTTTATTCCAAAACCATTTAGCAGCAATCATCTTATGTGATTAAGTCATAGATATTAAATGAAACAGTATTTTGCTGATACCCGATTTTTCTTTCCTGAATCACATGGTTTCTCTTCACTCCTTCTGCATTACTTTGGAGGACATGTCTTTGGACAGATTGGGGAGTGAGCTTTGTGGAGCCTGTCTGGAGGGGGCTCCAAAGTGTTGCTCTGTCCTGGGTAATAAGAAAAAAAGCCTCAAACATAATTCTGACTGTGCTTTAGAGCAGGAAAACAGACACCTTCCTAGCCCGGCAGTGATGCTTGGAAGGGAACTGGAACACAGACTTCATTACACTGTATTGATCTCACTAAATAAAGGGTTCTAAATGTATTGATCAGCTTGGATTAAACCCCTAACTGTTTGCAGGACCGCGCACGATGTGAAGGCCGGTTCACTGAAGAAGGAAGAACAGAAAGCACTTTTGTTCTTGGGCAGCCACAGAACAGCATTTTACACTAAGTAGTAGATTAACATGATTAAAATAATAGACAGCATTCAGTTAGAGAACAGGCAGGGAGATAAAACTTGTGTTAAATTCAAAGATTTCTCAGTTTTAAAAATGATGTAATAGTAACTTAAAGGTAAAATGACTTTTAGAACAGGAATATTTTCTTTGCATATTTCTAAACAAAAAGGCAATTTCGTCTCCTTAATATGGTTGTTCCCTTGAAACCCCCAAAATATATCTGTCCTGACTTTTTCCACTCTAAATGTGCAGCAGCTCCCCCACCTTGTCACTTTCAATATTACCATAAAATGGTGCATGCAAGGAGGGGCAAATCCAAGATTAATTTTAAGGTTCATTTTGTACATCTGCTCATTTTCATTTGGAGGAACATGATTTTCTTTAGTCTAACTCAATTTTCATTCAAAATAAGCCTGAATGTGCTGCGAACTGATCTTATTACAATAAAATAAGGCTGCCAAAATTTACAGGAGGCTCTAATCTCAGAAAAATAGAAACCATCCCCCTTTATCCTGGTTTTCAGAACACAGGCCAAGCATGTGCTTCCAAATTTCGTTACTGTTCATCTTTACACTTTCAAAACGTTCTTGATTTTAAAACAAACAAAAGGAGAAACTGGTTGTTTTTCTAAACATTGGCCAAGGGAAAATTTCCAGAAAGCTTTTCCACCTTCTTTCCAAATTCAAAGGGTTAAGTACTCTGACCTACTACCATATTTACTCACTATTACTCCACCATTACTACTCCAAAATTTTGGTATTTAAAAGAGAGGATGGCAAGAATTTGGTGTTAAATCACTACATTAATCTCTCCGATACTTCTTGTCTTTTCAACCTCACTGACTAATAATGATTAAAATATGACTCATTTAACGAAATAAAGTAATTGGTTGTAGTTCAGTGGGGAAGGGGGGGGGTGGGGAACCAGCCCAGGGACTGAATCCAAACTTGAATGCAATCCAAATCTTGGTTTAGCCTCCAAAGGGCTGTGTAATACAGTATTTTAGCCAAGTTGCTATGCCTTTGAGCTTCAGTTTTATGGAGCAGACACTGCCTACTCACTGGGTTGGTTCTAAAATTTTAAGATAATTATTTTAGAGCACTGTTAGATACAAATATTAGTTATTTTAAAAACCTCCTAGGGTTTATATTCTAATACCTTTATGTCCATTTTATCAGGAGAATGCCACAGCTGTTACACAAATATTAGGGACTTTTTAGTTGGAGAAGAGGAGGGGAGAGACTTCTACTTTAACATTTCTGTTTCAGTACACCACAGAAGAGAAAACTCTTCAAGTTCCTTTCTCTGAAGGTCAAGAAGCCAGAAACCCAGTACATTACTATTCATCCATTGATTCATTTAACCAATATTTACAAAGTACCTAGAATTAATAAAGTAGCTGCTGCTGCTCAATTAATACATCGAATACAAAGACTATTATTTGCCAGCAAGGATTCCAGGGAAGACAGGAGGTGGAAGGCAGTAAAACTCAAAGATGATATTTAAATTAATTTTCTTCTTCAAAAGGGGTCCAGGATTAAGTACAAATACATTGAGAAGGGTCAGTAATGAGGAAGTGAACCCAAATGCTTCCTTTATTAAAGTGGACTTGTTTACCCTAATATATTAATGTATTAACATAACTACTAAATTGACTTGATTTCTGAAAATGTTTCATGTTGAAAAAGAAGGTGTGGAAGAAAAAAAGCCTAAGTTATCACCACGAATATTTATTTAGCATTTACTATGTGGAGGGCATTGGTTTAAGGACTTTATAGATACTAACTTATTTACTCCTCCTAACAGGCATGTAAAATAGGGACTGTTACCATCCTCAGGAACCTGAAGGGGCTAAATCTTGGGTATCATTTACAACCTAGAGCTCACAACTCTTGCTTATCAATTACATACATTTACATTTAAGAAATATTTGGGGGATGTTGAAAATATGAGAGATAATTTAATCTTTTCCCTTAAGTTTGTACTGAAAATAGTAGGGAAAAATGACAACTTACTTTAAGTAAGTTCCTACTTTATAGGAAAAGAGATGGAATCTATGGTCAAATGCCTTGTCTAACACTTGGAGCTGCTCAGACTGACAGAAAAATGGTGCACATTAAATAAAAAGAGATTATTAAAAGGTCATATTCTGTTACCCTAGAGGAAATACCTAGGTGCCCATGTTTTTAAAACTGATCAAATATTTTTATTTTGAAGATTGTCATCATTCTGAGAAAAATGGACCTTAGAAATCTGTAACTAGGGATGCCTGGGTAGCTCGGTCGGTTGAGCATCTGACTCTTGTTTTTGGCTCAGGTCAGGATCCCAGGGTCATTAGATTGAGCCCTGTGTCAGGCTCTATGCTCAGCATGGAGCCTGGTTAAGATTCTCTTTCTCTTTCTCTCTCTCTCTCTTTCTCTCCCCCTACTATTCCCCCACTCATGTGCGTGTGCACATGCATACACTCTCTCAAGTAAAAAAAATAATTAAAGAAATCTTAACTATTTGCTCAATTATATATTGTTCTCAAATGGGAATATGAAATAAAATTTAAATAAAATAATTGGGGGAGGTAATATGACTACATAATAAATTTTAAAAAATCAAAATGAATAATTTCCTTAAAATTCAGTATTGTATACATGCTAGCCTGAAGACGATGGCATGTAGCCTTTGGAAAAAAACATGGAATCTTCCACATATTAATAACCGGCGCTCGTGCAAATTCTCTAGCTTTTTCTAAATCTGTTTACTCAATCCCTTTCAAATATGTATAAAATGTACCCCAACTGGTTGTTAGGATAATTAAGCTAAATAGCACATCTAAAGCCCCCTAACAGTAACTGGAACTCAAGCAAATGTGGTGTGCTCACATAAATATAAAACGCAGTCAGAGGTTTTCTAATCTCTTTGTCTAAAAATAATTACCTTTCAAAAAAATCTTATTATTGGGTAAATCTCTCTAGTTTTCAAATCTCTGAAATAAAGAGAATGAGTGATATCCACCATTGACTTCAGAGATTATTGGGTGTGCTGTGCTTGGCACAGGAGATAGAAGAAATGTGAATAGGCAGAGGCCATCCTGACAGAACTGCAAAGTGAGTCTAGAAAAGCAACTTTCTGGGTGATGGGCAGTGAGGAGGGCACCTGTTGGGATGAGCACTGGGTATTGTATGGAAACCAATTTGACAATAAATCTCATATTAAAAAAAAAAAAAAAGGAAAAGCAACTTTCTAGAATTGAAAGGTGGGCAGAAGGAGCTAGTAGGTTCTGGAGAGGCAGATCAGCACAAGCATAGATATAGCAATGTGACCAAAAGGTATAGCCGGGACCCACCAATAACAGTTCCACAAATGAGCCCAAAATGTCCGGGCTAAGGAGCGAGGAAACTACAGAGGTGTGCTCCAGGGTCATATCGTGCAAGAAAGGGCCTTCCACGTTAGGTGGCTAGACTTTCCCCTCAAGGTACTGTGGGCCCATGTAGGCCCATCCTGAGTCCTTGGGCAGGAGACAGACACAAGACCTCCTTGTGTAAAGAATTCCAGCAGCAGTAGGGGAGATAGCTTAACGAGGAACTGCATTATTAAAAAAAGAAAAAAAGACAAGTACTATGTTACTTATTAAATCATCTTCTTTTGTGTAGAAAAAAAATACCTGTCAAGTCACCCAAATCCACCAAATTGATATGGAGAAAATAATACTAAAATCTACAGGGCTCTCCTCCAGTTCCCAGAGGAGCAGTTATGGATTTAGTTGATGGATTCCTTTTGAGTGGCTTGGGAATTTATAAGCTTCCCCTTAATAACAGCAAATTTAAATTCTGGTGGCCATAGTGACAGGTTATTATAGCCCTATCTAAAATTTGGAAGCAACCAACAATGCAGGACCCTAAGGTAAAGGAAAAATACCTTTTCCTGAACAACAATAAAAGTATTCAGTATGTATTCAAAAATACACTTAGGACTTTATATAACCTTATCAAAATAACGCTCATTCGACTTTTTATTAAGGCAAATAATAAATTAACAGAGCACCAAGCCTGATTTCAACACAGTCATTTCAGCAATGCCAAGTAAAGAAAATCTTCTACAAACATACAGATAGAACTAGATCTGAAAAAAAAAGTGGTTGGAGGTAGCTCTGCCCTGCTGCATTGTCCGTCAAGGCTATTTCAGTTCACGTGCAACTAGAAATTATTTCACAAAAGAACAAAAATGTGTGACATTTCCTCTTTCTCTTCATGTATACACATGAACTCAGCTCATCGTACGGTTAATATAGCGCAAAGCTCTATGTGCTTAGGCATCAAAGTGTATGATGATGCTGGCCCAAGAGGATGGTGCTCAAATATTTTGCAAAGCCAAACTGTGACCTAGTAATTTATAATCTTAAAAGAACACTCAGTGACAAACTTTTCAGATTGTGAATGAAAAGATAAAGAGGTGACTGATGCCGAGTTAGCTGCCGTCCTGGGACACTGCCATTGTTCCCAGGACACATGATTAAAGGACACAGTGAAACAATATGGTGAGTATGCCACCAACAACCAAATGGAAATCTATGCAACTCATTATTACACTTTGGATATACTTTACAGATGTTATCATGAAATTTCTCAGCAAGTCTTTTTTGTTTCATTTCCATAGTTAAATGTACAATTAAAGTGAATTTTAAAATAAAGGTAATTAATTGGTCACACCAGAATATATAATTAGGTTCTAGAAAACTTTTTAAATTGTAACTGAGTCTCATAATCTTATCACTTGTATTATTTTGTAGATTATGCATCAAGAACTCTATGTGTACAATATAATAAGTGTGTGCCTAAAATATCAGATGTACATATATTTCTCATATATTTGGCCTCCCTCCAAAGAACCTTGACAGCCAAACTATAATATCCAGTGTTATTTTAATATGTTTCAATGGCATTCCTGAATTAAAGGAGCTAACTGAAGGCTGGGTGTAGCATTACCACCATTGTTAACGAGGCTGCCTCCCACAGAAAGACACAAACGCACAATAAACACATCGAGCTTTGCCACACGTTCAACACACACTATTTCCTCAGTTCTCACAGATACACCAGTGGTCCAAATCAAAGCCTATCTGAACTGCTGTTTTGCTTATATTTGAAAGTAAATACGTAATCTGTAAACTAATTTCACATGCAGCCCGCACTGGATAGGTCAACCCATAATCTCTAATGACATCAGCCTCTTACATACCGGTTTCATATGTATCCTTCACTCGAAACAACTAGGCATCATACATTATGTGATTATTGTCCCTTTTACCTGCAGACAGACCTTGGGATTGCCACTGTGTGATCTGGGTAACAGCTACTCCACTGAAAATTATAATTTGCCTTTCAAAACAGCCTTGAGTCCAAACTGGCATATTCCTAACATGCAGATATTTTTCTTTTAAAAAGAATTTACTTCCATCACTTTAATACTTTTAAGTCACAGCTGTCAAGATTTTAAATTCACAAACAAAACATAACTACATGCATTTTAAAAAAAACTATGTAAAACTTAAGCAAATACACTTTAAGTGTGGTAATTATCACAAAAACGTGAAAGAAAAAAGAATATGTGAAAGAAGTTGGCCTTGATGTCTTTGATAAGCATAAACTGAAAATAATATATCAAAACTTGATTTTTCTTAATCCAAGTCTGGCCAGTGATTTGTAAAACAGACGGACATCAATTAAGACTCCAGTTCTGGCCACAAAAGTATTAACTATGAAAACCGAATGATGACTCTGTATGTCAGGCATCATAATTTATGTAACTTTCTTATTACCCATTTTTAGGACACTTAGAGTTTCATAAGAAAACTATTATTAGGTCAGAAAGCGGAATTTTTGGAATAATGTGGTATCAAGCACAGTGTCCCTGCTCTGCTACTTCTGTGGCAGAATAATAAACCTCTCCTTCCATTGGTAAAATACATATACAATCACAGTGCTCACGCCTAACAGATGACTATGAGGCACACAGGTGCTAATTCACACATACACACACAAAACCGCTTGCATATTTAGTACACAGTGTCCGATAAATAAAGTTACTTATTCCAATACATAAAATCAGTTAGAAGCCTTATGAACATTTTGCATTGCATTAACACTGACAGAGGGACCATGGACACTGGTAGGTACATCATAGCCAGTCATCAGAGACCCATTTCTGCTGGAAAAGAGACAGAAACATTTCTGGAGACTCTGAGGCCGAGGACCTCCTCTATCCTAGGATGCAGGGTAAATGCAATGCTTTTCAAAGTGCAGGTATAACAAAAGATTATTAGTATCATCTGAAATGAAATGGAAAATGGAATACATAACAGTCAAGGGTAAGTGTATGGTCTTGTGACATATACATGTGTGTGTGTGTGTGTGTGTGTGTGTGTGTGTGTGTATACGTCCCCACACACATTCATACATACATACACACATACATATGTAAATACAGAATCATAATGTGAAACATATTTGTGGCAATGTTTCCCAGTCCTAACAATCTGAAAGCCAGTGCTCTAACAGGTTAGGTATATACCTGCCCCCCGCCGCCCCCCCAAGTAGGACACCTGTGAAGTAATCACACCAAGCCTAGCTAAGGTGTATAAGGCAGAATTAATTGGCAAAAGTCCTGAGACAGCAGAGAGCTTCAAGATGTGAGCGTAACAGCTGAGCAGGCCTCTTCTAGGGAGCCCCTTCGGAGAGGATTTGGGCTCCGTCCCCAGTGACTAAAGTCTAAAATTGTGTTACCTCCTTTGGGGCGCAGAGAGCTGTACTGCTGCCAATACCTTCCAAAGTGGAATTTGACTGTGAGAGCAACGACTTCTCCAGAATAGTGAAATAATTAAATTTCCATGGGAAGCTGAGACTTCAATAATCCCCAAATTTCGATGAGCTCCCTTTAAGAATTAATTAAAAATTTACAATCAGACACATATATGAGCATACACACTCATCCATTCAATGGAATCTTTACTTTTTTTAATGTTGTTTATTTTGAGAGAGAGAGAGAGCGCGCGAGTGAGCGAGCACGAGTGGGGAAGGGGCAGAGAGAGAGGGAGACACAGAATCCAAAGCAGGCTCCAGGCTCTGAGCTGCCAATACAGAGCCTGACACGTGGCTCGAACCCACAAACTGTGAGATCATGACCTGAGCCGAAGTCGGATGCTCCTGGAATCTTTACCTTTAAAAACAGCCCTTTATACCATTTTCTAAGCTAACCAGACATATAACCAAAAAAAAAAAAAAAAAAAAAAAGTCCAAAATTCTGAGAAAGCAAATGTCATTTTGTATTGGTTTTGCTTTGTTTTGTTTGTTTGCTTTAAAGATTTTATTTTTTTAAGCAATCTCTACACCCAACATGGGGCTTGAACTCACAACCCCTAGACCAAGAGTGTCAGGCTCCACCGATTGAGCCAGCCAGGTGCCCCTGAGAAAGCAAATGTCTCTTTGGACCAATAAATACCATCTAATTTGTTGACAGAATGACTTACACAAAAGAGCTCAAATAAGATATTCTAAATTCTCCAGTATTTGACAGTGATAATTTCCTTTTAAGTTTCTTCTCCCTTTTTCACATATCTAGTGTTATATAATCATCATTTCTTTCAAAAGTACTAAAATGTATGTTTTCTGCTAGGAATTTGCCATAGACCGAATACTTGTGGCCACCCAAAATTCTTATGTTGAAACCTATTCCCTGATACATGACATTTGGAGGGGGCGCTTTTAGGAGATGGTTAAGTCATGAGGGTGGAGCCCCCATGAGGGGATTAGTGTCCTTAAATTAAAAAAAAAAAAATAATAATAATGGTGAGTTCCTTTGTCTCTTACACCATGTAAGGACATAGTGGATAAGACAGCTGTCTATGAACCAGGAAGGAGGCCCTCACCTCTCACTTGACCTCTGACTTCCCAGCCTCCAGAACAGTGAGAAATACATTTCTGTTGTTTATAAGTCAGTCTATGGTATTCTGTTACAGCATTCCAAATGGACTATAGAAAAAAATTTCTCAGAGAATGAATTTTCTCTCAATTTTTAAAAATCTAACACTCCGAAAGACTTTTGAATCCCTATTTTGTAAGAAAAGAGGCCACAGGAGTGAGATGATCATAGCAAGGTCCCTATGAAAGCACACTGTGCGTTTTTAATGACAGCACCTCACTTCCCACCTAGGCAAGTTACAGGAACACTTTGATAGAATCTGCACATAGCAACATCAATCACTGCCATGGTGATTTTCTATTAAGATCTGACCTAGAAAAAGCCCTTAATTTTTCTTTCTGTTCTATCTTACAATATATTCTTATAAGAAAATCAAAATATTTTGGAACACATTTGGAAAAAAAATGGTCCATTTAGAGAGAGAAAAAAATTAAGGATACAGAAATTGTTCCCAAAGCAGTTTTTTATAGCCTAAAACAGTGTGAATCTACAGCCTCGTTAAAATTTCCTTTTATCCAAATACTTTCCACCAATTCACACACTATCATCTCATTTTTACCTTTCTAAATTACTAAGCACTTCATTTTTCTTTTAATTTCCATATTATTCCCTGCAATAGATTATACTCTCCTTGACCTCATTTCCTCTTTGTTAGTAAATCTCCAAACTATTGTTCGCACTCATTCATTCCTTTCATCTGTCAACTAGTGTTATGGCCAGGATCTGTCAGGCATTGTGCTAGGCACTAGACTGTGCTAGTGACACGGTCTCCACCTCACAGAGATGACCACTATCTCGGGTCCCATGGCAGAAAACCACAAACCTCTGAGCAAAGCAATACCTTTCATTTCTCTACCTTGATAGTTCCCCTTTCTGGCCATAATGACATTCTCCCAAGTTATGAAGTCTGTGCTCCCATCCTGACTGAGACCTTCAGTATAACCCACTATCAGCTGGGATGCAACTCACTGCCCATAACAGAAAACTCATCTCATGCTGCCTTACACAATCGATGGGGCTTATCAGCTAACATGACCAGAAGCCCGGGAATAGGAAAAGGTCTGGATTATATTAATTCAGCTGTTCAGTAACTGCACCCAGGTTTCCTTTCTTCTCTCCAGTCTGCCTGGAAATGGATGGCTAACAAGAACCTTGACATTATTTCCTCCCCATCCGGGGAGAGTGAGAACTGTGGAGGAAAAAGGGACGCAGGTAGGGGAGCAGGGGGAATAAGGGGGCAGAGGATCTACACAGACAGATTGAGAGGAACGGTATTTCTTTAAACTGGAGCTCACTGTTCCAAAGAGTTCCACTGCGGTCAGAGGATGAGGACTATGATGCCTCTTCCCAGAACCAGAGATGGATGAAGCTTTTCCTACAGCTATGAATTGTGTGGGGTTTCCAGGAGTAGATATCCAAGGAGTAATTGAGGAAGGAATCTCAGAGAAGGACACCATGATGTCTTTTACATAACTGACTTCACATAAAATATTATTCACCTACTTTTTAAGGCCTTTAAAGTCAGCTTTATCCATAATGTTCTCTCTAAAATCCCTAATTGCCTAATTCTCCTTCCCAGTTGTGTATGACTCCCACCTCATCAGCCAACTCAATCCCTCAATCTGGCACTCCAGGACCTTCAAGACTTGGCCCCATCAGTGTACGTTTTAGGGAACTAATTTCCAATAAAAATCTTCCTCTCATGTCAGTCCACACACATACTTCTTATCCATCTTTCTTCCTTATCTATCTAAATTTCTCCAAAGTGTCGCTCAATAAGTCATCCCTGTCAGATCTGGTCCTTCACTGACCCGAATTTTCAGGCACACTCCACGAAGACAGCATGGTATATCAGGAAGAGCAGAGGAATGGAAATCACACAGACCTGGGTTCAACTCTTGGTACCACCACTTGCTAAGTATGCCTTGGGTAAATCACATTAAAACTGCTTACCTCTGAATTTCCTTACCTATAACACTATATTACTACTTTTGCCCCGCCATTTTATTAAGGACCTGGTATATACAGTCAATTGATAAATTAAAAAAAAACAAACGTATCGTTATTCAGCCATGAAATCTCCCCTTTTTAAATGTTTATTTATTTTTGAGAGAGTGAAAGTGGGGGAGAGGCAGAGAGAGGGGGACAGAGGATTTGAAGTAGGCTCTGTGGTGAAAGCAGAGAGCCCCATGCGGGGCTTTAACTCACAAACTGTAAGATCACGACCAGAGCCAAAGTTGGACACTCAACCAACTGAGCCACCCAGGAACCCCAGAACCATGAAATCACTTATTTGTATGCAGCCTCCTGGTTCTGGTTCTTCCTAGTGTTCTCACAGACTAGGTCTTCACTTCACAAGTATTTGGGACAAACAAGAGGCATCATCTCCATATCTATGTTGAATTAACTGTTGGCCACTGTGTCTGGCAAAACCAAGGTGCTATTTCACAAGGGCAACATTCGTCTTCTATCACCCTCCATAGAAATGAACTGCTATTTCTTGAGTAGAAAACATTCATGGCATAGGAGTATTTAGGGCAGAATGTCCAGAGTCCAAAAGGGTAGAAAAAAAAGATCTCTAGGTGCACTTACTAATACCTCAAGGAAACTGAGCAAGGTTTTGTAATCATTCTTGAGGGGGAAAAAAAAAAGACTGATCAAATAAATGTACACGTACTGGCAGCACGAATTTTAATACTCCAGACAAGTAAGAGAGTACTAGCAAGTGGGGGATGAGAAGTTGAAGGTGCATGAAATGCTTCATCTGAACCAGTCTTTATAAGAAGCACTGACCTCAAGGGCTGGAAGAAAAGGACCGTACAATGGACAGAAATCAGAAGACAATATCCAGACCACATGCAGCCACTTTTTAATCTTACGCATCTGAGTGAATCACTTCACCTCTGTGAACTCAGTTTCATTATGTGAAAACAGAAATGCCCCCCATACCCCCACTGCACGCCCTTGTCCTACTTGACTCAGAGTTTGCAGCAGCTAGATAAAATTTCCTAAACTTCTGAAGAAGTATGTATGAAAGGCTATGCAAAATAACGTACTTATAAAAAAACAACGTGAATGCCAAAGGTAAGGTGATTCTTACAAATCTAGTGTAGCGCTGCTGAAATTTCCATGTTGAAATCACTAGACATCATTATGAATAACCAGCCAAACAAAGGATGCATCTGTTCTTAATTGCCTAGTTTATTTAGGCTGCCTGAAAAATGATTAATTATAATTATTATTTGAGATGCATTAAACAATTAGGACACTGAAATGGAAGACTATCAGGGCACCTGGATGGCTCAGCCGGTTAAGCGTCTGACTTTGGCTCAGGTCATGATCTCACCAGTTGTGAGTTCGAGCTCCACATCGGGCTCTGTGCTGACAGCTCAGAGCCGGGAGCCTGCTTCAGATTCTGTGTCCCCCTCTCTCTGCCCCTCCTCCACTCACACTCTGCCTCTCTCTCTCTCTCAAAAATAAGTAAACATTAAAAAAAAAAAACAGAAGAAAAAAAAAGAAATGGAAGACAATCAAACCTCTGACACTGGGGTACTAATATGGACTGAGGACTCATGTTATTGGCTAATTTGCTAACCATTAGCAACAACACTATACTAGAGCTTTATCAATTTGAGTAGTTAGTGTGAAATTACCTCATAAGGGACCATTTTCCTATGCATAAATGCAACAAGATGCTTTACTAAATGTCTTCAGCATCAACAGAGTAGATGACAAGTCAACAAAAGATGCCATAGCAGATCTAAGTGACGGAACTGAAGGAATACTTACATAGACACATAATGTGAAAATCCACAAGATTTAATTTCACCAAGGAATTAAGAGAATAAGTATTCAGCTCCGTTGAGATTTTTCTCTGATCATTTCATGAAGGTGGCCCATTCCTTTTGGCCTTTAAAACCGCACAGAGATTCTACGCAGAAACAGTTATAATTTAAATGATTCCCACAGATTGTGACTATTTTCCCCACTAGTATTTTGTTATTTACTAACACTAGTAAGTGTTAGCTGCACACTGACATTTTCCAAGGCAATGCACAGTGACTTCCTTACACACTCCAGAAACCAAATATTTGCTGAATAAACGTATAGAACACAAAGACTTCCCAAGCTCTAAAAACTTCCATATCAATACTTTCTTAAATTCCTAATACCTGCTAATCTGGAATAGTTAATTTAAAGTGAGTTTCTGGGGGACGTCTGTGTGGCTCATTCTGTTAAGTGTCCGACATCGGCTCAGGTCATGGTCTCATGGTTCAGTTCATGAGTTCGAGCCCCACGTCGGGTTCTGTGCTGACAGCTCGGAGCCTGGAGCCTGTTTCAGATTCTGTGTTTCCCTCTCTCTGTCCCTTCCCGACTTGGGCTTTGTCTCTCTCTCTCTTTCAAATATAAATAAACATTAAAAAATTTTAAATAAAAAAAAAGTGGGTTTCTGAAATAAAAGACCAAGTAATAATGCACTGGCCCTTATTTGTAGCATTTAAAAATGGAATTCAACAAACTGCAAAACAAAGTCAAATGCCAATGTAAAAGGAGAACATTAGGAAGGCTAGTTGATGTCAGAGGAAAATCAAATGCAGTATATTGGTGCTTCCCCTCAGAAAGGAATGACCTTCGTTAAATCATAATATCAGTAACTGAAGGAGAGAGAAAGAAGGAGATTTCAGCGCTAGGAATTGCCTGAAAGTAGAACTTATGAGCCATTTTCTTTTCCATAATTTTTTTTAACCAGATAAGTACAGAATCTTACTCCATTTATTCACACTTATATTAGAATTTACTAGTCTCCTTACTTGAGCATCTGGTGAAATAAATGTTAAGATGTTTAAAAACAAACAAAAATGTAATAATAGTGTATAAAGATATATTCTGATCAATCATTAACACAAACAAAGGTTTCATCAATGTCCATTTTATTTTTTTAAGTTTATTTATTTTGGGGGGGGGGGGGAGGAGCAGACAGAGAGGGAGAGAAAGAGAAGAATCCCAAGCAGGTTCTGCGCTATCAGTGGGCTCGTACTCGGAAACTGCAAGATCATGACCTGAGCCGAAATCAAGAGCTGGATGCTTAACTGACCAAGCCAGCCAGGCACCCCAATCAATGTTTATTCTAAATGCAGGTAATATTTGTCCAAAGACAGAAAGTATGCTTCTATATAAACAAAACAAAACAAACGAACAAGAAAGAAGAGGTAATGGACCACTTCCAAAGTATACGATCTCTAAAAATCCATCTGATCTGTGTTTCTGTCATGGAAATACACACTAAACCCAATTGTGTAAGTTTGGTGAAAACCACCTTTATAGAATCACCTGGAGTTCACTTGTAGCAATGCATGTTCTTAGGACTGAGACCTTAAAGTCTGGGGTAGGTCTCAGGAATCTGTACTTCAACAAGCTCCCCTCAGGGCAACTCTCAAGCACCCCAAAATCTGAAAACCAAGGATACTGGCTTTAAAAAAAAAAGTTAAAACAAGAGCACTCTGGAAGAGTTATTTCCTGTACATTTTAATATAGACACTAGGAACAAAAGTTAAATTGGAAACGATAAAAGCATATAAATAGGACAGAAGCATGTCACAGTCAATTTAATAGGCAACGTGATTAAAATCTGATGAGTTCAATTGTTAAAAGGATACTCCCTCATACTACCGGAAATCTCAAAATGAGTTGAAATGATGCACTGTCACAAACTATGATCTGCTCCTACAGGGAGGCACCGGGCATGTATGTCCAGGTGTAAGGACACACATCTTCAAAAGTGGCTGGCATTCTCAATTTCATTCTTTTTCTTTTTTAATATTTATTTAGTTTCGAGAGACAGAGCATGAGTGGGGGGAGGGGCAGAGAGAGAGGGAGAGAGAGAGAAGGGGACAGAGTCTCCAAAGTGGGCTCTGCCCTGACAGCAGAGAGCCCGATGTAGGGCTTGAACTCACAAACCGTGAAATCATGACCTGAGCTGAAGTCAGACGCTCAACCAACTGAACCACCCAGGCTCCCCTCAATTTCATTCTTGGTACAGCTCAGATATTGAATATTAGCATCAAAGACGATTCCACTTGGGAAAAAAAAGACTAAAAGAAATTTTTTTTCAGAACGACAGTAAAGTACCCATGAAATGAACCTCATCCACATTGAAGAAGAAAGAATAATAGGTCAAGGTGACAGTGACTTTCCCTTACAAGTGGGCAAATCCCAACCAGAGTGATCTATGAAAGATTCAACAAGGAACAATTAAAGAAGCAAACTTTAAATTCCTGCAGAGACAGGATTCAAAATATAAAGTTATTGAAGGCCTCCCCTACCAAAAACAAAAAACAAAAACAAACAAAATCCTCAGTTTGAAAATGTAATGGATTCATCATAATGGATTCACCTTTGTTCTATGTTCTAGAAGTTTAGGGGACAATCATTTACTGACATAAAAATTCTCAAGGTGAAGTAGAGACTTTGTAACAACTTAGATATGCTTTAAAAGATATATGCATTCTTGAAAACAGATGATTTTTTACTTTTTTGTTAAAGTTAATGAAATTCATTTTTCTGCAGGAATCTGAAGCAGTAACTGGGATGATCTAAATCCCTTGTTATTTATACCTTCATACATCTGCAATAGGTCTTTTCTCCATTGCCTGATGTTAAGAAATCTTATTTAAGAAAATTATAGACCATGAACTGAACTATAGTCTTAACATGTCTCTTGAAGTTGCTGTAGGCTGAACCTCATCAACCACTTTTTGGTCATTTAACAATTTAAAGTGTGTGGGGGGGCGGGGGGTACGGTTTACTCCATCGATCTGGCAGCATATGTCACCTAAAAACTTGTAGATGTTATTGTACACCCTTTGTTCAGATGAGGATTTAAAGTAAGTACTGGCATTGATTTCTGAGGCTACTATGTGTTTGGGTTGCCAGTGGGGTCTCCAGATGATGTTGAAACGAGGGCCTTTTTGAAAAAAGAATCAACTTATAGGTGTAACATTTGAGTGCAAAAATCAATTTTTACAAGTGCAAGATGGTAAGCAGTTCATCTGAAAAACACCCCCGAGTTTTAGTTAACCACAGGCTTAACAGGGGCCAACAGAACGATGCAGCGGGAAACAATGCCAAGGCCACCTTGGGCTGCACTGGAAGGGCCGCATCCACATCAAAGGCAGGAAGACAGGGCAGGACACGGAAGATCTGAGTTCAGTTTCCTCTATTGAAAAGAACAAGTAGACCAGGATGCTTGAGCACCACTGAGGAAACCATCTGATGTTCAGCCTGTGGCAGAGAAGATCTAAAGAACCAAGGTGATTGTGTTTAGATACGTGAAGCATCTCTACGTGTTAAGTTCGGATTTCTCCTGTCTTGTTGACCACCGCTGCTTGATCCTTGAAAAGGGCCTGATAGATGACAAACGTGCAAAAATACTCATTGAATGAAAAAAAAAATGATGAAATAAATGGCCTGGGAGCATAAGAGAATACACTTGCTGGTCTGTATGATGCCAAAAGATGAGACAGGCACCAGTGGGTAAAAATTTTAGGAACATATGCTCCAGTTAAACTTTTTAAGAAACCACTTTTTAACAGTTAGAGCTCTCCAAAGACAGAGCAGACTTTGTAAGGGAGTGATCTCCTCCTCATGTGGGGGGGAGGGAGCAGCAGTGGTATTCTTGCAGAAACTGGATAACCATCTGTCAAGGATGCTACAGCAATGAAAACACTGTTTACATCATCGAACACCACAAGGGTTTCATTTTTATCCTATCTGCCATTTCTGTAGAGCAAGCCTTCTGCTGACATGAAATCATCAAGCTGAAATGAAGGATTTTAAACCATTTTAGGAGTGACTCAACAGAATGTGTTAGAGTGGTTCCCAAATGCAGGTACATAAAAACATCTGTGGAGCTCGTCATCAACACAGGTTTCTAAGTCCCACTTGATCTCATTTCTCTCGTCTGCTCCGTGACATTGTCCTAGCAATTAGCTCCTCTCTTCTGTACCATCGCCATTCCCCTCACTACTGGAGTCTGTGCTGTCCCTTTGCAAACCTGTCACTCCCTTCTGTAAAAAGAATATCCTCGGTTGACCCTGCTTTTTTCTCCAACCACCACCCAACTTCTCTTCTTCCTTTTAAGGGAAAACTCAATCTGTATCCACCATCCTGCCTCCACCTGACTGTTGACCACGCCCAAATTGAAGACCCCAGTTACTCCATGTTGCAGAACCAATGGTGAATTCTCAGTCCTCATCCAAGTTGATCCTTCACAGTAGCATCAGACGCAGATGATCAAGCCCTCCCTTTAAAACATTTCCTCACATGCCTCACATGACACCACACCTCCCTGATTTTTATCCTACCTCCCTGGTCACTCTTTCTCAGTCTCCACTCTGCCTCTTCATCCTGACTTCCTAACACTGGAGTGCTCAAATTCTTGACATGAAACCATTTCTTTACTTTCCTTGGTTTTCTCCTCCTCACACGGGGATCCTTAGTGAGTTCAGCCTGGCTCTTGGCTCTACTTACCGTTTACACACTTAGGACTCCCCATGCTGCAGCCTAGCTAACTCCACTGAACCCCAAACCTACATCTAAATACCCCCCTGACGTCTCTGACATTCATCTCCACAGATTCAAACCAAATTCCTGATCTTCCCCATCACAGTGGCTAACATCCTTCCCAGGGTTCAGACAAAATATCACAGAGTCATCCTTGACTCTGTTTCCCCACCACTCACCCAAGCCATCAACTCTTGTCAGCTCTACTGTCAAAAGAGATCCAAATAAACTAGGACTTCTAATCTCACACCACGTACAAAAATTAACGCAAAATGGGTCAATGACATGAACGCAAGAGCTAAGACGATAAAAATCTTAGAAGAAAACACTGGAGCAAATCTTTATGACCTTGGATTTTGCAGTGGATTCTTAAGATATGACACAAAAAGCAAGAGCAACAAGAGAAAAAAAAATGGACTTCATCAAAGTTAAACACTTCTGTGCATAAAAGGACATTATCAAGAAAGTGAAAAAACCTAGAGAATGGGAGAAAATACTTGCAAATCGTGTATCTATTGAGGGTCTAGTATCCAGAATATATAAAGAACTCTGACAACTCAAAGACAGAAAACAATCCAATTTAAAAATGGGCAAAGGACTTGAATAGACATTCCTCCAAAGAACACACCCAAATGATACCCATGAAAAGGAGCTCAACATCAGCAGTCCTTAGGGAAATGCAAATCAAAACCAGAAAGAGGTACCGCTTCACACCTACTAGGATGGCTACAGTCGAAACAAATGGAAAATAAGAAGTTTTGGTAAGGATGTACAAAACCCAGAATCCTTGTGTATTTGCTAGTGGCCATGCAAAATGGTGCAGGTGCTATGCAAAATAGTTTGGCAGTTCCCCAAAAAGTTAAACACAGAATTACCATATAACCCTTCAATTCCACTCCCAAGTATATACCCCAAAGAACTGAAAACAGGTACTCAAAACAAACCCAAAACAAACAAACAAAAAAAACCCATACGTATACACATGTTCACACTACCTCTAATCACAATAGCCAAGAGATGAAAACACCCCGAAAGCCCAACTAATGAATGAGTAAATAGTTACATAGTTTAGAGACAGACTGTAAATCATAGACGTACATACATACATATAAAGGAGTACTATTCGGCCATAATAAGGAAGTCCTACTGACACATGCTGTGTTGTGGACGAACCTCCAAAACATTACGCTACATGAAAAAAGCCAGATAACAAAAGGTTTAAGGAACTGGGTCAGGGAGGAAGTTGTTGGGAGAAAATGCTTCATGGATAAGGGGTTTTACTTTGGAGTGATGAAAATGATTTGGAACTAGACACAGGTGGTGGCTGAAAAACATTGTAATGTATTAAGTTCCATTAAATGATTCACTTTAAAATGGCTAATTTTAGGGGCGCCTGGATAGCTCAGTCGGTTGAGCATCTGACTTCGGCTCAGGTCATGATCTCGCGGTTCATGGGTTCTAGCCCCCCGTCGGGCTCTGTGCTGACAGTTCAGAGCCTGGAACCTGCTTCTGATTCTGTGTCTCCCTCTCTCTCTGCCCCTCCCCTGCTCACGCTCTGTCTCTCTCTGTCTCTCAAAAATAAATACATGTAAAAATAAATAAATAAATGAATAAATAAATAAATAAATAAACAAATAAAGTAAAATAAAAATAAATAAAATGGCTAATTTTAGTTTATATTAATTTCACACCAATAAATTATTTTTAAAAATATTCAGAATCCAAGGGACACTGGGTGGCTCAGTCAGTTAAGTGTCTGACTCTTGATTTCAGCTCAGGCCATGGAATGGAGCCCTGCATTGGGCTCCATGGAGCCTGTTCAGGATTCTGTCTCTCCTCTCTCTCTGTCCGTTCCCTCGCTCGCATGTGCTCTTTCACTCTCACTCTGAAAATAATAAATAAAAACACATTTAAAAAAAAGTATTCAGGGGGCACCTGGGTGGCTCAGTTGGTTAAACATCTGACTTTGGTCATGATCTCAACAGTCTGTGAGTCTGAGCCCCGCACTGGGCTCTGTGCTGACAGCTCAGAGCCTGAAGCCTGCTTCAGATTCTGTCTCCCTCTCTCTCTCTCTGTCCCTCCTCTGCTCATGCTCTGTCTTTCTCTCCCTCTCTCTCTCTCAAAAATAAACATTTTTGAAAAATTAAACATAAAAAAATAAAAAAAAAATTCAGAATCCGACCCCTTCTCCTAACTCCAGTGCTACCCCATTGGTCCAAGACACCATCTTCTCTCACTGACATTATTACTAGTCTCCTAAGTGATCTTCTCGTTCCCACCTATCCCCTTTGTTTTTTCTCAACACAATAGCCAGAATGATGCTATTTTGTCAGTCAGATCATGTCTTTCCTGGGCTAAAAGCCAATAGTTTTTTATATCCTTATAGTCAAAGCCAAAGTCCTTACAGTGGTCAACAAGGCCCTACCCAATGTGACCCATACCTGGTCTAACCTCCTCTGACCTCACCTTCTACTGCTCAGTCCTTTCCTCTCTCCACAAACAGATCACAACAGGCTCCTCGCTGCTCCGCCAACATTCTAAAAACACTCCTGCCTCAGGGCCTTTGCGCTTGATGTTTGCTCTAGTTTGAATGCTCTTTCCCAGACAGCTATAGTTCTAGGAGCATCTCCAACAACAGTTCTTACTCAACTATCTTCTATGCAGTGATGTCTCCCCTTAAGCATCCTATTTAAACTGCAGAACCACACATTCTCCCTATTTCCCCTTCTCTGCATTATTTTTCTCCATAGCATTTACACCATCTAACATACAGTAAATTTTACTTATTTCTCGTGTATATTTTCTACTCCTCTCTAGATGCTTACTCAAGAGCCTAAAAGGACAGTGAGAAAGGGGCTCTCTGCTCCTAGGACGACAGATTTTAAACCATTTGGGTGCCTGCTTGCCAGCGTGTTTGCATATGTGAACTGTGACTTACTTTCTTTAACACAGTCCTAGTTGCAAGTTTGAGACAGTCGGCCTCAGCTACTCTAAATTACTGAAGATTATAAATAACTGTAAAGGATTTAAAAAAAAAAACAAAAAGTGACCACCCAAACTGGCTTATCTTGGTTTGCAGCATAACATTAAGATGGATCTAAAATACATCAAAAGGGATATTAAAAATTCCAAGTATTAAATAAAGTCCAAATGATTCGATGAAGACAAGGATGGAATTTCTTAGTTCTTACGTTGATCTTATTACTGCCACATGGTATTAAAACAAGGTCCCCACCCCTAACAATCTACGTGGCTGCATTTCATCTGTAGCTCCTTGGAGTTTATCATAATATCCCAGAGAACAATCTCAGTACTTAGTGCCTTTTCCCACAACCATTGGAAATCTAAGTTCAAGGGACTGGTCCACTTTATAAATAAGATATTTATAAGCCTACCTTTCAAATATTTAAAAACATCTTCACATTCAATAACAAAAAAATATGTACCAAAATTAAAAAAAAATTAAAACAGCGCCAAGGTTTTCATAACAATTCAACACAAGCCTCAAACACAGCAAACTACTGGAAATAAAGATGGCTTCCCCATTCAGGAACACATATCATACAAAAATACTCACGTTATTAAAAAAGTCGTGCAGTTGTAAAGCCCTGCTAAACTAATAAAAAGTATTTTAGTACCGTTATCTAAAGATACCATACATTACAGCTTCCTCAGAGCATGTTAATGCAGACAAGCCTCAATCAGTAAGTAAACTAATCTAAATCAAATTCCCTCCACTTGAAAATAATCATCATGTCCTGCCCAGAGTTGGTGAGTATAAATGGATTACTGAAAATATTCTCGGTAATTGCAGGTTGCTATTTATGTTGACCAGAGTTGGAGGAGTTTACTTAGTGAAATGTCGAAGCATGCAGACCACCGATGCACAACACACAGGAAAATCACTCTTGACATCCATACTAAAAACAGCCTGCTTCCTCTCTGCAATGTCATGGGGTGGTTATTTCATAGTGTCAGATACTCTGCTGGGGACAAAATGAAAATTTATGATTGCAGTTATTTTATTTCCGGGTAATGTGATACCACAAGAGATTTTTCTAGTTCAGCGGAGGAGAAGTTAAATATTAAAGACTAAATATTATTTTCCAAAGCCCTAAATTTTTCTGCTCGTAAACAGGTGTGTGCAAAATACCAATGGTGACAATAACTGAAGTGTATTTTTTAATTATGGGGGCTTTGTTTGCCTTATAGTCACCAATTCCCAAATATGTCTAGTAACACATAAGTCACGGAGGCGAGTGGAAATAAAGAAGACCAGGCCTAAGATAAACTTGTCACAAGACACCTGGCCAGTTAGGCGAGCTGTCGTTAGCTCTCATTGTTTCCTGGGTTATACTATAATGTTTTGTTTTGTTTGTTAATCATCGCCATCATCAGAATTAAATTAGGAATCAGGAAACCTGGGTTCTAATTCCAGATCTCCAGCTAACCATCTAAAGAGCTGTATAATCATAGGAAAAGCCTATAATCTCTCTGAGCTCCAATTTGCTTATCTGTAAAATGAGGGAGGTTGATAATAAATGCTTTTAAAATGGAACAGGAAAATGCAAGGTAAAAATGAGTCCCTCAACATTTTAAAATTGATCCTAATTTACAAAGGCAAACACAGAGAATACCACAGGATAAAAAAGGAATGTTTTTCACTTGAGGGGAAACAGAAATATGAAAAATATTATAAAATTAAATGGTCATGAGGATGTAGCAAAGAACTAACATACTTTTAGCCTTGGAAGGAAGAGTCCTACAAAAATGTAAAAATAAAAAAAAAAGTCAATAGTCTACATTCCCTTTGGCCTAGTAATCCTACTTTCGAGCATAAATCCCACTAAAAAATATCCCTAAAGAAAAATCAAAGTTCTCTAAAAAAGAATCTCCATAGCAGCACTATATGTAAGAGAGAAAAATTGGAAACAACCTGTAAGTGCAAAAATAGAGGCACAGTTAAGGAAAATCTGGTTTTGCTAGCAAAATAGAACAAAGGCCTATATGGTCATTTTTTAAATACTGAACCATCTTCAAAAGAGTGGAAATAGTCAACAGGGTATAACATGAAATGTAAAGGTTCATCACAAAATACATCTGTCTTCTTCATGATTTTATAGAAAACATATCAATGACAACCGGGAGAGAAACTGGAGGGAAACAACTAGTTCATTGGGTGCAATCTTTCTATAAAGTTCATCACAACAGCAAAAACAACAACAACAACAACAACAAAAACCCAAAAGGCAGATGGGGAGAAGAGAATGCTCTCCACACTACAGCCCAGCTTTTACATTTTCATGTTTCTTCTACATAGCTTCACTAACGTGACTAATACCACCTTATATCTCCGTCTAATGCTTCATGTTTTCCAAGCACTTTCACAAAGATTATGCTGTTTCATTGTTTGAAAAATAATCAGCATTTGACACCTCTACACCAAAATGTCAAACTTTTGTACAAGGTCTGGTGTGTCAGGGATGTATCCTATGAAACCATACTCTACATATTGCTCCCCTCTCCCCAAATGTCATCAATAAGAAATCAAAGGAGGCATCAAGAGTCAGGAGTTAAGATTTCCGTAAGCTTTCAGACTCTAAAGTAAACTTTAATATGGTAGAACTGGCCAGGAGGCAAATGCCTTAGAAAACTGTTTACATGCATCTTATGGACTATTGCTTTTTTCCTTAAACATCATAAATCACAAAACCTGGCAAAAAGGATCACTCTGGTTGGCCGAGCAATAGATCCCTTTCAGATTTAGTAAATGTAAGGTAAGTAAACTTCAGCGCACAGAATTCATGAACATAGCCATGGCACGGTATTCAGGTTCAGTGTATAGATGCACCTTTCCATCATTATCCCACTAAAACCTCCAAAAAGATAGAAAAGGTAAAAATGTGGAATTCTTCTAAACAACAATTCTCCAAAGGAAACTTCACTGGTGACAACACTTTTGTTAAAAAAAAAAAAGAAAAGTGGATATTTCACAAAAGCCTGTGTCAATTTTCTTCCTCACCCAAAAACATTCTTTCTACTAATCAATATCTTGAACTTTGTTTTAAGCTTTCAGATACTGGTGTCCTTTAGCATTAATTATGAGTGACAAGGAAAAAGGTAATGGTATGGCACGAGAGAAACAGTTTTTTAAAAAAGGCTAAGAGGTAACAACGGTAACAGTTGGGCATACCGACGCATAGAAGTTCTATCAGAGACCATGATACACGCTTGTCTCAGTGATGGCTAGAGCACAAAGTCAAAAGCAGTTTCAATCTTTCACATAACTCTAGCCAGTTTCTAGGCTATACTAACAAGACCCTGGCAGGCAACTGTGCCCAATTTCTACCCTCACCAGCATTATCTAATAATTAGAAAACAGGCTTTCATTTTCAAAACCATTCAACGTGCCAATGTACTTCATCTTAAATCAGTGGTTTCTAACGACAGACCGTGTGTTGATTTGTAACTAGCAAATTTCAGCAAGCTTTAAGGAAAAGAGACAAATAGAATTATCCATTTAAAAATGAATCTCAGAAATAAATTGCAAAAATTCAGCAAATTCCACTGGTATTTATTCTCTGGCTGAATTATTCCAGAGAAGCGTGATCAACACATTTTGTTTTCAGTATTCAAATAATATTTACAGGTCCCGTAGGTCCTAGGATACCACATAACAATTGAAAGATTTAAAGAAAATGACAAATGTGTGGAAGAACTCCAAGACTCATAGTGAGTAAAATTATGATTTGACTTAAGCCTCTAACATGTCAACCATTACCCATTAGATGAGCAATTCGGTGTTGAGACAGACTAATTTAACATTTACTCATTAAAATACCAGGTAATAAGACAAGAACAGAAAGACGTCTTTAAAAAAAAATCAACTTCAGAAAGATCACATAGGTATGAGCAAATCACATTAGAATAGAAATGAAAATAAAATGATAATCTGCACTAAAGAACCTTAGTAGCTAAGAGGCCATTTACATTTCAAAGTCCTCTGTCTATGGTATTCTTAAGTATTACACCACTAAGGTTTGTCAGTGCTGCAGAGACACTTCAATTAAGGCTGTGTGGTACAGCCCTATGTAAATTAATTAGCTGAGGTTGCACGGATTTTCTAAAAAGAGCTCTCTAAAACAGCCTTAGAGATATGCACGATTTGTGGGGAATTACAATTCAAATACAACTTACTAATCAATTCTTTTTGCTTTCACATTTCAATGACATTTTATGTAATGATAAATAAGTCCATGAAAATACTACTAACCAAAATTGTATTTGCTTTCAATTAGAGATTAAAAAAAAGAGGGGGGCTTTCAAGTTTGTTTATGATACTCAAAGTTTTATTTCGGATTTTATCTAGACTTACTGTCATGATAAGTACAATGAACTTGATCCACATTTAAATAGGAGATGTGTCTATATTTGAAATTCACATGTTAACAACTAAATTAGCTATCCAGTAATTTCTACAAACAATGTATTTCTTTAACTCAAAATATTAAGTGGATTTTTTGCTGTAAAGAATCTCTATTAGAATCACAGGTTTGGCAAATAGTATTCTTCAACATAAGTAAAATGTGTGCAGAAAAACCTAAAAATTAATTGCATAATGGTTTCTACCATAAATTAAAAATGGAAGAATTCTGAAGTTTTCAAGAGATTAGGAGCCTTCCAATTATGTACATAAGAGATTCATAAGCTCTTCTGTAATCCTAAAATAAAGTCCCTACAGTCTCATTATAGTGATTGTGAAAAATTCATACTTGTTATACAGTAGAGATGATTTAGAGACTTTTTAATGGCTAATTTGTTTCAAGAGCATAGACACTGTATGTACAAATATATCTTTTAAGATAGTACCATTGAGAAGAGGCTGTCCTTCATGCACATCCTGCGATAAGACTGCACTGTAAACATCTTCAGGAAATCCAGTCTTGCATAATGCGATTTCACCAGAAGCCTCTACAGACGCCTGCAACACAAGAAAAAAATGTGTGCAATGATTGCTACCTCCTTCAACCGAGAAACATTCCACTTGGCATAAAGCCTCGATTTTTCAGCTATCTTGTACAAACAACCCCTTTGTTTCCGAACAGTTACAATTAGAATGTAGAGGGCAAAGGGTTAATCTTTTTGATAACTGGAGTAGAAGAAACAAATCCCACTTGTCCTGTCCAGTAAAATCGAAATAATACACATTCTAGGTTCTTCTAAAGACCGCACATTTCCATTAAAATGGTCATTGTGACTGAAGAATTATCAAGTGGACCAGGGGTAGGGGACAGCCAAATAGTTTTTAGGCTCCACAAATCACCACCGCCAACTTAACTTCTCAAGAAACATGTATATTCAAGTATATAGATTTTTATATCCTCATCAAATTCCCAGGCTATGAAGTTTGTTTCAATATACTCTGTTAATTAAAAAACAAAACTACAACATACTGCAGGATATAGAGTATCCTGTACCAAGAAAAAAAACAACTAATCAAAAGTATATATTTCTCTACTTTGGCAAGGATACATTAAAAATGTAAATAAAGATTAATACAATTATGTTTCCTTTTTATGCTTAAAAATTAGAAAGTCTCAGGGCATCTGAGTGGCTCAGTTGGTTAAGCATCTGACTCTTGGTTTCGTCTCAGGTCATGATCTCACGGTTCATGAGTTTGAGCCCCACATTGGGCTCTGTGTTGACAGTGCGGGATTCTCTCTCTCTCTGCTCCTCCCCCACTTGTGCTCTCTCTTTCTCTCAAAATAAATAAACTCTAAAAAATTAAAAAAAAAATTAGAAAGTCTCTCTTGCCATCTTCCTCTCTGTTATCACATAACCTTTAACCACCCACGCGACTAAAACTCAACCATACCAAGTTCTATCCACTTACCCCTTCAAGTTAGCTTCACTATGTCTTCCAGCCCTACTGACATCATCACGGCGCTCAATAGCACTTGTGCAGTGTCGACATTAATTATAGGAAACTTCACCCTGCAGTGATGGGGATCCAAATGCAGGAGGAGGAAGAGCCTACAGAAGCCGACAGAGGGAGGGACTGCAGTATCGGCAAGGCTAGCATTAGGAGCTATCTGCACTGGTGAGGAGAATCAGAAATTGGGAGGAAAGAGGAAGGGAAGCCCCAGAAAGAGAGAGACCTGAAAGCAGCTGTCAAAGCAATACAGCGCAGCCTCACCATGAAAGGACTACCGGGATTATGCATGAGAAGTTTTGCAAATACGAAAGCCATAAAAACCCACACTAATCTAATATTTAAACTGCTCTTTTCAGATCTGGGAAAATAAAGCAAAAAGTAAATTTGAACCTTGTTCAATATTGCACAGTATTTAATCGCAAAAAAGTATTAGGAGCCACAGTGAGATATTAGTTCAGACCCTTCAAATTAGCAAACAGTTTCAGTTTGTCATGTGCAAGAAAGGACTGTATCAAGTCAAGGACCCAGAGCAGCCAACTCCCTCACACAGGTGTAGTGGAAGCTGGCACAGACACCACGGAGCACAACTTGGAAAACTCTAGTAGCGATGACTGTGGATACATCCTTGCCTACACGGTGAGTATATACCTATGGAAACTTTCCTATGGGTGCTCCAGTCAATGTGTGCAGGAATGCTCACACGTTCACTGCAGCACGGTTGTAACAGCAGGACCTAAAGACTAACTAAACGTCCATCAAAATTCTCCCACTACCAAACAAACAAACAAACAAACAAACAAACAAACATGCAACAGCATTAGAATGAAGAATTAGAGCTACATTTATCCCCAGGGTTACATCTCCAAACAAACAGTTTCTTTAACATCCATGTAAGACTGCAAGAGAAACTTAATTATAAATCAACCTAGGGATGACTATTGTTTTTAGGTAAGTTCAGAAATCTATTTAAGCAACATTCCAAACTCAGACTGGAGACAGAGCACTCTGCAGCATGAATCTTGCAAAAAAAAAAAAAAAAATGTTTAAAGCATGATTGATGACTCCATTTTTGTACATAAAGTTTAATATAAAGATAATGTGAAGTTATTGACATACATCAAGCAGGAATATAAAAACACACAACGTAGTGGTAACACCAAACTGAGGACAGCAGCTACCCCACCGAGGGGAGGGCGAGATAGGAAAGATGTCAGGAAGCGTCATACAAGTGGCTTTGATTTTATTTGTAATATTTCTTTTTTTTTTTTTTTTAATTTTTTTTTTTCAACGTTTATTTATTTTTGGGACAGAGAGAGACAGAGCATGAACGGGGGAGGGGCAGAGAGAGAGGGAGACACAGAATCGGAAACAGGCTCCAGGCTCTGAGCCATCAGCCCAGAGCCTGACGCGGGGCTCGAACTCACGGACCGTGAGATCGTGACCTGGCTGAAGTCGGACGCCTAACCGACTGCGCCACCCAGGCGCCCCTAATTCATTTCTTTCAAAAAGAATTTAAATCAGATAGAGCAAGATGTGGAGATATGCATAGGAACATGGGTGCAAATTATATTATCCCCTACTTATCCCCTATGTTCTATGTATTTCATACTAAGAAAGAGAAAACATTAAAGACTAAGTGGAAGTCAGGAGTCAAGCTTCCAACACCCATCAGGTTAGGGACAATGGATGGTATTTTCATTCTTGCCTTCTGGAAATATCCAAGCGCTTGTACTGGACCTGGCAAAGGGCAGCACTCATTAAGTAAAAGCTTTTGCTTTGGGTTAACCAAAACAACTAAAGGGAACACTCTAGTTCACCATATAAAATGGACCAAGGTGGGGCGCCTGGGTGGCGCAGTCGGTTAAGCGTCCGACTTCAGCCAGGTCACGATCTCGCGGTCCGTGAGTTCAAGCCCCGCGTCAGGCTCTGGGCTGATGGCTCAGAGCCTGGAGCCTGCTTCTGATTCTGTGTCTCCCTCTCTCTCTGCCCCTCCCCCGTTCAGGCTCTGTCTCTCTCTGTCCCAAAAATAAATAAACGTTGAAAAAAAAAATTTTAAATGGACCAAGGTGTTGTAAATCTGTGCCTCACTGATGGGTTACAGGTAGGCCTGTTCACCTCCAGTCCAGGCTTCTGCAGAGGGAGGCCGTGGCAGGGCTCCAACGCAGGGTAGGTAGGAACAGAGCTCTGTAGGGACAGCAGGACGGAGGCAAACAATGGGTGATGTGCAGTAAATAGGGGTCACATTCCAACATGGGCATTGGGGTGAGGGCAGTGGGCAGGTATATACACAAACACCCAGAGATCAATAAAGTCTAAAGACTAGAGGGAAACTGAAACCTTTTCTTTAGCTCCACTGCTAGTGTCTTGTTTTCTGGTGGATCTGCCCTAAGGTGGGAGAATAAGCAGCAACATGTTCCTCATCCAAACCCACAGGAATAGAATCTCAAGGTTGAATCAAGTCCGTCAGTAATTCTGGGAATGTTCACTTCTGAGTTTCCGTCTCCACCTTATTTCAGAGAAGGGAATTTCATTTCTGTCCTCAACATGTTATCCTTTGTCCAACCTCTTTGTTTAGTCTCATCTAGGAAAGGGGGCCTACCTGCAGAAGGAGGCTGTGAGAATCTCTGAAACCATGTTTGTAAGGCACATTTCTAACAGCTGACTACCAATATTCATACCCATGGGGGTCATATGTTATTTTATGAGATTTTCATATTCATCTTAAACAGCCAAACTTTTCTAAATTCTTCTTCCCTAAGACAAAATGGATTCATAACATAACATTCTGTTATTCTAGAATGTGTTTTCTTAAAGACAGGCTCCAAGAATTATTAAACATAAGGACACATCTTCAGTTGCTGCAACTGGGGAGGAGGGTGCTACTGGCTTTTAGGGGCTAAAGGCCAGGGATGCTGCTACTCATCACACAACGCACAGGCCAGCCCCCACTGCAGAGAATGATCCAGCCCAAGATGTCAATAGGGCCAAGAGTGAGACATGCTATTCTTTAGCAACCCATGAAAAATGGGGGTCAATTTACCCTATAACACCCCCAGCAATGAGAAGTTCACTGTCTTTTCAAACAGTCCACCAAACTCTTACTGGAACATCCTCCTTTTCAGAAAACTGAATCAGTTCCTCTGTGGCTTTGCCTCACCATTAACAGATCATTCTGCCGGACCCATGAGGAGCCTCTAAAAGTTCAAAGACAGAAACTTTCCCCTGAAAACATCCTCTGTGGTGCACGGAGGAGCTTGCGAATCACATGCATTTTCCTACTATTTGAATAAGGTAGGGGTCAGCAAACATTCTTCTCTAAGGGGTCAGATGTAAACATTTGAGGCTTGATAAGCCTTGGTATCTCTGTCGAAACTCCTCAACTCTGCGGCTGCAATGCAAAAGCAGTAATAGACAATGGGAAATGAATGAACACAGCTCTATAAATTCAAATTTAAATAAAACTTTATATATAGACACTGAAATTTAATTTTCATTTCAGTTTCAAGTGTCAAAAATATTTTTCTTCTTTTGATTTTTTAAAAGCATTTGAAAATGTAAAAAACATTCTTCGCCATACAAAAATGGGCATCAGGGCTGTAGTCCGCAAGCCCTGTAATAGTGTTATACAACACTGCTATCTCACCTAATTCTCACAATAGCCCCTTGTGGGGGGTGAAGTTATCTTCATTTTAGAAATGTGCAAATAGGTTCTCACTCAGAGGAGTGTTAAGATACTGAAGACCTCATATCCAGGAAGAGGAAGAAGTAAGATGCTAAGTAAGAAGTCTTTCCAAGTAGAACAAATGCAATACAATTCTTTCCAGAAACTTGTACTCAGTGTCCATTTGCCAATGGAAACAAGACACCCTCACTGCCTTTAAGAAGTTCAAGGCTTAACATGGGAGCAAAATAAAAAGTGACTGCAACAGAAAGTGGCGGCTGGGAGGTAGAGACATACAGAGAGCCCAGGGCAGGGGTCTGGGGGCCTCCCAAGCAGAACCCAGGAGTAGCCAGGCGGTGTGGGGGGGTGGGAAGCCATCCCAGGCAGTCACTGTTGAGCTGGAACAAGGTGGCAAGAAACAGCATACTGCCTGGGGAATTACAATGAGTTCAGTGTCATTGGAGTCCAAGAAGCAAGGCAGGAAGTCAAAAGTTGAGGCTGGAGAGTTAGACAGGGTTAGATCATAAATGGTTGGGGGCTTGGGGTTATCCTCTTGGCTATGAAGAGCCAGGAACAGATTTTAAGCACCGGCAGACTGCATTTGACAGAGAAGTCTCTGATGCTTTGTGGGAAAATGGGTGGGGGGATGAAGTGACAAGTGACAGCTGGGGTACAAGTCAGGACACAGACGAATGGGACAGGGCTGCAGGAATGAGGAAGAGGGAGATCGTTACCAGTATGATATGAGTTAAAACTGATAGGCTTAGTGAGGCCTGGGATTCATGGTGGAAGAGAGGGAGAAAGGAAATGATGTCTTCCCCCACGTTTCCAGCTGAGTGACTGTGAACTTGGGTGGCACAAACTAAGAAAGATAATCACCAAATTATAACACCAAGAACAAAGTGCTAAAGAAGCAGAAAGAATGGGATGATAAATCTGCCTGTAGAAATCAAAGAAGACTCCATAGCTGAAGTGACATTTAGGTTCTGTCTTTAAAGATGATTAAAAATTTGCCAGGAGAAAGAGGAGGAAGTGGAAAAGGGCATTCCAGGCAAAAGGTGCCACAGAGACAAAGGCTTGTTGATTTATATTGAGCTTGTAGTCAACCCAAACAACCCTGATCTTTTTTACCGGAAAACGATTAAGTCATGGCTTCCAGTATCTTTGCAGCTGATTTTGGGCCCCAAGGGGCAGCAATTTACATTTAATCTTCCCAGATTTGATGGTGATAAATTAATAATTCCACCTAGATTTAGTCATCCCCCCCTCCAGCTCTCTGCATTTAGAAAGTCTCAGGCACCCCAAAGTCTTCATAAAGACACTACTCAGACACTGAAGACAAGGTGTGACACATGCCCAGACATCACCCTTCCCACCACCCTGGAGCCCTAAGCCAGGCCTCTTAAGAGGGGCTATTAGCAGAGTGGTGTGGAGCACGGCCTCTCAAAGTGCCAGACTGCCTGACACTGTCAGAGATGACACGGTTCCCCATCTAGACAATATGGACGATAAAGACAGCGCCCACTCATTGGGCAGGTGTGAGGTTTAAAACAGATCATATGTGTAAAGCGCTTGTGAGATTGTCTGGCACATGGTTATTTGATGCATTAGCTGGCAGTCACAGTATTAGCACTTATGACAACACAAATCCAACTCACGGCATGTTTCTTACAGCTCCTGAGTTCCCAACCTTGCTCCAGCATAGCAAGTAATCTGGGACATTCTTCTAAAATGCAGATTCCTGGGTCCAAACCGTGACTCACTCACACAGAATTTCAAGACAAGTGATGGGTAAGCTGGTACACTTAAGAAGTACCAGTGCAGCAGGCGGTGGTCACACATCCGCCCCATCTACCTCCTGAAACCTTTCTGGGCTCCAGGCACAGCATACCTGTTTGCCCTAGCCTTCGAGCCTAATAGCCTAGCAACAAGAAGCAATAAACAATTGTTCTTCCCGCTTTTAACAATTCTAGGCTGTTTCCTAGCTACCGTGTACATGTGAACATTGAAACTGGTTCCAGAGTTCTGCTCTAGGTCAGCCATGGGGCTCTCTGTTCTTTTCTCTGAAAATGACACTTTCTTCATTTTGCGTTTTCCTTTGCATTTAATTGGGGCATTATTCCATCCCTGATCCTTTACTGATTTTCCTCCCCTCCACAATTCTTCAAAGATTCCAAGCAGGCAGCAAAAGTCCGCTTGGCCCGCAAGGATGAAATTCATGCTGGCCAGAGGAGCTGAACTCATTCAGAGCTGCCCTGCGCTCTCACACAATCAGTTCACCTATCTTGAGTTTCAATTTCCTCTTACAAGTATGCGCTCTACTCTTCCCAGGCTGAAGATCGACCTCCTTGTCTAGAAAGGACAGAAGTGTAATAGGAGTTGAGGAGTACTGCTTGCCTCTTAGTATTAGTCTATCTGTTCCGGTCCTGAACTCACAATGACGTCACTTTTGGTCTCGTTGAAATTTTCCTGTAGTCTCAATACTGTGAGCTTTATAGCTCTAAGTCCACTACTCTTTCAGGTCGCTGTTATCGTGATTCTTTTTTATAGTCTTCCTCGGTCACTGGCTGCGCTTTCCAATTTCCTCCAAGTCACTCCTAAATCTGAGCTTTTAAATATTCCACTGAAGCCACAGTGGATGTTCAATCTCCTTGCCTCTCCATCTTCTTCTTGATCAAGATTATCTATGATTATTGGCTACAAATTTTACATCCGAGAGCAGCCCAAACCTAATAGAATCTTTATCTTTCCTTCCTGGCTCTGAAGACCGCCTAACTAAAGCCCAGGCTCTCTTGGTTATCAAATTTAATCAGCTGGATGTTTTCCCCCAAAGCATCAATCTCTTCATTTTTTTCCCTTCCAGATACTCTATAGACAGAATCTGGTAACAATTTAAGTTCTGTGAAGTAGATTATTACATGCAGTCAACAAAGCTGAAACCTCCTTTTACTTGGTTTTTCTCCCTTACTTTTTATGAGAATAAAGGCAGTAATCTGTGTAGTGGTTAAGACTCAGGGCTGTGGAGCAAACCTGCTTGGGTTTAAACCCCGTCTTCACTGGCTGTGTGAGTTTAACAAGCTATAGAAGTTCATCTGTACACTGGCTTCTTCCTCTATACTACCAGGATTACTACTACCATTACTAACACTGCTACTGCTACTACTGGAGTAGGGGATCAGCCTCGTGATTCAGCACAAAACAAGGGTTAGCTATTATTATGATATTGTTGTTTTCTTTGGTGGAGACTTTTATTTCTTTGCTACGTGAGTGCCTGAGAAATATTTTTCAAGCATTTTGTGAAGGACGAATTCTGAAAAAAACGAAACGAAGTGACAAATCAAAATTCATTCACAAATGTGTACAAGAGAAAACAAGTGGAACCCTCTTCCTGATGTGTGATTTGTGGGGTGAGGGTGGGCAGTGTCGGGAACGGAAAGGGGGGCGGGAAACCACGGTAATACTTTTATTATGGGGCTAGGTCTTCCAAATGCTATAAGCAAAAATAAACAACTAGTGAAGACGATTTTTAAGTGGTTGATGGGGTACATGGTAATAGAATAATGGACTGTTCAAGACCAATTCTGCATGACTAATTTTTTATTTTTAATCCAATTTACCACCAGACAATTACATTTGCCAGATTCTCTACATTTCACAGGATTCCACCCATGATGTTGAGGCTACATTAAGAAGATTATTCAAGAGTTGCTGCCACTCTTTCAAGATTTTTCTGTGTCAGCCATGCCATTGATGACACTTTGAATTTCATATCCCTGGAAACATGCTTGAAATGTGCAGAAGTTTAACCCTGCACTTTGATGTTTTTGATTTGCCAGGTACTACGCTGGAGGGAGAGCCCAGCATTTTGAACTGGCCCTTTAACTCTTTAACTTCATGATACAATGCAGACCAGCTTGGATGCAAGGAATCCCCAACCAAGGCCACAGAAGGCCCCCCCATGACCCACCTAGTGATTTCCATCGTTGCCTCAGTTATATTATGAGGATGGGTCCTTGAATATCTCTAGCATCAGCACTTTTATTTTCTCTGACACTCATTTCTTTTAATGGCAAATAGTCAAATTATAGTGTCAATGCTGGCCATGGAAGCTGACAACTCTACTGAAACTGAACTCACAGCCAGGGGACAGCACCACAGTACAACAGCTTGGTGGACAAAAATCTGAGTTTCACATTCAAAATGTGGTGTAGAGTGTCAACTTCTCAGGAATTGAACCTGCCAAAGCTTAGGACCACATACAAACACATATCAAGCCAAGTTCCCCAGAGATCTGTGCCATCTCCTATCTCAGCAGCCATGCTAGAAGAGGCTTCCTGGGCATCAAGGCTTCTGCAGCAGAATCCCAAAACACAGACGAGTTTACCAGGAAGTGTCGTGGACTTAATGTAATGGGTAACAACACTACATGTACTGATGGGCTTGGCTTGTGAAAGTGTAACACTATCGAGAGACAGTGGCTCAGGCAGTCCTGCAATTAAACTGTCATTAAAAGTTCCACAAGTGCCTAAGGCAATTCAGTAGAGATGACCAATCCTGGCTTACATCGATTTTGCCCCATCAGTTCATTACACTCACCAGAGACTGCAATATGCTCACGTGCCATGTTCAAAATGTCATCAAACAGTGCATTACTTAGCATCAGACTGTGTTTATAATCAACTTAGGTATGTTAAATATACTGAGTATTGATGATTACTAATATTTATTGACTGCTTACCATGTTCCAGGATCTGCACTTCAGTGCTTTCCGTGCATTATATCTCAACAGTCTTTACAACAACCCTATGAGGAAGGTACTAGAATAGTGCCATTTTGCAAGCAAGGAAGCAAATTGAAAGGAAATTGCCCTAGGTCACCTAACTAGTCAATTTAGGGATGGTATTCAAACCAGCACCGAATGGCTTTGGGGACCACCCTTACCCACTGCTGGATCAGGGACAGAAACATCAGAAAGTATCCACACACACTGACACAGAATACCTGACTGCCTAGGCACTGGAACTTGTCCTATATGAATTAAGACTGAGTGGATCTGCTACCATTATAATTGTTTTTTCCTAAAATGATTCTTAAATGATTGTGATAGGACAATCACAATAAAATAATACAAGAAAATATTTGTCAATAAAATAATTCCAATGTTTCTGTACACTAGGGAAAAAAATTGGGAGAGGAAAAGACATCAGCTCAAACTTACGTAAACATGTGTTCTTTTAAGCTACCAAATCAAAGCCCCTCCACCTCCTTCCAACTCTTCTAAAAGTACACATGGAAAACTATCAGCAAATACATATCATGATTACTATATTAATTTTCAGTAGGCGATGCTGATGAGGAAATAATTACAGTCTATAGTAATAGACTCTTTGTGCACTTCCTATATTCCAGAGTCTCTTATATTCAACTACAGTTAGGCCTGTTTCATAAAACCTGGAGCATGGTTTCATTTTTTTTTAACAGTTTCACTTTTTAAAAATGGTTTCCAGTCCCCATAACTCTGAATTAATTTGAATAGCTGGCCATCGTGATGATTTATCTAACTCTGAGTCCTTGATAAGATAAACCCAACCCAATTATAACCATCATTCTTGTGAGAAAATAACATTCACAGCACAGCTTCCAGAAATGTGCTGCACTGAGAAGAGGGCACTGTCAATAACATCAGAGTTCAAAGTCATTCCTGAACTCGTTCCCCCAGTAGCACCCTGTCCAGTGGTGTTCTAATAGGTGAAGCAATAAAGAACTAAGCCCATGAGCCCTGCATGCTAACTCAGAGGTTACAGAGCTAATATCATCAGTTCCAGACTCAACTCTGGGGCTGAAGACCAGCATTTTTTTCCACCCGTGGTTATGGTGAGTGATTCAAGGCTGGCATTTGGATGGTTTCACCGTGTAGCCTGTAGAGGGGGAATGCTTCCTCTCCTCCAGAACTTCTTTCCATGTGGAAGGAACTCTGCTAACTCTTAACACTCCCACCTCTTTCCGATACACCAGTTAGTCCTACCCTGGGTGGCAGTTCTCAAAGTGTGATCTGGGGAGCACTACAGGTCCCCGAGATCCTTCTAAGAGAGTGATCTGAAAAGGCAAAAACTCTTTTCATAATAAAATAACATTATTTGTCTTTTCACTCTCCATCTCTCACAAGTGTAAAGTGGAAATACTCCAGAGGCTAGGTGATGTGTGATACCTTAACAGAGTAAATGCAGAAGCAGATACAGGAATCCAACCGTCTTCTATTAAGCCAGACACTAAGGAGATTTACAAAAATAAAAAAGCACAATGCTACTCTTCCCACGAATTTCACTTTTCTGCTTTGGAAAATACAGCTATTTTTCATAATAATTGGTATTTATGTTACATATATAATGGGTTTAATATTTTTAAATGAATTAAATATCCAATTTTCTCAGTTTAATTTCTAATTTGCTAAACACCAACAGATATTACCCACATCACCAAAGCTGATGGGGGCACTCAATAATTTTTAAGAGTGTGAAAGGATCCTAAGATCAAGAAGTTTGCGAACTACTACCCTAGAGAGAAGGAGAAACTGAATTTATCTGAAGGCTGAATTCAAAGGAACAATCTGGGCAGCTGGTGCCCAGCCCTGCTCCCGACTCCTCCCACTGGGGAGTCACAGGCCACAAAAAACAAGGGTGGTGATCTCATTTTCCATGCTGGGAGTTTGCAGATCCCCGGCAGCATGTGGGGGTAAGGAAGGGTATCCAGAACTACCTACAACTCAGTGTGCATGTCTGTGGAATTTTGGGGTTCCCCATTAGCAACCCATCAAAGCCACACCCTCCAGTGCAGCCCTTATCAGAACCCTGTGATATTTTCCTTTCCCAACGGTTGACTATGCTGGTTTATATTTCACTTGGTTTAGAACTGGGTTTAGGAGGAGAGGTCTTATTTATTGGGCCCCTTCAGAAACTTGCACTTGGTATACTATCTGGGGACCTTGGCAAATAATAAAAAAGGAATCCAACTTTGGGGAAGAAAATACTCATGGAGGTACTGGGTCTCCAGACAGGGGATAAAGGATGTTTTACTATGGTCCTGCATGTTTTTCAGCTTGATGGTTTGCAGCCTTGATTGTGCAGTGTGGCTGGTTTTTATAGTTGGGCAGGTAGCTTTTAACATCAAGAGGCTTTAATTCCTAAACCACAGGGTATTTTGATCTTGCTGTGTGACCACAACTTATGGTGGTTATTCTCCAGGAAAGTGGCTGTTTACAGAGGTAGGGCCTAGAGCCAGTGACAGTGGACCTCAGGAAAAGCTGTAGGCCAAGGATCTCAGAAAAGAGGCGGGACATGTGGTGGCCTTAGCCAGATGATGAACACTTTTGGGTGAGGGCCCCTGCAGCTTGGCCCTGGCAAAGGCCTGAGGCAGCTCAGAACTGCTGGAGGCATCCAGGGGCCCCTGGCTAAAGACGCAGAGACAGCTGAAGCACAAAAAAGGGAGATTATTTCAACATCTACTGCCTAAAGACTACTGAGCAGAAAAATATTTGCTATTTTTAAGAGACACTGAATTCCAGAACCCTATCAAGGTTCTCACTTGAAATTATTAATCTCAGGTCTAGAAGGCAGTGCTGGATTGGCCGACTCCACTTCTGGTCTGCAGTCAGACGCAAACGAAGGCGCTACTTGGATTCTCATAACTGGTCCACAGGCTCAAGGATCAGTTTCCACCAAGAGGTCCGGACTGGTCTTTACAAATGAAGGAGAATTTCTGCCTTGCAGATGGCCTTTTTGGCCAAAGCAACTCCACAGCAAGTGGCGAGAGACTGAAAACGTCTGCTCCCAAGACACTATGTCCCACAGCCACCTACCCAACAAAGCCCACACTGGTGACAGCACCAGGCTGTCAGTCTCAAGAGGCTCACAGGGAAACGTAAAGTAGGAGGTTGAATGTGTTGGTTGTAAACCAAAACTCATCTGGGAGAGGTTCCCATTTGGAGGTTATATTAAGGACTTTGTACTTACCTGGGGAGAGGGGATCCACCCATGCATTCTGGGTTATCTTTGAGAAAGCTGGCATTTGAGATACTGCTATGTGCAAGGTTCGGAAACATCCGATGGTGGCAATCCCTGTCTTCTTTGAGGTGCCTTTCTTTCTCATCCAGAATATTCAATAGCTTTAAGCATTCATTTCCCCTTTGAACTCTGTGTTTCCTTCAAAGGTCAAGGATTATAGACAAGAGGCTTAGCCTGATTTGCATTTGGGTAAGCCTGTGAACCAAAGAAGGTTTTCTCCACCCACTGTGAGTCTTTCCCTCAGATACCCTGGGTTCTCTATTGTGGTCTTGGGGACACTTAGAGACAGGCCATGGGGTCATAACTGTGCCTGGGATGAATCTTCTAGGATCAAGATGGGTTTGCCTTCTAACTTTGTAGACTATGCAATTACTGCTATGATCATCCCGCATGCCTCATTAGGTTTAAAGACTCTTTAAATTTTTTTTTTTTTTCAACGTTTATTTTTATTTTTGGGACAGAGAGAGACAGAGCATGAACGGGGGAGGGGCAGAGAGAGGGAGACACAGAATCGGAAACAGGCTCCAGGCTCTGAGCCATCAGCCCAGAGCCCGACGCGGGGCTCGAACTCACGGACCGCGAGATCGTGACCTGGCTGAAGTCGGACGCTTAACCGACTGCGCCACCCAGGCGCCCCTAAAGACTCTTAAAAAAGTAAAGCTATTGATCTTCCAAGGCCTCATGAGGTTGGAAGTAAGACTGACCTGACAGAGGCCCATCTCCCTCTCTGTGGGTGATTGCCACACTTCCAGATGAGCACATGCTTGGTAGTTAAGAACATAAGTTCAACAGTTAGTCCAACTGTTAATGGAACCCTTACTCCCTACTTTCAAGTAGAGGGAGCTACACTAGCAATAGCACTGCTGACCTACATCGACCTCTCTGGCAGGTTCGTGTGAAACAACTGGGCATACAGAGTCCAGTACCTTCATTACCTCTTTCCTGTTGGGAGCCAGCCTGCCTACTCAGTGCAGATATAGTTATGCTGCAGGGGAACTTACAAGAGCAGGGTCCCCAGGTAGGAGGCTGGCCCTCACCCAGGACTGCTGAAGATGGGAGGCAAGGGGGAAATTAATTCGAAGATCATACATATTTAATCCACATTCTCCACCCTTGTCTTTGTCAGCAATAAAGGTTGTATTTTGGCTTTCGATCTGCTGACTGTTTTACCTTAATTGTCCAGAACTTAGATGGATAAGAAGCACCAATTACTAGGTTTCTTCAAAGACACTCAAATTGCATACAAAGCCTCAATATTACTGAATACTCTCAAAGGCCAAGGCTGAAAGGTCAAAACCAGGCCAGGCTTCATAATATCTTTATACCACCAGCAGGGTCACAAGCCCACCAGAATGTCTGAATGCTGAAGGTCTAAGAGCAGACAGCCAAGTCTCTTCAAGTGCTCGGGGTAACCCAGGTGCTGGGAACAGAAAGTCACACGTACCTCTGAATTACTCAGTGCCTACAATGCTGGGTCAGGAAAAACAGGGCAATTCACAGAACTGTCAACCATCCTTCAGCTACTTGCATGTCTTAAAATCACCACCAAGGGGCCATGTGACCAGTGACAGAAACTGCCTACTTCCATGGTAGACTACCCTAATTCTGGCTCAGTCTACTAAATTTTCCCATTCCTAAGGCCAAAGTTGCTCCCTGAAACTAAAATCCTTCAAGTCTTGATTCTAAAGTCCAAATTCTCTTCCAGGCTGCAACCTTCAAAATCTAGAATAGACAGGCTTATCTTGTTCCCGCTGCTCTATTCTTGCAGACTTCCAAGGAACTGGTTGTTACCAGCAGAGCAAAACACTGTTCAAGTCCTCAATGGCCACATCCTAGAGGTGTGCCTTTGAGTGAATGGGTTAAGCCAGGCTTCATTCAGACATTTGTAAAATGGATAGTGATGATAATGCCTTCCTATCTCAGGGAGCTGATGTGAGGATTACAGGAGACAATGCAGGTGAAGACCTTGGCTTGGCACATAGTAAGCACTCAGCAAATACTACATTTAATTACATTAGTCAGCTTTCAAGAAGGCTCACAATCCTCGACAACACAACACGTGAGCCATGATGGAAAATCTTAGGCAAAAAGAACAGGCACTAATAATAGGCCAGGCTATAGACAAATTACAAAATTCATCTGAATCTATAGGATTCATTCAGACACCTCAAGGAAGAGAAAAAGGCCAAAACACATAAAAAGAAAAATCTTCAACTCATTAGTAACCAGGAGAATGAAAATGGAAACCAACCAGATATGATTATAAAGTCCACTAGACTGTTAAAATTTTTTGACTATAACACAAACAGAATTACGGAAAAACAAAAATGTACATGGCGCTGGTAGACCAATTTGGAAAAAATTCTGGTTTGCAACCCAGCAATTCTACTCCTTGGTACATATCCCAGAACAGTCCAGCATTCCATCACCTGGGAGCTTGCTAGACATACAAATTCTCAGGCTCCACCATTAGTTTATTGAATCAGAAGCTCAGAGGGTGGGGCCAGGAGTCTATGTTTAATAGACTTTCTGGTGATTCTATACAAGCTCAAGTTTGAGAAACGAAGTCCTGGAGTATCCCTGACAGTTAACGCCCAATGGGAAGTACAAGAATGTTCCTAGTAGCAAAATTCTGCAACCATACACACAAACCCATCAACAATAAGTTGAATAAGTAAATTCTACCATATTCTTAGCGTGCAATGCCCTAGATCAGTGAAAATGAACAAATTATAACTACATTAACTCAAATGAATGAATCTTACAGAATGCTGCACATAAGTCATAAGAAATACATTTTAGATATATGTACACACACACATAAATATGTACACACAATATGCATAAATGCACACATATGCATGGTACACTAATGCATAAATGCATAATACATATACATTTACATAAACACATTTCTTCTCCCTTATATATATGGAATATACACATAAATGGTAACACTATAAACAAAAGTATTGAATAATTATTAGAAAAATGAAGACGGTGGTTACCTCTGGGGGGAAAGAGGGGAATGGAAACAGTATTCTGGAGACTTCCAAGGTACTGGCAATATTCCACTTCTTAACCAGTCTGATAGTTACACTGCATATTTGTGTACTTTAATTATTTTTTACACTGTGCATATATGCTTTATATACTCCTCTACAAATACCACATTTTAAAATAAAAAAGAGGTTTTTCTAAAAGGTTGAACTTTAGGAGAGCCTCAGGACTCAGTCGGTTAAGCGTCCAATTCTTGATTTCGGCTCAGGTCAGGATCTCACGGTTTGTGAGATCGAGACCCGAGTCAGGCTCCTCACTGATAGCATGGAGCCTGCTTGGGGTTCTCTCTCTCTGCCCCTCCCCAACTTGCGCGCGCGCGCTCTCTCTCTCTCTCTCTCATACAAAATAAATAAACTTTAAAATCCTGCCTTGGGGTGCCTGGGTGGCTTAGTCAGTTAATATCCGACTCTTGGTTTCGGCTCAGGTCATGATCTCATGGTTCATGACTTCAGGCCCCTCATCGGGCTCTAGGCTGACAGCCTGCGATTCTTTACTTGGGATTTTGTCTCTCCCTCTCTCTCTGCCCCTCCCCACCTCCTGTCTCTTCTGCAAAATAAATTTTAAAAAAACTTAAGAAAATTAAAAATAAAATAAAATAAAATCCTGCCTTAATTTTTTTACCTGCATTCAAATAAATACCAAACCTAGGAACACAGGTTCTGACATCAGACTTCTGGCATTTGAACTCCCCTTAACAAAATCACTTTGGGCACCTTATTTTAAACTATCTGTGCTTTGGTATCCTCATATATGAAATAAGTATAATTTTTTTGTGAGTTAAATGAGTTAATACACTTAAAGTACTTAGAGCCGTGCCTGGCACATAGTAATTACTCAAAAATGATGTGCTATTATTAGGATAGGATGAAACTGAGTTAAAAGTAACATTTCCTGCATGTAATCACCAATAAATCATTAGCATCCATAAGAACAATGATTCTTCACTCTGTTTTTGCAGATTCTGTGCCACAGTATCAACCAACAATACCTTCAACCCCCCCCCTCTCTATTAGGTCCGCATCATCATGTTAAAAGCATTCAGAGATCAGTAACTTACTCTGGTTCCTTCCAGGCTAGTTCAAAACACACACACACACACACACACACACACACACACACACACACTCTCACACACACACACACACACACACACACACACACCAATATCAGAACATTAAAGAATTAAATCACAGAAGCAAAGAGACAGACCTGAAAGACACCAGAATAGCTTCTGTTCGATTACCTGTAATTCCCAAATCAAATTGCTGGCAGAATAACATTCCATATATATTAACCCTTTTCCCTAACCTTAGCAGCCTAGACAACATCTGTTAGAATTTAAGGAGGAATGTTAAAATGTGTGCCCTTCAGTGTGGCTTCCCAGTGGGGTCTAAGGGACACTGGTGGAGAGTTACAAGTTATCTTGCTATAATGCTGAACACAGAACAAATCTTTGAACATCTCAAGAGCTCACATTTATTCAAATAATTAAATGATCCCTTGACTGTGTTTGTACAAAACAGTGGTAACGACTATGCCTCAAAGTCTTCAGCTAAAGATCTTAAATCTTGCTTACTGTATGGAAGCACTTTTTAAAGTGATGTGTATATATTATATATTAATCCACTTGCTTTTCGTTAACACCTTACTATAGATACAATCATAAAAATGTCATGTTGTCTAAGTTCACATAACAACCAAGTGTCAGAATTGGGGCACAATCACAGGTCAACTAGCTCCAGAGACCCCATTCTTAACCATTGTGCTTTACTGCCTCTCTAGGCAACTAAATCAGTACAATTAAAAAGGAAAAAGAACAAGAACCAAACGTCTATGGAAATGTTAAACTTAATAAAGGTATTTCAGTTCAGAAGAAGAAATTTTACTTGACAAATTGACGGCCACTCATGTGTTAGGGTGTACGTGTTTTATGTGTGGGGAAAAGAAAGCAAGACTCACTATGCTCATACCACATACAAAAAGAAATTTCAGATAAGTAAATATCTAAATGTGAAAATATAAACCAATAAATACAATTTGATATAGCGTGAGGTTTGAGAAGACTGGGTTTGGAGGTGGTCTCAACTTTTATATTGGCACATACCAGAATAGTATTCCAGAAACACATGGCGTGTGTGTGTGTGTGTGTGTGTGTGTGTGTGTATGTGTGTGTGTACAGAAGAACCAACACTTTGCAAAATAAGAAATAAGAATCATGACAATATCCATTACAAATGCAAATACTTAAAAAGGAACCTCACCGTTTTCCAAGATGCCTTTATTTTAGGTCATAAAATGTTATAAGCCATCTGCAGACAGTCCCTTGTCGTCTACATTTAAATATACCAGTATACCCCCTTTAAACATTGCTTCATAGAGACAGCCTCAAATAAAGGCAAGACCCTAACCCAAATCATGGATATCTCAGTTTCATTTACAAAAAAGTTAACTATAAATCAATTTGTAAATTAAATCAGTGATAATGATAGTCTCCCCAAATGTTCTTAGTATTTGTCAAACAGAAAAGACAGAACTGTAAATAAAATCTAATGCCAAAAACACAAATACTGTACGTAAACAATTATTTTCACAGGAGAAAAACTATGTGCAGGAGCAAAACACAAGTGAAATACAAATTACATATCAATAAGCTAAGGACATGCAAAAAGTACCATCTCTTTAAATATTGTAAAATAAAGTCCATGTGTGTAAGAATGTAAATAAATTAGAGCTGCCTTGAAGCAAATGAACCTTTGGTGGGTCATTACCTCCAGAATTTGATTCTTTAGTCCTCATCAATATGCATGGAATCCTACATCTAGAATCTGGATCTACTAACCAACCATTATAAGTAGAGAGAAAAGGTCCCTAGAAAGAAGGATCTTGGCACAAACATGGCTCTCTGCATCCTTTGTGACAACCTTTCAGACCTTTAAAAAAGCTATACAAACAGAAAAGAGGGTCAACTGTACCCAAAGATGCACTAAACAGCTGGAAAACTAGCAGTTTGTGGCATTATAACCCCCCGATTTAACCTTTTTTAAATTAAAAATAAATCTGGGTAAGACCTCATTGAGAAGTGGGTCACTAGTAAGCTCAGAGAAGGTATTAAGAAGCATCAATGAAAAGATTAGACTCTGTGAACACCCAAACCTTCTGCTTGAAGACTTCAAATCAAAAAGACATTTAGTTCTTTGCCTCCACCCTCCTCCTGATAGAGGCTATAACTTACTGAGTTCCCAATGTTTTTGGCTTTTGGCTAGACAATACTGCCAAAATTGCAAGAACTATAGAAGAAATCTGAGTAGGAAACCCCACAAAAGGTGTTTCATGGCTTGACAAACCGGAAGTATGCAAGCAAATTTCAGCTGCAGTGAAACAATCACTCTGTTTTTTGTTTTTTAAATCAATGTTCAACTTCCTTAACTTCCTGGATATTTCTATAACATCCATGAATCTTTCCTAATTCCTGGCTATTAAAATATTATGACACAAATATATGGACAATCCTACAAACTGGGTGGAAGATACCAGACACAAAAGGGAATACAGTATATGATTTCATAAAATCCAAAGATTCCATAAAGAATAAGCAAAAGTAATAGATGTTATGAGGCAGAAGTCAAGTAAATACTTAGCACTGGAAAATGGTTAAAATTGGAGGAGGGTACCCATGCGGTGTTGGTGATGCTGTGTCTTGATTGGGTGCTGATTCAATAGCGTTCAATTTATGAACATTCAGCAGGCTATCTACTTATGAGCACTTTTCTATATGCATTTGATAGCTCTATAAAGTACGAGCGTGTATATTTATGTGTGTGTCAAATCTGAATTTTGAATTCTCTTCAGTACAATGGAAGCAGGACGTTAGAAGTTAACTTTGAACACGTTAGCACCAAATGGGACTCTACTGGGGGTGGATGCTAAAGGATCCACAAAATGCTAATATTTTGGCTGCAGGAAACACGTTTTTCTTTATTTACTGGACCAGAAAGCCACAAAGAATGAACTCCAGACTTTGAACTTTTGTGTTAACCAATTAAGACAACAAAAGAAAAAAAAATTAAAGTGGTCACAGTCTCTAGTTTATATTAAAGATTTATGTTAAGCAGAGGGAGTGGATTATATCCCCTTTAAACTTAATATAAATTAATGGCTTTTTAGTCATTTATTTCAGAGTTCACTCAATAGCTTCCCAACCAACCAACATCTTGTTGGAGATTATAGTCAAGCCAACTGTATCCGCCCAGTTACAATAGGTCAAGTTACAAACCAAATAGTTCTAGGCTTTCTCTTCAGCAAACAAATCCATGTCTGTACTTGGTCCCTCCACAAAACATTCACATGAATCTTTTACAGCCGGTCCTTTCAAGATGTGGACATGTATATTTTAAAAGACCCCAAATAATTTCATTTGTGGGATAAAAGGTAATTCAGATGATCCAAACATGGAAAATGTGCCGCTAAACATATTTCAAAACTTGGAGTCTCTTGAATTTATTTTCACAGAAAAGAACGCTTAAAAAAAATAGTATCAAAAAAAGAAGAAAAAACATGCATAGTCTGAGGGCTTCTAGGCTCTTAGGAAGTATTTTTAAGTTCCAGGATTCACCCATTAAATTTTTTTTTTGAGCAGTTATCAGCATATTATTTTTTTATGAAGACAATTTGAAGAATATTATAAAACTGATTTTGAATCATTTCACTATGATATTTTCTTCTTTCTCTAAGATAACATATTTTTAAAATGAGTGAAAACCCTAACCAAGCATTACATTTTGGCTTCAGATGCCAACATAAATAAAAATATTTAAGGTCAAAATTAATAGAGAATATAACTCAAAAGTTGATGACTGAGTTCCACTTTCATCAACTCTAAAATGGGAATAAAACCACCTCTCTCACAGGGTTACAGAAATAATTAACAGAGACAATATATTAGTTTCCTTCACTGAAATTAAAAATATTGTATTTTAAAGATTTAGCACCACCAGACATTAGTTAAAAAAAAAAAAAGAAGAAGAAGAAGAAAAGAAAGATTTGAAGATGTGGCAGCAAGTATCTAAAGTTTCAATGGTTTTCTCTGGTATATGTGCTTTTCAGAGATACATGAATGACCTACTGACAATTAATAAAAATAAAATAAATTGTGAGAGGTCTTAAACTGCATATGTGGAAAAAAATCTGAAGGGCCATCCTTACTGAAAGCAGTACAAAAGTTCAGCATTTGATACAACAGAAGAAAGGTGAATAAGCTAAAAATTTATTTTCATGAGGGAGAAAAATGGTCACTCCACATTTCTATTTCCAGCAATTTCTGGAATAATACAGATTCTAAATTACGCCCCTTTAGTTAACCTTTTTGTTTTACTAATTTCTTTTACTAATCCACTGAAACATTAAACATTATATCAGAATGTGAGGAAGGGAATCTGGGTATAAATATTTTCAAACATCATGGTCAAGTAATTAAATTCTTTTAATTTTTTTTTTTAATGTTTATTTTTGAGAGAGAGAGAGAGAGAAAGCATGCACGCAAATGGGGGGGGGGGGCAGAGACAGAGGGAGACACAGAATCTGAAGAAGGCTCCAGGCTCTGAGCTGTCAGCACAGAGCCTGATGAGGGGCTCTAACTCATAAACCATGAGATCATGACCTGAGCTGAAGTCTAATGCTCAACCAACTGAGCCACTTAGGTGCCCCCTTAATTAACACAAAAACCCATATTAAAACTACAATATGTATCAAGTATGCAATAGTCAAGTAATTTTTTTAAATTAACATAAAAACCAATATTAAAATTACAATACAGAGAAGTATATATCTTTACTCAAGTACTTATTTGTTTATTTTTGTTATACGTAGGTATATTTTGTAAAAGAAAACTTAAGAACCAATCATGGATCAACCACTTCTCCAAGCACCTCTATATATGATTGCATATTGTATTTATAATAGCACTTCCTTTTAAATCACTCTAGCTGCTTCAAAGGCTGTTTACACAGTTAATCTTCCCAATGCTACCTGAGAAAAACCCAAGTTAAATAGTTTTATTTAATCAAGGCAGGAGACCAAAACATCTGATTCCCTTACTAAATTTCTTCTGTGTTTCAAGTTGTAGATGGTAGTAAGGTCTTTAGACTACACTTTAGACCCCACTTTCACCATTAGAACAGATGAAAAATTAAATATTCGGTCAAAGGAATGTAAGAAATATTACAATGGTTTAACCAACAAATCTCTTAGGCACAAATAGCAGCACGATGTAGTCATTTTATGATACAACAGAGACTAATCTATTATTTAACTACCCATTAATCTGGCCAAACTCCAATTGGACCTACTTGAAGCTCAGCCTGCTACCTGCTATAGGTTCTTCTCAGCCAAACTTTAGGACATTCTACTGTTAGTTTAGGTCATATTCATCTTATTCATACACTGCTTGCTTTCCTATTCTTTTGTTATAACTTCTATAATGGTCTTTGTCCGATATCTCATGTAGATCCCACAGATTACTTTGGCTGCCCTTCTCTGAAGGTTTTCTAGGTGTGTGCCTATGCCAAAAACATTGGGTGGTTTAACAATCATTTTTTTTTTTTTTGCCTTGGAACTAGAACTAAAAATGCTTTATTCCACATAGTAAGGGTTCTCAAATCTGACTGCATATTACACATAATATATTAAGTCATTTCCTACTAATGACATTCAGAGTTCAACAAATCCAACCCTTGGTAAGTATAAACAACGCTTCATGTGTATGCCATGATTACAGACATACCTGCAGAAAAATAACTAGAGAAGGACTTGTTAGGTCAAAGGGCTATATTTTTAGTGCTGACCCATATCACTCAATTCAATGGTTCTCATGGAAGCTATCTTCTCTCAAAGAAACATAAAAGTACAAAAGGAATAAAAGGAATAATTTTTATTCTTAGTAGTATCACACTCTCCCTTCCTTTAAGTCTAACCCAAAAATATAATTTACTTTTAGTGGTAAATGCAACATAGTCAATGAAAAAAAATTATTTTTAAAGGTCAAACATATAAAAAATACAGATGATTTCTAACCTACCATATATAATAAACTATTGTTAATGACCCTCAAAAATGACATTCTACCACTCAGATAATATGAAAATATTTCCATTTTAGGTTAAAAATTAAAGTCATTCCAAAATCTTTATAAAGGAATCATTTTGGGGGATATTTTTAAGCAGCCTCAAGAGTCATAGAATTGGAAAGTCCCTGAGAGATCAACTTATCCAACCAGGCCCAATATTTTACTATTGAAGAAAATGAGGTCATGAGAGTTTAAGGGAGTAAACTACATCTGGACTGGATTAGAACCCCAGGCTTTCTGCCTTTGACACTAGCTCTTGCCCTTGACGTTATGTAACAGCAGCTTATTTGCACCGAGCAAAATTATTATACTTTTGATGCCCAAATCAGCTTGGATGATACACACACACAAAGGTATTAATTAGCTATTGACTGACACTTTATGCTAAACTGTGATAAATATTGCAGCAGACACATATGTAGATAGCAATCCTCTACATACATATAGTGTGTGTTTGTCTATATATATATATGTGTGTGTATATATATGTGTATATATATGTGTGTATATATATATGTATATGTATACACACATATACATGCAATCCAAGGGCTTAGGGGCTATAAGTACAGTGGAAATTCAGACAAGGAAGTGCACTGAGTATGAAAGAGAGTAACAAGAAATAAGAACTGAGAAGCATGTGTTTATAACCTAAATTTTCCTTTCAAAAACTCTGTGATAACATAAATTGTAATCTTTAAATCCAAATCTTTTAAAAGGTCCCATTTAGCTCTGGAATTCACCTTCTTCTGAGTACTTTAAGGACATCACTTTCTCTATGGAGAAGATATGGCTCTAACTAAAACATTTATCTGTATATACCTCTTCCCTGGCATGAATAGGGTTAATCAAAACTTATCTACATTTAGTTAAATACAGGAAGACTAGCATCTGCTCAAATAAATTGAGATAATTTGCTAAAAAATTAAAAGAAAAATAAGTTTTTGGTAAGGAAAGACAGAAATGTGAGGCATAATGATGTGTTGATACAAATTACATTTCAACTTATAGTTCTTAACCCAACTTGAAAATGCTTACTTAGGTTTCTAGAAGGTATACTAATGGCAGATAGGAAATACTCAAATGACAAAATCCAAACTCCAAATCTATGTAATTTTTAAATGATTGACAAAATTCACCACAAGTCTGTGCAGTGCTTAAACTTGATTACTTTTTGTATTTGGGCCAAAGGAACAAATTTGAATAATGTTAACTTGGGCAAAACGGTAGAGTATATACATAAACATTACGTTTCTTAAATAACAGCTAGGATTTTTCTTTAAAAATCACTCTTCTAACTTACGAATATCCCTTTGAAAACAGGATGGGGATTTGAGTTCACTCAGGATTTTTTTAAGGTATTTTAAAGCAAGATTTACTGTTACTTTAAGTCTTGACATTTCCCGATTAATAACGCTAAAGCTTAATGAGGCACAACAAATTTAAGAAGTGAGAATTTTTAATGAAAAAGGAAATTAAGGACAGTTTGGTGCAATACACTGTCACCAAAATAATCTGTTCAAAGAAGACTTTAGTCTCTATATGTAAAAAATACAATCTAAAAAGAATTTCCTCTTAAAATCTCAGTCTGAACTTTTAATGAAGGTCAGAGCAGACTCCATGAAGGTATGAAAGTCACAAAGTAGAATCTGTATGTAAATTCTGAACTTGCAATTGGGGCCTAACAAATTATATATACATATACATGTATATATACATGTGTGTGTATATGTATGTGTATATATATATATACTTTTAAAATATGTCCATAAAATATTTTAGGATAAAATATCTTAGGATGCACAAATTATTATTTTCCAGATCACACCTAGTATGCTTGCAATGCGCCATCTATGAGTAATGACCACACGCTACAAGATAAGAAAAGGGCAAAGATATCTGTAACTGTAGCCACTAAGCAGAATAAACTGTGAACACCAACTATGTTAATTTTCCTTACTTTCACAAGAAGTTGTTAAAAGACACATGAAAATCAAATAAACACTGGGAATAAACATTTTTTGCGCTTAAAATGACTACTGCATCCTTGATTTTCTACATCCTAAAATAAAGTTTCTTTTTATATATTTCAGGTGTTGAAAATTAATCTCTTCAAAGTCTATACACCTAACAGGTAAAAATCACATATGGTTTATGCATCTTTTTTCATATACCCTCATCCACAATTGAGAGCAGGACCTATGTGATAAAACTAAGAATCCAGAGGATCTATAAACATTAAGGTGATGTCCTTGATGCTTCATAACCCATACAAGTGTATTTAAATTAGAACAATGTGAATGAGAAAAACAAAGCAGGTTTCTAGTCTAGTAATTACTGGGTAGGTAGTAGAAGTAAAATTGATTTTTTTTTGTCTGATGATAAATCTATTTAAGGCCTTGAAAGTCACTTGTATACTTTAAAAGGGAAGCTTCTCATAACTTTGTGATATCCCTTGATCAGTAAAATTTAATGCTCAATTTCTGCTTTTTCATTTTGAGTGTAAAGGACAATGCTAATGCCATAAGTTAAAATGAAGAATAGAGAAAAATCTTAAAGCTGAATACCACAATGTGCAAAATTGAGTAGAATCATGTAAATATAATAGGATAACTAAACTAATAATCTCTGAAAGTAAAAAAAAATGTTCAAAGTAAAACAAGAGATACTTCAGTTAACACGTAAAGGCATGAAGTTCTTTTGATTATTTAATGATTCTTTTTTGACTGGTCTGAAAAAAAATAAGATTGCTCTATATCTACCTTAGTAATCTATTCATTCACCTTCCTAAAACTCTTGTCTTCTTAGTCTGACCTAAAAGAAAAGAAAAGAAAAGAAAAGAAAAGAAAAGAAAAGACAAGACTTTTAATAGCAGATGACTGCAGAGGGGCCATTTTCACCTTGCAGATAGATCTTTGTTATTCTGGTGTGTAAAGCAGGCCATTAGCACAAAGACATTTCTAATCTCAGTTGTACAATCCACATGGTGCACTTAACCCTAAAACTCATGTTGCATAAACTGCTCTGCTTCCACTCCTAATGACCTTGCAAATCATTCAATGTTACTGCTTGACTTACACCTATGAATTAGGAGACTGCCAAATAACTTGATGACAAAGTTATACTTTCCCCTTTCCTGGGGGTTTACAAAAGTCAAGGTAACATCCTAGAAGAAACTGAGAAAGGACATACAATGGTAAAGATAAGCACTTTATTTGCCGTTTATAAATGCTATTTTTTAAATGCTTAAAAAAGAAAATGACTTACAAAATTCATACCTGACTTCAAGGCGGATGACTAAGAGGAAATGGGATTGCTCCAGCGGTACCAAATTTAGCCCCATGGTATTAATGACCAACAACTTCCCTGCACAGTATTCAATTAAAACTTACTTTCGGATCAAAAAGTTAGTAAACATGCCATCTACTGCTGGACTCACACTCTGAAAATTTATTAAAAGTTCTTTGTAAATTTGTGAGACCACTTAATGATGTTCAAAATTAGTACTTTTAAAAATAAGATTTTTTTTGATCTATGACATTTCCTGTTCAAAAAAAAAAAAAGAAGGAAAATGTCTTTTGTCCGTAGGATTCCTAAGTTTATCTCGCCTTCTCCCTAACTTCAAACAACTGAAGTATCACTTTTTTCCTTCTTCCCCTTCAGTCTAACCTCTTTAGCAAACCCCATTTGAAAAGAAGAAACAATAAATGAAGTGACAAGAGGGTTCAAGAATGAGGAGTGTGCACTCCAAGAATAAAGGGCGGTTTTATAACAGGAGATACTTTTGTTAGCAAGTGACTGACGGGTCTCCTCCCCCAGTTAAAAGAAATTCCATCCACTTCCCAAAACTGCAGAGGCCAAAAACAACTAGTCTAATAGTTCTAAAACCCCAGAGTCCGGAGAGAGCCGAGGAGGGCGGACTGGCGAGTGGGGGAAGGGGAGAAAGACCAGCAGGAGACGAAAGAACAAAAGGAGAAACCCAAGAAAGGAGAAAGGAAAGACGGGACCCGGGCGTCCAAGAAGCCAGAGAAAAGAGAGCGAGCCAGAAAGCTGGAAAGCACAACCTGGGGGAGGAAAGCGCAGAGCAGGGCAGGGCGCGCCGCTCCACGGCGCACCATGGACAGGGCTCCAGCGGCCTCTGCCCACACCCCTCTAGGGGGCGGCGGGAGAAAGCGTGAGAGACCGCGGGCGCCGACCTCGTCCCGCCCCCGGCGCCCGCAGTCCCCCCGCGGCCGGAGCGCGTCAGGCCCCGACCCATGAAGACCACGGAGGGGGGCGATCGGCACCATCTGTCCCTGCCCGGGCCGCCCCCGGCGCCACGGCACTTCCGAGCCGCACCCGGACTTTTCAGAGCGGCCACCCGCTGGCCACCCCAGCCACAAGGGTGCGCTGCCCGGCCCCCCCCCCCCCCCGCCCTGGTGTATTTCCCGAGGGACCCTGACCTGCATTCAGTGTGGACACGCCCCTCTCCTGCAGCAGCTTTGGAACCCATAGCGTGCGGGTGCATGTTCGGTACCCCCGCCCTGCCCCCGCTCCCGGCGGGGGTCGCAGCTGAGGCGCGCGGCGTAGCTTCCCGGGACCCGGTCGGCGGACGGGAGGGGCCTCGGGGTATCCCCCCGCCGGACGCCGCGGGAAAGTTGGGCGGTCGGCCGGGCTGGAGACCGATGGCGCGGAGTGGCAAAAAAGCCTGCGACCTGCCTGAAGCAGGTGCTTTCTGCCGCGGAGGAGCCTCCTAGTACTGATTCCATGAAGAGGCTGTCTGGCGCTCTCCCGAAAGCGTGAAAAGTGCAGAGGCTCCTCGCTAAGGCGTCCCCGTGGACGCACGCAGGGCAGAGACAGCGTACACAGGGAGAGGAATAATAGCCGAGTAACGGAACTTCTCCCCGCCCGCCGGGATAAGGGGCGTGCGGGGCCAGGGGCTGAGTGCGGAGGCCCCGGCCCGTATAGACTCTTCGGGGCAACGGGATGAGGTTTTCTTGCCAGGTGGGACCGACAAAGAACACAGTGAGGGCAAGAAAACAAGAACAGAAGGCAACTCTGGGCTGAGGTAAAGACAATAGGACAGTGGAGCCCTCGGGCACCGGGAGGCGCGCGGGTGCCAGGGCGGGGTGGGGTGGAGGCACGTCCCGTAACTAAGACACGAGAGTGAGAATTCCTACTGCAAACTCGCGACCCATCCCTGCAAAAATAAACAAAAAAATTGGAGCAAAGTGCAAAGCGAGGGGCGAGAAGCGTAGAAAACTGGAAAACCTGGGAGCTATCCTGCCTCATCCTTCTGCTGCCTGGAGACACCCCCTGCAAGCTCGCCCGGCCAGGAGTGAAGAGCAGAGGGGGCCCGCGATCTGTTCCTTCGGGACCTGCCAGGAATGGCGCGGGAGACCAGCCGGCCCGGCCAGCCCTGCCCCTGAGTCCGGCCGAGCCTCGTGCCTGCGCAGCTCCCGACCGCGCGGTGCGGCACCTCCCTTCCCGGGTGCGCAGCCTGGCCCCGCAGCGGCGCGGGGAACAAAGGGACCCGGCGCCGCCCGCCCCACCCCGCCCGCGGCCCGGCCCGCGGAGACCGCCGCGTACCTGAAGCAGGGCCGCCAGCAGCGGCAGCAGGGTCCGCGGCGCTCCCACTATCCGGCACATGGAGGCGGAGAGGGGCCGAGCGAGGAGCCGGAGGCGGCGGCGGCGGCGGCAGCAGCGGCAGCACCAACAGCGGCGCGGAGAGACGGCTCCAGGCAGTTTCCACCCCCTTCCCTTCCCCTCCCCACCCCACCCCCTTCACCGCTGCTCTCCTCTCCCCGCCAATGGAGAGCGAGCTGATGACAAATAGCGGGCCGCGGAGTCCGCGGGACTCGCACCAGGAGTAATAAAACAGACCGAGAGATCAAGAAGCTGGGGAGGGGGCGGGGGAGGAGGCGGGCGTGCGTGTGAGGGTGTGAGAAAGGGAGAAAGAGAGAGAAAGAGTGTGTGCGTGTGTGTGTAGGCGGCCGCGGTGGCAGCGCAGGCGGCTAGGCTCCGGCCCTAAGCGCAGCGGAAGCCGGGAGGGATGCAGGCGGCGGGGACCTTGGCCGGTGTAGGATGCGGCGGTGGAAGTGGAGCGGCTGGCGCTCCCCAGGAGCTCCGCAACGCGAGGTTTCGGGCTCGTGGCTTTGCTTCCTCTGGGTCCCCTCTCCAGGGCCGCTCTGCAAGACGAAGATGCCGAGGAGAGCGCCGCGGGGAGGGCGCTTCGGGCCGTGCGCGCAGCGCCCACAAAGGGCAGCAGTCCCGCCGCCCGGAGCCTCTGCTGCGTGGGGGCTGAGGGCCGCTTCCCGGCCCCCTTTCCGGCCCCCCGGAGAGTTGGAGACTGTTCTCTGGCCTCGGCCGCGCGGGGGTGAGGTCGGGGGTCGGCGCGGCCGCTACTGCCCCGGCTCCGTCCGGCGCAGCTGCCGCCGCGGCCGCCCCTGGTGCCTGCGCGCCAGCACCCGCCTGCCGGTCCTTGCCCGGCGCCGCTCACTCGCGCGCGCCGCCCCACCCCCCGCCGCCGCCGCCGCCGCCGCCGCCGCCCGCGCACCCTGCTCGGCCTCAGCGAGCGCGACCGACGCGAGTCGCAGCCGCCACCGCCGCTCTCCCCGCGCTCGCCGCACGCGCTGCCAGGCTGCGCGGCCCTCTCTCTTCTCTTCTCCTCTCCTCTCCCCGCCCGCTGCCGCCGCCACCGCCGCCGCCCTCGCCCCCGCCTCCCTCCTCCGCCGAGCTTCCCCGCCCGCGTCGTGGCCAATCGGAGGCCACCGAGCTGCGGCTGTAGCCGGCCAGATCCACAGCAGCCGTCCGCCCCCGCCCCGCCGAAGCACCCCGTTTTTGCTGCAGCCCGCGGGGGGTCGCCGGAGGGAAGTCTGGGGTGCGTGGAACACCGCCCTGGCAGGTGGAGGGGCTGCGGGAAATAAAAGAACTTGCACAGGAACTTGATGGTTGGCAGGTTCATCGTTGGACCGCGATGAGGAATTAGAGATTAGGAAGGGAGGGGGAATGCCTCCGAGGTAGCCGAACGCACGCTTCTCTTTCTGTTTTGTCATTCTTTCGAGATAGATGATTTTTCAGGGTAGGGACAGACATAGCAAACTAGCAACGCAGGCAGAGCCCACCCTGGCCATTGTTGTCTGAGGTGCTTGCCACGAGCCACCTGCGGGCCGGGGAGGGCGGAGGCCGCAGTTTCTCTTCGGCGCTAGTACTTCTCCCACCTTTGCAGATGTACAGGAATAGCCCAAGTTTGTGTGCTGTTTCGTTTTCTTTTGTTCCCTCTGGGAATTTGAGAGTGAGCGTTATTTTATTTGAAGTCTCCCGTTTTATATTTCTACTCGTTAGTGGTACTGTTCACAATTTTTAACAAACAGTTTTCAGGGAGTTTGACTTCCTTGCTTACACCACCTTCCAACATCATCAACAAAGAAAACCAGAAGAAATAGAAAGAAAGGGGTAAACAATCTAAAAGCCAGAACTGTCTGTGAAAATAGGATTATCTAAAAGAAAAAATGACATTACAGGGTTCGCACCCAGAAAAGGAGTTTTGCTTCCTCTCTGTAAGGCATGAACTTGGAGTGGGACACAAAAAGTGAGAGACTTTACAAGTTTGGGTCACAAATATTTGTGAAATGGAGGGAGGGGTGAGGAGTAACTGATTTGGGCAAGATAATACATTTTTTCCAGAACTTTTTTTTTTTTTTTTTAAGTATTACAGGTAAATAAAAATACCGGTTTTATCTGAGCGTTCCCATACTCTGGAGGTCGTCGAACTTCGTTGCAGTTAATGAACATTATTCCTCTGCTTTGGGTAACTGAAGTATTAACATTATTTGAATTTGAGTTTCAGGATACTGATCATTTAAGAACTTGATGATGAATCTCTAAAAATCAAGTACTAATTTCTTTGACATGAGTGATGCAGCTTTTAATAATGTACAATTGCTGGCTAGGCTTTTAAATTTTTAATATTCATAGGGAAGCTTATTCAATTTTAATTAAAACATAATATTGTAGGCCATTTTTAAAATGGATCTCAAAAAAATTTCCTGGATTTTCCTCTCAAAAGAATAAGGAAGGTCATGTTAATTCAATTTAAAGATGAAAGGTGAGGCTTGTTCTTTCTCTCTCTCTTCTTTGCTAAATATTATTGTCACACCATTGCTAATCGGCCTAAAAGTTCTCCTTGCAATAGGATATTTATAAGTTCCAATTTCAAGGAACTGTACATAATAGTAAAACATTCAGTAGCAATATGGATATACTGTTTGTTGTATTACCAAGTGGCATTTATAGAACCTGTCTTCATGCTTAAGAATTAAGCTTTGATCCTGGACATGAGACCTTAGTTTACATCCAGCCCACTCCCAGCAGTAGCCATTGATGTTTATTGCTGTTCTGATTACTTTAAACTTAGAACAGATTTCAGCCTGAATAACTCTATTGCTTGTTAGTATTATTTGCTAGAAGCTTTAAACATCATGCCCTTATAAATTAAACTCTTACTATGACTTCAAAATCTGCTTTGGAATGCCTGTCAGCTAACTAATTCTCTGATTCCAATAGTTTTTTGATCATACAGATAAGAACTTGCAGCATTTTTTAAAAATTTGGTCCAACTTGCATGGCTCTCCTTTTTCAATGGTTGTGAATTGCTTTGGAATCTTGTCTGAGATTAACTTGATCACATGGTCAGCCACATCTTGCTAATCAGCCTTTTATCACAAGAAGGAATAGCCTAGTCTAAAATCATGTTATTGGAGACTTTGTGCATCCATTTGATGTTCATAAAATTAGATCTAGTGTTGACTTTGGCACGCAACACATCCTTGCCTCCATTGTACCATAGTTAAGATAATCTAATGGGGCCATTCATTTCACTAGGCAAATGGTGACCGAACTCTTAAGATTTTCAGCCTCTGATCACAGCACTGTCAGTCAGAAACTAACTTTCCATCAGCCTAAAGAACTCCAGGGCTGCAGGGGGCTTGGCAGTGACCCAGGGAAACAGCCAAGTGGTGGGGAAAAAGGGAGAAGACAAGAAAATAACAAAAATTAAGTCTGAGTTCATACATTAAAAATCAGTCTAATCCCTTGATTTCTGGCCCATGGGCTGCTGCTGATTTACTACAAGAAGTCTGCAAATAAATATGTGCACCAAGCATCATGGACAGACTGAATAAACCATGTGTCCTGCATCCATAGCCAGTCTTCATAGATGATAGATAGATAGATAGATAGATAGATAGATAGATAGATAGATAGATATCATGATGATTCAGTTTTAAAATTTTATTTCAAAGTAAATTGTAACAATTTTTTGTTCTGGTATATTTTCTCAAACTGGAGATGCTAAACCTATAAATACATCATGCCAGTGTTTTCGTATAAAAGGGTCCTCACTTTGGAAACAAACCACAAATAGTAGTAGTCTGCCTGCAGCCCCCCACGTACAGCCTCTCTTCCCAAATGCCCAAACACTTGTCTTTACCCTGCAAAGGTCCTTCCCAGATACTGAATGAAGGCACTCCTTCACTTTTCCTCCTTCTCTCAACCTCCTTTGCAAGCTAGGATTGACCCTTATCCCTTAGGAAATGTCCTGCACGTTGCAAGTTTCTCCCCAATTAGCTTTAGTATATTAAAGCTGACCTTGCCTGGGTAATACCCATTTTATAGAGTTATGGAATGTTTTAATTAAAGTTAAAGACGATCTATGCAACCCCCTTATTTTCTAGGAACACTGAAGCTTAAAGAGGTTCACAAGGCTACCCACTGGCAAGTAGGGAACCCCAATGAGACACAAGTTCTCTTACTCCCTGTCCTATGTAAGCTCTTTACATTAATCTCAACAGTCCCTTTTAACTTTAGAAAAATCAATGATATGAGAGGAAGGTTTAACAAAAACAAGAAAAAGAAAATTTAATGAGGCTGGGGATTTGTCCTTCATTTCTCTTAGATATTTTGTTCTTTGCAGTGTATGTAACATGGGGCACATAACTGCTTTTCTCTCTGCGGGTCTCAGTTCTCCGGTGCCTTTTTCAGTGTGATCATCTCACCATATTTAGTGTGATTCTGGCGTTTCAAGATTCATATCTTTCATACAACCTGGCTGCTGAGTACAAGCTGGCTGTTCATTTGGCACTCTACCAGGGAAGTCGCGATCTGTCCCAATACTAGAAGAAAAACCCGGCTTTATTTTTTTTAACCTACTCTTATTTGGGGGATATTATTTACCTTTCTTTCCTTTATTTAAAATTTTAATTTTTTATTTTTTTTTTCTTTTCTTTTTTAGGTTTTTGGGGTTTTTGTGCTTTTAGTATTTGAAAATCAAACTCATTGTTTCCATGGAAAATATAACCAAGTAACTTGAAGCACTTATGGTCAAGTAAGTGAATAAGGGAGTGATAAATTTCCATGACCAGGGAAGCAATTCACAAGCAGCCTTTATATTACAAGGAGCACCCCTTCATCCCCCAGAAGAATCCCTTCTGGAAGGTAAAAGGGCATAATAAACAGATTATGATTTTGAATTCAGGGGGACCTAGCTCTATGAACTTGGTTGAGTTTCTCAACATTTCTAAGGGTCTTTTTCATGATCTCTAAAATGTGGATAATATATCAGTATTTCTTAAGAAAGCCTGATATGAACACAGTAGAACATAGTAAGGCATTGGCATTTTATGTATGTGTGTATTACATAGCCTTATTTCCAGTGAGGATTTGGAATGGAGTTACTCAGTGAATGTTCCTCTCACCTCCTGCAGTACCGTTTGCAATGAAAACAAACAAATAAGGCTTTTGGGGAGGCTCAGATTTTACAAAGCAACACAAAATCTCTAATGTAGATAATAATGGCTGAATAAATATTCTACAGACTGACAAAAGTAATAAATATTTGGTGGCTTTAAAAGGTGCATAAAAACATTAAGAATATTAAAGTATTAGTAGGAAACTATCTTAAATATTAATGTATTGATTTTATATAGGAAAACAAACTCATTTTTGAATTGTCTCATCAATTGATAATAGCAAGACCGGGACTAAAATTTACTTTGCTTAGAACCTTTCTCCAGAGAACCTGATTTGTCATTTCTCGAACCACTTTCTGTGTGTTCCCAGAGTCAAGATTTCACAGTTGATTTCAGAGCCCTGCTTGAACATCAGCTGTATTTGAGAAAATATAATTTGCATGACATTCAAGAAATCCACCTTCTGCTTGGGAAGCATAGGTAGTTATGGGATAACAGCAGCACTTGGGATTACTTCAGAATCAGAAGGCCTATTTCTCAAGATAAACGTTTCTGCAGAAAATAAAACAAATCATGCTGAAGACTTTGGTAACATTGGTTGTGCCAAACCTTTGCCCTTGTGTCCTTTTAAAAGCAAAGATCTGCCTTCTGGAAGGTTCCAAAATATAACTGTCAGGGTTTAGAGGATACTAAAACATATTTAGTATCTGAACTTATATTGACTCTGTGCCCTTTCCTCCAGTGAAATTCAAGGCAGTTGATAAAGTATTTTTTGGACTCAGGAGATGATTGTTTTCTTCCCAGATCTATGGCTGGCTGGATAATCTTAAACATGCCACTTAATGTCTTTACATATTTTCTTACCTATACAACCTAAATAGTTCCACTTTCCTCACAAAATGCTGAGTGGTCTAAGAAAATAATGTCAGTAAAGCCTATTTAGTTCTTTAGAGAGAAGTTTTAGATAAATATATGGTACTCTTTAAGGCTGTGGATTCAGCTCTCACAAGAGGAATGATTATTTGGTACCTAAAGTTAAGTCACATTTTTTTTTAATGTTTGTTTATTTTTGAGAGAGAGACAGAGCATGAGCGGGGGAGGGGCAGAGAAGGAGACACAGAATCACACAAGCTGTGAGATCATGACCTGAGCTGAAGTCAAGCCACTTAACCAACTGAGCCACCCAGGTGCCCCAAGTTAAGTCACATTTTAATGATGTGGCACAACCAACAAGCTGCCTTGTGCTTATTAAATCATTCTCCTTTTTTCCCCTGGACTCACCCACAAGTTTAAAAAATAATATATTTATCTGCCTATTACAAAGCCCAACACATGCTCATCCATAGATATTTGAGAAAATTATATTCAGTTAAACACACCATAATCATTCATAGAGGATTTCTTATATTACAATACAATCTGGGAAGATACAGTCCAAGTTATCCATTTAAACAGTGAACGTAAAAAATCAACAATAGTCCCATTTATTACAGAATTTACACTGTATGTCACTGTGATTCATCCTTTCCATAGCTCAAAAGAGCTGAGTGATTATCATAAATAAGCATTTTCTTTCTGGGAGGTCTATTATTTTGAATCATCCTTGAGAAGCTTTTTAGAAAATCTATTTGTGGGAGATGGGAATATTCTCACTTCTAAAGTAGCTGGCCAGCCAATAATAAACATGTATTTGTGTTATCCAAGCCATATGAAATTTCAAACCCTTTGAAGCCTACTAGAACCTGAAATGACTTCAGGCGAAGGAAGAATTCTTCAAGGATTCTGGTCCTCAGGACTATGAGGAAAGGGGTGAGCAGCTGGCAGGAACAAATGAGCACAGCTGGACATCAGAAGAAGGAAAGAACCAAAGCATCTGAAGTTTGTGCTCTGTCATGAGAGAAGGGGCTTATGATGTAGACAGAATGTTAACTATGGCTAAACTACAGGCTAGGGGCAATATCTTAATCCTAGTAATTGATCAATAAATGTTCAGTTTTCGAAGTGAGTCATACCAAAAAAAGAAAAGAGAGAGAGAGAGAGAGAGAACATGGAATTTGGACAAGAGTGTGGGATAGCCTTGTAGCATCCAAAACTGACAGGAAGGTCCACATAACAGGACAACTGATAAGTGACAATCATCCAGGGCGGTTCAGAATTCTCTCCCAGAATTTGCACATCTCTAGGTAAGGCCATGTCATCATCAGCAGTAAGAAAGTGTCACTCTGAGATGCTTGCTGGTGGGGATGTGTGCTGCTATTCCCAGTTCTCAAATTGTTACATCAAGAAATATTAAAAACCTATTATACTTCAAAAATTCTCCCTCTTGAGTTGTTTTTATAAAGTTGGAAATTATGTAAAATGGCTTTTGGTAGTTATAATTACCAAAAAGGCTATAGCCTTTTTTTTTAATTCAAAATAAACCCTATCCATATGTTAGTGAGATAGTATAAGAAGATATAAGTTAGCTTCTTTAATTTTTTTTATTTTCTGGATGTAGAACCTCACAGATGGATCCTTAATTTTCTTATCTCTCTTGTTTTTCTCTGTTCCCTGCCCCCTTCATTCTCTCTCTTTTATATACATTTTCTGGCAGATTTCTTTAGCTTTTCTTCCAGACTTTCTGTTGAATATTTGGTCATATTTTTGATTTCCAAGAGTTTTTGTTTGTTCTCTGATAGTTTCTTTTATAGAAACTTGCTCTTGTTTCATAAATGTAAGAGCTTCTCTTATCTTTCCATACTACTTTAAAAGTTTTCTTCCATTTCCTGAATTATCTCAGTTTACTCTCTGTTGCTTTTCTTGCAGTGTTTATTTTTGTCTCTGTCTTTCATGTCAGAGGCTTTCTTGGGGAAGTGGATTATGTTCAGTGTGCAGAATTTCACTCGATCCTCCCAGTTTTCCTTAAGCCATCCTACCCGGCCTGCACTTTGCTTCGGTGATGGGTTCACAGACTGTTTCTAAGATGTCAAGAACCTTCTTAGAACCAAAGTCTCCTAACCACTGTCTTCTCACACTCTGATGAAATAGGAGTCATTACCCCTCCACTTACAGTACATGCCTATGCCGGTATGGGTCCTGGAACTAGTTTCTGCCCTGGAGAAGTATTTAAAGGGACTCCCCAGCTGAGACAGGCTCAAGCCACACTGCACTCTGCTGGTGGCTTGACCTTATTTTTCTCTTTCTAGATTTATCTGTGACTTATTCCTTGACAGAGGTAGGAAGGAGCCCTAGGTGATTATCTGGAGGCTGGATGCCTGCTGATACTTTTTCCCTGACTGATATATACACATCAGTCCCCAAGTTATCCATGGAAGCAGTTTAGGATACCATTGTGATCTAGCCTTTACTGAAGTTCATGAAGAACCCCCACCACCACCACTCCCCACTGCCCTGTTTTTCTCCATGTTCTGGGAGAAATAGTCTTTCCTTCACATATTACCTAGTCCCACTTCACTGTTTTAACACCTATAGTTTGCAGCTTAAAACAAACAAACAACAAACAAAACCCTTCTAAATCCTCTATCCTCAACATAATATAAATAATAGTTATGAAAACCATTCTTAAGTTTGTCCCACGTCCTGTTGAAGCAATCCACAGGTGTGTATTCATCCTCATGTGTTCACTTGTGTTTGCACTAGCTAAAACAATCCAGAATGCAGTACTTATCCATATAATATGGATGGAATAGTATTTCAAATAGACTAATGAAATATAAATTTACAATATTGGTAATCCAAACCTCAAATCTGGAGTAGTTGAGAAAAACAGACTTCAGTAACTAAGGGATCTGCCACGATGATTTCAACCTTTTTTTTGGATGCTGTTGTCACACAGTATGTGTGTACTAAAATGTCCTAGAAAAAGCATCATTTTTTGGAATGAAAAGAGCATCCTATAAATGTATGTGAATCAATATGTGCCCTTGCCCCAAATATTGTGACAAGTTCCTAGTGGGGAAGCCCATCACTAGTATCCTCCCTAACGTTCCTGCTGTTGAGAATCATTGATTGAATATTTAATTCCTCTTGCCTTTCCCTTAGTGTGAACCTTCTATTATTCATCTGAAGTCTAATGAGGTTGAATTTCATAACCTTATTGTTCAACAATGTGCCACCACTTCACCTTATAGTGACTTATAAAGATTTTATACACATGATGATTTCAAGCTTGGAGTTAAAAGGGATATATTTACATCCATTAAACAGCTGTGTAGAAATTGTTCACCATTTCATCAGAAGTTATATTTCCAGAGAATCAGTTCTAAAAAATGTATTTCTTCTGCTTAGAATGTCCAGTGTATCTTCTAGTAAAATTGGGTAGCTTACCACTCACTAGTAGCAACATAGAAGAGGAAAAAGCCTATTTTTAATTATTAAGAAAATACTTTCTCTTCAAAAAAAAATTAGGGACTTTTAAAAAGCTTGTGTCCAAATTGGATCACTTATCTGAGAGTGAAACAAAATATAACACAGATCCTGCAAATCTTTTTCTTTTACTCTTAGCTCTACAGAGGACAGGAAGACGTCAGAGCTGCTCTGCACAGACTCCAGAATTTGTAGGAAAAGAAACGAAGGGGTGGTGACAGGCTGGCAGCGGGGGAGAACCATGGTGAGCAGGAACACGGACACTTGAAGCCTCCAGTGAGAGTTTCAAACTCAACATGCCTGGCAAAAGTTAGCAATGAATAGATGATGAATTGAGATAGCTCCTGCCTGAAGGAAAGCAACCTGCTTAGATCTGAATAAGCAGGAAATTCTTCAGTTTGTTCAGCAGAACCTAGAAAAGATAACCCTAGAATCTGGCTAAAATCCTAAAGGCATTCCATGTAGTACACGTTTTTTGGTTTGTTTGTTTTGTTTTTAAGAAGCACAAAATCAGGGTCTCCTGGGTGGCTCAGCTGAAGCTGACTTCTGCACAGGTCATGATCTCATGGTTTGCGAGTTCGAGCCCCACATCAGGCTCTGCGCTGACAGCATGGAGCCTGCTTGGGATTCTCTGTCTCCCTCTCTCTCTCTGCCCCTTCCCCATCTGTGCGTGCTCTCTCCCTCAAAGTAAATAAACTAAAACAACAACAACAACAACAACAACAACAACCCAAAAAGAATCACAAAATCAACCTAGAACAACAACCCAAAAAGAATCACAAAATCAACCTAGTTGCTTGCATGTTGTACACCATTAAGAAATCACTTTGCATTCCTCTTTAAGTCCTAAAGTTTAAATTGCTGTTGGCATCTCCTATAATCAATATGGCAAAATCGGATTATTACCAAAATTAAAGTAAAAAAACAATTGCTATTTATAGTTTTCCAAAGTTAACATTAAAAAGAAAAAAAAAACCTGCATTAAAAAAAGTCTTCACTGGGGCGCCTGGGTGGCGCAGTCGGTTAAGCGTCCGACTTCAGCCAGGTCACGATCTCGCAGCCCGTGAGTTCGAGCCCCGCGTCAGGCTCTGGGCTGATGGCTCAGAGCCTGGAGCCTGTTTCCAATTCTGTGTCTCCCTCTCTCTCTGCCCCTCCCCCGTTCATGCTCTGTCTCTCTCTGTCCCAAAAATAAATAAACGTTGAAAAAAAAAAAAAAGTCTTCACTAACAGCAAAAAACTCATGTGTGGTCCTCCAAAATGTTGCATTTATTTTAAACAACCAATATCATAATTACTAGTTTTTCCGGAAATCAAATTCTTAAAATCTTTATGCTATTTTTCAAATATAAAAATAAATGTTTTGTATCTTTAGTTACCAGTTTCCCAATTCCTGTTTTCATTTAAAAATATTTGCTATTGACCACAGTTTTCTTCCCTAAACATTTTTCTTTGTCCTCCTTTGAGTCAAATTCATAGCAAATATACTTTCTTAGCTCTGTGTGACTGATGCTATTTTTAAAAATCTGTATATATCTGAGTCAGCTTATAATATCTTAAAAACAAAACAGTGAATAAAAAAGGCAGTAAGGAGGGAGTAGGTGGAGAGGAAAGAACAAAAAGATACTTAGTTATTCGCACTGCTGACTTTTTCTGTGCTTTCTTTAAAAGTCTAATCCTCAAACGGGTGTAGTGTGGCCAGGCTCTGTGAGCCAGCCATTAGGAGGTGCTCATAGTTTAGAACAAATTCTTCAGACCTTTAAGGCTACTTGTCATCTCATTTTTGTGCTTTTTTGCCAAATTTATCTTTAATTTTGGAAATTTTATTTCGCTCGAACTTACCACTTGTAAAAATTGTCAAGCTGACAGGTCTGGAAACCAAGGTCATCCAATTAGGCCAAAACACAAAATGCTTCTATGGCATCTATCACCACAAAACACCAATAGGCCCTTAGACAAACACATCAGATTAAAGGAAAAACATGTATTTGAGAAGGAACAACTTTCCAGCTACTTTACCTTCAGACAGATAAAGCTGATGATAATTGGTGTAGAGCAGTGGTCTTCAGGAAGTTTTCCCAAAGGCAGCATCTAATTTTGTAAAATAGAAGGGTACGTTTGTATCCTGAATATGCCTCCAGGGTAGAGTCTACTCTCATAAAGCAGGTTCACAGCTGTTTATTATGGACACTATTCAGACTGTGAACTATCCATTCTGTTTCCACCATTATTGCTTTTTATTTACTATATCAGACCCACACTGACTGGCTCCTTGACAAGTGTTCAGCAAAGATATGAACATGCGTGGCACAATACAGAGTCAGAGACAAGCAAGGCCCCTGGAATCCTTGGTAGGCTTCCTTTGCCAATGAGTCACTGTTTGGAGGAGAGAGAAAAGGATTTTAGGCTGGTTGTTTGTAATAGAAGTTATTGTTAAAGGGTTATAGCTATCTGTACAAGTACCAAAGCTTTTAGAACACTGTGCAAGCATTACTCAAATGATTTTAGGATGGCTTCAATAATCTCTTATCAGTTATCAAGTTCAGTGTGACAATAAAACATTGACACTGAAACATTATGTTTTCAAATTTTTGTATTAAAATCAACCAACACAGAACATTTAAAAAAATCATACAACTAATAAAATAGAGAACCAATTAAAAAAATATTATTACTTGGAGTTAACTCCTGATGAACAGGCATATTTATTTTACTTTCCTATTTTTGGTACCCAACTCACAGTAAATCTTATGCGCCTGTGGTTTTTTTTTTTGTTTGTTTGTTTGTTTTCTTTTTTGTTTATTGGTTTTTTGTTTTTTTGCTTTTTTTGAGTTTTTTAGTCTGCACTGCGTAGTGTGGATCATGACACCTACTGGCAGCATAGAATTTTGCACCCTAGTTCCATAAGACACTGAAGCCCCTGTTACTTAAGACGGGTAAGGATATTTCAAATCTATGCTTGTGTTATGAGTCAATAATAAACTCTACCGGAAAAATTGTATCTTGGAGTATGACTTTTGGTTTGGATAGGCTACATTATGCTGTGCTAACAAACATGGCCTAAAACTCAGGGGCTTAAATTAACACAGATTTAATTCTTGCACATACTGCATGTCTGTTACAAGTTATTAGTGATGAAAAGTGTGAAATGAAGGTTGAAAGTCAATTCCATCTCCAGCTGCACTGTTACCTACCAGCCTAGCGTTCCCAGGAGAGTCACTCATTGATTCGAGGTATCTTTTTTTGTCTGTTGAGCAGGGTCTTTCCATGTCTGTGTCAGTTCTGTGCTACTTTAATTGTTACAGCTTTATAAATATATTTTTTAAGCTTATTTATTTAGTTTGAGAGAAAGAGAGAGCAAGAGCAAGTAAGCAGGGGAGAGGCAGAGAGAGAGGGAGAGAGAGAATCCCAAACAGGCTCCGCACCCTCAGCACAGAGCCCCATGTGGGCTCACAAACTGTGAGATCATAACCCAAGCTGAAACCAAGGGTTAGGCGCTTAACCAACTGAGCCACCCAGGTGCCCCAACTGTTACAGTTTTATAATAAGCTTCCTATATGGGAAGACTTATCTCTTCCTCTAATTGTTGTTTTAAAAAATTCTGTGTTTTTCTTACTTGATTATTCTTCTGGGAGAAGTTTACAATATTTGTTGTTAAATTACCTTGAATTACAGTTGTTTTTTGTTTGGATGGCATTAAATTATGCATTAATTTGGTAATAACTGTAAAATATTTAGTCTTCCATATATGTCCTTTATATATCTCAAAAATATTTGTAATATTATTCATATGTTAAATGCATTTTATTAAAATAGGTCCTTGCCATCCTATTTTTGTTACAACAGTAAATAAAATTTATTTACACAATTTTATTTCCACATTTGCTATTACCTGCATATAAGCATGCTATTGATTTTGTATTTTTCTCTTATAATAAATAATTGTATAAAATTTTCATATGATGTCATTTTGCATTTATTTAAATGTCTTGCATTTATAGCTCTTAGCTTTGTGTCATGTGTTCCAGCACAGAACAAAGAAAGCATTCTAAAAAGGACATCATTATTATTTTTTTCCACATTTAATAGCAGTCTTCTTTGGGTTTAACCATATGAAGTGTATTATGGTGACTATTTTTTAATAATACCATTGGTGTTTTCAAGAATTGTGAGACTGTTGAATATGTTTAGTGCCTTGTTCAAAAATTATGATTGTTTTTATTTTTAAAAATATTTTTAGTTTATTTATTTATTTTGAGAGAGACAGAGAGAGTGGGGGAGGGGCAGAGAGAGAGAGAGAGAGAGAGAGAGAAATCCCAAGCAGGCTCTGAGTTGCCAGTACAGAGCCTGATGGGGGAACTCGAACTCACAAAATCATGAGGTCATGACCTGAGCCAAAACCAAGAGTCAGATGCTCACCCAGATGCTCATGATTTTGTTTTTCTTGACTTAATGCTTTAATGTATTATAACAATAAATTATGTAATATTGATCCTTTTTCCACTCCTGAAGTAAATCCTACTTGATGATCTTTTTCTTATGAAGTGTTAAGTTCTACATTTTATTTGTGATTTTTAAAAGTCATATTTATTTGGAGATATGTTGACTTTTTTCTTCTATTGGTATCATTGGCAGAATCTGGTATTTTATTTATTTCTAAAAGTATTGTCATATTGTGTTTATTGCATAATTTTATTTAATATTTGCTAATAATGTTAGTGGACATTTGCTGTTATTCTATTTTTCTCTATTTATTTTCTTTTCAATTAATTTTATGCCCTAATTCTTGCCTTATTTTAAAATGATCTTATTTTCTTCTTCTAAAATTTAGTTTATTTGCATTCTTCACAATGGACAGAGAATACTGATACATATGAATTCACTTTTGAATACCACTTTTAACATTTTTATTACTTTTTACCTCTTCCTTGGTTCAATAGTTTTTTAAGAAAGTATGTTTTCATTTCTAAGGGGTTGAACCTTGTTTTCAGTACAGAAAAATTTATATTTTTTATTCCACTGTTGTCACTTAATATGGTGCATCATTTTGGTTTCTTTGAATTACTGACTTTGCTTTTGGTTTGGTATCAATTTTAATACATGCTTCTTACATATTTTACGTGAAAAAAGTTACTGGTAATGTCAACAACTGTGGAAAGTTGAGAATTTACCCCACCTGATGGCTAACAAGTTAGCTTCCATGGTTGTACAAATGTTGGGAGAAGATATGCAACTCTGGGGTCAGAGAGAAAGGATTTTATCACTCACAGCAGTAACAGTGGCTAGAGTATCATCACTTTTACGTAAGTTTTTCAGGCTGTGATTTCCAAAAGACAAGGTAAAGAGGACTAGATGACAACTACACACACAGTGATATCTTACAGGAGAGGAACCCTGAGTTTAGCGAACCTGATCCTTTTGTAAATGGCAGTAAGCATGTCTCTCCCTTGTTCCAGAGAAACATTGAATAGAGCTGTTTAAACTATATTCATTAATTTGTTTGGCCTTAGATAATTTTGTTGCCTAGTTTTTGTTTGTTTACCATTTGGCTTCTGTTCTATAGGCTATTTTGTTTATTTTTATCTTTCCAATGCTTTAGAAAGCAGACTTCCTGTGTTTAATTCTGTTAGTGGATATTTCATCATTATTAAGATATATTCATAACTATTTTTCATTAATCAAAATAGTAACATAGAGGACCTTGTTTATTAATTGGGCTTCTTTTATCTATTTCTTTCTCCATCCCATAATTCATATCACTATGTAAACTTTGCCAGTGTTATATTTATACATAGTCCTCTTACCAGGAGATTAGAGTTTTTAAGCTGCTGCATTTTTATTATCCTAATAATACCAATTATTTTGAGTTTTCAGTATTAGCTTCATTCTCTGCCATCATATTTTGCAACAGCTGTTGGAACACTATGGTCACGGGTTGAAGGCCAAGAGAAGTATTCCTAAATTCTCCAGTTTCTTTGTGTTATGGAGCCAAGGTGGAAGTGAATCAGAATTCCAGTGGGTCTGGGAAACCAGCTCAATGGAATGAAGTTGACCCTTCTGCATGCACCATGCAGAATGATAAGGAAGTGGGGGATGCTAAGGGTTCCCTTCTATGGATGCCAAAATTGATAATGTGCTGCCAGGAGCCCTAGAAATGATCCCTTTCCTCCTGATCCAAAGATTCTATGGGGAGTGATGTCTGTTTCTATTCCCTCTCCCCTTCTTTTCTCCTCTTTCTAATGGCCTTACATCTCCAGTATCATCTCACCCATTACTGGCTTCAAACTTCACAGTCTAATAAATGTCCTTCTTAAAGTAGCCCAAATACATGGGAGCACATGTCTTCATCTGTTTTCACTACCATAACACCATAGACTGGGTGGCGATACAATAGAGATTTATTTTCTCACAGTTCGAGAGGTTGGAAGAGATCAGAGCGCCAGCATGATTGGGATCTTGTGAGAGCCCTCTTCCTGGCTTGCAAATGGTCTTCTTGCTGCGTGCTCACATGTCCCTTCCTCCGTGTGTGTGCTTCAGGAGAGAAAGACAGAGGAGAGAGAGAGAGAGAGAGAGAGAGAGATCAATTTTCATTTTATAAGGCCAACAATCCTGTTGGATTAGGACCCTACCCTTGTAACTTCATTTAACCTTAATTATTTCTGTAAGTCTTATCTCCAAATACGGTCATGTTGAGAATTAACGATTCAACATATGAATTTGGGGGGACACATAACAGTATTATAACCTTTGAGATCTTCATTTATACTATAATCTGGGCCTGAAAGCCCTTTCCACTTTTCATCAAGGGACCAATTTGTCCTCATCTTTCAAGACTAGCTCAAGGACACCCCCTCCAGGAATTTATGATTGAAACCTTGGTGGCTAGTGCTATGCGGTCCTTCCCTGTGGATAGTTCTCCCTTGTCTGTTAGTGTTGGATGAGCTCCAGTTTACCATAAACTCTTCAGGGCTAGGGCTAGTTTCTTATTTACCTTGAGACTTTCCTGTCTTGGGCAGTGTCTAGTTCGGAATAAGCCTGTAATCAAGGTTGGATAAACTTAAAGCACAGATACTACACCACTCATGTTCAATGAGGCACCTGAAAATCCTAGGAGAGACAGGAGTAGGAGGAGGAGGTGGAGGAGGTAAGGAGGGAGTGGGACTCAGTAGGAGCAGGCACCTGAGCCCTGAGTGGCTGAACTCTGGATCTTATTGCTTGACCACCAGGATTTCTCGGGCCACGAGCAAAGAGCCACAAGTTTGCATCAGGTGATGAAAATTGAATCCCTTTCCAGAAATAAACATTCTGTGAATTAGTAAAAATTTGCTGCAAAGGGTGCTAGCCTGCAGTCTGGCATCTGGGAAATTCAGCTGCATAGCTAAGTTGCCCGGAGGACATACACTTCATAAAGTGGTAGAAATCAGTATAGCAAAACTGTTAGGGGTCTATAGGGAATAAAATTCATCTCCCCATGCAGTCTTTTTTCATAACATCTCTTTGCAGTAAAGAAGGCCTCGTGATAATAAGAGTGTCCTTTATAGATTAAATGGGGATTGATGACCCTTAAATTTAGCTAGAAAATAATAATTTTTTTAACTCCAGCATGATCAAAAAATTTGATGTGCCTTTTAAGAGTATAAAGATGGAAAAATTATCACCAGCTTAATTATTTCCACCATTGTTTCGCACGCTGTACATACACATTATAAGAAAGGAAAAAGTTTGGGGTCAAATCTTTTAGCCAGGCTCTTTTCTCTCTTTCAGACACACTGTACCCAAACTACATTCTCTTTTCTGTTCTAAAAATAAAACTAGACCTTTGATCAACAGCTTTTTTCACATGATGCCAAACATTTGGAGCGAAAGGAAATGTTCTTACATTCACTTAACAAAACTGCTCTTTTAGTTGGTTCACATAGATTTATTTTTGAAGACTGAATTGCTTGCTAATTTCCCAGTTAGAAGCTCATGTAATTGCCACATTAGCATCCTCTTCTATTCCTTCTTTGGATGCTCTCCTATAACCTGGCTTCAGCTGCTCCTGGGTGCGACCCAGGCCACCTTCACCAGGTATGTGCGGTATGGCCGGGCCGGTGTTGTTGGTATGTAAGAAAGTGCAAGCACCAGGAGCATGAACCCTTACTATCCCCTCTGCACACTCTCCCTCTTTAGTCTCTCCTTCCCAAGCAATTACATCCCAAGCAGCATGGGGTGAAGAAAAGTGGAGCTCTTTCTCAACAGCAGGGCATGAAGAAGACTTTATCTCAGCAAGGCTTAGTGTCTTTTCCGTTTCATTGAAGACTTAAAGACTAGAAACATTTTAATACAAAATACCATAATCTCTTTAAAGTATACTCTAGTGCTTTCATATTTCAGTTTTACTGCTATGAATATTTCATCTTGACTTTTTTTTAAAGCTAATTACGTAAAAAAATAAGTAAGGGAAGATATATTTGTCTACGTTATAGAGAAACTTTAAAAAATCAACTTCTTGGGGCGCCTGGGTGGCGCAGTCGGTTAAGCGTCCGACTTCAGCCAGGTCACGATCTCGCGGTCCGTGAGTCCGAGCCCCGCGTCAGGCTCTGGGCTGATGGCTCAGAGCCTGGAGCCTGTTTCCGATTCTGTGTCTCCCTCTCTCTCTGCCCCTCCCCCGTTCATGCTCTGTCTCTCTCTGTCCCAAAAATAAATAAACGTTGAAAAAAAAAAAAATCAACTTCTTAATCTATGATTTGGTAAATAGACCTGTGTGTAAGAGTGTAATTTATAATTTTCATCATTAAAATTTTTTTCCTATACCTGGTGAATCTACTGAATGTGTTGATGGCGACTTTTAAATTTAAGTAAATTCTTTAGCTTTAGTAAATTTTTGTCAGAGCCGAAATACTAAATTAACGTAAAGACCTTTTTGGTCAGAAGGCTGCTTTCAGTTCAGATAACAGTTTAAGACAGACAATGAAATAGATTTTGTTGACATAAGAACAGTTGTAACTGTGGTTTTGATTTTGCAAATAAAAAGCACCAACGTCTCCCAAAGTTCTTGTCACAATATTAGTTACATGATGCTATTTTCTTACAATACGTCTGATAAATAATTTTAATAGTTTCCTTAATGAAGGATTAAAGAAAGATTCAGGTGCAAATAGGTATTATTTTCTAAAGAGCCATAGTAATGACAAAAGTCTAGAGTATTTATAAATATTTCAAAGTATGAATAGATGCCCTGGAAAAATTGCTTTCATTGACAACCGAGTTAATTATAGTAGTTCTTTTATTCAAAGCCCTATTATTTGGCTGTAAAAATCATTGTAGGTTAAAAATGGACTCACATTAGCTTCTCTATAGGTATACTATTTTACATACTTTTAAAAAATGGCCTTGATTCTTTTCAAAATGCGCTGAATACAAATATTCTAAAATATATGTATTTTCAAAATGGTACTCTGTGACATAAAATCTGAGTTATTTATAATTATTTTAGATACCATAATATATTTATTTCAGATTTTTAAAACAACTTTGTAAGAATTAGCACGATCACAGTAGAAGTATATTAGGTACACACATTTGAATGTGCATTTCATACGTTATATTTATAAGAGAATGTTAGCTAATCTATGTCTTTAGTTTTTCATGCAGCTCTCCGGGAGACCAGAATGTGGCTATCATGGAGTCATTCGATTTTAACAGAGATCCTTTCTCTATAACTAATTCAACGCATGGCTATATGGGTAATTTTGAACAAGTGGATCTTTCTCCAACCTGAAAGGCTGCCAGGAGGGAGAGTGAGTGAGAAAAAGAGGGTTTCAAAGGAGTCACAGAGAACCACAAAGTAATCACGAAGCACTACTGTATTGCCACAATCCCCCTACAGAAGTGCATTGAGAAGTGGTGATATAGAACAGAAGAGGACACATCATTACAATGAAACACTCTATAATACTTGGGACAACAGTTGGGAATGATTTTGTCATCAAACAGAACAGCCGGAATTGTAGAAAGTTTGACTCTGTCTGTTATGAGGAATTTTTAAAGAGCTATGATAGCTCCCCTTGAATCTCATATAGCAGTGAAACATGAAATACAGAAGACTAGAAATGTAATGTAGAAACTGCATTGTAACCTTTATGTATTACATTTAATGAAAAAAAAAACCTTTAAGCCAAATATTACACTATACAAGTATATAAATTATGATTATTCTAAATTTAGATATAACCATTTTATTGAATCCATAGTGTTGGAATAAATTGCTAAAGAGGGCTCAGTCTTCTAGCACTGTGAAATCCTAGCAAATGAAATACATTTTGGGTCACATCAGAGCACCAGTGCTATAGTGAAGGGAGGAAAACCTGATTTTGCAAATGTCATTGGAAATACTTTAATAGCACCAATAAAATGAACAATCCCAGGGGCACCTGTGTGGTTCAGTCGGTTGAATGTCTGACTTCAGCTTGGGTGATGATCTTGCGGTTTGGTTCATGAGTTCGAGCCCCGCATTGGGGCTTGCTGCTGTCAGGGCAGAGCCTGTTTCACATCCTCTGTCCCCCTCTCTCTCTGCCCATCCCTTGCTTATGCTCTGTCTCTCAAAAATGAATAAACATTAAAAAAAAAAAAAAAAGGAAAAACCCCAATGAATTATAACAGTATCACTGAATACTTAATGTTACTGCCATTGCTGAATTTCAATAGAAAGAAAGCCAAACATATAATGACTGGGAATTATGATAAAGACTGATTCTTGAGAATAAAGCAGAAACCTTATTGTAACAGGGCCTGATGGGCCATTGGAGTGACTTGATTCTGAGTCTCGAGTTTTGGTCTGACGTTGCTTAAATTTTCCTTACCAAAGTTGAAGATTGATGCTAGGTCCTGGAGTCAGGAGTTAGGCTGAGCCCACCAAGGGGGACTACATTTTTAATATGAAATCTCTTTATGATGTAAATTAGGCTTAGTATTGTGGGAGTAAGTGATATGTTAGAAATACTGTTTAGTACAATAGTAAAGACCAGGTCAGTCATGGTTTGGAATTCATTCATTCATTTTCAAATGTTGTACATGTGCATGGAAAATGAATTCTAGCATCAATATTTGTCTATAACTTCTGCTAAAAGGTACCTATTGAAAGAACCCAAGGAGGAAAACGATATGTTAAAAGGAGTGTTTTAGGAGAATTAGTTAATAGAAGGATTTCAGTGTGAAGTGACTAGAATCAGGTAGTATACTTAGGAAACTTTCAGTGTTTCTAATTCAGGTGTGGTGTGATACTATCTTAAAATTTTAATTAATGGGTTTGCTTTTCTACACATCCTTATGCTTCATCTCCCTCTATTCAGTTAGGGGTATCATTGTCTAAAAGAAAATGAGGATTATTGCAGCAAAGATGCAAAAAACCAGTCAATGCTAAGGTTTTGAAACTTTTTATGGGCCAGTAGAATTGCAGGTTAAGTTTTTCAATAATAAAAGTGGACATTATTAGAGAGAAAAAAAAGATTTGTATAAACAGCATGGGTCTATTCAAAAAGGGTAGGTTTAGAAGTCTATGTGTCTAGCCAGGATTTTTTTTTTCCTTTCCACCGGAAGCACACGCAAAAAAACAAAACAAACTAAAAGACAACTTCCTGACCTTGGAGGAGAAGGAGAGGAAAGGTAAAGAAACGAATAGCAGAATAAATTAAGGCTCAGGAGGTTAAGAATCAGGGCTTCCATCCTGCCCTCTCCTCAGGTCAATCCCTGATGAGTACAGATGATCAAAACTCCACTGATGTTTGGGGGAATCCAGGAAAGAGATGCATCTCACAGATTCCAGATACAGTAGGGAGACCTCAACTCTTGAGATAAACTCTATATGGAGCATGGAACACAAGTTGGAAAGTAGAAATGGCTACAGAACAGCATGTAAGAGTGTTGCAAGCTCTGAGACGGGCAAGTCTGGCACCCGGTCAAGCTAAGGAGGAAGAAGAATGAGCACATATTTGGCCCATGAGCAGAGAAGGGCATTTTCAGTCATGCATGCAATGAGCAGGGTGCCACAAAACCAAAGGCCAGCCATGATCATACCTCTCATCAGAAATCAAGGTGGGTGGATGCTGATCACTATGGACCAAAGCTTTCAACGGTGAGGGAACATCGGAAGCAGCTGGACTCCCTGTTGGAACCCAGATTCCTGGACCGCTCATCCAGAGTTTCTGATTCAGTAGGTCTATGTGGAATGGGGTCCAAGTATTGACATTTCTAACAAGTTCCTGGGTGGCACAGATATTGTAGGTTGAGGACCTCACTTTGAAAAGCACTATTCTAGATTAAATGCCTTTTCTTCCAAACTTAAGATGGTATACCCTCCTCCCCCGCCACACACACACTCAGAATATAGATGGCCCTTGGAGAGAGATGTGAAAGAGAAGGGGACACATTGTGATAGTCTGAGAAGTTACCAAAAAGAGCATGAATTTATAACTGAAAGTACTAAGTAATCACTGATTTGAGAGAGTGAGCCTCGATTTCCACATAAAATTCACCACTATCAGCAGAAATTTGGCTCGGGGGCCAAATTCAGTTCAGTTATGGAGAAATAAAGTAATTTACTATTTGTACACCTCAGTTTTGTTACCGTGAAAATTTGAGCCCAGTCTGCTAGTGCTTAGCACAAGCTGTGTACTGAGATATAAAAATAAACTTAGAACTCTTGGAGAGGAAACATCCAGAAAGGATGTTTTGGTCCTTTGTTACAGTGAAGCTTTGTCATACAACATTTTGCTTTTTAACTGACACGGGAGTAGGATGTTTCCATAGCCCTGGTACCACCATTCTGCTACTCATCCCCTGGGCCTCCTCGGAGAACAGAGAAAATAGGGGCTATGTCTGAGTGGACAGCCCTTCTGAGAGCTACGAGAAGGCAGAACATCTGTGTGCCTGGGAACACTGCTCCCACAGACATAGTTCTCCATCTGGGCCCCTGCACGAACAGACTTAGTGCCCCATTCATGACTTGCTCCGGGTCCTTGTGCACCCATGGCAAATAACAATGTTCAGTCTCCAGTGGAGTGGGATCCTCTTCTTTCAAGGGTCCAACATAAAATGTAAAAGCCTGTCAGATGGCATTTATACATAGGCAGCTGGTAGGGCTTCTCTGTTCAGTTGCACACTGGTTTGACCTCAAATCGGACTGTGCACCTTCCGTTTTGCATTTTCCCTCGGCAGACAAGAGCTAGGTCAGTAATTTATAACTCTTGCGAAGCTGAGTGCACATTTATGAGGCTTAGCTGAAATGAATCTATTACATGTTGCCTAACATCCCCAAGTCTTTCAGCCTCTGGAAGCCAACCTTTCCTTTGATACTCTCATACAGTTACACAAGCTTCCATCCCAACCCACTGATGGAAATTCAGTGTCGTTCCTTCCCCAGTATTTCTAAGGATTCCTCAAATGGCACAGGGTACGTATGCCCAAATACATGGTGCTGGATACACTGCCTACTCTGAACTCTGAATCTTTTTTGCTCTCTGTTTTTTTTAACCTATAGTTGTTTTATCTACATATCTAACAGCCTTCCCTCCTCATACTTTATCCAAGGCACAGTCCAAATGTCATGTAGACATTCCCCAAAGCTCCACTAATCCAGTCATTGATCCCTTTTCTTTTTTCTTAACTACTCCGTGCCAGGTGATGGGTGCAGCACTAAAAATACCCATATTTTGGTGTACTGTTGTACATTTTTACAAAGTATGGAGATTTTCTCAAATGTAGGAAGTTAATGGATGACGGTGCTAGCAGGGAGCAGTAACACCTAACTCCTGCATACCAGTGTCAGATGTCACCCTTTCGAAGCCACAGGGATTCCCTTCATGGACTCCATCGTTCTTTTGAGGACAGCCTCTGTGCCTTGTGCTTTGTGGTTGACTGATGCTCTCATTCTCTATGGAGGTCTTTCTCTGTCATCTCTTTTCCTCAAGTCCCAGAACTTTTCTAAAACTCTTCTCTCTGAAGATACCAAAAGAAGAAAAGAAAAATTGATTTTTTAAAAGTTACAACAAATCATGTAGCTTACTTTCTTTTATTTTAGTGCCTTTTCATATCCAAAAGTCCCAGGACACTGTTTGCTCAAACACAAGAGACAAGTCTTTTGGACAGGATTCATGACAAGTTAAGAGAAGTTTACACAGACCATTTTTCCATCATGGACAATGCAAGCCACCACTATCAATGTAGTGGATCAACAAAACACCCTATGTGATAGGTAAATGATCAGCTCCTGGGGATTTGATTATGACAGAAAGGCAGACAGTTGGCCTATTCCTGAGGTGAAGTGAAGATATACTGCTGCCCTACTAAGAGAAACCAAATCTCTTTGCTGTGTTTTTTTCTTTAATAACATATTGAAAAAAGCATTTGCCTGATCAATAGCTAAACAGCAGATCTCAGGAGGTGTTCATTTATGCCAAAAAAGAGATCACGTTTGGAGAAACAGCTGCAATTGGAGTAACTTCCTGAATATGTTTATAATAATCTACTGTCCTTCTCTGTGGCCATCAATTCAGTTAAATGTAGATATGATAGGAATCCTATGTCTGACTAACTCTGGTACTGTTTTGGTGGCATGAGTCTGTGCCCTCCTTCAATTTACTTTACAATTTGGAAGACAGAAGATAGTGTCAGGGACTAATAATCATCCCTTCCCAATATCCCACAAGTCAAAGAACCAATGTGGGTATTCTGGCATTGGCAGACTTTATTTTTGCCTACTATGCATTCAAAGAGTAAGGAGGTACACCTGGGTGGCTCAGTTGGTTAAGCATCCGACCTCTGCTCAGGTCATGATCTCACAGTTCATGGGTTTGAGCCCCTTATCGGGCTCTTTGCTGACAGCTTGGAGCCTGGAGCTTGCTTCAGATTTTGTGTCTCCCCCTCGCTTCCTGCCCTTCCCCCACTCGTGCTCTTTCTCTTTCTCTCTCTCTGTCACAAAAATAAACATTAAAAAAAAGTGGGGCTATTACCTCATTTTATATCATGTAAAATCACTCTGGTTGGTAACTATAGGTCCCTTTGAGGAATCTCTAGGAAGGCTCAAGTTTATTATTTTATACATACACAGGGTATTTCTTCAAAAGAACCTGGTATACTCTTCATCCCAAGGCCTCTGAGTATGAAAACTGGGCGAGAGGCCATAGCTCTATTGCTCCCCAAATCTGAAAATGATACCTAAAATGTTTAAATTATAAAAATCAAGTAGGTAGTAAGAAGCAGTTCTGTTTCAGTCCAGTGGACACTATGGTCTACTCACCTCTACCAATGTTTCTTGTGGCTGAACTCATTCTGATTTTAACCTGCTGCCCATTTGGGGAATCATGCCCACTTGTCTCTGGTCTTCAAGCTTAAGAACAGCCACTTGGCCTCTGTAAGGAGACAGTTATCTCATTATCCCCCACTGAACTTAGGAAGCCTGTTTCAATTAAGTTACTTGTTATAATCATGCGTGGCATTATGGGGTGTTTCTTAGTGCTTTGATAAAGGAATGCCCTTGGAGCCCATCCAGGTAACACAATGAGGAGATGAATGGCAGGTCACACTTGATAAATCAGTACTAGCATTCTGTCTTTCTTTGTATACCTTCATCTACATTATATCCTAGAAATTCTTGCTTTTGAATCTTCGACCACTATGGAGTTCAAATTTTAGTCTATTGACCAAGTAATCTGGTGAGCCACAATTGCATACTCAAACAGCAAACACATTTAATCCACAAATTCCAGGAAAGTGCAATCATGGTGATAAATATGACTTATTCCAACAATTTGTTTCTGTCTCCCTGTTCTAGGACCCTCAGGATCCATTCATACCATTTCGCCCCAAGTTTTCATCAATATAAATTAGCAACATCTTCCAATGTTTTTGATGGATAAGCAAGCTATCTTCTCTGAAGTAAGACTTCATACCCATTCTTCTGTGATCTGAGTGTAGTTATGAGTCTGGAAGCAGTGCAAGTTGATGAGACATATCTTGTGCAGAGTCAGCAATCCCAAGCAAGGTCATTTTTCTCAAGTATAGTCCTCACGCTTTCTTCAGACAGGGGAGAAAGGGTTTCTTCCACTTTTAAGAAGGCACAGTAGAATGTGAAGTCTCAAATCTGTCAGAATCTACCTTAAATCCCCGCTTTTTTTCAATAAGTACCCTAACTTTCATATAAGATACCAAGCAAAGCTGTGAATTCAATGTGCTTTGTAATTCTGAAATATGCATCATCAGACTTTGAGTTCAGTTTTCAAATATATCAGCCATATATTTGGCTATAAGAATAGGAGAAATTTTAGGAACCTCTTTTGTTTTCTGATTATGCTATGAACTGAAAATTAAAAATCCCGAGCTTTTTGAGGCACCTGGGAGGCTCAGTTGGTTGACCATCTGACTCCTGATTTTGACTCAGGTCATGATCCCAGGGTTGTGGGATCAAGCCCTGTGTTGGGCTCCACGCTGAGTGTGGAGCCTGCTTAAGATTTTCTCTCTCTTTCCCCCTGCCCTTCTCCCCTGCTCACGTTCTCTCTATATAAAAAAATTAAAAAAAATAAAAAAAGTAAAATCCTGAGCTTTTCAATTTCTCTTTGTAGAAAGAAGTGATACATCAGAAGCAGATAGGCTACCCTATAGGCCCTATAGTCATCACTTACAACCCATTGTTTTATTATACAGCCTCTTTGTATCCCAAATCCTTGCCTTTAATAGCCACTTCATTTCAGACAACAGTACTGATAAGTTAATGATTATTTAAAAGTCTTTGAATGCCATGGACCATGACATTGAGGTTACGTTAAGTTCAAATTTAATTAGGCCCAAACTATCCCAGATCCTTCTCATTTTCAAAGTCTATTTTTTAGGACCACTTCAGTACCAAATATTTTCTCAGAGACTCCTACTGGACAAGAGCAGCTACTTGAAATATTTCAGACAGGAGAGGATTTAGTAGAGGGCATTAGAAGCTTTCCTAATTGCTAGAATGCCTGGAAAAGCAAAGGTCATGGGAGAGCTCTGTTAACTCTCAGATTCACCATTACCTTACAGAGTGGCAGGGAGCTTCAAGAGACAAAAAATTACTAGTAATTATACAAATGTAATACTAAAGTAGGTGATTCACTAGGAAACACCTGGAGGTCACTGCAGAAGCTCAAATCTGCTGAAGACCATGTTTCTACCCATCTTGATGTAGGAACAATTATATGAATTGTGCTTTCTCTCTTGCACCTTTCAAATCCTGCATGCATGCCTCTCATTGGCAAAATATAATCTGGAATCCAACTGGCAAGGGATTCAGAGAAAAGCAATGGTCAGGCTTTCAGCCACTGAAAATAGGGGAGGTGAAGTGTGGAGAAACCATGTTGGTTTGTACAAACAGCACAGACAGCATAATAAGCCTTTTTGACATAGTCTATGAGTTTGGTTTTTAAATGATTTTGTAAAAAAGGGACAACTAAAGGTATCTTTACATCTTTACCCATATGCTACACAGTGGATGTTGACTAAAAAGTTCATGGTTCAGGGGCGCCTGGGTGGCTCAGTCGGTGCGGTCCGTGGGTTCGAGCCCCGCGTCGGGCTCTGGGCTGATGGCTCGGAGCCTGGAGCCTGCTTCCGTTCTGTGTCTCTCTCTCTCTCTGACCCTCCCCTGTTCATGCTCTGTCTCTCTCTGTCTCAAAAAAAAAAAAAAAAAAAAGTTCATGGTTCAACTAACACAGAGAAAGAGGCACCAGTGACTACATGAATCCATTCTAGGTTGATTTCTGGTAATGCTATTTTGTGATTAGAAAAGAAAACACAGAAAAAACCACTTCTTGGTCAATTGTTGTGACATAAAAATAAATTAATGTATAAAAAATAACAAAAAGCAAGAGCAATGCAACGCAACTAAAATTTTTGCAAAGTTCAGTTCTATCTTAAAAAAATATAGTCAAATAAATAAAGAATTAAATATTTGGATGAAAGCAGAATAAACGTTTAGCATCCAAAATAAAATATTTTTGTTGTTGTTCATAATCACTGAGATAGAGTGTATGTTGGCTGAGTAGAACCTGAAAGTGAATCAACAAAATCTTTTATAGGTCCATATTCCCTTCTTCCATCCTTAGAAAACATAATATTGAAATAATGTACTAGTAAAAAATTAAATCACTTAATGAGATTTCTCACAATTACCAGCATCCTTAATATTTATAGGTGTTTGATAGTTTACAACCTTTAAATCTCCATGACATCTTCTAACACAGCGCTTGGATAGAATAAGTACCAAATAAATACTTGTTGAATTACTGAAAATGAATACAGACTGTACATTTTAAAGATTGTACCAAAAAAATGGTAAACAGGCTTACTAACGTTCTTAAGCACTGAGCTAGAAATCAAGAAAGAGGCAGTTAATTTTAGCTGCCATGAGTCAATTCATTGTGTGAAGTTGGGAAAATTATTTCAAATCTGTTGAAATCCTTATTTATTTTCATAATAATGAGCTCTCTTACCTACTTCACAGAAATACCTTGAAATAATTACTTTTCTTTGAGCCCTTCGGAAGTAACAAGACTATAGTCTTACAATGTGTATTGATAACAATACCAGACTTTTATAGTAGTAAACAAGCATGTGCTACTTTATATATTTGTGAGGTTTCATTGTTATCTAAATCCAATTATATGAATATGAGGAAACAGTTTGATTACAACAAATTTCAAAAGCTTAGGTATTATATATGGGATATTGTTCATGTATTCAACAAATCTTCTCTTTCCACAAGGTCTGTTTAAAGTCTCACTGTCTTTCGTGTCTTGCCCAAACCTGAATTCTACCGTCAGCTATTAGAATATTGCCGCTGCTCCAAAAGAGGCAGCTTTTACCCCATCAGATAAAGGACAACCTTTTGCTCCCAAGGGGCTTTCCTTCCATTATTTATTGATCTCTTGGTAGTGCTGAGATGTTCTTAACAGAAAGCTTTTCCTCCTTCTCAAGGATCTTATATGAATATATTTTAAAATCCTCAATAATGTTTAAAAATTATTAAATACCTTTATACTGGACATCCATCTTCCCTTTCAACTATGTTCAATGAGAAAAGTTTTTAAGCCCCTAGTCCTCCAAATGAAAACTTGGTTATTTCCATAAATTTTGTAATCACTCTTAGGAAAAAGAAAAAAAAAAGTCCAGAGGTCTACCCTGTCTAGGGATGCCCCAAGAGCGGCACAGGGTAACATAAGCAGGGGCATCTATCAGAGCACGCAGGACACAATACGTGTACCAGAAACATTAGTTCTACTTCTGCTGCTCCAGCCTCAACATGTTTGGGGAGGTAAGCAAGATTCATACTATTTATAGAACTTCTGGTGGAAGATTAAGACCAGTAGAGAATTCTGCAAAATTTCTCTTGTGAACTATAAAATACCCAAGAGTCCTTCTTAATTACTAAAGTCTGAAATTAGAAAGTCATATCTCACATAAAATTCAAAACTCCCAAACTCGAAATTTCCCCCTTCCCTCAGCTAGGCCCTGTTACAACTGGAAAGTTATTGGTGGAGGAGGACGCGGCCAGGATTTTCTTTCTTTCCAAGATCCTCCTCTTCTAGAGTGTTAACTTTGATTTCCGATCGGTCTGGGTTTTGATCAAGGGGTTGCTGGAAATTCACACACAATTCTCCCTCCTCTGGCTCACCACTTCCCTTTGTGCTATTGGTAGGGATCTGGTTCAGCTCCTCTCTGTCAAGGACTGCTCATCTCTTAGATGGACTGAGTATAAGCTACCCTCAGCTCTCATCTGTGCATATGAACTACTTTTTGCTTAAGGCAAATATGTACCCTTTGCTCAATGCAGCAGCAAACTGTCCTTTAACATTGTGAAAGAAGCTTTTGTGTGAAGTCAAAAGTCAGGGGGGCAATGGTGTCTCTCAATGAAAGTGAACATATACCAAGATTTCCCAGTGATTTTGTTTTTAATTTGTATTTTGGTTTTTTTCCTTACCAGTAATCTTTTTGAAGCCTCTTTTACTAATAGCTGATGAATAGCTGATGCTCCCTCAACCTCTTTCTGGGGAGAAATGGGACTCAGGGCACCTGAACAACTCTCTCCTTTTATGCCCTTTCTGTGATTGAGTTTGATTTATATTAAAAGTTTTAAATATTTATTTAAATGTTTACTGGAAATGTGTATCTTCATCTGACACCTCAATTGAGATTTTCATATTTGCTAATTCTGGCACCACAGGAAAATTTCAATTTAACATTCTATTTCTGTGCACTAGCACAGAGGGATACCTTTCTCTTGATGGTTTTCAAATACATGGAGAACTAAGGGATGGAGAGGCTGTTTATGTATCCATGTATACTTTGTTCAAGAAAATAAAGGCACACACTTCTCCTTGTTGGCTGTGTTTATGGGATCAGTGGCTCAATTGGGGACTATTAGAAGATTCTTACAGTTTCCCAGGCTGTCCTGGAGACTGTGGTTGGAGGGATAGAAGGAAGCTCATGTTCACTGGTTTGGAATTCCAATGTTGGTGACTGCATCAGCCATCTTGGTGATGCTGAAGGGAGGGAGACGTCTATGTGCTTCTTCTCTTTTCTCTTCCTGGCTACTTTTTAAAAAAATTTTTAACTACTTATTTATTTTAGAGACAGACAGACAGACAGACAGAGCATGAACCAGGGAGGGACAGAGAGGGAGACACAGAATCTGAAGTAGGCCCCAGGCTCCGAGCTGTCAGCACAGAGCTGGATGCAGGGCTGGAACTCAAACCATGAGATGATAACCTGAGCCGAAGTCAAGACACTTAACCAACTGAGCCATCCAGGTGCCCCTGGCTACATTCTTTCTTACTTGGAAAACCATTAAGTTTAGATCTCCTTAAAATGCAGAGAGTAACTGAAAGTACAAGTCTCAGGTGTTCTATTTATTCTCAGGAGTTTGGCTGCAAAAGAATTAACCTATCCATTCTCAGTTATTTTCTGGAATGCTCACATTTTGGCACAAAGGTTTTCATTGGTGCAGGAGAGCAGTGTGAGAAGGTGGTGGGGAACCTGACTTTCAAATCGACATTCTGGCTGTTTTAAGAGAATATATCGAGATCTGCTTGGATAGGAAGGAAATTTCCTTCATTGTAACAACTTCATGTGATAACTTAAAGCAGATTGCTTAGGCAGCAGAAGCTGGAAGGACACAAATTGGTAGCTCAATATGTCCAAATTTTCAGTGGGATGATAAATCAGAGGGTGTCCTGCTCTCAGGGTACAGCATGTTCTGGGTCTGTAATTCTTACCTTTGATCTTGGAAAATAGAAAGCATGCTTACTGACTTTAGCCAGGTACTGGATGAACAGAAAAGCCCATCCCTCTGCTTCAGTTAGGATGCTTTACGTTATAACAAATTGGCTTAAATACTCAATGGGCTTTATTGTACCATGCAACTAAAATGTTCAAAGATAGAGAATTTAGAAAAGGTCTTGCATCTCTCTAACACTTTGGATCTGCCCTCTGCAATGAATTGGCATGAATGAAAAGGCTACTTAGCGCCAATTTAGGGCTACATGTTTCCTCATTCATGTCCACCAAAGAAAATACCCAATTGGATAATCTTAGACCACATGTCTGCCATCCTTTGAGACTATGATGGTTGCATAAGATATGCATTATTCTATTGAAATAATTTAAACTAGTCTGTTGGAAGACTAGTTTGAGGGCCATTCCAAGCAGTACTCCCAGTCATAGCTACTAACTGGGGGAGGAGAGAAGCAATCGCATTGCTGGATAATTCCCAATCATAGGGACATTTTTAAAAAATAAAGTAAAGAACGGAGTGCCTCGGTGGCTCAGTTGGTTGAGCAGCCGAGTTTGGCTCAGATCATGATCTCACAGCTCTTGAGTTTGAGCCCCATGTCGGGCTTTGTACTGACAGCTCAGAGCCTGGAGCCTGCTTTGGATTCTGTCTCCCTGTCTTTCTGCCCCTCCCCCATTCACACTTAGTCTCTCAAAAATAAATAAAACATCAAAAAATAAAAATAAAAAAAATAAAGTACAGAACTTTACCCTAGATTTCTGCAAAGTCCTGGAGAATCATCTTTCAGAAACTCAGATTACCTCCATTTATTTATTTATTTATTTATTTATTTAGGTTATCTCCCGATTAAGAGGTCCTGATAGTTGGGATGCTTGGGTGGCTCAGTCAGTTGAGCATCTGACTCTTGATCATGGGATGAAGCCCCATGTTGGGCTCTGCACTGAGTGTGGAGTCTGCTTAAGATTTCTCTCTCACTCTCTCTCTCTCAAATTAAAAAAAAAATGCACTAAAAAAATTAATAAGAGGTCCTGATAGTTGATCTTCATTTCTTTATGTACCTGGGGGCATGGGGCTCATAAACACTCTAGTTTGGCCCAGCAAGGCTTGAACTGAAATAATTTCTCTGTGGTTTTATATTGTTTCTTTGATCCTTTCAAAAGCACCAATTTCATCGACACGTCATATTGGATCCAAGAATCAGAGTTTAATCTATATTTTATACCAGTTTTATTTATACATGTTGAATGTTTAATAATTATGACAAAAATTCTAAGCAATAGAGCATTAGGTGATTTTTATCTGATGGTAGTTCTTTATTACAATTTTTAAAAATGTTTACTTATTTATTTTGAAGTGGGGGCAGGGGTATACAGACAGAGGGGGAGAGAGAGAGAGAGAGAGAGAGAGAGAGGATCCCAAGCAGGTTCCCCACTGTCAGTGCAGAGCCTGATGCAGGGCTCCATCTCAGGAACCATGAGATCGCCCCCTGAGCTGAAATCAAGAGTCAGATGCTTAACCTACTGAGCCACCCAGGTGCCCCTGATGGTAGTTACTTTAATTTTGATTCACCACACTTCCTACAAAGGCTGTGGATGTGGCTACATGGAATATTTACTTAACTGTACTTCATATCAATACACATAATCTACTTATATTTGGCTTGGGTTAAATTGGTTTTAATTAATTATCTATTTTAAACAGCTACCAGAAATAGCCATTAGGTCTAGCATTGACTTGGCTTGCTATAAACAAAATTACTTTTATGATTTCTAACCATGGCAATGTGAATTTATCCAAAGAGTACTAAAAACTCAAACATATATTAAAGTTTCCAGGTAGCTACTCATTTTAATGATATGAAATATAATAAGTGAACCTTGCTTTGATGATATAATTGAAAATAAGACATTTCTTTAAAAATTTCAAGTGTCTTGTTTTTCAAAGCTGGTTTCTCCAAGAAATTACCCTCCTTGTTTTCATAAAAGCATTTTATTTGAGAGGGAAATTTGCCTGTTAAATGTTTTTTGACATCTCAGAATTTTGTTGGTCTGATTTTCCAAAACTTTTCTTATTCATATTGGCTACAAGTCATTATGACAGCACCTATTACTGACAAAAAAAGAAAAAAAAAATCAAGGCTACTAGAGCATTTCTTTTTTTTTTTTTTAAATTTTTTTTTTTCAACGTTTATTTATTTTTGGGACAGAGAGAGACAGAGCATGAACGGGGGAGGGGCAGAGAGAGAGGGAGACACAGAATCGGAAACAGGCTCCAGGCTCTGAGCCATCAGCCCAGAGCCCGATGCGGGGCTCGAACTCACGGACCGCGAGATCGTGACCTGGCTGAAGTCGGACGCTTAACCGACTGCGCCACCCAGGCGCCCCAACTAGAGCATTTCTAAGTTACAGTCCAGTACAACAGAGATCGGAATGAATTTAATGTAGGGAAATGTAATCAGCCACATTATAAGAAAGTTTAATCTGTTATACCCTTAGGGAGAAACAAAATCTGAGTCTAAAGATCATTATAACTGTAAGAGACGTGAACAAATAAAAACAAGCAAACAAAACCCATCTTACAACAGATTATTCTTCAGAAAAACTAATATACTAAAATTTGTGGCCACCAATAGTGACACCAAATATTATCCATAAATCTTGGACTCATTAAATCAATTGTAATATTTTATACTTCACTTTTGCATTTGTGATATAATCAATGCATTTTTTATTTCACCAGTTTATCTAGAAATTAGTCAGCTTGGAAGTTACTCATTGTTTTGTTCAATGTTTATTTCCATTGGTGCCATACCTTGGCACACAATCACTAGGGAAATACATGGTGATATCAGTGAGGAAGGAAGGATGATGAATTTACTCATAGGATTAGAGAGAACCTTGTGCCTTTAATATTAATATTGACAACTCATCTGATGGCGTGATTTAATAGCCTGTAAATCCTCACTTATTTTACTGAGGGTCTGTTGAGTGAATCATTCGCTGTGCCAGAAATTGTGGTAAGTACTATACGTAAATGAATTTATTCAATCCTCACAAGAACCTTGATGACCCAGCAACTATTACTCTCATCTTATAGATTAGACATTTGAAGATTAAATGATTATTTTTTTCATCTTATATATACAGCATGGGGCCAGAGTTAAAAGCCAAGCATGTTTCATTACAAAATCCATGCTCTTTACAACAGTTTGCTATTTCTTTCTAGTTATATTATTCTTTTCAAGTAGATTATTGATTACACTTTTCTAGCCTTAATTATGCCTGGTCATAGGTATAGTGAGGTTTTCATTAATCCAGAATAGATTTGCAGACTGACTGAGGTTAAGATCTGGTTGAAAATTGGCTTGTAGGGGCGCCTGGGTGGCTCAGTCGGTTAAGCGTCCGACTTCAGCTCAGGTCACGATCTCGCGGTCCATGAGTTCGAGCCCAGCATCGGGCTCTGGGTTGATGGCTCAGAGCCTGGAGCCTGCTTCCGATTCTGTGTCTCCCTCTCTCTCTGCCCCTCCCCCGTTCATGCTCTGTCTCTCTCTGTCCCCAAAATAAATAAACGTTAAAAAAAAATTTAAAAAAAAAAAAGGAAAATTGGCTTCTATACTATTTCATTGATTAGAATATGCTCATTTGTTCACATTCTTACATCTTTGAAATCAGGATGGCCTTATAATTGATGATAAGGAAGTATCTGGCATAGTTTGATTATGATAGTTTAGTTTTTCTTTCTTAGTGGCATTTAGGCTAATGGTATGTATTCAATAGACAGTTTCTTAGATTAGATGATACGTGCTACTTAGCTCTCCAATGAAACTCAGTAAAATTAGGCAAAGCAGAGGAATTTTGATTCATGCTCAGCTCCACCCCATGCCATCTTCTGCACAGGGTTGGGAAAAAAAGATACTCTGCTTAGAGCTAGGGTGAGTTTAAGAGTTTTACCTATTATTGTCTCTGTTATCCAGAGACCCTCAGTAAAATAAGAAGGTTCTAACAATGAAACTTCTGCTTCTTATCCAAATTTTCCCCTGGATATTTTATTATGATTTCAAGTCATCTATATTCTTTTCCTCCCATCTCTTTTTTCTCCTATTAACCAAGAGTTCAGTCTTTTTACTAAGGGTTCTTTCCATAATTCCTTTAAAATTTAAATAAAAATGGATTTTTTTGAGGGAGCCAAAACATAAGAGACTCTTAAAAACTGAGAACAAACTGAGGGTTGATGGGTACAAACTGATGGTGGGAGGGAAGGGTGGGTGGGTGATGGCTATTGAGGAGGGTACCTGTTGGGATGAGCACTCAGTGTTGTATAGAAACCAATTTGACAATAAATTTCATACTAAAAAAATGGATTTTTTGGCCTATGCTTTTTACATATAGATATGTAGGATTTTAAATGATTTTAAATGATAAACTAGAAGTTTAAATTTAAACTTCTTTTTTTCTTGTTACTGTCCACTAGTATATAAGGATACCTGAATTTTTCCATTATGGAAATTCCCACTATTACTGAAGGGCTTAACAAGCTATTGAAATTGGTAAAATTTTTATTGTTGTGTTTTTTATCTGTTCTGAAGCCTCTGGAAAGCTCTGCCTACCTCCTCTCCCACTTCCCCAAATCTTTCACTAATGCCCCTAAGGGAAATTGACCATTTGAACCTCAGAATATCTCCATAGCTTAAGTGCTAGAGAAGTGTCTCAGTTTTCTCTTATCTAAAATGAGGGAGGAGAGGTGTGGGATAATGATACAACCTACCTATCTTGCTTATAGAATAAATTAGCTAATACAGGTAAATCTAAGAACAAATGTCTGGCACCAAATAAGTGTTCAATAAATGTTTGCTATTATTAGAAGCCATTTGGTATAGTTCATAAACCTGCTAGGCAAGTCTTTTTTCTGGGTATTTTACAGATCATAAATTCTTACAAGGCAAAGACTGTGCTGTATGCATCTTGATATCCCTCTTTAGACTTTTTTTAATGTTTATTCTTTTGAGAGAGGGAGAGAGAGCGAGTGAGAGCGCAAGAGGGGGAGGGGCAGAAAGCGAGGGAGACACAGAATCCAAAGCAGGCTCCAGGCTCTGAGGGGTCAGCACAGAGTCCAATGCAGGGCTTGAACTCACGGACGGTGAGATCATGACCTGAACAGAAGTCAGACGCTTAACTGACTGAGCCACCCAGGCACCCTTTGATATCCCTTTTAATGCCCTAAAGTTGTGCATTACATATTCTGAAAATCCCATTTTTTATTGATGGGCAAAACTTCCCATTTAGCACCAACCTGAATTGGATCTGTAAGACTTAATACTTACAGGAACCAGGGTATGTAGATCTCTCCCACTTAAGTTTGGTATAGTGGAAATGAAAAAGGCTTTAGGCTCAGTCAAATCTGAATTTTAATTGCAGTTGTCTTTTACTTTGATATTGGGAGTTACTTAGAACTCTCTGAACCTCAGTCTGCTTCTGTAAAAAGTGAGGGATATTTACCCCATTTGGTTCTGGTGGAAATGAAATTATATAATGTATGTAAAGCACAAAGACATATAGGAGGCTTTCCATAAATAGTAACTATTGATAATTATTATTGTTTCTATTTAAAAAATTATTACCTTGAACAGATTACTTAATACCATTACATCTCAATTTCTTTGTATATAAATTTCTACATATAGAAAGGGCTAACATTACATTATTCACATGATTAAAAAGAGGATTCAGTTACATACAGGAAGTTCATATCAAAATGTCCTTCACAGAGTAGGTGCTCCACACATGATTTTTATCCTTTATTCCCTTACTTCCTTTCCCACATCTTATTCCTTGATATAACAAAGGAGGAATTTCCTTGTTCTTTTTTTTTTAAGTTATTTATTTATTTTGAGAGAGAGAGAGAGAGAGAGAGAGAGAGAGAGAGAGAGAATACACAGGGGAAGGGCAGAGAGAGAGGGAGAGAAAGAGAATCCCAAACAGGCACTGCGATGTTAGGGCAGAGCCCAAAGCGGGGCTTGATATCATGAATTGTGAGATCATGACCTGAGCCAAGTTCAAGAGTTGGACTCTTAACCCACTGAGCCAGTCGCCCAGGGACCCCTCTTTGTTCTTTCAAAAGAGATATTTTCAAAAGTTCCCTAACTCTTGAGTATGTTGTGCTGTTGTGGAAATTTTAGCAAAAATGAAAGCCTAAGGACTTTGGGTTTTGAGGTTAGAAAAGTTATGGAAGCATTTGGAACAACCTTCACATATCTCTCATCACCAATACCACGCAGCATTCTGTTATTTCCCATGGGTGTTTCCATTCTTCGATTTTCAATGGTGCAAAGAGAATTAACCCTTTAAAACTTATAAATAGTATTCTTGAGGAGTCCTATTCCATTATGTAGTTTCTATATTTGTTCCCCAAGAATTTTTTAGAGTTGTGGTTCCTTTGTCTGAACAAAATGAAAAGATCCTAAAACGAAAACAGAAACAGCTGCTTCCTACACCATTGAAGAAGAAGCTTTAGGAGCAGTGTTACTGCTGTGTTTCTACAGTCTTTCCCAAAGAAGGTGAGAAAGCTTGTATAGATATGCATATTTGGATTGGGACACCACTGTTCTAGAGGATGGTATTTCATATTGATAGCATAATTTGACAGTAAACCATTATTATTATCTCCTTATTAAAAGATTAAAAGATCAGAATTCAGAGCACAACGGTCATGCTTGCCAATTTGACCATGGAACCATTAGCAATACTGACAGTTCAATTACAATTGTGCTTATTTCGTCACTGATTGGAATCATGGCAATTTGGGAGGATACAAAAGCACGGAGGTACCTATAAACTGAGTGGGGCAGGGAGTAGCGTCCCACATTCAGTAACAGCTTCATGGGTGCATCCATTTCAGGATGTACGGCAGGAACATTGAAAACTTTCAATATTTTACATGCCACACCTGTCCTAAGAAACACGGTATGTGACACACATTTATAATAAAAAGCTCTAACTGGAATCCTAACACCGGTGAATTTCTTTTCTGTACTCTGTGTAAGGAAGAAAGAAGCAAAGCACAATGAAATAAACCAATATCTGGTCAGTTCAGATTTAGAGTTCAATATACTACAGCTTATTACCTCAACAACAATTCATACTGACCCCAAGGCACTGTAAAGTCATCAATCATAAAAGAAATATTAAATTATCTTTACAATACCTATTTAGCAAGGCTGTAAAGTAGACTAATACATTTTGCAAAGATTTTTTTTAGCCACTTAGGTTGAAACAAAACAGGTTTTTCTATTTAACCCCTCAGTTATCCAGAAAAATTATCTTTATGAAAAGTTAATGAAGGTTCTTGTATCCTACTAATGACTGCCAAAACGGGTACTGTTGGGATTTTAATTACCAGTGGGAATAATACACGGTAAGGAATGTAAGGAACACGTCCAAGATGGGCTCACCTTGAAACATTCATTATGATCCCTCTAAGTCACATTTGGATACTGAAGAGAATGTCAAATATCCAATTCCTATATCAGTGCTGCTAGTGTCAGGGAAAGAGACACCATCAGAAGAAGAGGTAACCCCAGTCCCCCATGAACCCTTGCAGAGAGAATATAATTAATCACTCCCAACTGTCCCAACCTTGTATTTGTAGTTTCTGACTTAAGTGGAATATGCCTACCATTTATCTTCATTACTGGCCAGCAACATTAATAAAAATCAGCTTAAGATCTGAGCACAGAATCACTTCCTATAGATTCCAATTTAATTTAGGAATGCCTAAATTGAGGGAAACATCTCTTCTCTGCCTTTGAAAAATGAGTTGGTTTTTCTGTGATACCCAGCAACGGCAATAAACAAAGATGATGCAGATGTGAAGACCCGTGGCCAGTTCCTCCATTGATTACCTCCAGACATTAATTTTCAGTCTAATTGCTGTGGTTGGCACTTTCACCTCAGTGGTACTTACATATGCCTACAGATCTGTTTGATCACAACTCTTGAGTTTTGAATTATTTAATACTCAATCAGTTTTAGAAATGCTGTCCTTCATATTCTATCCAGAAGTCCTGTAAAGGAATAAATCTGATGTGATATTTAATAAAATGGATTTTCTAACCACAGATCTCCTTAATAGTTTACCATCCTTGTAATCCTGAGTTATTTTCTTTGTTCGTGAAACAATTGCTTTAGTAAAATCAGAATCACCAAACACTTCCATATTCCATCTGGATTTATAGAGCATTAGAACACATTATACGTAAAAGATGATAAAAATGTATTTGCCTTGTGAAAATTATGTCTTCGTAAAAGTGTTGTTCTTTCTATTTAGCTGCAACCTTATGATTTTTAAAATTCTTAACTGTTATGTCAGACATTTTTAAAACAGTCCATATAAGTTCTTTTTTTTTTTTTTTTTTTTAAGTAAACGGTCTATCTCCTCTCATACTGAATACATAACACTGGTTAGCTCTTTCAGCATTGCGGAGGCATGAGCCTCAGACCACCCAGTCTTTGTACTTGAGATGTATTGAACAATACTACCATCTGAACTGTGCAGTCGGGATCTCCTCAACTTCTTTGTTCTTCCTCCAAAGTACTTAATGTTGTTTTAGTGGCAACAATAAATGTTACTTTCATGATTTTCTGTACTTAATTGTGACACGACATTATGTTTATTCATTGTTTTCCAAAAAGGAAAATTATGAGCAAAGCGTATGATATTAATTGTTGGGCCAGTTCTCATGAATCTATTTCAAACAGCCTTTCCTTCTTTTCTAATAACTGCTTATTTTAATTGAAGTATCAACTATTTTATATATATGAACTTATCTTTTCAAGCTAAAATTTTGCTGCCTTTCAAAAAAACATTTACAACCCTAATATGTGCGTGTGTGTGTGTATACACACATATACAATCCTAAAATAAATAAACACATATATGCACACATGCACAGTAAGCCAAGTCTAATAAAAGTTTAGATATGCTGAGAAAGTCACATATTTTTAGATCTCTAAGTGACTATTGTTTACACAGAAAGACCAGTTCTTACATTTATCAAGGCCAATGCAATATTACTAAAGTGACTGCTTCACAGAGAAATTAAATGAAGGCTTATCTAAAGAACTTGTTGAATATTTTCAGATAAATAATGGTCTTTTTTTGCCTGTTGACACTATTTCAGCCTGAGTTATCCAACTAATTTTTAAACTCTTCATTCCACCATTCCTAATAGACAGCCTCATATATTAATCAGTCTACTTTGATGGCCCTTTGAGAATGGTATCTTAATGTATATTTAAGTGCAATAAATAAACTTTAAATTTATAGGAATAAAGGAAATGGATATAAATTAAGCTGGAAAATATAGTCTGTAGCCAAGCAACCCCATGCCTAGCTAAAACACAAGGGAAGTTTCTACTGTTAAAAAGAAATAGGAGAATAGTACTTACCCAAATCTACTGCTATGACCACCCAATCTGCCTTGTGCACCCTTCTTCCCACAGAGACCACATCATCTTGCCCCAAGTAACAAAGACTGAAGTCTCATCCACTAAACTGCATCCAACTCAAAGTCCAGGATCTCTGCGTGATATGTTGATGTTCCGACAGGCTTAGAAGTGGCTCCTGGAACCCCTATGACCTAGAAAAATATCACTTTTCTACTTCCTATGCCACACCCAATAAAGAATGGTAGAGTAGGATCAAAATAGCCTAATACAATTTTTTCTGTTTGGAAAATGGAAGATGGGGAAAAACATAGACATCACTGATCCATAGCAATGGTGAAATTCTGTAGCTCATTGTTTCTATGGTTCCCATATTTGCCTTTTTATTTCTGACTAAGATTTTAAGGGAATTGCATTGATAAAGAAGGATGCCACAAGGGGCAAAGGCTTTAGGGGTTAACGTACTGACCCATAAAACAGTCCCCAGGTTTCCTAGCTGGATCTCTAAGAGAGCGAGCTGTGAAAGCTTTGTCGCCCCAGGAAGGCATACTTATAATGCCAACTTGTCTCTTATAGGCAGACTTTTAGTTAAGTGCTCCCAGTAAGTTTCATTTGAAAACCACCATGCTCAAAGCTCTCTTCCTGTCTTGTTGATGTATAGACTCTCATTTGTTTGTTGGTTGCTGCTCTTGACCATCCGTGTTCCCCTCAATTTACTGTTTGTGACCTTGAGGCCATTTGAAACAATAGGCATTGGTGAGGAGGCAATCCTTAATCTGCTTTTGTCACTGACTGAGTCACATTTGAGAATACCTAAGCCAAGCTTCTGGAGAAAGGCTGTGTAGAGTCATCTTATTTGTTTGGGGAATAGAGCAGGTGGTTTTTCCAATTGTGTCCTACCCCCAAATTCTGCACTGTCAGCAAACGGGCTGAGAGTTTCCTTTAGCAGAATTTTCTCTTTTCTTTTCTTTTCTTTTCTTTTCTTTTCTCTTTTCTTTTCTTGTTTATTTATTTAGAGAGAGAGTGTGTGAGGGGCAAGGAGAGAGAGAGAGAGAGAGAGAGAGAGAGAATTCCAAGCAGGCTCTACATTGGCAGTGTGGAGCCCTTCTTAGGACTCAGAACTCAACCCTGAGACATTGACCTGAGCAGAAATCAAGAGTTGGAAGCTTAACTGACTGACTCACCCAGGCGCCCCTTAGCAGAACTTTCTTTCCTTCTCTGCTTGTGAAACGTGCCAGGGTTAATTCTTGCTTGAATTCTCTCCTTTCAGTCCCTTGTTACACGGCATACACAGCGCACTGCACCAACACTGACATTTTCCAAACATGTCTCCTAGAGCCATAGTCTTAGTATGGAAAGGGTCTGTCCCCCAAGAATCACGGGTAACGGTTTTGCCAAATTTTTATTGCGGCACGACAGAAGCCACCATCTTTCTGATCTTATCAAAACAACATTGCCACATAGTTTCAGGTAGGGCAGCACCAAATGTCCAGTGGCTGGAAGAGGTCAACGGGGGAACGTGACCTCTGGTTGACCTGCGAGCTGGCCCCTCGGGAAGGGGCAACTGAGAGGCTTTTCCCTCCCTCTCCTGGCCTCCGAACGAACTTGTGTTCCGCTCACTATCCTTGTAGCCGGAACCACTTCAAGGGCGCAACCTTGAGAGAGTCCAGCGCTACGGAAATGGTCCGCGCTGTGTACGTGACTGGCACCCCGTGAGCGACCCTGTATAAACTCAACAGTCTTGCAGGCGGGGATGGAAACGCACTCCCCTTGCGGCGGCCCCGGACAAACCTCGGTAGGTTCCCCTGCTTATTCAACCTGCCACCCTACCAGTCTGGCGTGACTGCCTCTCGCTTGCTTCTCTCCTTGCCCTCCGGGCAGGGCGGTTCCATCCTTCCGCCTGGAACTCACCGGGTGGTGGAACAGTTGCTGAGTCAGGAGACGGATCAAATGGGCCCCGGGCAGGAGGCATCTTAGGGGAACCCCCAAGTTGTCCGTCAGGCCTCTATGCTCTGGGCGGGGAGGGAGGGCTTGTAGCGCGGACGCCTGTGGGCCGCGCGTGAGCTGGGGCGCCCCGAAGGCGCGGGCTGCGCGGCGCTGGTTGGAGGAAGTGCTCAGAGCGCGCTGGGGCCGGGAGGGGGAGCGCAGGGGGCGCAGCGGGCTGGCCTCTCCTGTGGGCACTTCGCTGGCCACCAGCCCCGCCTGACGTCGAAAGTTGAGAGAAGAGGCTTTGGGGGGTCTGCCACTCTGCAAGCTTCCTGGCTGGCAGACAAGGCGCAAGAGCGGGATAATCATTTGGGGGGTGACCTTAGCCTGCTGCTTATGCCACGGGTTAAGGTCCAACTGCATATGACAAGGCCTTGACTGGGGCACAATCTGATTGGGATGCTAAGAGGTGGAATCCCTGGAACTGTGAGGAGAGTGATGGAAAGGATGTGGTGGCGATTGACAGTGAAGCGGAGGGAGCATCCCATGTTGTCTAAGTCCTAATACAAAGGAAAGCAACTGTAACCCCAGCCAGTGGAGCAGCCCCCAATTCAGGGATCATTCATGCTGAGAGAATATACACGCCCACTGAGCTTGTTGATATAGCTGACAAGTTCCAGCAAAAAATCCCAAGGTTGTGCACCAACGCCAGTATTAGAGCATAGACTATGATGCTCTGACAGAGACCAAGTCTCTCAAATGTGACGGAAAGTTATCTCTCGCGTAAACAGTTCAAGGGCAGGAGGGTGAGAAGGAAGGTAGGCAGCCCTGCTCCTCAATATCACCCCAGAATCCATCGCTGCGTGTGGGTTGCATTTCTACATCAGCCAGCAGAAGGGGGAAAGGAAAGAAGAGCTTTGGGATAGAAATGTGATCTGAGAGTTGCTCATGTCGATTTGCCCTCGGTTGTTGTCCAGATCCCATCACTGCTGCAAAGGAATTGTAATCCTTAGCTGAATAGCTAAGACGGTGTGCTTCTGTGAGGGAGGAGGTCCATTTCTGCAAGGAAGAAGGGGGAAAGAATTAACAGATGGCTAATCATTTTATAAAGATTATAAAAATTGACTTGATTCTTGATTTTTCTAATTTTTCTGTTCTGAATTTAATATACCTCTGTTAACAATTGAAAAATAGACACTAGGACAGTGAGCTCTATAGTTACTTGAGTGTTTTAGGATGTACTTACATCCTCATTACTGTGTATTTTCAAATCAATTTCCATGGAATGATACATGGAATGATAAGGAAAGAAATATAAGGTAAACTTTTATTCACTAGCCTTATATATAAATACCTACTAAAAGTTTTCATTATTGTGTGTAGTATATGTGTGTGTGTGTGTGTATATATATATATATATGATATATACTATTCCTCTCATAATGATTTGAAATATAAAAAAATTAAGAATATCAGCATATTATACTGAAACACTTGTATATATGTATATACATATATGTATATATGAAAAAAACATGAACTTTTTTGCATTATGTATACAAATGTTCTATAAGTGGATTCTGAACCTAAATGTAAAAACGAAAACTAAGTCTTTAAAATTAAACGTAGGAGAAAATCTTTGTGACCTTGAGTTAGGCATAAATTTCTTAAGCACCAAAAGCAGAAATTATAAAAGAAAGAAAATGCTAAATTGGACTCCATTAAGACTAAGCGTATGTGCTCATTGAAAGACACTGTTAGAATAAAAAGACAAGCCACAGATTGAGGGAAAATACTTGCAAAGCATGTATCTGATAAAGAATTTCTATCCAAAATATATAAATCACTCTCTAAACTCAATAATAAGAAAACAACAACCCAATAAAAAGATAGGTAAAAGATTCTACAGACACTTGGTACTGCCAGAGAAGATACACAGATGGCAGATGAGCTCATAAAAAGATGGTCAACATCATTAACCATTAGGGAAATACAAGTGAAAACTACAATGAGGTATCATTACGTACCTATTAGATAGAATTGCTAAAGTTAAGAAGGCTGATCATACCAAACTTTAGTGTGGGTGTTAGAACAGTTGGAACTCTCATACATTGTTAGTGGGAATGTAAAATGTCACAATCATTTTGGAAAACAGGTTGGCATTTTCTTATGAAGTTAATTATATACCTATCATAAAACTCAGCCATTCCACTCTTAGGTATTTACCTGAGATCAGTGAAAATATATGTCCACAGGAACACTTGTACATGAATGGTCATAGGTGGTTTTATTTTTTAATAGCCCCAAATAGGAAACAATGCAAATGTCCATCAATGGATGAATGGATAAGCAAATTGTGATATATCCATACAATGGAACACTATTCAGCACTTAGAAAAGTCAACTACTTATGAAATAAATAAGTCACAGAGATGAAAAGGACAACACAGCAAATATAGTCAATAAGATCGTAATAATGTTGTTTGGTGACAGATGGTAACCACATTTATCGTGGTGAGCACCAAATAATGTATATAGAATTGCTGAATCGTTATGTTGTACCCCTGAATCTAGTATAACACTGTATGTTAATTATATTTCAATTAAAAGACTAGTGAAGAAGAAAATGAACTATCGATAAATGTGGATAAATGTAGACAAACCTCAAACTGATTCTGGCAAGTGAAAGAAGCTATAACAAAAAGGAGTGAATACTGTATTATTTCATTAATATAAAATTCCAGAAGACACAAACAAATCTATGGTGAAAGAAGGAAAATCAGTGATGGTAAGGGAATGAGGATGAGAGGTGGGCTGGGCAGGAGAGAGAGATTCCAAAGGGCATGAGAAAACTTTTGGGTATGATAGATGTTATTTTGATTATTATCAAAGTTATTTTCACTAATTAGTTTGATTGTGCTAATGGTTTTCATGGATTCATACAGAGAGTAAGTTTCAGTAAAACTTACAAATTAGAAATAAAAATTTTTAATTTGAATTCTTTTGGTTTATAACATAAGCAGAAGACCGATGCATGCCAATTTAAACATTAAATTTTAATGAAATTATAATTAATAATTTTCCATTTGTAATTCCTTGTTATAACAATTGATTATTTCATTTCTTATAACATATTTTGCCTAAAAGTAGGTATACAAGGATTTAGTTTTAAAAAGTCATTTACAACTATAAAAAAGTTCATGTTATCATTATAAGATAATTGCTAACTCAAGTGAAAGTATACTTGAAGCTGCCAAGATCAGTTTAAAATAACAAAACTTAATTTTGTTCTGTTTTCATAAATATTATTGGATATGCAAATATAAAAAATATTATTCTTCCTTTAGATTTGATGCCATTCTATACTAAGTCTTTACATTTTTTTATATTTTAGATTAAATCTTTATAATACTTAACAAGGAATAGAATTAACTACATTGATATTATCTATTAACTATAAATCTGAGTTACTTTTACTGATTCTTGCTCCTTAGAAATATTTGTTGAAAAATTGTCTTTTAAAGAACCGGTTTAACAATTCAAGATGAATTCTTAATAATGTAAACTATAGCCCTTTCTTCCCTCCTTCATTCCTCCCTTCTTTCCATCCTTCCTTTCCCCCTTACTGTATCCCCTCACCTCACTCCTCACTTCTTGCTCTTTGCTATACCCCTCCCTCCCTCTTCTTTCCGTCCTTCCGTCCCTCTCTCTTTCTCTCTTTTTCTTTCTTTCCTCTTTAGAAACATTTATTAAGCACTTATGATTCTGTGTTCTGAAGGAGAACTCTAAGGAGTTTTTAGTTCTAGCCTTACTTTTAGATATTTATTTTCTTGTTTGTGAGAAAAGGTGATGACACATCCCTAAAGGTGGAGGTTAGTGTAGGAGAGTGGAGGAAAATGAAGCATGGATGGCATGGGCTGTGAACGCTGCAGATGCTGGACAGAGAGTGGCCCCCGATCCTACAGCAGTCGTGGAAGGTTTTGTGGTCCTTTAATGAAGAATGTAGTCCATCATTCCAGGCCAAACAGTGTTACATTTGCAGTAATCATGTACAATGATTTTATTGAATTATAAAAGCAACCATTTTAGTAGTTTCCTGTCTTCCTAAAGTCTTGTTGGCTGTAAAAAGTCATAATTTAATTTCTCATAATATCCATTAGAATGAAAATTAGGTTTACAGAGGCCTTTTTTCTAGAGTAACCACATGTCCTGATTTCTGTTGGACTGTCTGAGTTTGGCTTACATTCATTTTTTTTTTTAATAATCATTGAATAGTCGTGTCATCTTGGAAAAATTATTTAAGCTCTCTGAGACTTAGTTTCCTCATATGTGCAGGGTTGTTCTAAGAAATACATCAAATAATGGAGGTACCATAATGCCTGGCCCATACCAAAGGCCAAGAAAATGTTACTCCTACCATCATTAATTACTCTGAGTCAGGTGGTTACCATTTAGTACAATTGAATCCCATTTTATACAGTAAGTAAGTAACTTATGCATATTTAATTTAAGTTGTTAAAGTCTTGTGTTCCTTTTAGATCAACTGTTTAGTGTCTTTACCACTTAATAGTCTTCATTATTACAAATTAAATTATCCTCACTGTCTGATTGACAAGGCTAATCTTTTAGATATAGATAATGAGTGATAAGGGTTGAGTAATCTTTCTAGATTTCTCGCTTTCTAGGAGGCCTCATTTGGAAGCTGAGACTGCTGTTGTCAGCTCCCCTGAGGCCGACTGCAGACTTTTAACTTAGTTTCTGTTGTCTTAACATGTTGATTTTATATTCAGGATAGCCATATATTTAGAGCTTACAGAACAATCTTAGTTTCCAGTGTTTGCTCCCATTGTGCTTCCTGAGGTACACTTGGATTGTGTTATCCTTTTTGGTCTCGAACATGAAATCAGTATATTGATACTACTTAGCTTTTTTGGCTTCTTCATTGGTTCGTATTAAGACCTGTTCCTGGATTTAAGGGCTTGACTCTGATACTCTTTGCCTTGAATTTTGACTTGATTTCCTATCTGTTTCTCCATTCAGTTTGCTTTTGTGAAAAAGTTTTTGGAGTTTATCATTTCAGTATTAGCAAGTTCTTACCTGTTTTGTGAATAGTTTTTGTCTTTTCTGTGAAGATTTGAAAAATATACCAAAATATCCTGGAGAAACCTTATGAACCGTTATAAAAACATAAAAACAGCATAAAACAGCATAAAAAAGCATAAGAACATACTAGAAGGTATATAACATTGCTCAAAATAGCTATGTAAATGTCCATGACAGAGTTGATTTTTTTGCGTGAAACTGGAAATTTAATTTCTTGCAAAAACCTCAGCAGATTTTTAAGCAAGCAGTCTCATTAAAAGTGCGTCAGCCCCTATTCTTCTTGAGCTTCATTCATCATTTAATAAAATCACTATACTTAAATATTCCATCATGGGGGTTAGAAATGAGATCTGGCAATTCTTGGGAAAAGTGAATTAATGTTTTTAATGATCTAAAATTACCTACCATTTAGGTCTTAACGTCTGTGGCTGCCTGAGAAACAACTAAATCGGCCCCTGAGTTTTCTTTTTCATTGACACCAGTGTTTGATTATTATACATATTACAATTGATTGGATGTACCATCAACGACCTGCATCTAATATGACATTTCATTTATTCATTGCTATTTAATGACTATCTAATATATGCTCTGCATTGAACTTGGAATTGGGAATAAAAAAACACTAAGAATAAGACATTGTTCTTAAATTCAGGGAACTTTACATTCCAGATGATAACTAGTTCACTTGACCCATTTGGAGAAGCAATCATGCTATTCAGTGGCAAAAGCCATTATCTGGATTTGTAGAACTCCAAAAGAATAATTATTTGACTTACTATTTCATTATTCATTTTTAACTGGTTGCCTTGGCAATGTGAACAAATAATCTAAGACAGTTGAAAACAATGAAAGAATTTTATTTTGGTCCATTCTTTTTCCACTGTTCAGGTAGGGTCTGAGTGCTAACAAAGAAAAGTTATTGAAGCAGTTCAGGTAAGAAATGATAATTTAAAGAAGTAGAGTGGCAGCAATGAATACAGAGAAGAGCAGCTAAGTTTGGAATAAATATTAGAAGAAAAGATGTTGAAATTTACTGATGGATAAGATATGGGGCTGGGGAAATGTTAATTTGAGATGTTCATGAGACATCCAAATGAAATATTAAGGATGTAGAATAAGTTTCTTGAACTGCTTCAAGAAAGTTTTGGCCTCAAGAAAGAGGTGAGATCAGGAAACGGATAGGTAATTAGGCTCTTGTTGAGACACTTTTACTTGATAAGGCCAATGTCCGTGCTAAACTTAAGGTGAGTTTGTTTTACTATTTGTAGGACATAGGTAAGCACTATGTTCAGGTTTGGAGCGTGAACCTTAGAGTCAGACAGTATTTGAGACCTAGTTTTGCTTCTCATTTCCTGTGCGACCTTCAAAACTTAATTGCACTGAGTCTGCCTATCCTCGTCTGATGATAACATTATATTTGTGAGGTTTAAATGGAATAATGCATGCAAGCATCTAGTATTGTTTTAGGTATACAGTAATCACTCCATAAAAGAGATATCAGTAAACTAAAGTGAAAGCACAAAGTATGTAGGTCTTGAAAAGAGTGATGGACACAGACACTTAAAAATAGTGGTTAAAGTAAATGAGATTGTTTTGTGTTAAACAGTGGCAGGAAATATTGTATGAGACTTTGAGGTGGGCAGCACACACACACACACACACAAACACACACACTCCTGGGCACCCTCCACTCTTCTAAGTTGTCTTTGAGTTATTTTTATAATAATAGAAAAATTTTATAATAATAGAAAAATTAGTAATACAAGATGATTTTTTGTTCATAAAAATGCCAATAACTTGTGCCCAGAGAAGACACAATCTACTGGTAAATTCATCTTAGCATTCATAATTGCCTTTACACATGTATCCTTTGAATTCTTTGTAATCTTGCTGGTTCCCTCATTAATTAATGAGTCAAATAAGGTCTTGAACATGCATTGATTTTATATTTGCATGAAAGTTTTGTCTTTAAAAACATTATCTTTTAATAAAATAAAAAGTGGGGTGCCTGGGTGGCTCAGTCAGGGGGCGTTTGACTTTGGCTCACAGTCTATGGGATCGAGCCCCACTCTGTGCCGCTGTGCCGACAGCTCAGAGCCTGGCTCCTGTTCAGATTCTGTGTCTCCCTGTTTCTCTGCCCCTACCCTGCTCACACTCTGTCTGTCTCTCAATAATAAACATAAAAAATTAAAATAAATAAAATAAAAAGCAATTCTTATCTGTCACCTTTCAATTTGAAAAGCAATTATAAGTAATATGGTTATAAAAAGAGAAGTTACTAAAATATTTAATTATAAAGAGGAAAGTAGGTGCATGCTTTGATAAATATTATTGGACACAGACCATATTTCCAATCAGATAAAACATTATTTAAAACTTCAAATGCTCCTGGGGCTCCTGGGTGGCTCAGTTGGTTAAATATATGAACATATTTCATATGCGTTTAATGAGATATTTTGTTGGGGCACCTGGGTGGCTCAGTCAATTAAGTGTCCAACTTTAGCTCAGGTCATGATCTCACGGTTCATGAGTTCAAGCCCTGCATTGGGCTCTGTGCTGATAGTGTCGAGCCTGCTTAATATTCTCTCTCTCTCTCTCTCTCTCTCTCTCTCTGTCTGCCCCTTGCTTTCTCTATCTCAAAATAAGTAAACTTAAAAAAAAAGATATTTTTTAAAATTTTTTTTTTTCAACGTTTATTTATTTTTGGGACAGAGAGAGACAGAGCATGAATGGGGGAGGCGCAGAGAGAGAGGGAGACACAGAATCGGAAACAGGCTCCAGGCTCTGAGCCATCAGCCCAGAGCCTGACGTGGGGCTCGAACTCACGGACCGCGAGATCGTGACCTGGCTGAAGTCGGACGCTTAACCGACTGCGCCACCCAGGCGCCCCCCAAAAAAAGATATTTTATTAAGAATCAATTTATCCAATTACTTGCTTATTAAGAAAGTTAAAAGCCCTGGTATGTACCAGGCATTGCTATGTGATAAGAATAGAAAGAGTTCAAGATTTCTCAGTATTTCTGTTAATACTGTATTATTAATGAGAAAAATTAATGTAAATGTACTAATCATATTAATATTAATAATATGAATATGCTAATAATATTTATATTAACATTAATAACATGGGTTTGACATATTAAGAATATGTCATATTATTATTATCTTGTTAAGAATATGTTATGTTGTTAATGTCAATATGAGTATGGTTAGTATATTTATATTATTAATGTTAATATTAATGTGATTAATATATTAATATTGTATTGTTCTAAGACAGGTATCAATTAATACTTTGGATGTTTTCATTAACAAAAGGCACATATAGAACATCTACTATGTGCAACTATTGGGCTTATAGTTCCTAAAAACTTCATTTCAAATTTTTTTCATATCTGAAAGAGTACTGAACTTATGGTTCATAGTTTTAAATCATTTTATGATTATTATACTTCATAAAATGTGGGATTAACAATCTATTTGTTGTATAGTGTTACTTGCATGATTTATATAGTCTAGAATAGGATACAAAAGGAGACAAAGATAAAAATAACGAAAAAAATCTATGATATAGATTGCTCAGGGGATTAGCTTTCCCTTGTTCAAACATTTGAGAGATGTTTGGATCCTTTTGTGTGGTTAGATTTAACCTGTCCAGGCATTAAAATAGCATGTTAATTATAGCTTCAGTGAGTTAAATTGCAGAAATTATTTGGATGTATATTAAACTCCTTTCACACTTGATCATCATCACATTTCTTCTAATTCAAAGTGACAAATATAAAGACTTTTATTTATTAATTTCTTTTTTTTTAATTTTTCTTTTTTAACATTTATTTATTATTGAGAGACAGGGAGACACAGAGTGTGAGCAGGGGACCAGGCAGAGAGAGGGGCAGACATAGAATCCGAAGCAGGCTCCAGGCTCTGAGCTCTCAGCACAGAGCCCCACGCGGGGCTCGAACTCACAAACTTGAGATTATGACCTGAGCCCAAGTCGGTCACCTAACCAACTGAGCCACCCAGGCGCCCCTTAATTTCTTACTGCAGAAATATGCAAACTAGAATCCAACTTCTTCAAACATTTACTCCAATGACATTTTTTCTGTCTCTTTGAAAATTTTCGATGAAAAAGAAGTAAAAATGAAGATTAAACCAGATGTCTATTTTCAAAAACTTCTAACAGATCTCTAACATCAGTTCAGTCTTTTATAGAAACAATATGGATCATTGGCTTCAATGAACATCAATTACATTGACTGTATCAGTTGTCTGACTGTCATCTATACTGACCAGAAGAAAAATAGTTTCATGATTAGTTTCAAGTTAGGCATTAAGTTAATTTACCCTAGATTTTTAGTGTCCTGATTATTTTGTTCCCAGGACTTAGCTCTACTTTGGGATAGTACAAAAATACAACAGAGTGAAGTCATAGGTTTTGCAAATATTTATTATTGGCATGGTGAGATTTTTATTTCTTTCATGTAACCTTAGAATTAGAAAATACATGGGGTGCCTGGGTGGCTCATTTGGGTTGAGCGGCTGACTTCGGCTCAGGTCATGATCTCACAGTTCGTGAGTTCGAGCCCCGAGTCGGCTCTGTGCTGACAGCTTGGAGCCTGGAGCCTGCTTTGGATTCTGTATCTCCCTCTCTCTCTACCCCTCCCATGCTCACGCTCTGTCTCTCTCTCTGTCTCTCTCTCCTCATAAATAAACATTAAAAAATTAAAAAAAAAAAGAATTACGATGTATTATAGATCATCACATGACTGCTCTACTTTGGGGCAGCTTAGAAAGGGAAGAGGACAGGACATATGGATTCTCAGATCAAATTGTCAATCAGTATTTCCTCAGATTGATAAAAAATGGGTTGGCAAGTGATAGGTGGGCCATCAGCACTGTCCAACATTCACATGTCTTTTCACCACTGAACTAAATACGGGTCCCTGTTCTCCAGGAACTCTAAACATGAAAGAGGCCTCATTCTCCACACACACAGATTTAGTACAACAAACATCATGACAATAAGGGCAGCAGCAGGAAACAAATGCAATTAGCAAAGGAAGCATGGGTAAAAACATTTAAACCCATAGCTTTTATGCATTAGTTCAATGATTCATTTCAAATTTAGCTTTTCAATTCATCTGTCTCCAGGTGTCCTCTCTTTCATATCTAGATCTATTTTTTTTTCATAGAATTATGTGTTACTGGAACATCTGAGAAAATAAAATTTCACCCTCTCAAATTGTTTGCAGCTTCAAAGAGCATAATGCAGTGTTATTTTTATACAGAAAGTCCTGTCTTTTACCTTCAAGAGCAGTCCTCAGGTTTTTAACATGTTATTACTATTTTGGGTCTTACATAAAACCTATCATTTTTAGAGGCTTGCAATGTGTTGCCACATTAATTCTTATAATAGTGTTTGAGTGAGATCACTATCACTATTATTACTTAATGGAAAAAAACATAATGCTTATGATTTTCTTGAATATTAATGCTCAGTAAATAACCAAATCCTACAGGGTCTGATGATCGGTTATTTATTGCAAAACCCACATTCTCCCATTCTGTTATTCTACCAACTAGAACATGGTAGCTTTTCTTAGACAGGTAGGCTGGATAGAAGTAAAGCTAAATATATCCAAGATATTGTTTTGTATACGTACTCTGGAACACAATAAAATACATAAAATTATTTGCCTATAATTATTATTTCATATAAACTACTAATAATATCAAGTTACTGTCTTCTTGAAATTTATGAAGGGATATCTTCTGTCTCCTGCTTTATTAAGGCTTCATGATATCAAGGGAGTCCTCACATCTCCAGAGATCACTATATTATATAATGAATATTGTCAAAATTTGTATTACAATAATTGGGAAAAATATCTCTGTAAAATCTTGGGCAGTGCAGTATACCAGATGACCAAGTGCCTCAATTTAGCTCCAAGTGTTTTTGTTTTTTGTTTTTACCATTTCTTAGGCTATTTATAGATTTTTGGCATCACTTAACATCTGTTGATAACCCCAGATCAGTCAGTGGCAGCAGGAATAAGGAGATTATTCAAACCTCTTATAGACGTATAAAAGTATTTCCATTAAAAAAAATTGAGGGGCACCTGGGTGGCTCAGTCAGTTAAGCAACTGACTTCAGCTCAGGTCATGATCTCACGGTTCATGGGTTCAAGCCCCGCATCGGGCTCTGTGCTGACAGCTCGAGCCTGAAGCCTGCTTCAGATTCTGTGTCTCCCTCTCTCTCGGCCCCTGCCCCACTTGTGCTCTCTCTCTCTCTCTCTCTCTCTCTCTCTCTCAAAAATAAATAAAATGTAAAAAAAAAAAAATTAAAAAAAAAATTGAGTAATGCTTGGGTGGCTCAGTTGGTTGATCGTTGGGCTCTTGATTTTGGCTCCGGTCGTGATCCCAGGTTCATGGGATCGTGTCCCGTATTGGGCTCCACACTGAGTGTGGAGTCTGCTTAAGAGCCTCTCTCTTTCCCTCTGCCCCTCTCCCCAACTCATGCTCTTTTTCTCTCTCTAAAATAAAAAAAAAATAAAAATTACGTGAAAAAAAATTGAAAGATGGATCTACTTGATACCAATCATGATCTTCCTATTTCATTATTAATTTTTCAGAAAAAGAGAGAAAAAAGAGATACTGTGGGAATTTATCAAGAGTTGTGAAAATTGAATAACATTTTAAACGTTGTTATTTTTTAATGAACATCTTTGGAGAATAAATGGCACAGTTCCTTTTATTAGTGTTCTTCCCATATATTATCTATTGGGCTATAAAAGTATTACAACACATATTACTTATAATAGTGTGTTGTAAATAACTTCAGTGTAATTTTTATATTAGTCAGTTTATCTGTTAACTATTAAGTAGCAAGAAAGGAGTAGAAAAAAATCTGTACTAACCCAGCAAACATGTTAAATCATATATGTTGATACCACCACTACTATAAAAATTTTTTATATTTAAAATTTAGTACTGTCCTTTCCTATTCCAACCAAGCAAATACTTTAATGAGTATGTAAAGAAAAAATAATAAGAGGTGTCCAAATCCATATTTTCAGCTTGTAATTTTATTTTGGATCGTGAAGGAAACAATAATCAGAGCTAGCAAATCAGAGCTAATATCTCTAGGCATTGTGCTTTTTAAACAATACTCATAATTTCATTTGATGGCAGCCTACTTCTATAGGATTTGTATTATTCCTTCTTTGCAAATGAGACACTTGTCCAAAGTCATGGGGTGGTTAAACAAGTTACCTGAGATAATAGAGTAAGTATTGGAGAGTGATTCACATCTGACCTGTGTGATTCCAAAGACTGTGTTCTTTGGAACACACTATTGAATCAAACAAGCACAGTACTTTGATACATATTTATCTCAGCATTATTTCAGAACTGTGTCTCTGTAAGACAATGCTTCTTTCTCCAGTGTTACAAGAAAAGTAATACAGTATGTAATGAAGGAGGAATAATTTAAAAAGCTAAATTGGGAAACTAGCTATTCTGATTTGTTGCTTGAAATAAACTTTAGTCCATCAACCATTAATATGACAAAACTGTACAAAAGATGTTAAAGACGACAATGGATTTCAACTGGAAAACCCTGTTAAAATATTAAATATTTAGATGTTTGATTCATGAATTTCATTTCCTGTATGTCTAGAGCCCTTCTTGATCTATGATATGAAGCATATGTTTTGTATTTTGTAATTGTGAGAGCATTTCCCAAAAAATGTGTGTAATGAGATGAGTCCTGGGAGGTGGCGGGAAAGGGGAGGTATGAGAGAATATTCCTTTTCAGGTATTTTTTGCCCTATCATTTTTCATTTTTGCAGCATTGTTTTAGTATATAACATCCTCTACGTATTTCATTTCTTCTCAAATATGTTTAAAAATCGGAATGCATTCTACATCTCAAGATATTATTTTACTGGGGCACTTGGGTGGCTCAGTCGGTTAAGCATCTGACTCGGTTTCGGCTCGGGTCACGATCTCACGGTTTGTGAGATCATGCCCCGGATTTGGCTCCGTGCTGACAGTGTGGAGCCTGCTTGGGATTCTCTCTTTCCCCCTTTCTCTGCCCCTCCTGCGCTCTCTCTCAGAATAAATAAATAAACTTGAAAGATAAAAAAAAGATGTTGTTTTAGTAAAATGGAAAGTGAATAGGGATATTTAACAATAAAGCTTGACTTTGGATTTAATAGAGGCCATGTGCATAATTTCATAGGAGCCATTTCAACCACAGCATATATTTTAAAATGGATAGATTTTAAAAAGAAATTGCATGAGATTCTAATGGAAAATATGTTTCTAAAAATATTATTATCCCATCTGGATCTGTAGACAGTAAGGTGATTTAATTTTGGAATGTATTTTTAAAGAATGGATAATAAGACATCAATTTCTTTTTTTAGAAAGCTTACTTTTTCTGTATACCACATTTGTTTCCACTTCTAACATTTACTCTATGGCATCTCTTCCTGCTTTTCTTCGCCAAACATTTATTGATCATTAATTTTTTGCAAGAGAGTATAATGAAGAGTAAGATCCAGTCTTTAATTTGTTGTGATTTCAAATCTGGTTGTGAGGACAGGACATTTACAATAAAAATAAATAAGAATTCAAGGTAGCGAAAATCAAGAACCATAACATGGATGGTAACTATGTGACTTGAGGCTGTCCTTTTTCCCTTGGGCTTATAGTATCCATTGATAATTAATCATGATACTTTCATGCTGTGTATGGAAATGGAGAAGAGGGAATCTTCCTTGTTACCGAGCTCTAGGTTGGTGTGACCAGTGAATTAGCATTTTCATTCAATATGGAACCTATTTGCTATTCCTATATTCCATGTATTCCATGATACGGTGATATGATAGGAATTCAGAGGATGGAATGGTTCTCTACTGAGAAGTCAGTTCTGAGCTTATACCTAAGAGGGGTGAGACATAAATTAATAGAATAAGGGAGCAGACCATTCTGGATTAGAGAATAGGTGACAACAAAGGACCTCACTCGTGGTGTGTCATGGAAATAGTCAGTGAACAAGACGGACTGGCAGCATTACGAACTGTTGACAGATAAGAGGATGCCTAGCTAGGGAGTTTGCAACAGAATTTCACCCTGTAGCCATATATGCTCCAGAGAGAAAGTTCCGTCCAGGAGATAAATATTTGGAAATCATTGATATGAAATAATAATAAAGAGGAACAGATGACAATCACACGGGGATATGTGTAGCAAGAATAGAGTACCAACCCTTGAGGGACAGGAGAGGACCATCGTAAGGAGATGTAAGAGAAATAACCAGGAGAATAACCAGTCACAGAGTCTAGAAAGGGCTCCCAGAAGGAGGGAGTGGTCAGCAGTGTCAAGTGACGCCAAGAGTCCCCAAAGATAAGGACTGAGAATAGTTATTGAACTTCACTGTAAAGCAAGCAGTATAATTTTGGTGGAAAAATGGACAGAGTGATTTTAGTGTACTAATGGTGATGGAGATGGGGGTGAAGGACAGAGCCAGACTTTAGGAGGAAATGAAAAAAGGACATATAAGCAGTTCTGTTAGGAAGGAGAGATACAGGATGTTGGCTGGGAGACAAGGATTTGCTTATTTGCTTACTTGTTGATAAACATAAGAGAAGCTTTAGCATATATAAGCGATGATGGAAAGGAGCCAGCAGGGAAGAGGATGTAGACATGGGGTAATGGATAATTGATAGGTCCCTGAGAAGCTGGGAAGCATTGGGATCTAGTATAAAGGTGGATATATAAATAGGAATGGAAAGAACAAAGACATAAAGTTGTATAAACTCTTACAAATGTGCAGATTGTATAAAGATTTGTAACCTCCCGAATCTAGATCTCTTCCACATATCTCTCCCCCGAAATCTAGACCTGTATATCCAATTGTCTATCGGACATTTATACCTGACTATCACAAAAATGCAGAAAATTCCAGATAGAAAACATTTAATTCATTACCTTCTTCCCTTTTCACAAACCAGCTCCTCATAACTAAGCAAATGGCAGTACCATGCACTCAGTTGTTCAAGCTATAAATCTGTTTGAATTAAATTTGACTTCTCAGTCTTCTTCACTAAAACCTGATATAATCAGTCATTAGGTTCTATTGTTTCTACTTCCTAACTATCTCTGTACTTTGTCCATTTTTTTCCCCGCTTCACTGCCAGTAACTTAGTTCGGTCCAACATCATCTCTTTCCTTGATTATTGCAAGAACAATGATGGCCTTGCTGCTTCCAGTTTTACAAAAATCTTCCCTTCTCCAGTCCATCCTCTAGTTCAAGAGTCCCTTCTCAGGGTAGGGGATCCCAGCATTAGCAGGGAAAATGAACATCAAGTGGCTCATTGAAAATATGTTTAACTTTGAACATTTGATTGTATTGTTGAGTAGAGTAATGGCTTCCCTCTGCTCCTAAAATGGTTTGCAACGTCTTTTACAACCTTTCGCATCTTTATTTCTCTTATCTCATCTCTCAAATCTTTAGTGACCCTCTAGGAAACGTTTTACCACATTCACTTGGCCAACCACTGGTTTGCTCTTTACTGCTGTGCATCTTGAAAATCACCTCTGGTAAGCCTTCTGTATATCCCTCCCCCAACACTCAACCCCCAGTCGGGTTAAGTGTCTCTCTTGTGGGCTTCCCATGGTGTCTTAGCCGAGAATATGTATATGTAGCCAAATATATGTATTCCATAAATATATGTTTAAATAAGTTGAATCTGCCAATGGTGTGGATGATATTTTTTTCAACGTTTATTTTTATTTTTTTTGCGACAGAGAGAGACAGAGCATGAACGGGGGAGGGGCAGAGAGAGAGGGAGACACAGAATCGGAAACAGGCTCCAGGCTCTGAGCCATCAGCCCAGAGCCTGACGTGGGGCTCGAACTCACGGACCGCGAGATCGTGACCTGGCTGAAGTCGGACACTTAACCGACTGCGCCACCCAGGCGCCCCTGGATGATATTTTTAAAAAAGGAGTGGGAGGGGTATCTGGGTGAGTTAGTCAGTTAAACATCTGACTCTTGATTTGGCTTAGTTCATGATCTCACAGTTCATGAGATCAAGCCCTCATGAGCCTGTATTGGGCTCTCTGCTGACAACTGCTCTCTCTGCCCCTTCTCTGCTCGTTCTCTCCCTCTCTTTCTCTGTGTCTCTCTGTGTCTCTCTGTGTCTCTCTCTTTCTCAAAATAAAATAAAATTAAAAAAAGGAGTGGGAAAGAAACTGGACATACGACTCTTGGGAAGCCATAATTGTTTTATACCTTTCTCTGTATCTTTCCCATGCAAAGCTAATCAGAAGTATAGCCAGAAAAAAGTAAACTTTATTAAATCAAGTTACTGGTATTGTTATTTACCAGGTTTTTCCCCACTGGGTTTTTAAGTCTTGACTGCAATAGTCTTGTATAGTCTATTTGAAAAATACAGCAATACACGAATTTTATCTCAGAATTCTATTAAGTTGATAAAAGAATTAGTTGAGCATGAATTGACTCAGAAGTTGAGAACCAAAGATACTTGACCATTGAGTAAACCTAAACATACATATTTACAATGTAACATAAATGGTAAACTATATGTTTCTGATATAAATTTCAAATTCCTTCTCATTAAGGAACCAACAATAACACTTGAACAGGTAGAGGCAAAGCGAACACTTTTTTTCCCTCCACACTCTGCCTTTCTCTGGCAAATTCTACTTATCCTTTCCTCCGCTACTCAAGGTTCACTTCCTAATGGGTGGGTGATAGTATCTTCCTTTCTTGATTTAGGACCATTTTCACTATTTACAGAAAATTCTTAGTCTTCGCTTCTAAGGATTCACTAAGTTCACTTTAAATACTGAGTTTTAATCAATGGGGGCTTTTAAGGAGGTATCATCTCTCAATTATGCTCTGTAAATGTAGCCCTAATTACTTATTATCTTAAAATGGTTTTTTTTTTCTGCTGACATGATTTTCTAGCACTTTGGGTTTTGTTCCTGGGTCCTTGATTGCTCAGGGGAGAAAGGGTTTTATCTTACACATGTTTTTGCAGGAAAATTAATATTCTGAGAGGAGTCTGAGCTGAAACAGTTTCCTCATGGTCAGAAATAAGGACTTCTTTCTATATCCTGTTTAGCTTCTTTATCCTCTTTCCTCATTCCCTATCCTAGCAGGTTGTAAATATCACTGTTTAATTTCAGTAGTGTGATGTTAATTACACAAGTGCAATCCTTGCCCGATCATTTACATTTATGAAAAATATTTATAGATATATGGAAGCAGCAATATACGAATAGGCACAATTTTTTTTTAAAGAACGAACTGATTTTCAGTTATTGGAAAACAATTTCTAATCAAGTATGTTGGAGACATGACACATTTTTCTACATCATCTTTAGATAAAATCTCTGTAATAATGGCCATAAAGGATAAAGAGATTCTCACTCCCCAGTCCCCTGCTATCTTCTTGTCTTTTCTTTGGCTCTAAATCTTAGAAAAAGGGCATGGATAAGAGAGTTAATATTTCTTGATTACCTTTTTATACACAAGAGAACTATATGTTTTAGTTATCTCATTTTTAACTTTTGCAAAAATTCTATTACTTCTAGTATCCATATTTTACGGGAGAGACAAAAAAGAGGAGCTGAGATGTTAAGTAATTTTCTTGAAAAGTGCATAATGACTATGAATTAAGGGTTTATTGTATTAGCATGGTTAGCAAGACAAGCATAATTCCTGCATTCCCAGAGAAAATAATTGAGCAAACTAAAAAAAAAAAAAAAAGTTGTTTTCCAGGCAGGTATGGCAATGTGTATAGAGGTTCAAAATATTTGTAAAAAAATGGAGAAAAAACTCAAAACAAAGCAAAACATATCCAGAATAGCGTTTTGGATCCTGAAGAGCTTAAATAAAAAATATATTTGGAATAGCTGGGTGATTCTAAGGCAGGAGAGGTTGTTGTGGCTGCAGATCACACTGAACTTCCTGTTGCAGAGGTGGGTAATGTGTGTGATGACTAGGTAGTAAAGCCACGGAGGGGGTGTCTTGGTGCCAGAATATTAGAGAACTGGAATTTGAATCCAGACCTTATTCCAAGTCCACACTCTTTCACTGTAGCACATTGCATTCATATATGAAATGATAGATATTAAGAGAGGAATTCAGCCCCATAGACATCAAAGTACTCTGAAAGCTTTCTGGAAACCTCTTTTCTACAAATTCAGCAGCAAACCAGGGACACAATTTTGAAGTATAAAACATTGATCTTCGGTGTCCCATTCTGCTTTTTGTATCTCCTTCTCAATTTCTTCCTATCCCTCTGTTTGGTTGACCAGTTCATTGTCCAGTGTTTCATTGTTCCAGGTATGATTCATACAGAAATTAGGAATTTAAGTTATTAATCAACAGGCTATTCAACTTCCTTACTAAAACAAAACTGCATTATTTTATCATTTTAAGAGGTATATTCCAACTAACCAAAGAATGTATTATTGGAGAAACCAGTAATTTCTAAAGTTCAGATGGAGGGGAGAGCAGGATGGCTACAGATTAAGAAAATATGAGTGTTGTGACACAGACCTTCAAAGTACCCGCAAATTCTAATATTAAGGAAGAGATCTTAATTTGCCTCTGCTTAAGCTAGAAATTTGTGCTAACAGAGAAGTCCAATGTTTTGGGCAGTGATGAGAAATGACTTCAGCCTCAGAGATAGACCCAGGATAGATCCTGGCATCTTCTTGTTCTATACTGTGTAGTTATATTTGAATACATTTTCCTAATTTTAGAAATGTGAAAGAGGTTAGATGTAGGATCCAGATTTTCTCGGTTAGACAATTTGTTAACATTTGACTTGGATTTGTAATTATAAAGTGACTTTGATAATTGGTTCCGTGCCTCATGTCAAAGGTTGGTCATGTCACAACAATGAACAATGGCTTCCAGAGGTCCTGGGGAGAGTGCTGATTAAGTCGGTCAAAACTACATTCAGTTTTCAAATCAGTCAATTCACTCACTGTTGAGAATGTTTGGCTGATTCTTGTTTACAGAGTATTTTTAAAGTATAAGGAGGATTTGAATTTTTAGTAATGGACATTTGATACTCTTATGTTAAACTTTTATTAAAAGAGATATTTCTGACAAAGATATATATATATATATATATATATATATATATATATATATATTTTAATCATAATTTTGTGATTGTCATTAGTAGGTACAATGTATTTCAGGTGTCTTTCCTTTACCATGGCTCTACCTAGGAACAGATATACCTTATCACAGATGGAAGGGGATTATAATAGTTTTAACACTTCCAGCAAAATATTCATAGGTGTTACTAAAAACATGGTTATGAGATCAAATAACTCTGGGAAATGCTGGCTTTTATAAAGATTTTTCAACTTTAAAACTTTCTAAAGCCTTTAATATGCTAATACAAGTTTTGGGTCTCAAAGAGGGAATTATAAGATGCTGAGTTCTCCAAACCTGTTTGACTATAGAAATCCTTTTTAATAGAACATCTTATCAGACCACCAAAGTGAATACACTTTGGAGAGTGCTGGATTAAGCATCCACCCAGCCAGCTTCTAGTATTTATGGCTTACCTGTCAGAGTGTTGGCTGACACTTGCATGCTTTAGTTGCTTGGAAGACATTAAAAAAATACTTTATTCTCCCAAATGTTTCTTTTCTCTGAGGATATATGAGATCCAGGTCCTTTGCCAAATTATGAAATTGGTCATATTTGCCTTAGGTATATTCTCATCATTCTTTATAATGTTTTTCTCTATCATTAGTTTCCTTGCTTTTTACAAGCTTGTCTCTCTTGACATCACATGTTCTGATTCTTGCTTTAGAATGTCCAGAGTCACCCACTGGCACCCTTTCCTGGTGTGTCTTTTAATTAAGGTACATCGTACAGGACATAGATGTCCAATCTCTGTATCATCACAGTATGCCTCTTCTGTGTTCCATTGCAGCCCAGGCCTCAGCTGGCTACCAGCTGTCATGTAGCCTATTCTATGGTCATGTATTTATGATCAGTAATTAACTTAAAGGTGCATATTGACAGAGAAGAGCCAATGACATCCGTGTTTGTACTTCAATAAGACAAATAGGTCTTTAAGCTGGGATTTCAGAGAATTCAGAAGGGTGGGAGATATTTTTGGTCACTGAGCTCTTGTGACACCTCAATTAATATCACAAAATTCATGGTCTGAAGAATAACAAAACTCTTTTTTTTCTACTGTTTAATTTTATAAGTTTAGAGAACACTGGAATTATAGGTTAAAAACCTAAAATATCCAGGTTTTATCAAGTAGTGAAATACCTATGAGCATCTAATTGTAAAGCAATGGCCCAGAAAACAAATGAGTACCTGAAGAATACAAAATGAATAATAAATTATGATATTCTGCTAAAAATGTTTAATTTCAGAAAATGTCTTAAATGTTAGGATCAAATATAAATAGGAAAGTTTACTTGTATTCACACTGAATATACAATTGTCAAAGAAAATTAGCATGAATATGCAACTATTTTATGCTAAGACATCTATTAGGCTATAAACCAATATCTCAAGATGACTTTTGAGTTGGCCTCAGAGTTCTAATTTTACTGTCTAGCTAGCAAGAGAACCCAAACAAAATTACATCCTGGATGTTCTTTGACTTAATGATGACATGAAATGTAATAACAGACACCGTAGTGCCAGAATATTTAGTGTCTAACAATATTACCATTTTATCACTCTAGCCTTAAACATACATCTAGGAAAACATATAGGGAGATGGTTATGAACCCTTTTAAAATAATGCCCCAAGTTTCTCACGGTGGACATAATTTTATGTTTTGACGGGTTGCTTCTCTTTGTTTTGTTTTCAAAAGACAATTTTATTTAAAAAAAAATCAATATTACAAAAAGCCTCTTTTATTCCATATATATACTTTCTTCAAAGAAACAAATTCAATAAAGATAAAAATATAAGAAACAGCCTTGCATTTATATTGTATATAAATAATATAAATAATAAGCTATATAGGTTTGCTCATTGTAAATATTCTCATATGAAATGAATTTATTAGTGCTTTTTTAAATCTATGACCCTCTTAGTAAACTGGTTTATTTGAAAAGTTTTTACATTTCTGTTGTTTGGGTTTTTTTTTCTTTAATTTTTTTTTAATCTTTATTTATTTTTGAGAGAGAGAGACAGAGTGCGAGCGGGGGAGGAACAGAGAGAGGGAGACAAAGAATCCAAACAGGCTTCAGGCTCTGAGCTGTCAGCACAGAGCCCGATGCAGGGCTCGAACCCAGGAACCATGAGATTATGGCCTGAGCCGAAGTCAAGTGCTTAACCGATTGAGCAACCCAGGCACCCCTCTGTTGTTTGGGTTTTGAGCTGGGATTTTAGGAACTTTAGTAGGGTAGGAGATATTTTGAGTAATACCCGTTATTTCCCAAATTGCAATGAATTTTTGCTCAATATTTTAACTTTAGAGAAACACGCTACTGATAATGGGCATTTAAAAACATTGTTGGCATGATACCAAAATGCCATGCTTTTAGCATAAATTTCTGTCTTTTGTAGACTCCTCCTACAGAATGTTAAAAAAAAAAACGGTGTAATTTCGGTTATGAGATTGCTTTGTAAATTTTTTATTTAAAACTGCATATAGAGGGGCTCCTGGCTGGCTCAGCTGGTAGAGCGTGTGACTCTTGTTCTTGGGGTCATGAGTTTGAGCCCCATGTTGGGTGTAGAGATTCCTTAAAAATTAAATCTTTAAAAATAATAATAATAAACATGCGTGTAGATGTCCTTCTTACCCGAACAATATTCATCTTCATCTCTAGTGCTGAGCACAGTTCCTGGCACATGGTGTTGGTTTCATAAAAGTTGATGTAGTAGCAGTTCCTGTGGAAAGAAGCATGAATTGGAAAGTCATCTGAAATATTCTGATGCAAATAGATGTCATTTCAAATTATGGCAATAACATTCACACTGTAAACTCATCCTGATCTAACACATCACAGATAACTAGAATGAACTTCAAACAGTAACTAAAACAGATTTTTCTTTATAGTCCTTCTGTGAAAACACTGTCACTAAATAATTCCCTATCTGCTGTGCTACATCTTTCTGCTTTTGTTTTTTCCCATTTGGTCACCAGAATATCAGCACAAAGTATAAATAATGTCTTCCATGTATACATTGCTTTGCAGTTTACATAATGCTTTCATGCTTATTATTTCATTCAATCCTTACCACTAAGGAGATAAGGGAAGTATTAGTGTCTTGAGATATTTAAAAGTTACACTGGCAGAATAAATAAATAAATAAATAAATAAATAAATAAATAAATAAATATAAAATAAAAGTTACACTGGCAGAGGCTGTTAATTGTCCTCCAATATCCAATTCCCCCTTCTTCTATGCAAATAGAATTATTGTTATTGTGGTATGTGGTTGCCCAGTTAATGGCTACATTTTCCAGATTTCCTTACTGCTAAAAGTAGTTATGTGACTAAAGTTCTGGCCAATGGAAAGACATGATGGTTTCAACTCTTAATTTCACCATTATAAACAGAGGTTGTCTTCTTTTCCTTTCTCTCTCTCCCCAACTTTTTTTTAAGAGAGAGAGCACCAGCAGGGCAGAAGTTCAGAGAGAAAGAGAGAATCTTAAGCAAGTTCCGTGCACAGCACAGAGCTGGACTTGGGGCTTGATCCCATGACTCTGGGATCATGACCTGAACCAAAATCAAGAGTAGGCTGCTCAACTGACTGAATCACCCAAGCACCCCTCTCCTGTTTTTTTGATAGTTGGAATGTGAAATTGTCATCTTGGACTATATGGGAAGGTCAAATCTTAGGGATACCAGTGCAGAAAGATAGAACACTTAGCCCTGTGTAACCTCATAAAGCATCTCATCAGCTCAGATTTTATGTGTGAGAGAAACAGACTTTCATATTTTAAAAGACATTAATTATAATTTTGTGTCTCATTTACTGCAGCTAAGCCTATACCCTTACTGAAATGGTTATTGAACAGAAGAGGCATTTTTAATGGATCAATTATTTGTTCCGATGTCTTGTAAATAGAGGCTCCTTTTTGTACAGTGGTTAATATTCTGGCTGCTGGGAGCTCCCCATAGTTGCAATGAATTGATTTAAGAGTGTTTTTTATTTTATTTATTTATTTATTTTTTTTCAACGTTTATTTCTTTTTGGGACAGAGAGAGAGCATGAACGGGGGAGGGGCAGAGAGAGAGGGAGACACAGAATCGGAAACAGGCTCCAGGCTCTGAGCCATCAGCCCAGAGCCAGACGCGGGGCTTGAACTCACGGACCGCGAGATCGTGACCTGGCTGAAGTCGGACGCTTAACCGACTGCGCCACCCAGGTGCCCCTTTAAGAGTGTTTTTTAACTACCATATTAATTGAGATAAGTATTTACTTTTGTGTCTCTTCATAGGAAGTGAAATAGTGAGTGGTCTTACTGGTATGTTCTTACTCCATAGGCTCTCAAAAATTTATATTTTTGGCTTTTCCTTCCCATTTATTTGTTACAGAATTCAACATTTAGGAAAAAAGGTGTGCTCATGCTGGTACTCATTCTGTCTTATTCTCTTATATTTACAATGGCTACTGTCTGGTCTGAAAAGTAGTAGTGAGAATTTATTGGACTTTTTCCTCTCAGCACAGAACAAGGAGTAATCAAACATGACTATTTGGGGAGGATTATTGTGATATGAGTATCCAACCTCACATTGCCAACAATTTGTTGGAAGATTTAACTTGGCAAATAAAAATTGAATTTTTGTGGGCCCATAACAGTCACATATTGGACAATGTTTTTAATAATCTTAAAGCCAGGAAGTTTCTTAGTTCGATAGTTTTTCTGGAAACAAAATCAATATTTTTACTAATTTAAATATTTTAAACCAGGTAGAAATGTGTTTGACAGCTTGATATTTCTTTTGCTTTGCAAAGTTAAACTCTATTTAAGGCTTATTTAGATTTGTGCTACTCATTGGAAATGGACTCAGTCATTGAGAACATGTTTTTATTTTGGTTCACTAAGATAGTATTCTTTCTTTTGTCGTAAATGTAAGATTTTTATAAATAGATACAAAAGTAGTACATATATTTTGGATGCCTATTTTTTTCTTAAGTCTACAGATATTAGCATGTTGTTAAAAAATACAACTTTTCAGGAAAAAAAGACAGTGTCTGAAAAAGGTATTCATAACTGGCATTCTATCTCAGATTAAAGGAATTAATTTAGTAGTGAACATTATTTTAAACATTTCTGACTTTTCAGCTATATTCTGATTCAATGGAAGAATGTGCTAATTCTTCAGCATTCTTAAGTGATTTGTAATTTCCTGTTCATTATATTCCTCAGGAGGTAAATAAAGGCTTTGTTTTCTAGAATATAATTACAAACCACACCCTCCTTCCCCCAATATTACCTGTTGTAATATTGATTCTTACAGATTCTCTTTGCTATGACTGATCAGTAATCCATGACATTTAGAACTGACTTAAAAAAATTCCAAATCATCCACTTTTAACTTTATTGGAACTTAGCACAACCTAAGGAAATGTGCAGGAAGAAAATAGATGTGTTTTCAGAATAAAAATCCCTCTTTGATCTTAATAAACTCTTAATAATTTTATCATGATTATTTAGATGATATAATTTATACATTTTAAAGTATTTAAAAAAGGTATTCTGAATCTGAAAAAAATTGTAGATACGCAAATATAAAATAGATGTTTTAGAGAGTTTCTTCTGGTTTCAAAGTTATATTATTTTTTGTTAGTCATTTTATTCTCTTTTCTTCCCCTAGGCATTAGTCCCATACCTTTTATTGCTAATGTAATTTCCAAACTACTTTTTTCATTTAATATTTTTATTGTGGTATAATTGATACAAAAAGAACTGCATATACTTATTGTGTAAAATTTGATGAGTTTGGACATATGCAAACATCTGTAATACCATTACCACAATCAAAGTAATGGGCTTAAATAGTACTCCCAAACTTTTCTTATGTTTCCTTTTTTGGGTGTGTGTGTGTATGTTAGGAACTTTTAACATGGGATCTACCCTCTTAACATATTTTAAAATGCCCAATACTGTATTGTTAACTGTAGGCACTGGGGTTGTACAGCAGGTTTCTAGAACTTTTCATTTTTCATCACTGAAAGTTTATACCCATTGAACGACAACTTTCCATTTCCCCTAACCTCTAGCCCTAGAAAACTACATTCCATCCAGGGCCATTTGTGTTGTCACGAATGGTGGGATTTTCTTTCTTTTTTTTCCTTTTTCTTTTTTTTCTTTTTTATGGCTGAATAATATTCCATCATATATGTACATTTCACATTTTCATTATCTCATTCATCAATCGGACACTTGGATTGTTTCCATATCCTGGCTGTTATGGATAATGCTGCATTTTATTCTTTACATTAAGTTTTCAGTCCACTTTTCATTGAATAAAACGCAAATTTGGGAGCTGTCCTTACTACTCAAAATGTGATTCAAGGACCAGCAGCTTAGGCATCAGCTGAGAACCTGTTAGAAAATCAGAATCCCAATCCCATCACAGATTTCCAAGTGATTGGTGTTCCACTTCAAAATTTGGGAAGTATTGCTCTAAAATACAAGCCATCAGGAGTGCCTGGGTGGCTCAGTCGATTGAGTATTGAGCGTCCGAGTTTGGCTCAGGTCATGATATCACAGTTTGTGAGTTCAAGCCCCATGTGGGGCTCTCTGATGTCAGCACAGAGCCATCTTTAGATCCTCTGACCCCTCTCTCTGCTTCTCCCACCCTCTCTCTCTCTCTCTCTCTCTCTCTCTATCTCTCGAAAATAAACATTTAAAAGACAAGCCATCACACTTGGGTATGAATGTTTACATGAGTGTGTTTTTTAAGTGGGGATATTTGTTGATAGAAGTGTCATTTACCTTTGTTTTTGTTTTATGGTAACTAACTACCATTTATGATTAACAAGATCACATGTGGATTGATCTATACAATTGACCCAGTGCTTTTCTTACTCCTAAATTGAAATCAGAACTCACCCAATACTCTTTTTTTAGTTGTTAACCACACTTGATGAGGATTTCTGATTCTTCATCACTATGTGACCTTTGAGAAAAAGAAAAATCCCAGTTACACTCCAATTGGAAAGATGACAGGGTGTTAATATATTCTTTGGCAATGCATGCCTTATGTTTGGGGGAATTCTTTGTCTTTTTTCTCTTCTAGGCTTTAACTAAGCAAGTCGTTTCAATTTAAACTATATTTTCTTTTAGGGCATCAAAGTGGACATTGTCAAGGAATAGAACTACACCAGTTCTGAGCTCTTTGTTTCTGAAAGTTATATCATATAGTCTAAAGAAAGCCTAGTGTTTCTCATTGGGACAGACTGTGATGAATGTTATGTTAATTTGATGATATGACTAAGTAAAGATTCAGTAAATCTTAACTGCGAAGTTTATTTCTTAATGTTTTGCAGAATTACTAAGTGATGAATAAAAAAGTGAACTCCCTTGCTTGAATTAATCCAAATTGCTCACAGAATTTCAGAACAATTATAAAAAATGTTTTTCAAGTGTTGTTACTTCCTAAACAGGGACAATATTGTTCCTAAATAAATTGTAAATGTTAAATTAATTTTAAGCAAATTAATACATAGACTTCATAATACATCAAATAGAGTAGAAAAATTTGTGCATGATGACATGCCACTGCCTTCTTCCTTTCCCGCTAAACCCTAACTGCTATTTTCTAAAGGCAAACTCTTTTACTATGCATTGTTTTGTTTTTGCTTCCTCTATAAATCTAGATAACATTCTTATTTGTCTTTTGTTTATTCATTTTGAGGGAGAGAGAGCTCAAGTGCCAGGTGGGGAGGGACACAGAGAGAGAGAGAGAGAGAGAGAGACAGACAGACAGACAGACAGAATCCCAAGCAGGCTCCGCCCTATCAGTGCAGAGCCCAATGCAGAGCTTGATCTCACGAACCACGAGATCATGACCTGAGTCAAAATCCAGAGTTGAGTGCTTAACGGACTGAGCCACCCAGGCACTCCATATTTCTTGAATAAAATTTAGACAATATTTATTAACTCTGTGACATGAACAATGAGTATTTTTTCACTCTCCATCTTCTCTCTACTCCCAAATCTTAATATTGACTATTAGTTTTAGTCCTATTGGATAAATTTAAATCCTATGCATACATATCTGTTTCCTGATTGATCAACTTTTGATAGTATCTCTTAGGTTTCTATTTGTTAAGTGAAAATATTGTATCTCAATCTTGTCCTCCATCTTTCTTATTTGCTCCCTAACCCATCCTCTTATCCCACCATCTGTCAGTTAGGCTTTACTTTGTTGAGGTTGTTAATATTTACATTCTACAGTATACTGGACCACAAGCAGGCCCAGAGGTTCGAAATACCTATAATCAGCATTTAATGACCATTAAAATATTGCTGGGTGTGGAGTGAGGTGGTCGCTAAGAATACATTTTTTTCTCCCTAAATATAGTATCATTTGAAGGACAATATTCTCACTAATAGTGTCAAATGGAGACTCTTTTCTTATATTCTACCAATTGCTTAAAATCATGCTACATTTTAGTTGGCTTTATATCTGTACCATTAATTTTTTTGTTGCTGTTGTTGTTTCTCCTTGCATTTCTGCTGGTCTTGCACAATTTACCTTTATCGCAAGCTCAATATTTTCAGATTCCTTATTATGTACTTTATTCTTTCAAGTAGATTTCTTTCCCTAACCAAAGATGACTCTTGTAATGTACATCTTCTGTCCTCCACTTTGAATCTCATACCTCAGCTATTATCTTTGTATTTTCCTTAATTTTCTCGGGCGAATCCCTAGTTTTCTTTCTCTTTCCTGCTTTATTTGTTGTGGTAGAATCTCAACTAGTTCTCTAAAACACTGTATATAAAATATATACTTGTTGAACATGTCAGATCATTTTATTTTGATTTTATGGATAATTGGTATCTGGATTTGTTATAGACTTCTAGATTGAGAAAAAATTTCCCCAGAAACTTTGAAAACATTATTTCCTTGTTTTTCAACAACTAGTGTTGCCACTACAAAGTTAGATGCTACTTAGTTGGCTGGTTTGATTACTTTTTGGAAGCTTTTAGAATTTTCTTTTTCTCCTCAATGACATGGCATCTGTAGATACAGACCTGTTATTTTCTTTGCACTTGGTGTTCAGTACATTTTTCATCCTGAAGGCTTATGTTCCTCAGTTCTCAGAACATTTTGATATTTTCTTTCCCTCCATTTACTCTCTTCTTGCTCTCTGAAATTTCTGTTAGAGTAATATCGGACCTCTTGGATTCATCTTCTCTGTGTCTTATAGGTCCTTTACTCATTTGTGGTAGGCAGAATTCTAAGATGGCTGCCAGGATTCCAGTTACCTTGTATAAATGTCTTGAATAATTCTTTCCTCTTAAGTGTGGGTAAGACCTATGAATAGATGAGACAATCACTTCATTGATTAGGTTTACTTACATGGTGGAGGTGCTAGGATAGTCACCTTTGCTGATTACATTTACATCATATGAGAATTCTTCCTACCAGACTGGGGAGAGATTCTGGCTTTGAAAAAGTGAGCTGCCTTGTTCTGAGAGATCCATGTGGGTAGAATCTGAGGGAAGCCTCTAGTAGTTGATCCTTGCCCAATAGACAATAAGAAAAGTGAAACCTCAGTCTTACAACTACAAGAAAGTGAATTCTGCCAACAAGCCGGATGAGCTTGGAAGTCCCCAGGTTCAGATGAGATTGTAATCTGGCTGCAACCTTGATTTCCAACCTTTGAGATCCTCAGCAGAGAAACTAGATCTACAATGCCTGGACTTCCAGTATACAAGAACTGTGAGATCACATTGTTTTAAGCTATAAGTTTGTGGTAATTTGTCACACAGAAATGGGTATTAATGCCCTTTGTATTTTTGCTTTTTATCTTGAGAGTTTTATTAGACATTATTTTGTAGTCTTTCTCTAGTTTTTTGTTCTTAATAAATTGTTTTTTTTTGTTTTTGTTTTTTTTGTTTTGTTTTTTTTTGTTTTTTAAATCTTAAAAAGCTCTTCTTCTGTGTCTTTTCCTTTTTTACGATGTCCTTGCTTCATTTTAAGGATCTGATTCTTCTATAATCATTATGAGCATACTTGAGTTATTTCAAGGTTCTCCCACTGCACTTAATTATCTTTCCTTCTCAGGGGTCAGCTTGACATTTCTCTTTCATGTGGTTAGGTGTCCAACTATGTCTGGCAATGTTTGGTTGTTCAGGTCACACATTCAAAAGGAGTGGATTGCTAATGACGGTTTCTTTTGCTGTAGAAGTGTCTTTGTCTAGCACTTCTTGAAGGTCTCTTAAAGATATCTCTCTTGAGTGAGATTCTGAAAGGGAATCCCATGTGTGGTGGGGCCGACTGTTGATGGACTCACTGTACCTGTAGAATGAGGGTACTGTGGACCACTTCTCTTTTGCTGTTGATACTAATCTTGGCTGAATGAGAAGGGCTTTACTCTGAAACATCTATGTTCACACCAGATTTTATTCACACCAATTTTATTAGAGATTATCTTTGATTTTTATGGCCTGAATTTAGGGGACTGATGCCTGAACTTTGCATGATGTTGGGCATGAGCTGGAGGTTGAAGAGGGTGCTATTGTCCCATATACAAACTTTAATAATCCTCCCTTGGTTTTCCTTTCTTTCCCTTCCCGTTTCGTTCCTTCTTTTCTTCCATCTTTCCTTCCTCTCTCCTTCCTTCCCTCTCTTTTTCCTTTCTTCCTTCTTTCCTTGACTCATTGCACAACTGAATCATTGGTTTGTTTTTGTAAAGCTTTCTCTTGCTTTATTTTATTTTTCCCCATTCATTTCATAGCTTACTTTCATTTTCCTACCTTCATTTTCCATAGATACTCACTCTAATATATTTGATGGCATATGTATATATACATTCTTGTAAACTATGGTTTTTGTGTATATGTTATTGATTTCCACTTATTTTATTGTGCTATAGATCATATTTTTTTTCTTTTCACTGAACACTTCATTTTCTAGATCTTATCATGTTGCTATTTATATATAAATTTCTACATACAAAAATTTCCTCATACAGAAGTTAGGCTAGGAGGTGTAGGCAGAGAAGAGTGCTTCAGAGAAGAGAGATACTGCCTAAAACTGAGGTCATGTCGTCTGAATACAACCAAGAGAAAGAGGAAGACTACATCCTGAAATGCCAGCTTGAGCTCTGGATCCAGCCAGGCTTAGAGAGATCTCCAACTAGACTGTGCCATTATTTGAACTAATATATTTTCCTTTTGTTTAAGACAGTTTGGGTTGGATTTCTCTTATGAACACCTACAGAGTCCTGGAAATACATGTTCTAAGCCCTATATATTACAAACATAAAGGAACCAAATATATCATTGGATTTTAAATGACATATCCCCTGTTGTTTTACTTCAGTTGCTAAGTAAAGATGATTATCTCATATTTCTTACTTTTTATGTTATGGCTTATATTGTTCTTGGAAAGCAGTAATCTATTCTTAAAAAAATCTAAAATTATTTTAAGATATATTGTCAAATATGCGAGCATGGGTTTATGTTCCACCATCTTATTAAAAGAATAGAAATGTTTTTCATTTGTGGTCATCTTAATCCAGGACAAAGATTAAGATTTTTCTATTATAGGCACTTAACATATTACTTTTCTTCAAAATCTAATGACTAAAAAAATGACCAGGTCATAATCTTTAAAGTCAAAGTTAATCTTTGATTTTATTTGTATAAATATCTCCAAGGAACATCTGTGATCTTTAGGAAGGAGAAGCTAGTGTTGCTTTAGTAAATGTCATTCTCTGTCAAGTCAGCACTGAATTCATTTTCTGTACAGTGTATCCTATATAATCAGAGGTTTTGTCTTTTATAAAGAAAAGGAGAGGGTGTTTGTTACCTGCCACCCTGGAATTTTTTTACTGTATTTTGAATGTTGGTTCTATTTCGTTTTACATTTATCAGTTTTGAATTAATATTGTTTTATTTTTCCTGCATTTCTCAATGCTTCTATCATCATATCCTAGCATATTTACATATTTATAACTGTGGATATATCCCTTTATAGAGATTGTTGCTCAGTCATTTAGGGATGGAATTACCCATATATATTGCTATTTATTTCTAATATGTGATTTAAGTTTTCCTACTTTGTGCAAAAGAACTTTAGAATTTGCCTACATACAGTATGGCAGGTGATGTTGATCATGATGATGCTGATGCTGATGATCATTTAATATAATTATAGTTGATTTTTAAAAATTTTTCAGTGCTAAATGCTAAACACTGTATCAAAATATACAAAATATGCTACAGTATATTTTATTTTCTTGCCCCAAAAGAGGTATATAATATCTTTCGAATTAATGCTACTATTTTTCCAATTAGAGATTTTTGCTTATTTGGGTCCCTTTGTCATCCTTTAGGAAAGTTACAATTCAGAAAGAAACAGAATGAGAGGAGTGCCTGGGTCGCTCAGTTGGTTGAGCGGCCAACTTTGGCTCTGGTCATGATCTCTCAGTCAGGGGATGATCTTGGGGTTTGTGAGTTCAAGCCCCACGTTGGGCTCACTGCTGTCAGTCTGTCATCACAGATCCCGTTTTGGATCCTCTGTCCATCTCTCTCTCTGCCCCTCCCCTGCTTGAGCTGTCTCTTTTGAAAAGTAAATAAAACATTGTTGAAATGTCGATACTACCCAAAGCAATCTACACATTCAGTGCAATCCCAATCAAAATTGCACCAGCATTCTTCTCTAAGCTAGAACAAGCAATCCTAAAATTCATATGGAACCACGAAAGACCTGAATAGCCAAAGTAATGTGGAAGAAGAAAACCAAAGCGGGAGGCATCACAATCTCAGACTTTAGCCTCTACTACAAAGCTGTAGTCATCAAGACGGTATGGTATTGGCACAAAAACAGATACATAGACCAATGGAAGAGGAGAACCCACAATTAGAACCACAATTGTATGCCCAAATAATCAATCAATCAGAGAAAGACAGATACCATATGTTTTCCCTCATGTGTGGATCTTGAGAAACCTAACAGAAGACCATGGGTGAGGGGAAGGGGGAAAAAAGTAACAAACAGAGAAGGAGGGAGGCAAACCATAAGAGACTCTTAAATACAGAGAACAAACTGAGGGTTGATGGGGGGTAGGGGAGAGGGGAAAGTAGGTGATGGGCATTGAGGAGGGCACTTGTTGAGATGAGCACTGGGTGTTGTATGGATACCAATTTGACAATAAATTATGTTAAAAATAAAATAAAAAGTAAATAAAACATTAAAAAAAAAACAATCCGAATGAGAGGGATGATGTAATGGGTGGGAGCAGACTGAGTGTATCAGGGTCTTTTACTTGACTTAACCCTTGTTCTTTTGGCATAAAAAGTGGCCATATCAGTGCAATATGGAGCTTTTCAGAAGGGGGAGGAAACAATGCTGCTACTACATGCTCCTCTGCTGGAAGCACTGGGGCCATTCACCTCATTTTGTAAGTTCATGATTTTTTGTTTTATTTTACCTTTTACTTTTTTTGCCTGAAAGATACCCATTCCTTCTTTTCACTTGCTGTGACCTATAATCATAGTTGAGGCCTTATTAATGTGCATCTTTCCTATAAAGTCATGTCATATCTTTGAAGTACATATGGGTCTCACTTTTGCTGAATCCTCATAGTCAAGAATCAGCTAGATTAGTACTAAATTGTCCTGTATTGTTCATGTGTTGTTAATTCAGATAACATGCAATTTTCAGAAGAATATGGGGGTTATTCTTTACTTCTGCTAGCACCTAGCAGAACACTGAGCACATAGTGGGTTCTTAATATAAATAAATAAATAAATAAATAAATAAATAAATAAATACCAAAAGCAACAAAGACTAGAAAGGACCAGAGAACACCACCAGAAACTCCAACTCTACAAGCATCATAATGGCAATCAATTCGTATCTTTCAATACTCACTCTAAACGTCAATGGACTGAATGCTCCAATCAAAAGACATAGGGTAACAGAATGGATAAGAAAACAAGATCCATCTATATGCTGTTTATAAGAGATCCACTTGAGACCTAAAGACACTTTCGGATTGAGTGTAAGGGGGTGGAGAACCATCTATCATGCTAATGGTCAAACAAAGAAAGACGGAGTAGCGATGCTTATATCAGACAGTCTAGACTTTAAAATAAAGACTGTATCAAGAGAGGCAGAAGGGCATTATATCATAATCAAGGGGTCTATCCACCAAGAAGACCTAACAATTGTAAACATTTATGCACCAAATGTGAAAGTAACCAAATATATAAATCAATTAATCACAAACATAAAGAAACTCATTGATAGTAATACCATAGTAGGAGACTTCAACTCCCCGCTCGCAACAATGGACAGATCATCTAATCGAAAAATCAACAAGGAAACAATGGCTTTGAATGACACACTGGACCAGATGGACTTAACAAATATATTCAGAACATTTCATCCTAAAGCAGTGGAATATACATTCTTCTCCAGTGCACATGGAACGTTCTCCAGAATAGACCACATGCTGGCGCACAATCAGCCCTCAGCAAGTACAAAAAGATGGAGATCATACCGTGCATATTTTCAGACCACAACACTATGAAACTCAAAATCAACAAGAAAAAATTTGGAAAGATAACAAATACTTGGAGACTGAAGAACATCCTACTAAAGAATGAATGGGCTAACCAGGAAGTTAAAGAGGAAATTAAAAAGTATATGGAAGCCAATGAAAACGATAACACCATATTCCAAAATCTCTGGGACACAGCAAAGGCAGTCATAAGAGGATAGTATATAGAAATCCAGGCCTTCCTAAAGAAGGAAGAAAGACCTCAGATACACCTTACACCTTATATTGATTTCTTATACTCTTAAACAATTTTTTTTATGAATATGTAACACTATGAGGGAGATAAATGTCTGTCAGTTTCACCTGTTTCAGTGAGAAGACAACTTTGGGTTCTGAGAATACTTTAATGCATAATGATCTTTGGAAATATTAAGGCCAACAGAAGGAACTCTAAGTTTTAGTTCATTTTGTTAGCTGAATTTTATAACTGATTTATAAAATTGGTAGTCTTATTTTATAGAAATAAAAATTGCACTGCTGTGTTAGTACAACATAAAAATATCCAGTCAACTAATTTTAGTCAAACTGCCGATTACAGTTCTTGAGCTTCTTGTTTCTCTGTAGATAGCAAAGTTATGGAATTGTTTCATTTTGCTTTGACTTTTAATGTGTGATAACCAATTGTTATGTCACTTGCCTTAGTTCAAATATTAAACAATGACTGGCATAAGTATTACTCACAGTGAAATTTAGTTTCTGTTGCTTAGAAGTTTGAAAAGGCCAGACCTAATGGCCAAACTTCAACAACCTCTATTGGTCATTTAAATTAACTTAGAATCTATTTCTTACTCTTGAAATATGCTTTAAGCATTTCTCTCCACAGTTTAGAGTTGGTGTTTTATTGCAGTATCATTTGGAAGAATACTTTTTTTTTCCTCCAGTGAAGACTGTTGGAAAGTATGCTTGTCCTTGCCATCTGCTAACTCTATCAGGCACTGCAATGGAATGGAAATGGCAGTAGAGTGTTGACATTGGATGGATCTGCATGTGAATCCTAGCTCACAGCCAGCAGAGGTTAACACTTGGCCTCTGGATCAGCCTGTTGGAGTCTTAAACTTTTGTTTGTTTTGGCCCCTGGTACTGTCAACATGTAGGCTCATCCTAATGGCTGTCTCTTCAGGTATTTACTTTTCTGATCATCTGTTCCTTGCTGCAGCTCTTGGACTTAGTGCAGCCATCATTTTTTGCTCATGATGCTTTTCTAGGAACTTGAATTAAATGTGCTAAGCCTTTGTCCCTGACTCTTCAGTTGATAATGAGGCTGAAATACTTTGGTGTGGAAAGGTTAGCAATGTGCTAAGGAAATTAAATTAAAGTATTTATATTAAAGTATTAAAGTATTTATATTGTATAAACAGTTCAGGCAGAAAGGAACATGACGCAGACTAAAATTTCATGCTCTGGAAGTGTTTTATTTCCTTACACGTTCTTAAAAAGTTAATTTCAGATCACAGTTGTGCTCCCAAGCACAATTTGAAATGTTTGAAGTTATATCTATAATAGCTGGCAGCCTAATGTATAAGAAAAATTGGTCTGACCTCACAAATATGCTATTCTTTACCAATATAATAGATATTACATTTATGAGGCTTAATCAAAAAAGTAGCTAGATAGGTTGGATTTAAAAATGAAGTAACAGCATCTAAGGAAGTCTCTCAAGTCAGTTAATGCATGCAGCCCATTAAGATCTCTGTTCTGGTTAGAATGTTGAAAACAAGGACAAGCATTGGGTGCACTGCAATTAATTCACTAAAGACAGGCAAATGGAAAAGTTGGTGTATCCCTAGGGCCTGCTAACTAAAACATACCTACTGGAGACTACCTGGCATGTCTTTTCTGAATCTCCCTGTACATGCACAGGGCTTACATTGACAATAAGGCAAAGATTGTCTTATAGTACACAAAATTATATAAAAGATAAAGATTCAGAATATTACATCTGAGATAAAACATACTATTTTAGCAGCTTGATACTTTTGGACCTAGGAGAAAAAAGTGATTGAAGACAGTCCTTCTGACAGTTATTTTCATTTAGTTTATCCTGGTCTTATGCACAGGCTTTGGACAAAATTCATTTTGACATGTTTAAGAGCACGAGGATATAAAATACTGACTATAGCATTTACGGTTTGGACAAGTCAACAGACTATGGCACTTTTCACTGTTCCTCATTGCCTACGTAAATTGTAGGACCATTGATAAAATAATAACTCAGTATAAGGATATTTCTCTGAAGGATAGATCATTTCAAGTTGAACACCTCTGTCACCATATGTTTTTATTGCAGTTTTAAATAATAATAGTAACAGAATATATGATATATTTCTCACATATATATTTTTATACACACACACATGCATACATATACATACACACATATGTCCTTTCAGGACAACTATTTTTCAATATGTTATTTGAGGACAATTATTTTTTAATCACTTTATTAAGGTCTGGTTGACATATAAAAAGCTGCACACATTTAATGTATAAAATTTGATAAATTTGGAGATAAATATGCATCCATGAAACCATCACCAGTTTATGCTATAAACATACCTATAAGCTCTAAAAGTTTACTCCTGCCCTTTATTATCATTATTATAATTATTATTATCATTATTATTGGTGTGAAAAGAACACAACATAAGATCTATCCTTTTGGATATATTATTGCTGGTGTATAGAAATTCAACTAAATTTGTGTGTTGATTTTATATACTGAAACTTAACTGAGTGTACTAGTTCTAAGAGATTTTTGCTTTTGTGTGTGTATACATCTTGAGGATTTTCTTCATACAAATCTTCCTCAAATTATGATGGTGTTATGTCCCGATAAACCCATTGTAAGCTGAAAATGCACTTAATACACCTAGCCTACCAAACATCATAGCTTAGCCTAGTCTATGTTCACTATGCTCAGAACACTTACATTAGCCTACAGTTGGGCAAAATCATCTAACATGAGCCTATGTTATAATAAAGTGCTGTCTCATGTAATTTATTGAATACTATACTGAAAGTGAAAAACGGGATGCTTGTATGGGTACAGAATGGTAGTAAGTATATCAGTTGCTTACCCTTGTGACTGTGTAGATGACTGGGGGCTGCAATTTCCTGCCACTGCCCAGCATCATGAGAGAGGATTGTAGGCATATCTCCAGCCCAGAAAAAGCTCAAAATTCCAAAATCCAATTATGGTTGAAGTATGCTTCTACTGAATGCATATCACTTTCACACCATTGTAAAGTTGAAAGATCATTATGTTGATCCATTATAAGTTGTGGACCATCTGTATAAGATCACGTCATCTGCAAACAGATAATCTTACTTCTTCCTTTCTGATTTGGATGCCTTTTATTTAGTTTTCGTGACTAATTGCTCTTGACTAATTCTGCCTTGTTCTGGATCTTAGAGGAAAAGCTTTCCATTTTCTGTCGTTGGGTGTAATGTTTGCTGTTGGCTTTTCATGAAAGGCTTTTGTTATTTTATGGTACATTCAGTCTAGAGCTAATTGTTGGGAGATTTTATCATGAAAAGGTGGTGAACTTTGTCAAGTGCTTTTTCTTCATCTATTGTGAGAATTGTGATTTTTATCCTTCATTCTGTTAATGTGGTTTATCACATTAATTGAATTGTATCCCTGGAATATGTCCCACTTGGTCATGGTGTATGATTTCTTTTAATGTGCTGTTGAATTTGGTTTGCTACTTTTTGTTGAAGATTTGCATTTATATTCATTGGACAGTGTAGTTTTGTACTCTTTGAACATTTTTATACATTTATAGTCTATAGTTTTCTTGTATCTTTGTCTGGCTTGCTTATCATGTTGATGATGGCCTCACAAAATGAGTGGAAATGTTCCCTTTTCTATTTTTTGTAAGATTTTACAAATGATTGGTATTAATTCTTTTTTAAATGCTTGGAAGAATTTACCAGCGAAGCCTTCTAGTACTGGGCTTTTCTTTATTAGAAAGTACTGGGCTTTTCTTTATTAGAAAGCTTTTGATTACTGATTCAATGTCTGTATTTGTTATTGGTCTGTTCAGGCTTTCTGTTCCTTCTTCATTCAATCTTTGTGTTTCTAGAAAGTTACCTACCTCTTCTAGGTTGTCCAGTTTGTTGTTATATAACTGTCCATAATAGTCTCTGATCTATTTTGGCATTGGTTGTAATGTTTTCTCTTTATTTTCAGATTTTATTGGCATCTTCTTGTTTTTTTTTTATGATTAGTCTAGCAAAAGTTTGTTGATTTTATCTTTAAAAAAGAAACCTAACTCTTAGATTTGTTGATTTTTTCTATTGTTTTTCCATTGTCTATTTCAGATATTTCTACTTCAACCTTTAATACTTCTTTCCCTTTACTAACATTGGACTCAGTTTTTGTTATTTTCTCTAGTTCCTTCTAGCGTAAAATTATTTATTTGAGATGTTTCTTCTATTTTAATATGGGTGTTTTGTTGCTATGAAATTCCTTCTTAGTACTGCTTTTGCTGTATCTTGTATGTTCTGATATGTTGTATTTTTATTCTCATTTGTCTTGAAGGGTTTTTTCTTTCTTTTTTTAAAAAAATTTTTGCCCATGTTTATTTATTTAATTTAATTTAATTTAATTTAAAAAATTTTTTTAACGTTTATTTATTTTTGAGACAGAGAGAGAGCATGAACAGGGGAGGGGCAGAGAGACAGGGAGACACAGAATCTGAAACAGGCTCCAGGCTCTGAGCGGTCAGCAGAGAGCCCGACGCAGGGCTCCAACTCACGGACCGTGAGATCATGACCTGAGCCGAAGTCGGACGCTTAGCCGACCAAGCCACCCAGGCGCCCCTATTTATTTAATTTTAGAGAGAATGAAAAAGCAAGTGGGGAAAAGGCAGAGAAAGAGGGAGAGACTCCTACAAATTATTGTAGCTATAGCTATTTTTAATACTTTTCTCTTTCAACATTTATAGTAGAGTTAGTGATTAGTACAGCACTATTTTGCAGTATTGGAGTATTCTGAATTTCACAATATGCTTGTACTTACTGGTGTGTTTGTATTTTTATGCTCTTGTGTAATTGTCTACTCTTAGGTATGAGAAGACCTATAACTTATTTCTAATCAATGGAATATGGCAAAGATAACTAGATAAATGTTATAACAAGTACACTACCACTCTGAATAAGACTGTAATGTCTATCTTGTTAGGAGACTCTCTCTCCTTGCTGGCTTTGAAGAAGCTGGTGGCCACATTGTGAGCAGCCATAGGAAGAGGGTAATATAGTTCAACATTCATGGAAGCTTCTGACCAACATCCATCAAGAAACTGAGACCCTTAGTCTTCCAGCCTTAAAAGAATTGAATTATGCTCCCAGTCACATGAGCTTGGAATCAGTCCTTCCCCAGTGGAGCTTTTGATGAAAACTCAGCCATTACTAGTATCTTGATGGCAGACTGGCAGAGGAGCCAACTGGGCATCCAGTTCATAGAAAGTGTGAGGTGATAAATGTGTATTAAGTTGCTGAATTTGGGATAGAAATGTCACACAGTGATAGATACCAAATCTAGCTTTTCATATCCAAAAGTGGTTATATTATTTTGCTTGGGCTGCAGAAGTAAGGTTTGGCAAACCGAGGGCTTAAAATAATAGAAATTTATCATCTCATAGCTCTGGAAGTTAGAAGTCCAAGATCAAGGTGTTGGCAGAGTTGTTTCTTCTGAGAACTGTGGGGGAGAATTTGTTCCTTGCCTCTTTCCTTGCTTCTGTTGGTTTGCTGGCCATCTTTGGCATTCCTTGGCTTGTGGATGCATCTTTGCCTTCATCTTCACATGGTGTTCTCCCAGTGTGCATGCTTGTCTCCATGTCCAAATTTTCTTTTTTTATAGGGACATATTCGTATTAGATTAGGGCCCATCCTAATGACCTCATCTTAACTTGATCATCTGTAAAGATCTTTTTTCTAAATAAACTCACATTCAGAGGTAGGAGGGTAAGATCTCCATGTTTCTTTGGAAGACATAATTCAACTCATAACAGTGGTTATTGGTGGAAATGGCTTTGGTCCCAGCCAATAAGAAAACTGGAAGAATTTTGAGGACTGTGCCAGAGAAGGCCTAGGTTTCCTTGAACACTTGGCAGAAACTTGGACTTTGAGGATACTTCCAGTGAAGACTTAAAGAAAATGAGGAGAAATGTGTTATTAGAAACTTGTGGAATGGGAAATCCATGTTACATGGTGGCAGAAAGTTTAGTAAAATTTCACTTGTGGTGATGTGGAAAGAAAACACATCAGTCATGAACTCAGTTATTTAAATAAGGAGATATCCAAAGTGTTGAAAGTACTGACTCTTCTTGCTGTTTACAGTAAAATGTGAAAAGAGAGAGACGATTTGAGGGAAGAATTGTTAAGCAAAAAGGAACGAAGACCAGATGGTTTAAAAAACTTTTAGCTTCTCAAGATGGCTAAAAAATTCTACAGTTAATGACCTCTGAGCAGAGTCAGCAGCCATCAGAAAGAGATACTCTTGCTTTAATTGCCAGGGATATATAAGCTTGAAATTACTGGGATCTGGCACATGGAGAAAACCTGTCTCTAAGACAACACAATCAAAGCAGAGCTGTGACATAAAGAGTTTATCAATGATAAAATAGTTAAATCCCAGAATCTGGCCATAATTCTTCTGTGTTTGCATCTGTAAATTCAATACATTTTATTTGTTTAAACTGGTGTGAACTGTGTGCTTTTGTCATATAAAAATTAGGAGTAGTTTAGCGAAAACCAAGCAAAAAGAAACAAAAGGCCAAGAAAACTTGTAAGAAAAAACAAAAGAATAAAGAATAAAGCTGCGTGCGTGGGTGTGTGGGTGAGAGAGAAAGTTGATCAAAATAAAAGTAAAGTATGACATACTAAATCGCATTTCACAATCTGAAAATTTCTGCCCAGCAAAATATAGTTGGGAATAGAGTCATTATAACTGGAGCCAACATGCAGCTCCCTTCTCTGAGAGTAAAAATAAGTCTTAAGTAATTGGAGAAAGTTCTGGCAGTATCCTCAATAGCCTCAATTTTTGAACAATGAGAGCTCGAGACATAGGTGGATCACATACTGGATTGGGATTGCAATACCTGGTAGGTATGTCTTCCCCTACCAATATTGTAATACTATTATGGTACTTCTGGGAGACACAGTTTTGACTTTCTCTGCACAATTTTTTGCTTTTCTTCATTTTGAATATTGGCATTGATCATGTTCTAATATAAATGAATGACTCCAAATTGGTGTGGGAGGATTAACAGTAGATTCTAGGAGATTCACTGACTTTTCTAGAGCAGGTAACTGGAGGCTTACAAGAGATCATGAATGTTTTTTAGACTTATAAATGAAATTCCTTGGAAAGTTCTCTTTCTTAAAGCCAAACATAACTTTCAGGGGGAACTATTTTTTTCGAGAAATTAATGACATGACAGCTGGCAATACCCACTGCTGTAGAACAATAGTACCTGGTCATTGGAAACTGATCCAACCGTAAGGTGGCTCGGCTGTTACCAAGCCCACCCCACAGTGCAAACACCTGGCCTGGTCTCTGCATGTGAAGTTTCTAGTTCTGAGTGTGTACCTACAGGTAGATATTACAGTTACTTGATGATTTCTTATGGGAAATCCTTAATGAAAACCATTCCTTTGTAGCACTATAGCAGAAGATCATATAGTGTTCAATATATGGTATCTTCCCTTTCCCTCCAGCCCCTAGGAATACTTTAAACCTATTATATTGTCTCTCTTTAAAGAAATAGGATTGGCTATGAAAACACACATATAGCACAAACTTAAATTATTTTATAGCATTCAATGAGTGTTTATAATTTTAAGATGTTAGCTTTATTAAAAATGTTAGATTTATTGTTCAGAGAGAAATTTTAAAGTGCCGATAATAACCCATTTTAGTCTACTATCTTTAACAAAACTCTAATTTTCTGTCACATTATTTTTAAGAAATATCACTATTCAGCTTGCTGTTCTGTGAACAATTTGCAATATCTTTTGTATTTTATATCTTGCTGCTTTTTTTTATTCTAAAATTGTGGCCTCTTTTTTAACTTAATAACAAAAATTAAAGGAAAAAAAAACACAGGAAAGTCATTATCCTAGGTTGGAGTCAATACTATCTTTGCTATTCAAAGGTAGGAAGTAATCAGATGTTAGCTTGCAGCCAAGGAGACAGTTTTATTTATAATAGAAGGAAACAAAAACCAAAGGCAGGTAATGCATTAGGGCCTGAAAGAAGCACAAGGGGAAAAGAATTAGATTATTCTTACTAGTTGCTTTCATACATTCAAACTATTGTTACTTCTAAATTATAACTCATAGATACATAGATAGATATATCATGGGTCATCAATCAATCAGTATATTGATAAAGCCTGTCAAGATTCCCAGTTTGATAAAGTGTCATCCTGCTTGTGCTGTGCTAAGTGTTGGATTTATTTTATTCAAAATAGAGTATGAATATTTCCAGCTTCTAAAAGTAACTTGACCTTGATATCTTATTCATTAATTTATGTGTTCATTCAATAAAATTCATTGAGTGCATAAAGGGGCACTGTATCTCACTCTCTGGCTCAAAATCTTCTTCTTTTTTTTTTTTTTTTTTTTCAGTAGCTCTGAAACTGTTAAAAAGATTGTGGTCTAAGTTTTGACCACTTATTATCCAGAATCTTTGAATTGGTATATGGACTTTTTATTTAAATCTTTTGCTGTACTTTAATGTTGTTTTCTCTGTTCTCTACTGCTTTCTTGTTACACTCAATACATGATCGTTTGAACTTAGGCCTCATTTTGTTCATTCAAAACCACATGCATTTCTTTAAAAAATGTATAGTGTTGTATACCAAATAGAAGGTGCAATACTATTCCCATATTATTTTTTTTTATTTTTTTAATGCTTATTTATTTCTGAGACAAAGAGAAACAGAGCATGAGTGGAGGAGGGGCAGAGAGAGAGGGAGACACAGAATCAGAAGCAAGCTCCAGGCTCTGAGCTGTCAGCACAGAGCCCACCGCGGGGCCAGAACTCACAAACTGTGAGATCATGACCCCAGCTGAAGTCGGCCACTCAACTGACTGAGCCACCCAGGTACCCCACTATTCCCATATTTTTGAAATTGTGATTTGCTAAGTAGTTTGAGCAAGGTCATGTGGCTAATAAAAGAGATTGTTAGAATTTAAGCTCATCTTTTTGGTATTATATTCTATGCCCCATCTTTGATACCTTCATTATGGTTGGGGTATGCATATGTTCTCTGGGGGATTCTATAGTCTTAATTTATGGACCTCTTGAGTATCCTCATCTGGTTGCTTGCAAATTAAAAAATTGAGATTATTTTAGTCTATAGAAACAAAAACAAATCTGACAAAACATGTATAAGATCTACATGAGGAAAACCACAAAATTCTAATGAAAGAAATCAAAGAACCAAATAAATGGAGAGATATTTCACTTCATAGATAGGGAAACTCAAAGGTTGTCAAGGTGTTGGTTCTTCCCAACTTGATCCATAGATTCAGTGTAATCTCAATCAGAATCTCAGCAAGTTAATTTGTGCATGTTGACAAAAATGATTCTAAAATTTAAGTGGAGAGGCAAAAGATCCAGAATAGCCAACTCAATATTGGACAAGAAGAACAAATTAGGAGGATTGATGTTACCCAGCTTCAAGACTTACTATAAAGACATTATAGTGAAGGCATCGTGGTATTGGCAAAAGAATAGATCAATGGAACAGAACACAGAGCCCAGAAATAGACCTATGTAAGAATATCCAGCTGATCTTTGATAAAGGGACAAGGCAGTACAATGGTAGAATAATTGTCTTTCAACAAATGGTGTTAGAATAATTGGACATCCATGTGAATAATAATAATAATAATCATAATACATCTAGGCACAGTTCTTACATGTTTGACAAAATTGAACTCAAAATGGTCATAGACCTAAATGTAAAATGCAAATTGAAAATTCCTGGAGGAAACCATAGGAGAAAATCTAGACAACCATAGGTTTAGTGATGTCTTTTTAGATGCAACACCAAAGGCAGGGTGCGTGAAAGAAATAATTGGTAAGCTAGACTTCATTGAAATTAAAAACATCTGCTCTGCGAAAGACAATTAAGGAGTATTAGCAGAAAACCCACAGACAAGGTCAAAATGTTTGCAAAAAAACAGATCTGATAAAGAACTATTATCCAATAAACACAAAAATATCAACAGTAAGAAAAAAACTAAACAATAAAAAACCCAAACATTAAAAAATGGACCAAAGACCTGAACAGAAACTTCATAAAAGATATATATGTATCTTTTGTTTATATATGATTACATATCATAAGTATATGACAACTAATATTAAACAGATGAAATAATAATAGAAAAATAATAGTATGAAAAGATGTTCAGCATCATACAGTCCTTACAGAATTGCAAATTAAAATAATGAGATACTGCTACACTCATAAGAATGGTGGAAACCCAAAACACTGACAATACCAAATGTTCTCAAGGATGTGTAGCAACGGGAACTCTTCTTCTTTCTTTTTTTTAAGTTTATTTATTTATTTTGAGAGAGAGAGAGAGAGAGTGAAAGAGAGCATGTATGTATGAACAGGGAGGGGCAGAGAGGGTGGGAGAGAAAGAATCCCAAGCAGGCTCTGTGCTGAGATGGAGCTCAATCTCGGGAACTGTGAGATCATGACCTGAGCCAAAATCAAGAGTCGGATGCTTTACCAACTGAGCCATACAGGACCACCCCAAACAGAGTATTTTTAAGTGAGGGAAACTATTATGTATAATACTACAATTGTGGATACGTGTCACTATACATTTTTCAAAACCCATAAGATGTACAATAGAAGAGTGATCCCTAATGTGAACTGTAGACTTTGAGTGATATCAGTTATAACTTCATGTCAAAATGGGTTCATCGATTCTAACAAATGTACCACTCAGGTGAGGGGTGTTGATAATGGGGAAGTTTTGGAAAATGAAGGGCTTCAAGAGTTATATGGGACTTCTACTGTCTAGTCATTTTTGCTGTGAGTCTAAAACTGCTCTAAATATAAATTTATTAAAAAAATAAGAATATCGTCTTTCTAAAAATGTTAGTATGAAATACTCTCCAAGAAATATTCTGCAATAAAAACAATATAGAAAACAACAACAACAAAAGAAAGCCATTCCATTTTGGTTTCTATTTTGTCTTCTTTCTTAGAAAATTATGTTGTCCTTTCAGCATTTTAACATGTGAACTCAACTGAAATTAGACAAAGATTTGGCATCTATTTTATAAAATTATTAAACCAATGTGTACTTGACTTCAAAAATGGCAGGTGTGAGATAATACCTGCATCAAAGACATATCCAAAGTACTGTAGGATACTCACAAAATGCCATGATTATAAGAAAGACACAATAGTTAACGATAAAAGCATAGTGAAAAATGGAAGCTAAAATAAGATATGTGCTGTTATAATATAGAAGTTGTGTTATATTTAAAGTCTAGAGAGAATAGATATGTGACATAAAAATACATCAATTCCTTTATATGCATTAAAAGTTACTTTGAAATGGTTTTATTAAATGGTTCAAACAATGCAAAAACTTCTTTTTAAACTTTCCCATTGGGTCTTTTTTTCTCAGTTCCATTTAGATATAACTGACATATAATATTGTGTAAGTTTAAGGTATACAACGTTGATTTGGTACACATATATAATGCAATATGATCACCTGTAAAGCGTGAGCGAACACCTCCATCATGTCACATAAGTATCGTCATGAGAGCATTAAGATCTACTGTCTTGGCAGCAAGTGTATTGTTTACTATAATCACAGTGCTGTGCATTAGATCCCTAGAAATTATTCATCTTCTAACTGGAAGTTTGTATCTTTGACCAACATTTCTCTATTTCCTACACCTGTCCACCCCCACCTTGTCCCCTGGTAACCACCATTCTATTCTGTTTCTATGAGTTGAATTTCTTAGATTCCACGTATCATACAGTATTTGTCTTTCTTGTTCTGACTTATTTCACTTAGCTTCATGCTGTCAAGTTTCATCCTTATTGTTGCAAATAACAAGATTTGCTTCTTTCTCACAGCTGAATTAATATTCCATTATATCCATTTTTATCCACATCTTTATTTATTTACCTATTGATGGAAACTTAGGTTGTTTCCATATCTGTTTTTTGGTGGGTGTGGGGAATAATGCTGCATAAACACGGGAGTCCAGGTCTCTCTTCGATATCCTGTTTTCATTTCCTTGGATATGTATTCAGAAGTAGGATTGCTGGATCATATATTGATTCTATTTTTAATATTTGGAGAAACTTCCATACTCTTTTCCATAGTGGCTGTACCAATTCCCACCAACGGAGTTCAAACATTTCTTGTTGAGTGAATTTATGTTTTTGTGAAAGTTGAAAAGGCAGTTAACTTATGGCAAAAATTGTAACTTTCCATGGAAATGTGCTTCAGAGATAGTGGCTTTCAACCAATTTCTGAGAACCAACAGATTCGTGAAGACACTAGTGGAGCTACATTTTATTACATTCTGTGGTCTGAACGATCCTTGAGTGTGTATTGTGATATATACAGTGGAGTAGAGGAGACAAGTTCCTTCCAGACAGCTTTGCTGAATGTCAGAGATCTAGTGAACTTGACCCCTCATTACTCCTCAAAACTGCCATATATCACAAAGATGGTTCTTTCTATATTAGTATTCTTTCTATATATAAAAGCTCTGACAGAGTTTCCATAAACCTCTCAATGTCGCACGATAAGCATGCAGTGGATTAAGAGTTTGAGTCCAGTTCCATTGACCCCAGCTACCTCCAAGTTTATGAAGTTATAAAAGATTCACAAATTGCCACATATACAAATGTAATATGATACTTTTCACAAATAACGCAAGAAACCTATAAGAAAGTGATGATCAAACTGCTGTCATAGAATCCAGTGGTTTCAGTGATAGAATCTCCCAACAAACAATAAACAGCTCAACTTCTTGAGAAAATAGTTCATCTTTTCATATATGGTATGTGGAGTGCTTTTAAAGAATAGTATTTGAAGGGTGTAGGGGAAGGAATTCCACTACACATAATTTGAGAACCACTAGATTGGCTTGATGAGGAAAAAACTGACATTCCAAAGTAGGAAATACTGGATTAAAGAAGGGAAGACACTTTCCTGAATAGAACTTGTATTATTTTCAAAGTTCACTTTCAGCAAACAATGCCAAATGGAATCCTTAAGATGAATCAGAATTGAGAACAAAGATCATTGCTAAGCTGCAAGGAGACTCCAACTGTGGGCATTATTGCTAGTGCTACGACAAGATTTTCTTTTTTAGTGAGGATAATAGCTACTACTGGTATCCGTAGTGATATATATTTGGAAAACATTACGAAAGTGACTATGTCCAAGTGATTTGGGAGGGGATATTATGTCCGGGAGAAGTGCGGCAAAAGCCAAAGAAGTAGAGTCAGAGGGAAGCATATGATTGAACCTGGCTTAGGTACTTTGACATAGCTAATCAAAAAAGACAGTCTAATAGAGCCAGCTAAGTACTGCTTGCTTATCCTTTCTCTTAGACTTTGGGACATTTTGAATTTTCGTCTGTGTGACATGTGAGTTCATACTGATCAGGGCTAGTTAACATTCCAGAAAATGTATCACTTACATATTGCAGTTCATAGATGAATTGGCTGCTGACTGAATAGTTTCTGGGAGATTATTGATGAAGGCAATATGTCTAACTCTCAAGTGTTTGTTAAAGCCATCCTCTTTTAGAGTTAGTAAAACAAAATTAACTTTGCTAGTCACAATTTCATACCTGACATAGTATTTGTGTTGTATACCTGTCTAAGAATGATAAAAATGGTCAAGTCAATGATTTTTTATATTACATTTCACTTTGTGTTTTGTGACCAGTTATTATTATCATTATCTACATTTCCAAGTGGACTTTTTGGAAAATAACATGTTGTTATAGCAAACGACAAAGTAGCAGAATATAATTCAGTTTATTTCTGCTCAACTGTAAGCCTCTCAAGGTCTTAGACAGTGTCTTCTTTATCTTTGCCCTGGCCTCAGCACAGTCCCTGGCACACAGTAGTCACTTCAGAATTTGCTGAAATGTATCAGCAATATAAAGACGTCTATATCAGCTTTTCATTAATTTCGTGTGGATAGAATAAAGCCTGTCAAAATGGTGTCAGTTAATTAGGTTGATTACTTGTACATGTGGAAGATGTAGGAAGAGAAGGTTACAGGGATGAGACAGCTCCTAGGTCAAAATTCTTGTGTGCTATTTATTGGCTATGAAATATTGGGCTAATTAATTCCTCTTGAAGCTTTAGTTTTCTCATCCGTAAAATAGGATAAAATAAAATCAGCCTCATAGGGTTGCTGAAATAATGAATATATTATAATAATGTACATAAAACGGAATAGTACCTGTCCTTTGGTTAATTATAGTTCAAGAAAAAAGGTGTAAAAACCCTCAAAAGGCTGGTATAGATTTTTTTTTTTGCTTAAACCTGTTTGCATATTATTCCTATGTAGCTATTGTGACTTAACTCCTTTTGCTCTACGTCTTCCCTAAAGTCAATTTCACACTTTGTAAAATTCTCCCTAAACACAAAAGAGTATTTACAAATCCAAAAAAGCCTATTGATATTTTACTTTTGTTTTCAGGGGAAGATGAAGAAAACAATCGTACAGCAGCCTGTACAGTACAATTTCAAAAAGAAACAAAACAACACAACAACCCTTTAACCATTTCTGTTTTCTCCAGCTTTCCTCTACCTGGGCTAGTTGTTCCATTCTCTTTTCTCTTTCTCCCCCTACCCTCCAAACTCTTCAGCTTCTCCAGTCAAGCCTATTGTAGCCTTCCTCCCCTCGCCCTCCCCAGCAATGATTCAAATCATGTCAGCTCAACAGCATTAGGAAAAATACAATTAAGCAAAGTAAACCAGACCATCTACTGCTCCGCAGGAGAATTCTCAGTCAATGGTGGTGGAGAAGGTGAGGGGAGGAAGGAGTACCCATCTTTTCATACGAACATTTTCTATTTTAAAAAATGTGAAGCACAGAGCCTGAATCAGGGCTTGATCTCATGAACTGTGAGATCATGACCCGAGCTGAAATCAAGAGTTGGATGCTTAACTAACTGTGCCACCCAGGCGCCCCTCAACATTTTCTAAAAGGTAAATGTGAGGGTGACAGAGACAGGATTGACTCCAGAACCTGTTCTCTCCTTTCTATTTCATATCAGAGAACAATGTACACAGTTCATTCAGCTTTTAGAAGAGCACCCTGAGTGATGGCTGGGTCCATGGATGCCCAGCCAAAGATGACTATTCTCAGCCTGTGTTCCAGTGGTTGTGACATTGAGACTAAGTTCAGGCTAATTGGATGCATGTGAAAGACAGCATGGGGAATCTTATTTAGAGGAGGAATAGAGGTAAAGAAAGATTCAATTGTAAATATTAAATAAGAGAATTTTTCAGCTAGACCTTGAAGGAAAAAGTTAGGTTTCACAGGAAGGGAGAGAGAAAGAGAGGTAAGAAAAAGCTAGAACTGTCTAATGGTATTCTTTTGACATCAAGAACGAGGAAAGTCTACATTATGGTAGGGAATCTCACTAAGCTGAGTTTTATTTGGGACAATCCTGCCCTGGGAATTCTTCATTCAGAGCAACATAATCCCTAACTATAATGGTATGTAATGAGAAAATACATATGCAAATGAAACCCACAGTAATTAAGTTGGACGTCAATGATTCTAGTTAGTTGCACCTTTGAAGGAGGTCTAGGAGGAGTTTGGAGGGAGTTTATGCCACAAAGAGTTAAGGTCAAGGTCAAATGAAACATTTAGCTTATGTGTGTGTGTGTGTGTGTGTGTGTGTATATATATATATATACACACACACACACACACACATATACACACACACACACATATATACACATATATATGTGTATATGTATATAACTTTAATCTTTTTTCATTTTTAAGTTTACTTATTTATTTTGAGAGAGAGAGGGATTACAAGCAGGGAAGTGGCAGAGAGAGAGAGAGAGAGAGAGAGAGAGAATCCCAAGAAGGCCCCACACTGTCAGTGCAGAGCTGGATGTGAGGCTTGAACTCACAAACCCTGAGATCATGACCTGAGCTGAAACCAAGAGTCAGATGTTTAACCAACTGAGCCACCCAAGTGCCCCTTGAGCTTATTGGTAGGAGAGAGCTTCTGTATCCTGTAGACCTGGCCCAGTCAGGGGAAGTAAAATCAACATAGCTTTACTAGTTGGTCTTGTCAGTATTGTTGTTTGGAAGAAAACCCCAGGAACCAGAAACCCAGAGCTGAGCAAGAGCAGAAGTTTCTATTGTTCTGTGAAGCTTGGCCTATGTTCAGTTATTTCCCTCCATGATTTTCCTCCATGATTATGTTCTCTGGATTCCTACCACCTATGAGGGCTGGAGCAGGCAGAGGGAGGAGCACAGGGAGTTAATAAATGGAGCATCAGGCAAGGTTCACCCCAGTGTGAGCAAATCACAATACAACTGCAGAAATACATATTCAAAATACTCCTAACTTCCCTCTTTATTAGTCAGGACAACACTGCATGCTGAAACAGATATACTTCAATATGTTAGTGGTTTATCATAGGAGAAATTGATTCGCATTCATGTGAAGTCCAGTTGGAGGTGGTGTGGACAGTGGAGGGGTGGTTGGGGGACAAAGAAGAGTGGTAATGGGCTCTGCAATCAGAGTAGTTGGGTTCAAATTCTGGCTCACCATTGACTAATTCTGTGACCTCGATTAATTTTTCTACTCTTTGATTTTCTAACCTGTAAAAGTAATAATTTTACATTATAATGTTAGGATAATATAAATTAAATAACAATGGGATAATGATAGTACCTAGTTCATAGAAATGTGAAGATTAAATGAAATAATTTAGGAGAAGGACTTAATACTATAACAGATCTATAACTAACTGATTCAACACATGTTAGCTATTATATTTTCCTTAGAATAGATAATTGTATTTTTAACCTTTTCCTGCAATGCGAATCTTTCTATATTTTTATTATCTCTTACTTTGATGGTAGAACAGAATTGCTGTATCTTAAACTAAAAAAAAGTGTCGAGAAATAGATTTTTGGAAGCTCGTACAGTATGCCTACTGCTATGACAGTCCTTTATGCCCTTCCTACTTTCCCAGTGAGTGACACACAGTGTGAAGATTCTCTTAGGGAAAACAGAGAAGGAAACACTAATTAATGATACAGTTATTTAACACTTCACGTCCTCTCTCTAACAGGCAGGCATCCTCCTCCTCATTCCTCATCCTGGAAGCTATTATTTCCTTTTCTTTTGATACTGATTTTAATCATATTTTACAAGTGGGTGAATGTTCAGGGTTAAGGATACACTTTTATTCAATATAATTTGACAAACATTTATTAAGACCTAGTCTGTGTTGACTAGGAACAGATCAGTAAACAAAACAGAGTCCTGTCTTTGTGGAGCTTATGTTCTAGGAGAAGGACATGCCAATAAAAAGCAGTATGATGTAAGAAATAAGTAAATGATGTAATATGCTGAGAGATGGCACATGCAAAGAAATGAAGCCAACAGGAAGAGGTAGGAAGAGGATGTGGAGCAAGGGATGGGAGTTGGTTGCAATTTCACATATAGTGTTCAGGTTGGGCCTCACTGAGAAGGTGATAATTGAGGGAATAGTTGAAGAAAATAAGACCCAGGCGAGTCACTGAGGGAAGAGGTTTCCTGGCAGAAACCTTGAACTGAGCACATACATGGTCACCCTGTAATATTGTTGTAAGGGTGAAAAGAGAATGAGGTCATTGAAACCCTTTTGTTAGACCTAGAGATGCACTACCCAGTTCCTCCTTCATGGAAGGACTTGCTGCTCAATGTGGAGAGAAGGGTCAGGTGGACTCCAGCTGTCTGCTCTTTTGGGATGGACTTTAGCTGCAGAGAGTTAATCCCTGCACTGTAACCCCCCAACATCATATCCTTCTCAGGGCAGCCTGCATCTGGGACTTGAGAGTTATTAACATCTATCAGTGAGGGAGAGTGATGGAACAGTGAAGGACAGACAGTTGAGGGACACAAAGATGGTCTCCCTACCAGGTTGGCTGAGGCTTTATTGGGCTTGCATCAAAGTTCTTCTTTTCCATCTGTCCAGTGCTGCTTCCTCCCCTTCTCTCACAGGTTTTGATCTTCCAGAGAACCCACTCGGTGACAACACAATTAATGTTTTTATAAGTTATTGCCACATGGATTAACTCTAAAATTTCCTAACTTTTAAGAGGGAGAATTACATGGTAGGAAGATCATGTACTTCGAATTACAGATCTTGTCATTAACTATGTCCTCTTCGACAAGGTTCTTAAACTCTGTAGTATTAATTGCCTCATTGGGAACACCGGGGTAACAATTTCAACTCCCTTGTCTTTTGTGTAATTAAATTATGCAAGTAGATAAAGTTCTAGGAGTGTCTTGCACAAAAGTGTTAGAGCCTAATCATTGTAATTATTCATGTACTCTTCATGAAGTACTAGCCTAGGTATGTGCTGTGATTGATTTTTTTGAACTTTTTACAATGTATAATATACATAACAGAAAAGTGCACACATCCATAAATGACTTTTGTAAGGCAAACATACACACGTAATCAGAATCCAGCAAGTAAACTGGCTTAACAAAATAAACACCAGGGATTAATTCTCCCATTTTTGATTTATATAAAAATGGAATCAAACCATACATACTCTTTTACATATTGCAGTTTATGCAATTTTTATTATTGTATCGGATTCCACCATGTGACCATTCCACAGTTTCCTTGTGCTTTCTATTACTGATGAGCATCTGGGGCTGTTTCAAGTTGTGAATATTATTATGCTCATCTTTTTTTTTTTAATTTTTTTGAGAATGAATGTGCACGTGTCTCTTGGGTATTTAAAAGTGAAATCGGGGGCCGCCTGAGTGGCTCAGTCGGTTGAGCGTCCGACTTCACCTCAGGTCATGATCTCATGGTTCATGAGTTCGAGCCCCTCATCGGGCTCTGTATTGACAGCTTGGAGCCTGGAGCCCGCTTCAGGTTCTGTGTCTCCCTCTGTCTGCCCCTCCGCTGCTTGAGCTCTGTCTCTCGCATTGTCTCAAAAATAAATAAACATTAAAAAAATTTTGTTTTTTTTTTGTTTTTATTTTTAAATTTTTTTTTTTTCAACGTTTTTTTTTTTTATTTTTGGGACAGAGAGAGACAGAGCATGAACGGGGGAGGGGCAGAGAGAGAGGGAGACACAGAATCGGAAACAGGCTCCAGGCTCTGAGCCATCAGCCCAGAGCCCGACGCGGGGCTCGAACTCACGGACCGCGAGATCGTGACCTGGCTGAAGTCGGACGCTTAACCGACTGCGCCACCCAGGCGCCCCAAAAAAAATTTTGTTTTTAAAGTGAAATCGGTAAATTGTAAGGTATGCATATGATCAGTAGCTATCACCAAATGGTTTTCTAAAGTCATTGCGTAAATTTTCACTCCTTCATGCAGTGTATGAGAATTCTGGTTTCCTGCATTCATGCCAACACTGGATAGCATCTATTTAGGTTTGTTTAATTTTATTCTGATAGGAGTGAATTGGTATCATATTGTGGTCTTAATTGGTATTCCCTGCAGGCTAATAAAGTTAAGCAACTTTACTTTAATATACTTACTGATCATTTATATCCTCTTTTATAAATATTCCATTCAATTCTTTTGTCTATTTTTTTCTATCCAGTTGTACATTTCTTAATGTTTTGAGGAGGTATTACATATTTTGGATAGAAGTCCTCTACTTAATAAATGGGTTAGAAACATCTTCCACTGTATAGCTTGTCTTATTTCTCCCTTAGTGGTGTCTTTACAAGTTCTGAATCTTAATATAGTACAATTTAACATCTTTGTTAAATGGCTTTTATGCCTTTATTTCTTATTTAAGAAATCTTTGCTAGTGTTAATGTCATGAACTGTTTTTCTATTTTTCATTCTAAAAACTTTAACATTTTACTTTCACATTATAATCTGAAATCATCTGGAATTGATTTGATGTTAAGTAAAGTTCAAGGCACTTAAAAAATATGCATATCCAACTAACCCATTTATTCAAATACCTTTCTTCCCCCCCACTGAAATACCACTTTGTCATAAAGCAATCATTTACATATGTATAGATATGTTTTTTGACCCATCTCTTCCAATTTTCCATTTGTCGATCTTTGTGCCAATACCACATTATATTAGTTAACATTATATTTGGTATCATATGTTTTCATTTTTTTATGTTTTTCAAAAATTTTCTTGGATATTCCTGGCCCTCTGCATTTCCATATAGATTTAAAAAAACAAAAACAAAATGTTCTGGGATTTTGATTGAGATTGCATAAATCTATACAGCATTTTGGAGAATACTTCAATTTCTAAAATGCTGAGTGTTTCAATCCATTAGTGTGGCCTATCTCTCTAGATAGTTAGGTCTTTAATTTTACTTGATAATGTTTTATGTTTTTTATTTTAAAAAATATTTATTTATTTTGAGAGAGAGAGAAAAAGAGAGAGAAAGAGAATAAGTAGGGGGAGGGGCAGAGACAGGAAGAGAGAGAGAATCCCAACCAACGCTCATGCCAGAGGGACACTGGGCTCCATCTCACGACCCTGAGATCATGATCTGAGCCAAGACCAAGAAGCAGATGCTTAATTGACTGAGCCACCTAGGTGCCCCCTTTCACTTAATAATGTTTTATAGTTTTGCGTGTAGCAGTCTTGCACATCTTTCATTTTATTTATACTTGAGTATTTGATATTTTTGATGGTGTTGTAATAATATCAGCTTTACAATGCCATTTTTACGTTATTCATTGCTGGCTTATAGAACTATAACTAATTTTTATATATTGATTTGATGTTCAGTGACCTTGTAGTAATCAGTTATTAATTGTACTTGACTGCCGGTGTATTCTTTTGGATTTTCTAGGTGTATAATCCTACCTTATGCAAATAATAAAGGTTCTCTTTCTTCCTTTCTAGTTCAAACCTCTTTTAATAATTACTTTTTCTTATTTTATTTCACTGGCAAGTACTTTCAGTATATTGTTGAATTTAAGAGGTATCCTTAATTTAACTCACTTCCAATCCCATGGAGGAATGACTCAATATTTTACGATTAAATGTGATGCTCCTGTAGGATTTTTGGTAGCTACTTATTAGATTAAGATATGTTTATTTCTGTTTTGCTAAGAGTTTTGATCATGAAGTGGGTGTTCAAATTCAATAAAATGAATATTCTGTGCATTCAAATTGGTAATATATTTTACTCTTCTTTATTCTGTTGGTGGGATATAATATTTTATTTTAAAATGTTGTATCACTCTTCTTCTAAAATAAATTTTACTTAATCATGATGTATTTAAAATTTTTTAATGTTTATTTATTTTTGAGAGAGACAGAGAGAGAGAGAGCTGGGGAAGGGCAGAGAGAGAGGAGACACAGAATCCAAAGCGGGCTCTAGGCTCTCAGCTGTCAGCACAGAGTCCTATGAGGGGCTCGAACTCACAAACTGTGAGATCATGACCTGTGCCGAAGTCAGACACTTAACCAACTGAGCCACTCAGGTACCCTTCATGATGTATTTTTTTGTATTCTTCCATTTGCTGTTATTTTCTTTAGGATTTGTGCATTTACTTTTATAGAAAAACTGATCTGTATCTTTTCTTATTTCTGATGCTCTTTTCACATTTTGGAATAAAGATTATGTTTCCCTCATTAAAGTAGTTGAGAAGTGTTTCCTCTCTTTTTACTCCCTGGAAATGCTTGTGTAAAATCATTGTTATTCCTTGTTAAATATTTGGAAGAATTCATAAAATATGTCATCTGGGCGTAGGATTTTCTTTAAGGGAAAGGTTTTAAAAATAAAATAATTACAAAAATATATATTCATTTCATCCTAGTTGTTCTTTATTGGCATAAAATCATAACATAATTTGTGGTATCTCTAGGATTTGTGATGATTTTTCTTTTTATTATTCCTGCTATTGGTCATTTGTATTTTCTCTCTTCTTAACTCAATTAGCTTTGCTAGGAGTTCATCAGTTTTATTAATATTTTAGAAAACCCCACAAACTTTTGGCTTTGTTGATTAATTTTTGGTTTAACTGACTATTTTGGTTTAACTCACTATTTTTGACTTAGTTTCTTGAAATGAAAGTATCAATCATTGATTTTTAGATGTTTTTCTTTTCTAATGCACAAATTTCTCTTTGGACATTGCTTTAGCTACATTTTGTGTTTTTGTATGTTGTATTTTCATTATCATTCAGTCAAATATATTTTTTAATTTCTTTTTTTTTGATTTCTGCTTTGACTTGTGGATTATTTAGAATAATACTGCTTAATATCCAGAAATTAGAGATTTTCTAGTTATTTTTTTTTTATTGATTCCTTGTTCATTTCCACTGTGTTCAGAAAATATACTCTGGATGATTTAAATCTTTTGATATTTGTTGATGCTTTTTTTTTTATGGCTCAGCATATGGTTAGTTTTGGTGGATGTTCCATGTGCCCTTGAATAGATAGTTCTGTTATTGTTTAGTGCACTATTTTATACGTGTTTGTTAGATCGATTTTGTTAAATTTGTTGTTCATATTGGTTATGTTTTTATGCTTTTTTAATTGTTGTTTTTTTTTTCTACTAGCTGTTGAGAGTTTTGTTAAGGTCTTATGGATTTATCTATTTCTTATAATTCTGTCAATATGTGCTTTGCATATTTTGAAGCTGTGTTATTGGGAGAATATATATTTAAGATTCTGATATCTTCTTGTTGAACTGACTTTTAATCATTTTAAAATATCCTTTTTATTTTTAATATAATGTTTTTTGCTTGTAAGGTCTACTTTGTCCCATATTAATTTATCTAAACCAGCCAAACCAATTTTCTGTTGTTGTTGTAGGATATATTTTCTTCCACTATTTTACTGTAATCTTTCTGTGCTATATTTAAAGTATGTCTCTTGTAGAGTAGCATATAGTTCATTTGTATTCAGCCTGACACTTAACTTTTCATTATTAAGCTAAGTACTAGATTATTTAGCTCACATCCATTTAACGCTGTAAAGATAGTCTGTCATCTCATAAGGCTTGTAATTTAGCCTGTCTCTTTTATAATCCTATTCCCCTTCTTTCTTGACCTTATTTTGTGTAATTAAAATGTTAAAAATATTTATATTATTTAATGTTTTTCTTCTGTTAACTTGTTAGATGGATATGTATATTTCTACTTTTTGTGGGTTACCTTGAAGATTTTATTATGCATCTTCATCATATTATAGAACAATTCTGATTTTTAACTTTCAACAGATAGTTCTAAAACATTTGTACTCTTTAATGCTATTTAACCCCATCACAGCATTTGCATTACTTTGATACATAATGTCACATAAAAGTATTTTAAATTCTGTAAGTTATTACAGATAATTGCTTTTTGTAATCACTATTTCTTTATGTTTAATTCTTCATTCTTCATATATTTGCCTTTTATGCAGTGCTTTATTATTTCCAGCTTTTTTTGAGGAAATCCTTTTTAATTGTCTGTTGGCAGTAAATTCTATTATTAAAAAAATCTAGAGCACATTTTTGAATGCTTTTTAAAGGATATTTTGGTGGGTACAGAGGTCTAGGTTAGTATTTACTTTCTTTCAGTACTTACATGTCATTCCATTGTCTTCTCTTTAAAGATGTTTTCATTGTTGAGAAGTTGATTATTGTTAAAAGTAGTCAGTCAGTTTTATTACTATTCTCAAAGGTTGTTCTCTGTTTTAAAGGTTTTTCTCATTTACTTAAGTGCCTAGCAGTTTTACCAAGATGAGTCTAGGTATGTGGTTTTTTGGTTCTATTTTGTTTCGTATTTATCTTGGAGTTTGCTAAGCTTTATGATTCAACGGTTTATGTCCTTTCTATGATTAAACAAAATTCTTGGCTGTTATTCTTACAGTGATTGTTCTACCCCATTCCTTTATCAATCATTTCTTGTCCTCTAATTTCACAAACCTTATATTTTTTGTCTTGCCCAACATGTCCTGAAGTGTCTTTTCCATTATCATTATTTTCTTTCTGTGTTTCAGTTTTTATATTTTTTATTTGTTTTTAGCTTATTCAAAATGCTTTGTTCAGAGTGCTATCGACCCATCTATTAAACTGTTAGTTTTAGATATTTGATTTTTAGTTATGGAAATCTCGTTACTTTTTTTACAACTCTGAATTCTGCCTCTTAATTCTTCATCTTTCATCATTTTGTCCATCATTTCCTGAACTTTTTTAAATTCCAAAGTTATTCTTTTCAACTTGTTCCACTAATGGCCGATGTGTGGGTCTGCTTCTATGATATGATTTCCTCAAAACTCTCATGGTATTGTCTCTTAGCATATCAGTCACTTATAAACAACACTAAATGATCTCCATGTGGCTCTTAAAAGTTTTATTCTTCACTTGCTCAAGAAGGGTTTTATAGGAGCACCTGGGTGGCTCAGTCGGTTGAGTGTCTGACTTGGGCTCAGGTCATGGTCTCACAGCTTGTGAGTTTGAGCCCCACATCGGGCTCTGTGCTGACAGCTCAGAGCCTGGAGCCTGTTTTGGATTCCTTGTCTCCCTCTCTCTCTGCCCCCTCCACCACTCGCGCTCTCTCTGTCAACAATAAATAAATATTAATTTTTTTTTTTTAAAAAGAAGGGTTTTCTGGTTCAAGTTTTTGCACACCTATCTTCGAGGCACTTCCAGTGAGTCATGGGATTACAGAAACAGGGAATAATCCTAGACTTTGTAGAGATTACAGTTAAGTTAATGAGAGAAAACAGCATACATAAAATAATTGTAGAATGATTAAGGGTGAATTGTGTGATAGTAACTGCAAGGGTAATAGAGAGGCGTTTCTGTGGGCTGCAAGCACACTGGCAATTACCATAGTAATCTGGAGAGAGGACCCAATTCTTACATAATATCTAGAAATATAACTTTTGTAGAACTGCACTGAGAGTAAATTGTCCCTTGTTTTATCCAGAATAGATCTCTTATTATTATACTACAACAGTTGCTGATGACATTAGAATCTGCAACGTTCTAATGCATGTTTCTAATTTTTAGACTTCTAGTATTGATGTTAAATTTGAATCCATAGGAGAGGCCCAACCTCCTCTGGTTCTATCTCTTTTTCCATGTCTGTCACTAGCTCTTTGTCTTTATGTGTCTGCTTTTTCAGAATTGGAATGTGATTTAATTAATTGGTTTAAAAATACACTGTGTGTCATGCTGTGAATATTGGGTTTAAATACAATTGCAGTAGGTTGCACTAATTAATTAATTGGGTTTTATTTTACAAGCTTAGAGTTAAGGATGCTTGAAAATAATATGTAAATTTATGCAGAATTTGCAAATCAGTATTTTAATTCAAGCATCCTGTCACACAGAAAAAAAATGTAAAAAAAAGAATGTAAAAGGGTATGATGTAAGCTATATTTATTTATTCTGTAGGTTGAATTATCTCCTAAGTAACTCTAAATGGGGGGTGGGGGTTAGGTGGGATTGGTGTGTAGGGAAGATGGACTTGGAAACCTAGAACTTAGAAAATTCAGAGTTAACTTATTTCAAAATTAATGTAGTTCAAATGATTAAAGGTAGGAAGAAAGTTATTGATTAAAATGAAAGCTTTTCTGAGTTGGGTTTGAAGAATGTGTTTATACCTTAACTGTTAGTTCTTCTTTTATTACTTTGTCCTGGGGTTAACTTCAATTGTTTGCATTCACTCAGCTAGCATTTAATAAGCTGCCACAGTGTCCCTTGTACTTGTGATAACATTGAAGATAGATGAACAGAATGCAGCCCTTCTTGAGGGTCTCATAGTGGGAGGTATACATGTGTACATAATTAATTATAATGCATTGTGATAATAATGCTAATAAATCTTAGGGTTGCTGGCAGTTCTGGCTTGAGGTGATATTCTATCCATTCTTGGAAATACTCTCAGTTATCAAAAGTGGGATCTTTACTTGATTAGCTAAGAGTGCATTCAATGACAAGTAATAGGAAACCCAACTACAGTGGTTTAAACAACGAGGAGTTTATTTTTCTCACACTATGAAAGGTCCTAAAGTAGGGGTCACTGGCATTAGTTCAGTGGCTTAATAACTAATCAGTTAACTCAATAATTAGTCAATGCCTAGGTCTGTAAGATTTCTTGGCCTTTCTCTTCATGGTCCAATATGGCTGCTCCAGCCTCAGCCATCAGTTCTTCTTCAAGGCATAAGAAATGAAGGAAGAAGAGGAGGAAAATGACTTTTTCCTTAAGAAGTTTGCATTTTTCATTCAGGAATGGAAGACCTTTTCCTTTCGTAGTCAGACTTCCCACTATACCTATTAGTCAGACCCAGGACTCAACATTCAAGTTTACAGCAATCACTAACTAAGAGGAGTGCTAGTGCAGGGACTGATTATCAGGTCATGATTTGTTTCTTGGGGCTGGTGAAGCTACTCAGATCAAGATCTTCCTCCACCTGCTATGTGACTTTTTTTTAATCAGGGGAAAAAGAAGGAAATGGCTGTGTCTGTCACAACTTTTACCTCTCGGAGAATATTAATACAAGTAGCATAATAACCTCCACCAACAGTTTTACAGAACCCCTTTCATCATTCCTCCTGTCCTTCAGTCTTCTCAGACTCACAGCTACCACAAAGCTTTTCTCTTTGTTTCTCATTTTCAGATTCCCACCAAAACCCAACTCTCTTTTTGCTGAAACCCAGTGCTGCTCTCTTGACAATTGCCCCAATTCTTTCCTTGTCTTTCTTTCATTCACACAACCACAACCATACTGGTATCTTCTATCATTTCATCTTTCCTTCCACAAAATAATCCTGTTTACTTCCTCCTTCACAAAACCTCATT